>NC_041049.1:13506248-14886248 GCF_900634775.1 Gouania willdenowi
CGTTGATTTAACGGTAAAAATCGTTAGTATGTGCACGTAAACAGGATCGGTAAACTAGTCACGGCAGCGAGCCGCCATGTTGAATTTTCTCAGCTTGTCATGTGACTCTCAGAACATCTCGCATCGAGATTAAATCTGTTTAGGGTCAACTCTTAAATCTGTTTAGGGTCAACTCAGATTTTTGCATTTTTGAATGCTAGTCATACTTCTGCGGTTATTTTAGTGAAAGTTACTCAAAACTAACTCAAAAGTAGTGTAACGCATTACAATTCAGAGACAGTAATATTGTAATGCAACTAATTACTTTTAAATGACAGTAAATACTAATATGTAATGTATTACATTTTGAAAGTAACTTGCCCAACACTGCTCGTTAAAGAGCTGTGGTTGATGTCAGTCCACAGTTAGTTTGAGTATTTAACTCACTGTACAAAAAAAGAGGTAGAGAACATCTCCAAAGTCCTTTGATAGGCAAGGCAAGGCAAATTTATTTGTATAGCGCATTTCATACACAAGGCAACTCAATGTGCTTTACATGATAAAACATTCAATTGTTTAAAATCAATAAGAACGTTTAAAATCATCAGTAAAATCAATTCAAATCATCAGTAAAATCATCATTACATCAACAACATGACCAAAAATCTCTCTCTCAATCATACGCAGTAGAGAAAAAAAAGTGCCTTTAACTTTGATTTAAAAATGTTCACATTGAATGCTGACTTCAGCTCTGCTGGCAGTTTGTTCCACTTCTTTGCAGCAAAACAACTAAAAGCAGCATCACCATGTTTACTGTGAACTCTGGGCTCCACTATCTGACCTGTGTCCATAGATCTGAGAGACCTGCTGGGTTCATACCTGACTAACATCTCACTGATGTATTCTGGACCAAACCCATTCACAGATTTATACACCAGCAGCAGAACTTTAAAGTCTATTCTGAGGCTGACTGGGAGCCAGTGTAAATACTTTAAAACTGGACTAATGTGCTCTGACCTCTTTGTTCTGGTTAAGACCCGAGCTGCAGCGTTCTGAACGAGCTGTAGCTGTTTGATGCTCTTTTGGGGGATTCCTGTCAGAAGACCATTACAATAGTCCAGTCTGCTGGAAATAAAAGCATGGACCAGTTTCTCCTGATCATTCTGAGTCATTAAACCTTTCACTCTGGAGATGTTATTTAGGTGGTAGAAGGCTGTTTTTGTGATAGATTTGATCTGACTGCTGAATGTAAGATCTGAGTCAATCAGAACACCAAGGTTTTTGACTTGGTCTTTAGCTTTTAAAGATCGAGACTCAAGATAATTGCTGACAGCAGTCCTCTTTTCCTTGTTACCAAAGACAATCACCTCCATCTTGTCATGGTTTAGTTGAAGGAAGTTTTCACTCATCCAGCAGTTACTTTTTCTAAGCAGTCACACAACACCTCAATGGGACCATAGTCATCTGGGTTCAGTGATAGATATAGTTGTGTGTCATCTGCGTAGCTCTGATAATCAACCTTACAGTTCTGTAAAATTTGTCCTGAAGGAAGCATATAAAGGCTAAACAGAAGAGGTCCAAGAACAGATCCCTGAGGAACCCCACAGGACATTGGTAATCTGTCAGATTTAAAGTTTCCAATGCTTACAAAATAGCTTCGCTCCTCCAAGTAGGACTTAAACCATTGCATTACTTTTCCATTTAGTTCAACCCATGTTTGCAATCCATGCAACAAAATTGTATAATCTACAGTGTCAAATGTAGCACTTAGATCCAACAGAATGAGAACAGATACTTTTCCTGAATCAGTGTTCAACTTTATGTGATTGATCACTTTGATACGAGCAGTTTCAGTGCTGTGATGAGAACAAAAACCTGACTGAAATTTATCAAATATTTTGTTGAATGTTAAGAATTGACTCAGTTGGTTGAAGACCACCTTCTCAATGATCTTGGCCATGAATGGAAGGTTGCTGATTGGTCTATAGTTAGCCAGTATAGAGGCATCCAGTGTTCTCTTTTTTAACAGAGGTTTCACAGCAGCTACTTTCAGGGATTTTGGTACGGTGCCTGACTCGAATGAGCAGTTAATTATCTGACACTAATCAGTGATAATTGACTTTACAACAGTTTTAAAGAAGTTTGAGGGTATTGTGTCAAGGCAACATGTTGATGGATTCAGCTGCTGAACAGTTTTCTCTATTGTTTTTGGCTTCACTGTAATAAACTCAAACACTGTAGTTGACTCATCCCTCAGTGGTTGAAGTTGTTCAAGCTTTTTATTATTTTTCTGGTTTGTTCTGATGTATGACCTTATTGATTGTATTTTTTCATTGAAATATACAGCAAATTCATTGCATTTTCCAGCTGACAGTAATTCAGGGGCTATCTGATCTGGGGGGTTGTGAGCTTTTCAATTACAGAAAACAACGTGCGAGAGTTGTTGACATTTTTAGCAATAATTTCAGAAAAGTATTGCTGCCTTGCTTTGAACAAGCCATCATTGAATTTTCGCAGAGTTATTTTGTATAGTTCTAGATGAATTTGGAGTTTTGTTGATCTCCATTTACGCTCAGCTCTTCTACAGTTAGATTTCAAATTCTGTATTATCTCAGTCCTCCTTCAAGGTGTTTTCTATGTTTGGTTTTCTCTTAGTTTTGATTGGAGCCACCAATAGAGGTACAGAAAGGATGGAGATGATAGAAATACAACTATAACTCAACTATACATACTCAATACAAAAATAACTATATATACATACAGTACGTAACTCCTATCTTTCTATTCTATTGTCCAAAAACGTAGGGACGTTGTAAAGAAAAACACAGAGCACATTTACCATCCAATAGATAGTATTGAATTGTAATGCTTTTAATAATTAGCTCAAAACATTTTCTTTTGCTAATATAAAGTGAAAGATGTTCAAATGCGAAAAGTCCTACTTATATCCAAGGATTGAAAACATTAGGATTCAGAGTCATTACTATGTTAAGTGACTCGTGAGATCTTATTAGTACATGCCTTTTGTGTGATTTGAAAACACCAGTGAAGCAGTGAAGCAGGTCTCTTGACATCCATTATTCTCTGATACAATCACTAATCAAGCCAGTAACAATAGAACATTATATTCTACATTAAAGAAGCTGTTTGGGCTAATAGTTATGAAACAGGAGCAGTCCTTTATTCTCTCCAGATCCTCGAGGGAATATTTCAGTCAGCTGCTTTTTTGTTTCCTCACAATAATCAAAAGATAGGAGGACAAAAAAGTGGAAATCATATTTTTCCACCCCTTAATTCAGAGATGATAGCCGTTTCCTCCAAGTAGTCCTTAGGATGCGTTTCTGAGTTTGTGCAGTATTGATCCTTAACTGGGTTTTTTCTTCCATGAAGAAAATACACACATGAAAAACTGCCTAAACTCTCATCTCTTTAGAAATAAACACATCTGAACCTTAAAAAACACAAGATATGTTGCATTAAAATATTAACTTAAATATAATTGAAGCAAAACATGTTTTCACTATTTGATAATTTTCTGAAAATTTTAATTAAAGGGATGTCAAATGGTCAAATTTCATAGAAATTCCACAGAGCTTTTATTTTCTGTGGTGCTTCACAACGACTTACTGCTGATGAGATTCCTCTGCCTTTAGTAATTTGTATGAATCGGTAAGCATAGAATCTCTCAATATTCTACTTGAGACTTCTGCAGCAAGAACAATTTAAGTTGAAGTATATACTAACAATAAGGAAAAACTGAGATTTAAGAAGAAAAATAAACTGAAGTTTTATTTCTGCTAAAAGTCGTTAGTATCAAATATCAAACACAACAAAAAGATAAATGTAGACCAATATAGCGGGAAAAAAATGTATAAGTCGGATACTTTAGAATAGATTTAAAATCTAATTAAGAATTCTCAGAAATAGAAAAAAAGGTGGGAATAATTTCAAAATGCATTTATAAATTGTGTTTTTTTTTATACATGATCATAAAAAGGTTTTCTGTACCAGATACAAAAAGTACCTCAATAGGCCTCCTTATATCCCATTATCAGAATATTTAAAAAAAAAAAAGGAAAAAAAAACTCAACCTTATCTGAAGAGCATTCAAACAAACATCCCATCATACAACTGAGTTGTATTTATTCATTTTAATTGTATTACTATCCTAATTTTTTCTGCTGCTCTATTAAACAACTTTTCCCTCGGTTGGACAAATAAAGGTCTATCTTTTCTTTTCTTATCTTAATATAGAAAATAAAAAAAAATAAATAAAAAAATCACATACAAAAATAATTAATAAAGGCAATACAACAAACAAGCAATCAAAGCACTCAGAAAGCGCAAACCAGTCCCTCCAGGATTTTGTGTGCATTTTTTGTGATTGTTGCGGGCTGAAATGCCTGATTTCGCGGGCCATTTTTTAAAAAGTTGCGGTAAAAAGTTGCAATTTTTTTCAGCCCTAAAACATACTTCACTCACAGTTAAGTTAATTGTTTCTACCAATTATAAATACATATTGACCAGAAAGTTCTAGAAAAAATATGCTTTATTGTTGGAAAGCAAACATCAACACAATTTTGCAAAACATGCAAACACTTTTGTTTTTTGGCTTATACACGGAGCAAACCCTGAATGCAAAAGGTGCAACAGTTTTTAATCAAAATGATGATCAGAAGTGCAAGTCAGTAAACAATATTAAACTTAGGGAATCTTAAAGTGCATAACATGAACCTGTCATAAAGACGTATTTCTTTAGGAATAACAAAAAAATAAATAAAAAAAATACAAAGCATTAACGAACATACTGTATGTAATGATATTATGTGCTTCCTGTTTGTTCTCCCACATGGGGTTGTGCACTGGCTTGCATTCTCTTGACGTGCTTTGCAGAAGCAAAATGCTTGTCCATAGACAACTTCCGCTTTTTCTCGATGATAACATTGCATTTTGAACAAAAAAAAGCTTACCTCCGCTCTTATGAAGCAACGTTGGGTACTGTTTTGCACGGTCCTTAGCCGATATTTTTGTAAGCAAATGCGAGGTATTTCTATCGCACATGACTCCATTGAACGCTTTCTCCCAGCACTGGTTGAAAACAGGATTTGACGTAGGCATTTTCTTCTTTGTAGGTTCCTTGTAAGCAGCGCAAAGCATAGACATAATATACGTAGACGCACCGCTTTAGTGGGCGGCAGCTGTTGATGCGTCCTCTACGTATACATTTCTATGACGCAAAGCCCATAGTACATTCTCCGCTCCTTCCTTTTGTTTGCTTGATTTTGCATTAATAGTTGCGATTGCAGTATTGCAAAATCCTGGAGGGACTGGCAAACAGTGATCCTGATCATGGTTGATCATTCACACTTTAAAAGCTTGGAAGAAATGTATATCTCCATTAATAATGATACAGTAGGTAAAAATGTATGGGCACCCTCATTACTATGAAAAATCCAAATTATATTCACAATCCAAAATTGATGTCGATGAAACTCAATGAAGTAATTGAGAAACCATTCTGAAATAAATGTGTCCAATTTTATAAAAATTTGTCAACTGCAAACCAAGATATGAATGATGAGAGATTTTTATTATTATTATTTAAACTGATCCAGAATCAGTATATTGATCCAGATCCTCAATGGTGCAAGGTCTACCTGTGGTTAAAGTTTTGTCAAATTCCCTATAGTATTTTTTTTACATAATCCTGCTAAGAGACAAAGAAATAATTAAATGCTGGTGAAAATATGACCGCCTTAGCAGAGGTAATAAAAGCTATAAAAAGACCTGTCTAATTCAGTTCCAGAACCCGGAGAATTTAATTACCTTTAAGAGAGCTTTTAAAAATATACACTGACCACCTGTGGTCAGAATGATGGAAAGCTGCTGCAAACGGACAATATTATGTCGTGGAAAAACCAGTGGTACTAAGAAAAGCAAACAAACCCAACACCACCCCTGAGAGTTAAACAAGCAAAAGTATAGTTAGGTAGGTAAACCATAATATGGTTGCATGGCTGCTCGTGGGCTCAATATTTGCAGTTTAAACATTGTTGCTCAGCGTTTTTGTCTTCGAACTTATTAGATCACTTCAGTTGTCTTGGCAACAAGTATGTAGATTATCTATAGGCTGAGAAATACTTTGAATACAAAGTGAATATTAGAAAAAGTGATTATATTTGTAAAAGTGTAGAAAGGAGGAAGTTATTAGGTTTTTTTTAACTATAGTAAAGTAATAATAATAATAGTGATATAAATTAGCAGTGAATGTATGTATATTTTAAACTATGTATGGAATGATCCGCTTTCTGTCACTGTACAAAGACTTAAAGCAGAAAGTGATGCTAAGTGACAATGTTTGTCAAGAGAACTGGCACTTTTGATCCTTTAAATAATACTATAATCACTTCGAAATAGATATGAAATGTATTTTGTAGTCATTCCAGATGTGGGAACCTGTTGAGGGCTGCTGTCAATCTGTCTTTTCTGCAGACTTCGCCACAGTCTGTTGCCATGTTCTTTTCACTCAGGCATCCAATGCACAGCTGTCTCCCTCCGACTCTCCTATCTGCTCCAATGACTCCGCCGCAAGGATCACATTTTGAAGGTTTAATTGTTTCCTACCCTTTGGACTAAACCAGCAGTATGTCTCAAGGATTTTAGAGATCCTTTACCCTTTTTAAGCATTCATTCCCAGGGACTATTTTCATCCATGTTATGACATCCCTTCGACATCCACACTTTTGCTAGGTTTAATATTGCTTAATCCCTGCGTAATGATAAGGATAACACAGAAAAGCCGAACACAGTGAAGCAGCGTTTAGAGGAGAATTGAGCGTAAGGCCATGAAAGGAAAAGCAGGAAAGCTGAACCTGACACCTCATAGGCTGATAGGAGTGATTTGGTTATGCGGGTGTAACGGTGTTTCCCCACGGGAAAAACTAAAAAATACAAATCCATACGTGAAGAATTATTCACTCCCTATCAGATAGGGAGTGTACAAGTCAGTGTATGATATGTTTGTACGTTTTGAGGACATAACTGGCAATGAAGTTAGAATTCTCAACAAAGTTGATTTTAAAAGCACATTTTATCAACAGCTAGTAAAAAGCAACCGGTAAATACAATCGAGAAAATCATATCCATTGGAGGTCAAAAGCTCAAATTAGCCTATGATTAATATGTATGTACAATCTGTTGCTAATTTAATGGTCAGGACAAATATCAGGAAAGTATTCCTAACAGCTGAATTATAAACATTTTCATACAAAACTTAAATGTAATACCTCTTAATGTAAAAAGTAGTGTCTTGACTGAATCTTTCTTTAATCCAGTCTGGACTAGGGGTTGAACGACTTCATAATTTTAAAGATCGACTTTATGTGCATACTAGTCGACTAGTCGATGACATCATCAAGAACCAAAGTCGAGCCGAGTGGCAGCCGAGTGCCGGTGTTGGGCCAAAATCTGTGACCCGAAAAATCTGTGACCGCAGGTGGCGACAGTTCCAACCCCTGCGGCTTCTCAGTGGACATTTATTCCCCCTTAAACACGTTTGTAATTCTTCACCAGTCTGCATTTACTTCACCTACCTGTGCGTCATGTTTAAGGGGGAGTAAATAGTTCCTTAATAGCTAGGAAAAGGTTTAGCACTCTTTTTCTCTACCGCCGAGAAGCCGCGGCGGTCACAGATTTTTTCGGCTCACAGACTTTGGCACAACACCGGCTTCGGTGAAGAAAGCCAAAGTTACCGTAAAAACAGCCCAAACACTGCTTATCAATTCAATTCCTTATCGATTCTCTTATCAATTTTCATTGGGTGAGGGAATTAAATAATATAAACAGATTTGTTTGCTTTAACTCTTTATTATCATATCTTTGCCACTTTAATTTCCTGCAGGGATATCAGCTCTCTTTTAATCCACCAGGTAAGGCAGGTATAGATTGTTTTCACTGGATAATAATATATGCAAAATATTGACACTTTGGCTGCAAACATTTGAGATTATTTACAGTCCTCTTTTTGAACTTAACAACTTGATCCAAAACTAATTCAGACATAAAACAAATAATGATTCTGTGAAAAAGAACATAATAACCAAAAGTACAGCTGCACTTATCAACTGTGGTAGATTAACTATTTTTGTGCAGAACAATGAGCATGTTTGCCTCGTCTCCAGCTGTGGAGAACACCCTTTCAGATGGTATTGAGGATTCTTAGAGGCAGGAAATATTTCATCCACCGCCAGAGGGTGGTGCTGTCTTTGGTTGGGATGGGAGGAAGGCTTCTATATAGTTGGACATCTTGATCCACTCTTTGGACCATGTAGGGCCCTATAAAATGGAATCGCGGACTGAATCACAGAATTGACCAATGAAAAAGGAATTACTATTGAACACAGAAATGGACAGAATCGGCATGAAATGCTGTCACCGGAATGTTTTTTTGTAAGAAAATGTTTCCGGGGACTACTGATTAGTTGCACCACCTGCCCCCCTCCCGTCCTGGCCGCATCAAACACCACCTAAACCTCCCGAAACAACATCTGTTCTGCCAAAAAAATATTTAAATCACAACTGACTCCTAAATACGGAGGCACTTGTGCCTTTTGTTTAACTCTATGGTGACTGAATCTCTGCTCGTTCGTATTTGCGACGTAAAAGGAACTGATAAGGGGAATTGCAGAAGCAAGAACCGGCTCTCAGAAAGAACCAGTTTTCGATTCCCATTCCGAGCTGCAACTCTGTAAAAACTTTGACAAATCCCTGCCATTCAGTCTGCAATCAGCCAATCAGATGGCTTCATGTCTCGAACAAAAAAAAAAGACAAACCAAAACAGAAACTCATTCCCTTCAAAATTAAAACTGCACAGCACAACATGGATATTTTTTCACAGCAAGAAAAACTCATCCAGCCTGGAAATATCTTAGACTTAGATTTCAACCCCTAAGCTGCTTGCTGTTTTTATTAATGCATCATTGCATTAGTCATCGGACCTCTGATGACTTCCACACAGGTAATGTTTGGTCATGCCTTTCCCTTTCTGCTAGCCCCTTAATTGCACATTGTGTAATCTGCTCTGCACCAAAGAATGGGGTTTGACTCTCAGCAATAGACTCTCTTAGAAAATGGCCAACATTAATACAAAGGAATTCTCACAGCACCAAATCCTACCCCCACACAGTGCTAATGTTATTCCAAGGATCACAAAATGATTTACCACGTCCTGGTATAGACTAAATAAGCTAAGATTAAGAAAGAGAAAAAAAAATAATACTCTTACACAAAGGAAGATATGTGCCTTAAATGAAGGAAGAAGTGAGAGGTAGAGAAGAAGCAAGAGAAAGACAAATCAAATGGGATAAACTCAGAATAAAGACAAAAAAAATAACCCAAAAACAAAAGATATAGTTGGGAAAAGATGAAACAAGTTATAATGTCTGGAAATGAACCAATGGCTGGAAAGCAATATAAGATGACAGCGGAGCAGCGTTAAGAGGAAAAGATGTTCACAATATGCAAATTTTTCCTCCATTACAAAGTGAAAGGAAAGAAACAAGGGATGCATGACATAGATAAGAGGAAGTTGATTAAAGACGCAGCCAAAGAAAAGAAACCTTGTGTTTAGCATTCTCCCAGCACTGTGGAGTCTTATTTTCATGCCCTAGTTTGTCAAAATGAGATGATGCCAGAGGGTAACAGCAGAGGAGACACAGGCAGCAAGCATTATCCAGATAGTCGTCTTATGTGATTGAGACATGGAGAGATTGAGAGATGCTTCATCTAATTATCAAACACTTACCATGATTTCCCCAACAAAAACCATCACTCCAGCGTAAAGACTACTGAAGCATTGTCATGCATATGTTGATGATTACACTTTCAAATTAAAACTTGGGAATAAACATGGGCACCAGAGGAAGCTTTCAAATGCTTGTAAACCTCAAACTTTAAGGAATCCAACTCATCTTTAAATGTAGTGGCATGTTATCAAGTGTCGTTCTCATCAAACTCAAACCGATCTACGATACACTGTTTTTAGTTGTGTTCACGTTACAATAGCAATACACACCTTGACAGTAGGTAATATGGCTGAAAGAAAATAAATGTGGTCAGGTTGGTGCCAGTCTGATGAAGGGCGTCCAGCTCGAAACTTCACGTTTTTTTGGTAAATTGGGAGCGAACTACGCAGACGTGCTGACTTTTTTTAATTGCAGGTTTGTGCCTTATACACAAAAATCTGTTCTAAAATGGGCCTTAACACAGACATCCAACTTTCAGGGATAAAAATGCAAATTAACATCTCCGAACGCAATGGATCACATGAATGTACGCACCTGTTCAACTCTTGACATTTTAGACAAGAAAGTGTTTATACGGTTGCCGTACGGACAAACCCTGGTGCTATTGGTACTGTTATTGAAGTCTTAGGGTTACGGTGAGTCTTAGTCACGTGACCTAAACTGGCCAATGAGAAGCGCTGCGTACGAATAGAATGTCGGTATATTGATACGGCAACCGTACAGACAATGACTGCCCTCTATGGATTGAAACCCAGCTATACTAATAGAATTTTGCTATTGGCTAAGAATGGTGGTTTGTAATGTTTTGGTGGATTTTTATGTCACAAACCAGCACTGTTGACTTCGCCCCATCTATAAAAAGTAGCACCTGTTGATCTTTCAATCTGTGGGGAGTAGATTGAATTGACATAATTGCAAATAGAAAGGTAGCGTGAGTATTGAGTTGGTAGTAAGCATGGCATATTATTCTCTGAAGATTGTTTGTATAGAATGAGCACGTCTGAACTACTCCAGAAGCTCCGCCCATAATCAAGGCAGTTTTGGAATAGAGGGTTTTCACGGTGCATCATCAACCGTGTCATCAACCTGGAAGTTGCGCTATTGGTGATATTCAGCAGGTAAACAAAGCACACGCACACATGCAAATTCCAAATTTTGAGATTAAATGGTGAATTATTGCTGTGTTTTTGGCTGTACCAATCGGTCACACCATGAAAAACATTTGGAGTTTTACAGACTGCCAAAAGTTATAACAAATCAGGGAGAACAATGTCAAAAATTATCAGAAGAAAGGAGGTGCTTGTGGCTAGGGAAGCTAAACCATAAACAAGGCAAAAATCTGTAAAACATCCAAATTTGTTCTGCCCATTTCTTGTCAGGTAAGTGAATTGTTGATAGCAGTGACTCTTTCCTAATTTTCTAGTGTGGTGATAATAATATAATTCATATCAAGCTACTGCATATGGCATTATTGACTCAATATAATCACATTTAATAGCCTGCTACAGTAGCAACACAGTACTTAAAATGCAGAGCTAAAATGTGCTGTATCTCTCATTGTATTCCAGGTAAAAGGTCTGATCTTTATCAAAAGGATGACCCAGATTGGGTTAGGGTTAAAACCAGGTAGTTGACGATATCAGGATACATAATAGATGGAAGACTCTCCGGGTCGTCAATGATCTAAGACGAGGGAGCCGACTTGTATAGATCTGCACCATCAATAAACAGTAACTTTTCCAAATATCATGTGGACCAAGTACTTTCCTGTATGTCTTGCATCTATAATGCATTTTGAGGACATTTTCTTTTGTTTATCATCGCAGTGTTTACCACCGAGTGCCTCCACTATGTAGTATTTACCTCCGAGTGCCGCCAATATGGCTGCGCATCCGAAAAACTGCAAAGAATGTGACGTCGGTGAAAACCTCTATTTCCAGCTTAGATGCAAGTTTAGGGTTTAGTTCATCTTTAATGTCATTGTGTCATAGTGTCATTGTATATAGCCCAGTAATCTGGGTAAGGTGATCTACTTATTATTTGCTGCTTATATCTTTCTTGTTCATGGAGTTGCTATCGTCTGTTGTTTCAATTAATTAGTTTGTCGTAGCTCAGACCTTGTTTGAATCATACACAGATAGAACTCACTCTGGTTTATTACTGAATTTGATAGATCAACAGCTTCCTCATACCAAATTGACTTAAACAGAGATCTTCTGGTGTCAGAAGAATGTTAATAGAACTACGTGGCATCATAGAAATTCTAAAGTGTGGAAACAAATAACACAAGGCCGTGTCAGACGGAGAGTGAAACGGCTGTCACTCCACCAAACTCCCCTCTCCTGGATGCTGCTCTGTAATGCCCAGTCCATACAGAACAAGATGGACGAGATCCAAGCAAGTGTCACTCATTTGGAGAGTTTCAGAGAAGCTTGTGTTATGACTTTCAATTAAACAAGGCTCACTCCTAAACATACCGACACCAGGCCAGGGAAGTCTACTCCTGCATCAATCAACGGTGATATAAACGCATCACTGTCAAAGAGGCTGTGTGTACAGCACTCATAGAGCTGCTATAGACACAGCACACACCTTCTAATTTCCCCTGTTGAATTCCACCAAGTATTTCTCAAGGTACTGTACATTCACCCCAATGCCAACGGCAAATGATGTGGACTTTAGACATAGTTCCAGTGTTGCCTGCCATAGCACTTGATCTCCAACTCTCTTGTAGTCGCTACCACATGAGGTTCAGGGGAGTAGATTAAATAATTTTCAAGTGCTGGAGGGACGATCATATTTATAGCATTTGATGTTTTTGCTTGGAGCGGGGTTTTATTAAAAAGCCATAAGCCATACTTTCTAATACGTTCTATCCGCCTTGCTTGCTGGCCCCACAGCTACTGACATCATTACACTCTTGTGCATGCAATGTTGTCTTCTAGTCTTAAATGGAAAATCGCCTACTCTTTGATAGGGTTGGGTATCGGTTGGGTTTTATTCGTTACCGGTGCCTACTCAGTAATTTTGAAACGGTTCCGGTGCTTAAACGGTGCTTAAACCGGTACTCAAAAAAAAAAATTAAACCGCATACAAATTGAACACAATATTACCCTAAATAATGTATATACAAGAAACATATGGAAACAATATAAACAAGAACATTTAAATAATATCAAATAAGACAATATTGTATTAAATTATATAATACTGGAAATGAATATTGTTATGATTTTTTTGTCAATAATTATTAATAGCCTTTGTAAAAAAACAAAAA
Source organism: Gouania willdenowi (assembly GCF_900634775.1). Taxonomy (NCBI): domain Eukaryota; kingdom Metazoa; phylum Chordata; class Actinopteri; order Blenniiformes; family Gobiesocidae; genus Gouania; species Gouania willdenowi. The sequence goes on from NC_041049.1 coordinate 13,519,309, forward strand.
ACAAAAAAAACACTCAATATTTTTTTAAAGCTATAGGGAGCCATTGCAAAAGAGTCGAAGAGCCACATGTGGCTCCTGAGCGGCAGGTTGCAGTAAAGCCTGAGCTAGCCAATCTGTTGCATTTCTGTGTAAATGCAAAATTCAGCCTTCTAAATCTGGTGTTAAAGCTTAAGTTCAACATTTTCTCTACAAACACGACTTGTTATGAGCTTAACATTAAACAGAAAGTCAGCAGACTTTGAGCTGAAGTGTAGGCATAGCTAATATTTTGTTGTCACACGTTGAATGGCAACGGTGTTTGCTAGCTTGCCATTAGCGAGCATTAAATTACTAAACTTTACCTGAAGAGGAAAGGCTGTTATCATCATCTGTGATGATGTCCGCCACACTGGCAGCGCTGGGAGCGAGACTCACTTCAGAGGTTGACACTGGGTGCTGCTGTTGCTGACGTGCTTAGCTCCATGTCACGTAGGTTATCAAACAGGGTGCATTGTTCGGTTTTTATGTGGTCTTTTATCCTCTCGCTAACAGTTATGAGCAACGGGTGTGCTGAATCTGATGAGTAGCGGCAATGACGTCACGATCAACAACCGGGGGGGGGGCGACACCGAAATGTTCATTCTTATTCGGTCTGGTTAGTACCGATTAAGTCGGAACTGGTGCCATATTGGTACCGCATTTTGGTACCCAACCCTACTCTTCGACCCCTTCACAAGAATGTGTTTACGTTCTGAAACATGGTATGGTTTGATTTTTCATGAATTGCTACCAGGTAGTGCCAAAGGAATTTGGTCAGTACCTATAAAAATACAGAATTTGGTAACCATCCCTACGCATGGCACAGTAAAAGGCACCTACATTTTAGTAACTACTACCTGTCTGCCTAATAGCAATGTTGGATTCACACAGACTTCTAGCTATTAATGGAGTTGACAGACACATAGCACCGCTGAACCACAATGACTTATATTTATTTAAAAAAAAAACAAAAAGTACTCCTCCACTTATTGAATTCACATTACTAACCTGTTAAAGGCATCTAACACAGCAACAGTCTCAAAAATATAAATATAGAAACATTAGCCACCGCCTCAAAAGTTATCATCATCAAATTTCTTTTCTTAACACTTTTTTACATAATATTGTCAGAGGAAGTTTCACTTTTTGGGTCCAATCACATGTAGGCCTAATGATTATACGATTGCATTTAGTACATTTTAATGATAAATTCAGACCCTTACTAAGGAAAATCTTTGTATGTGAATGCTCAGATGACTTCAACACAGGGAAATAATTAGTTTCTACTGCTAGCATACCAATACAAATTTGTTCTCAATTTCAAGTCGGCATGTGTAAACATATTTTATAGTTAAGATCTTAATTTAATGAATAACAAGTATGATTTTCAGAACATTAACATTTGTAACAAAACACACCATGAATAGGATATGTAACTCAATAGTGAAGTTTTCTCTGTAGCTAACCACTAAAGTGTGATAAAGCTTACTTCAAAATGCTTTTTGACCACAACGTTATGTAATAGTTTAACCGTTTCTTTACAACGATGAATAAAAGCACTGCGAATAATTTGAAATGTTTGCTCATGAGTGTATCAAGCAAGGCAAATTGTTTGATTTCTTCTTCATAAGACTCTTGGTAGCATCCTTTCATCCTGGCCTTGTGTCTCCTGTCCTCTCCCTCCCACTGCTGCAGTAGATGATCTGTGATCCCGCTGCACATCTTCTCATCTCGTCTGTGTAGCCTGTAGGTGGCACAGAGGCATATCAATTGGCATAGAGAGGAGCAAAGCGATCTGAATAACCATTTCTGCTCTACAGCCGTCATGAATAACTCTCTGTCACGTCCTCTTTGTTCCGCATCCCAGCTATCACCTTTCACTCCCCCATTAGGTCCTTTCCTCATTCCCAATTATCAATTTTGTCACTTCCTGTTCTTTTACTATTAAGTGTTGCTAGGGGTGTCCCGATCTGATATTGATTTTGGATATCAGTGCGATATCAGCCAGAAAACGAATATCGGATTTTAACAGACTGCATCTAAAATCTCTGATATCTATGATTTTATATTTATTCAATTGTATAATACTGTAGATATTATGTTGAAGGTTAAATCTTATGTAACCAATTGGTTAATAATAAAAGGGTCAGTTTTTCTCATACCTACTGTTGCTGACAAACATTCTACACTACAAAATAAGTGATAAAAGTATGTATGATTCATGCTGATGTCGTATCCAATAGATATCGGTATCAGCTAATTTGCAAGGCTGCAATATTGGTATTGTATCAGAAGCGAAAAAGAGACATCCCTACTTGTTTCCCCCATTCTTTCAAGTGCTCTTGTGTTCTCATACTCACATGCACATCATGCACGGTCGTTTATGTTCACAAAAATAACCTAAGCGCAAGAGCGGATATGGCTTTGTCTGTGAACGGTCGCATTTACAGACCCTGGAGTCGCTGTTAGCTTACCAATAAATGGGAAGAGATTAGTCACCTTTATAATAAGTGTTGACTAGGCCACTGGGAGTGAGGCCCAAGCCCAAGGCAGGCTGACTTGATAATAATGTATCATGTTTTTCTGCAGTCAGTGCCTTCTGTCTCTATTTCAGGTGTCGTGAAGCTGATGATGGCAGTTCCTGATCTGTGGTTCATGGCTCAAATAGTCTGGGACACTCTGATGTTCTATCTCTCTATCCTATTCTGTTGGTCCTTCTGTCCACTAACCCTAACCAGTCTAAGCATGTCTGCTACCTCTGAACCTGGTTCTACTGGAGATTTCTTCCTGTTAAAAGGAAGTTGCTTCATCCCGCTGTCGCTAAATGCTTGTTCACGTGGATCTTGTTGGGTTTTTACTTTCTTATTATGCATTTCATATTTTGATAAGTGCATTGAGATGACTGTTATAAATTGCGCTGTACAAATAAAGTTGAATTGAATTGAATTGAATCTTTCTTATGTCTTTCACTCTGCACCCGCCAGAGAAGTCTTCTCAACGTCGGACCGTCACATCGTTTTAACGTTGATTTGCTCCATGGAATGTTTCTAATGTCAGCAAACGCTGCTCAATCAGGAAAAATTCCAGTGGGTCATTGATTTGAATCTGTCCTCCAAAGTATGAGACATTTTGTTGTGCCTAAAAAATCTTTTTGAGTTTGAAAAGACTTAATTTTTCATGGCAGGTTCTATTGCTATCATTTCTGTCGCATGTTTCTACTCTTAGTAAAACTTAACAATTTTTTTTTTGGTTTTGCAACATTTCATTTGCATCCACTCTTCTGATCATCACATCCTCACCCCGCTTTCTACTTCCATCCCCCTTTTTGCCCATTTTCCATCATTTGGGCTATTTTCATCCTTATTTTTCCTGTCATTGTTTAGTGTCATCCATATACTTTCTCCTCAGCACCTTCTCTGTTTCCCCTTCTTCTTCTCTGCTCTAGTTATTCTTTTACTGGTTGCATGTCTGCTCATTCATTCATTCTTCGCCACCTAATGGGGTGCTGTTGCTATGGAAACCAACTGCGAACTTGCTTCATTCCAGTAAGACGATCGTTTAGAGTATCTCTCTTTGACTTGCTGTCTCTCTCTCTCTCTCTTTTTTTTTTTGCCTTTTCTAGCAATTCTTTTTTCTCATGAATGAGAAACTATAACTAGCAATAAGATGGCAGGCACAAGGCAAAAAAACAAGTCAGAATAATAAAAAAAAAAACAAAAAACATGTACAGTATAAATAAACCTAGCACTCATTAATCCCACCATGAATAATTAATGAATGTATAAAGTGGAAGGGAAACCATACGTGAATTCATGTACATAAAATTTCCATATAGATGAGTTCACTTTCTGAACTTTGGGTTTACAGGATTGTTATAGGTACCGATTTCTTGTTTTGTTCCAAATGAAAGTTAATTGGTCAATTTACCATGAAGAAAAATATACACCTGAAAAGGATTTAAAATAAGAAACATCATATTTGTGATATTTTTTTGACCACTTGAGGAGAACAGGATTCTGATATAATAACTTTTACTTTATGTCTATAAATGTTTGTAAAATACAGGATGACGATTCAACAACACAGACAAAATGATTGAATCTTCTGAAACAGAAGTGGTGAAATGTGTTCCTTCTAAATCTTTCTAATAATGCTTTGAACTCCTCCAGTAAACAACGTTGTAACCAGTGGAAACATAACTAATGATGTCCTGATCAAATCGGCTGGATCTTAAATCATGCCGTGCCGGGGCTGGGTTGCCTCGGGGGCAGGTCTTTGTTTTGGGCCTCTCGAGGAGAGCTCTCCGACTGTCTGCTCAGGAACTGGCCGCGGTTCGGTGTGGCGCCGTGCACATTAGGCGGGGAGGGGCAGGTGACCTCGGGCCCGCTGTCTTCCAGGCTGTACTGGTGCCAGAGGGGGGTGTCTGGTTTTGGTGCATGGGTGATCAGGGGTGGCCCCCGTGAACAGGGGGGACTGTGCTCGCGGCATTGGTGTGGGATAGCAGTGCCCGGTTAGGGGTGCTTGGGTACGCCTGCTTGTTGGTCTGCGGTGGATGGCGTCCTCTCTCATTGGGGGGGCCGGGGCCACCTCCCTGTGGATGGTGTTATATCATGGGGCCATGCGGGCCTGTGGTGGTTCTGGTGCGGGTGCAGGTTGCTCTGCTGCGTGGTTGCTCCCTGTTGTGGTGGGGCGGGCATCTCAGGGGCGTAACCCCTGCGGGCGTAACCCCTGGACCGCTGGGGGTTGTGGCTGGTGCCCACGTGCGCATGGGGGTGGGGGTGCTATCTAACCCTCGGGGGACAGGATGGTGGGGCTGAGGGTGGGGGGGGGGGTTCTGATGCTGGGAGACGGTGTAATGAAGCGTGTGGGTTACTACATCAAACAACCGAACATTTTGACTTATCCTCTCGTAACTTTGGCATCCTTGAGCTTGGACTACAAAATCGCAGCGAGAAATAAAAATGGCAGATTGCTCGAAGTGTTGGGCCTGGAGTCGATGTCCTAATTGGGCAGTTCCGCTGCAAATACTATGACGTTATTAGAAAAATCAAAACAGATTGCAAAATATGACCAAAACAGAATATAAAGATATCAACGGAGCACCTGAAGAGACTAATTTGAACTTTTCTGTACTTCTGAACATTCTAAATATACAACAAAATGCATTTAAGGGCTAAAAAAATGGATTTAGCCTGATATTTCCCCTTTAAGCCCCGCCCTTAATGGTGGCATTTGCATTATTTATTTCCGAAGGAGCTTTAAACATAAATCACAAAAACATTGTCTATGATGGGGTAAACCAAAGGTCATAACTACTGCGACTTCAAAGGATGCCGTGTGTTTAGAGAAATGGGCATCTAATCAATGGGAAATTTGTTCTTGTTCAAGCACTAGTACTGGTGCAACAGATTATTAAATGTGTATTTCTCAGATGGTGCTACGTTTCCCTGTATGGTAATGTGGTTGAACTCAATACAGTACTTGATATGTTTTCTTCCAAAACAAGTACATTTAAAAAAGTCTTTCATTCTTGAATTCCTTAAAAATTAATCAATATTGTTGATGTAATTTAAATATACCCAACATGTAATTTCTGCTGCAAAGAGGTATATGGAGCACAATATTAAAAGTTGGGCAAGTGGGAAAAAAGTGTTATACATGAATGATGGTACTTGAAGAATTCATTGCAGAAATGCCTAGAAGCCCATATTATTATAAGTTGGTTTGACAGTGCAATGCCCAATCTGTGCACACAAACACTATTATCGCAGCTCACACACCTATCCCGTTCAATTTGAGATAAAGGATTTGGTTGATTGAGTTACAGCAGAATTTCCTCCTGCAGACAAAGGTATAATCAAGAATCTTGGTTTAGTTGTTATAGAGTCAAATGTATTTTTTAATAGGAAAAAGTTTTTCTCTCTGTTATTTCTGCTCAGACTATAAACTTACAAGTTGGTCTAATCTAATTAAAGAAACTTCTCTTAATTGCATTTCTTCTTGACATATAACTTTAAAATTATATGTCAAAAAGTCATTTTTGCACTAATCAATCATTACCATGTTGAATTTACAGATATACAAATGCCATTAATTACTTTTTGTGTGGGTATGTGTAATCTTTAATGTAGTCAGCTTTTGCCAACATCTTGAGACCGTTGAACTACATTGAAGCTAAAAAGCATAAATCTACACTTGAATACAAACCCTTTGCATCCATATTTTCAGCTATATTTGCCTTGCTTCTGCACCAAATCAACCCATCACACACACATATGTGTACACACCCTCTCACAAAGCAGTAGCTGGCAGATCAAAGGGCAGTGTGTAATTCCATTAACTGAAAGGTCACACTCTCTCCATTAGCTCTGCGCCGTTTGCCTGGACACATCACCTCTTGTGTTGAGTTTAACATTATAAACAATCCATTAGGACAAGAGTACGCATGAATAGACCAACACAGCATTGCAATGAGCACAAAATCCATTCATAATGACAATTTGATTATCATGCATTAAACTGAATTTCTACCACAGTTTTTATTTGTATGTATTTCAGTACATGCACAGACGTTATTGTGCAGAAATGCATGCATTCAGCTGCATGGCCATCACCCCGTAACCGCCCTGCTTTGTCACATTCGACTGCAGCTATAGGTGACATTTAATGAATACACCTTCATAGAATGCTAACGGAGCCCTTCAGCCGATGCAATGAATAATTGAAAAAAGACAGCAGAAGCAAACTGCCTTTATACTGTAAAATAACCGGATTAACCACTGAGGACGAAAAAGGACGACAGTAACTCAAATGATTATGAAGATTAAAAAAATAATAAATCGTAGAGTACACAGATAAAGACAGAAACCGGTGTTGCATTTCTGTCCAATCTTTTCCATTGAAACAGAAACAGGAAGTCTTATAGGTGCATATTATTATGGTTAGATTTCCCACTTTGAGAAAATATTTCCTAACCAAGGGTTCTGTGAATGTATGACAAAATCCCAACAGGAAAAATCATAAATGTTTAGACTCCTAGTGGACAAAATCCCATTAGGGATTAATATAATATAAATTGACTAATTCTTCAAATGCAAAACCCAACCATAACCTTGATTTTAATAATGAGACCGCGGATTTTGTCAATTTTTTAGAACGTTTTTGAGATTTTGTCCATTTTTTAGAAAGTTTTTGAGATTGTGTCCATTGAGATTTGATGTTTACATAATGGTTACCACCTAATGTCGGCCCTAAGCAATTTGGCGCCCTTGGCAAGATTTTAGATGGTACCAAATCGCATCATAATAAATACCACTGCCAATAGATATCCTCACACAAGAAACTGAATATCTTTGTCTTTGACCATTTAACAGGAAGCTAATAAAAAACAGTTACTGAAAAATAGCACAGATAAAATTATAAATAAAAAATAAATTCAGCAATAAAAACAATATATGATAGGACAATATCTAAACAGAAGTAGAAATAGTCTAAAAAAAAAAATGAAAAAAAAAAATATATACAAAATGAATAAGGCACTGCACAAAAAAGGATGTCATATAAAGAAGTATTAACACAAAAAAATTAGGATAATTGCACAAAACAACTACAAGATATTATTGTTGTATTTTGAGACCTCTAGTGGTGCATTCTGTGATCATGTCAAAAAACATTCAATCAGTGGGTGGTGGTGGAATTACTGTTTCATAATATCATTTTATAGGCTTTGCAATGTATTGCAATTAATTTATCCTGGCTTTTTTCACATTAACAAATAGTACCAACTACTTTCAAGATAGAAGAAGAATGCACCTTTTTCTTCCTTTATGTGTGGCGCCCCTTAGCATCTGCCTATACTACCTATACTGCCTATGCCAAGGTCAACTTCAGCTTCTTACCTTTCTAAATAATAGCTCTATCAAAAGTCTATTATTAAAAAACAACAATCTTATCACAAAGTCATGCACATATTACTATCTACAGGAGCATATCAAAAGTTATACAAAAAGATTGTACAGACAAATGTTGAACTCTATTTCACTTGCTCCCTCTTGAGAAACTTTAAATGAACACATTAGAGGTTTGGTCATCCTCGACTTCCTCCACAAACAAGTTCAGGGCCCTCCTGGCTTTTCATTTTTTCATTGGCCCTTTAGTGGCTCTTGAAGAATGAAAAAACTAATCAACACTTGAGCGGAATCATAATTGAAGATCACAATTACAAATTAGATCACGGTACATCTTTGAGAGTGGTTCTGGTTCTGCTCAGTGGAAGAGACATCAACCCTCATGTTGTGTATTTACAACCTCTTGACACAAATAGACTTATACTTTAGTTTCACCTAAAAAATAGACAGAGCCTAGTGCTAAACGAAGCCCCATGGGGGTAAAAATCCCTTACATGAGATATACTATCCATAATAGATCACACTGAGCTCAATGTAAATGTATCATTCTGCCAGAGGTGGAGGTTTTGATGATGAACCTCAGAAGTTTATGTCAAAAGCTTTTGATAGTGTCTATATGTGAATGTTTGTTTGTTTTTCCTGTTTGTAACATAGAGATAGAATATTGATCTGTGAAAAAATTCCATTGTTTACACGAAGTTCAAGTCAAGTCATTTATCTTGCCTCATTGTTCAGATTCAAATCACTTTATTTATCCCCGAGGGGCAATTCAGTTTCAGTTACATCCAGAACAAGAAACATGAAAGACAATCACTCATTGTGTTTTTCTCCATCCCTGAACCTGGCTTAGATCTTCTAAGATCTTAGATCTTTCTGACTCATTATAATGCAGGCATTTTTCACTCCATGTGACATGGCAAAAAATTCAAGTTTGCAGTTAAAATTAGTTTCCTTGACATCTGAAGGAAGAATAAAGACAATGAGGCATACAGCTGATTGGGTCGTCTCCTAAAACATGTTGACTTTATGCTCTAAGTAGTAAAGGTCTTGAATTTTAAAATGAACATGGCTGAAGAGTAATATCTCTTGTTTGATAGGTTCATATTCAAATATCCATGCGGTCAGTTGTTTTCTTATATTTTTCCTGGACACACAATGTTTTTGAAATACTTTTTTGTTATCAAGTGACATTCCAAAGCTAGATATAATAATAATAATACGGCGTGCTATAATGTCACTCCGCGAGAGATCCAATTTCAAAACCAGAAATGTTGTGGGAAGTCACTTTGACAGTGACATAAGAAAGACAAGAAATCACAGTAAGAATGAAGTAAAAACACTTCAATGGAAACAACTACGGGATTCCACATCCCACAATGCAATGTGCGAAACTTAATCGACAATGTCAAAATGAGAGTGTTTTGGTGGAGATCAAAGCAAACTTTCAAGCAGCAATTTCTACCTTTTACATCTGTTTTCTTAAGAACATGATCCTTAAAGGTCCCATGTCATGTTATTTGTCACCCATCTTCATTTGTTCTAAGAACCCCAAAAACATAGTATTTGAGGTTTATTTTCAAAAACTCACCTGTTTTTCAGAGTTTTAGCCTCTGAAAAGTCCCTTTCTGAGCAACTCTTCACAAACAGGCTGATTTGTGTCCTTGTTACGGCTGGTGCCTCATGGCCTCTCAGCCTGCTCTTCCTCCTCACACACCTGATTCACATCAGTAATCAGGTAGAGAGGGAGGAGGAGCTGTATAAAGGGCCAGACCGGAAGGTAGGAGGCACAACAGCAGACATGTGGGGAGAGTTCTTCTGCTCCCTACTTGACGTCTTTGTAACTTTGTTATTTTAGTTTAGACTGAAGATTTCTGGTAGTCCTGTTTTTGTCTTTAGGTAGTTTTAGTCTTTTGTAAGCATTGTAGTTTAGAAGGTGGACGCTGGGACGACGGCCCTGTATAGGGTTGGCCCAGTGTCCTCCCTACTTTTGTTCAGTTTGGCCAGGGTCTCCAGTCCCTTTTCGTTTGTTCTGTTGCTACTTTTAGGAATGGTTTTAAATACTTTTGCTAGACCTTTGATTTCTGTGTGGCGTCCTATTTATGTTGCGGGCACTCAACCTTGAAATGACATCCTATGGGTGGGCATGTCTATAGACGGGACACTGACTTCCTCCTCCCCTTACGGTGACGTTGGGCCAGAGGACGGCCCACCCTCCTCCCACCCACTTCGTAGCAGTGATCATGCTGCTTTATAAACACGAGACAGAGCGTGGGGGCGGGGCGTTTGCCAGTACATACAGAGACTGTAGAAAATACATACATAGCACTGCACGAAGGACGCTGAAATGCTCACCTTTGTGGGCGTGTCTGTTTACGTGACAATCTTGGCAGAGAGCTTGCTGGAGGCGTGGCTTCTCCAGCTCAGTGCCGTGTCAAATTTGTCATCAAAGTGGGAACGCGTCATCAAATTGGAGCGAGGTGCTTGGGCTCACCCTGCAGTAAGAAAGGAGCAAATCACCCTCTAACGATTGAGGGAATCAATGAAAAAAAAAAACCCACTTTGGGCATGTGTATGAAGCCCTAATAGCACTTTTATGATGTTCAAAGCACAGAAAAGTTGATTTAGCTTAATGTGGGCCCTTTAATCCATTAATCTGAGGCCTACACTATGTTTTTATCTAATAAAAGTATCGTCCCAAGCAACTTTATTGACTATCTAAAAAAACAAAGTAGATTTAAGGCATGTCTTCTTTAAACAGAAATTGAGTACAGTTTTATGTTTGTGAAAATAAAACTCCTTGTAACTTTAGTTGGATTAAAGCAAGAGAAGAAGAAGAAAGAGTGTATGTTCTACATGCTTGGCTGTGCTCCTTATTTCAAGTAAAACTCAAGTGAAAAAGAAACAGACAGGTTGTCTGTTACAGGAGAGAGCTTGTACACTAAGGGACAAATGCAGCATAAACAGGAAAGAACGGTAAGTGAAGTGGAACAAAGGAAGATGCACAGTGCTGTTTATACACATACTGCATGTCTTTCCAAAAAGAGGCTTTAATGGGTCTCTGGCGTGTAGGTGAAATTTGACTAAATGTAGCCAAGGCATGGATTCTTAAACCGATGAGTATGTTACGCCAAGGAATTGCCCGTCATTTAGTGGTTCATGGACTATTTAACGGACTACTAATCTCTCTTCATAGATATGCAAACCAGGGACCTCAAACAGCGTGTAGCATAGAAACGACAGTTCAAAAACAACCAATTCTTTAATACAAGGTTATGCACCGGTATTCATATCTACAGTTTGAGATTCATTACAACTTTCTTTTATTTCATTCAGTCACTCCTCGTGCATTGAGACATATTTCAAACGTATGCTCTTTAATGTTCCATATTGTTCCAAAAACAGCATTGTGTATAAGGATCTTCTGACAGAGTGACAGGCAGATAAAGGAATTGATCCGGCAACCACTAGATTGGGAATTTATGCTCTATAGTTAACTACATACTTTAGGGTCACTTTGAGGTCTGGCTTTTTTTTTTTATTAAATGTTGTCACCTGTTAAAAATGTATTTTTCACAAAAAATTCCGATATCAAAGCGCTTAAAACTCTTGTTAATTGTGTTATTCTTGTGCCATTTATTTATTTACACTGTAAAAATAATGGTTAACCTAAAAGGAGAAAAAAATAAAATATATATATATATATATATATATATATATATATATATATATATATATATAACATGCAAACTTTTTGCCTTAAAACAAGTTAATCAAATCTAATCAATCTAAGTGAAAATGTATTAAATGTATATACATATATATATATTTGTATATTTTTTCAAGTAAACTCAACTTATTCTTCTTTACAGTGTATTTGCTGATCTTTTTAAAGAAGCCTTTACAGCTCAGAATGAATTTTTCCATGTTTTTGCTTTCCAGAAAACAGTCAGTCATGTTTATTCATCTGTTGATTAATTTTTCTCTTCCATGTTAATTTACTCATTGAATTTTGACATATTTTGTAGGTTTTATTATTTGTTTCTTCTCTGCTCACTTTAAAGCACCAACACCATATGAAGTGTGTTTAGTAATAACAGGAAATAATTTACAAATCCTAATTACATTTACTTTCTAATCATGAATAAATTCCTCAAAGCGTTTGGGGTCTGTCAGTCTTGAATTAATATTTGTATTTTACCCCTGCTAACACTTTGTTCTTCTGCTTCCATCTAATTATCTTGTTTCAGAACATAACTGTAGTCTCTGTAGCACATAGAAGACCAACCTATTCTCAGACAGCAAATCTTTCCTCGTGGTCCTATACCTTCACCCTATTTCTGAGTTCAGCGTGTTCAGGGACTGGGAATGACAGCTCTGGTTCAGCCCTGATATGAGAGGACCAAAGATACCATTCATATCACACCTCATATGTTCCCTGATGGCTGGCTATGGCTGAACTCCACACGGCGTGGGCATTAACACGCTCAGACACACGGCTGCAGCATTTACATGCAAGACCATGTGCTTTTCTGGCACATTTACACATTGGGCTCACAGCCTGATACACTATACCTCTTCTAAATGAGAGAAGAAGCTGAGCAGTGCCAAAGGGAGAGGAGAGGGGCTAAAGGTGGCAGATAATTAGCATGATCTCTTTCTTTTCTCATGCTTTTTTACTCTCACAGCACAGTTTCTTCCCTCCATCTGTAGACATTCTTTTTCATCCAACACTTTCCTCTCCTTCTGCCAAACTTCACTAGTTTTGCTGATCCGTCTGTCCTCTGATGAACCTACGCACACAGATTCTGGAGAGGCAAACTGATGAAAGCAGAAAAATATCGACAGAACAGGAAGAGTGGATCGAAAATTAGAAGTATTTAAGAAACAATATTTGTGTAGTCAGAGGATTACCTTAAATATTATCTAGCATAGACAAACCAGACAGCTCAGTAGCTAAAACTAACGCTATTACAGTTTCTAACTCCAATTTATAGTATTTTCTCTACACAAAGACAAGGTAAAAAGTAAATTAAGACTAAATTTACAGATGCACCTAGAGGGTAAGGTTACTGACAAAAGTTTTGTTTGTGCATATTTCAATTTGTGCACCTGGATCCCAGTTGCATCTGTGGATTTTATTCCTATGGATAGAACTCTGACTTTAACAAATGAGTGTGCAAATTATGTCGCAAACGCACAGGCATTATGTGTTGATTAAAGATCCCCAATTCAAATACTGCGTTCATAGTTGGTTCATCATTATGCATGAAAATGCTCGAGCCCAACTACCGTTTAACACAAAGTAGATGAAGAAGAACGAAACATGTCAATTCACTTCCATGAAAAGTCTCAATTAATTTTTACATCTTGTGTTAAAGGGATCCTCCACTGTTTTTACAAATGTGGCCTAAAATCCGTGAAATGTCCATATTAGAAGATCTATGCCTAAGATAACGGATTATTTTGTACCATGTTGGTTTCATTAACTTTAATAAAAGGGATTACTTTACCGTTTTAGAGCCTGTGTTTCGCCATCTTGAAATCACGTGACGTGAAGACATCACACACACTCCCTTTTGCCTGCAGTGGCGGTTTTTGTTATGGGCAATATGGGCAGGGGCCCAGGGCGGCAATCTCTAGGGGGCAGCACGAGAAAAAATAAAAATTAAAAATCATTACTTGCGCTGCTGCGCTGAGGCTGGGCTGAGGATGTTGTGAGGATGTCGAGGTGTATTCATGTGTTTGAAACACACAAATACACCTCGATGTTCACCGCCACTTCACCCAAAAGTGTCCAAACACCTGAAGACGTCAGTGCCCACGGACAGGCTGGAACACGCTTTGTTTGCAACCTCGAGTGCAGGCAGCCAGAGCCCCTTTAGAAAAGAGCGGATTTAAGGTTATTCACTGTACAACACGCACACAGTGCACCGTGCGTGTGAGTTAAATGGTTTTCAGTGATCTTCCGCTCCAAGTGAAGAAGTCGGCTCCAATAGTGACTCTTTACACCCGTGCTTTCCTCTCAATTCTCTATTTCTTTTATTTATTGAGATTGGGAGTAATTCTTGTCAGAACCGCCACTGTTTGCCTCTAAACATCCTATTGTCTTTTTTATTGGAGTGAAGCATAAGCATTAGAAAAAGTTAAAGATGTCGACGTAAACCTCTTTGGTTCGAAAAATAATATATGACCGCAGGGGGTAACAGTTCCAACTCTGTGGTTTGGTCGTAGACAATGAAGCAGAGAAGAAGAGCTCTCCTAAGAGACAGTGCACAGCTGATGTTTCGGTGGCTGAAGTTAGCAAGTAAATTACGGACAAGCAGCGGAGGATCCCTTTAAATGGTGATTGCCATTCAGTAGTTTCATACATTACCACCACCACTGGTTAAAACTTGAATAATGTCTGTGACCTCGTGACGTAATTTTAACAGTAATTTACCGGTTCAGATTTGTAAAATCCACAATTGCAACCATATTCACGGTTTGACTCAGAATGGGGTAAACTATGGTTTAACGTTTGTTTTTTTTCTAAAATAAAAGCACGTTGAGATGAGTTTTACCATGTCTACGTCTTGAGAAGATCTGTCGACTCCTTTTTGGTTTTCCTGCCTCTTAACATTTTGTTATGTGCCAACAATGAAACCTGTGCAGGGCTTGCCAACCAATGCACATTCTCTGTAGACAGACAATGAAGAGAATGTCAATGTGTTTGTCTAATAATATAAGTTTACTGTTGCTCTGATGTCCATGCTATAAATTTCTGACATAGATTTAGATGTTTTTATTTTTAATTTCCCTGTTAGGGATCATGTAAAAACAAGGCATTCTGATGTGTGTGTGTGTATATTCTGTCTCTAAACCCAGACACACAAAGCAGATTCATCCTGGCCTGAGGGGCAGTTGTCTGAAAGGGCAGTTGGAGTGATCTGCATCCCAATTCACCTCCAGACACACTTTGACCAACAGACGCACACTCAGCTATGCTCGGTTGCATAATGAATGCCAGAAATCTCATAAAGTAGGGAGACAATGCTCGCGTTCAGCCAGTATATGTAGCCTGAAATGTCCTCATCCACCCACACACGACTCAGATCTGTTACTTTAGAATGAAATAACGGTTTTAGCACAAATATGATGTCATTATTCAACCTTAAGTAAGTTTATTTTTTGTATATATTTGGTCTTCTATTGTTCTAAATGCATAATACATTTAGTGGCCAGTGCATTTTAAATGAACACAAAACAAACGTTACCTTAAGGTACCTGCTCACATAAGTAGAGAGTCCAGTGAAAGTGATTTATTTTCCAGCTAGCTGAAATACTTTTTTGGAATTATATCTGACAGGTGATGTTTTTTTTTTAAAGTCCTTTAAACTCCATAAAAATGTATTTCCATTGAGGTGAGAACAGAATTGCGACAAGTCTTCAAAGCAGAGATATTAGGAGAAAGTAAAAGTAAAAATACCTTCATGGATATATCTTCACTAAAGCCCAGCCTTTTTTGTGTGTGCACGCATGGACACTAAAAATATTTGTTTCATTGCAGATATATTTTATCTAGGACTCGCTCCAAATAGCTCTGAAGTAGGATTAACTGGGACGAGTGAGCATCGTCTCTACTCAGTCCGAGTATTAAAGAAAAGTAATCTCAGAGTCAGACAGTTTCAAAATTATGTTTTATTTCACCATGTGACGAGGTTGGCGAGTCGATGTTTCACCATTTTAGGAAAAAAATACTTTATCATCTTCTATCCATGGCTAATAACCTTATTTATACTTAGAAAACTGTTACATGTGGTTTAGAGACAAAGTATAAAGCAACTCAATTGGCAGGAAATATCCAACAAATGTTCAACCCAGCCCCCCTCACCCCCCTCACCCTGGGAGACTCTACAGTGAGCTCTGTAGAGTACTTCTGCTTCCTGGGGACCATCATCACTCAGGACCTCAAGTGGGAGCTGAACATCAGCTCCCTTATCAAAAAAGCTCAGCAGAGGATGTACTTTCTGCGGCAGCTGAAGAAGTTCAGTCTGCCAACAAAGATGATGGTGAACTTCTACAGCTCCATCATCCAGTCCATCCTCTGCTCCTCCATCACCATCTGGTACGCTGCAGCTACGGCCAAGGACAAGGCCAGACTGCAGCGTATCATCCACTCTGCAGAGAAGGTCATCGGCTGCAATCTGCCCTCCCTCCAGGACCTGTACGCCTCCAGGATTTTGAGGCGTGCAGGAAAGATTGTGGCCGACCCCTCCCACCCCGGTCATAAACTGTTTCAATCTCTCCCTTCTGGTAGGAGGTTTCGGTCCATCAGGACCAGAACCTCCAGACACAAAAACAGCTTCTTTCCCTCTGCCACCATCCACATGAACACACCCCAAGTCACCCACTGAACCCCCCCCCCCACCCGATCACCACCTCCACCAGCTTGATACCTGCTGCACTGTATATATATATTTATATTTATCCTATTTATCCTTTATTCTCTATCTATCCTTTATTTATCCCTCATCCTTTATATTTATCATTATTATTATTATTATTATTGTTGCTGGGTTGTTCTTTGTTGTGTTGTTTTTATTTCTTTTATTTCTTTTTGTTGCTTGTTTTGTGCACCAACCACCAAGTCAAATTCCTTGTACTGTCCTCAAAACTGTACATGGCAAATAAAACATTTCTGATTCTGATTCTGATTCTGATGAAAGGATTCATAACTTCAGTGAAATGTTTTAACTTTAACAGAGCAAAGAACTTTCCTACAAAAAGGAAGAGTTTTTTTTTAAATTTCTGTCTGTGGAATGAGGCTGTGGAATAGTTCGGATGTGGAGCTCAAACAGTGTTCAAATGTGAAAGATTTTTTTTTTTTTTTATTAAAGGTAAGGATAAATTGTTGACTGTCACAGGATCACTTTGATGATCACTATGGTGCCATTTCAAATGACAAATAAATTCAACTCTAACTCTATTGATTATTCTCCCATCTTTTTTGTGTTTCATTTATGTATTTATGATGATGATGATTATTATTATTATTATAAGAAGAAGAAGAAGAAGAAGAAGAAGAAGAAGAAGAAGAAGAAGAAGAAGAAGAAGAAGAAGAAGAAGAAGAAGAAGAAGAAGAAGAAGAAGAAGAAGAAGAAGAAGAAGAAGAAGAAGAATAATGTCATATTCCTTGTATTGTTTCATCTACTTGGCAATAAAACCATTCTGATTCTGATTTTCATTCTAATGTTGTTATTATTTTCTTGTTATTATTCCGTATTTTGCCAAAAAATAATGCAATATAATTTAATTTTCTTGGGATATGTGTTTATACCTGATGGAAAATAAAGGACATTTGATTTAGGGGGAAGGATTAAATAAGCAGTTTTGTCAACTGCATTTTTACTGTGACTTATTTAAAAGATGCATGTGAACTAATAAAACAAAATGCCTTGATCGCTTCAAAATAAAGCACAAATTATTTTCCTTAACTTCAGCTTGAACATATCTGTGACAGAATTAGTCGACTAAGATCATAATGTCATTTAGTTAATTATACCTAGACTATAACTGAAATAGTCCTGATGACGAAATTTTGACAGAAACTAAGTTGCATTCTAGTCAAAAGACTATGACTAAAACAGCTGTAAAAGGTTCTTTTTCCAGTAACATTCCATTAAAAAACATGTTTTGCTGCAAAAATAGCTTCAGATAAACTAAAAGTGAGACACTGAGGGCACTCTAAGCCAGTGATAATACAGTTTAGAACATCAAAATGTATTGGTGTCAGTATGAGAGATCAACCTGATCTCGATGCCACGCACTTTGAAAAGCAATGAGCTGTTTCATAAATCAAAGCAATCCCGTCGTCGGCGTGTTTTTCTGTTATTTATGCCTCATGGAGGAATGGCTCTCCATTCCTTTCTAGCACCACTTATTAGTGTCACATATGGGAGATTTTCCCCCCTCAGGTTGTCATGCCAATGTGAAAATGCAGAATGAGTTTTTAAATATGTTTGGCTCGAAGGGAAACAGAACGCTGTGAGAAAGTGATGATTTGTGTGTGTTCAAGCGTGATGGTTCGTACATATTTTTGTGCTTAGTATCACTGCTTGTATTATCTTATGTCTCGTGCCTTCGTGGTTTACTTGAGACGCGAGCAGATTCCTGTGTCCAGAGGCCAGTGTTGTTGATGTGGCTTCATAAAGAGTGCATGGCCCCCTTATGTTCATCACATATATTTATATTCTGCCTCTTGCTCCTTCATGTTGTCTGCAAGGTCCCTTTGCAAGGTTCAAAGAATCATTGCAAAGTGAAACAGAGAACTTAAGGGTTATCTACAGAGGATGCACAGCTATGAACAGTTGCTGTAATGGAGATAATAGGCTCTGGATGGACAAGTGGAGGCCAGTAAATTAATGGGCCCTCCTTGACACAAAGTCCATTTGTTAGTTTTGAGGCATTGTGACAGTTAATTACTGAGGGTTGGCTTTAGGAGACCAATCCACTTAGGCTGAGTCAGAGAAGAAAACATTTCCTTGTGAGACTGAGGAAAGCTTTAGCTGTTGTGGTTTAAGTGATATATAATGTGTGGGAAGACTTTTTATTTCTTTTTTGCAGTGTGTGTAGGTTGCTTAGTAGTATGTGTGTGCATTCACAATACATTGACGTCTTTCCTAGGTGTGACAAACTATTTCTAAGTGCAGATATTCTGTAACGCCATAATGAGGGATAACCGTAGGATAAACTTTACGAGGCCAAGGAGGCTAAATTAGTTAATCACCTTCTGCACAATCTTCAAATTAATTATTATTATGAAGATTAATGAATAATATTTATTATGATTTAATGCAATTTTAGATGTTTTGGAGATAATTTCTGAATGGCTACTTCAGAACAGTTTTATTAGTTATTTAAGGTTCAGTATTATGCTATTTTTCACCTCCATTGGTTCTAAGAACCCCAAAAACATAGTATTTGAGGTTTATTTTCCCAAAATTGCCTGTTTTCAAGAGTTTTTTCCCTCTGAAAAGTCACTTCCATGACGCTTCTAAAAACAGGCTGTTTTGAGGCGCGTCTGTAGACGCTGACTTCATGCCTCGCTCACCAGAGCTGCTACGTTTTCTCCTTGTCATCAACTATTCTGACTAAAAGAAGTCCATTCAAGGTGATAGTCCCCTGTTTTGTCCAACCGCTGCATTGCATTGGGTCACAAACACGTCAGATCGTGTCAAAAGCGATATAACGGCTACTAAAAATGGAACTGATGGTGAGCGCTCACACTGCGCTTCGGATTATCTATATACCATATTATGAATATACTGAACGTAAATATAATACAAAGACTAGTGGTTAAGGGAGCATGCTTGTAATTAGTGGTGTGCCAAAATATCAATACAATATCTTGCAAAATTTGTCTTGCTGTACGTTATCAATATACTGGCACCAAACATTGATATATACATATTTATATATATATATATATATATATATATTGCAACATACAAGACACGATGAAAAAATATAGACAGTATATATATATATATATATATATATATATATATATATATATATATATATATATATATACATGATACACAGAGATAATGCAGTACATACACAGTACAATGAGACAATAGGTGAGTAGTAGATATTTACATCGGGGAGGGGTTAAATGCAGAGAACACATTTTGTGTACGTAGCTTTACATATATGACAATAACGTATAATGTATAATAAACCACAATGTTTGTTTTACCTGTGAGCTATTGAGAGGGAGGAGCTCTTGCCCGTTTGGAGATGACTTTATACAAAATGTGGAATAGCAAGGGAGGGATGAAACCAAACTTTTTTTAACTTTGGCCCTCTGAAAGAGGATAAAGGGATACATATCACTGTAGCAAAACCATTAGAAAGTGATGTATTCATAATACTGCCCCTTTAATGATGAAAGGTTGGAACCCCAAACTGTGACTTGTGGACCATTAGGGGGTCCCTGCACCCCTGTTTGGCAGCCTCTACATCTATATATGTGAAGAAGATATTCAACATTTAGCACAAGCCAATTAGTACACACTAAATAAGTGATAGAAATAGATAGAAATTGCAAATTAAATGATGTAAACTGACTCAGATTTTAAACCTTTTTTGTTTCATGAGGCTGTGATTATTCTTAAAGGCTCTGCTCACACTTTAAGCAATATATAGTACCACTAAACAATAGACACTCCAATCATCTGTTTTAGTATTCCTCACTTTGTGATTCATTTAATGCTTCAGTAACCATTAATTATGAAAAAAATGTTGAGACTTAAATGTATACCAAAGCCTTGATTAAATCTGCATGATCTTCATTGTGAGTGAGATGTAAACTCGCACACTATAAAACCAAGTCTGTGTTGGGTGAAAATTCTTGATTGGAATCCAATAATTAACTTCCCAACTCCACAACCACAGCACATATATGTGACTATGACAGTGGATGCTGACTAATCAAGCAGGTAGTTTTAATCCATTAAAGTTCAGTGGCCACTGTACTTGAACATGGACAAAAACAAAGCACAAAGGACTAAAGTGTTTTTGAGTATCAATGAAAGTCTTTGTTACACATGAATAACGCAGGGCTTGTAATACACTGAGCTTGATTGTTCTGCAAAGATGCTGAGGAGAGATCACAACTTTTAATCTAAGAAGGAAACAACCATTTTTACATCGTATTTATCACTGCCAACAAAGCAACTGCAGAGCTAATGTATGACATTACTATATCCTTATGAATGTTTCAACAACTCATAAGTTCAATGTATTCGAGTGATATTGGAGCAATTCCCAAGAATTGTTGCTTTAAAATGCAAAGAGTAGAAACTTTGATTTACAACATCCGATGCTCACACTAACGTGTGCCTTCAGCAGCATTATCACCATCTCAAGGCAAGCTTTTTGTACGCCTTAAGCCTCTAATGAAATGCATAGGTGAATTACCAGGAAAGTATCAAAACCAAGGGAAAATTGCTCTTTACCATCATATTTCCTAATCTGTAAATGTTTGTAAATGACTATAAAATAGGGTGTATAAAAAGTCAGACCCTACACTGATTGACATTGGAGATACACAAAGAAAAACAACCTACAACAATTTATTTTGCATTGTTATTGTTGCATGGTAACATCATTCGTCATTATGGCCTCCACTTCCAGTGCTACGCCGATGACATCCAGATCTATATTTCAAATCCATCATCAGTTGCTCTATCCTGACCAACTGCCTGACCGATATAAGTTCCTGGATGTACGCCAACTTCCTTCACCTTAACTATGACGATCTTATCATCAAAGGCCTTAAATCCAAACTATGTCCACAATTTCTCCCTCAACCTCAACAACACCACCCTCCTTCCCTCCCCTCACATTCGCAACCATGGACTTATTCTTGAGAGCAACCTTTTCTTTGAACGGCACGTCAAACAACTCACCAGAACCGCTTTCTTGCATCTTAAGAGCATTGCTCGCCTTCGTTCATCGCTCTCCTTTTCTGCTGCTGAAACTCTGATCCATGCATTCATTATTTCCTGACTGGGCTATTGCAACAGCATCCTTTATGGTTCTTATCCAAAGTCCTCACCAAATTATAGTACATCCAGAACTCTGATGCCCGTCTACTCACTACCTCCCGCTCCCATGACCACATCACCCCGTCCTCCAAAAACTCCACTGGCTTCCTGTTCAGCAACATATCCAGTTCAAGATTATCTGCCTCACCTACAAAGCCCTCCACAACCAGGCCCCCTCGAACTGATTTTCTTCACCCCCACACCCCTTCTCGTAACCTCCGCTCCTCGGATGCTAACTTCATCTCTCCACCTCGCACTATGCACCAAGCCTGGGGGGAGAGAGCCTTCTACTGTAAGCAGCCGCCCCCTCCCTCTGGAATTCATTCCCTCAAGATATTTAAAACTGTACCACTCTGGACTCATTCAAATTACGCCTCAAAACATATCTATTCAGACTTGCTTTTAACTGTTAAAACTACTTTAAGCAGTGAAACTTTCAATATGTACTCTATGTACTTTCATTGTAAAGTGTCTGTTTTTTGAAAAATATTATTATAAAAGTGGGCATAATACAGAAACAGCAAAGCAATAAATACTGCAACTGTAAAGCAAAAATGGAGACACTTGAGTAGAACACATTCAAATCTCCAACAAATTTGAGGAATTCCAACATAATAGCATTCATCTTCTACTTATTACACTGGATAGCATACAACAGCCTGAGGTTGTGTGACTGCAAGAGATATACATAATGAATGAGAGTGCTAGATACAAAAGAAAATTACAGAGCACAATATTCCTCTAAGCACACTGTTTGAGAAGCCCCGTGTGAGGATGTGTAGAGATATTGAAGGGGAAGAAAGTGAAAATGCCATAAGAAGAGCCAGAGATGCTGACAGAATTAAGCGAGGAAACTCCACTCATTATTCAGAAAGCCCTTCACGTCTCAAACACTGCAAAACCCCTTCTGTGTTGAAAGCAAAGAAAACTCCCCCAAAAAAATGAACTCCAGAATAACAACATCCTATAATTTCTTTTTATTAGAAATCCATTTGTACTTAATAACTTTCCATGAAGTGCTTCCATATACATTGATTGTGGAATAAAATGTGCGATTTTGCTGAACCAGTTGTTAAATTTGCCTAATGTTTTGAATGAAGCAATTGTAAAGTAGCTATAAAGGGGTAGTTACAGGTTTGAGCCTGCTGACATTTTCCAATAATTCTTATATAATGATGTGTTGGTTCAGCACTGACAGGCTGAACATCAAAAAAGCTGCAGAAAAAAAAGCTGTGAGAAATTACTTGAGGGTAAATTTAAATAAATGAGCTGCATCGAGTGAGAGACATGCCGAAAGACCAGCTTAATTTGTCTCCATCAGATAGGATCATCTTTTTTTTTATTCATCAGAAATGTATTATTCATCTTAGTTGTTCACAAAAAAAAGTGTGGCTCACAGCTGCCTGTTAGTAACCTGTTGGCTTAGGCAGGTTTTTGGCTTTACTTGCACATTCGCCTACTGGGGCATTAAAGATCTGCTTAACTATTCACTGGGATGCTGCCTCAGAGGGCTGCAGCTTAAGAAATCAACTTAGTCAATAGGCGTTGCTCGATTCTGCTCTGTGGAAATGGGGGAAAGCAGCTGGTTTAACTGGGAAGTTTCCAATGCCTGTGATGAACACAAAACAAGGCTACGTTCACACTGCAGGCAAATGTGGCCCAAATCTGATTTCATGAAAATCATGTGACCAGGGCCCTCATTTATAAAAGTGTGACTAGGTAAGCACACTTCAGCTGGCATACGCTAAATACCAGGAAGTGAGTAGGAATCTTTTTTTTATGATTTATAAACGAGGGCGCACGTACGTCCAACGCCTGTTTCCGTTTATAAATCACAATCAACTCAAAGGTTGGCGCACGTGAAGAAACACCTTGCTCCGCCCATTTGGTGCCCATAAAAGGTCAGGTGAACGCCCTGAATGAATATTCATTAATACAAATTTCACGGTGGACCGAGCGGGAAAACGAGCAAATAAAACAAATTCCACTCAATGAGAGGTGGAGTTATTAGTTGTTGAGGTGGACACACATAGGAGAGCGTAATTTGGTGACACAGTAAACATTACGAATGATAAAAAAAAGGAAGGCAGATTGCGTTGCGTTGCCTCATCAGGCTGTGACTGTGTGAATAAACGATCACACATAAAAAGCGGAGGAGAAAATGTGGATCACTCTCAGCGTCTGTTCAACAGGTGGAGGAAAGAGCACCGGAGCTCAGCCTCACAAAATGTATTCATTTATTTAATTAATTAATTAATATTTTTTTTGCAAATGCATCCTTCAAATAATATGTGTTGTGAAATGTTCAATGTGTTCGATTTCACACAAATTGTATTAATTTCACAGAGCTGTCTTTAATTTCATCCTTCTACTGTTGGCGTCAGAGTTTCCTGTTTCTCATTATTTTGTGCGTACGGCAGGGTCAGAGCTGCCGTGGAGGTGCGCGCATTATCTCGTCAGGTTTTTTTTTTTTTTTTTTAAAAATCCCAAACTTCGCATATATGTGGCGTACTCTTTCTTTTGTACGTACGCAATGTTTATAAATGAGGCCCCAGATCTGCTTTTTTAAAAGCAGTGTGAACACTCCAATCTGGCCCAAATCAGATTTTTTTCAAAACAGATTGAGGCCACTTTCATATGTGGTCCTGAATCAGATACAGATCGGATCTTTTTCAATGCAACCTCAGTGTGAACAGTCAAGACGTATTTAATGTGCGTTGATGTCACTTCATAGCAACGGCTGTGTGAGTGAGAGCAAAAAAAGAAAAAAAATAGGTTTTAATTGTCGGTTTTGGGTCGAGCTCTGATACCTAATGTCTGTCGTACTTGTCGTTTTCAGTTTTGCTCTGTCGGGTTCGGGTCAATTGAATAAGGTTCATATCATAAATAGTCTGTGTTTAAGAGCAAATCGGCAGCACAAAAAGCCAAAACAAAATATTTGTCTTTCTTTTTCTTTCTCCTCGTCCTCCTCCACCTGCTCATTCATTCTCTGGCTGCACTGCACAAACATTTTGAGACAAACGCGTGTGGGTCAGATTGGAGCCACAAACACACTGGAGTGTGATACAAGTCACATGTTAAATGGTAATGTGAACGGACAAATAAAAAATCCGATCTGACACAGAAGCTATCAAAATGTTGAGAAAGTTCCCGAGATTTATGCTTGTACTTACACTACACTACCGCTCAAAAGTTTTAGAACACCACATTTTTTTTACATTTTTTACTGAAAATTATTCAGTTTATTGTGTCATTGCATGTCGGAATTAAACTGAATAAAAAAAAAAAAAAAATGAAACCATAGAACAAATAAGCAATTTGAGTTGAAAAATAAATCATGGAATCAATTTATAAACCAAAATGTATTCTAAACTGCAGACAGAGGGGGTTGTAAGTAATTAGGAATTAGTAGCACCAGCTTTCAAGGCTGATTCAACCTTCATTGCTGCAGAACAGTTTTAAATTGTTAACCAACTTTGTGTTCCCTGAAAAAGGCCTATTTGTATCATTCTGAAATGCACATTATTTTTCAGCTTTGGGTAACCAAACTTTTTTTTAACATCTGGCTGTTCAGTAATTATACCTTTGTACCATTCCAAGCTATTCATTGGACTTTGACAACCTGAATTGCAAAAAATAACTGGAAATACTAGGGTGTTCTAAAACTTTTAACCGGTATTGTATATCATTTGTAACTTTTAAACTTTTTGAGTAATTACATTTTTTTGTGAAACTACAATGACTTTTCAGCTCTGACAGAGTCAGAGTTAGAGTGGACAGCTTGTTAAGCTGCTCCAGTTTTTACCTTAAACTCTTTGCAAACAATTTACAAACCATTCAACCATTAACATGTTCAGCTAATGCATTTAACCCCAACCAGTTGAAGTAGATGGCTGCCACCTTTGAACTTCGTTCTGCTGGAGATTTTTTCCTGTTAAAAGTGAGTCGTTTCTTCCCACTGTCTCTAAAAGCTTGTTGGGTTGTTGGATCTTGATGGGTTATTTCCTTCTTCTTAATAATTTTATATTTTGATTGCATTGAGATGACTTTGTTGTAATTTGCGCTATATAAATAAAGTTGAATTGAATTAATGCTATTGCTAGGCTAATGCTAGGATAATGTTATTGCAAGGCTACTGCTAATGTTAGGCTAATGTTAAATTAATGCTAGGTTAATGCTAAAGTTAGGTTAGTGCTAATGCCAGGTTAATGCTATTGTTAGGTTAATGCTAACGCTTAGTGCTAATACTCAGTTAATGCTAGGTTAGTGCTTGTGCAAATATTCAGCTATACTATACTGCTAGGTTAGAGCTCACGCTAGGTTAATGCTAATTTGTTAGGTTAATGCTATTGCTAGGCTAATGCTTGGTTGGTGCTAAATCTAGGCCTATGTTATTGCGAGGTTAATGCTAATGCTAGGCTAATGCCATTGTTAGGCTAATGTTAATGCTAGGTTAGTGCTAATAGCTAATGCAGTGGCCAGCACTGCATCTTCACTTGCATTTTTTTTAGGAAATTCAAACATTCTATTTAGTATTGCTAACCTCTAAGTATACAATGTATAGAGTGAATGATAATTGTGCAAATGCCCAAATGGCCAGCAAGTAAAGAAAATGTGGATATACCTTATTTAAAAACCAGTAAATTGTGCTAATCATAATGTAGGATCTTAATTGGACCTACATGGTTAAAGCTATTTTATTTTTGAGCATATAAATGTGTTTTTTTCCTTTATTCTGCAGCTGGGAGTCCATCACTTCCCAAATTCCCACCAGGGCACCAACTTCAGAATAAAACTTATCGTCTGGTTGACAGGAAAGAGTTTAATCCCTCTTGCACCCTAAACCCTAATCCATCTTCCTGCCAGTACGGAATCCAAAATCTCATATACCTGTAGTTACTGCAAAACAGCTGCTGCATCCAGTGTCCATTTTTAACCTCAGGTGAATCTTAAAACAGGGTTTACTGGGCTGCTTAATGCAAACTAATTACATACTGTCAAAGGCCCAGGAGCTGCATTGCGCAAGTGGAAGACGTTAGTCAGGAATCCCAACGGTGTCAACATCAGGGAGAGCTTCCAAATTAAACTGAGAGAGCTCTGTGGAGCAGCAACTCTGGGCAGACTTTCAAATATTGAGTGATTTTCAAAGAAGCAGCCGTGTGTGCTGCCGTCGCACCATTGAGAGCTCCTTTTTACAGAAACTCAACACTCGCCTGGTGGCTGAGCCGTCTCACGGCACTAACACAGCAGACATTCTTTATCATTAGCGGCCCTATTTCTTAAAATAAAGGATTGAAATATAAAAGTGAAAGAATGGATGTTTTGCTTTACAGTTCATGACAAAGTCCAACATTGCTATAAAGCTGCAGTATGTATGTTTTTTTTACATCATTTGGTCAAAAATCCACAATCATCTTTGAGCATATTGTAATCCAAAGTGTTCTACGTGGACAGTGAACCTCTTTTCTTTCTCTTGGTTCTATATTCATATTTTAGAAATCCAGGAGTTCAGACAATCAGAGATCTTGCTACAAACAGAGTGCTCCATGAGCTGTTTTGGGCGTTATTATTGACTGCTGGATTGAAGTCAATGCGCGCTAGTGTGTTCACAAAATATCGGTATAAAAAAATAATTTCAAAATTTGCCAGATCGCATTTTGCCTTGTTCCTATTTATATTTTGAACATCTGTGCCAAAAATTGAGCCAAACATAACATCTGTAAAGGGTACACACTTTTTCACAATTTTTATTGCTCAACCAAAGAATGTGTATCTTTCACCAATATCAGAAACTTAACGATATAAAGGTAAGTATGGTCATTCATAGTTTCTCCCTGTATTTGTACTAAATGAGACCATTCCTAAAAATAGAAAAAAGTTCACATTGTGAAAAAGTGCGCCACCCCTTAATGTGCAGCGATTGGCTCCATTTTTGGTATAGATGCTTACAACGTCAATTGGAACCAGGAAAAAAGCAATCAAAATTAAAATTAAAAATTAAAGCGTTAGGCACAGCAGTCACACGGCAAAGCAAGTGGAAAAAGGAAAATCAATGCGGAGAGGGAACATTCTAAAGCTCAAATGTGTTCGGGCGGAACAAACTCTGTGAAGGTCCTTCTGACTGATGTGGGGTGGATTGCGTGTGATCTGCTTTCAGTCCATGCGTACTCTGCTTCACATCCAGAGGCAGAGGGAGAGTGATAACAGATGGGATAAATTGCTTGTAAAACTAAGAGAAGCATATCCAAGATGGAGAAAAACATGAGCAACAATTAATTTACAGTCTCGTGTGAAGTGTCTGACTGTCTACATACTGCAGCTTTAACCTGATAAGTTACCTGCAATAAGTGTGCTGCTTTGGCAGTGAAACAAATTTGAATAAATTCAAGTTAATTCAAGTTGACATGCACAAAACCCATCAGAAATCTATGCTTCCTTCAATGTTCACCACAAAAAGTCAAGAGAGGTCTAGATATACAGTTATCTTACTCACCCATACTGACCAGCTACGACAGCTGATTAGCTGTTCCCTAGAAGGTTTCAAAATGGGCTTTTTGTTGTCCCTTACAGATTTATTTTATATTTTTATCATGTTGTGGCAGGAGCAAGGCATAAAAGCTTTTTTTTTTTTTCCAAATTTCTCATTCACAAGGATTGTGCTTGACCCCAACTTACATTCAAATTAAAACCCATACAGACGTCCGGCAAGCCCACAGCAAACAAGCAAACGCCCTTTCAGATAATTCAGACAAATTAAGTGTCTTTGAAAATACTGCATTCAGAAGCAAATTGCTTTTAAAAATCTATTATCTCTCTCACTCAACTCTCATTTGATCAAAAACCAAGGTATCTCTCTCATCAAAGTAAACACAACACAGGGTGGTCAGTTTTTACTAAATCATTTACACAAAGCAAGTGTGAATAATCTATTAAAAACTTAAAAAACAAGCAAACGAAATATTCAATAGCTGTGCTCATTTGCTTGTCTGTTTTGGACAGAAATCCAATTTCATCATAGATTTTGTACATTTTATGTAGCTACATATTTTTGTCCCATTTCTTTTTATCACTTCTTTTATCACTTTGTCCCTTCTTTACACAATGTCTGTGGCTTCTCATAGCATAGAAATATCTTTAGTTTTTAGTGACTGTATTGTTATCCTGAAAATTAATCAAAATGGTTAATATGTGAGTGATGGAAATTTAATGCGGTTGTCATTTAGGGGTCAAGGAAATGATTATAGGTGGCTGGAACTGATGAAAAAGTAGTTTCATTTTTGGAAATGACATGACATGTTTATAATAAATCAACAGTTGCTGCCACAATAACACGTTTTGCACACAGGTACTTTTAAACCACATTCTATGTTCACAAAGGAAATACGCAGAATATTTATGTGGTCACCTTCATTACTTACTCGCAGTCATTATGGATTTGTTTGATGCTTCAATGATAAAACTTGTTGATTTTACAGGTTACAGCATAATTGAAGGTCTACAAATACAAAGAACCGAGTTAGTAAACACTCGAAAAGATGTCTTAACATTGAGTGCAGACAACTCTAACCGGCAGTCACCCAGGGATCACAATCCTCCTATCCTCTTTTATTTTGCCTCTACGTAGTGTCCACCTCTTCAGCATGAAGTCATCTTAGAGTACTTGTAATCACAATGCGCTGTAATTTACAATCAGCGATAACAAAGAAGGCATAATCATTCCAGATTACAATTCAGAATCATAATCATCACATCTGGGTGACGGAAGTTCAGAGATAGAGAGAGGTAATCTGTAACGGTCCAAAATTAAAGCATATGCTGCTCATTTCTACTTTTTCAGCCAGTGAATATGCACTCCTTTGAAACATAAAGCTCACTCAGCCATTTGTGAAAGTGATTCATGAATACCAGTATGTAGAACTGGTGAGTCGTAGCCGCCTGATGTCATCTTATTCACAGCTTTACACACAGTGGCAAATACTCTCTCACAGAAGTCCTACCGTTCGTGTTTCCTTCCCCATTAACCATTTTCATTTGCAAAATTTATACCTCTTCCCCTCGCTCTTAGACTTCTATTCTAAATCTATAAGTTGATTCACAGCTGTTTCAAACCAGTACTGCAATTGTTTTTCCTTCTGAGGATTGGTGGTATGTGGTTTTATTACCTAGGTTTGATGTATCCAACTCTGGCTCTGTTGGCTTATTACTGGATATATCATAAATCCTTTCTATGATGGGCAAAGGATGATAACGTTGCATTCTGAGCAGTAGATATAGATCAAAGTATAAGCATAGCAGAGATGCATTTCAGTCATTTGGTGTCGTAATCAGGCCTGGGGAGTAACAGATTACAAGTAACGGCATTACGTAATCTGGATACAAAAACCATGTAACTGTCATTCTTTACTGCAGTGATTCTCAACTGGTGGGTTGGGACCCAAAAGTGGGTCGCGGACTTGTAAATGGGTGGGTCGCGGACAGCAGGTCAAAAATAAAAAAAAATCTTAATATCTCTCATGTTGGACTAGTATTTTATTTTGATGAGGCATACAGTGAAATGCATGTTGCACAGGAAAATATGAAGTTATGTTTCAAAAACATTATATATGTGTGTTTTCAATGGCTATTTTTGAAAAGCTATATTTGGTTGGTTGAATTCTAAAAAAAGTGGGTCGCGATTTAATGACTGTGGCAAAATGTGGATCCCAGGGTGAGACCAGTTGAGAACCCCTGCTTTACTGTATATTAAAAAACATGTAATCAGATTACAGGTATTTTTTTTTTTATAAAACTTGTGATTACTTAGGGGGATTACATTTTAAAAGCAAGCAGAATATACAGTACATCAGTGCAGCAGATACATACAGTGCGCATGCACGCATTGCGACACTTCATGGCAGTTTACGTGAACACGTGAAACAAACTGTAAGAATGTTGTGATGACGTGAGCAAACGTATTCTATCCTTTTGTGTCTTTATTTGCATGTTTGGTATTGAAGTTATTTTTTGTCTTCTTTAGACCTTGACTCTATCAAAAACTTTTATAATGTCTTGGGTAATTTTTGTACAAGTTACTGCTCTTGCTTCCTGTTTGGAGGTGTGATTCACTCTATAGACCTATGTAGGGAATGGTAAATAGTAAATGGACTTGATTTATATCGCGCCTTATCCCTACACTGAAGTAGTCCCAAAGCGCTTTACATATCAGCTCATTCACGCTCATGTTCACACACCAATGGGACAGAGCTGCCATGCAAGGCACAAGTCGACCACTGGGAGCAACTTAGGGTTCAGTGTCTTGCCCAAGGACACTTCGACACATACACAGGTATTTAATTCAATTCAATTCAATTCAACTTTATTTATACAGCGCAAATTACAACAAAGTCATCTCAATGCGTTTAACAAAATATAAAGTCTATAGTAAGAAAGAAAGACCCCAACAAGATCCACATGAACAAGCATTTAGCGACAGTGGGAAGAAAAAACTCCCTTTATGGACTGGGATTGAACCCCCAACCTCTCGATAAGAAGACGACCCCTCTACCATGTATATAAAAATGTGCTTTGTTTACAGGTACTGATAGGTATCATTATTAGGACAAAGTACTAGGATTGCTGTTCAATACAGTTGCTAAAAGAATATAGATTTATATTAAAGCTTCATTTTCAGAACTTGATGTTGAATCCCATTAATAGGTCTCGCAACGCGGTGCCTAATAGGCTTCAGCTGGCAGATGGAAACACATTAAGACCGAGAATGGAGTAAGGAGGTAATCAGTCAGCTCGGTGCACCAAAAAGTGTGTCTGTGTGTGTGTGTGTGTGCGTGTGTGCGCACGTCTACAATTGATTGATGGAATTGGATGCATTTCGGGTGTTGGATCTTGTTAAAGGCCTACCACTGTCTTTGGTATTGTGTCAATTCTTGATATCAAACTTTTGGATTTGGAATGGCTAAAATAGGAAACTGAACTTGAAGGTACTCAGAAACCTAAACTCAAGTTCAAGTATTACCATAACAAGTACTAAGGTGCTTGGTCTTGAAGTGGAAATCAAGGAAACCCTTTGTGATAGGGGCATGTGTTAGCAGGTGGAGCAAATCAGGAGGAGGTGATTCAGGGACGGACTCTGTGGCTGATTAACCACAGGTGTAGTGCATTGTGATTTATCATACTTGTTATATATCTTCTAAGGAGTGGCGAGAAGAGAGAGCTAACAGTGGTCTGAAAGGGACAGACTGGTCACTAACTCCTGTAGAGGAGCAACTAAAGCTGGGCACACACGTAATGATTTTCTAAATCTGAAGGGATAACAGTATCATCACATCACCAATCTTCCGCCAAACTAGAAATCTCACGTGATCCAAAAAGATCGAAAAACATGATCTAATGCAGCGTTCCAAGCAACTTGGGATTTTTGAACCACATAATTGAAAAAGGTGCTTGTAACACCACCTGAAGTCGGAGCTCCTACTCGGTAAATTGATGTTATAGTGGTCAGCCATGCCTGACATATTTCGACGTGCTCCAGAATTCAGCATTATCTGTTTCTCAGTTAGCTCGCTTCTTGATTGGCTATATTTTGTTCCATATTACAAATTGTCAGTTTTTCCCACACACAGGTTTATTTTTTAAGATTGTCGGCCCGACTAATTTTGTAGCCGAGACCAATTCACTTTTACCACCTCTCAGACCAAGGACAATCATACAAGATAATCTGGCGTTTGTCATCCTTGTTCTTGAAAAGGGAAAAGGAAATTGTCTCTGTGTGTACAGTACTCAGCTTTAGATGAAAGACTACATGAACTGCGTAATAAAAACCAGAAACCCATCAGTCTGTCTGTGTGGCTATGTCCTATGTCGTGAACCCTTTACCTGGACAGCAGATCTGCTACACTTCTATCATCACCCATCTTTTATCCACATGGAGGAACTGCAAACAAATCTCTTACCTCCAAATACAGCACAGGATTGATAGAGTTGTGTTGACACTAATCAAACACTTTTCCTACAGAAACACCAACCAAATGTTTTTAAACATGTGGTCTATGTCCTGCAGCAAAGCTACAACAGCTCAATAGGTCTCTTGGAGGATGCCTTTTCATAAAGAATAATGGAGGGAGAAGTTATGGCATGCCAACAGCTTTTCATTCCGGTATGACTGGAAATGAGGGATTTGTCCAGTGAAGGTTGTTTGTAGCAATGTCCATAACAGTGCTGTAAAAGGAAGAAATCAACAGAGGGAATGCAGTGGTATACCATCAGCAAGAGAAGTACCAGGTTGAACAGCTTTTGAAAGACAAGCCTTACTCTATGGCTACCGTATGCTCCTAACCCCCTCCCGTCTCCTTCTCCCACTGTGGTGTGGGAATAAAGGTTGTCAGAATCAAAAGACCAATCCAGCAAGGATTTGAATCCAGTCAGAATCTTCATACACTTTATCCATCACTGTTCAACCTTAACTTTATTTTGGTAAACTGTCAAGGTGAGACCTTGGATTAACAGAAACTACAGACTGGATGGTGCCCCAGATATTCACAACCAACATTTCTTTAACCAGTTAGAAAACATTAGACCAAAACTATAATGGAGTTTAACCCTTGGGGTTGTAAGACTAAGAATAATCTAAGATTAAATACTTGGTCATGCTTTATTTGAAGTTTTAAATACAAGGCTGACTTTACACTGTCATTATCCGTCATTAGCATAAATAAGGTGTCAGGAAGGCTGTCATTAAGTGTTGTTCGCAAAATTATGAGCTATGGTGGCATTTTTTGGGTTAGGTGGAGGGATCTAGTGGGGTTCGGTAGGGTTAGTGTAACAAACTACACTTAATGACAGCCTTCATGACACCTTATTCATGCTAATGACAGGTGTCATGTCATAATAATGACAGCGTACTATCAGCCTTATGTATAAAACTTCAAGTAAAATGTTACCAAAAACTTGGTGAGGAAAATGAGTTGTTCTTATATGCATAGTTTCCCCACGAATTACAAACACACATACACACATAGAGGGACAGAGTAAATTGTCAATGGTAATTTCTTACAGTCTGACATTTAAACATCTTTAGAAAGTGAGGCCAATGTGCCCCAGGGTGGTGCAAAGCACATTCAAACCTCCCACGTCAATGTTTGTGATTTTAATTGCTAATGTGATAGCAAGGGACAAGATTAGATTTGGGTTTTAATTTTTCAGAAGAAATGAAAATAAGTCCATGCCTATGGTCTTCAGCAAAGAATTGAGCTCTGCCACTTATTGTCAGCACTTTTCTAAGCTGCATTGACTGTGGCACAACAGTAAATGAGTCAGCAAAACGGATGGCAGCAGGGGAGAGGTGCTGTTCTAAACTTCTATTTATTTTTCCAAATTTCAATCAATAGGAGCAAGAAAGGGCAAAAAAGTTACAGGAGAAAGAGTGAAGTCTACTGGATCCTCTTTTTATCTACAACATATCCACAACAACATTGCAGTTTCAACAAGAAATGTGACATATCCTACCAGTCATTCAATTGACGCCGTTGTTTGTTCTTCAAATCGAGCTTAAGATTTTGATCTCTGCAGCTCTGTGAGTCAGAAAACCCATCGGAACACAAGTTATTCTGCAGACATGGCAAGAAAGGAAAGAGGCACAACCAGTCAATCCCTTGACTTGATGACATGTTTCATTCTTGAAAGTAAGAAGCGTGAACAGAGGGTTGTTGCAATTTTAGGCAAGATGGGAGAGGTTAAAAGTCAAAAAGCTGACAAGGTGTAAGATTGAATGTAAAATCAAAGATTGGGTCAATCTGCAGTTTCAATTTTGGGCTGATTTGATACTAAAATACTAATTTACACGTCAACCTTCTATGGAAAGATAAATATTCCCACAATCAACACGCTCAGTAAACTCCATTCAGAAAGAACAGAAAAGAAGTTTTGCAGTCACTGTGAGGCATCTGTATTAAAACTGTTATACTCATGCTGTCCAACTCACAGTAGGTAATGTTGCTGCTAACAGTCGGTTCTAGCCTGCAATTTTTACTCTTCTATCACAGCCTTCTTTTCCTGCATGTACATCAAGCCTGCAGTGACATTAACATTTATTACAACTTTGATTTTTTCGCCATCTGACAAACATAAATCTCACCTGCTTTTGAGATAGTAGATTTGAAGCTTTTTCTTAATGTTCATGAATATCATGCAGAGTCTGTTAGCCTCTTAGTTTGGGAAGTACTATGCCAACTCTAACTAAAGCAAAAACCTTCTGGCAAGTATGATTTCAGCACAAAACATCCATATTTCTGCACTTCATTTAAAGTAACATGGGGTTAGGATTTCACTTAAGATTCTTAATGATAAACACATTCTTGTATGCAGGATAGATTTCACTTGATCTGCTGTGCAGAGGAGAACGTGGTTTTCAGGCTCACTGAGCACCTGAGGCATTTACCCATATTAAGTATTTCTCTAAAGCAAAGAAGCTTAGCAAAGACGCTGGTGAAGTTGGTGCAAAATGGAATTATAATACAAACAAAATGCAATAAAAGAAATAGAAAAGTAGAAAAGGAAGAAATGTCGCAATAGATATAACAGGACTAATTTCAGGAAAGTAGTACGAAATATTAATCTGAAGCTTTTCAGGATAAAAAAAGTAATGTTGGCATCATAGATAGATAGAATATATCTAAGATCATTTACTCACAAGTAAATGTAGAAAATTGTAATTGCCACTCGAAAGTCTGTTTTGATCTCCACTGTAAACAGTCTTATCGACGTTGTCGGAAAAGTTGGACACATTGCATTGTGGGATGTGGAATCTCATAGATGGATGCATAGAAGTGTTTTTACTTCATTCTTACTGTAAATTCTGTATCATTTTGTAATATTAGTTTCATGCCACAGATGTTAGTTCTACGTCAGGTGTATAGTATAAGTTTTCAGGGAAATGGCCCCAAACTTTTGAGATTTTAGGTTGGTTCTTCTACTGTTAAGCAATTCTTCTTCACAATGTAAATGGTAAAGCGACACTTCGCTCAGCAGTTCATGTATGGTACTGCAGCAAAAATGAAACAGAAAGTGGCAGCCAGCCTGATTTAATCAAGAATTTACAAGATTAAACGACGTTTCGACACAAATTTTTGTGGTCAACATTATCAATTATGTTACTAATCATTTTTGCATTATTGTATATGTTACACACATGGTTGTCGTCAATCTCGAGACGATCTTTCTATTTAATTCTGTTTTTTATTCTTCCCCCTGCCAAGAATCTCAAGCTCCGCCTATGCATACCGGCCTAAATCTCATTTAGTGTCCTCCACAAAGAAGGTGTAAATACAATGGCAGCAAATCCTACTAGTTTATTAATCTTCTTTAAACTAACAAAAAGCGAGATTTTGAATGAAGGAAAAGAAAACACAATAGGTATAGTGATGTAAATAAGCTTCAAACAGTGTCAATCAAACAGAGTTTAATTATCAAGCAGGCCTGCTGTAAAGTATGTAAAACAATCAAAACAAAAGTGTAGCTGAATAACACCAAAAAGTGAAATCATCATCCGTTTAGTGCTGATGCAAACACTTGCTCCTTTAGGTTCTCTGGTATTGATTCCACAACAGGAGAGAATTGTGTTCGATATGCAAGCTATTCAGCCTAACCATTCAGTGTGACCCTCAAGCTTAGGTAAATCAATTATAGTTAAAAATCAAATCTCGTTTAATTTTCCTGCCAACCCTCTAAGCAGGTTTTATATCAAATAGTGTTAAAGTTTGGAATAAAAAAAGGAAAGAAAAGCTACAAATACGTCAATGGTATGTGTGCGTGTGCTTGTGTGTGGAAATGTCAGGAAGGAAAAGGCAAAAAGGTGGCGTTAAAAAGTGGGAAATTACAAAGAAAATAGCTTGTAATGTTTCTTTATCTTTTATTTTCACAATTTTAGGAGATTATCCTTATGTTTTCATAAGTTTTTCATAAGTTTTCTATAAATAAGCATTGGTTATTTCTTCTAACACACGTTTTAAATGCATTTTTTTTTCGGTCAGTCTGGTTCTGTGGTAAGAGGTTATTTTTCTGTGTACCATTAAAAAACAGATCGGCCATAGCATTATGAGTATGTGTTTCAACACACACTTTCTTGAACAAATCTTCTTGGACCCACTGGGAAGAGGTTTGGGGGAATAAAAAAAAAAAAAAAAAACAGAATAAATTTCCTCTACACTTTGGCACTTTCCAGACTATTAGGAGTAAATATTCACTTAGTGCCTGATGCATCCCATCCACTCACTGCTGCCAAGATATAGAAACTAATAGTGTTGTTCTCTTCACGTGTCAGTGAGTTTAATTTCATAGCTGTGAATTAAACAGCTTAAATTAAACTGAATCATGTCTAGTCCACAAATCATTTTGTAATTAAATCATATGATTGAATAATAACAAAACCTACATCATCAATGCTGGCATCAAACTGGTCTGAGAGTCTTGGATGCACTAATACTGGTCTAGTTGCTGACAACAACTTGCAAAAATGTATACGACAACAACACAATTTCAGACAAGATTCATTGCTGACAAGAAGTTGAAGTTGTATCGAAAAGGAGAAACAAGTAGGAAAAAACTGGCGAGAAAAATATGAAAGGAGATTACATAGAGCAATGGTGTCAAACTCATTGAAGTTCAGGGGCCAAATGCAGATCAGTTTTATCTCAAGTGGTAGATTTTAGATGGGAAGAAGAATAACTATTTTAACCTTGGTTGCGCAATAGTTTTTAATATTAGTCCCTGCCAGATCTTCACTTCAAACATTCTTGATTTTGTAACCAATTGCTGTGTAATTCCAAGGAATTGTTGGGGAGAAAGTTGCAAGATTTGTGGAAAAATTGAAAGTTCTTTCCATCCATCCATCCATTTTCTGACCCACTTGTTCATGTTTTTCAGGGTTGCGGGGTTCTGCCGGTACCTGTCTCCACACTGGGCGTTAGGCAGGGGTACACCCTGGACAGGGCACCAGTCCATCGCAGGGCAACACACAGACAGACACCCACTCACACTCACATTCACTCCAGCAGTTCTCTACCTTGGGGACAGGACTCCTATTTGGGGTTGCGGGACACTGGAAGGGGGTTGCCAGATGCTTTAAAAAAACTAAGAATATATTTTTTTTAACAATTTGAGCCCATTTTTACAAATGTTTACCCTTTTTCTGCAACTACAACAAACTTGCCATACTATTTTCATAACATTTTATTGCCATATTTTTGCTCCTTTAATGTATTTTTGCTACATTACTCCCATTCCTGCTACTCTTCACAATCAAATTTCAAAGCCTTTTCTGCATTTTTTTTAATCTTTTCTACTTTCAAGACTTTTTTAGCACTAATAAACAATATATATAAACAAAGGAAAACTGCTAGCTCCTCTAAACTCTGTAGAGTTTCATTAAATTGGTCTTACTGTCTCCTGCGGGCCAAATTGGATGCTCTAAAGGATGGGATTTGGCCCCCGCCGCGGGCCTTGAGTTTGACACGTGATAGGATAACTGGTACTGGAGAATGAGACTAAATGGTTTCTGAGTAAAGAATTAAAGAGCAAAGAATAAAAAAAACAGGAAGAAATACAGGAAAGACAAATAACATGAGACATAAATAATGAAAAAAAAAAATAAAAAAATACCATAAAGTTACTTAAAACTATATATGTGACAGAATACAGAAGGCTTTTTTCTAAAAGAGTACAAATAAAACACATTTAAGAATGTGGTAACCGTATGATTTCACAAGTGGATTTTTGGAGAAAGAATATAGCAGAAAAAGAAAAGGTGCAGAATGATTAAAAATAATGAGTTTTTGGCCGATGTGCAGGGTTTTTCATTAAAAAACTGGGTCTGTTTCATTCGTACTTGGGCCAACACAGAAATTTTGAATCATTTGGAAATACTTGCCTACAACACAATAACCTATCAAAGGACATTTGTGGAGATAAAAATTAGATCGCGGGTTCCATCTAATGATAGATATCTATGATACCGTGTTCTTAAATTACCTCAGTAGACCATCTGGGATTTTTAAAGGAAATTATGCATGAAATTTAAGGTTAAAGTAGCTGTGGCAATAAATTATTTTTATTAGGAGAAAGGCTAGTTATGTTCAGGCAGGAATTATGAAGGCTTCAGTGTAAAAGCATTGCTAACCACTGATGGGTGGTAATAGAAAAGGCTTGTGTTGTGTTTATTGTTGTACGTGTACAGTCTCAGGATAACTGAGTCAAATGCAGCTCCATTGTTGCCAAGAGTGCTTTGAAAGCAGGCAATTACTACGAGAAGAGTACCGTAGATGTGTTTGATCAGGCCAGGGAATGACGGGAAGCAGTGAAGAGAAATATGTGTCTCTGAATCTTAGTTTTTACTTGGTGGCTTCAAGAGTTTTACAATCTGCAGCGAAGATAGTCCTCGTTACATGATGTTCTAATCTAAGATGACACTATTTCCTTAAAATATCATTATATGCTGATGTACAATCTTAGATTGTGCCCATGCTTTTTCAGTGAAAGGTTGTATTTACTGGTAATTACTTTTAAAGAAAGGCTTCCTCTTCTCTCTAATAGGTAGCACTTATAACTAGTTTAAAAGAACAGTCAAATCAAATCAATTCACTTTTATTTATTTTACAGCCTGTTACGTTTCCACTGCTTTTACTAAATGTGAGCTGAATACAACAAAGCTTTAAACAATGCATTAAACTCAATTACAAGTTAATTTTCTGCATCACAGGATTTAAAAATAACTAATTTATTAGAATTGAATTAAACCAAAAAATCAAAGTCTATTTTAACTTGTAACAATTAAACAGAATTTATTTGTTTGTCTGTTAGGAGTCATACGTCAAAATTGTAACCAAAGATACACCTTAATTCAGTGGTGTCAAACTCATTTTAGTTCAGGGCCAAATACGAACCAGTTTATCTTAAGTGGGCCACAGATTTTAGATTTCAGAAAATGAGTAATTTCATTATTATTGTTCTGTATATGTGCGGCACTGATAATATCAAAGCAACAAGTGACAGATATCAGTCCCTGCAGGATCTTCACTTTCATTTTTTTAGATTTTGTGACAAATTTTTATGTAATTTGGGGAAATGGCAGGATTTTGGAAAAATTCTGAGTTATTTTAACAATTTCAGATTAAAAACGACTGTCATCATGTGATATAGGCATGGGAGAACTTGAGCCCTGCAAATAATGTGGAGTTTCATTGAATGTGTGTATTCTTTTGGAGATATCTACAATTAAATTAGTTGGTAATTTACACCATTCATGGTTTCTCTGACTTTTTTACTTTCTTCTGCGGGCCGAATTCGATGCTCTAAAGCAGTGGATCTCAAACTTTTTTGGCCAAAGTACCCGCTTTCTCTTATTTCTGAATCCAAGTACCCCTTTAGCCAACTACATCATTTTGCTTGGAATACTATGAAAAACAACTATAGAGCATAAGGATGCAATGAATGAGTGATAACACACATTTCAAAGAATCTAATTTTGTAAACACGTATAATGAAACAGCATTTAATATCTCTTTAGTAGATTTATTTTTATAGTTTTGATCATTTTTGGTCATCTCTGGCCTGGTGAGACAGAGCCTTGTATTTGCAGTTCATGTAATCAAGATCATTTCCATCACATTTTTTATGCTCTTGTTTGTTAATTTCCACTCTCTCAATTTTGGATCAATATACTGATTCTGGATCAGTTTCAAAAATAAATAAAAAATCTCTCATTACTGTTGGCGAAATGTCAACAATTCACCTCTCGGTTCATATATCAGTTACAGTATGTCTGGTTGATTCCTAAACTATAACACAGAGTTCCATTTGGATCAGATTTTACATTTCGTCGTAATTTATTTGTTTTTAAACGGGAGTGATCTTGTTATACTTTAAAATGGTCTTCAGTGTGACACAGCAGGGAAGTTTCCAAAGTGAACTAGAGTGGTGAGAGTTGGTAATGGAACCAGACACATCCTTTTTTATTATCTCTATCTTGCTTCATTTGTACCATGTATAATCTCTTTACAGGTTCTCACATCCTCTCCTTGTCATTTTTCCAAACTATACCCTTTCACTTTTTTCTCTCTCTCTTTAAACGTTTCAGTTATGTTGCATTTGCATATAAATCTGTGCTTCACTTCTGCTTCCCTGTAATCATTTATCTGTTCTTTTCAGTCTTTCTTGCTTTCTCTCTAGTTCTCCAAAAGCGGTTTTTGCCTTTTAGCAATGACACTTACCTACCCTGACACATGTTGACTTCTTTCCCACAGGTCTCCTCTGGGAAATTATTTCTGTTTCCTGGGAGCCTTTTTATAACTCTGAAGACTCAGGGGAACTTTTAAAAGATCAAGCCTTCGAGGGATGAGTGAGTGTGTTGACAACAAGATGTTCCCATGAGATGGGAAATCCTGAGAATATATCTAGAATATTGTCCAAATTGACAAGCGTATCACACACTGAAAGTATTGAATTATCACCACTCCAAAGTCAGATATGGGAAAAAAAAATCAGTTAGGATCAGGAAAGAAGAAGAATTCTTAAAGTAAACCCAGTTCAAATTTCAGTGGGAAAAAAGTATAATATTGCCTCTTACTCTTGTTGCCTATTTGTTCTTTACCTAAACTAGATAGCCATTCAAAGTTGTCTGTCTGGTCTTTTTTAAAAAAAAGTAATATTTTTTTTGGTGTGAAAACAAATAGAATTACATTGTTCACCTTAATAAATGTAACTATTTCAGAATAAACATTTCCAGTACAATAACTTGATGCTTCAGTGTGGCATTTACAATTTTACAAGATCCAATCGATTTCTATTAATAAGGGTCAGATTTACAATGAATTATTTTAACTTCTTTTAAAGTGAGGAATTTTTTTTTTTTAAATACATTTTCTCCTAACATAACATCCCAAACACAATAAGCAAGTGCACAGCAGCCCTAAGTTCTCTTAGGTTACATTCAGACAGTAAGGTTTTCTTTTTTCCATAATTTAGATTTTTAGTGTGCTCATTCATATTGAACATTAAATACAACTTTATCAGTTTAAAGTGTAAACTGAATGAGACATTGAAGTGACCCACCTAAGAGAGGTCCTAAGGCAGGAGTCACCAACCTTTCTGATACTGTGAGCTACTTCAAAGCTTGTGAATAGTTCAAAGGGCTACCAGTTGAAAAAGCACAAAATGTTCACGTTTTCACTTTAAGTTTTAATTCAATTCATACAATTGTTTCATTTGCATTACGTTCCACAAATTAAACCAAATTAAAATCAATCTTTAATTATAAAAAGTGCTTTTCATACAAAAAATGCAGCTCAAATTGCTTTTACATTGTTAAAAATACACCCACCCCATACAAACCCCGTCCCTCAGCACACCTCCCCACAGACACTGCAGCAGCAGCAGCACCCCCCTCCTCCACCTCAACACCACCAACCCCACACATCACTGTGGACCAAGTCCAACTGAGAAAGCTTCACCTCAAGAAAGCAGCAGGCCCAGACATGGTGTGTCCGAGGCTGCTGAAATCCTGCGCTGCTCCCTTTCAGGTGTGGCAGCCATTTCAAAGGAAAATTAGCTTTCTTTCTTTCTCTCTCTCTCCATATGGCGGCTGACAAGCAATGGCTGATGACCTGCTGCTTTTCTGGCTGCCTCACCTTTGATTTGTACTTTTGATTTTAGTCTTTGATAAACAGTGTTTGTCGTTTCACTGAGTTGTTGCTCTTCAAGCCAGAGTTGTTGGAATGCAATTAGAAACAGTGTACAAAAAAGGTTACAGTCTCTGATACTTTTTCTATTATCTGTAACGCTGATGCCCATGAAGTGTATGTTTCATAGACAGAGATGTAAAGAGTACTGATGTATCCTCCTTAAGTAGAAGTAATGTTACCTGATTGAAATTGTGCTCTACAAACACAAGTGTGTCATACATGAAAATACTCAAGTACAAGTAAAAAGTAGTTCAACAGTAGTAGTTCAAAATAAAAGTTACTATTTACTTTCACCCCCCATGTTTATTTTTGGTATAAATCTTGCTGTGATTTCCTTGCATACAGTAAACATCTCATGTATAAACTTCAAAAGGACCGGACCCAATATTGCACAACTTTTTATTCAAATAACACCAATGAATTCAATTTAAAAAAGATTTAAAAAAATAAAATATTAGGCTCTAAAGCTACAGTTATGGACTGAAGATGAGATATAAACACCATTTAATGCTGTTTTGGTGCTGTTATTTTTTTTGTAGTTATACAGTGTCTGTTGATCATTTTAAAACAGAAAATAATATTTTACCTATTAACCGTTGGTGTAGAAATGTAATGAATGACTTTACTTCTTTTGAAACTTACTTAAGTACAAGTAAAATGACTGATTTAGAAATATACTATACTATAGTAGCCATAGTACCCATAAAAGCAACTTAAATACAGTAACGTGCAGAGTACTTGTAATCAGTTACTTTCACCTCTGCTCATAGATCAATGAATCCAACATCAATCACTTCAAAGAGAAAGTGTACAAAAGGTCAAAATTGCCACATAAAAGTTTGTTTTCATCTGTACTTTAAACACTCTGTTTGTTTAGACTCAGAGACAGGTGCATAGAAGTGTTTTTACTTTGTTCTGATATCATGGAGAATACAGGTGTCGCAGGCCAAATTAAGCACTGCCCAGATCAAACCGTTTTTGTAAAATATCCTATAGGCCAGATTGTATGCCGGATATATTCTGGTCCAGAGGTATAGTGTGGGCTGTTACACCGGGAACAGTGGTGTCCCGGTGGTGTCCTTCTTGTCTGGCAAAGACAGACAAGAAATTGTGATAAAAATGAAGTAAAAATATGTCTATGCATTCGATCAAGGCAGACACTTACTTCTGGATCCAAGTAACCCCTTTGTCAGGCTACATTTTGCTCAGACTATTATGAAAAAACAACTATTGATTATAGTAATTCTTGTACCTTTCGTTCTTTGGTTATTTCGTTTCAAAACCAAATTGAAAAAACGGGTTGGTTTTTCATTTAAAACCAAAAACCAAACAAGTAGCGTTTTTCTGTTTTAAAATTAAATCTGGTTCTGTTTGTGTGATATTTGGATATTTACGGGTAAACTAGGACAAGAGCTTCATGTTTTATTTTCACCACGCAGAGGGGACACACAGACGGACTTTTATTCTGCTGTGTTTGATAAAAAATATTTTGTATCACGTCCACTTCGCACTGATGGTAAAGAGGTATAATTTGTGTGTCGATGACATTTTGTTAAAGAGTTATTGATGCTGGAAGTCCCAATCTGTCAATATCTGCCATCTTTACCGAACAGTGTTACAATCCAAATAGTATCCAGATAAACTGGTGACTGGGCGGACTTTTGCTCCCGGTCCGGACACAAAAGGATGCAACGCACAAGTCACTTTACTGGTGAATTGAAACGTTATTAATACATAAATAAATCAAAACAAAAAAATGGATGTTACGTAAAACATGGGTGAAACCAGAGGTGGTGTAACGAATCGACTGGTGCTTTT
This sequence comes from Gouania willdenowi, assembly GCF_900634775.1. Taxonomy (NCBI): domain Eukaryota; kingdom Metazoa; phylum Chordata; class Actinopteri; order Blenniiformes; family Gobiesocidae; genus Gouania; species Gouania willdenowi. The sequence continues at coordinate 13,563,370 of NC_041049.1, forward strand.
CGTTTCTTGTGATCAAAATCTGTTAGCGGTATTTATAACATGCAAAATAAACATTTTTCCTGCCGTCAAAAAAGCTGTAATTTTTTGTCAAATGGTAGAAGTTCTAACATCAATTGTTCCTCACACCAGCCTCACAGAAGGACCAGAAAACTGCTGAAATAAATCCTAAACGGTCCTATTATGTGTGGAGAGCTGGTCCAGGACCTGGGAAACGAGGTGCAGCGGACTGTAGTTCTCACTCTAATGTCCCCGTAAATATCACACAAACAGAACAAGTTAAAAAAAAAACAGAAAAACGCGGCTTCTCTGCATTTCTGTTTTAAAATGGAATAACCAAAGTAAGAAGGGTACACAAATTCATAATGACGGAATGAATGAGTGATAACACACATTTTAAAGAATCTAACTTTGTAAATAAGTGAAATGAAGCAGTATTTAGTGCCTCCTGAATAGACTTATTTCTATAGTTTTTTTTTATAATTTCCGGTCATCTCGCACCTGGTGTGGAACCAAGACCGACCTTTGTACTTTCAGTTCACGTTCTAATCAAGAACGTGAACTGAAAGTTCCATTATTATTATGATTATCATTTTTAACTAAAAACAAACCACATATATGTAATGCTTTCCTTTGTTATTTTCCACTCTCTTTGTCAAGTACCCCCTGCAGTGCCATCGCGTACACCCAGGGGTACACATACCCCCATTTGAGAAACACTGGTTTACAGGACACCACATTCTGCAATGCACTTCTCAGAAATGTTAATTAATTGATCTATGAGGAATATACAATGATTTTATCTAAGAAATGATTATTGTAAGTAACAGCTTTATACATTTATCATCAACATTATCATTAATTCACACAAAATAATTTCAGTATTACTACTTTTTCATTTTTGGCAAGTGCCTGACTACACAACGCTGTTTATCCTTCTCCAAAGCATTCAAATGAGAGATGGAGTGGGAAAAAAATAAACAACAGCTTAAACCTGTCATTTAAAATGCACTACTAGTAAACAGCAGAGTGTTTACAACTCAAAAAAATCCAACCTGAAGTCTCAAAGGGATTAATCATAAAGTGCAGGACTCCCACACGCTTTCTCTAAACATTGCTTCCTGTTGCATTGCCAGAAGAGGCTAGCTTGCAATCAGCAACTTCCAGCTGCTGCTGCTGCCTCTTACGGACATACACAATCACAACCAAACACATGGAGCTTAAAAACAAGCCACAGGCCTGGTTAAATGTCTGTCAGCACTTGTGTGGGTAAAACAGCTTCACCTGCTGTCGAATCAAGTTGACATCTTCTTTTATTTACAAGCCGTGTCGACCGTTGCATCATTTAGGGTCACTGTGGTCTCACACCAACACTCTGAGGGCAGCAAAAGGACTTTGAGTGCAGGCTGGAGCCACACTGCACACTTGAAGAGAGCATATCTCCATTCTAATGCATGCAGTCTGTGGCGTGTCGGTTAGGATTAGACACAGTAAGTCATAGCACAGGGGTTCTCAATCTTGGGTTCAGGACCCCATTTGGGGTTGTGAGACACCGAGAAGGAGCTGCCAGATGGCTTCAAAAAACTGAATATTTTCTGAACAATTTCTTCTCATTTTAGCTCATTTTAATGCATTTTTGCTAAATTACTCCCATTTCTGCCACTTCTCCATCAAATTTCAATGCCTTTTCTGCGCATTTGTTTCACTTTCACAACACTTATTAATCCTTTACACCACTTTTCCCACTTAATTTTGCATATGTTGACCAGTGTTGGGAACGTTACTTTAAAGAAGTAATCAGTTATAGTTACTCACTACTTGATCCAAAAAGTAACTGAGTTAGTAATTGAATTACTTTATAATAAAAGTAACTCATTACCAAGGAAAGTAACTATTTGCATTACTGTTAAAAAAAAAAAAAGTTACTTTATGTCACAGAAATCAGATTTTTTTTTGATGCATGTGTCGCTGTGAGGTGCTTCATTAAAATTGAGTTTCTTATAACGGACGTCAACGAAGTCTTCACTCCTGGATATTATGTACACTTCACATGCACGTGACCACAATTAATTTAAAGTCGTGTTTGTATCGCCACCTTAAAAATGCCAACTTTTCATCGGACTGCTCAACGCTCTCCATCTCTGCTGCTTCATCAAATCTGTGGTGGTTGTGTGTGTGGCGCGTGTGCTGCTGGCACATGTGTAAAAACACTGGCTCTGATTGGCTACCATGAAACATGACGCCACCTTAGCCAATCATAATCACTCACCTTGTTTTTAACCCACCTCTTCACTACAGCTGAGTATGAAGCCAGGGTTGCTTTCAGATAACAGTTTATTCAATCAATACATGTAACGCACTGCATTTAACGTTCAGTAATGGTAATGGTGTTGTAACGCATTAAAAGTAATTAGTTCAATTAAATTAAATTAGTTGAATCACTGCTAACCTCTTTTCACTGTATTTCATGCTTATGTTTGCCAACTTAGTGATATTCACGATTTTTCATGCCCAATATTTGCTATTGTAAACTAATTGTTCCTACTTTTTAAATTACATTACCCCAATCCCCCTCCTTCCATTTCTGCCAGGACTTTTCAAAGCCAATATTGACACTTTGAACCCTTTTTACCACTTTTTATGTCCATTTTTTGGTGACTTTTAACCCTTTTTTTCATTTCTGATTAAAACAAGGATTTACATCTTTAAGATGACGATACGCTATGGCACAAATACAAATAAACATTCCTAGAACAGTGGATATTATTCAGATAAATAAATACTGTATATGTTGTTATCACAGATTCATAGAACAATTGACCATCATTTTGCTGACTTTATGGATGGACCCCATAAATCTCCCATTTATTCCCCCTTATAGATGACCCTGTCTCCACTTGACTGTTCTTGAATGTTCATGTCTGTGTTCAACCACCTTCAGGTACAGTGGGGGTCCCCGGCCTCTGGAGCCTTTTTTTTGGGGGGGGGGTCGCACACTGAAAAGGCTGAGAACCACTGCTCTAGTATATCTGTGTCCCTTGTAGTCACCTGTGAATCCACTAGTATGAATGTAGAGAAAGTCTTGCTACAAGCCAGGAGGTGCAAAAATTAAAATGTCATTTTAATTTGACTTGCTGCTTAATTGTCCAGTTTACACTGAGGTTTGCTGATATTTAGGGTGTCTTCAATTCATAAGATAGGATATATTTATTGTCACTGTACAAGTACAACAAAATACTGTTAGAGCAATCCAGTAGATGCCATATCAAAAGTAATATATATATATATATATATACAAATATACAAAACACTATAACCAAAGAATATTTAAATATTTATGCTGAGCATTTGCATACTTCTGGTTATTTTCTTATTGGTGCTGTTTGAGGCATTGAAAAATATCCACTTCTTACTTGATACGATAACTGACTGAAACTTTGGATTTAGAATTTGGTTCGTAGGGACTGTAGCACCAAATCTTTTCATTATAGTTCTTTATTGTTTTTTCTGGGAATAAAATGTGTAAGCCTGATTTTGATATCACTCTGTGAGTTCCTGTTATTGTGACATGAGGACTGACAAGAAGCTGTGAGGTGCCATAGCTACAATTGCATGTGAATAGAGATGTGCTTGGATCACTGAGGATGATCTATGGTGTATTACAGTGCTGACATGACACTGATGCGAGGTAACACGCACCCATTCCATCTTGACAGCGGGTGCTGTGTCAGCCATGCAGACAAAGTGGTTTAGTGATTGTATGAAGAAGGTATATATCTGATGTGTGCAGGTTGATGGATAGTGTGATGTCCTAAAGTAAACAAGCAAACACCGAGGAGCTTAAACAGAGATTTTTTCAACACGGAGAAGTCACCTAGTGTATTTAAGCTACTGGAAAGAAGAGCTGTGAACGAAAAGGATGGTAAAAAAAAAAGCATATTTCTGAGATTTTAACCAATAATGTAGATTAACTGAGAAAAAGCATTACATTGAGTTACAGTGTAAACTGTATGATGTGTGTCAGTAAATATGAATATGGTGGTCAGGCATTACACAACAACTGGCAAATAACCTGATAATAAACAAATAAGTGTTGGTCATTTATCATAAATCATTGATCCAAACAATTTGAGTTATTCTTCTGCATTGTCAGTTTACTCAGCAATTCTCTATGGATAAAGCATTGTTGTATTAAAGCTACTATCTGGAGTTTCTGAGAAACGTCTCTATGTCCCACCCTAAACAGCTCCACTTCCTCCCCCTGCCTCTGCAATCTACCAGAAGCCACGCCTCTACTTGTCTGCACGCACATAGCTGAACATAACAAGGTCGCATTGGGTCACATTGATTTAGGTCTATGGGTCAGGTAAGAGCCTAAATCATATTTACCTGTTTGCTGTTGTGACGCGCGGCCTTGTTTCCTTGCACAGTTCCGCATTCACTTTGATTGACAGTCTCAAAAACAGGAAGTGAAAGCCTATTGGCTGGGCACACTCAGCGATCGTTTCCATTTGTATAGGGGTTTATAGGACGAAGGAGAGACTCCGGATATCAGCTTTAAGGTCAGAAAAAATTCAGTTTAACACATTTTTAGTAGTATAACAATTTGGGTGTAGTTGCATCTTTTGAAATATATTTCAAGGCTCAAATTAGCTATATGGGTTATTTACTAAGGGTAAAGACAATGCCAAGTTAACAATGTGTGGATTTTCACAAAATTTAGCTGGGTTTGTTTATGTGTTTCTTTAAATAATAACCCAATGCAGCGCTCATTTTAACTGTGAATCATCCATCCATCTATTTTCAGACCAGCTTGTTCCTGTTTGTCAGGGTCGCGGGGTCTGCCGGTGCCTATCTTCGGCTCACACTGGGCACAAGGCGGTGGTACACAGACACAAACAACAAGTCACACTCACATTCACTCCTACGGACAATTTAGAGACAAGCCATGCAGCACGGGGAGAACATGCAAACTCCACACAGAAAGGATTCAAGTGTCCAACCCAGGGCTTGAACCCAGGAACTGTGAATCACAACTATGATAAAATGTTATTAATTTTATTGTCCCACATCTGCCTGAGATGTGTCGTAATATGCTTTCCACTTTGGTATTCCAACCCAGTCTCACATGTTTTCGTCTCTCTGTCACGATTTCCTTATTTTTTTTCGGAATATAGCAATTTCCAGTGAAAACAGACCAAAATGAAAAAAACGACCAATCATATACAAAAACCAAATGGATACTATGAAAATAAAGTGTACATTTGTTCGCAAGAAATGTTATCAAAGATAAGCTAAAGCCAACATTAACCTATAGCAATTTTTAGTAAAAATAAAGGGATGTTTTGTGCTGTAAACAAACGTAAGTATTATACCATTTGGGGTGAGACTGGGTGGTCTGCGTAGCATGAAAAAACTTCCAATAGAAATATTTGAGATAATAATAAATAAATGAGGAAATCATGTTGGTACAGACAGAAAATAAATAAATAAATAAAAGATTGAAATACGTGGCAGAGGCACAAAAACCCATGAGACTGTGTTTGGTATTCACACTCTTTGATATAGTCAATAATGTAATCCTGTGTTACTTTTAGCTTCTTTGGGTCATTTATTTTAATTATTATATTAATGGTCATCTTGGTGTGTGACTTATTTAATAAACAGTCAGAGCAGTACTTTCAGTGGGGGGAAGTGAAGTACAATAGATGTATTGTTTGGATTAATAGTTATTTGGTGATCAATCAAGTTTTAAACAAACTATGTTTATCATCCGAAATATCTAAAAATAGATAAATAACAAAACAAGTAAAATTGAACATTTCATTCTTTTTTCTTTATATTTATCATCAGCCACATACAATGCCATAATGTGCACATGTGGAACCTGTATAACTGTTTTTTAAAAAGCATAATTCCGCAAAAGTGGTCAAAATGATCACTTTCACATATATATTTCCAAATAACGCTGCTGTAAATGAATAACATTTTCCTGTCAGTCTTAACTCAATTGAAAAGTAGACAAGTTTTACATTTGTTACTCTGGAGGTTTTTCCTAGAAGAAAAAAAAAAACCAAGACATGGAAAATTGGTAGTATCATCGCTGTATAATATTTTACATGTTTGCAAAGCCTTGAATCTATAGAGTTGGTATACATAGTTTTACCCTACTAAGAGTAAATGCCAACACTATTTGCACTACAGTGTGAGAAGAACTGCAGAAGGAGAGTAACACACTATTTTTCAGGGATGACACTGCAGAGAGGAAGTAGTTGGCATAAAATGTTAACTACAGACCTAATTTTGGATTTTTGTGCAGACAGAGCAGAAGCAGCAGCATGATGAATGTGAAGAGAAGCGTGCAGTGGGACTGAACCGGACATAAGGAAAGTAGGGATAATACTGCAAAAGTTCTTCAATCTCAAGCTTGTCTCGAAAAGTTTTTCTTTGCAATCTGTTTGAAATCATAAGCCCGTGTTTGTCCAAAGGCACAAAAATGAGCAAATGTGACCAAAAGTGGAGCAGATGGACGAAGGGAAGGCAAGAGAAGCATTGGTGCCTGTCAAACTAATAATGTCATGGTGTGAGCCTGAGGCACCTCATGATACAACAGAGGCTTGGACATTATTAGCATAGTGCTACAAATGTCCGCATGCACAGACCAAACACCTGCTAAACACGTTAGTAGCAGGGAACCATTGCACCTTATAATGGCTGGATAAGCTACAGTCGATAGGTTGGTATATCAGCCACTAGTAAAACTATTCCTAATAAAAAATAAAGGCTTTGCTAAGAAGCAAAAACAATATGGTTATTTTGAGGGTCTCAGATTCCGTGATTGCGGAAAAAGGACAGAAAAAAATTGAATTAAAATTCTAAAACAGAAATCTATTTGACATGGTAAAAGCAATCTGATGATTTATTTTTTTTATTTTTTTTTTTAAATCTCTGGCTCTATTTAAAATCTGGCTCGAACATGCCACAGAAATGCTTCACATGCATTATTTGGGACAATGTCACACATTTGCACGCTATTCATCAGCTGGAAAACGTATGACTGAAAGTGTGACAAACTGAGAAACGTTTATGTCCAATTCCACCCATTATTCCGTTTAATATCCTGCGCAATGTGTTACGTTCGGATTTGTGACCATGTTATCTTGTGATTGAAAAACATGCAGAGCGTCATCAAAAATGAGTTTTTAATGTGTTGTGACGAACAAGTGGTTCTGATTATCATGACTGCATTCAGACCTGAAAAGACATTGGTATAAAGACAGGTTTAGCTGTTGGTGTAATAATCAAACTGGTGGTCAATTTAGCTGGTTACACATCATGGCAGAAGCATCAACAATCACATGGCTGTGTTGTGTTGTATTGTGTGCAAAATGTGAGAGTGATTAATATATTGAAAGAAAATTCAAGGTTTTTTTTTTTTTTATTTATTGTCATTTTCATGTTTCCATAACAATTAAATTTGTTTCTCGGGGCCAGCAGCACACAAAAAAAGAAATATTAACTGAAACATAGTGCAATATAAACATAATACAACAGAAATAAATAATATAAAGAAATAATAAAGAAATTACACACAATACATACAAGTGCCTGTGGTATACTATAGTGCCCAGAGAACAAGGAAAACATGCAAACTCCACACAGAAAATGCCAGTTCTGCACCCTGGGAGCTTTACTTTTCTTAATTTACACAAAGTTGTTATTTTGGTCATTATTCAGTAAATATGCTCAAGAAAATCCAGCACATACAAAAGGACCATAGCATGCGTATCTTAAAAAGGGGTTTTGTTGACTCAGCTCTTATTTTTTTAAATTTATTTACACCGCATTTAATGTTTTGTCAATTACAGTATGCAGGTAATGTACATGGAGATATGGTTTTATCTAGTTCACCATTCAGGAGTAATGACTTTATCTCAGATCAAGAGTGGCTAGAGTTACATGATGTAACCGTGGCCACTGTTGATGTGGGAAAAAGCAACGGATGAAAGTGAAACCATATGTTTTTGTCGAACTGCTGCTTTTAAACTACAATCAAAATAAACATGAAAAGTGTTCTTATTGTGGTTTTCTATGTAGTAGCCAAATACAGTTTGTTGTGCATTTTTTCCCAATAGATGTGATACCCCCTGTCCAATCAGACCCTTCCCAACCCCCAGAACTAAAGCAGAATTGAATGAACTCAAATAAACCTGTTTTCCATGTAAACCTCAATTTGGAATTACCATTTCCATGTAAACACAAAGCAGAACACTTTAATTCAGAATAATTAATTCAGATTTAAAAAAACATGATGTAACCGTGGCTATTGTACCACCTCGCACCACAAATTCCTCTTATTAACATAGAAAGTGGCACAGCTGTTACCTTAGTTTCTTAGTCTTCTCGTCTTAGAAAAATACACCAAGCATGCAGTCTTCTCAAGAAAAAATGCCTCGACAACACATAATTAAAGGTGTGTGTCAAAGCCCACACAAGAATGCTTATGTCTGTTGTAATGTGGTGAAGACATTCAAGATGTTTGTTATAATTGCTTTTGGTCATCTCAAGATTGTGAAATCTCTGCCTTTTGCTTCTGCTGTGGAGCTCTTTCATAATTAGCATTCCAGTCCAGACCCCGACAACCTTTCATGAGGTTTCTGCTGCTAATGGCACATTTGACAATATCTGCATGAGTAATGACATTTAGGATACACTCGGAGTAGAGATGGCTCATTTACATTGGAAATTGGCCATCCGAGTTGCCTAGGGGTCATTGTGGTAGAGTTGGTGCAAAGGTACAGCAGGTGTGTGTGTGTTTGTGTGTGTGTGCGCATGCGTGCGTGTGTGTCACTAAACCTTTACCTTTGACCAGGGAAAAGTTCAAACTAGTCCCATTGCAATAATAGTCTCCTTCACAGATGTCTTCCTTCATGCATATTGTATCGTTGGTGCATTCATATTGGTGTGCTTAATTTGTAATAGTTTGCAATATCTGCTGAACCAAAAATAAACTTTTCGTCTTCCAAACTTTAACATAATAACATCCTACTGACGTGTTTATCTGCTTCTTTTACACAATTACAGGCGAGAGAAAAACACAGATTGGAAGAGAGACTGAGAGGGACAAGCAGACTAATTAAGAATTGGAAATTATACAAATGTGAAGTAGAGATGAAGAAGCTTACCAAAGCATCAGAAAGGCTTCCTCAGCAGTGTTTTTGCTGTACAACAGCATTACTGGATGGTAGTGTATGTATTTAAAACCACACTGCCATAGACCAAGACTTGCCCGAGACTAGAATGCACTGAGATTAAGGTTTTTGGGAGTAAAGACTGAGTCGAGACCAAAACCGGGACAAGATCATGACCATAAAAATCAGTTTGTCATGCTAGTGTAATTTTCCCTTTGTTAAGTCTTTCATATAATAGAAATGCTTTTTATGTACCAGGTTATTAGGCTTTAACATTTGCAGTAACATGAATTCAAACAATTGAAATGCATTCCCGCTGTGCAGAAATGTAGTTCAGTGCTCAAGACCACATTATCCAAGACCGAGAGTTGCCCAAGACCAGAATGCATCAAGACCAAGACTTTTGGGAGTCAAGACCGAGGTCATAATAATACATTTCAAAAAACATTCTCTCTTTAATTTTAGTTAAATACATTTGACAGACACAAGGTGTCTTGCACTTCATGAAAAAAAATCTCTAAAATCTAAAATCTTGACATAGTTGTTCAACTAATTACTTGCAAAAAATAAATAAGATCTGCTGTAAGTATTTAAAAACCACTGATAAGATTTTGAATATCTGAAACTAAGATGTTTGTGAGTTGCATGAGGACTGAAGTAAGAAGTAAGTATTTTCTGACTAGAAATGCAGGTGTCTGACACATAAGGCAAGTATGACACGTAAGTTGGTATGTGCCAATGTTTCGGTACCATCAACCGTCGTAATATTTGACTCACAAATAAATGAGAAATTGGCTTTCATTTTTTCTTTTTCTTTTGGGGCCCGAGCGTATAAAATTCAGCCTGATCCATTCAGGAATAACAGAGGAGTAGCGATTTTAACTAGTGTACACAACAAGAACATGAAGAAAAACAAGAAGAAGAACAAAGAGATTGGAGTTTTGAGTCCCGTAGCGCGGCCTAAAAAAAGTGTTAGTAATCGACCCCAGCGGCTATAAAAAAGGAAATGAGTTCATAATTAATTTTCCACTGGTAAGAGGTGATTGCTTTGATTACATTGTTGTAAACACATGACATGGGGACTAATTATATTCTTTACAGTCATTTAGCATGTATGCTTTCAAAGTCATTATACGGCTGTGTTGACAGATTTGTTGATCAACTCAGAAATGCATGTGATAAACGACATGCACCGAAGATAACTGGGAACACATTTTTATATTCATGACTTCATGTAATGACATTTCCATTTATAGTTATTTGTTTCTGAGCATTTTAAGCCGAAAAAATTGGAGTGATTGATAACATTATGCAGTGAGTATGTAGAGTGGCTCTTGATGTGTACACAACAAGAATGCGATACGTGCTGTGCACAAATATCATAAAGATGATATGCTTTTGTCCTTAGGTTAGATACAATGAAAGTCTGCAAAGACAGAGCTAAAATCATTTTTTCATGATACAAATCTTATTTACAAGGTCATAGTGTGTTTCCATGGATGATAGCAACATGCCAATATTAAAACTACACATTTCCCTGATAAGAGGAAGAGGATTGCCTCTTTATTGGAGTTTGTCAGTATATTTATCAACCTATTCTCAGTCAATATCTCATCCTAGCCCATACAACCCAATTCACTATCATTAAAGTGGACTGTATCTGTCTTGTTCTTTAGAAATAATGACCATTCACCACTGCACTGTAAGCCATTAGCCGCTAGCTCTACTGATGTTCCTATTTCTCTCTTGAGTGCCGTTCTGTAGATTATATTGTTACAACTGTGGTCTTTAGTGATTCATAACTGTTTTTCTCCCCACTGTAGCTGACGCATGTTCATGTGGATTTGTTGGGTTTTTTCTTTTTTCTTAAGAAATTTATGATTTGATTGCGCTTCGAGATTACTATTGTTGTAATTTGCGCTATATAAATAAAGTTGAATTGGGTTGAATGAGGTGTAATGCAGGGAATCGATATGTTTACAAGAAAAAATGGTTAATCTAGTAAAACTATATACAGTGTGTAAAATGACAGATCTTCCAAACAGGAAATAAGGAAAATGAATGTGTTGCACTGCGTTCACAATTAGTTTACATCATAATTCTAAGCCTTCATCTGTCTTTTTTGATTAGTTTTTAATATTGTACAGCTCACTTTCTGTTTTATATTTTTACTTGCTTTTATTCCCATGCACTCATTGTTGCACTTTGATATCTGTTTTAAATGTGAAGTGCATTATAATTAAATTGTATTATTATAACTATTATTATTGATAAGATAGGATAATGTAAATGGGTCATGTAAGCAATAACTATTAATTACTGCTTATAACAGATGCTTTATGTTAGGCTTCTTTACAACATACAGTATATAATAATATTAACCAGCTTTAACAAAAGTCAACATAACTCAAGAAGTATTGGCAGCGTGATCAGAATGTATTCCACCTTACACCAACTGACTTTAGCAGTCAGTAGGTCGGGCTGGATATTAACTGGTGCAGCTGGTATTTTCCAGCATTTTCTCTTCCAAAACTCATCTATAAATCAACTGCAACACACTCTATCAGAGTCCTAATGGGCAAACACTGTGGCACAACCAGGTAGTCCTCTAGGAAAAGGTATCATGATGTCCAGTTGCAATTCAATTATTTATTTATTCATTGGTTGGTTGTTTTAAAAAAAAAAAAAACTGTCGAACCTACTGTCAAGCAGTGGATAATGGGTATACATATATGGGATTCTAGTGGTCTATCATACCCCTGATACCCTCAGTAGTGCTGTTATCAAAGTTGATTCTGGTAGCTTAGTTTGTTTGATGATGCTTCTTGAATGAGCGGTGAAACGTCTTCAAGTAGAACTTGAAGTCCATTTGGCTCAACTAAACTGGTACTACTGATGAATAAACATGACCTGGATGAATGAAAACCTAGACAGATATTATTTAAGGTCCTTTCCTTTGCTTATTTGGTTTTCAGTGAGTGGTTGTGGATAGTTTGACTTTACTAAACAGATGTGATGACCATGACCATGAGTATTTCTTTTTCACTCTGCTCCAGTGGACCAAAACTCACATAAAATTAAATTAGATTAGATTGCTGCTCATGATTACAGCTCTAAAATTGGACAGGCTGCCAAAACTGGCACAGTAAACCATTTCTAATATACAATATTTGAGATACTTTTTAAACATAAGTTTACTATGTACTATTAGTATGAATAGTATGGTTCTCACTGAAGTATACTTCCAAGTTTCCCAAGATGCATTTCAAACCTACAACGACAAAAGCCTGAAGCACACTGAGGCTAAATGTATCCGTTGATTTTCCACCTTTGAAAGTTCTGAAAACATTTTAAGTGAGAAAGTGACCAAGTAGAATATCAATATGTGGTCATTTGATCCATAAAACTCGCAGAAACACATCTCATGCCGACATTTCAGAGATTTTCAGAGACCTGCCATTGTGCTACTGACCAAACAAGAACCCTATTTACAAAAGTGTTAAAAAAGTAATGGAGGACAAAATGAGATGCTTTTGTTTTGAAAAGGGGATGTTTGACTTTTAGCTTGAAGTCAGTCCCAAGATGATTTTACATTCCACTCGAAATGTGCATCATGGGGCTGTTGAGTATGACTAGTGTGCCCTCCGTGCATACTTAGGAAATGTCCCAATATATTATCTATCCTGGTATTTCTTGCGTACTCGATCTAATGTGAACGCACTAATACTCATTTTGACGCCAGACTTAGCATGAGTCGTACGTTAGTATGCGATTTTGAACCGTGTAGGCTTCTGAGATCACCCTATACTATATGGTATATACTATATGTTTTTTTATTCTGTGTTACTTTTAGTGTTCTCAAAAGAGCACAAGATGTTCAACAGTGACAAGGTAATAGAATTTAATGATGCAGTAACTTCTCTGACAAGAACATTTACGCTTGACCTCCACTTTGACAAGAACAGCTTAATTTATTAGTTTTTTAATGCCATTTCTCAAGATCTATCATTTGCACCATTAATCCATATACATGCTACGGCCTTTAGTTAAAAGGGACATATAATGGTAAATCCACTTTTTTAGCCCTTAAATGCATTTTGTTGTATATTTAGATTGTTTAGAAGTACAGAAAAGTTCAAATTAGTCTCTTCAGGTGCTCCGTTGATATCTTTATATTCTGTTTTGGTCATATTTTTCAATCTGTTTCGATTTTTCGATTCTCTATTACTTTTTTTGAACTAATACGTCACAGTATTTGCAGTGGAACTGCCAAATTAGGACATCGACTCCAGGCCCAACTCTTCGAGCAATCCGCCATTTTTATTTCTTGCTTTTATTTTGTAGTCCAAGCTCAAGGATGCCGAAGTTACGAGAGGATAAATCAAAATGTTGGGTTGTTGGATGTAGTAACCCACACGCTTCATTACCGTCTCCCAGCATCAAAACCTTTTCAAAGTGCCTGGTTGAGTTTTATTTTTCATGGAAATGTACCCACATCTGTGGGTAAGGTCATTTTTGTGTGCACGAAGCACTTCAAGGATGACTGCTTCAGCAACCTCCACCAGTATAAAGAAGGATTTGCCGAAAGACTTTGTCTGATTGAGGGTTCAATTCCTTATATCTTTGGAGACAACGAACAGAGCACTTCGGTAAGCTGTAAATAACGCTAAAAAGTGTGATGATAAGACGTCCCTGTCATTGTTTTGTTAGCATTAGCAGTTGCACCTTCTTCATATGTCAGCGCTGTGGGCTCGTTTTAGATCCTTGATGATATGGCCTACGTGATTTAATTTAAGTCTAAAGTTTTCATTAGTCATTTCATTTTGCCGTTTTTGTCTCCGAAAAGAATGTATTAAAATGCATTTCATGACGTTAGCTTGGCGCCAGTGTTAGCTCGGTGCTTGTGTTAGCTCACTTTTTAGGGTTCTGTAGGTTCATCATCTTCATTTTCATCTCGCTCCGCTGGGTCCGACTCTGGCTCAAACATGTAAGGCTGGATGGACAAGTCTTCCGTTGTTGACATTTTGTAAATAACGTGTGAATAAAAAGTTTCTGCGCCGCTAAATAATCGTATCTCTTCTATCAAACTACAAAAATGGCCGAACAGGGTGGAGTTGAACCGAGTGTCACCTCTGCAACCTGGAGAGGGGGCGGGGTATGAAGTGTCTCATTTGCAATTAAAGAGGCCGCACCAAAACGAGTTGCTCTCAGAAGCACATCAGAAAAGGGGTAGAAAAGGGGCCTGTGGAGCTATAATAATGAGGAATTCAGACCCAAGCATTGCAATTCCACTTTATATAGACCACAACTGTATGATTTATATGTAAAAAGGAAGGATATAAAAGCATGATATGTCTCCTTTAAGAATTTCCTACACTGTCGTACCAGCCTGTCATTGCCCGATCTTGTTAGATCTCGGAAGCTAAGCATGTCTGGGGCTGGTTAGTTGTTGGATGAGAGACCATTGAGAATTCCAGGTGCCACGGTGGGGGACAGTTGCTCCAGTGGTATCTGTCATTGTGTCCTTGGGCAAAACACATTGCCTAGTATGAATGGTGAGTGTGAGTATTGGTGGTGGTCAGGTTTTGCTCTGGCTAGAATCTTAGCAAGTACTAAAGCCCCGCCTCCTGACCAATCAGATCTCTTAGAAAATGACCTGCCCATTGTTAGAAGATCCTGGTTGGTGCAGATCTAACAGCTGAGTTTAGGAAAGATTATTAATTATAAAGGCAATCCTTTCATTTACCAATTACATCTTTTAGGAAAGATATAGATTTATATCTAATGGACTGATTTACAGTCAGCTGATGAAGTCTGTGTCGATCGTATGCACGGACAGGTGAAATCATTCAATCATTCAACGCTGAGCCTGAAACCATCAGCACAAACTTACAGTTAAACAATGTACTGTCATCCCAGTATGTGTGATAAATAGGTCTTGAATCGAAAAACGTGTGTGTTGTAATAAAGGGAAACTGATCAGAGAGCGTTTGCACATTCACAGTGTCAGCAGTTTTCTGCCTGGGTTCTCTCATTCCTGCCTTTTCTGTTACAACAGTGTTGTCTTTGGTCTGAATTATGGATTTTAATTATTCATCATTATAAACTTCAGCAACCTGGTTGGAACCAAGTTATAAAGTGGATCAGATCTCAGCGAGTATAAAAGCTCTGCCTCCTGCTGTGTGCTGCACTAACAGTGTGGCTCTTTGCTGTAATCATGGATTCATTATATTTGTTTGAGATCAAAAGCTGTTCCTCCATTCATTGTAAAGAAGCTAGCTCTGCCAGGTTCTCCATTGATTGGTCAGACGCTGCAATCTCCACCCCTTTTATGGGCACGCGCGTGTACCGAGGGTGAAATCACTTGGCTTAACTTAACGTGTTTTGATCGACGTTTGTAGTACAGCTCCTGTTTGACTGGGAATGTTTGGTTAGTTCAAGCCAGCTAACAGAGATTAATCAAATCTAGAATCGTAGTATAGGCCCAAAAAGAACAGACAAACAACAACAAAATACACAAAGAGACACCAAACACACACACGCTTGCACGCACGCACACAAACCTGCTGAACCTTTGCAACAACTCTATCACTATGATCCCTGGGCAACTCGGATGGCCAATTTCCAAACAAAATGACAGCAAAGACACACTAAATTAGAGAAAAATACACAAGATCACTACAAAATACACAAAAATAACAGAGAAACATACAAAATGACACAAGAAACAACCAAACAACACCAAAAGCACACACACTGAGGTAGAACACACAAACAACGATAAAATACACAAAAAAACACACACACAAAATGATGATAAAAATGATCTTGACTAGAACATGAACTGAAAATACATAGGTCAGTCTTGGACCCACACCAGGAGGTAGATGACCAGAAATGATAAAAACTATAAAAATAAATCTATTCAGGAGGCACTAAATACTGTTTCATTTCATTCCACTTATTTACAAAATGACTCTTTAAAAATGTGTGTTATGACTGATTTATTCCATCATTATGATCTATAGTTGTTGTTTTTTTTTTATAGTATTCTGAGTAGAAAGATGTAATCGGACAAAGGGGGTGCCTGGATTGAGAAATAAGAAAAAGATCCAGAAGTATAAACAACTCTTAAATTGCCCATTTAGGCTTTTTTAGGTTGATTACTATTTAAATGAAGCAGTTGTTCACCAAGTTTCAACTTTTTGAAAGGTGTTCCCTATAATCTAAATGCTAATAAGAAAACAAACGCTGTTGTGATTCATCTTTCTCTTGCCTTCTACAGTATATCTATCTATGTGACATCCCAATACTTGGGCAGCTACAGAACGGCTTGTTCTTAAAGACAAATCAACTTAGAAAATCATAAAAAGGGGGGGAAAAAACAGAGGCATATGATAAAAACCAATATCTATTTAAAGTCAGAACCAGGCCTCAATTAACTATGCGACTTTGAGCGTTTTTGAGCACTGAAAAAGTGCTACATAAACAAAATGTATTATTATTATTAATTAATCAAGTAGAAGACAGAAACTGACACCCAATATGAAATATCAGAATTCTATTCTACCGTCAGACAGGCATACTTACTTGAAATGTTCTGCTGAAATGGCAAATAACCTGGCTGAGCACGTTGCCCTCTGTTCTATCAATATTTTATCATCTATTGCTGTGGATGTTAAGAGGCAATTGTCTGAGAGGTTTAGTGTGTCTCTTTGACCCGCCATTCAACTAGATAAGTCCGCAGATGCTGAAAATCTAGGTGATTTTACTTGTCATCCAGGAAGCGATGCAATCAAGACATCTTTCTAAAGGATTGAATCCATTACAGACCAAAACTACACAGGAAGGACAATTGTTTAGTCATCACACCATGGCCATCTTTGTAGGTATATGACAGCAATGACGATTTTATGTCTCAGTGGAAAGAAAATAGATTGAATCTAGAAAAACTCCAACAACACTGACTGTAACAACATAATGGGGGGCATTGAAGCACAGGTCACATATTTCAGTATAGGCTCTTTTACTTTTTTCAAACAATGGTAAATTATATATGTATTTTTAAAAACGCCAACATTTCGAGAATATCTACTAACCCCAAGCAGTCGAAACAGACGGCTGCCACCTCTGAACCTGGTTCTGCTGGAGATTTATTCCTATTGTTCCCACTGTCGCTAAATGTTTGTTCGTGTGGATCTTATTGGGTTCTTTCTTTCTTACTATGAATTTTATATTTTGTTAGGCACGTTGAGATGACTTTGTTGTAATTTGCGCTTTATAAATAAAGTTGAATTGAATTGAATTGAATATAATGTTTGTTTATTGGAATCCCCATTAGCTTCCACCACAGTGGTTACTAGTTTTACTGGGGTCCCAAACTAAAGGCAACTAAATATTTACAATAAATATACAATAGCAAAAACAGAAAAAAATATGATTACATACAATAATAAAAAACAGGAATAGAACAATACATGTCTCAATCTCACATGAACAACAGGGTTTTTTTTGTTGAGTTACTCAGTTTTTAGACAGTTTATTCCATATTTGAGATGATCTAAATAGGACAGACTTTTGTAGTCAAATATTTCTAGGCCGAGTAATGACCAAATCATGACTCGAAGCATGCCTCGTAGAATGTAAGTGTGTTTGGTTTACATATCCAATATTTTCAAACAATGAAGCTGGTTTACCAGCATGGATCATTTTTGTTAAAAATAATAGTAGGTTGTATTGTATTTTGTCTTGGAGCGTAGGCCAATCCAATGTACAATGCATTTCTTTAACACTAGCAAAGTAAGGTCACTTCAATACTCTGCAGGCCGCCTTGTTTTGAATGACTTGAAGCCTTGTTGTATTTGTTCTATTTGCAGCAGACCATATATAGTTGAACAAAATTCAAGATGAGATAACACAAGGGATTGAACAACCAGTTTTATAATCACTCTAGTGACAAAGAAAACCTTCTGACCACAGCAATAGCTCTGCTCATTTTTATGAATACATGAAAAATAGAAAATGAATCACTTTGAATTTTCAACATTATGAAAATGAAATACTAAACCCTGCAAAACGCGGGATATCCAATACATTTATTACAAAACTATAAGAAGACAATTAGGTTTTGGTTCTGGAAGCAACCAGATAACAAAACTTCAAGTTGAAGCATTTTCAATTAATTTATTCATTTGAGCAGCATATTACAAATGTATTTGACATAATAACAAAACTAAAACAATTGTGCTCAAAAGGAGCAGGAAGACATTTAAAGAACTTATAAAAAAAACCTACCCCTCATCTCTTGTGCATCACTACACAAACTTTCAGAAAGAAAGAAAGAAAAGCACAATTTACAGTAAAGTCATACAAATAAAGCACACATCTTACTTTTCGTTTATGGCTGTACAAAGTCTTCAAATAAGGGTTTATCATTTATAGTTATATAAAAAATAAATACAGCGTACAATAATGAAAAATTATGAGTATTCTCCAGCATATTTCCTAAAGATATTGTCTTTAAACATTATTTTAAAGTGTCCTAGTGTTTGCTTCTATCTTTATCCAACTCATTCCACAGAGTTATTCCTACTTGGGAGATACACATACTTTAAAGGGTGGTGTGAACGGAATGGTTTATCATCACAAATTCCCCTCTTAAATTTGCATTTTCGTTCTTCTAATAAAAAAATAAAACAAATAAAAGACACATTTTATGTTTTTTTTTCCATGTTGTATAAATATCTAGGGCAGAACAAGCAGAGCCATGGTAATCTCAGTGATGGATGTGGAGCCCTTAATTAATTGAAGTAGATTACTGTACCTATGATAAACAGTTTTAAAAACTTTATCTTGGCAAAATGAAACCATGATCTTTAATTTCATGCACAAGACAGAATACATACACCAAGAACATTCCATCAACATTCAGAATGTTAAAATGGTAGTTTGAACCTCGAAAAAAAACTGCTCATTTTAAGGGTTTAAAGTTTTTACACGATATGTTCTTGACTTGGTGTAAATGCTGAGTCACTCCACTCTTCTATCCTCCGTCTACCTGCAGGGATCAACATTTTGCTCACCCTCGGAGCAAAACCAGGTCCCTGCTTCAAACTAATGGACTGTACATGCAGCACACCGAAGGAAGAGATTACCAGTGCCTGCCAACTCATCGTCTGCCAACACTGCATGTAGTTGTAATGCTGCTATATTTTCCCCTTCTGTAAAGTATTTCAAACAACAGAAATGCTTTTTGGGGCCTTATGTCTCGGGTTGGGCATCATTTGGACCAATTCCGAATCTCAAATTCGATTCCTGTTCTAAACAATTCTCAATTCCGATTCTTTGAGTTGTGCAGGTAAACAGGTCACAGATTGCACAGGCCATTTTTTTTTATTAATTTACTTACTTAATTGTGGTTGCTGTACTGTAACTAGGGTATTCAATTACAAAGGTCTCCAACTGTAACTGCAAAACTGAAACATGCTGAAATAACACAACAAACAAGTTTAAGCAGTCTAAAAAACAAAGAGATGTAGCCCAGGTAGATGTGAAACGAAAAAAAAAAAACAAACTCAAACCCTGGAGCAGTCATGTGAAAAATCAATCAACAGTTCTTGTTGAGAAAGATTATTTTTATTCTGGATATAGTGGAAACAGAAACTATAAAACAATAGTTATATTTTGAACCTGTTTATATTGTAGGCAATATATTATGTACATAAATGTAATTGGAGACTAAAGCCACAAAAATTGCACCACTTTAAAAAGAAAATAGACTAATATAAGACTTCTTTACATGGAGTATAAGACAAACTTTGGACATTTTTTAATCCTTAAATCTGTTGATTAAAGTAAAAGTACCCCAAGTATTTTTTTCTTCATGTACATATGTAAAATGCATATGACTATAAATAATTTAAATGTTGTATATAAACAGGTAAATGTGTTAACTCTTTATATTGTAATAATTGTATGGAGTGCACGTGCCAATAAAAAGTTAATTTGGGTCATTCTTCCGACTTGCGGGGATGAAGCGCTGGTAACGACATAATCCAAGATGGCGGTGGCCCGGACTCCAGCTGAGACAATTTATTCAGAGCCTTAAAAGACATGGATATAATGAAAAGAGTGGATGGACGGAAGCATAAACATGCAGACTTTTACACGGACTTCACCGGACGGCTGGCATTAGGACCCGAAGGCAGAGTAAATGCATCCCCATACTGCATTCACAGGCTGTAATATCACCAAGTTTAACATTTTATCAGTTGTTAGAGCTACTATCTTTACCAGTGAGCAAATATTTATTCCCGGTGATGGTTTTCCAGAGTTTTACACCAGTGATTAGCTATTATCTCCCTTCCGCTTTGCGGTCCAAACTGAAATCGTAGCCAAACACACAAACATACACACACTCACGCACAGACTGCAGTCGCATTCTGAACGTACCACAAACCCCGTGTAAACAAACAGAGCAAGCCGCGGAAACAAACTAGTGCGGGCCTTTAGGAATCGAAAAAAAGATTTGAAATTCAAACATCTTCAAAACGGTTCTGGAACTGGAAGTTAGGAACAGGAACCGGTTCTCGGTGTCCAACCCTACATATGTCCCAGATTATTACTCTTTAACATTTGCAGTAACATGAACTCAAAGAATTGAAATGTATTCCTGCAGTGCAGAAATGTAGTGTTCTGCTCGAGACCACATTATCCGAGACCAAGACTTGCCCAAGACCATAATGCATCAAGACCAAGGCGAGACCAAGGCAAGACCAAGACTTTTCGGAGTCGACACCGAGTCAAGATATAAAAATCAATTTCAAAAACCATGACAAGGTTGAACAGTTGGATAAAATTATCTCTTTAGTTTTAGTTTCTTTAAATTATAATTGACCAAAAAAAAAAAAAGGTAACGCATGAATCAAAGATATTTTAAGTTTTACCAAGTTCTTCTCCTCATTATTACATTAGTAAAGTTGAAGAATAGCAGGGACAAGACCAAGACCTTTAAAATCTGGTCTCGAGACCAAGACCAGTCTCAAGTACTACAACACTACAGAAATGTAAGGTCTTGAACTTTTACCAGCACTATTACAACCCATCCACTTTGTGTGAATATTTTGGTGCTGATGAAATGGAACTCTAATAAAGACGCCTAGTTGCAAAGCATAGCTCGTGTGTGTGTGTTGATTTGTGAGATGATTTACCTTGATGTAATCAAGATCCCCTTTTCCTATTTGTATAAAATCCTGCAGGAAAGGCTCTATCGTCCATTTTAATGACTGTTTATTATGCTGGTCTTGCTCTTCTGCTTTAATCCTTTTTATGCTTTAATCCAGAATCCTCTCCTACCTTACTAAAAGGTCAATGTCATGTACTTTTCCCCCTCGATTGCCTGCTTTATCTTAAAATCAGATACCTGGTCTAACAATGTGGGCAAGCATGCATGCACTACTGCTGTAGATCTTTTGAGTTTTTGAGTCACTGCCTCATGTCAGAGACACCAACTGCATGTTAATGTGGCAGCTCAGGTAGAATGGCTGTATCTGAATAGTTCAATCAGCCAGTCTCTCTGTCACTTGTCAAACATTTATACAAACATGAGCTTCTACACTTAGACACAAACAACCCACATCATGTTGTTTCGCGACTGCAGTTGCCCTGCAGGTGATCATAGCGGTTGCTAATGTAGGAAGATGAGATGAGTTATTATTAATGGGTTATATAACTGAGAATATTAATTATGATTATTAATATTACTTCAAATTTGCGGGGTGCCACTCCTTTTAACAGGAGAAATATGTCTTAAGTTTTTAGACTAAACTCATCAATGTGAAACCAGGGAAAAGTGAATTCTACCAGACATCTACACCATAGTCACAGCTTTAATGAATCAGAGGAATCAAATATTATGTTTAACCTTTTATTCAAAAGTCAACAATTAACACAGTCAAAATATCAATTGAAATGGGATAATTAAATCATGATGAAATGCATTTCTAGGCTAATAAAAGTGAGGATTATACGTAATAAAGTGAAATCACTAATCTAGAAGGATGCTAATCTACTAAATATTGAATAAAAATGCAGGATACATATTCAATAATAAAATCATAAACTCAAAGAATAAAATAAAGAGAGCTCATAACAAAGAGAGGAGGACGGACAAGGGGGAGACGAACAAACATGAATGAGATGTACTGTGTGTGTAGCATGTTGTTAATGCGTGTAAGTTTGTAGTTATGGAAATATGTATGTGATCTATTGTAGATGAAAGTTGCTGATGAGAGTTCATTCTTGTACCTTGAAGATGTCAGGGTTGGACCTGGAGGTGCTGTTTGAGCAATGCAGCAGGACGTGCCACCGTTGGTTCTGTTTCGGTTCCACAGAATTTAGCCCCTTCAGCCGATCCGGGCGGTTAGGCCTTCGCAGCTGGCTTCGATAATGGCTCTTGGCTAACCCCAAGGGTCGCGGGCCGGGCTTCCTTACGGCTGTTCCGCACGTCACTGGGTGCGGAATTCGTCCGAACCAAGCAGCTGTTGATTACAAAATCTAACTGTTTCAACTAAAAATAAAAATGAAATGAAAGACTGGAAACATGAGGGAAGACGGGTGAGCATGAACGCCCGCGTCCAAAACTATAGTTTCTAGTCGCGCGTCCTTTTTTAAAGGACGTTTGGCGACGCCTTTTGGAGGAGGCGTCTGGGTGGATCCTTCTGTGATCATGTCGGTGATTGGTCAATGTCTCTGCTTTCAGCTTGTGGGTGTGTGTGAGTGTAAGACAGAGACAGACGACAAGGGATGATTCTAAACATAAAAGAATGCCTAATAATTAATTCCACATATTTCAAAACATCTTTTCAACATCATATCCTGAAATATCATGAATTACGAAAGGGTTTGATACCAAACATGACTGGAAAATATCCTAGAATCACTTTAGGAATTAATTAATGCATTTTACCTGTAATTACTCATAGACATAAGTATCAAAAATCATGTTATGCCTCCTCTTAACTATATGGTTTCCGTAGATACCTCAAACTAACGTTTCTGATGTTTTCTGGTATTTTTAAGCACTTTTAAATGATAAACACTTTAAAATAGCATTCTGTTGGTTATTGCATTACATGAAACGAGTGTGATCGAACAGACAATATTTGCAATTTCAATTTCTGTAGAAATCATTCCAAAAATGTTTTCGTTTGTAACTTTCAAACATAATACAATTTCTTTGTTCTCCTTTCTTCCCGTGGAGATCTCTCAGCTAGGTGCCTGGACAGTGTTCTCCTGTGACGTCTCACCACAGGGGGTCAGAGGGCATTGGGACCGTTCTTTGACTTTACAGCATCCCACAGTATCTGTTTGATAAGGGGGAGAAGAGGGATGTTCTTCTTTTGATCATAAATGTCGCAGGGAGGTAATATAGGGGAAAACTGTCCTTGGATTCTCTGGTCCTTTTGTTTGGCCGGAAGGGGAGTCGTAAAAGAAGGGTTCATACTACGTACTTCAAATAGCTGGTTCAGTCTTAGCGGCTCCGGTATTGAGTTCACAGACCACATAGTGGGGTTAGTCCTGCATCTCAGAGTTACGGGGGCAGTTGTGTTTACACAGTTCGTGATAACACAAAAACAGGCTCCTTGGTTAATTCTTGCTAGCAAAGGGGGAGGCTTTACGCTTGATGTGGTTTGTTTCCTACACTAACAATAGTAAAAGAAGACAGATTTGCATCAAAGGACTGTATTATAAAGGGTCTCGACTTCACTGCTCCTACACAAAGGCAGATTGAGGCAGATCACGGATCACGTATGTTTATTTTTAAACAAATAAGCACATCTAAAGGCTAATTTCCAGGTCTTATTTACTTTTCTTCCACATCTTGAAAACTAATATTTTTTTGTATCCTTTCCTTTCTTACCTCATCACAATTTTGCAACCTTGGACTCATTTTTTTTTATTGGTTCTTTTATGTCACATCTCCCGACTCCTTCTCTTTTGAACACAAATCTTTTTGAACACAGTCTTTTTCGCTCTCTCTCTTTCATGTCTTGTGCGTCTCACTCTTGTTGTTTCTTCTCATGTTCTTGTCTTTTTCAACCCCTTGCTGCTCTTTTATGAGATGCATGAATGTTCACAAAGGAAACTTTGAAATTGTTAGCATGTGTCATACTAGCAAGGGACTGAAATAGGTGGCAATTCAAGTTAGCCAATATCACTAGCGGAACAAATCAGAGCCGGGCCGGGGGCGGGGCAAATGACCGGGCCCTTTAAACCCAAATAATAAAGCTCATAACATCATTTTACAACATACACATGCCTGCAACAGTGGGGCTTACAAGCTTCGGCACCACGGAGAACGATTATGTCATTTTGAAGTCCATCAAACGGACATGAAGTATAACAAAAGAAGAGAACAACAAAAACATTAGGCTACATGCTCACTAATAATAAAACAACACAAATTTAAAGCCATTCAGCACCACGGACAGCGACCACATCATTTTGACACCCACTTTATCCATTTCAACTCGCTTATATCAGCAACTATAAAGTTTAGTAAAACTGGCACAGCGGCCCACATGTTCACAAACACACTTTCAATATGAATCACTATAGACCTACTCACCACTATTTGAAGGGCATACGACGAGCCTTGCGTTTCCGCGAACTCGTCCACAATGCTCTGCATGTCCATTTTCTTTGCTCTCTCATTCTCTATGGACAACATGACAAGTCCACTCAGTCTCTCCTGTCCCACTGTGCTCCCCAACTGGTTTTTAATGAGTTTTAACTTGGAGAATGAGCGGGGCAACCTATAGACTCATTTCAATGTGGACAAACATGAGACATGGGAGTGACGTGACCATGTTTACATATGTGACGCTTGAAAAAAAATGGCAATGAATGAACCGCTCTTAAGGCTCGAAAATAGTTAAAAGTATGTAGAAAGCTTGTCATGTGAGGAAGCTGCCGCTTATTTAAGGAAACTCACTTTAAGTACAGATGAACAATTGTGGGACCCATGCAGCATTCCTGAAAACGAGTGGTCATCAGATGTGCGCTTCTGGCCCAATGTTCAGATATTTATACATAACTGATAGAAAAACCCCGTATATATACAAAAGACAACCTAAAAGCATTACGTCTCTAGATGCTTATAACTACTTGGTATGAACGGGCAGGTAGGTGGGCTGCTGTTCTCCTGTTAACAAAGGTTTCCGTGTATTTCTGCGTATTCTGATGAGTTTTAACGAATGAGTTTCCCTCTCTATATTAAGTTTCCTCCTCACTGTCCCTCATCTGCATATTAGTCCATTTACAGCTTTTTATGGTTACATTTTTACGGGATCCAGACTGAGATAGCACTTCGTCCACTCCAGTGCACCATCGCCTCAGCAGCACTTACGTTGACACAATCGCTTCTGTTGTTTTGCACCGAGCCTGAGCGCGCATGCTCCTAATATAGTATGCATACGTCACAAGTCATGGGAAGACCCGCCTTCTCCAGCTCCCCTGAGCCGTGGTAGAGGCCCGGCTCCCTTAAGTCCTACCTCCTACCCGAGACCCTTTAATGCCCTCCCAGCGCGCCCTGAAGCTCACTATTTGGGTTGCACCATTATGGCACATTTATTTATTCTCTTTTCTTACAACAAATTCACCCAATAGCATCATCATCACCAAATCCTAACCAAAAACTGAACGCTAACCAAAACATGTTGAAAAATATTATGTTTTGTTGTGTTTGGGTTAGCAATTAGCTAAATTAGCAATTATGGAGGTTCCAAACCCTTTTTAATGGAAAACACATTTACCATTTGTAACGCAATGGTTTTGAGAGGAGTGAAATATTTAGAAGTTATCCATTACCCAAAAAAATTGTGATAAAGCATTGGAAGAAATACAGTGAAAAACATCAACTTTTTAAAAAAGCCACAAAGGAAAAACTTTTCTTCAGTTTCAGTATCATCATTCATCACATTTCCTATCATTAGACTCCTTGTCAAATGTACCTTTTGGGTTATTTGGTTATAATTAGTGTAATTTTAACTTTAACAGGAACACATCTATTCATTATCCTGTTTGTAAAAATAATGATGCTTAAAGGGAGGCACTGTGTGTGTGTGTGTGTGTTTTCGTTCCTGGGAAGTTTTTTTGCTTGCCAAAGTATTGACAAAAGAATAAAAAAACAGATAAATTATGAACCGCAATATGTAAATTTATCAAATGTGATTGATTCACTTTCTAATTTGTCATCTGAAATTGTGTTGTTTAGTGTTTGTTTTGAAAGTCAAAATTTGTGGGGGAAAACATTTTTTTTTTATTCAATTATTGGCCACAAAAGTTCAAAATTATAAGTTATCCGAATTGAAATCACGAACTATGGTCATTTCTAAGCTTAAACTTACAATATAAGTTAATAGGAAGTAATGCTGAGTGATTTGCTGTGTCTCTTTTTCCTGCAGCCGTCTCCCTGGTTTTTCTCTTTCTTCAGTCTGTGTTCCTCTGTTCTGCTTTGTGTTTCATCTGTCTACTCCTACTCTAAAACCAGCCAGTGCTCTTTGCCTCCTCTGGGGTTTAAGCTAATCATAGCCTGAAGTTGTATGTGTCAACGGACCTCAAGGCATGAAATAGACAAAACCAACTTGCATATTTCTCCCCAAAGAGAACACCTTGTCAGCCAGTCGCGTATGGCTTAGCAGGCTTGACACGCAGACAAACAAACTGAGAGAAGCAAAGAGTTCCACAAAAAAATACAAATTGTTGGAATACGTTTCAAGGTGTTTGTCTGACACTGGGCAAAATAAAAGACACAGGGTACATTGTAAAGAGTGATAATTAGTGTTTCAATGAGATGTAGAGAGCTAGTTTGAAAGAAAGCTTTGAAATCGCACAAATTGCAATTCATTTGTCATGATCTCTTCATAGTCATCCTGTTCCTAGTGAAGGGGCATTGTGAAAGTAAGGATACACTCTTTACAGTACAGATTTTTTCATTACCTAGAGTATCAAATTATACAGCATGCCCAATCGAACACCAGCAACAAGTCATTCATCTGTTGAAATTGTAATTTAAAATAACAATGCTTTGGTGTAATTACACATACATACAGGTATCAATATAATGTTGCAGATGACAAAAAAAAAAAAAAAAGCAATTTTAGGCAAAACAAGACAGCAGGTGCTAGCGTGTAAAGTCAGATTTCCAACTGCTGTCAAAGATTAGGTTATGAGTAAAAAAAAAAAAAAAAAAATCTAAAGATACACATTTTGCACATTTTGGTTATTAGTTTTTAAGAATGATTTGTTGTCTCTGTGTTTAAAAATGCAATGTTTGCACTGACTCCAATTGTTAGCATGAGAGCGGATTTCAAAATGCTGTAAAAAATGTTTTCTTTTTTTTCTAAACATTGAAATTGTATTCAGCAAGAACTTGCAAGTATATGTTTTCATCCCCATAGGCTCAATTGTTTTTGATAGATCAAAAATCTGTATGGATCGATTGTTTAAAGATGTGCTGTAACAAGTCTGGGCATCAATTGGGCAAATATTGTGGGAGGAGTCATGGAAATGCAAATCTGTAGCACATATTGTTGATTTGTTGTGAATTTTCAAAATGTTGAACTTTAGAGGCTTGGTGTAGCGCCACCTTTTGGACAATCACACAAGGGAAGTAGGAATTCTGAAGAAGAAGACTTTTACACATACATTTATTATGAATTTTCAATGTTCGTTAATACAGCTCATTAAAATATAATGAGCTGTATTAACTATTTTCCCAAGACAGGCACATCTTCAGGACACCTACACATTCAGAACTAACTGCCCTCCTGTTACAGTGCATAGCACCTCCCTGGCTGTCCAGGGCCTCTCCAAGTCCCCCAGCTCCCCCACCAAACAACTGTATCAAAACTCCACCCAGGGTATCGTCGTTATTAGTCTCTGAGACAACAGTCTTGGATCTGTACACCCTGAACCAGCCATCCTGTTTCTCCTGCTCAGCCAGATTCCCATTTTGGCCTGGCCCAGGATATAGTTCATGAGAACCACCCTCCTCCACTGTGGTACAGAGAACTTGGGGCCATAAATGAACAGTTCTCTGGTTAGACTCTGGCACAAGCACTCCATCCAGACCTTCAGGAGCATGAAAAGCGGACTGAGGCGAGGGCAGGACAGCCACAGATGCTCCATTGTTTCTTCTTCTGTGCAGAAGGCAAAGTGGCCGCTGGACCTTGGATCAAAGTGGGCCACATGTCTGTCTGTGGCCATGGCCCCATGCACCACCCTCCAAGAAGAAGAAGAAGAAGAAGAACTAAACCCATAAGACAAACTGAAACCTTACATGTTTGAAAATTACATTGTATTTTACCCACTTTATCAGAAGTACTGTATATTTACATTGGAGAGTTTTCCACAGATCAGTGACATAAACTCTTCTCCAGAAAATAGTATTTGTGTTTGAATTGACTTTGGTCTTAACCTGGATTTTATTTTTCATTTTACCTTTATTCTACCAGGGTGGTCACTGAGAGCCAGTTCTCTTTTACAGTGATGGCCGTTCTAAAATTAGTGCACAATCTAGTTTCCTGGATGAAACCAAACCATAAGTGACCATCATAACCCATGTTTTTAATCAATGATATAACTGTATGGCTTAGTTTATCATATTCCTACCTCACCACCTACGGTGTGCTAAGCATAGTGATTTCCCTTCTACGTGATCACTCGAGTATTTAGATGAATTCTGTAATGCAATGCAGCATATTGTTCTTTAGCAGTGCCCCCTAGGAGGCCTCATGAATAGCAATGCAAATCCCCTGACCAATGTAGTGTTATCCAACTGCTCTTTCTGCCTCTTTTTGCACATTCACAAACACTCAGGCTCTTCTAATCATGTTACTAGTGAGAGTCACGGCAGGGGTTGGAAGTGTAACACTGTTGATAGATGTTGCCATCTTACACAGAATCTGAACGCAAGTGGAGTTCTGTCACGATGTGGCTGGCCTATTATTGATGAGAGAAGGGAGCAGTGTGTGTGTGTGTGTGTGTGTGTGTGTGTGTGTGTGTGTGTGTGTGTGTGTGTGTGTGTGTGTGTGTGTGTGTGTGTGTGTGTGTGTGTGTGTGTGTGTGTGTGTGTATGTGAGTGTGTGTGTGTGAAAACACAAACCACAGCAGGTTTGGGAGTAATAGGGAGCGGAGTGATATAGAGCCAACTCCAAATAATAGATTCCAACCCAAAGTGGGTCACAGACCAATTTTCTTTAGGTCACTTGTGTGTATTATTAAATTCCTAGAAATTAAAGTAAAGAAAAATACAAGCAAACAGTACTTGTACAATATGTTTTTTGGTTTAAATGCTCAATATTAGTTTTTTGCCAACATGCCACTATTGTGCAACATCTCATTTCTGAAATTAACCACAGCTGATTAATTAAGCAATATCCCAGGAGAGAGAGTGCTGTTGTGCTGAAATATCAGCACTCGGCCTCAGATAATCACACCAGTGCTTTTATACAACAGTTCTATAACTGCATTTTATTAGTTAACAGTAATAAGTGACAAGAGATTATGATTTGTAGAGAGTACACACGCTACATTCACACTGCAGGCAAATGTGACCCAAATCCAATCTTTTTACAATTCCAATTTTTTCAAATCCGTCCCAGGTCACTTTCATATGTGGTACTACTGCTGTCTGGATGGTCGAGCTGCTTTCTATCTGACTCCTACATAATTGCATTTAAACACAGCAAACAGCTAGAGCGATAAACCTGGCTCTTCTTTTTCAGTATCCTTAAAGTTATGAAGTGCTGACTTCTGTTGAAAAGAACATTTCTACACAGTTGCGACACAGTCCTACACTGGACGCCTCCATATTTACTTCTGTAAACACCATACATGCCTCTTTCCTTAATATGTAATATGAACAATCACACAAAAAAATCTGAATTGTGCATTAAGACCTAAGATGTGAATGTAGTGGCTGTGTACTGTGGTGAGTAGCCCAAGATGTAAATGTAATTAATGGTTTTGAGATCAGCTGTACAGTGGAGTGATATGATCTGTAATGCTTGCGTCCCAGATGCAAATTCTTTCCTGTGCGGCAGTGCGGTCCGATCCGCACGTTGAGAGCTTTGGCCGTGCGAGCACGCTTCTGATTTTACGTATATCCGCACATCCGCAAGAGTTGAAAATATTGAACTCCTGCGACTGTTTCGCATGACAAAAGCCAATCAGCGTCTTTATTGACGATGACGTCAGGCCATCAACACGAACACCGGTCTGCTCACCCATTCAACAATGGAGTAGAAGCTGTGGGTGACCACCTGGAGCTTATGGCGTGGTCTTTATAACCGGGACCAGACTAGGAAGGATTTGGCATGGCGGAGGATCAGCGAGGAGGTTGTAGTAGAAGGTAAAGGTTCTCTCTATAGTTTTCATCTTTGAAAGTCGGCACTGAGCTAGGCTAGCATTAGCCGCTAATCACACCGGCTTTTTTCACTTTTTTGTGTGAGGAGAAAAAGGAACGGAGCTCCTCGCTTCAGAAGGCAGTGAAACTCACCGAGTTGGATGTGTTCCTGGTGAGCGGGGCTTCGCTTCAGACGTGCGAATGAAGCAAATTGGGGACTTTTTTTTATCCTGCGGACCCTGCGGTACGTTTCGTGCAGCTGATGCGTCCGGTGCCGCAGAAGACATTGGTGTGAACGCAGCACTCCTGGAATGTCTGCTGTCCAATGAAATAATTTAATTGGAACTAACTATCGCCCATCTTTAGGTTAGACTGCCTATATTGTGACTTGCTCATGATCTTCATTTGGCATGCGTTTGTTCTAAAAATGTCAATTTTTGTCATGAAGACTGAACTGATGTATCTCACACACAAGTTAAAATTTGGTAACATCTGCATAATCTTGGCCATGCCCTGAGGTTCTCTGTGAGGCTTGGAAGATCTGCTCGTTATTGTGTTGTCTTAAGCTAAGTCTATTTAGAAAACACAGTATATTATTCTCTTTTTAGGTATATCTACTTCTTTTATTAGGTTAGGAGTGATGACAGGAAAATCAATGCTTTTGTGTTCATTCTGCATCTCAATTACATTTCAATTCGAAAAATAAATGTATTCCTCATTTAAGTGCACTCCTGTGTTGACAGTGGCAGCATTACCACATTGATTTTTCAAAGCTTTGTATAGTTTGCATTTGTTCTTTAGGATGGATGAACACTATTATTTATTTATGATGCTAAATGCTTTGTTGGAAGCTTTTCAACAGTTTAGGGACAGGAAATTGTCACATGACAAGGTAACGCCTCATACAACATTTCTGTCAGACCACGTCCATCAGAAAACTAAAGGAAGCACGCAAAACGACTGTTTAGATTGTACACAGTCCCATTAAAGAACACTTTAAAGAAAATAGCTTTTTCAATCTTATATAGATTTCATACATATGAAGTTGACAACACTTCTATTTTTCCGAGTGCACACTTACAGTGAACAACCAACCTCATCCAACATCTAATCAATTTGACATGACATGTCCAATCACTGGGACTGTATTGTGATTCTGATTTGTCGCCCTGAAAAAAAGCATGCAGTGTAGCTTTAACTATTAGATAAAATGCCTTGATGGAGCCGGGGCAGAGGAAGGAGCTTGTGTGTGTAAAAATTGGGTTTCAGCAATGGGCAATTCTTTGCGGGCCTCCATTTGTCACAATCCAATGCTATCACGCTAATGCTCGAGGCTTTTAAAGACAAAACCCATCAAAAGTGTAATATGCATTTGTTATTTGCTGTCTGTTTCTGACCTTTTCTCACACGTGTGATGGAGGAAAACAAAAATGGCTGGACTATATGAGAGAAGAGGAACAACTGACAATATGTATGTGTGCTTACAGAAAGGCATACAAAAGCTACCTAAACTCACATAGATGCATAGTAGGGGAGAGTGGGGTAAGGTGAGCCAAAGGGAAAGTTGAGCCACCCCTTGTTGCTCAGAAATGGTAAAAAACATTGATCATCTGACCACAAATTTAGGAGGAAGGCATTATTTCATGGAATCTGTGAAGGTAAGAACCACATGGGTAAAGTGGTTGGGAAATTTATTTAAAAAACAAAAGCATTTTCCACTCTTGAAAGTGAATTTAGTCAGTTATATACTGTATCTTTAATGACAATTGTGTTTAGACCAAAAAAAAATATTTAAAATTTGTTTCATACATCAAACTTGGTATCTATGTGCTACAAAATGAGGTGATACACCTAGCATAAAAGTACAGTATTTGAGCTGTGGGGACTAATAAAGTCAAAATGGAAGCTCTGGGCTAAGTTGAGCTGACCACCACTGATGTTCTTCAAGATTCACAATCTGAACACTGAAGCGGTACATTGACAAACAAGGAAATATACCTTTGAAAAAGCAAGGCTATGATGGAGTAGCAGTGGCTGAAAGAATTCTCTCAGATGGCGTGGAGTCTGAACTTGCAAAATATATTAAGAATCGTGCAGACCAGTTTCATGGGCTTAATACCCTGAAATGCAGAGAACTTGCAGTCGAGTTTGCAGGACAGCTGGGCAAGAGAAGAACAATCAGGTAGTCTAAGAAATATTGAACATAGATATATCTAAATATGGAAGGTTATCTCCCAGAATTACTGTCAACCAGCCAGCTAGCTAAGAAAATCTAAACTAAAACCAACAACATCTATCACAACCTTCCAGAGGGCCACTACATTCCCTGTTGAATTGTGTGTAATACATATAAACAAGCATGGATGTAAAGAAGTGACTGTTATTTAGGGAGGGAGACGGTGAGGGAAAGGTGGGGTGGAGGTTGTGTAGGTGGGTGGGGGGCAGTGGGTGGAAAATGTAAAATATATTTTTACAAATTCAGTTATAAATGGGGGGAGCCCACCCGCCGAGGGGGAACATTATTTATGGGGGTTAGAGCCCACCCGCCGAAGGGGAACAATATTTATGGTGAAAATATGTCTGTGTGTGTGTGTGTGTGTGTGTGTGTGTGTGTGTGTGTGTGTGTGTGTGTGTGTGTGTGTGTGTGTGTATGCGTGCTTTTGGACAATTTTTAGAGGGGCAACAGCCGAAACCTCCATTGAAAACGTCCATTCTTCTCGATAGTCTTTGGGCCGAGCCGTGGTAGCAGGGAGGCGGGGGCGTGGAACACCCTCAGGTGCACGCTCGAAAGCAGGAGAGCGCGGAGCTTCCCGCCACGACATGGGAGGAGAGAGGAGCCATCCGGTCGCTCTCTTTTTGAGCTGAGATTTTACAAGGGAGACAGAGGCGGAGAGCCTCGTCATCCTTCTTTTCGGCCCCCATTGCTCTCTCTGTGGCCTGGACTGCCGACTGACGGGTCGGTGACAACGGACATCTCCACCCACATGGCCAGGTCCTGAGTCGGCCCAAAAACCTCGCACAGCTCAGCCTAATAGGCTGTGAGCAGGGGGAGGATTTCGAGCTATCTGGCTCCAAGCGCCGCCGCCTTGTAAGCCTTCTCAGTCAGGGCTGACTAGAGATGGTCAAGACATGGATGGCAGGCTTGGTCTCAAGCAGGGCACTGCTGACAGTCACTGGAGCAGGTGCGCCACAACGAGTGGCTCCACCGGAGGCAAGTGGAGCAGACCCAGGCTCTCCATCGCCTTGCAGTCGAGGGATGAGACACCGAGCTCCAGCTCCAGAACGGGCGGTTCTTCCATGAACGCGCCACCTCTCCGAGCAGCTCCGGGAAAACGGGGGGGCAACAGGCCCGGGGATGGTCAGTCGGGCAGCAGTGCATGCACACGTCGAGCAAGTCCGAATCGGGGAGGGTGGGAGCTGGTGTGCTCTCCTTACAACAGAGATGTAAAAAAATATTTCAATTTGGTATAAAAGCATGAAATTTGGCACAGATACTTTCTAAGGGACACTATTTTGGAAAAAGGCATTGGCCACTCAAAAATGTAATATGGCGGCATTTTTTAAGTTGGCCACCATTGCTATTCAGTGATTATTATATAACCAAAAAATGCTCGGATCAAGCCAAACAAGGTGTCAGTAGAAAGTTCTGGTCTACACAAGTTCAAATATGTGCATCCCCAGAGTCAAGACTGCGCCCGCTAGAGGCAAAACACTCAATCGGCACCTGCTGGTGCCACATTTTTTAAAAAATATTGAGTGTTTTGCCTCTAGCGGGCGCATTTTAACTCTGCCTGGGAGGGATGCACATATTCACCCTCGGGAAAACCAGACCTTTCCGCTGACACCTTGTTTGACCGGATTCGAGCATTTTGGATTTTTCCACCTGTGAATAGTTAGGCTGCTGCAGAAACGAGATAGCTCCAAGTGAGAAGAGGTTTTTGAATGACGTAGTATCACTAGTGGAACAAATCAGAGCTGGGCCGGGGGCGGGGCAAATGACCGGGCCCTTTAAACCCAAATAATAAAGCTCATGATAACATACACATGCCCGCAACAGCGGGGCTTACACGTTTCAGCACCACGGACAGTGACTGAAGATTGGGCTCCTGAGAAATGATGAGGAGGCGTATATACCATAGTGAAACATCGAAACAAATGTTATGAAAGAGAACTATAATTGACTGTTTACACACAGTCAGAGAGTCATTCTCTTTAGATGGGATTAACAGAACACTGATGACATAGCTGTGTTGCATCATTTGGCACCTTTGTGGGGTTACAGATAGATAAAACTAAGCAAAATGCACCATGGGTTCTTTTAGGTTTTGACTTTGAGCTACTTTGGTGCTTTGCACAGACTCCAATAGATTGCTGTGAAATACAAAGCGACATTCCACTTTTAATCTCATTCTCTTTGTTCCGGGGTTCAAAAAAATCAGTATTCCCTTAAACCCATGAGAGATCATCAGGCCTGAATATCACAAGGTCAACGTAATTTTTTTGGGAATCATTATATCACACATATTCAATATAGCTACATCTAACACATTAAACAACCAATCCTGGATTCACCACACTCTTATGATTCTGATCAATAGCATGGTAGCAAAAGAAAAGACTGAAAGCAAACATTCTTGGTTTAATTGGTACTCAAACAGCAATTGAGAAGAAATTTGCAAGCAAGTGAAAATAGAAATTTGCAAGCAAACGTAAAATTTTGTGAATAACTGTTTAGAAGAAAAATAAAGGCGTTTTTTTACTCACTGCGAATGGAAATGTACTCTCTGGTCTTTTGGAGAGAGCAGACGTGTTTTCACTCGCTCCGATAACACGACCTTGGCTACAGCTGGCTACAGCTGAACAGCCTGAAAAATTGGGCCCAAGACAAAAAGAAAATTGGTTAAGAAACCGCATGGAGGCCCTCCAGAACCTGATCCGGGTTTGGAAGAGGTCAAGGAGATGATACGCGAGGGTCTACGAAACCTCAAAGACGGTCTATCTGCCGAGATAAAGTCGTTGGAAAAGACGCTGGAAAAGTCACTGGAAACCCTTCAAAGTGAAGCAAAGGTACTGAAAGAAGAGAATGAAAGAAATGCTGAAGAGATAAAACTACTGAATGCGAAGGTTGAAGAGTTGGAACAAAAGAAAAGAGAGAAAGATGTCAGCATCACAGGCTTAAAGATGAAACCCAGGAGTTACGCAAGTGACGAAGAAACAAAATCGATTGAACAACAGGTCATTGACTACTTGGAGTCGAAGGAGATTGTCCTGAACCCTGACAACATCAACTCCTGCCAT
Organism: Gouania willdenowi; assembly: GCF_900634775.1. Lineage (NCBI taxonomy): Eukaryota > Metazoa > Chordata > Actinopteri > Blenniiformes > Gobiesocidae > Gouania > Gouania willdenowi. Next base: position 13,599,265 of record NC_041049.1, read on the forward strand.
CTCCTGCCAAAGAGAAATGATAACAGAGCTGTAAAAATCACCTTCACAAATGTGAAATTCAAAGGAGAACTATTGAAGCAAGGCAGAAAACTGAAGGAAACGAAGGTTTTCATTAATGAAAACCTGACTAAAAAAACGCAAGCATTGCATGGAAGGCACGCCAAATAAAAAAAGGAGGAAAGATTCTAAAGACGTGGACGAAAAACTGCAGGATTTATATCACACCACTGGGAGAAGAGAACGGAAAACCAATATTCATCAAAACGATGGAAGACTTGGGAAAATACGAAGGATCCACGTAAACAACAACATTACTGATGGTAATCACGGAGATGGACCCAAATCTATATAAACACTGGAAACAAAACTCAGACTGTGATTATTTCATTGACACTGAATTCAATGTGGAAACCAAGAGTAAAAAAGGTCTGTCATTTATTCATTTCAGTTGCTAGGTGGTGGGGTGATTAAGGATTACATTACTACCTTGCTTATGAACTAAGACATAGTAATGTGTTTATACAAGAAATGGTAAATATAACAGTGAAAAATACAACACTGCCAATAAAACTAACAACAACCTTGATGTAGAGACAAAACAAGCTGCAAACTTGTGTCCAAAAGAGACATTGCCGAGTGGTGACGTCATGGATGAAAAGGAAAAAAACCATTCGAACAACTTCGAAAAAAGATGAACTTTTCTTTAACTGGAGGAATGCAAACAATGTCTGACGGAACAAGGCCAACACAAACAATGATAGAAAGGAGTAGTAATAAAAAAAAAGAAAAAAAAAAAAAAGACAACACTGACTACAGATGAGAATAAATCCTACACAAAAAAGGACTGTTCAGAACAACCTAAGAGTTTTTGACCAGAGAGACATGTAAACCCATGTACATTTTTGATGTACAAAACAGGGGACGGGACCTAGATAAGCAAACTGCTTCTCTCGTCTCCTTTTTCGGCATGTACAAAAAAAAAAAAATTGTAAAAAAAGTGAATGTAGCCATGTCGGAAATAAACTGAATAAATAAAAAAAAAAAATAAATAAATGTGTTCCAGTGTCAGCGCTCCTATTTCTCTTTGTTCATTGACGTAGTTCCCATTATCATACCTGCAAGCACTTTCTTCTCACTAATATAATAGAAAAAATTGATCTAAAACACAAAGGCAGAGGCACGGAGATGCTCTTGGGATTGTAGTCTGAATATATATTTTCTGAAATCCTGAAGAATCTTAAAAGTTTAATAACAATGAGAAAAAAACAGTTGATTTTTTAACGAAAAAAAAACTCTTTCTTGACAGGGTTAGGGTTATGGTAACATTTATGCACCAGTAAAACATAAATTAATAAAGCTATTACAGAGATACCACAGCTTGTCTTACAGTGTTTTAACTATGTAAGATTTGGTAGAACATTAACTTAGCAAGAAGTTCATCAAAACATTCCCATTTAAAGAAGTGTACTTGACCTTGGCTGTGTTTTCATACCAACCGCGATCCATTCAACATTTACAATCTGATTCCATTCAAATGCTATTAATCCATGCATTATCTCTCTAGGTCAGATATTTTACAGTGTAAAGGGACCATCACCCCATGCAACAAATGCAAAGTCACTCTTTGTTTGATGACAAGGGCCTGTGACAAAGCTTTTTGTCTATTTTATTCCCAAGTATAATTGAGGACAAGATTGCGTGTCAGTTTCATTCCATTGTCAAGGCTCTCACTGGCAAAGTGCAGTCTGAAAAGCAATTATGGTCATCAATGAGACGTGGACTGGGTATGAAATTAATTCCTATTGTCACGAAAACACTGGAGGTTTTCTCCTCTCTGTGCCAGATGTAGAGTAAGTTCTAATTCTTTCATTACTGTCTCATCCTTAATTTTGGTGCTAGTAAAAAGTAAGCTAATAGCAAGATAATCTTTAGATTATTTTTATATCAAGGAAGAGAACATAATCTAAAAAGAAGAAAACATTTGGGACATCAGAACGTGGCATTTAAATTGGTCATACTTAATGTTACAACAAATTGAAGCACTTGTTTATAGTGTGAGAGAGAAAGAAAGAGACGATTTAGCTTTATACTTATAGTAAATCTCTTTAAATATGTGCATTTCCATTTGGGAGATTTCAACTAATTTGAACATCATGTTGTCGTCATGGAAGGACTAATCATATTAAAAAAAATAATAAAAATTCTCATTTACATTGATGACCTGGGAGCAGTTAGAGTTAAGGAACCACTGCCCCACAGATATTCTATGGTGAAAGAGCATTTCAATCACACATTTTAGTGCTTAGTTACATGTCATCCTCAGCCATATTACTACAGATTCACGCATTACTTCCAGCTGAACAAGGAAGATGCCTTAAAACGTGTAAGTCTGCGCTACCATTGGAACCATCAAAGACTTTTAACCTCAGAAAACTAGTTGAAATTACGTGGATGGTGCACTATAATAGATACAATGGCACGTTTCCACTGGCGGTATCGGCTCTACTCTCTTTTAGCGCGTTTCCACTGGGAAAAAGTACCTTCTTCGTGGTACCTGGTGCTGATTTTTTTATTTAGTATCTCCTTTGTTGAGGTGCCAAAGAAAACAGTCCTGGTCTGACAATTAATATAGGCTCAAAGCAGACACTGACTGGGTCTGAGCATCATTACAGCATAGAGTCATCAAGTCACGCACAGAGAGGAAGCATTTGGCCATCATTGATTTTGGCGATCTTGTGAGGGTGGAAGCAAAAAAGTGAAATCCATGAGTCTGGTAGTGTTCAATGGAAACGCTCCAGAAAAAACAGTATCGGGTCCCGAAAGCGAGGAGTGCGGAGCCATGTAGAGCTGGTACCACCAATGGTTAACAAGCCATAATAGGCTTTCAGTTGAGCTGTCTATGCAATTTGGATAAAGAATCCTTTTAGGTTAAACTATCCTTCTTGTTCTTCCTATTGGGGATTAAAGAAATTGAAATTTGCAATATGTCACTTGGCAATCCAACAAAAGCTACAATGTATGATTCATCTAAAAAGAGAAAACCTCAGCTTAACTTTCAGTAATCCACATAATCTTTCCTTTTGACAGGTAGAATTGTTTTGATCAACATAGGTTTCACCCCCCTGTCCTAAATGGTGTTGGCTTTCCATAATGAACCATATAGTTTATTAGATTTAAGAGAGGCTTTAACGAGAAGTTCTGTTCACTGTTTAAAGTGAATTCAGGGATTTATATACAGTACTCACCAATACAAAGACCTATTGCCTATTAGTTAGAGGTGTGAAATAGAAACTTTCCATTTTTCTATTTCAAACCTTGCATTCTCCCTCTAACCTCTATTGTTATTTGGGATGTACCTAAAAGGAGAAAATAGGAAAATAGAATATATGGACACCAGGCACTCACTAAGGAACACCACTAACACGTTCCTGAAATTCTCCCTGTCTATATAAAATCCAAAACCAAGCAGTTGCATCAGACACTTTTTTTTTTGTAAATTGCCTTTCATAATGAGATTTATTTGTAGGTGTCTCTATTCCAGATCCATCTGCCTCCTGAGATTGTACTGGGGCCTTTACTGCTGTAATAGAACAGCTCTACAGAGTCCAATGAAGGAGGGAATCCAAGCACAGTCATGGGAATTGGGGTGAGAGGAGACAAGTTTGAACTGAACCCACATGATGAATAATATGCCCTGGGTGGCCTGGTAATGACTGGCGTACCCTATAGAGAATGGAAGTAAGACATGGATGTCTGGGCAAAAGGTCTTTTCGAATAACAAAACCCTGTGTAAATGAAGCAGGTGAGAAGCATACGCATAGTTTTCTTGGGGAAGGTACAATACAATTCTTAATATAATGTACATAATATACAAATATTTTCAAGTGCCATAAAACACAGTGACTGTACAAAATATATATGAATTCATTTGTTGTTCTTTTGAAAATACGTGTTATTTTTTGTGCTCGAGTCATGTGACTTGGTTCTTCTTTTGTTGCGCGATTCTTCTTCACAATGTAAATGGTGAAGCAACACTGCGCCCAGCAGTTCAGCATGGTGCCAAGCAGCTCCCACAGCCACAAAGGGCATTGGTTCATTATAAAACAAACCAATAAAAATGATGGACAAAAAAACACATTCCATTACCACCACTGCAATATACTCAAGAAACATAATTCGTTAAGTTTTGAAAGCTTTAATAAATGATATTCTCCTAAACTAATATTAAAATGCATCAATAATCTTGCACCAGAGCCACTAAGTTCTCTTATACAGAGACAAAGCAGCAACAGAGTCACCAGAAGCACCTCCAGCAATAACAACAAAATCCCCAGCTGTGGGACCACATTTGGTCACTCTGCTTTTTCCATCAAACAGGCCAAAGTGTGGAACTCACTGCCTACCCATCTCAAATGCATCACAGAGTTTAAATTGTCCACGCCCAGGCTCAAATCAAACTTGTACCCACTTGTAAATAATGTGTTTAATAGTGCGAGTGAGGTGTGATGAGTTAGAGTGTGTATCTGTGTGAGCTGAATGTGGGAATGTATAAATGCTAGATCACTGTTGTAATTTGTGTTTATGATTGTGCTTTTATGCATCTAGGTGAAAGCTCAACCAGGGACAGGAGTTGAGAATTAGCATTAGCTATACACTCTGTATGCATCGCATCAGTTGCATCTTTTGCTGTCACTAGGTCTGACTGCATTGTCCCTGTCAAATAAATAAATAAATATGTAACTGCAGCAAAAATGAAGCAGAAAGCGGCTGCCGGCCGAATTTACAAAATGACTCTTAAAAATTAGGATTTTTAATGACATGGTCAGCCTCACAAAGCTAAAAAACGCAAGAAGAAATCAGGTCGGAGCTACATTCTAAATAGGATGTTATTTATCAACTTTCTTTTAACAGCAGTTTTACTGTGTTTTGGACGAGATACTAGATGTTGGGATTCATTGGGTTTTTGAAATGTCTTAGGAAGATTTTGAGAACACTTTTGATGGAATATATGGATTCAGTAAGACATGGTATCGCTTTAAATGTGTGCAGTTCTGGCTTGTTTATGTCGCCATTTGTTTTGACAAAATAACTGACTGTGTTTGCTGCGATAGTTGTGTCTTAGAATGGTTCATATGGTTAAAAACAGAAGATTCTAGGATTTCAAACAGTATATGATACTTGTGATACCCCTTAACGTCCACTGACGATGCGTCAACGCAATATTTTGTAGTCAACACTATCAATTACTGTATGTTGCTAATAATTTTTGCATTACCGTATGTGTTACACACATTGCGGTTAGCGCGAATCTTGAAACAGTATATTTAATTTGATTTTCTCTTCCCCCTCCTCCCCCGGCAAGAATCTCAAACTCCGCCTATGGTGAGAAGATGGATCTGAGATAGGGTTTCATTTTTACTTAGAGCAAAGATAACATGTGCCACTGTTCTGAAATGTATATGACAGCTTAAAAAACAATGTAATAAGGAAAAACGTTCAGGCGTTGGTATGAATCAAAGAACCACATTTTTGAATAAAGCCAAATACCTGTTCTAAGAAGAGAAGAACAAATGTCATGTTTTTATGGCTGAATATTAATGCACCTGCTCATCCTTTACTGACCCCTTCTCACAGCTTTGTGTGAAAGCTAATATTTATACAGCCACATAATGCAGCGTATGCTAACCACAAACAGAACGCTATAGTGCGGGGTAAAGCACTATGCTATGATGTATCTGGTACATGTTCATCCCCCTATGACGCAAAAACAAAGATGTAAAAAATAAACAAACAATATTAATATTTCATGTACTTGAGTCAAATCTTTTAAACATTTATGTGCTTTCTCTTGTTTTTTTTTACTTTTATTTGAATTGATTATTTGGAGCACACACATTTTCTTTCTTTCCTCAATGTGAAGGAGCAGCCTAAAAAAGAAGTGAGGTGGCTGGTTTACACCATGCCACATGCCAGATGCTGCTAACACCATACAGGCAGCACAGTAGCCATTAACACCTGTTAGTGGATTCAACAGCTGCTTCTATCGTGTGTAGGAAAGGAATCATCATCTTTACACCTCGTAATCTTGTCAAAATGAGACCTTAAAATTGGTCAGATTATCTTCAGGGACAGATGTTGTGTTATGATAATAAAAGCAAAAGACAGGAAGGATTACATCAGTAGCTACGGCTCCTCGTTTCACTTCTGTGGTCATACGTAGGTCATCAAATGGTTTGTTCAGACGGTACAGCATTCCTGGTTGGAACAGTTGCAATTTGTCGGGAAGTTGAATTCCACTTAACCTTCTAGTGGTCATTTCAAAATGTCCTTGTATCTTCTAATGTATTCATATTTTCTGATCAATTCACAAAAGCAATAAGCGTCACACTTAGTGTTTTGGAGTTTTGTTTAGTTTTATCTTTTTTGATCATTCTCTTCTCTTATTGTAAACTAATTAACCTAAGGCACACAAAGTGATGTCATACTTCTTCTGATTCAAATATTTAAAATATATAGATATAGATATAATAAAAAAAAAAGAATAGTTTAGCTTTTTTTGTCTTAAATAAACCTTAGAACAAGGGTGTAAAACTCATTTTAGTTCAGGGGCCAAATACGGAGCAGTTTGATCATAATTGTACCACAGGAAAACAAGCATTTTCAACATTATTGTGCAGTAGTTTGCAGTCCCAGGTATAATTATTATGTAAAATATGTAAGGCACTGATAATATTCAATCAATAAGCAACCAAAATCAAGATCTTCACCTACATTTATTTGATTTTATGACCAATTTTGATTTAATTTGGGAAATGTTGAATATATTGAGGAAAATTGCAGGATTTTAGAAAAATTCAGAATTCTTTCAACAACTTGTAAATAAAAATAACAGCCATCATGTGATATAAGCAGGAGAAAAATGTTTCATTGACTTTGTGTATTTGGAAGAGCTGAGATATCTACAACTGAATTAGTTGCTAATTTCACAACAATTCACGTTCCATCATTTTCACTTCGTCTTGCAAGCTGAATGTGATGCTCTAAAGGAGGGGCTCTCAACCTTAGGGCCGGGACCCAATTTAGGGTTTCGGGACACTGAGAGAGGGTCCCCAGATGCCTTCAAGTAACTAAGAATATATATATATATATATTTTAATAATTTGAGACCATTTTTGCTTATTTTTACACTTTTTATGCAACTACACCAAACTTGCCATATTTTAACCACTTTTTCTTGCCATATTTTTGCTCCTTTTAATGCATTTTTGTTACATTACTCCCATTTCTGCCACTTCTCTATCACATTTGAATGCCTTTTCTGCACATTTTTTTCACTTTTAAGACATTTTCAGGACTTATAAACCCTTAATTGTAAACTAATTGTTCCAATATTCACACTTTGAACCCTTTTTGCCACTTTTTCTATCCATTTTGGCCACTCTAATTGGTTTTTAAAATCCCATTTCACCACCGTTTCCACTACTTTTGGTCACTTTTAACCCATTTTATTTCTGATTAAAACAAGGATTTACATATTTAAGATGACTATAGACTACGACACAAATAATAATAAACTTCCTGGTAACAGTGGATATTATTCAGATAAATAAATAAATGTGGTTATCACAGATTCATAGAACAATGGACCATAATTTTACTGACTTTATGGATGGACCCCAAAAGGCTCCCCCCTTTATTCCCCTTTATAGATGACCCTGTCTCCACATGACTTCTTTAATGTCCACGTCTGTGTTCAACCACCTTCTGGCACCTTTATTTTGGGGGTTGTGGGCTGAAAAGGTTGAGAACCATTGCTCTAAAGGCCTGGATTTGGCCCCCTGGCCTTTAGTTTGACACCTACTGTGAGTGTATTTTGTTGCACCAAGTGTCCTACATTCACCATCTGTGTTGTTTCTGCCTCAGTAATCGAACTCATAACATTGGAGAAGAGCCCACACTGGTGTCAGCCAGGTGTGTCTTCAACAGGCATACGAACATCTGTAGAAAGCAGGCTCCGTATCACTGCTGAGACTATTTAAGGTAAAAGCATCTCCTGGCACACACAGGCCATCTGACAGAGCTAATTACGCTAACGTCTCGGCTGGAAGGTTTCACACGCTGCCTGAGAAACCTTAAACACAGAAAGTTGGTGCCTGGCACTTTTTTTCTCTCCTGCCTTTGTTTTTCCTCTGGAATCACTGTTCCGTTCTTTAAGCACTCTTTAGTCCCAAAACGAGGCCTTCCTCATTAAGAGGATGGAGGCATGTCACATCCACTCCTATCCACCTTCTCTGCACTACGGTGTAGGGAGTCCTTGAGTGACAGATGAGACATTTTTTCGTCGCTGGCGTTTCTCCCAGGTGTCCCATTTCTTCACTTGGGTGCGATTTTTGTCACACACACAACTGGTGGACTGACAGACACAATCGTGCACACATTGTCACAAATAAGAATAAGTGGAAGTGAGAAGAATAGTGCAAGTGATGCATTCATGTGTTGCAGAAGACATCTGCTGAGTTCTTTTTCGAAAGTTTACTGCAAATCCTCTGTTGTTGGTCAAAAAGGTCAAGATGGCACTGCATATAATAACAATAATACCAATAATTCTTGTTTCCTAACTTCCTTTTACTCACCGCCACCACTTGTCCTTTCATGCTTTGGTGACGATAACTAAAACCAACAGGTCTGTCAAAGCTCAGATTCCATGACATGTTGTGGCGCCAGTGAAATAAATGATAATTTGCATTTTAAGTGGTTTGAAATGCTTCCGTTCTCAGGCTGTTCAAAACAAAAACAAAGGATTTGAAGTGAAAAAGAGGAATTTGAAAGAAATTGCTTCTGAAAAACAACAGCACTGTCTTTAGAAATGAGACTAATGGAAGAGGAGGGGACTGAAAGTCATAGTTCTTCAACAATTTGTCAACTGGTCTTAGGCTGATTGCAAAATGGATGAACATACTGTCAATGTCAACTAATTTGCTTTTAATGACAATAGGGTTATTTTTGTCCTGATTTTCCCTCTTCCCGACCAAGGATAGAAAACGCCACAATATCGTACGTTGAATGAGATTATCCAGTAAGATTATTGGTTCCATGTGCTGTGTTGAGATTATCGGAGCACATCACAATCGTCACCAAATCTAGAAATTGCTGCTTAATATTTGCCACCAACCATTAGACATAAAATAAGTGTATAGTATTTTGAAATAATTCAGTTTTACATTTTGTTTTAACATCACAAGTATCTTTTCACAATTCTTCCCAATAATATTTCCTTTACAAGCTAGTTTGGTCAAATTGACAACATAAGATATGACCTTACTTTTAAGCTGCAGATTAATTATTGTTTTTTAGTTTATCCTTTAACCAACTTAAAGGTTGAGCTGATGGCTAATCGGTATTTCTTCTGTCAGAAAACACATGTTAAGACCTTACACGTGATAAGAGGCGTGAATTGCACATGGAGCCATTTCTTCCCACTGTTTTCTGTTCACGCCAAGCAGTCGGAGAATGGTGATTGAATTAGGAGAGGATGTGGATTACTGGCTGGGTTGAAAAACATTTCCTTGCAAGGCTTGAAGTAGATGGTGTCAGAGGTGGAAGCAGATTGTGTTTGATATAAAACATACTGAGGGGGAAAAAAGAAGAGGATGTTCATACTTTGGATGAACGCTGCATTTTAAGGTCTTACATTTATCAATACAGCTCACGCAGTCATGCACTGCTTTTTCCTTCACAATAAAGGTCACGCTGTGCTTTTACCCTGGAAGGTTCCACTGGAAAAACACTTAATCAGGTCACCTTTACGGACCTCATAATTCAAGTGTGATGCCAAAATAAGAAGGCCACATTGCATCTCCTGTGGGATTCCTGTTGTCATGTTGCTGTTAAAGTGGGTTGACCAAGGACCGCAAGGAGTGTTGAAAAACGACATGTTTGAAGTTTTACGACTCTAAAAAACTATGATTAATGCTGGATAATTGTTGTTTGTGTTGTCAATATATTAAAACTGAAACTGTAACAAAAATTTGAAAAGAATTTCTCATATAAAGCTTGCATTAAAATAAATATTCTAGTCCTGGTAAATATTTGTATTAAGAATATAAAAATACAATTACCGGTTGTTAAACTGTTTAATGGTCCGTATCTTTCCCTGGCCTGACCCTCCAATAGGGCAGCCCACGTCTTGTCTTTTCTGATAGGTCATGGTTGGTTGACTATCAGTCTTCCACACCTGTGCTGTTTGTTGTGCCATTAATTAATCACACATAATACAGTGTAAAAAAACCCAGCTGAGTCACTTACTGACAAAATGACAACACGGTCCAAACAACCACCATCTGCTTGTTGTAGAAACACGGGGTGACTCACACTGACAGATTTGTGTGTGATCATTTGTGTGTCACAAGATAAAGTCTTCATCTTCCTGAAAGATGCACTTTAAAAAAATGTTTTTCTACATTTGAATTATTAAAGAGGCCTTGAACTAGTGATGTAAATGCTGTAGAAACTTGTGAAAGCAACTGTCAGAATCAAATATAGCTGAACTCAAAATATGGACTATACACCATTTGCCAAGGGACACTCCTCCCTAATTGTGGTGTAAGTTCCTGTTTAACATAGGGTCGTTCCATCTAATTTCACAAATGGCCCAAGCATTTTTTTATACCAATTTTTCTGTGATTATTCAAAAAGTTACACTGTACATTTTAGTTTGATCGGATGAATACTTTTTGAGATATGGCCAATTTAGTGAGAAACGTAAATTTCACTTGCCCTTATTTTTCTTCCATTTTCAGCTTCCAATAACTCAGGAATGACATCACATAGGAAACTGAAATTTGGTATAGTAATAAAGCTCCACCTACTCTCTCAGAATATAGAAAAATATCTACATCGTACCTGGTGGACATGCCACCCCTCAAATTGGGAAAAAAAGTTTGTCAGGATTTCTGGCCTTCAGTAAACAGCTTTACAAATGCCTCAGCTCTCTGTAATTTGATCAGCTTTGAGATGTGTACATAGACTGTTCAAATCAATAATGATTAGTCAGATATATGTATTGGTTCTAGTGTATCTATGTGCTTCTAGTTTTTACTATTTTCTTTGGCCCATCACTGCATGTAAGAACATGTAATTTACAGTGTAAAGGTTACTCTTTCTTGGGATACATAACAATTTTTATACATGAAACTCAATTTAATTTGGACCCCAACTTTGGGGCTATTTGACCAGTCACCGATATTGAAAATCCTTTACATGAAGTCATTGTAGATTGCCTCTGTGTCTTATAATCATTTGTTGTTTATTAGTTACAACTTCATAACCTGGTCCCGGCCAGGTAGGTGTCCAGCCTAAGTTACCACAATTTAGCCCAGTAAGAAGTTAGCCAGCGTTGTAGTACACCACACACCAAATAAACCCGGGAAGAGGAAATCCAGCTTCATAGTACAGGCCCAAAGTTTTCAAATGTCCTGTCATAGTTGCAATTGGAAATAGGTCAGTCAAATGCAGAAACCTTATACCTTAGCTGTGTTAGCAAGTAGAGGTGTCCCGATCCGATATTGATATCGGATCGATATCAGCCAGAAAATAAATATTGGACTGCATCTAAAATCACCGATATAAGCTCTCCGATAAAGCTTTCCGCTCCAGTACTTCTATCCATAGGTGACTGTGGTTCACACTCAAACAAAGTAACCTACTGTTGGTGACTATTGTTCTCTGTTTGAATAACATCGAGCCTTTTCTAACATTCCACACTACAAAATGAGTAATAAAAGTATGTATGATTCGTGCTGATATCGTATCGGATCAATATCGGTATCGGCCGACACTCAAAGCTGCAATATCGGTGTCATATCGGAAGCGAAAAAGTTGTATCAGGACATCCCTATTAACAAGCCTATTAAGGCTATTGAAAAATGCTCTGGGATCACAAAAGAACACTGAACTAAATTCACCCAAATCACTCGAGAATTAATGGAAGAATTAATCACTGCCAATGCAGGGCAGGATGTGAACGTTACAGCGACTGTTGAATATAATTGAAAGTCTGTCTACACATTGTGGAATGAGGTGCCCCCTTTTCTGTAAGCAGAGGGTAAAAGTAAAGCACAGTGTGTCCTCACCTTGCCTCTAAAAATAGTTATTGCTCCTTCACAAGTTCATTTGAAACACTGGAGTGTTGCTTTCATTTAGTACCTTTAACCTTCATGGATTGATTTTTACTTTTAAGCTGCAACCCACATTTAAAATAAAATATTATTATGTAAAATCATAGATAAATATATCAAACATCATTTCCTCAAAATTGCAGCTCGAAAGTTGTTTTGGTCTGCACAGTAAACACTCATTTTTGGAATACTTTTGCACATTGCATCAGGTGTAAAATCCTGTAAATGGATGCATATGAAGTGTTTTTAATTCATTCTTAGTACTATGATTTTACATCTTTTTTTTTAGGGCAAATGATCTTTAATTTATTGATTAATGAAGCCTATACTATGGATTTGTCTGACCAAACAATTTTTTGTTAAGTTTTACGACTTAATCACATACTGTAGATTCTATTGTAGACCATTTTTCAAACGAATCATTGAAAATTGTGTTTAAATAAATAATAACATTGTTTTTTCTCAGTGCATTGAATGTGAACATCTCATAAACCCTCAGTTACCCTTGCATTGTAAAATGATGACGACCAATCTACACATCTGCAAAACATTCCTTTATTATAAATAAATCTCCTTTTTGTATAAAAAAACTGGCATGCTTCAACCATGGCATTGTACAGGTACACGACCCAAGGCTACGACTCTGTTAGCCAAGACAGCAGGAGGAAACACACTCATCTCATTATGCAAGGGCGATCCATCAGACAACAGTGAGACAAGAATGAAAAATTGCCACAATCACAAAAATACTTACAAGTAGAGAACAACAACAAACATGTTTGAGTCTCAAAAAATCTCTCTTACATTTGTGTTTTTAAATATCTTTTACAATGCAAACTGGTAAATCTCTTTTCAGCCCCACGTTTGTTAGATATTCTGTACTCTTTGTTTTAAACATCTTTTAAACTTGAGTTTTTCTCTCTTTTTTTATATTTAATATATACTCTGTCCAACACCTCTGGCACATCATGTTTTTTTTTTTTTTGTTTTTTTTTTTTTAAGGTTGTTTTAAACATTTTTTGAAAAGAAAGTTTATGGTAGGACCAATGAGCTGTGAGCAGCAGGAGAGCAGGCACACTGACTGGCTGTTTTTATGTGGTCCCACCTTTGTGGTTTGATGGGAAACGATACAAAATGTCTCATGCATTGGGCCATCAGTCATTTCCTGTCAGCCAATCAGCTTCAACTGACGGCTCTTCCTTTTACTTGACTCCCACCACTATCGCCACCTCTTCTGTCCAGTCCTTTTCCCCGATTCCTGTGGTCCCTTTAGATGGCATGATTACTGTAGCTGACATATGTCGTCTTAGTTGTTAAAACTGCATGATCACATTGGAGAGGTGATTAAAAAAAGAAGAAAAAAGGTGTTGGTGGAGAGGGTGTGAAGGGTGAGGGAAAAATGGAAGAAAGAAAAAGGATGGGAAAATATGGGGGAGAAGATAAGCAAAAAGTTAGAAACAGAGTTTTTTTGCTCGACATCAGGAAGAAGATAAGTAGGGAACACTTTAATTGAAAGTTTATTCATAAGGCTGACATTACGCTGTCATTATTATGACAGGACACCTGTCATTAGCATGAATAAGGTCTCATGAAGGCTGTCATTAATTGTCGTTTGTTACACTAACCCCTAACCTTAAAGGTGCAGTCTGCAACTCTTATAAAAGTGACTTTTTGTCATATTTGCTAAAGCTGTCACTATGTAAGGACAGCTTTAAATCAAACTAGTAGCTTGGCTGCTGTAAGTGACACTGTGTTGTTGCTGCTGTTGCTGAGGTGTGTGCACATAGAGAGAGAAGCACTGCAGTAACATGCTTTTAACAGAGCATGTTATATTAGTGTGATGTTGCTGTCTGACTAACGGTAGCTTGTTAGCTCCTTTGGGGGAGGGACTTTGGAAAGTTTGGAGGCAGGGCAAGAGAGCAGTGGGGAGGGGCGGCCTGCACTTTTAACCCTACCTAACCCCACTAGATCCCTCCAACTAACCCAAAAATGCCAACATACCTCCAAAGGTGTCAAAATTTGGTGAAAGGTGTCATAATTCAGCGAATGAAAATTATTCATGCTAATGACAGCATAATGTCAGCCTTATGTACAAGTAAAGTATTACCAATAGGCCTTCACAGTCCAACTATGGTGAAGTCTCACAACTAACATCCAATGATGTCATGTCAGCCTATACATTCTTTTGCAAATTCAGTGTCTGAGAAGCATTTTAACCTTCCTATTATCCTCAAATATTACTCACACATTTTACCCTTGGGGTCAATCTGATCCCAGGGATATTTGCCTCCAGGAAAAGATTTTCAGAAAATTGTTGTCCAAGAGTTTGTGTCAGACAAGTTGTTTATTTGTTAAAGTTATTTGTAACTTTGAGATAAGGATTGGCTCTAAGGGCTGGGTTGGTCGGGCTGGGGTGCGAAGCGGGGCTGGACTCGCTCCGCGGCTGGAGGAGCAGCCACCGCCGCCACCGCCGCCCTCCTCTCCCCGCCGCTGGAGTCCCGGCGCTCGGCCCTCCTCGCCGTGTCGGTGGCACTCCCCCCCTACTCACTGGCGTCGTCGGCCGCCTTTGCCATGGGTCGGGTCTCCAACGGAGAGGAGAAGAGTGCGGCAATGGCGGCTGCTCCTCCAACCCATAGACTGTAGCCGTGGCGCGAGCCCAGCCACATTTCGCACCCAAGCTCGACCGAGCCAATCCTTATCCCCAAGTTACGAATTTGACTTTCAGACTTCTCTTGTGCTCTTTTGGCTGTAAACAGAGGCTAACTCGTTTCAGCTGCCAGCAGCAATGGCCCGTATCTTGTGACGTCACATGGGAACTATGTATATCCAAGCCTGTGGTCACATAACTGCCGTACAGTGAAACGTTCTCCCGACATTCTCCAGGTCACATGACCTGGCTAAAGACGGTCCATCTCTCCAAACTTACATAGTTGGTATTCCAAGAGGGAAGCCCCGCTCGGAGCATTGATACTGTCAAGCCCCGTATACTGGCCTGAGGAATCATTTAAAATAACTCATATGGGTCAACTCTTTAGGTCAAAAAGCCTGCAGTGTGCCTTTAATCAATTGTAGCCATCAAATTAGAAAAAGTCACGAAATATATAGGAAATGTTTTTAATGATAAACATTGAATGGATCAAATTGACCCCAAGGATAATAGGTGGGTTAAGTAGCTCTGATGCTTTCTTTTTTTATTTCCTTTTTTTTTGTATTAAATGTTTGAAAATGTCGAATCTAGTGGGAATAGCATCCTCACCCATGCAGCTCCTCCAACACACTCTATCCATAGTGTTTCTAGCTGAGAGTTGTCAGGTGACAGCCCTGTGTAAAAACATGTCCTTGCTATCACACTTAAATAGGATTGGAGGACACTCTCAGCAGATGTGCTGAACCACCTCTGCTGGCTCCTCTCATAAGGGAGCATCACGTCTATTTGATGGTTCTTCAGGCTGTCAGAACCCCTCCCATCAATGTTAGCATCCACTTATATCTTAAAACAGCAAAAATGCTAACTGAACTTGTTGGTTCATCAGCCACTTTATTCTCCCTTCACCTAAGGATAGAGAGTGGGACACACTTATTTCCTGCTAGGGAAACAAAAGCCTGGGATAGAAGATCTCATTTTATATGGATGCTACTCTTATATTTGGCTTATTTACCTTTAGATGGGATATCTAAAATACATTTTAAAAATATGACCAGACCTTAGCCAAAAGACTGGGTTTGCTTAGCAGGTGTGGAATAGTCCGTGATTTCCTACATTATATTTACAAAGAAGAACACGTGACATTCTTGTCATTATTTACAATAATGACCGATCGAGGCATTAACACAAGAAAGGACAAAGGGTTTTCTTGGTTTTTGTTGTCATTTTGCACATTTTGTGTATTTTTGTACTTGTCTGGTGTGTTTTTCATTTAATTTAGTGCATTTTTTTCATTACATTGACAGTTTGGAGCCACTTTTGTGCATTTTTGTCGTCATATTGGTTGTTTTGAGCCACTTTTTTGGTATTTTTGCAATCATGTTTTATGTTGATCTAGTTTGTGTTTTTATCTGTCATTTTTTTTCATGTTTTTGGAGGCATGGTTCATTTCTATTGCCGTTTAGTATATTTTCCTGTTGTTTGTGTGTTTTTGTTTTCATTTTGTATTTGTTTCATTCATTTTGTTTGTTTGTTTTGTTGTTGTTTTGTGTGTTTTGCGAATAATTTGTTGTCATATCACATTTTTGGAGTCATTTATGTTTAGTTGTGTTGTTTTATATGTTTTTCTGTCATTTTGTGTACATTGTTGTGGTAATGTGTGTTTTTTTTATTTTTTGTTGACTTTTTAGTCATTTTCATTTTTAATTCATGTACTTTTGCTGTTATTTTGTGTATTTTTTCTGTCATTTTGCGTGTTTATGAAGTCATTTTTTTTTTGCATGTACTTTTGGGGGCTTCACAAAATTAGACTGAGAGCCGCATGCTGCAGTTGCTGATGTCTGCTGTAGAGTATCACTGGACTCACTTGTGAGTGAATGTGTACAGACAAAAGATGTTTTTTCAATGAGATCATCAAACACTCCAAGACGTAACATTTAATTCACTTTTACAGGCTACAAACTCTGAATGTGCCGGTTACTTGTTTGAAGTTAATTCACAAAACACTGACACTGAGGTGAAGCAGCTCTACACAACCAATGCTATTTTACCCTTTCTAATAAAACTGTTATTTGTGAAGTCGAAATGAGCCGTGAGATTACTTTTTAAAATAGAATATCGTCGAACAAGAAATACCTTAATCTAAGCGTAACGCATGAAGGAAACTATTGATCTTTTATGGCTTTTTGATAATGACACAACAGCAAAATCTAAATGTGTCCCTCATAAGCTTTCGAATGGTTTCATTGCATATAAATCCTCCTAGAGCTGCTGCTGCTGCTGCTGCAAGACTGCTCCATTTCACATTATTCTTCATCATTTCCATGTGTAAAATATGCAATGATAATCCAATAGAAGGCCACGATGCTTACACCACACCAGTCGTACCCAATCATTTCCGTCCTCTGTATCCCCTTTGCATTTTTGTCTAATCATGTGTACCCCCTCTTCATATCATAAGTACCCTCGCCATGAACTGTGTCTAATCTACAAATTCAAATCAATTAGTAAAATTTTAAATAGAAGGAATTTATTTCTTTAAATACCAATGCAACTTTTATGTGATTACTTCAATAGTAAGTTCATACTGTATCCTATGTAACATGTAGCTAATTATTGTCTCCTATTGTCAGAAGTATTGTAAAATGGCCTCTACAGAATAAAATAATCCTGGTTCAATAAATTACAAGAAAATATAGTACTAACTGTTGGTTTGTGGTGAATTTGTCCAAAAAAATAGGCTAAAAAAGAACAAGGAGCAGTAACTGATTATTTTTAATTAACTGTTACATTTTTCCGAGTACCCCTTGCAACGTGCTCCTGTACTCCCAGGGGTTTGGGAACCACTGCACTACACATCCAACATGTCACCTGTTTGTGTTGCAATTTTAGGGTTAATATGTGTTTAAATTCTAGTATAAATATTCATTTTAATTTCTGTGCCAATATGATAAAACACAGTTTGGCGTATAGTTTATATGTGTAGGTAAAAAACTTTGGTGTTCTCTTACTCACTGTTGGTCTCCATGCTCTCACATAGCTCGGTCTTCACCTCTCCATTTGGCCGATCTCCCTTCTGGCTCAATTTCCCCGACATAGTGGCTGCTGTCACGATCGCCTGTGTTCACCCCCAATTGAATAACCATTAAACATATGAAAATATCCAACGTTGTTTGAGTGATTTCTAATTTAAAGGCATTTGCTCAAAGCTTGATTGTGACTTCTTTTGAAGCGTTTTCTTAATTAAAGGAGCATTGGGCAGGATTTGAGAAAAAATAAACATTGATTTTAAGTTTTTTTTAATGCTAATAAGTGATGAAGCGCTCCAAACCAAAGAGAATGAGTTCACACATACTGTATTTCCATCTATTGCCTTAAAAAGATTGTGTGATACATTTTGTACTGCTTTTCGGAATCTGATTTTCCCGCCTAGTTCTGCGAACATGGTGTCAAATTACCGCTGATGATGACATCAAGTGACCCTGGTACGCGTTCACGACGGCTTGGAGAGCAGTCCCGATTAACCGAAAAAAAAAAATGAGAAAAAGACGGCTTGAAGAAAAGCTCAGTGAACTAAACTACTGTTTGGTTCCACAGATGTACGCAGAGGCATGTGCATAGGTCTTGCAGTAAACAGTCACATAAATGATGGGTAAATAAATAACTGTGTCACAGTTGGAGTGCGAATCATGCCGCATTTTCTCACCCGAGCCTAATTTAACTGTGAAAAACTCAATTGTTTCTCAAAGAAATGACATTTGTCTGTTAGTTTTAGTGGTAAGCACCAATTTTATCAACAATCAACTATTAATGTCAACATCAGATCAAATTGTCCTCTGCTCCATTCTACATCCCCCACGGATCAGCTGTGGCTGCTGCAGCAGGAAGAGACGACCGCTGCAGCACAAACGAACACCAGTTCTAAAGATCATACACAGAGTTTGCGGGGAGCAGGGGGGGTGTTGCCCCCCCAGTGATTAAAAGTTTTCATTTAAGTTTTCCCACATTCATAAAATTCTTAATATAATAATATAATTTTAAAGGACCAGCAGCGGATGACATTTGACCCTCCTGGCTACCGTAGCAGCTCAGAGCTTTGTTTGTTTACAACATTGTGGACACCGCGGGTGCTCTGTGGTCTCATTGATGCACCGAGAAAACTAACTGGAACAGAGAATGAGCAAACCCTGTGCCCAGTGTGTCTGGATATAAAGCGGTGGATTGAACTGTGTTGTGATAATCTACTCCTACCGCCTCCCCCGTAACAAAATCGGCATCCACCGGCCACGGAAGCACATAGACAATCAGCGAAGGTGGAGTTACATTGTTAGAGACTTTTAATGCCATAATCTACATTGTTGGACGTTTAATTAAATGCTTTTAATCCATATGGATCCTTTTATCGTCTCCTACCTGTTGTTTAACTTAGTGATTTACAACTAACAGCAAGTCTGTCCCTCCATGTTAAAGTGTGTCTCCCATATTAAAGCACATGTATCCAGTAGATATATCATGTAGAACATAATAAATAATAACACTGCTTAATTTGAGCAACCTCTCTCATTCTTTCATTTACAGAGGGTGCTGAATATTTCAAGCTGCATTTTGGATTTACATTGGCAGGTCCATAATACAGCTTTAGAACTTATGTTACAGAAATAAAAAATAATAATAATAAAAACAGTGAGATTGGTACATTTGTTTTCATTTTTTGTTTGTGAAGCAAAACTGAAAATGTTCTATATATATATATATATATATATATATATATATATTTTTATTTTTTTTTCTTAATTTTTTGACTGGATTTCTGATTTCTAGATCCTGCTCTATGCTCCTTTAACTGAGTGAATGTTTGATTACATAGTGCAAAAACGACATATTTATTGTGTTACCTTGAAGCTACGTTTTCTTTTGGGTACATTCTGCTCAGGGTGGAAGAGGATGATGTAGACCTTGGGCATGTAGAGCATCCCGAGGGACACAGAGGCTGACAAGCTGAGCGAGATAGTCAGGGTGGTAGTTTGGATGTACATCTACAACAACAAATATACAATAACAGAGAAAGGAAGAGAGAAAAAGAAAGAACGAGTCATTCATCACATGTTACATACGCAGTTGTTGACAGCTACAGTGACACAAACAGGTATGTAAATCAGATTATAGCTACATCACACCAAAGGGAAAACTACTTCCTGATTATGGGTGCTACGTATTGTGTGATGAATATATACATTTGTGATGTACCAACTAATAAGCTCCTTAGAGTCCCGTGTTTGAAGCTATGAAACATCCAATATATAAAAACCCAAGTAAAGATGGGTACACTAGGCAAGGAAATGTATTTGTATAGCACATTTCATACATGTACATTAACTTTTACACAAAACAATACAGTGTTGGCCTGCAGGCTAGCTTTAGCTTTAGATATGAGAGGGGCGGGGCAGAGGAGCTTGCATGCGTGTGGATTAAACAAGTCAAGGTTAGTATTAATAATCGCCGTGTGCCAAGCTTTATTCTTTGTAGATGTTCAAAATTGTGAAAGTTTGTTTTATTTAGCGAATAAAACACGTGAAATATTTCTATTTATTTATTTATTTTTTAATAATAGTTGTTTTTTTTCTCGATTATGTTATTTTTAAAATCGTTGGGTGTATTAATCAAAATCTAATTTTGATTTATTGCACAGCCCTATAGTACACACATAGGGATATTCTAATTGTACAGTGTGTGTGTGTGTGTGTGTGTGTGTGTGTTCCGATGATCTCAACATGGCAATCCACACACACAACCATTCTGTCCCACCAATGATATTCCTCCAAGCCAAAAATCTCATGTGATCAAATGAGATCTAACGACGTGATATTTTTCATTATTGTTGTTGTTTTTTTTTTTTACTTTGTCTGCACACGCTGTCGAAGCTCAACGCTATATGTCGTGCAATCTTTTTGCGACAGCTATGCATGTTTTATCTTTGCAATTAAATAAATACATTTATTTTATTGCATAACTGTGACCATCACCAGCCATTTCTTAGGAAGGGTGAAAAAAAACTTCATTAAAGAGAGAATATAAAAAGAGAGGGCAGTGTTACGCCTTAGTACGGGGGAAAGGAACAGGGAAGAGGGAGTTAGGGTAGGAGAATGGAAGAGGTGGGGAAAAGTTGACTATTTTAAGTTGAGAGTGTAATGCGATGTTACAGATGTTCGTATTGTGCTAACAACGTCATCTAATGCTGCCGTCCAAGCAACTCTCAACAACTTTCCGACCTCCTACTTGAAAAGGTGACTCGGAACGCCACCTGAAGTCGGGGGAAAAAATCTAATATTATAGCGGTCAGTCTTGTTTGAAATATTTGGACGAGCCGTTACTGATCTCGAAGATCAGAATCTTAAACTTGGAAAGGCCGATTTCCGAGTTGCGTTGAACGCAGCATACGGGTTTCGCAGTCAGCTCGCGTCTTGATTGGTTATAATTTCCATTCCACGTCACAAATCACGATGTCATTTACTCTGAACACAGCTCAGACCACGGGGTAATCTTATAAAACATTAAATAATCTGATATTTTGCCATCCTTGGTCAGAAAGGGTGAAAATCGAAACAAAAACAGCCTGATTATCTTTATGTGTGTAAGTATACATTGATTAGCCACTTGCTAACTTCTGGTTATTCGATCAGACATGACATAGTTTTCGTAACCCTTTTTTACAAAAATGTCCCGACAAATAAGGTGGAACTCAAAAGATGGCACAAATGGAAATACTTAATTACCATCTTTTTCACTTTTCAGTGTGAGAGATCAAATACTGCTGTTGCTTTTCGTCTGCGAGAACGAATGAGTATTGACAAAAGACTACGGCGGACTAGAGGGCTGCATTGTCGAAGGACTACAATTCTTTTTTTTTTTTTACAGAATATAGAGCACTTCAATTGAGACGGATCTGAATGTCTGAAAAGATATTGTCACTTTGTCACATTGACAGGCAGACAAATGTCTTTTATAGTGAATGAGACATTCACTTGTTAGAAAGAATGGTGACAAATCCGATGCACAGTGAAGTGGAGCCGGAAGGACAAAAAGGGCTTTTTGCATTCAGTGTTTCTGAATTAAATGCTAGATTTTACCTAGTTTAAATGGATGAATGAATCAGAAAAAAAAAAACTTTATAAAAAATAATATAATACAAATAAAAGTATATATACACAATAATAAATTTTGTTAGGTCCATGGCAGGCCAGATGTGGTATTTTTTCCATTCATTTATTTTAAATGGATGGATGGATCAAAATAAAAAAAACTTCATTAATCCCCAAGGGGTAATTAGACACTACTAACAATAACAATAATAATAATAATAATAATAATAATAATAATAATAATAATAATAATAATTATTATTATTATTATTGTTATTGTTATTGTTATTGTTATTGTTATTGTTATTGTTATTATTATTTTTATTTTTATTATTATTATTATTATTATTATACACACATACAGAAATAAGGAACAAGACAACACAAATAAAATGGGCAAAATCAAAATACGGTGCAAAAAAACTGTGGAAATACAAGATAAGGTGCAAAGAAAAAGTGTAAATTAAGATAAGGTGCAAAGAAAATGTGCAAATACAAGAAAAGGTGCAAAAAAACTGTGGAAATACAAGATACGGGGCAAAGAAAATGTGGAAATGAAAGATAAAGTGCAAAAATATAAAAAATAATACAAATAGTAATATGATTACAAATAAAGTATACAGTATACATATGTATACATATTTTTTAGGTCCATGGCAGCCCAGCTGTGGTGAAAATAAATAAATAAATAAAAATGGATGGATGGATGGATGGATGGTAGGATGGATGGAAAATGTCTCATATGATTTGTACCGCAGAGTGTGTGTGGGAGGTTGGAGGTAATGACAGTCTTCACCCACACACTGTGACACAACTGACAAGTTCCCACGGCGTTGAATTTATCAGGCAAGCACTTCCTGTAGTATATTCTATGATATGCAAGGACAAAACGCAGCATGGGATGATAAAAAAACAGGCCGAGAGGAAAAAAGGAATTTTTCCTGAAACAGTGTGGGAAGAAAAATGACACCAAAAAATGATGTCTAAGGATGTGAGAAGAATAATATGACTTAAGGTGACGCTGATCGAGTGAGAAACCGAGGGTGGTCGAGTCCAACGCCATCATATTGGGCAGAGATAAACTGAGCAAACCAGTGCTGACAACTGTAGCCTGACGCGTATCAGCCTGGGAGGAAGTAAAGTAGTGGTGGTGACTCTACAACGACACAGTCAGGGTATATGATCAGTTGGAATTGGAATTTGAAAGGCTTGTCTCTATGTATCACACAAAAAAACAAACAGATGTCATCCTTTGCTAAACTTTTTTTTTAAAATGAGCGACATGTTGGGCAAACCCCATAGTTGCAAAAACTCACACACATTTTTGGTGTTTTGTACAATTTTTTCCGAGGATTTTATATGCTTCAGGAGCCAACCAGGTACAATGACAGGGCGTGACCCACTAAACCATGTCTTTCTCAAATGGGCGTACGTGTACCTCTAGGGCAGGGGTCTGCAACCTTTACTCTCAAAGGAGCCATTTTACCTCATCTCACCCCGAATAAAGTCCTCCTGGAGCCAGAAAAATACCTCCTCAATGTATACAATACAGTGTATTAAATTCTATACAGTTAAAATTATATAGAATAATGTTTGATTTAATTTGATTTGATTTATATTGATCAAGTAAATGGCAACTTAAAAACAGTTTAAAATAAATTGACATAAAAAAAGTAACAACAAAACCGTGTCTTGCATCTTCAAATTCTTACGCATTTCAGTTTACATGAACACAATTTATATAAATAATATTTTTTATGTTAATGTATTTAATGTATTAATGCATGATCATGTGATCAACACATGCTAATTGCTAATTTCTTGCCACACATAAAGCATGCATATATTACCGGCACATTGGTAGTTAAATGAATCTGTTCCCACACAATTAAAATCTCTGTTTACTTCCATAAAAGTGTTTTGTTGTTTAGTTTTCTTAGCAGGGATGGAAAACTTAAGGTTTACCACAGGTGCAGGAAAGTTGATGGTCGCAGGAGATGAAGGTGCATAACGTGATTTATTTTTAAGTTAACAAATTGTTATATCATGATTTTATTTTATTTTATTTATAAGAAAATAACTCTTTATTTCAGTATTTTTTTTAAAGCTATATGGAGCCATGGCAAAGGACTCAAAGAGCCACATGAGGCTCCAAAGAGCCGCAGGTTGCAGACCCCTGCTCTAGGGGATACAGGGGGTACTTGAAAGAGAGAGAGGGAAATTAACAAATGAAAGCATTAAAAATATAAGGATTTTTATATTTTTCTTTAGTTAAAAATTATAATCAGACTAAATATTACCAGCAACTCACAAAAACACACAAAATAAGAGAAAAATGCAATGAATAATAAAAAGAACAAACAACAACAAAAGAGGAAAATACTTACTATTACCATCAACACACAAAAAACAACAACAAAGACACACTAAATGTACACTAAAATACACAAGATCACTACAAAATACACAAAACATTACAGAGAAACATGTAAAACAACATAAGAAACAAGTAAACGTCCACAAAAACATGCAAAATAAGATACAAATATACTGAATATTAAAAAGAAAAGACAAACAACAGAAAATACACAAAAAGACAGAAAAATGTATGTTGATTAGAACATGAACTGAAAATACACAACAGTCAGTCTTGGTCCCACACCAGGTGGAAAATGAATGTAAATGATAACAACTATATGAATAAATCTATTCAGGAGGCACTAAAAACTGTTTCATTTCACTTATTTACAAAAATAGGTTCTTCAAAATGTGTGTTCATTCCATCATTATGCTCTATAGTTTTTTCACAGAATTCTGAGCTAAATGTTCGAGTCAGACATAAAAGGTACGACAAAAACGTTTGAGAACCACACTGCTCTAAACCAGACACGGGCAATTGGCGGCCCGGGGGCCACATGTGGTCTAATTTTATGCGGCCCCCAAAGTAAATGTACAAAATGACAGAGAAAAACACAACACAAAAGCAAGAACACATAAAACAAAATACAAATACAACATTGCAGGAAAATACAGTGAAAATACTACAAAAACACACAGAACCACTACAAAAATGAACAAAACGACTAGTTTTACACAAAATTACTCCAAATAACACAAAACGACAACAAGAATGCATAATGTGACTCAAATAAATATAGAAAATTACAGAAAATAACAAAAGTCCACAAACAGACAAGAAAAGAGAAATACACAAAAAATACTCCAAAAACGTAAGATGACAAGATAAATATGAATATAAATAACTCCAAAAAACATACATTTTACAGGAGAATACATAAAAAGGACTACAGAAATGCACAAAGTGCAATGATAAGTAAGTAAGACAACAACAAACATGCACAGAATGACAGAAAAACACACAAAATTACTATAAAAACTCTTTGTTCTTTCCCGTGTTAACACTCAGATTGGTCATTATTCTAAATGATGCATGAATGTTGATAATGTCGCCCTTTGATCAAACAAATACATTTTTCGTGGCCCTCGCTGTGATAGAAGTTGCCCACCTCTGCACTAAACCATTACCTGGATCACACACACCAATAATATATATATCAAAATCCTAAAATTCTACCTCCAGTCCACATATGTCCCTCTATTGAACAGTTGACAGTTGCCTCAGGGAAAGTAGGAAAGAACTTCTTTAAACCTAGAGGCTAAAAAAAAACAAACCCCAACATGAGGTCCACAGACTGTACAAGACCATCCAGAATCATAGTGAAATAAGATCTTAGAATGGAAAATATACAGACTGGAGTTATTCTTGTTCTGTGGCTGACCTTTCTGTCATAACATCACATGGCGTAAACGTCAGCTGGTAAAGAAGCCCAGCTTCCTTTTCCCCTAAAGGCTGGAAGTGTTGTTTAGAGTGCACGAGAAGCACAAGCACACCGCACATAGGAACAAGAAGAGGAAGTAGATTTCATCATGCTTCATGTATTTGTGCTGATAAAGAGATACATTCCATATACAGTATATGTGAAAGGAACAAATGGAAAGGTAAAAAAGGGTATTATTTTAGTTCAATTAACACTTTTAAAAACAATGTAAGCATGAGATGCATAATGCTGAACCGTGACACTAGGACAGATGTTTGCAGTAGGCCGACCGGCTACAAAGGACTGTTTTCTTATTTTTTATTTAAACTTACTTTTCATTCAAATTTTAAATAAAACAAATTCAACCAAATTTTTCTACAATGATCCGACTTTTCCTTTAAAAAAATAAAATTAAATCTGTTTATTTGCATCAATCTTCTGTTTTGCCTTTCTCTCTTTTCCACATTGTCCAGAAGAAGCATTTAGTATTTAATACAAAATAAATTAACAATGCAATCTAGTTATATTGAAAAAGGTAACAATTAATAGAAAAAATGTAATAATGTGTGTATATATATATATATAAATAGTAAATAAAATAAAATAGAATTACATTAGAGGGTTCCAGCTCATTTAATTAAAGGCTGCAAATACTAAAGGTAGGACGATATATCATGAACCTATTAACGTCCATCGTATGGTATCGTAAACTCTGTCTATTGTCCCGTCACTACATTATGCATGTCTTTGGTCGAGCTACATTTAATGAGATATACAAGACAAAGACTGTGTATTATTGCTGTTGTAAGGCCATGACAGGCACCCTTTGTATTTCAATTCATTTTCTTATGAAGCTGTATCTAAAGTTTAGTATTCAAAGGACAAAATTATGAACTAAATGTATGTCAGAGGCATCCAAAGAAACAATCAGACAAATACTGGAGGTCTCTGTGTCACGATTCATTAAATTTGACTATTACTTTTAGCTCTTGAATGAACGTGAAGCTGTTCTAGCTCAAATAAAAAGCACAAGATTTGGTGTCTGCATTTTGGTTTTTTTTAGATTCTTATAATTTGCTTTAATTTCAGAAATGTGCTAAATTAAGCATTTAAATCTGCTGAATAGGATTTTACTGATGTGGATGTTCCACTGAAGCACAACCCACACTCTGTCAGAAGTAGAAACAATAAGCTGTTGCCATTGAACATGCTTTTGTCAACACCTTTAATCTATTCCGAAAGACTCGTTACCATATGGTTTGTATTTTTGTAGCTAAACAGACATTCATGGTGCAACTACAATAGCATAGTTGAATCGCTTCTTGTTTTGATGGAAAAGACCCATTCAAAAATTAATTTGATTACACAAAAAAACCCTCATTGTTCATTTTTATGTCTTAATATCAACACTTTTATTTTTATTTCTATAAATATACAATAACAATTATTGTTACTGCATACTTTGTGGATGTGAATAGAGAAACCCAACTGTCAGAGAGAGGCAACTGTAATAGTTGGTTGCATGCAATGAATGCCAGCTTGAGCAACGTCACTTATTTTTCAATGCATAAAACATAATCTCCAAGTATCTTTGAATCAAAAATGAGTTTTCTAGGAAGTGTCTGTAAAATAATATATAATTTTTGGGAAACAGGAGGGATCCTGACAGACAGCCAGCGTGTAATAAATCAAGCTCACATTAAATGGGTGTATAGAGAAAAGCTATCTCCTCACAGCAGAGCCAGATGACTACTGAAGCATGGCAACTAATGTCAATCTATGATCTGTATTGGCTGGGCTCTGCAAATTACAACATTATTTTTTGATATACAGTATAGACTGAATGGAAAAGCATGTTGGCAGTAACATTAACAAAGAACAACGTTATGAGAGCTTTCTTTTCTTCCTCTTTTTTGTATCAATTGTTCAAAATGTTCACCTACAATTCACTATAAGCAGCACGGATGAATAGGGTTTTATCCACAATAATGAAAATACATTAAAAAAAAAAAAGATGGGTGTCATTGTAAAAAAAAAAAAATTTCTTTGAGTCTCAGTGATTCATTGCACATGAGACAGTGGACATTAGACAGGATTAGGTTAGTTAGGGTACTTAAAATCAACGCAATGGCAACAGAATTAGAACTCCTGCCTATTTATGAAAGCTTAGCTCCCTTAAAAAGCACAAATGCAATTAATAAGAAAGAAGTAAAAGGGGCAGAGACCCACTATTATTAATATCATTATTACATATGCTCCATCAATCTCAGAGTCCTTCATTTTAAATAAGCATTAATATCATAAATATGTGAAAATTCATTAGAGCGGGAAAGGAATTTAACGTTTAAGGTGAGTCTCAGAATGATTGACTGTGCGATTCAAATTATGCGACTCAATTGCAGAGTCCGAATGTTCGCAGTTCACGATTCACGTTCTCACACTATACGGACCGACACTCTGACGCCACCTGACTCCTCACACTATACATCTATGCACAACACGTCAAGGTCTTGTTTCCGGAAATGCAACATACAAATTAGAAGAAGAACTCTGAAGCGTTGCCATTAAAATGTGGGAGACGTGGGCAGTACAGTCCGTTAATTCCACAGCGGTCCTACGTTGTTTTCACATGCGCAGTGTGAGGGCTTGAGGTAAGCCGGTCCGTGGCACTGCTTCTACTGTGAGATACCCTCACGAGGACCGACCAGGATTTCAAACATGTTTGATTATCTTACGACCATACGATTGCTGATCGGGAGCTGGTCGTGAGGTGCTAAATGCTTCTCGTGACCCCATGTATACTACACGATGCACGGCACGCAATTTAGCCAAAACTAAGCCCGATCCCAAAAATAGACGCACAAGTGAAAAATCAGCTCAGAATGGACCAAAAATCACACAGTGTATGCCCACCTTAAAAAAAAAAATATTAATACATTAGAATGATCTAAGAATGATAAATAGTGCAATAAATAATTAAAAGATGATTCATTTGCTGTAAAATTTTAAGTTACTCCTCTCATCTAGTCCTGTAAAAGGATTAAACGATTTAAAACATGACCGTAAAACATACTTAAAAATACTAGATTTAATTGTTTTATTTCTAAAACAAATTTGTAAAAAAAAAAAAAAAAATACAAAAAGACTAAACAAGATGAAAAGGACAGTAAAAGTGCTATATATAATTATTGTTATTATTGTTAGAAAGGTGGAAAGGAAATGGTAATATAAATATGTGCTAAATAAAAATATAAATATAAAAATATTTAATACCCTCTGTTTTTAAAATTAACCACAATTTATCCAAAATAAGTTATCTATATGATCCCTTACTTTATCATATATCATTTATAAGTGGAGGCACATTGATGTAAAATTTGCTCTTTTTCCCACACATAAAATCTGTGGCCCACTTAAGGTCAAACTCGACAGTATTTGGCCCCTGAACTAAGAGTTTGACATACCTGCTCTAAACTATAGTAACTAGTCATAAGAAGTGGATGAAAGGTGATGTTCAAGGGGAATTCCTGCAAGTTGTCCTGGGTAAATTTACCCAAACTATGTCCTACTAACAGTAAACAATAGAGATTTCATTACACAACCACAATTAGATTTGATTAGATTATCCAAAGTTAACTGGATGTTTTTTACGCAGCTGATGTGTTTACTTATAAGATTTAAATGATCTCATCTCAACTAACAGCCTCACATAAAGACACTGTGGGGCCAACATCACCCTCAGCTGTCTAATGTTATTTAGTACTGTAGATATCTGGGGGATGTTCTGTGCGTACTATGAAATGGAATCTTGGCCACTTGCTCCCGATGCATGGAATTCATTGGAAATGTGATGAATTGATATTCTTACCCTTCAAACATATACATGTATCACACACATTATTTGCACTACTTATAACATTATGTCCATTCACAGCAGTAGGCTTTAAACACTCATTTGCCAGCGCTGCATGAGATCTGAAGCTTGCTGATGCATTGTATTAGACAAGAGACATTAATTTTGATTAAAAAAAATTAAAAGGGGGGTATCATGTAAAAATCACTTTTTCAAGCTTTATATCATGTTAGTGTGTCATTCCCTCCTGAAAAACATACCTCCAGTATTGCACAGATTGATTCACATATTTTTCAGTAATCTTTAAATCTCCTGTCAGCAGCCATTTTTCTGCTGTTTTGCTCGAGGGGACAAGCCTCCGCCTTTGGGACGAGGCCCCTCCCCCTCCTATGTTCTCTTCCTTAGTTCAGCCCACAGCACACGCCTCTGCAGATTTAGCTTTTAATTTACTTATCTTAAATACTTTTGTAAGAAACCCATGGCTTATGTTGTCTGTACTCTTTAATGTAAGCATTAAAATTAAAAAAATAAATTAAATTAAAATAAATAAAAACAACTTGCACCCCTCCCCCCACTTCCAGGACGCACCTCCGTCAAAAAACAGCTGAGAGATAACTGCGTGTGATTGGTTCACTCTCCTCATTGTAGTAGCTGCCTGCCTTTAGTTTTTAAAAATGCCTTCAGTGAGAAAATTTATTTTTGGATGGGAAGAAAACAGCCCTCTTTTGGATGAAACAATTCATCAACAATGGTTGGAGTTTATCTTTGGAAGCGGCCCTCGTCCCAAAAAGATCTGTTATGTTTGTTCCAGGCACTTTTCAGATGACTGCTTTAAAACAAGAGTTTATTTGAAAGTGGATTAATAAGTACACTGACACTAAAAAACAATGTGTGTCAGAGCCAGCAGCAGCATGGGTAAGCGTGCATGTGTGTTTGTGTGTGTGTCGGTGGCAGAGATCTCCGTCCGTATGTTAGCATTCCTCACTTTGATAATCATTCTAATTGTTGTATGATGTAATGATGTAAAAATGTAGAAAGTAGCCAAATACAGCGCACAGAAAAACAGCAGTAAACAAAATCCATGAGTGGCTGTATGAGTACTGAAGGGGGAGTGTTCATGGGCGTGTCAGACAAGCTTGGAGTTTCTTAAAGAGACAGAGGCGAAATCGAGGCGTCATGAACTGTGTGCTACAGAGGGAAATTTATTTTAAGTTTTTTTGTTTACATTTGCTGCATTTTCCAAAACAATTTGGGTAGCATAGTTATTTGAGTATGCTATAGAATGGTACTATGTGCCTGAAAAAAACATGACACCCCCCTTTAATAAAATAAAAGATATTCCAAGTTTTAGTTTGACACAAACCTTTAATCAACTTTCCCATGCCAAAGCTAATTTAAAATACATCAACTCTTTCACACTTTCTAAAGTCTATGAGAACAGAGAAATAATGAGGACTGGATGGATGTGACAGAATTGTTTTATTAGATAGTTTAATAGTTATAATAGCACAAACAAGTGTTGCTGTAAAATAAGGGTTAAATCTCAGTCACTGCTGTCCTCGAACTTTGTGCCCTCTTCCCCTCCACATTATGTGTCATAGAGTAGCAGTAATAGTAAGTTACACAGCTCTTGATTGGTGCGTGTCCTCACACAAAGGTGTGCCAGCAGGGTGACTTTCCAAATTATGAAAAAGGGTCCTGAACCACCTTCACGGTGCCATTTAGCATATCGCCTCCTGGGTTTGAGTTTCTATTTATCTGTGAGCCTAATTGACTCCTCCCTGTTCCTCTCTGCTAACACCATGGGACCACTCATTATTTTAATTAACTGAGCCATGGCAGGGATGAGATATTTTATTTATGGGATTCCAGTTTGGATTCATGTGAGCAGGCGCAGTTTTTGAAACTTGAAAGGTTTGAAATTACGTTTTTGGATCTGTTAATGTAAACCTACGTCAGAAGAAGTTTCTGAAGGATAAATCAATGAAAGCGGTGAAGGTTTGGCTTTTTAAACACTTTCTTTGAATTTTGTGAGACATTCCTTTTCATATTGAAAACTAACCTGGTTACTATGAAAAAAATGCTTTTAAAATATGAAATTAACTGGAGGTAGTTACATTTACTCAATGGAAAACTAAGGCATTGGCAAATGAGTGTGAAGCGTCGAGACATGATGTTTAGTCAGCAAAGTAATCTCTGTGTAGAAAGTTTAAAAAATAATACCAGAGTAAACCCTTTACTGATATTAGGAAAGACAAATAATTATATATTTTTTAACTTGCACCATGCACTGTATTTATTGACTGGCTGACTGTAACTACATTATTATATTTACATGTTGAATTTGCAGTTTAAATTGATTGTTGTCTATTGTCGGGTGTTTTTCACAAAGTAAGATTTTCATTGCTCAGAACTGCTGACTATATGACTTTAAACTTTTTGAAAGAATCTTTTAAAGGTCTCGTATTATGCTATTTTTCACCCATCTCCATTTGTTCTGAGAACCCCAACAACATAGTATTTGAGGTTTATTTTACCAAGCTCGCCTGTTTTATGGATGGAGTTTTAGCCCTCTGAAAAGTCACTTACATGACGTTTGGCTGTTGTGATTGTGAGTCTGACAATGCTACTTCAGGGTCTGTTTATCACAGCAGCAGCAGTAAAAGTCCAGGAGAACTCGCCATCATGGCTGTGGACCCTCACCTCATGCGCTGGATATTGGATTATTTGACCAACAGGCCACAGTTTGTTCGAGCGTGGGGCTGTAGGTCCTCAACATTAACCTGCAGCACTGGAGCACCTCAAGGCACTGTGCTCTCACCCCTCTTCTTCACCCTCTACACTGCTGACTTTTGGTACAATTCCGATACATACGCCATACGCAGAAGTTCTCTGATGACACTGAAATTGTGGCATGTGTTGGGGGGGTGAAGAGGGAGAGTACAGAAGCCTGGTGGAGGACTTTGTGGAATGGAGTCAGTGGAACAAGCTCTTGCTGAACAGAGGACTGAATCATAACATAATCTAATCGCATGAGCGGACAAGGGCTCATCAGGAAAATGGTCTCGTTTACTGGTTCAATATATGGGAAGAGATTTAAATTCTGATGTAGCTGGTCATGATTTACAGTCAGCATTAACATGACTGAATCATAACATAACCTAATTACTTGAGCAGACATGGGCTCATCTGTGAACGGTCGCATTTACAGACATTGTTGTCGCTGTTAGCTTACCAATAAACTGGAAGAGATTTGTCACCTTTATAATAAGTGTTGACTAGTCCACTGGGAGTGAGGCCCAAGGCAGGCTGACCTGATAATAATGTATCATGTTTTTCTGCAGTCTGTGTCTTCTCCTCGCCCTACTCTCTGCTCTGTTTCAGGTGTCGTGAAGCTGATGATGGCAGTTCCTGATCTGTGGTTCACGGCTCAACTAGTCTGGGACACTCTGATGTTCTATCTCTCTATCCTGTTATGTTGGTCCTTCTGTCCACTAACCTCAACCAGTCTAAGCACATGGCTGCCACCTCTGAACCTGGTTCTGCTGGAGATTTCTTCCTGTTAAAAGGGAGTTGTTTCTTCCCACTGTCACTAAATGCTGGTTCATGTGGATCTTGTTGGGTTTTTTCTTTCTTATTATGAATTTTATATTTTGATAAGTGCATTGACATGACTTTGTTGTACTTTGTGCTATACAAATAAAGTTGAATTGAATTGAACTAAAACCAAGGAGGTGGTGCTGGATTTCCGCCGGGCGCCACCGTCCCTGCAGCCCATCAACATCGAGGGATCGGAGGTAGAAGTGATTTCCACCTAAATAGAGTATGGTGTACTTTCTTAGATGGCTGGCCTCATTCAGGGTCTGTTCTAAGCTACTGTACATGCTTTATCAGTCCACTGTGTCCCGTGTTCTTTTTTTGCTGTTATTTGCTGAGTGGGAGGGACACTCAGAGGCTGAACCGGCTGACTACAAAGGCGGATTTGGTGGTTGCACTGGGCCTGGATTCAGTGGAAAAGGTGATGGAGCAGAGGACAATCAAGATCAGGGCGATCCTGTCCAATCAGAGCCACCCCCTTAACTCGGTCTTCTCCCACCAGAGAAGCACCGTGAGCTCCAGACTCTGGCATGCTCCAAGGACAGAATGAAAAACTCATTTGTTCCACGTGCCATCAGACTTTATAACAGAGCCACCTCAGGGAGGAGCAGAGGAGGAGAGAGGGAAATATCTTGAACATTGTCTTGCAGGGCCTTAACTTCTCTTGGACTGTTAAGTATTTATTGCTTTTTATGTGTTTTTAACTTCTTAATTGTGTAGATCCTGCTCTGTTTGTATGAATGTGAGCAACAGACTGCTATACAGTTTCCTTCGGGATTAACAAAGTATTTATCTATCTATCTATCTATCTATCTATATATCTATCTATCTACTGTATCTATCTATCTATCTAAATCATTAAAAGTCACTTTCTTCTCCTCCTCATCTCTTCTGAACACAGAAAGTGAATTTAAGATGATAGTCCACTGTTTTGTCCAACCGCTTTGTCGCATTAGGTCACAAACACGTCAGGTGATGTCATAAGGGCAATACGAGGCGGTATAACGACTGCTAAAAGTGAAACTGATTGAGAGCGCTCACGCTGCGTGGCAGAGGAGTCAACTGTCAGCTGTTTCAAACACTTACAGGAGCTGCTACGTAATTTTCATCTCCTCCTCAACTCTTTTGACCAAAGAAATAATCAATTTAAGATGATTTTCCATTGTTTTGTCCAACCACTGTGTCGTATTGGGTCACAAACAAGTCAAAGGCAATACAAGGCAGTATAATGGCTGCTAGAAATGAAAATGATTGTGAGCGCTCACACTGCACTCCAGATTATCTTTAAACTGAACGTGAATACTAACTGTGATATCAACCTGTTTGCCATGTTTGTTTTACCTGTGAGGTACTTTGAGAGGGAAGAGCTCACTTTCTTACGTGGGGTAGGAATAGCGAGGATTGTTAGGAGGAGGAGTTTCCCCATTATGACGTATTAGTGGGGCAAAAATCCAACTGACTTTTTTACAAAATGTGGAATAGCAATGGAGGGAGGAAACAGAACTTTTTCAACCTTTTGGCCCTCTGAATGAGGCTAAAGTGATGCACTATAGCACTGTAGCAAAACCTTTATACAGTGAATTTTTGATAATACTGCCCCTTTAAATCTAGTCTAATGAAACTATAATGATGAAGAATTCTATAATATATATATTAAGCAGATAATTTAAATACTGTTCCTGTCGTGGACTTTTCATTGTGTGGTTTGTTTACGTGACCTTGCCAAACATTTATAACGCTGCCGCCTGGTAAGATTCTCTTCTTCTTTATATTATAATTCTAACAAAAAGGAAAACTCTCCTGAAAGGCAAATTTCTTCAGGGAGTCGATCGCACGCCATCACAACAGGGTGAGTGCACAAAGGGAGGTTA
Source organism: Gouania willdenowi (assembly GCF_900634775.1). NCBI lineage: Eukaryota > Metazoa > Chordata > Actinopteri > Blenniiformes > Gobiesocidae > Gouania > Gouania willdenowi. Next base: position 13,634,384 of record NC_041049.1, read on the forward strand.
TTAGCTTGGTATACTGCTGAATCATTAACTTGTATATTTGATTTTAGTGTACCGGTTCAGTTAGTGCTCAGTCCTCCCCACAACACAAACCACGCAGTTCCCTTTATTTAGATAGTTAAGGTGAAATATATGGAGATCAGGCTTTGCAAACTCAGTTTTATTGAACTATTAAATTAACTATTATAAATGATTCAACATTTTTCATTTCAAATTGTTTTTTTGCAATTCAACACTATTGACCAGGTGAAGACAAACTATCGCCTGCAGTATTGTTTAATTCAGCTGCCAAAGCATCGAGATGACACCTCATTAAGGCTGAAATTGGTTTACTGTTGTTATCAAAGTATCAGGTTTATTTCTACATTTATACAAAAAGCAATCACATCCAATCATGATAATCACTCGTCCTCATTTAAAAAACTGTGAGGCATGCTGGGATAACTCTACCCTGGACGCGACAAAACAACTACACCAGGGCTGCTGGGGACATATTAGCTCCAGTGGAAAGTTCAGCAAATCAGCAAAAAAAACCCACAATCCTTTTTGCACAGGATAGTTAGAAAAAAACAGCAATGTTTCTAAATGTTCTTTATTTTCTGCATAAATGCTTGCAAATAAATAGCACTGAAACCATCAGTTTGTTGTCACAATACAAATAAGCATATACAAAGGTTGTACTAATTAAAAGAAAATTTAATTTCAAACAAACACCTGCTTCAGGAAATGTAGGAAACTATTTAGTTTAGGGTGACACTTGGGCCGACCTTGGTATAGTCAAAAAGTACTCAACGTTTTCTTGCATCTACCTTTTAACGTCATAACACTACATCATAAATAAATAAGTTGTTCATAAAGTTCAAAAATTAATTTCTCTCTTTATAACAAAGACTTAAAATAATCTGAAATCAGTGGTGAATCAAGTCAATCACCTTTATTTTGTGCTTTTATGCACAAATCCAATATAAACCTTAAAATCTGAAACAATGAGAAACATTGCCTCTCACACAGAACAGTAAATATTCATTAAAAATACTTTTCAATAAATAACCTTTTCAATTAAATCCACCGCTATTTGGTCTCTTAATCTTTCCCTCTCTCTCTTTTCCTGTGTGACAATTTTGTCAAAACAAAGCAGCATCTTTGATGATTATGAAACATGTGAGTAAAATTACCATAAAGAACCACGTAATGCAGCGAAGCCGCATCCAGTGGAAATTGGGGGTTAGTGTCCCATCTATAGACACGCTCACTAATGAATATGCATAAGCAGTTCGCAAATCAACCTGTTTGTGTAGAGTTGATCAGAAAGTGACTTTCAGAGGCTAAAACTCTGGAAAACAGGCAAGTTTGGGAAAATAAACCTCAAATACTATGTTTTTGGGGTTCTTAGAACAAATGGAGATGGGTGAAAAATAGCATGATATGGGACCTTTAACGTATTCCCCTAGATGCATTCAGGGTCCCTGGGGAAACCCGGGTCATTTCATTAACTTTGAAAATATCCCCGGACAAGATGTGAAGAGAGTAAAAGTCCGGGTAAAAGAGGACATGTACAGGTAAAAGCGGACGTATAGTCACCAGTGTTGGGAGTAACTAGTTATTTTTGTAATATATTACAGTAATATATTCCTTTCTGAAGTAACTCAGTAGTGTAACTCATTACAAAAGTGAAAAGTGGTAACATATTACTAGTTACAACTAAAGTAACTCAAGTTACATGCATATTTAAATTAAGTGCATATTTGCTTTGTTTTCTCACTGTTTGCAATTATTTGAGGAAAAAAAGATCATTAGTTAAATATAACTTATTGGGAACAAAAAAGAGATTTCTGCTCCTGAAACAGCAGAAGTATTTGAAACAAAACTTAGACCAATGTTATTCGAACACTATCAGTGTAATATTATTAGTGTTCTGGACCAAAAGTAACTCAAAGTAGTGTAATATTGTAATACAAATATATAAAATTTTCATCCCAGTAACTATTAATATAAATATATTACAAGTTTAGAGTAACTTACTCAACACTAATTTAGTTTCCCCAAAAAATTACAGTGTTTAGGTTTAAACAGATGAAAGAGAAATCTTATCAGTTAGTCCAACTCATGAACGTCCCGGTGCTTTCCTTCATACAAGCTGACTGAAATTTTCTTTCTGCCTACATATGTCACACACTGCACTGTGATATAAAAAAAGACCCTGAAAGAAGTTTGTAAATTGCTTTGTCAAGGATCTCTTCACCTCCATATTTTACCTTTGCGCAGCATAATTGGGCAAAGGCTTGCCAGTCACTGTTGTCCTCAAGTGTCTCATTATCTGTTATAAAAAAGCACTTAGAGACGTTATTTTTCCTCCTACCAGGCCGCATGACTCTAGCACTTGTGTGTGACCGAAAAAAAAGAGCAGAGGGAATTTTTACGAATTGCTGGCTTAGCAATGTTTCTGCTAGTACAGCTTGTTAGCAAGATGCAAGTTCTCTGACGGCAAAATCATGGCATTATATCAAAATAATACTGACGCACGCATCAACAAGTACGCCTACGCGTGGGAGGATGGGCATCACTGTCAATTGATTTTTCACTTTCTTCCTAAGTCCTTCCATATTTGCTTGACAGGCTGCAGCACACTGCTACAGCTAAATGGAGTATGCTCATAGCCTAGCATTTGCGTGCACCATTCAAACAGTAGGTGAGGTTTTTCCACATTAGACAACAAGTGGTGCTCCAGTTTTTGAATAATTTTAAAGCCTCCAGCTACAGTAGAAAGCTAATACAGAAAGCTATAGCTACACATGTAGTGTGTAGGGTTGCCACCTTTCAAAAAACAAAACAAGGGACACCAACGGGCCCGACCGTGAACACAATCCTGAAAAAATTTAAATATTTTGACATAGAACAGTGTTTCCCAAACAATATTTCCCCATGTACCCCTTAGCTCATGTTATACATTATTCATTTGTGTCTGCAGGCTCTTCCCTGTGTCTCGTCCAACATTAACCTTGAATTTAGGCCTTTTTATTTATTTGTTTCTGATGTTTTGTTCATTTTAAAATTTAAATTTTACCTTTTGGTGTATTTTAAAGAGTTGTGCCACAAATTATTATTGATGGATGTGAAAAAAGTCTGAGTGCATGTAAAAAAAAAAATCTGTAATGTCAAAAAAAAAAAGAAAATGTTTCTGTGTACCTCCTGAAAGACGTTCAAGTACCCAAGTTTAAGAACCAATAGAATATACAGACATTTCTAGAAACATTTTTAACCTAGGAAATAAACATTCATGTATTTATTAAATATCATTGTATTTGTTTATTTACAGTAATGTTAGCCTATCAGTGTGATTTGTTCAGTAAAAGCCCATACATAATATGCCTATTTATATTGCATAATAATACTGTAATAATAAATAAATGATCTTTCATTTGACTTTAAAACCTCCACATCCTAAACATTAAATAAAATCCCAGTAGTCCATTAAATCAATCCAATCTTAAAAGCTTACAATCAAACCACGATGTGTCTACTGTATCAACCTCAGGAGATGACGGAAGTATGAAGAACTTCTCAAATTGTTCATATCTACAGTCTTGTTATCCTGAGGCTGTTTGATGTCAAACAGTCCACCATGTGACACTGAAAACTCTCTAAAGTCAGACATTTTTAGGATTTGAGCAGCGCTGGTGTGTGTTGTCTCTCTCTACTCTCTAACAGTCCGTGAAAGCACCACACGCTCACAGCCAGGTACACAGGACAAACCACACAGAGAGCGGGTGCTCAGTATGGGACGCATCATTCAATGGCCATATAAGGAAGGGACGGGTGACAACCCTAACCGTGTGTCAGTAAACCTTTCACATGACTAGCATTCGGGAAGTCGGGCGTCAGGGTAATGCTACGTTCACACCAAATACGTCTTCTGTGGCACCGGACTCGTCTGCCGCGCAAAACATTTCGCAGATTTTGCAGGATCAAAAAATGTCCCCATTCGCTTCATATGCGCGTTTGAAGCAAAGCCCCGCCCACCAGCCACACATCCAACTCGGTGAGTTTCACTGCCTGCTGAAGTGAGGAGCTGCGCTACTTTTTCTCCTCTCATAAACATAAACCACCAGTGAAAAAAGCGTGAATAGTGTGATTAGCGGCTAATGCTATCCTAGCTCATCTTTCAAAGATGAAAACTACAGAAAGAACTTTTACCTGCTACTACCACCTCCTCGCTGATTCTCATCCACACCAAATCCTTCCTGGTGCAGTTATAAAAGCCATGTCATACAGCTCCAGGTGGTCATACACAGCTTCTACTCCATGGTTGAATGGGTGAACAGACCGGTGTCCGTGTTGATGGCCTGACCTCATCGTCAACAAAGACTCTGATTGGCTTTCGCCATGCAAAACACTTGCAGGAGTTCAATATTTTCAACTCTTGCGAATATGACAAAAAATCGGGAGCGCGCTCGCACGGCCAACGCTCTTGACGTGCGGATCTGGTTGCACGAACATTTTGTGATGTATCCAATGTGAATTCAATTCAACTTTATTTATATAGCGCAAAATACAACAAAGTCATCTCAAAGTGCTGAACAAAATATAAAATCCATAGTAAAAAAGAAGAAAGAACCCAACAAGATCCACATGAACAAGCATTTAGCGACAGTGTGAAGAAAAAACTCCCTCTTTTTTATAGGAAGAAATCTCCAGCGGAACCAGGTTCAGAGGTGGCAGCCATCCGCTTCGACTGGTTGGGGTTAGTGAACAGAGGGACAAACAGTATAGGATAGAAGGATAATCCATCCAAGTGTCCCAGACTAGTTGAGCCGCGAACCATTGATCAGCCCATCCAAGTGTCCCAGATTAGTTGTGCCGTGAGCCATCGATCAGGAACCACTATCTCCAGCATCAAGACACCTGAAACAGAAAAGAGAGCGGAGGGCGAGGAGAAAAAAAAACAATAATAAAAACAATATATATATATATATATATATATATATACTGTATATGTATATATGGGGTGAATATCAGTGTAAATGGTGTGAAGCAGTGTGAGCAGTATGATGGGTATGCAACAAGGAACAGAAGTGGGGGGTTGTCTACAACCTGGCACAACCGTGTCCCTGGACAAAACTTCTCATTGCAGCCCATTGGAGCTATGTGTAGATGGTGGATCATGTTTGAATATAATGTTGGTGTTCTACTACATAATCTTAGTTCTTAATTCCTATTTTTAAGTTTAGAGCTTTTTTTCTCGTGTTTAGGTTAACGCTATTATACGGTATATGCTTTAGCAAATAAGTAGGTTTTGAGTTTACTTTTAAAGGTGGAGAGAGTATCAGCCTCCCGTATTAAGACTGGCAGCTGGTTCCAAAGGCAAGGCGCTTGGTAGCTGAATGATCTGCCTCCTGTTCTACTTCTAGATACTTTAGGAACTTCCAGGAGACCAGCAGATTGAGAGTAGAGTGTTCTGCCCGGACGATAGGGCACTCACAGGTCTTTAAGATACACAGGAGCTTGATCATATAGAGCTTTGTATGCTAACAGGATAATTTTAAACTCTATTCTAGATTTTACAGGAAGCCAATGAAGAGAAGCCAATACTGGCGAAATATGCGCTCTCCTGTTAGTACCTGTTAATATTCTAGCTGCAGCATTCTGAATTAACTGGAGACTTTTTAGTGAGTTACTAGGACATCCTAACAGTAGGGAGTTACAATAATCTAGTCTCGATGTAACAAATGCATGGATTAATTTTTCAGCATCACTCTGGGCCAAGATATTCCTGATTTTAGAGATGTTACGGAGGTGGAAGAAGGCTGTCTAATTGTTTGTTTAATATGAGAATTAAAGGATAAGTCAGTATCAAAGATAACGCCAAAGTTTTTTACTGTGGTGCTGGGTGGCAGAGTAATGCCATCCAGAGACACTATTTTCTCTGATAATTTATATCTACGGTGTTTTGGACCAAATAAAATCACTTCGGTTTTATTCTGGTTAAGAAGGAGAAAGTTGTGACTCATCCAGGATGTGATGTCTTTAAGACAAGCCTGGAGTTTTAATAACTGATGAGTTTCATCTGATTTCATTGAGAGATAAAGCTGGAAATTTATATTATGTTCTCTGATAATGTTACATAGTGGAAGCATATATAATGTAAAGAGTATTGGTCCCAGAACTGAACCTTGTGGAACTCCATGATTAACTCTGGCGTGAGAGGAGAGATTATTAACATGAACAAAGTGGGTTTTGTCTGATAGGTAGGATTTAAACCAACCCAGCGCTGTTTCTTTAATCCCAAAAACACTTTCCAGACTCTGCAGCAGTAGATGATGATCCACTGTATCGAAGGCTACACTGAGATCTAAGAGCACCAGAGCTGAGACCAACCCTCTGTCTGAGGCTAAGAGGAGATCATTGTTTATTTTTACTAAGGCAGTCTCTGTGCTGTGATGGGCTCTAAAGTCAGACTGAAAGCTCTCGTAAAAATTGTTCCTATGTAGGTGATACCATAGTTGACCTGCGATTACTTTTTCAAGAATTTTGGAAATAAAAGGGAGATTGGATATTGGTCTGTAATTGGACAAGTCCCTTGGATCAAGGGTTGGTTTTTTAAGGAGAGGTTTGATTACAGCGGTTTTAAAGGCCTGTGGTACATAACCTGTTACTAGTGATGTGTTAATCCAGTTCATCATATTAGTGCTGATTAGTGGAAGAACATCTTTAAATAGTGGAGTTGGGATTGGATCTAAAAGACAGGTTGTTGGTTTAGAAGCACTAGCTATTGAGGTCAGTTCAGATAGACCAATTGGAGTGAAACTCTGTAAATAAAAGCTGCATGTTAGGGTAATTTCAGGAGCTGCTTTGTTTAATAAATTATTGAGCACTCCTGCATGGGGGACATTAGCTTTGTTTCTAATTGTTAGAATTTTATCAGTAAAGAAGTTGATGAAGTCGTCACTGCTCAGGTTGACCGGAATAGAGGGTTCAACAGAGCTGTGGCTTTTGGTGAGCCTGGCTACGGTGTTGAATAGAAACCGTGGATTGTTTTTGTTTTCCTCTATTAAAGTTGAATAATAGGAGGTTCTATCTTTGCAGAGAGCTTTTTTATAAGCTGACAAACTTTCTCTCCAGGCAGTATGAGCTTCTATCATGTTTGAGGAGAGCCACTTCCTTTCTAATTTTCGCGATGCCTGTTATAGAAGACGCAATTCAGATTTATACCAGGGGACGACCTTTTTATGAAATATCTTCTTCTTTTTAAGCGGGGCAACAGCATCCAGAGCTGTGTGCAGTGACAGCATTGCACTGTTGACAAGATGATCTATTTTCTCTGTCATTAGACATTGATAGCTACTTTCTGTTGAGATATCATATGGATCAGAGGTAAGCAATGATGGAACTAAATCTTTAAATCTAGTTACAGCTTTCTCAGACAGTGATCTACTATATTGTACTCTTCTCTCAGAATTTAAGCAGGCCGATATTTTTAATTCAAAGGATAACAAGAAGTGGTCTGAAAGGATAGGATTTTGAGGATATATTGTCAGATGGTCAATATCTAAACCATATGTTAGAACAAGGTCCAGGGCATGATTAAGATAATGAGTTGGTTTGTTTACATGTTGTGTAAAGCCGATTGAATCTAATAGTGAGATAAATAATTTATTTAGGCTGTTGTTTTCATCATCTGCATGAATGTTAAAGTCACCTACTATAGCTTTATCAGTGCTCAGCACCAGATCAGTGAGAAAGTCACAGTATGGACCAGGAGGACGGTAAACTATAACCAATAAAGTGGGTTTTTCTATCTTGTTTTTGGGATTACAAATTTCAAGGGAGAGGCTTTCGAATTAATTTTGGTTAAGTTTGGTTTTTGGGGTAACTGATAAGCTTGAGTGAAAAACTGCTGCCACTCCTCCTCCCCGACCACTCTCACGGGAATATGGTGATTACCATAATTGGGAGGTCTGGCTTCATTAAGAGCAATAAAATCTTCATTTTTAAGCCAAGTCTCTGTGAGGCATAATACACTTAATTGATGGTCAGTGATAAGATCACTCACTAAGAGGGATTTAGATGAAAGTGATCTAATATTTAAGAGTCCACATTTAATGGTTTTCTCATTATTTTGTGTTCTGTTTGTAGTTTTAATTTTGATGAGATTTTTATGGTTAACTCCTCTATTGTGGGCTTTAGTTTGTATTGCATGTTGCTCTGTACTGCTCAGCACAGTGTTTATGGGGTACAATTGCTCTATATTTTGAGCAAGGGGCTTATCTATGGATGTGTTTGTTGTAACTGCAGGTTTATTCTCAGCTAGTCATGCGCTTGTGGAGTTGTGAATCACAGACTGTAGATTTAATTTAGCATTTGTGCTCCATGTAAATTAGGGTGGACACCGTCTTTTTTGAATAGATCAGCACGTTTCCAAAAGAGGTCAAAGTTATCAATAAACGTGAAATTACGTATGGAGTTTGCAGCAAGATTGTAAGAAGTTGTGCTGCTGTAAAAGGCGACTAAATTGTTCTATACCCCCAATTTAATGTAGGGAGAGGGCCAGAAATGAATATTGATTTCCCACATGCCTTTAGAACATTAAAGAGAAGGTTAAACTCTTTCATGCTCCATATCGATTCACGTTGGGTGGTATTGTTCGTCCCTACATGAAACACTGTTTTAGTGACAGTTGCTGGCAGCGTGGGTAACATTTGATTAAGTTTGTTTAAGATAGTTTGAACTGTAGCACCTGGAATACAGTGTGTGATAACATTAAAGAATCTAATATTCCTCGTTATTGAGTCACCAATAATAAGTGTAGTTTGTGGGAAGAGAGTGTTAGGAGTGAGTGTGCGCCTGTTATACTTGCCGGGAACATCCGGCGCGTGGAGCACAGCTGGCTGTGGTGGAGTTTCCATCCTTGGAGTTGACTGGCGTTGGGGCATCTCTGTGGGAACGTCTGGTGGTGCTCGGGTTGCAAAGGCTCCGTCATCAGATGGCATTGAAGTGGTGCTGCAGTAGCATGCCTCTGGACTGCAGCTTTAAGGAGGTTTTGTCGGGCTACAGAGGAGGTTTTTGGCCGTTGGGAATTTATTCCAGGTGGTGGTAGAGGCGTTTTCCTGGAGGTTGTTTTGGTCAGCTTAATTGGACTGAGTTTGTCCCCGTTTTCATATGAGAGAGCTTCAAAACGATTGTGGACAGTATGAGGAGGTGGCAGGATGTCGTTTTCCTCGTTATTCTGTCGTCTATGTCCGCGGACAACAACCTCGGCCCACGATGGCAGGCGTGGTGTGGAACAAGACAGTCCTGGACTCGGATTCTCCCAGGGAACTGTGTCATTGTCACATGGAATATTATGGAGGAAGGATGACTGCTGTACAACCGTGCCTGTATATTTGGTGAGCTATCCATCTTTCTTTTTTAGCTCGTTAGAAAGGCGATGAATTTCTTCCCGTAGTTTGGTAATTTCTTTGTTGGCGTTTAGTAGCAAAATGTCTTTCTCCGACGGTAGGTGAGGAGCAGCGTCTCCACTGTCTGTAGATGCGTTTGTAGATGCGGCCATCTTGCGGTAATCACGGAGCGAAAGCGGCTCCATCGTCCCCAGCAGCTTATAATAAGAGCAGCTTACAATCGCAGCAGCTAACAACAACAGCAGCTAACGATCACAACAGCTAACGATCACAGCAGCAAATTATAACAACAGCTAATTATAACAACAGCTAACTACAACAGCAGCTAACTACAACGCACCAATCGCCATATTGGTTTGGGTTATAACAACGTGTTGACTCCCTTGCGTAACAGAAGAGGTTTCACCATACCGAAGAGCTGCTGCATGTTTGGCAGTTTGTCTCATGGCAAAAAAAGTTCAGACATAACGTTTTATATAACTCCAAAAGACAAAAATCGCAGAAAATGCTGGCTTTCTTTCATAGCACGATCGAAAATGCTGGAGTCCGGTAGGGTGGACAAGGGTAAAAATTGGTCTCCAAAAACATCTCGCGCCTACGTGAGCTCTCTACATTTCATAATGGGTAGGTGAACAGTTAAGATCTGAAATGAGGATTTTAAGGGCATCTCAGTGGCTTTAGTTGTCTCGATGGCAATATGTTGGATTTAAATCTGATGTAAAACACTGTGATTTATGGCGTGTAAGGATTTTATCAGGCTCTATCAGGCAAAGTTTGCATGGATATCTTGATGGCTGGGACATTGTATGGGTACTCAGATAATCCTAGCACTGTTAACTTGGCCTTATATTGTCCCCTGCCCTCTTCTGGTAGTGTGTCTTCATAATTGTATGCCAAATTTTAAGAATACAGAAACATAGATCACTCCAGTATCTAAATAAAGCCGGTTTTCTAAACCTACATACAAAAAGAGGATGAGTAATTTGCCCCCATTTCTAGATAGTGCCCATTTATTTACTACCACTAATGTCATCTGTGACGTAAGCCCGACTTCCAGAACCATGCACTGCTGGAACAAGCTTTAACTGTGACCTATTAAGATGTTAATCTTTGCATTCAAGTAAATGAGGTCTTATAGGTTAACCACTGTAATCGTAACATATTTAGTTTATCACAAGTCGCTTTTATGTGCAGTGAGTCGAAAGGTATTTAAAAGACTGACTTTTCTAGATTTTAATCACAAAAATGTATATTTACGTTTCCACTCAGCTTGAATGTTCTATTCATAAGCATTGGCCCAAACACTTCTTTTTTTCAACCTTATTAAACCAAATTCCGACCTGAATGGTTCTCGCCTTATGTACCTTAACCACACTAATCAATTACAAGCATTCTCGGTCTATTGTTAACAGCTGTATGCTAGGGTTTCACACAGCTTGAAAAAAAAACAACACTTTCTGAATTTCTCCTGGGATCTACAGGATCAGCAGCAATAATTAAGTCAGAAGCAAAAACAAGGCTTCAAGTTATGTATCTATTTTTTGATGATTTTTAATTTTGAGTCAATTAGCATCCTTGTGCATAAATATTGCTGCGTGATCTATTTTAAAGATTTTCATAGAGTGAACAACCACAGTGAACTGAGTGCGGTACTTGCTTATTTAAAACTGTCAATCAACCCAGGGACAGAATGAACAGATGGTAACCAGTTTCCAAACTCACACAAACACACGCTTGGAAAAAAAAAAAGAGATCTACTTCCAGTCTGAAAGGTAATGATAATAAACATCTACATCAACAAACATATTACCATATTTGAGCAGTTTTGAAGCTAAGTTGGGAAACACCTAATTTTACACCTAATATAACCAAGTGAAAATGATTTTATGTCATTTTATTACAACACTATGAAGACTATTCTACCTTGGCTACAGTAGTTTTCTAACCGTTACACTAAATTATTACATGGAATAATGCACAAAATCTGGTAATGGAAACACTTGAATTTCGAAAAAACACTCAAATATCGCTAAAAACTTGTACATATGTATATATTTATCCTTTATTTATCGCTTATCCTTTATAATAATCAATATTATTATTTATTGTTACTGGTTTGTTTTTTGTTCTTCGCACCAACTGCCAAGCTAAATTCCTTGTGCTGTTTTAAACTGTAGTTGGCAAATAAAAACCTTTCTGATTCTGATTCTAAAAAAGTTTTTCCACTGTCACTGTCAACGTTTCGATATATGTCGCAAAAGCGCCATACAAACACTTTTTCCGCAAATACACTTTACAGAATGTGTTGTACCTGGTCACATGACGTGACGTACTTGGTCACATGACCACTTCTCTCTGAGAAAACATGGCACGGCACATGTAAACAGAAGAGGAGACCAAGATATATCATAGCATTATACTTAAAAAAATATTACAGTCACATTAGACATTGAAACAATGAAAAAACAAGGAGTGTTACAAGGAGGTTCTGAGCATCCATCTTCCTGCTGCAAAGTCTCGCGGGATGACATTTCACGGGAGTTACGAGGCTCCTGCCCAAAACAACCTTAAATAGAGAAAAGTTCAAAGCGCAATTATACTTTGTCGACATTTAGAAATATCGCTTTCATTTTGCAAAAATCTGTAATGGAAACCCAGCTACAGATGGCCCAGATCAGATTCGAACAGGTGACCCTCCAATTACAAGCCTGCTTCCTTAACCATTACACCACTAAATTAGTAACATTTGATGATAACAGGTGGCCAGATTTTTCTAAGTAACCAAAGCTCACTTAAAAACACCAGAAGTTAAGTTTTTCAAAAACTTCAAAATTGTACAGTGTTGTGTAAAAATGTAGTAAAAAAAAACATTTATTTAGATTTATTTTCACTATTTGGAACATCAGCTACATGATTTATGGTTATTTTGTATTTTATACAGAAATCTACACCTATTGTTGGTGAATAAAAATAATCACAGAAGCATCATCACTGATGTGATACAGTGGGAATGTTGCCAAGAAGTGTGAATGTACATTGTACTCTGGCTTTCTCAACTCATCCCTAGAGACTTCTCTTGTGAGTGAAAGTGTGTGTGCGTATACATCAATGTGTGCTAGCTTGTTAACTTAAATATGTACATTCTCATGTAAGTCTCCGTACAAGCATTTCCCTTGGGCTCCCTCGATCCTTCAACATCTCACTGCTTGATGTGAAGATCTGATATTCATGTCAGTGAACTGAGTGTTTTTAGAAGATATCTGTTATTTGTACAATATCTAATAATCCCTGTTAATCGCTGCCACAGGTGGGGTTGAGTGTAAATATCAAGACTTTTAATCACAGTGCAATTCTTGCGCAAGGTCAAACTATAATAAAGGTTGGAAAATGTGTACAGGTCGCAAATCAAGTTGAGCTTCTTTCAATCATGCGCATAATATTTTATCAAACCAAGTATCGAGAATAAGCACATAATGTCTTTCAATAATTTATTTACCTGTCAAGATTCATGCAACCAATTGTGCTTAAATATTCTGTGTGGTTTTGGCTTTCGTGAGTTGATAATTTGCTACCTTAGCACAGTAGGTGAGTCATTTGTGTCGATCATGTCAAGAAGTTATTTATTATTAGTAGGGGTTGAACGACTTCATAACTATAAAGGTCGACTTTATGTGCATACTAGTTGAGTCGACGTCGACTAATCGATGACATCACCAAGAGCCAAAGCCTAGCGCCAGTTTTGTGCCAAAATCTGTGACCCGAAAAAATCTGTGACCACTGCAGCTTCTCGGCAGTAGAAAAGAAGAGTACTATGTCAACTGCATAAACCTCTTTGTAGCTATTAAGGAGCTATTTACTCCCCCTTAAACATGACGCTCCAGCAGGTGAAGTAAATGCAGACTGGGGAAGAAGAATGACAAACGTGTTTAATGGGGAGTAATTGTCCACCAAGAAGCCGCAGGGGTTAGAACTGTCGCCACCTCCGGTCACAGATGTTTTCGGCTCACAGATTTTGGCACAACAGCAGTCTTCCCCGAATGGAGCCTCCGTCCTGCACTGCTGATGTTTTCCAGATCTGCCTAATACACAGACATGTTACCACTACAGCTAACGTAAGCATGTATATTAGCCGTAGTATCTGCCTACCAGCTGCAGTTTGAGCACAAAACAAGAAGGAGCGAAAAACGCTTGATGATGTGCTGCCTTGCCGTGCGCAAAACAAGAAGAGCGAGAAATGCTTGATGTTGTGCTGCCTTGCCGTGCAGGGGTACTAAGACCCTCGTTGCTGTGTTGCGGCGCCATCTTGGGCAAAAGTCAGGTACTGCGACTAGTTGACGTCACGTAGACAGAATCGCGAGACAACACTAAAGATGACTAGTCAACTAGTCTGTTCAACCCCTAATTATTAGTGATAACACTTAGTTGTAGTGTAGATATAACCAAATACAAAATTAATTATGGAACTGTAATGTTTTATTTTAATGGTAGCTTTTCATTTCAAGAATGGATTAATAATTTATTACTTCAACTTTAAAAGCTAATGTTATATTCAGATAGTTTTTTAAAATCAAGCTCTTTCAAAGCATTGTTAGATTTTGGCAATTTTTTACCTTAGCCTTTCCTCCAAGTCTTTTTCATTTTCACTCCACATCATCGATTTTCATTCAACGTCGTCTCTGCTTTGCTAATTTTAGACTGTACCTCCTTCCCCATCATTAGCATTTCATGGTTGTGTCATCTCAGCCTTTCTATCCACAACATTGTCCGTAACTACAGCCACCCACACACTGATTCATCCTCTTTAAACCATTTTTATGAATTTTCTCTATTGCTGTATGACTCTATTTAGACCAATAACTACATTGTTGTGATTGTTTTTGTTCTTTATTGTTTCCTCACTCTACGCTCTCTGCATCTCTCCTCCTCAGCCTGTCCAAACCTCTACTGATCACTGTTGATTGATTACCAGCAGTTACTGGAGGTAAGAACCTGGGCAGTCTGACAGGAGTACAGTCACAACCATAAATCTGTCTATGGATCTTGAGCCACTGCTCAGTGTGTGGGCGTACGTGCGTGCATGTGTGTGATACGATAGGAAGAGACGCATAGAAATATCAGGGTGGAACCAAAAAGAAGGAAATGTAATACTGAAGCCATTTACCTTTTGATACTAAGCTGAGGTTTTAGCACACGCCAAAAATGGTGTTTGTAACAACAGAGAAAGAAATGTGGCCTTCAGAATGAAACCTTAAAAACCGACTAAAGACAAGTACAAATAGAAATCCAAACAGTTAAGAATAAGACATCAAGTAAGATAATTTTTTCCTTTGTAGGTTTTTATGCCCACTGACATCAGGCAGGTCATACCTTGAAGAGGACTCCAGTCTATTGCACAGTTAACACAGAGAATAATTCACACACGCATCCCATCAATGGGTAATACAAGAACATTATGACACACAAGGACAATGAGAACACGCAAACTCTAAACACTAAGTCATTCTCTTATATCAGTCAGTTCTGCATGGTCCAGCAGTTATTTCCAATCACTGCAACATTTCTGCAATTTCAACCAATCTGACCAAGCAAAGAGCGTATCACAATAGTCACTGCGGCTCTATTGACAAATGATGTGACCCACCTTAGCCTTAGCCACAGTAGCACAATGTGGCTGAGGTCTGTGAGTAAACACAGAATCAGATACCAAAGCTGGCAGCTGATAGCGACTGGAATCAGTGTTTAGTCTGGTCACGGATTGTGTCACAACAGCCAGCGATACTTTAAGATATAGCAGTGAATGTGTCTCACAAACGGGCTTATTTTGTTATGTCCTGGCTGCTCTAGAAGGAATTTTACAGAAAATAACCTGACTAAACGTATACTATTATATTTGATAGTTTTCAATTGAAATTCACTTTAGGTACCCTTTAAAGCTGGGGTACTTCAATTATTTTCTTTAATTAAAAAAAAAAAGATTGTTATTAGAATCAGATAGTATATCGTAAAAGTAATCTTTTGTGGAAAAAATTGCACGTCTGTGCCTTATAATTAAGTAATTTAGTTAATAAAACCCCGGAAGATAAAATCTTGGTGGTCACCCCCTCCAGCTCCAATCACAGGATTTAGAGAAAGTAGGGGTGAGCAGAGCTCACAAAGGAGCCTCCTCATTGGCTGCCGCGATATATAGTTGTTTTCAGTCTTGGACTAACTTTGGACACACAAGTGGCTATTTTGCTTCGAGACAGGTAATCTAATGTTCCATTTTCCTATATTTTGTGTGCATCCCTTTGCGTGGTGACGTATTTTACTGGTAGTGCACGTTCAGCTCTCGTGTGCGATTTTGTGCACTTCCAGAGAGGAAGAGACTGGGAAGGATTATCAGAGTGGGGGATTGATGGTTCAAATTCTACCATGCCCCTCTGTCATGGTTCAAGATTGAAGTAGTGCATCCTTAAAATGGTAGCAGTGCGTAATATAATTGGTGCTTGCACCCCCTGGTGGTATTTCCACACGTAAAAAAACTATTAAGCAGCAAAAGTGTATCAAATCTAGCCATTTGCTGTGATGGCTGCTACATGTTTATAACGGACTGTTTGGATGCAGAGTCAGAGTCAACAGTGGGGGATAGGTATGTCAGCAGCTTCAGTGATCCAAAGTTAATTAATATTGGAATTGTGTTGTTCCAACTGTCTTTAACAGATCGGATACAGGTCGCATAAGGGCAAAAAGTTCGGATTCGGGTCGCATATCAGCACGGGTCACACCAGTGCTGATATTTCACACAACAGCACCACCTCTCGTGTGATGCTGCTTAATTGCATGACATTTATCAAATAATCTGTCTAAAGTTTTTAACACATCTGTCAGGATTGGATCGTTACCTGCACTGCAGAAAATATTCAATCCAACATTGTGGATAATCTTACTGGAAAAGTAAGTTACTTTACTTTTAAAACTCTTTACTTTAAAACTCAAACAACCCCTTATTCTGCATTACATGTTTTCTGCACTAAAAACTCTTAAAATGTGATAAAAATTATCAATATCTTGTTAAAGATTACAGACGGACATGTTTCTGGCAGATGTTTTTAACCCACCAGAACAGTTAAGAACAAGAAGAAAACATCGAAACGCGTATGAAAGTAAGTGAAAGTTGATTAGGATACTCTTATATTTTTCATATCAGGCTATCATATCATAATACCCGTCCGTCTGTAATACCGGTCCGTCGGAAACATTTTCATTGTGGCCGGTTTGCATTCGTGTTGTGACCTGTTTGCATTTGTGTTCGTTTCTGTAAATGCATTCACCTGACACTTCCCAGCCAACGTAGATGTCAGATGCGCATTAAATATTCAAACAAGTAGTAAACTGCTTCTCAAAGTTAAAAACTTATCAGCACAGCGCTGAGTGAGAAGCAGAGAGAGAGGGAAAAAAACGCACACACGCCAAACCTCCAGCCAGCTGCTCGTTAACTACAAGTGCGTCACAACACGAACCCACGGAACAACCGTTGGGATTGAAGAGCTTCTTTCCCGCTCTGCTAGTGGGGGAGGGGCTCTGCAGCCTCTGTCTCCAGCAACACAGTTTATCACAGATCAGCGAATGCAGCAGCGCGCATCGGCCGATGCTGATACACGTAAAACACAATAATATAGTCCCACGTGACCATGTGAACAGTATGAGGAAGAGAGACAATTAAAATGAATGAATGATGTGGGAGTAATATTGAAGGGAGTGTGGAAATGTGTTTGTGTGCTGACAAAGCAGCTCTGAAGATGGA
Source organism: Gouania willdenowi (assembly GCF_900634775.1). NCBI lineage: Eukaryota > Metazoa > Chordata > Actinopteri > Blenniiformes > Gobiesocidae > Gouania > Gouania willdenowi. Next base: position 13,651,559 of record NC_041049.1, read on the forward strand.
TAGATGGATGGATATTTGTGTGTGTGCTGCCTGATGGAGCCCTGGGTTACGAATGTGTGGGCGTGCCTGTTGCGCAATCACACACACTACGACGACAGTGTGTGCTTGCTACTGAGCTGTTACTGCATGGAGTTGCTCCGTTCCTCGGACAAAGGTCTTCTCTGCCTTTTTTTTGCTGGCTCCGCCATGATATAAGTTTGAGAAAAGTGAATTTGTAGACAACCGTGTTTTAGTTGGTATTGGGCTGCCGTAAAGCAGTCTTTCTTGCCACCGGGTCGGAGGCAGGAACGTTGTAAGTACTTGTATTATCCTCACACAGACTACGAGAAGTAATTATTAAGGTGAAAAAGTTACTTAGTTCTGCTCCAACAAATTCACAATGTTTCATCTGTTTCCACAAATTAGTATATCTAATGATCTTCTAATGATGTATGATAACATTTACTTCTCCTACACATAGTTTTTAGGACTAGAGAGGTATACAAGTACTGAACAAACCAACTTGTTTTAATATGCCAATACACACACACAATGACTAAACAACAAAGATTGTGTTGTAAACAGAAAATGAACAAGCAGGAAAAGAAGCAGCTTGTGGGCCTGAAGATAGAAACCCAAATGGTTTTTCTTTCAATGCTGAAGGTAAGAGAACGCAAGTTGGCTTTATTGAAATTATTTGGAAAACTCAAGTCGTGGCTCAGAGGGAGACAGAAGAAGTGCAGATAAAGATAATGAGACGAAGGAAAGAACAGCAGCAGAAAAGAAAGGAGCCCTACAGTCTGTAGATAGAGGCAGAAGAATGATGAGGCACAGACGCACACAAACAGCCGTGGAAAGGGTGTGTACCCCATTGTTAGGGCTTTGCAACAAGAGAACAGACAGTGAGAGGCACACTTCACACAACACAGTTCAGCTCTTCATGTTCCTGTAGGGTGCAGCAGAAGCTGTGTGGAGTTAGCATCCTCTGCATGATAGCATGACCTATTTCAAAAACAATCTTCTCTCTGTCTAGGATGGTTCGGAGTTCCCTGTTCTTCTTTCCTTGGTTTACAGCTCATGCACATTGTCACTGTTGTTCTTTTTTTCATTGTTACCATTCACTCTTCTCATTGTGTGATTCTAATTTAAGAAAAATACCAAAGGGGCTATACATATTGGTTGAGGAATAGGTGACAGTATGACTTATAGTGAGGATGGGGTGAAATCAAAGGCTTGAATGAAAAAAGATCCAAATATTCATACTAGTGATGCACCGAAACTCCGGCCACCGAAAATCTTCGGAAAGCCTTCTTCGGCCGAAACACTTTTCTCACCAAAATTGTCGACGAATACAGAATGTTGTAAAGACACGAGCATATATTTTCATATTTTGAATTGATTTAATCTTTGAAGAATTAATATTAAACAATTGAAACATTTTTATTTTAGTAAAGTTAGTACACATTCAGAGCCATGAATGCAATGGTAATAATAATTTGCATGATCATTTCTGTCAGTGTTTCGGTTTTCGGTTTTGGCCAATAATTTTTATTTCCTACAATATAAAAAAAACGTATTTTGATAACAAATCACTCATCCCAGTTCTTGTTTAGTGTACTTAAGTCAACAAATGGTATATGTCTCTACCTTGCTGAAGATAAACTGAAGAAAAACTGTATTCGTCAATCAGGTCAGAATACAACTAAATTCACTTTTTGATGAATGACGAACAGATAATAAAAGATTTAAGACAACCTGGACTGAACTGCACCATTCGGCCAGAGTGAAGGTACTCCATTATTGTCAAACACAGCAATATCCTTTATTCTACCTCTAAATAGAACAGAAAGGAGCAACTTTACTAATCGAGAACAAAACAAACAAACTGCTACATTCACTGGTGACGTTCCACGTGCTATGATTGCAATTATCATCATTGTTAGAGTTTATATGGCTGCTGGTTTAATTTACGACAATAATGATATCATATTTGAGCAGCTGATCATCATGTTTATTTACAGAAGAGTGTGCAGTAATGAAGTAGTGATGAGTCCAATCAGTTTTTGTTTTTTTTTACTTTCTGCCATCAAAACATGTTTGTCCATGATGACCTACCATACTTTCTACAATGTTTTTGCCGACTTGGTGCTAGTGATGGTGAAAGTCTTTCACATTATTGAAATATCCGGTACATATATGGAACTTTTTGGGATCTGGCAGCTCAAGTTTAACTGCTAATCCCCAACATTAGCTGGGTTTTCATTACAGATTTTTGCTAAATGAATGCGATATTTCTAAATGTCGACACAGTATAATTGTTTTTTGAACGTGTTTCCATTAAAGATTGTTTTCTGCAGGAGCCTCATAACTCCCGTGATATCTCACCCCACGAGACAATGGATGCTCCAAACCTCCTTTTTACACTCCATTATCCTTTGTTTCACATCTAATGTGGCAGTAATCATTTTAAAATATAATGCAAAGAAATGTCCCGGCCCTTTCTTCTGTATACATGTACCGCGTCATGTCTTCTCAAAGAGAAATGGTCATGTGACCAGGTTTCTCACGTCATGTGACCAAGTACGTCACGTTCTGTGAGAAAAAGTGCTTCCATAGCACTTTTGCGACACCTTTTAAGATCAAAATGTCTGAAATTCCGCCTCATGATAGCGTAAAAACGTTTTAGAGATATGAATATTTTTTCGAAATTCATGTGTTTCCATTAACAGTTTTTTTTATTGCACTATTTACATTTTGAGCATGTCCAAGGCTAATGGAAATGCAGATATTGATAAATTATTAAAAAAGGGGCTGATTAGAAAGTTAAACACCTGAGTCAAACAGTTGTCTTGCTTCTAAATAGATTTTTAGAGTTGCACATTAGCCAGCCAACACCACCTTTTATTGTTTCTGAAAGCATGGCGAAGCCCGATGGCAGCACTCTCCTCATTAAAGTGCCATCACACAGTTACCTGTTACACTCTTCATACTCTCCTCCACAGCCCCTCTCCCCTCTCCGCTCTGTTAGCGAAGCAGTTGCCAGGCACTCCAGAGGATATTCCAATTAAATACAGCACACTAAGAAAACACACTTAAATGCAAATACAGTGAACATTATAATTAGCAAGAAAAGATAACATAGCATGAATGCTGTTCAGCACATCTACCAAAGGCAGGCCACTTTACATAAGTAATAAAAGGGTCTGAAATACAAATGAATGCAACACATAAAGTCCTGCACCAATATTTGGTCAAACAACATAAGTTAGTATACTGTCTTATGCACACAGTATTTTTTGTGTTGCTTTATTGATTCAGAAAGATGCAAGATGCTGTTTCCTGCTCATCTGAGATGGAAAAACAACCCGTTTGAATACATTTTTGATCCACAAGTCCTTGTAATATTGACCAAATATCAAAGTAGTACAAGGACAGGCAAACATCTTAAATCAGCAACATAGAGAGGAACTTTACCATCAAACCTTCAATGGTTACACCAGTATGAGTCTATTGCATTTCCCTTACAAGCCTTCAAGGCCCATATAGTGCTGCAGATAGGTGAAAGTACTGTGGGTTTGATGAAACAAGCATGGAATTTGGTCCGCATGTAGGCAATGCCTCAGTGTTTAAATTTAGATAAAGGGTCATCTCTGATTCAACCTGTGACAAAAACGATGGGCATTTTCATAATGGCCACCATATTATAAATCATACAACAGTAATTTTAGTGTCCAAATAACAGTTAAAATGGCAAATAATTACTATTTTATTTCAGCTAAAAAACAATATTTATTATCTTTTTTGGAAATTGAAGCTCGTCCCAGCGCCAAAGGCAATCCACAGTTCAGAGATGTTGAAGCGATTGGCTGATGCTGTGGCCAGGACTACCACGTCTGTATCAACTGTGTGTATTGATACTTTGCTCTACCCCTGTTGTAGGGCATCCCGTAGGTGCACGGCACTAGAGCAAAGAACGCCAGTGCCTTGTGTGGTGATGAGATGTTGGGTGTCAATGTCTGAAAAACTCCATACACAGTGAGGCAGCACAGTAGACCAGCTTGAACAACTAAGTAGTAATAGTAACTACTCCGCCATGCCTGAGCTAACTGCTTGATATCTTGTGGGTTGACTTGACTTTAAAGTAATTTTTTATGAGATAAATCCAAAGTGTAAGTCTCAAAAATCCATAAATCCAAGATAATTTGCTCAAAAAAAGATAAAAAGGATTGAAATTGTCATTCAAAGGTCTGTTTTGGTCTCCACTGTTAACACTCTCTTATTGATGTCGGAAAAGTTTTGTGCTTTGCATTGTGGGATATTGAGTTTTATAAATGGTTGCAAAGAAGTGTTTTTACTTCATTATTACTGAGAAGTGCTTTCATGCATCCGTCTCCAATACTCCATCCATATCCCACAATGCATTGCAAAAACTGATCTGACAATGTCAATGAACAGTGGAGCTCAAAACAAACGTGGGCGGGGCAATTTATTTTATCTGAGCAAATGATTGATTTATTGATTTATGAGGCCTATGCTATGTCATGATCTAATAAAATATAGTCTCTAGCACCTAGGTTCCCAAAGTGGGGTATGGGTACCCCCACTAGTATGCAAATTGTCACAGGTGGTACATGAATAGAAATTAAAAACAGTGTGACAACAGTAGAAACTAAAATATAAACCCATCAGCAGTCAGGAGCCTCCATGCATTGCCACAAATTACACATTGGCTTACCCAGAAAGTTTTCACTTTTTCCACATTTTGTTATGTTACAGCCTTATTCCAAATCGGATTAAATTAATTTCGTTCCTCAAAATTCTACACAAAATACCCAATAATGACAATGTGAAGTTTTTATAGATTTTTGCAAATTTGTGAAAAACAGAAGACTAAGAAATGTTTTTTAAAGTGTCCAGCGGTACAAGACTGTGAAGAGTTTGGGAACCACGGCTTTGGCAGATTTAAGATAAAAATGCTTTTTTTTTTTTGCAAATTTGCACAATATTCGATAAGCACCAATCTTAAAATACACTTGATTGTAAGGTGAAGCAAAACTCCTGAATTTCCTGTTAAAAGTCTTGCATCAATAACTCAACCCCATCTCTTTGGATTCTAGTGAAATAAAACAAAAGTTTGCAAAGAAGAAAACACCCAGCGAAACACCTAGCAGGAAAATGATTTCCCTGATGTGTGATTATACCGAATCACTTTGATGTCAAGTTCTTTTTTTTTTTCTTTGCCATGCGACAGCAGCTCGAATCCAGCTTGAAGAGAAAATGAGCCGAGTTGGAAGAGGAAGAAATGAAAATTGCCTGACTGACACTTTAAAATAGGCAGAGATTAGGAGAGGTGGCTTTTATTGAGGGGAGCGGAAGAAAAGATTTGAATATTGAAGACAGTGTGCGTATGGTGTGCACGTTGGACAGAATGGAAGTATGACGTTTGTGAAAAGTGTGAAGCTTCAAGGGCAATTTGTAGAACATGCATACCTGTCTGTGTTACCTGATTCTTATGTTATCTGCAGCTCTATTTTACTCACCATGTTTCTGACACAGCTTCTTGTGTAAGTTTTATATTGTGCCTATGTATTTGTGTGACATATAACACACTCGTGACTACAGTGGAATACACAATCCTGTCAATGTGCTGTCTATTCACAGTACAAATTCATCATCCTGCATAGATATTTCACATTTGGTAAACACTGGGAGGTTTCTGCTATCACTAAACCTCCCATGTATCGCCATCAGTCTATAAAGTGTTGTTTAAGTAAAGTCTCCATGTGAAAGAAAAAAAAAACCAATAGGTGCTGTTTCAGCTGAGGTTAACACATCACCATTACTATGATTTCATGAATCTGATTAGCTCCCATCACGGTTGAGTGGTTGTTTACGCTTTTGTTTCAAAACTGATATGATGAATGGATGCATGTGATAGGCTGTCATACGATCAATCAATCACCTATGAAGCTGATTATTGCCTCAGCCTATGGTTGTGCTTGTGGCCCATAAAGTTTAACAGAGAGCCGCCCGTGACCCTTCATCACAGGTTGGTGGCTATAGGAAATGAGCATTTAGACCTTCCAGATTGCTTGACTTGAGGGGTTTTCGGGGTCACAGGGAGGTGACGCATTTTAGCATTTCAAAAAGCAATAAAAAAAAGAAAAGAATATGTCTTACTTGTTAGGTATAATAACTTTCAGTCCCCTGAGCATTTTAGAAGTGTCGCTGGCAATATAGAAGCCTTAAGGTAAAATTGATTAACACATTCATCTGTGTAACTAAAGGTATTGGCTGATGTGCGTCTAGACTAAAAATTAAAAATAAAATCCTTGATAAGGGGCAGTTGATTCCTGCAGCAGTTAAGACACACCCTGTCTATACTATAAAATCTCTTAAGAACGATCTTTGCCAGTGGTTCTCAAACTTTTTTGGCTCAAGAACCTCCTTTCCTCTTTTGTCCAACTACGTTTTACTTAGAATTCTATGAGAAAACAACTATAGAGCTAAATTTATCAATGATAACACACATTTTAAAGAATCCCACTGTAAACAAGTACAATGAAACAGTATTTAGTCAGTGCCTCCTGAATGGATTTATTACCTCCTCTGCCAAGTGCAAAAAGCAGAGCGATAAGGTTATGTTTTACCCTCCGTTTATCTGTCAGTGATTCTGTCAGTGTGTTAGCAAGATAACTTGAAAAGTTGTGAATGGATTTAAATTTTCAGAAATAAATCCCATCCACACTGTGGAACTTCTTGTTGATGATAGGTTATCTCAGAGTCAGCAACTCAATATTGACAGGTAGTCATGGTAACACAGCTCAATGAAGACAGGTAGTCAAGGTAACACAGCTCAATGTTGACAGGTAGTCATGGTGATCCTGAGTTTACCATGACCGGAGCGTGTTAGCTGAGCTTAAGTTGCTTTTTTATCCTTTCTGGTCATCTCCCCGCCAAGACTGACCCTTGTATTTTCAGTTCATGTTCTAATCAAAATCATTCTAACTAAAAATAAATATTATAAAACCACATATTTTTAATGTAGGCTTTAATTTATTAATTTTCTACTTTCTCTCTTTGAGTGCCCCCCTCTAGTGCCTAGGGGTACACGTACCTTCATTTAATAAATACTGATCTATGCTATGCTAACCACCGACTCAACAACTTTATACCGCTCTATTCACAATTCTGTCAATCCAACCGACTCGCCACAGATTACAGAGTCCACAGGTGATAGTTTTTATAGAAGGGGCGGGGCCAACAGTGTTGGTTTGTGATGTAAGAAGCCACTAAAACATCATAAACCACCATTCTCAGCCAATAGCAAACTTTGAATGCAATCGGGGGCGCTACACACGGCAACAAAGAGCCAGGCTTTCAGCAACAAGTTCCTACCCCATTTCTCTACGTAGGGGCAAGAGGGGGCAGTGCCCTCTCAAATAAATGTCTTTCCCCCTCAAATCAAAGATTAACATTCCTCACTCCCTGCTCAGATTTCACAAGAGACACATTTATTACACTGTTCCTGCACGTTTTTATATGTGTATTAGCAAGCAAGCCTGCCTGAAAAAGGTCCCTTTAAGGACTGAAAAGTTGCGTTACCAGCTTGCTTTTTTTCCTTTTGGCTATTTTACTCCTGTTATGAATAGACAGGGATATGAGGGTTGGTGGACGGTGGTCTTCTACCATCGGGAACATGACAAACACCAATGGGGCCACGGCCGCGCTCCTTAGACTGCTCCTATGACAGCCGCGACTGGCGCACCTGTGCGTCCATCACACGGACTGGAGGCCGCCGCGCTACACACAGCTACAGAGAGCCAGGCTTTCAGCCACAAGTTCTTCCCTCATTTCACCCCCTGTTGTCACCAGACTATACTCAATGGTTACCACGGCTACCATGGTGACCATGACAGAGCCAACGGGGGATTGGTCACCATTTAGGGAGACTGAAACAGCCTCTACAGTTAAAATTCACTCCCATCTGACCCAAACAGTTTCACCAAAACCCCCAGATGACTGCACAGCCCCTCCCTCTTGGTAAACTCATCAACACAGAACCAAAATCAAAATCATCCAGTTAAGATATATGTTATGTTGTTGGTTGATGAAACCTGAATGAAGGATATTTTATTTTATTTTTTCAGTTTCCCCCCTTGAGGGATTGCTACCTTATTGTAGTCAGGGGGTTTGAGTGCCTCAGTGACCTTAAGAGGAGCTTAGTCTTCAGGTGGAACACCCAAGTTCTGAAGGTAGAGGCCTGACTAAGTGCAATCCACTTCTCTAGGTTGGGGTTGGACACATAGCTAACAACCCAATTCAATGAAGAAAACACTGTTACTGGAGCATGATGTGTACATATGATGCCCCCTTAACATTTCTGACTGCCTGCCTACAACTGGCCCTGAATGTTATATTAAACCATAGAGGGCAGTCAACAACATACTCCAAATTAAAATATTTTGACTAAAATGTCAAGAGGTGAAAAAGAATCCATCTACAATACTTCATACCAAATACATTTGTTTTTACCAGAAAAAAATGGTTTTTGAGGTTTGTTTACTTATTAAAGGTGCAACCTGGTAAATTACTGTATATGCCAAATGTCAACCTATTTCTCATGTGGTTTCACCAGCTCAAAAGATTAGCATTTTGTCATGCAAATGAATGGGCTTAGACCAGTGGTTCCCAAACTAGGGAGCATCCACCTTAGGGGAGGGCGTGACCAAGAATGGCCTTGCTGAAAAATAGAAAAAATATTTGCACTCAAAAAACTTGTGTATTTCTGCTCTAAAATATGTGATTGCACATTTTATGGGCACATGCACATATATGAGCTTATTCAAACAAGTCATTGCATTCATCAACAAAGCAATCACACCAGGGAGTTTAGCTCTGAGAGGACCAACAACTAATGTGATGCTTTTGCTGATGTCCCACATGTCTGAGTGTCTCGACGACGCTCACACTCACAATCTGTCCCATTGTTATAGCTTTTCTCAAAGGTATTTGAGGAAAAAAAAAAACACTGAAATCTAACTTTTGAAACTTTTCCACTAACTGGGACTATTTAGCTAAAGTACTATTAAGTTGATGTTAATATAATCAACATTTTTGGCACAAGTCTATTTGCCAACCTCACAATTGGAGTAGTTTTATTATGTCCATATCAAACCCAAAATGTACTGTGTGTGGCTTGAAATTACATGACAGGTGTTTAAATGATTTCAAAAACCAAAAGTGCCAACAGGGGCACCAGGTAGCCCGCATGGACCATGTGAGGGGCCCTCAGGAGCTTTAGTCACCAATGAGCTCCATCTATAATCTGATTTACTTTTCAGGATTTAAACTCACAAATATATATGCAGAATACAGATGAAGTTATTCCTTAATAGAGTTAAATACAGCTGCAAGTGATACAGTCTTAGCATTAAATTGTCATCTTTAAATGTAAATTTTCACTGAAACATTGTAACAAATGTATTTAAGTGTTGCAGATCTGGTGTATGGTCAGTGGTATGTTATATACTGTACAATATGATGTAAGATATGTTTTTTAATGACATAATTGTTACATTTTACAAATGTTACATGTTATAAGATTTGTTAAAAGTTGTTTTTTAGATGATATTTTCCTATGAAATGTGATGAAAAGGATACAATTGCACAAAATAGGAGAAATAAAATGTTGCATGTTGAAACTTAAACATTTCCTACCTTTTTTAAGTTGCTGCAAGCCTAACGTATTACCTTACCCTCTAATTAAAGTGAAAGCGTAAACGTTTATGTAATTAAGAAGTAATAGCCCTTCTGACTATTCAGTGCCTACGATTTAGCTCACAGTTTCAGAAAGTTTGGTGACACCAGATCTAAACAAACACCGATGCATCTATGCTCCCATTGTTGCATTCTAAAATGCAAAAGATAAGCGCGCTGCGTCCTACTGTGAATAGCAGATTAGATTTATAATGAAAAACGACAGTTGTTAATACACACAAGGCTCAATGTAAGGTCAACAGATGCTCACCCTTTCTGCCGACTGCGAGGTGCCGAAGAAAATGGGAATGAAGGCCAGCCAGATGATGCAGGTGGTGTACATGGTAAATCCAATGGGCTTCGCTTCGTTAAAGGTCTCGGGCACGCCTCGCGTCTTGATGGCGTAAACAGTGCAGGTGACCATGAGCAGGATGGAGTAACCCAGGGAGCAGATGAGCGACAGGTCGGAGATGTCACACTTCAGGACGCCACGTGCCGCCAGGGGGTCTTGGGTTCGCTGCTCGCCGTAGTCCACCACGGTATGAGGAGGATCCACAGCAAACCACACAAAGACACCCAGGAGCTGGACTGAGATGAGGGAGAAGGTGATGACCAGCTGTGAAGCTGGAGAGATGAACCTGCAACGAGATATGACAGGCCTTGTGTCACTTCACTTTTAGATCATTCCTAAAAATAAAACAGTTCGACCATAAAGCTAAAAGCAAAGCAGCATTTTCTTATGAAATCTGAAAGGTTGGAACACATCTCCCACTCAAACGATAATAGCTTCCTATAAAGGCAGCCATACACACTTCAACAAACCCACACAGAGAGTTAAGAAGTCTGCAGGGAAAAGCATAATGAGGAGTTTTGAATTGAGAAAGACACTGCGAGACAGTGAAGAGCAGAGGCAGTAAAATAGCACTTTAACAAAGAAAATGTCTATGTAGACTGCTGCGGTGATGGGAAACATAACGCTCAAAAACAAAACGTGCGTTTCCAGTCAAATTCCTCTGCGGGAAAGATAAATTTGTTAAACTTTGGAGGCTGTATGCCTAACAGCTGGAGACACGGCAAAGACAGAAACCTAAAAAATAGCCTTGACATTTAGAAAGCGAAAGGGGTTACCCCAAACAGTTGACCCTTAAGCACTCTGAGGATTTCATTAACATTTAACACACTTGCAAGTATTCAATGCATTTTCCCCCAGGGTCTCACATGCACTAAACATAAACAGCACTATACGCAAGTGCGAGTTCATGAGTCCAATGAATAATGCATGCAAAACAAATTATATTAAGTAATGATTGCAAAAAAAAAATAATGAGGAAGAACTTAAGGGGAGGTTAATGCATGGTCTGAATGAATCCAACTGTGCACAAGTTCAGAGATGAATGAACATTTATATAGAACAGGGGTTCTCAACCTTTTCAGCGCCCGACCCCCAAAATAGACTGGGGGACCCCCACTGTACCTAAACATGGTTGAACATTGAAGAACAGTCATGTGGAGACAGGGCCATCTGTAAGGGGGAATAAAGGGGAGGGATTTTTGGGGTCCATCCATGAAGTCAGCAAAATGATGGTCCATTCTATGAATCTGTGATAACCACATTTATTTATTTATCTGAATAATACCCACTGTTATCCAGGAGGCTTAGTGTCATCTGCGTCATAGTATATAGTCATCCATCCATCCAATTTCTGACCCACTGGGGTCATCTTATATAGTCATCTTAAAGATATAAATCATTGTTTTAATCAAAAATACAAGTGACCAAAAATGGTGGAAAAGGTGGTGAAATGGGATTTTAAAAACCACAGAAATTGGTTAAAAGTTGCAAATCAGAGTGGCCAACAACGGACAAGAAAAGTGATAAAAAGAGTGAAAAGTGTGAATAATTGCTTAAAAGTGGCAGAAATGAGGGAGGGAGGGAGGGAAGGTTGGGGTGATGTAATTTAATGTTTAAACAGGTAATTATTGGGCAAAAAATAAGCATAAAATACGGTTAAAAGAAGTTAAAAGTGACAACAATGGGTCAACATAAGCAATAATAAATGAGAAAAGTGGTAGAAAGGGTTCATAAGTGTTGACAATGTCTTAAAGGGGAAAACATTTGCAGAAAAGGCATTGAAATGTGGTGGAGAAGTGGCAGAAATGGGAGTAATGTCTTAAAAATCCATTAAAAGGAACCAAAATATGGCAAGAAAAAGTGACAAAAATAGGTTAAAATATGGTGTTTGGTGTAGTTGGAGATAAAGGGTAAACATGAGAAAAAAATGGGCTCAATTTGTTAAAAGAAATATTCTTAGTTTCTTGAAGGTATCTGGTGACCCCCTTCCAGTGTCTTGCGAGCCCAAATGTGGTCCTGACCCCAAGGTTGAGAACGCATGATATAGAGAACAGGCATATCCAATCAATAGAAAGGGTTTATTTACCTCGGGGCAGTTACGGACTTCTTCCCTTGCTCGAAGATGCGATGTATCCTGTTGGTTTTGGTGAGCAATGCAGCGTAACTGAAACACATCCCCAACCCTAAAAAAATCCTCCTGAACGAACACACGCCCACATCTGGGGTTGCGATCATCAGGAATGTGATGGCGTAGCAAAGGAAGATTCCAGTCAGGAGTACGTAGCTCATCTCCCGGCCTGAGGCGCGTACGATGGGCGTGTCGTTGTATCGCACAAACGTGACGATGACGAAAGAAGTGGCGATGATGCCCAGCATGGAGATGAAGACGGGGATGATGGCCCACGGTGAGTGCCACTCCAGTTTGATGATGGGAATGGGAACGCAGCCGGTGCGGTTGATGTCCGGTCGCATCTCATAGGGACACAGCTCACAGGTGAACTCTGAAGCCTAGAGAGAGTTTGATAAAGATTAGAAATAAAACTGTTTTTACATTTAATCAGTAGGGTTTACTAACAGGGTTGGGGTCAATTACATTTTTCAGTTACAAGTACGTGTTCTATTACCCATGTTCAATTACGATTACAGTAACCAGCATTTTTTTCCCAATTAAAATTAAAATCATCTTTTATCCTCAGAAAGTCAATTACAATTACGATCTCAAATACTGAAGTTAAATTAAAATAATCACAATTACTGAGCCTGTAATAAATAACCTAATAAAAGAAAACCTTCCTTTTGTGTTAGCATCATTTTAACAAGTGTCTTTTAATATATTTTATGTTGTATTGTTTTAATCCTGCAGCACTTTGAGGTTTGGTATCAAATGTAAAGTGCATTACAAATAAAATGTATCATTATTATTATAATTATTATTATTATTATTGTTATTATTATATCTTATGATAACGGGTCCTAAATCAGCTGTAAAATACACTAACAACAAATATATATCATCTAAATTCTTTCCTATCTATTAGTTACCTTATTAGTAGGGATGTAACGATTAATCGTAAGGCAGTTAAAAATCGATTCATAGAGCAGAGGGCGCTATCCACAAGTGTAGGCGGCGGGCGGAGTCTGCTAATACTTTCTTTCTGGCCGCCTTCTACTCTTAAATATGTTAATAAATGATTAATTACCCCTTTAGCACCAAAAGAATATGTAAAAGTCACGTTTTTCTATTAGCTCTGTCTGCTAGCATAGCTTCTCTTCTTCACTGCAAGATATCTGCATGCCAACCGACCACTGTATTACCAGCGCCCTCTGCTGGTCCAAACAAATATGGCGTAAATCAGTGTAATCAAGTTTTTTTTTTTTTTTTTTTTAAGTCCAATTGTTAAGGCACAAAATACATTTTCAGTTGCACTTTTAAAAAGAAAAAGAACTATTATGCAGTTTTGCATTTTTTATTATAGAACCAGAATTTAAATTAATAGGCTTCATTTTCATTTGTATTATTCCTTTATTTATTTAATTCAAGATTTGTTTTTAGTTAAATTGCATTGTTTTGAATTGTTTATCAAAGAATTCTTTTGACAAAGAAAAATAAAAGGAAAATAATACAGTATTTTCTAGTTTTTTTTCCCAAAAAAAAAATTTGTCTACAGTCCCATTTTGCAAAATAAATCGTGAGAGAATCGTATCGTGAACCCAGTATCGTGAATCGAATCGTATCGGGAGTTGACTGAATCGTTACGTCCCTACTTATTAGGCTTTCTAACCAATGAAAATATAGATTTTAATATTTTTGGTATGGGCATCCAAGGCTTTTTTGCATCACTGTATCCCTTAATTTCATTTTTTTTCTCAATGGTAAAAAGTGGTCTTGAAACATATTTTAATAACTGTTAACTACGTATGTGTAGAACTGTACTGTGCATAAAACTGTAACATGGTTCCCCAGTTTTACGTTAAATTATAATTGACCATTTTATAGAAATTTAATGGCAATTACAATTACAAAGTCAATTACCTAAAATCAATTACATATTAAAAACGATTAAAGCAGCAATAGATTTTTAAAATTACAGTTACATCTATAATTACACTATTATTGTAATTAATGATCAATTACGCAATTACAATTATAACTGACCCCAACCCTGCTAACTAGTTGCAATTTTAGTTTTCACTAGTAGGAATTACATTTTGACATGACAAAATGTTAATAGTAGATCTTTAGAAATCAAGTTTGACCTGTTACAGATATATTTTCACGTGTCGTATTTACAGTTTAACTTAAAAACACATATCTGTAATTCCTTTTTTCACATGTAAGAATAGACATTACAGATATCAACAACTGAATTTAGACATGTAATAAAAGAAGTGTAAGTTGTGAAAAAGTGTTTTACAATTTCAGATATCAACAATTGCATTTTGGATATGTGGGAGGAGTCAGATGTCAAAAGTGCTTCTGTTTTCTCTTTGTGTTCACAACTGAAATCCAGTTAAACAATAATAAGTCATAAACAGCATTATTAGAAGGTTTTCAAATTCTACTTTAGTTCTTTCAACTTTTTCCACTATGTAATATAAACAAACATATATTAAATATTTAGTCAATAAAGGATCAGATCAGGATATGGTAAATTATAAAACTAAAAGATGTAATTGCAAGTTACAAAATGTTCATTTACAATGTTCAGACGAGTACATACTGTAACTATTATTCTTGTAGCTTGTTTCTCATTCTTTTTAAACACGTGCGTTTTCTATTTATTTTCTATTCCTTTTTTTTTGTTTTGTTTTTTGTTTAAACACATGGGATTATAGAGTTTTGTGGTGTTTTTCAGGGATTAAGAAATTTTCTCTTTTTTTCACGTTTCTTTTTGGTAAAATCAGTAATACTTTTACAAGGTTTTAGTGTCTTATTGTTTGCACTATGATATGAATTTTAGTCCACAGTGTTTTTGTATTTTATAGTAAATAAATAGGGTTAGAGGTCAGGGATTAATATCATAATTTAGATTTTTTTAATGGTTTTGGCTTGGTGGGGAAAGGATTTTTGTATTTTTTGTTGTTCTTTACTGTTTTTTAACCTGTTTTGCTGTACAGTGACCTTGAAAGGCTCCTTTAAATAAAATGTATTATTGTTATTATTATTATTATTATTATTTTTAATAGTGGATGGTAGTATTTTTAGATAAAACATCTTTTCTGCAGGAACTCCACAAAAACAAGACTTTTTGAATGCTGAATGCCTGCCAACTTATACTTTGCAATGTTTTCATGGTTTTAAGATTATTGACTTCACAGCAAACGCATGTATCTGCAAAATGAGAATCGACGGCCAACCAAGATTTACTGCTGTTATAACTGTTATACCTTTATTGCTTTTTGGGCAGGGAAACACTGTGCTTGTTTGTGATGTGTTTTAACTTAATAAAAAAACAAATTGGAAGCTAAATTGTCCACAGCGATAACATAGTTAACATAGTTAACATTGTTAACGCATTATGTGTGTTTATCAGGAATTATATTCTGCACTATCATATCATATCATCAGTGGGTGTTTTTTTATACAAACAGGCCATTTGAGAGGTTTAGTCTTTGTCAGTGGCTTAAGTTTGTTTAAAGAGGAACTGAAGACAAGAACTACAGAAGGAGGCGCCATAGTTCATCAAATCAGTTAATTTTCTGTGAATGATTAATTAGGTCATAAAGTGCTTTATACGTGAATTTAAGTCAAAAACAAAAACTTAAGATCTTCTTTTTCTCTCTATTGCCAACTTTTATTATAATTTACATAAATGTCACCCTGTGGAGATGAGTTCAGTTTGGCAAATCTGCATTTGAATGGAAATTCCCTGTTCTGTTGTGGGCAGTGTGTCCCATATGTACCTGAAAGTGGTATCCCTCACAGCGCTCACAGTGCCAGCAGCATGGCACTCCTTTCACTACTTTCTTCCTTTCACCTGCGCGGCACGGGATGCTGCAAATGGAGGCGGGCAGCGATGGGTCACCTGTCCTCCACTGCATGGCCTCCACCTGTGAGAGAAAAGGGAAAATATGGAGGTTCCATTGGCAAAAAGGAATCAATCTTTCATGCCTGTATTAGCAGAGGTGATACATCCAACTTAAGTAGAAGTTAAATTGTGCAAGTAAGTCATACATAAAATACTCAAGTACAAGTAAAAAGCAGCTCAGTTAAATAGTAATCAAAGTGAAAGTTACATGTTACTTTCACCCCCATCAGAAGTGACAAAAGTGCTAGTCTTCAGTACTCAAGTAAAAGTATAGATACTTGAATAAATGACTGGTAAAGGTAAAAGTATTGAAGTTGCTCGCTTACTACTAAATGTACTTAAGTAAAAAAAACTGAAAGTAGAAGAAATGTTCCTTCACTAATAAGATTTTTAAACCAGCAATTTCTATATATATATTATAATTTTTTTTTTAAAGAACTTGTAGAAAACTGGTACACAGAAACAAGTTAAATATGTTAGGTTTGGACTGCTGGAGAATGTATACCACTAAGAAAAAAATATAATGCCAATGCTCAATAAAACCATGAGTTTATCATTTTTAAAAACTTGAAAATGTTGTCCATAAAACTAACAGACCTGCTTAACAGAAAAAGAGCTCAATCTACCAACATTTTGAGTCTTTTTACGTGGTGACGTCATCTTAAGGTCGGAAAAGTAACAAGCTCATTTTTAAAACGTAAGGAGTAGAAAATACAGGTATTCATTAGAAAAAGTACTGTAAGGAGTAAACATAAAAAATGGCCAAATAAAATAAATACTCAAGTAAAATACAGATAGCAGAAAAAACGACTCAAGTACACTAACAAAGTATTTGTACTTTAGCTGTCACCTCTGCCCCATGTTTATTTTTGATAATAAATCTTGCAACTGTTCTTCTGTATACAGGAAACATCTCATGCATAAACTTAAAAAGGAAGAAACCAAATCTTGCACAATTGGAACTTAATTTATTTTCCACAAAGGCATCTGTATAAAATAAAAGGTTTGTCAAAATGTACAATTCTTAAAAAAAATTAATAAATAACACCAATGAAATCAATTAAACATTTTTTTTTGTCTAAATAATTTTATTTTTCAATAGCGCTTTGAGACGACTGTTTTAATTTGCGCTATATAAATAAAGTTTAATTTAATTTAATTGAAAAAAATGAATAAATCAGGCTCTAACTATAGATACATTTATGAACGAAAATGAATGAGAAAATGCTGTTTTGGCGCGGTGCATTACATTTAATGTGGTTGGTCGGCTATGATGTGATGCATTTGATTGTTGTCTGGTTATTTCATTTTTTGTAGTTTCAAAATGTTCGTTGATATTTAAAAAAAAATAATAATTTACTCAGTAATGGTGTTGTGTAGAAATGTAACAAATAACTACTTTTAAAACGTACGTAAGTACAAATAAAATGAATGATTTAGAAATATAGTCAACAAATACCCATGAAAGCAACTTCATAACAGCGATGTGAGTAATTGTAATCCATTACTTTCACCCAGGGGTGGACAGGCCATCTGGCATACTGGGCATTGTCCTGGTGGGCTGGTCCGCTACGGCCATGTGGAGGCAGATATGGTAACAGGTGGCCAAAAATCGTCCAAAGTGGCAAACAACGGTGAAAAAGGGCAAAAATGTAGAACAAAAAGAGGCAACATGTAGGGGAAAAAGGAAATGTGTGATATTTATTCAGCAAAAGTTAGCTTATTTGGATGGAGAAAAGACAAAAATCTATCTATAAAGCAAGAAATCTCTGTCTGTCAGTCTGTCTGTCTGTGTGTGTGTGTTCCCCAAATATCTCTGCGGATCAGAGTCAGACTGCAATGAGACTTTCAACATGGCTGCTGCGTTGTTCAAGGGTGTGCAACGTCGGATTTGTTTGGGCTGCAATGATACCGTTAACAAACTATTTCATAAATGCCTTACAAATTTTGTGTGCATCTAAACTGACTGTTGTGGATTAATGACACTAAACGAGTCCGGACCGAGTCTCTTCCGGTCTGAGGAGATCGAGATCCGTGAGGACAACAGACTGGAATCGAAATAGATCGGATTCAACTCCCTACATTGTTCTTACTAAAAGCCAAAATATATGAAAACACAATAGTTATCACTTGAAACATTTCACAACAATCCTAAATGTCCCTGACGTCCCACCTTCAAAAACAACCTCATTTGGCCATCCATGAAAAAGCTACTTAACCTCCCACTTCTCTATAGCAATACATACGTCATACGGGCACTGCACTAGTTGGATAAAAGTGTCAAAAAGAACTTGTAAAAATTGACAAAAAATAAGGAAAAATAGGATAGTTATTGGCAAAAAGTATAGCTAAAGTCTGAAAAAAGTGCCAGAACTTTTTGAAAAAAGGCAAAAATTGGACAAAAGAAAGTTGCAAAATGGCCAAAGGAAAAACTGTAAGTGATAGAATGTGTTAAAAAGTTTGCCCTTTTAAGGTTTTCTGGGGAATAATAATTAAAACTAAGACGTGTTGAGCATCACTGACTTAATAACGGCTTCTACATGGTGTCACTGATAATGTAGTTGGCTGGTCAAGACAGGGCTCATTTTTATCCCAGTCCACCCCTACTTTCACCTCTGTTGTCTAGTATACAGACGGGCTAAAGCTAACGTAGCATAGCGTTAAACATTTTAACTATCCGTTTTCTTTGAAGCCTGTGAAAGTACATCTTCAAGGCATCTTGAAGTGCAATTAGCACAAGCAGATCCTTCTGATCGTTTCAGAGCTACCAGGCACAAAACCAACACCAGCTAGTCTGGGAGCTAGCTATCAGACCGTAATCAGATATGGCACAAATGGGCCATCTGTATATCCCTGTGTGTGTGTGTGTGTGTGTGTGTGTGTGTGTGTGTGTGTGTGTGTGTGTGTGTGTGTGTGTGTGTGTGTGTGTGTGTGTGTGTGTGTGTGTGTGTGTGTGTGTGTGTGCGCGTGTGTTCCTCCATGTGTGCATATTGTTTGTGTTATGTCACCCAGATTATAGAGAATCCCAGAGCTTTACCAGTATATCTGAGTTTGCGTGGCTTTGTTGTCACATCTGTCAATGTGTTGAGAGCTTGTGTTAAAGTCACTTGGAGAAAACCATTAAAAAAAAAAAAAAAAAAAGAAAAAGAAACATATCAACTTCCAGCAGTGGATGGTTCACCCACTGCTGGGGTGTAAAATAATAGAGAGAAATATTACAACATGAGCACAAAGGAAGAGCTAACAAAATAAAGTCACAAAAACCTGGAGCTGATTGAATCTCACACACCACCACACACACACACACACACACACACCAGTTTATAGCCTGGCGTTGCACTGATAGTGGCTTGCATTTTTTTTTGGCATGTTTTGGTCATTAATATTTTACAACTTCACCCCTCGCCTACAGTCGAGCCCAATTTATTTTAAAACAAAAAAGGCCTAAAATATGCATAACACAAAGCAACACAGGCCCATTCGTAAAAACCCTTTTTTTCATCAATTACTAAAGTGACACAATTACAGCGACAACCACACTTCTGCTGAACCCCGACAGGGTTTAAACGCTGCATGTAAAATGAAACATTTATCATATATCATAAACGCAGGCACTTGACACTTTTGCTTTTGTTTCCCAGCGCTGCCCTTTCACAGCAACAAACATTCAAACACTCCCACTTTTCCAAGCTTTTTTTTTTCCCTCTGTGCCTCCAAACCTTGACAGGTTTGCTAAAAAGATTTATTATAACCGTCAATTTGTCAGCTCTTTAAGTGCTTCAATCATACACCTGTATGTCTCCCGTTGGTATGATATGTCAGCTATACGGTGTTAGCGCAGCTCCTTTCGTTTTCCCTCAATCAAGCAGGTCATCTATCAGCCACAAAGCATTTTGTGTCCATTACTCTCCGTGCTTGTCATCTGACCTTTGTAATGAAGTCCTTGGTGGACTTTTAACGTCAGGCAGTCCCTGAGGAGTTACTGTGCAAGCAAGTGTCAGAGTCTAGCATTAAAAAACGATGCGAAATGATAAGATTTAACCTTGTGCATAAAAATCACACTTTTCCAGATAAATGCAGTTATAATAGAGATGTAATGATGCTGTGTAGGATAAGGTGGGAACAGTAGAGCAGTGGATACCAATCTATTGTGTCACATGTACCGTCTCCATAATTACATATGCTCTTTCATATACAGTGTCTCAAAAAATGGTTTTCTAAGTCTTAATCTACATTTTCCAAACAATGAGTGTAACTTAAAGTGGAAATAATTATTATTTTAAAATACCATGCAACTTTTATGTGATTACTTCAGAAATAAATCAATCCGGTCTCCTTTGTAAAATGTAGTTTATAGAGTTTTGCAAAATACTGAGATTATTTTTATAGTGAGTTTTCTAGTTTGGGGATATACTGTAAAAAAAAAAAATAAATAAATAAATAAATACAATATTAATATATATCTATAGATTATTTTGTTTTAAAACTATATTTCAATACTTCTCAGAACAGCACTCAGTTTGATGGATCGCAGAATGCGTTCTAACCCAGACCCATAAACAAGCCACACTACAGAATTCACTCACACGTGCTGTCCCTTAGAGGAGAAAAAGCCTAGAGTGGAAAATAACGTGCAGCTGTGTGTTGGTAAATGTATCTGTGTGGCATTTGGATGATCAAAAATTAACCCAAAATTGTCTTTTTTTTCAGACTTTTCTTGAAATCATTGAGATTTATATCAAATATTGAGATATGAGTTTAGATCCATTTTGCCCAGCCCTACAAATTATTGTCTTTTATTGTCAGAAGTGTGATAAAATGTAATTTATTGAGCAATGTTACTGTTAGCTTTTGATGAATTTGTCCAGAAAAGCATGAAAATAAACTAGGAACATTTCCCCAATTATTTTTATATTATCGGTAATTGTTAAAGGAGCATAGGGCAGGATCTCTATAGTGACACCACAGTGGTTAATGTAACTGCAGCCATCAGCCAAGCTGCTGCGGGGGCGTGCATCAACTGTTGATTAGATACTGTAACTAGAGGATGGATATCCGACTGAACCCTGACGGGAACCGACAGCACCAGACGGGATGGGTTCGGACAGATGTTTAGAACTTGTGTTTAGGTTTGGTCACATAGAGTTGTTTGCACGCAGCGTTCTTCCTTTCCTGCTGCAGCTAATGTAGCCCTGAAGAATGCAACTTTAACTGTAACAGTGAGAGCAGTGATCCACGGTACAGGCAGGATGGAGCAGAGGACAATTATGAAGGAATACACCGTTGAAATATTCCTTTTTCTGAACAGTAACATGGATTATCCTTATCTTTGATACATGGATTATGTAAATAGATCTGATGGGTCTCTTGTGTGCACTGCGCCCCTGTTTGTTTCACTTTCGCTTGTTACCCGTGCGTTGATCTGATGTTGACATTAACAGTTGTTAACAAAATCAGTGCTCATCACTAAAACAAGCGTAAATATATTATTTTTTTAAATAAAAAAAACGAAACGGTTTTCACTGTTTAGCCAGACTCGGACTAGAAAATGCATCCTGATCCGCACTCCAACTGTGACTCGCCGTTCATGCCACTGTTTACTGCAAGACCTGTGCACATGCCTCTGCGTACATCTGTGGAACCAAATAGTAGTTTAGTCCACTGTGCTTGTCTTCTTTCAGTCTCCAAGTCATCTTCTTCTCATTCTCCTCTATTTCCAGTAGTAAGCTGTCTCTCCAAGCCGTCAAGAACGCGCACCAGCCTCATTTGACGTCACCATCAGCGTCATTTGACTTCACGCCCACAGAACTGCACGGGAAATTCACGCCCAGAACAGTAGTACAAAATGTATCACACAATCTGTTCAAGGCAATAAATAGAAAGGGGTGTGGGCTCATTCTCTTTGATTTAGAGCGCTTCATCAACCATTGGCATTAAAAAAAGCTTAAAATGAATGTTTTTTTGTTCTCAATTCCTGCCCTATTCTCCTTTAAATATTTCTAAGTACCCCCTGCAATGTGCTCATGTACCCCTGTTTGGGAACAACTGCAGTAGAGGAATGAATAAAGGGAACTTGTCCTGTTTGGGCCATTTTGGATAAGATTGTGTATCCTGTAGCAGATATTATATTTTGAGTGGGACATAAAATAATTCAGTCTTTCGTTTGAAATGACAATCAAAGCTGATCTTTTGTTCCCGAAGAAAAGCAACACCTCAAACAAATGGCAGCAGCTCACAGATACGCTGAACTTCCTTTCTTCTTGCCTTTTTTAAAAACATTTTCTCCAACCATTATGCTTCCAAAGAAAAAATCAAAACACGACGGGCAATTAGAATTTCAATTATGTTCTATTATGACACAGCAAGCAATGAGGAAAAAAAATTAGCGTATGATTCATGTCATAAAAAACAGTCGGATCTAAAACGGTTCCACTGTGTCTCTTTGTGAATGTGTGCTTAAAAAACTTACTTTAAGGTGTAATTTGTTGGTCCATGAGCCAATGACTCTGTACTCAGCGATGGATTTGTTGGTGATCTGGTACTGAAAGATGTCGTATCTTCCTGGAGCGTCTCCATTTTCATTAAAAACGACTGGAGTGCCGGCGCTTCCTAAGAAAAAAAAAAAAATTACAATAAAAGAATTTCAATGAAAGCCATAAACAAATCCATATATTGATCATCAAAGCATCCAATCAAATCCAGTTTGATTCATGAAGCACTTTGATCACATCATATTAATAATAATAATAGTATATGATACATGTCAATTTAATGAAAAGACTTTAAATACAGTAAGCATGAAATGCACAAAATTAAAATAAACAAATTGTTTTTTTTTTCATACACAAGGGTGAGGGTTTTCATGAGTAATTGAAAAGAAATTGCATTTGGGACAAACAAATGCAATGACAGTTTCCACCTAATTTTATGCACCATTAACAGCAGGCCAGCTCACTTCAGTAGGTTTATCACAATGTTTCAGATTAGGCGACGGTTAAACAGTTAAAAACACAAGAATCATAAGCAAATGTTAGCCTGTGGTGGGATTATTCTGTGCTTGTTAAAATGATTCACACCCCATCATATGAATACACTTTAGATGTCTGCTCTAAAGGTGAAAAATAAAACTTTGTTACTAAGATACTAATCAACTTTTAGCCTCAAACACACCATCCATTTATATGTCGGCAGTGCCATTTTGGAAATTTTGAGCCAATCAGTGTTAACTTGCGTTGTTGTCACATTTTAATGCATACTTAGGTGTTATCTTGTTTCTTGGATGTTATGAAGGTATTCCTAAGAAAACCAGGAAAGATATAGTGAACAGATTTTGATGTTGCACTTACCAAGAAATGAGAAATCGGGCTGAAAAAATGTGATCAGCTTATACGTTTCAGCTGGACAAGGATAACAGCGTAACACAATTAAGTCTACGGTACCATGGAAACCATGCGATGTCTTTAACCTCCTAAAACCATTTGGACATCATGTAAATAAAGTACTTCCTTGAGTAATCGCTACGTCACAGTTTGTCAAAAATGTCGACCTCCACAAGCATGTGTTTAAAGTACTTTTATGGGTAACACTTTACTTGAAGTTTTATACATAAAGGCTGACAATATGCTGTCATTATTATGACATGACACGTGTCATTAGCATGAATAAGGTATCATGAAGGCTGTCATTTAGTGTCGTTCATTACCCTAACCCCTAACCCTAACCCTACCTAACCCCACTAGATCCCTCTACCTAACTCAAAAATGCTAACATAGCTCCAAAGGTGTCATCATTTAGCCAAAGGTTAAAAGTTTAGTGACAGCCTTCATGACACCTTGTTCATGCTAATCACAGATAATGTCAGCGTAATGTCAGCCTTATGTATAAAACATCCAATAAAGTGTTTCCTTTTCATTCAACTTCTGTATCGCCTCTCATTCCTACGAGTAAAAGCTACATAAAATATTCCTTCAGTTGAGACGTCTTTGTAACTCAGGTCTCTCTTCAATAGAATTGCACTTAACATATGAGCATGGAAAGGAAACTCAAACTATTGTTTATTTATGTTTAGGTATTTGCAAAGAGCGAACTACGCCCTCTTCTAAGGTAGAAGCAAATATTTGCAGTCCGCAACTTAACTTTTTTGGGGAGGATTAAAAAAACTCCAAAATGAAGCTAACCGTATTAAATGGTTTAATACACAAGCTGAATATTAGATTAAAAAAAAGTCCCATTGTGGTACCTAATGATGTAACGTCAAATTCTCCAAGCCCTGTTAAGCATATTTTGGTTAATCCCATTACTGTTTGCTAGCATAGAGTCCACGATTTTCTTTTTTCATTTCATGGCCGGGAGGCAGAACTGTGTAGTGCCGACCATCACCCATGGTGGGCTCACTAAAGTGGTACTGAATGTTAAAAAACGAGCTTCGGATGTTTTGGGTAAAGTGATGCACTTTAACACAAGACGGCTGTGTTTGTTTTCTTTCTCTATCGTTAAAATAAGGTGTTTTTTTTTTTTAAACAAAAAGCAAATACCAGTAATAAATTGAAGTTTCTTGACCGGGTAAGCAGTGCAGGCTCGTAAGCATTTACGACAGGAAGGTCGGAAGCTAACAATCAATAAAGGTATATTCTATTCTAAATTGGAGTTTCTGGGCCGTGTGAATAGTGCTGTCTCGTATCCATTTATATTAGAAAGGGAGTTAATAAAATACACAATAAGGTTTAAAATGTAAGATATCTCAGCCAGTTTGTAATAGTAGGAAATAATAAATGACATAAAGCTGCAGAATCATGATATTAGGTTTGTTAAGGTGCAATTATGGCTCCAGGCTCTGAGGCTAATGGAGAAGCTGACTGTAAGAAGAAGGAGTGACACACACAGAGGGAGCGGAGCATCAAAGTAAAGAGTCAAAGTGACCATAAAAAGCTGTAAATGGACTAATGTGCAGACATGGAGCAGTGAGGAGGTGACTTCATGTGTCGATGGAAAGCTATCAGTTGAAACTCATCACAATACATGTGAATCTCTGTTAATATGAACCAGAGTAGCAGCCCATCTACATGTACGTTCTTAATGGCCGAGTTGTTTAAAGAGCCCACTCATCAGCCAATAGAAAGCGGTTTGTGTCATGGAGCGGCTTATGTGTGATGTTTTACAGACATTTTGTCAATTCCCCCAAAAGCAGCCAATACAGCCGTGCGCTCTATACCTCAGGAAATACGGTAGTACTTTGGCATAAATAAATGTGAATAGTTAATAGAAGATGTTTAAATGAGATATGGCCTAATTTGCCAAAAAGCATAAACGCTCAAATCCAAGATGGACTATTTCTGGAGGCACCATGTTTACGAGCTGCGAATGCAGAAGTAATGTTCCTACTTTTATTTTAAGCTGTGTCATACATTCATATGTCAGTGATGTGATTTAATATGCGCATACATTATTTCACGTGCTCTCTACGTTTGGGTTTTCCCGCCGTCAATGCGGCTCAACAAAAAGCTTTTGATCGTCTCTTTTTACTGTCTGACTTTTATGTTGAACCACAATCTAATCAAAATGCTTAATGTGGCCAGGTATAAAGGAAATCCAATTACAGTATTCACATGAAGAAAAAAAAGCATTGTATTATGGAAATTTCAGCAGCATACAATAAGACACCGATATGGTGGAATGATTAGGAAGTTTGAAAACAGTTCCCTGATGAATGCAGGAGAAGAAAATGGAGACTGGCTGAGACGACAGCAAACAGAAGGGGTAAAGGCAGCAAAGTATTGTGGCAGTAAAAATGAAACTCACTGAAAGCTAAATGAAAAGGTTGGAGATAAACAGAATGAATAGATAATGCATGAAAACAAAAACAAAAGCCCTTCGCCAAGCACCAAATATCCTCTTTGGTAGATATTCACACTTTAAACAGTAACTGAACTTTTCTGCTGAATACCAAATGTATTTGGGTATGAAGTCGTGTTGTTGATTGATCCTGTCAAATGAGTGACTGCCCTTTATGGGTTGAAACCTGGCAATTACAAATGATTTTTGCTATTGGCTGAGGACAAGATCATGTAAAGTTTTGGGACCACTGGCCCCGCCCCTTTTATAAAGACTAGCACCTGTGGGCTCTTTTCTCAATCTGTGGTGAGTAGGTTGGATTGAGAAAATAGTGAATAGAGAGGTATATTGAGTAATGAGTAGCTAGTTAGCATAGCATAGATTGTTTATTGAATATTTTATAGCATGAACTGGGTGTGTCTTAACTGCTTCAGGAGCCCCGCCCATAGTCAAGGCATTTTTTTTTCACATTTTTTACAAACAACGGATGCGCTGCCGTGTCATGAGATATATCTTGTTGGGAGAGTATGGAGGCTTTATTAAATAATTGTTTATGTTTCTTTAATGGTGTTTTACGATCTTGATTTTGTTAGATTAACACTTGTCAGCAGAAACATATGGAATTGTCATTGGTGTTGACATTGGTGGTCTCGATTTGCACGTTACTGGCATGACTGGTATGCAAATTAGACCCGAGGTAGATGACCTCTGTCCTAGGTGAGCTAATATAGTTGTGTATAAAAGATAATGGACAAAACTTTCCGATTGCTGTTTAAAAATCTAGCAATTTAGAAATGTCTACCTTCCCGTCTATGAATATGAAGTAATCTGAGAGATATGTCTTTATTTTATCTAATGTTGATTTGGTGCCACAGTCTTTGCATTCTATGTTTTAATGTGTGTCAAAATGGCATTTCATTCTGTACCTACCTACTTATCCCTCCTCAGGTGTTCTTTTAGCATCTCACCAACACAGGTTTCACAGAAGAGTCCTCAAAAAAGATAGTGTTCCCTTGCCCATTATAAGCATTGTTCAATGGCTTCTTCACTAAATCCACGCCTTCGCTTTTGAGTAACAACAACAGAATATCAAGTCTTAAGAAAGCTTTCAATGAGGTATGAAACAGGAGCTGACAGTTGAAGACTTTTTACTTCCCAAATCTAATAAGAAAAAAAATGAAATGAGATTTTGTTCTATGCATCCCATGTGAATTTGAATTGAGTTGAAATGAAGTTGAAATGGGAAGGAACACTGTTATATGCACAAAGAACAAGATAAGATGCTGACTTATATTCAATCTAACTTTAAAAAGATATAATAGATGATAGTTACATTGTTCGGGAACAAAGGAAATAGTAATATCACAAAGATGAAATATACCAGTGACAGCAGAAAAGCATCAACCTTTGCCAACCTAATAGGAACAGATTGGCAGAAAAAGAATAAAAAGAGGTAAAACAGGGTGGGAGACAAATTATTAATGTTGGATATTAATAGTAAACAGGACTAAAGTACAGTGTGAAATGCTTTGTATGCAACAGTGAGATGCAGAACCTTTAAAGACTTGAATGAAAAAGTGGAAATACAAGTGATTATATATATTATATAGCGACGCACTAGCTGGAAAGAGTCCCAAATGTCTTGCTTTGGCAGAATGATAAAGAATAAGAGGAGAAAGTAAGGCAAAACACACAAGCGCTGACTGTGCAAGTTCATCAAATAGTACAGTATATTACTTAAAACTTCCCTGACTAGAACACATAGAAGTACACTGTAAAAAGTGTTGCTTAGATTTATCTTTAAAAAATTGAGGCAACATTTTCCAGTCATTTTTTCTAGGGTTTGTGAACAATTTACAAAAAAAAGCTGCAGATTCTAGTTACTCGATTTTAATACTGTTAGCGAAATAGTTTTTAAACGGTTTTCAAGTTCCGCCTACATAAAAATTACTTCATAAAAATTCACAAAGGAAATAGCTAATACAATTAAGGTAAATAGACAATAATATGTAGGACTTTTTACAGTGTAGTGTAGATGAAGAAGTATAGGGAAAAAGGTGTAAATACCGAAAACGGAAAGACGTAAGACCGGGACATTTCTTAGCATTATAGTTTAAAATTATTACTACCACATTAGACGTGAAACAACAAAGGAATGTGAAGTGTTATAAGGAAATTCTGAGCATCCGTCTTCCTGCAACAAAGTCTTGGGGGATGAGATTTCACAGGAGTTACAAGGCTACTGCCCAAAACAACTTTAAATAGAGACACAAAGCGCAATCATACTTTGTCGACATTTTAGAATATCGGTTTTATTTTGCAAAAATCTATAATGGAAACCCAGCTACAGTAACTCAAACTAGGGCTGTCAAGATGGAACTAGCTGGAGGTTTTCTCAGATGCAAGAACTTCTCCCTGCTTCAGTTCTGAAACACTGAAAATCAAAGACTTCAACCAAAGTCTCCAGAAGAAGTTTTCAAAATGACATTTATGCGAGTGCGAGCGGACAAGTTTCCACCAACAGTCTCCCATTTACTCATCTGTGTTTGCTGTGCATCGATGGCACACAAAAAGAAAATACAGAACCAGCGAAGAAAAGTAATAATAGAGTCTCAACTGCTCTCTGAGGAACACGTCATTTTCACATCAGTCTCTTCTGGGTGAGGTTATTGAAAATTGAGTTTTTATTTCTCATCTCTATAGTTCTTTCTCACTTTTTTTTTTGAATTCTCTGTAACATAAATATCTTTTTGTTTGTCTTTTAGTGCCAGGCTTCCCAATATAGTAAAACTGTGCTCAGGACCAGCCCACACATCTCTTAAAACAGCTGTTCATCCCCTTGCTCTGCGCTTCTTTTTACCTTTGCATTCCTTCTGCTCAAGCTCAAAAGCTCTAACTGTAGCTTCCTCTGACTACCATCTGTTTCACTAAATACGTAGTTTAACCTTCCTTCTCTTGAGTGCATTTCAACACTAAAGCAACATTTGAGTCAATATTGCAAAAGAAATTAATCGACAATATCCATATTTTCCTCTGAAGACCATCAACTAACAAAGGCTGAACCTACTTGTAATTATGCTAGGTGTGTCAAACAAATGGCACATGGACCAAAACTGGCAAGACAAAGACAAACTAGAGCTTGTCGGTTAAGGAATATTCCGGGTTTAAGAGCAGAATCTAAATTAGGACTTATAAAGTCAGCAAACTAACCTTAAACACGGCAGCACAACAGGCTTTAAGGATTCACTGATAGAATCCTAGGAAACAATATTCCCAGCGCAAACACTCAGGACTCAGACAATCACTTTGTAAATAACTCAAATCACTCAAATAAACACAAGGAACTGGAGTGAGAGATTTAACCCAGATTAACTATCCTGTTGCAATGGGGTCAGAGGGTATATTTATATGTAATAGTGCTTTTTGTTAATCAAGTCAAGTCAGAATAACTGTGTAACAGAATTGATTTAATAAATTGATGTTCTATGCCTTAAATGAGAGTAAAACCAGACGGGGTCATTGCGACCCCAGAGGACAGCAGATGTGAGTTAAATGAACAACGGTAAAATTAAACAACAGACTAGTTCTAACATAACTAAATGAGTTAACATAACTAAATGAGTTATGTTAAAGCTGATATCTGGAGTTTCTGAGAAACGTCTGGATGTCCCGCCCTAAACAGTTCGACTTCCTCCCACCTGCCTCTGCCAATCTACCAGAAGCCACACCTCTACTTTACTGCACTTTACTGAACATAACAAGGTTGCATTGGGTCACATTGATATAGGTCTATGGGTCAGGTAAGAGCCAAAATCATATTTATCTGTTTGCTGTTGTGACGCGCGGCCTTGTTTCCGTGCACAGTTCCACATTCACTTTGATTGACAGTCTCAATAACAGGAAGTTGAAGCCTATTGGCTGGGCACACTCGGCGATCGTTTCCATTTGTATAGAGATCAATAGGACGAAGGAGGGACTTATATACATTAATGTACAGTATATGACTGACCACCAGCAGTAGACCATAGTAAAAGACTAGTTAGGAATTTTTTTGCATTTCAAAAGAATCAAACAGAAACAGATTTCTCAGAAACTCCGGATATCAGCTTTAATATATTTCATTCTTATATTAAAGTTATATTTATGGAATTATGTGAACATATGTTTTTACTTTTATAAAATGTTGTAAAAATCTGAATAATGTCTTTTTAAATTTTAAATATATATTTTCTTTACTTTGTACTGTTGCAACAAAACAAAGCGAACATTTTTGATGTTGTCCTTTATTATGAGTATTACACTTTGATATTATCAAGCTGAATCGCGTCCCTTAAATAAATATAGTTTGACACTCTTGGATTACAACTTCATTAAAAAAAAATTTAAAAAAAAACAACCTAAAGAGTATTTATATTTGTAATGATAACAAAAAGTACAAGAAAGTTGTGGTATCATTAGCTAAGGTGCAATGACTCAGCACAAACACTACCAGTTTTAGAAAGAGAGATTGTCATTAAACTGACAAAAACAAAGAATGTTTTAAATCCAGGAGAATGGATAACAGTTATTTTCTCTTAACTGAATTTTGCTGTTTGGAGAAAATTAGGTTTATATTACAGTAAAATCTCCCATTCTTGAGACATATTTAACTGAGGTTCACACACAAACACTCATATAGAGCAAACCCATAATCTACCAAAGCAGTAATTACAAAAAAAGTGGTTTAAGTAGCTAACACTAATTTTGTGATCTGCATTCAGTGCAAACTTAGAGAAAATAGGAAAGCAAGCAGGGTATGAAAAAGCAATAATAACACAGAGAGGGGGACATATTAAGATCATTATGAGAGACAACAGAGACTGAAAGTAGGATTGAGACACAAATTAGAGAGAGTGAATGCAAGGGAGAAAAGAAATAAAAAAAATTAAAAAAAATGGAAAGTTCCAATAACAATTTTGGCAAAATAAACAAGCACAAACATTCAAAAAATGGAAGGCTTTGTGTGGATATCACTGCTCTCTGTCATATGCAGCAGTCCAAGTGACAATAGTTCAAACTAATGACATTTTCTTTGCCAATTTTGACTTTATTGCCAAAAATATTAGGACAGAATTCAGGTTTTCCATTCTCTCTTATGGCCACAGATGTAGAACACAAAGCACCTATAAATAGGATGTGCTTTTTGAAGTATGGATTGCTGGTAACTTTTCAGTAAATTCCCACCTGGTACAGTAATTGTGCCACAAATGCAAAAAGCCCATGGGCAACATATCCTCATCACTTAACATTTCACAGTCAAAATTAAAGCAAGTACAACAATTTACAAATATAAAGAAAAGATACAATTCCTAACACAACCAAGCTTACACAGACAAACATGCTAATTCTAATAACTTAGAAACCCAACTAGGTAGCAGGATAACACACACATACACTGTAAAATAGCCTTAATATAGTTTGGTATATGTGTAATGTATCGATTGTGAAGGTGAGCAATCTGAGCCTTTTTGGTTTTGGCCTGGTTTGATGCTTCTGAAATGTAAATATCAGATGCAATGATAATGTATGGAAGTGGTTCTGAAAGAAATAATCATATTTTTGTACATTAGACTCAAAAAATGCCATTAAAATACATCAAGTCACTAAGTTTGACTGTAGCCTTAATTGGCGATACTTTTATATACGTTTTATACACATTATGTTTCCTAATTACTTAAACTCAATTTAATTCCACTCTGGTGTTGTTTACCAGTCAGTAGATACATCAGTATGCTAATTATCATTATTGCATGTTTTTTATGCAAAAATGCTAATTCCTCTATCTAGAAAACAGACATCTAAACTAAAAAAAATACCGCAGTGCTTCGGCAAAAAGTAATGCAACTTTAAAAGTTTAACGATACAGAGCTGATGCGCCTCACATCAGCTGTCAGTGAGTCACTGAGTGTTATATAGTATGTCTTTAGGCAAGGCAAGGCAAATTTATTTGTATAGCGCATTTCATACTCAAGTCAACTCAATGTGCTTTACATGATAAAACATTCAATTGTTTAAAATCAATAAGAACATTTAAAATCATCAGTAAAATCAATTAAAATCATCAGTAAAATCATCATGACATCAACAACATGACCAAAAATCTCTCTCTCAATCATACGCAGTAGAGAAAAAAAGTGCCTTTAACTTTGATTTAAAAATGTTCACATTAGATGCTGACTTCAGCTCTGCTGGCAGTTTGTTCCACTTCTTTGCAGCATAACAACTAAAAGCAGCATCACCATGTTTACTGTGAGCTCTGGGCTCCACTATCTGACCTGTGTCCATAGATATGAGAGACCTGCTGGGTTCATACCTGACTAACATGTCACTGATGTATTCTGGACCAAACCCATTCACAGATTTATACACCAGCAGCAGAACTTTAAAGTCTATTCTGAGGCTGACTGGGAGCCAGTGTAAAGACTTTAAAACTGGAGTAATGTGTTCTGACCTCTTTGTTCTGGTTAAGACCCGAGCTGCAGCGTTCTGAACGAGCTGTAGCTGTTTGATGCTCTTTTGGGGGATTCCTGTCAGAAGACCATTACAATAGTCCAGTCTGCTGGAGATAAAAGCATGGACCAGTTTCTCTTGATCTTTCTGAGCCATTAAACCTTTCACTCTGGAGATGTTCTTTAGGTGGTAGAAGGCTGTTTTTGTGATAGATTTGATCTGACTGCTGAATGTAAGATCTGAGTCAATCAGAACACCAAGGTTTTTAACTTGGTCTTTAGCTTTTAAAGATCCAGACTCAGATAATTGCTGACAGCTGTCCTCTTTTCCTTGTTACCAAAGACAATCACCTCCATCTTGTCATGGTTTAGTTGAAGGAAGTTTTCACTCATCCAGCAGTATACTTTTTCTAAACAGTCACACAACACCTCAATGGGACCATAGTCATCTGGGTTCAGTGATAGATATAGTTGTGTGTCATCTGCGTAGCGCTGATAATCAACCTTGCAGTTCTGTAAAATTTGTCCTAAAGGAAGCATATAAAGGCTAAACAGAAGAGGTCCAAGAACAGATCCCTGAGGAACCCCACAGGACATTGGTAATCTGTCAGATTCAAAGTTTCCAATGCTTACAAAATAGCTTCGCTCCTCCAAGTAGGACTTAAACCATTGCATTACTTTTCCATTTAGTCCAACCCATGTTTGCAATCTGTGCAACAAAATTGTATAATCTACAGTGTCAAATGTAGCACTTAGATCTAACAGAATGAGAACAGATACTTTTCCTGAATCAGTGTTCAACTTTATGTCATTGATCACTTTGATACGAGCAGTTTCAGTGCTGTGATGAGAACAAAAACCTGACTGAAATTTATCAAATATTTTGTTGAATGTTAAGAATTGACTCAGTTGGTTGAAGACCACCTTCTCAATGATCTTGGCCATGAATGGAAGGTTGCTGATTGGTCTGTAGTTAGCCAGTATAGAGGCATCCAGTGTTCTCTTTTTTAACAGAGGTTTCACAGCAGCTACTTTCAGGGATTTTGGTACGGTGGCTGACTGGAATGAGCAGTTAATTATCTGACACAAATCAGTGATAATTGACTTTACAACAGTTTTAAAGAAGTTTGAGGGTATTGTGTCAAGGCAACACGTTGATGGATTCAGCTGCTGAACAGTCTCCTCTATTGTTTTTGGGTTCACTGTAATAAACTCTAACATTGTAGTTGACTCCTCCCTCAGTGGTTGAAGCTGTTCAAGCTTTTTGTGATTTTGCTGGTTTGTTCTGATGTTTGACCTTATTGATTGTATTTTTTCATTGAAATATACAGCAAATTCATTGCATTTTCCAGCTGACAGTAATTCAGGGGCTATCTGATCTGGGGGGTTGTGAGCTTTTCAATTACAGAAAACAACGTGCGAGAGTTGTTGACATTTTTAGCAATAATTTCAGAAAAGTATTGCTGCCTTGCTTTGAACAAGCCATCATTGAATTTTCGCAGACTTATTTTGTACAGTTCTAGATGAATTTGGAGTTTTGTTGATCTCCTTTTACGCTCAGCTCTTCTACAGTCAGATTTCAAATTCTGCATTATCTCAGTCCTCCTTCAAGGTGTTTTCTGTGTGTTTGGTTTTCTCTTAGTTTTGATTGGAGCCACCACATCTATGACATTACAGACTTTTCTATTATACTCATCCAGAAGATCATCAACTGTCTCAGCACTCACTGTTGGTGTCATTGCTATGGCTTCCATAAACTGTGCACTTGTGTTCTCATTTATGTACCTTTTCTTTAAGCACAGATAACTCGGGGGAACAGATGTTACAGTCTCTAGGTCAAAAAAGACACAGAAATGATCAGATAGAGCGAAGTCTCTTACATCAACAGCAGAGATATCAACACCTTTAGAGATAACCAGATCCAAAGTGTGACCTTGAGTGTGTGTCGGACCAGTCACATATTGTGTAAGACCAAAAGTATCCATTAAAGCATACAGTTCTTTGGCAGTATTGTCCATGTTATTGTCTACATGAATATTTAAGTCACCTGTTATTATTAAAAAGTTGTATTCAGTGCATACAACTGACAGCAGTTCAGCAAACTCATCCATGAATTCTCCAGAATATTTTGGGGGTCTATAAACGACTAAAAACAGAACTCTTGAATCACTCTTCAGTAAGAATGACAAATATTCAAAGGAGATAAAATCCCCAAATATTATTTCTTTGCACTGAAATATTGATTTAAAAATGGCAGCAACTCCACCACCTTTCCTGCAAGTACGACACTTATTTAAATAAATAAAGTCTTGTGGTGCACTTTCATTGAGAATAGTATTACTGATACCATCATTCAACCACGTTTCATTAAGAAATAAAAAGTCCAAGTGATGTGTCAAAATAATATCATTAATTATTAGTGACTTGTTAACAAGAGATCGAACATTAAGAAGAGCTAACTTTAAAAACTTTACTGGAGACACTGGTGGACTTTTTGGATGACATGTTATAGGAGTCAAATTTTTATCTCTATAAAGCTTTTTGCTTTTCTTTAATTTCACAATTTTACCTGTGTTACCTGTCACCACAGGAATTAAAGAAGCTGCATTAACTCCATAGGGCCGTGACTTTTTGTGGTTGTTCCTAAAAATAGAGCTATTGCAGTCTGGACCCAGCACACATCAGACCTGTGTCGCTCTAAGATGAACACAGCTGGCCTGAAGAGAAGAGTGATCCTGGGCCTGGTATCGTCGAGGAGGGATGGGTGGTGCAGATTGGTTTTTTAGAGGAGATAAGATGGGACCATGGTGGGGTAAAGGGTGGAGTGTCAGTCTTGCGCCAGCCAGAACCAGCTCGTTCATCTGGGCAGTTAAATCCAAGAAGGCAGGGGTAGGAGAGAAGCTGGATGAGGTGGAAGTAGGTGAATTTTGGGGTGAAGCAGGTAGGTCCTGAGATGTGGGGGTTGGGTTGACCTCTTCATTTTGGCGATTTTTATTTCTTACTGGAAGCTCATCGACTCCATGTTCTTTCCTTGTTGTTTTGTTCTCCGATGGTACATGTTGTCCTCTGTCTTTATCAGAACTGATAGCAGTGTGACTGGTGAAGTAAAACAAGTTGGATGTGAAGAGTTTTACTCCAGCCTTGTTTAGACACAGTCCATCTGCTCTAAAAAGATGACGACGTTCCCAAAAAATAGGAACATTTTCTATAAAATTTAGTGAAAGGGCAGCACAAGCCGAAGACAGAAATTTATTCAAAGAGTAAATCCTTGAGAATTTCAGATCTCCTTTGCGGACTGGCGGTATCGGGCCACTGATGAACACTTTAGGCTGTAAACAGCTCACAGTTTTTAGCAGATGGGTGAAATCCTGCTTTAACACCTCAGACTCCTCCTTGGCTAAACCATTTAACCCAAAATGAATCACAACATTTTTCAAATGTGGGCAATCTGCAACGATATGCAAGATTTTGTCAGCCAGGTCTGATACTGTGTCATTAGGTAAGCAGATCACTTTCACGTTGCTGCTAAACATCTTCTGAGCATCTTTAACAGAAACGTCTCCCACTATCAGTGTGTGAGGTTGTTGCTTTGGCCGACCATGTCGCTTTTGTTTTCCTGAAGCACTTTCAGTCTTCGCAGTTCCAGAAGGTTGTGTGTTGACCTCATTAGAGCCAGATCCTAGGTCATTCAGCAGTGGGGCGAATCGATTACCCAGTTCTACATGAAACTGGGTTTGTGACTTGGTGATACTCCTGCCTTTAGCAGATGTCCACTTTTGTGCCTGGGCAGACAAGGGAGTTGATGTTGAGGCTGCAGTCTGCGAAGCCAGTGCAGGCCAGTCCGTCTCATTATTGATATCAGGGCGCTTTGCTTGGCCCGTTAGCCTTTGAAGTGGATATGACTTTTTCTTAGGCTTAGCTCCCAGAGTATTGCAGGGAGGACTCGCACCTGTTGGCTTATCAACGGGAACAGGATCCTCCCTAGGCCTGATAGCTTTGTTAGCACGGGCTGGTAGCGAGTTAGCTTTATCCACTCAGCTGTTTTGAAACAGCGGCACAGTCGTATCATTATCATATCCACAGTGTCCATTAACCTCAATGTTTACTTGTATTCCTCGCACTGTAGTCTCCAGTTCAGTAATCTTTTGGAGAAGACTGCTGTATTCTGTTGTGGAAAGAGCCATTCTTCTGCTAGTTAGCTTGCTACTTGTAGCTAGCTAGCTTGCTACTTAGCTTTCCAGTTGAGCCAGTAAATAAAAAGGCAGTAGATGATTACCTCAGAGCCAGAGTCAGATGGTAAATGATAGAGTTTGATGTTGAGGTATCGTATCATTTCTCAGAAGAAAAAGTTCATGTTTAGTAAATAAATTCCTCTGTGCGCTCCGCTCTGCTCTTTTGCTGCTGTCAGCTCAGCTGCAGGAAGGACATCTATGATTACACCTGGGAAGTTGGATTTGTCTGACTGCCACTCTCACTACTGCAGGTGGCACGCTTATTCCAACACCAGCTGAGTGTACAACTTCAGCCTGTAGGTAGTGTATATGATCTACAGTATCATGAGTAGTAGGTGAGAGCACTCTATCAGGAGGTAAGGTGACACCAGCTGTACAGATTCTGGAACTACGTCAATCATCTATTTTCTACCTGTGGTGTAAAAGTGGGCTTCTGGAACTAAAAGAGAGGCTATGAGCAGGATGCAGGAATCACATTATTTAATGTTGATGAAGACTTTCTCTAAACTTGCATATCCCTGATTACTGCCTTTGAATCTAGTCTGGATCACTTCATCCCATTGTGTTGCTGACAGTCATGGAGGACCCTATCTTAGCATAATAGCATCGTCTTTAAAGCTGATATCTGGAGTTTCTGAGAAATCTGTTTATGTTTGATTCTTTTGAAATGCAAAAAAATACCTAACTCGTCTTTTACTATGGTCTACTGCCGGTGGTCATTCATATACATTAATGTATATAAGTCCCTCCTTAGTCCTATAGACCCCGATACAAATGGAAACAATCACTGAATGCACCCAGCCAATAGGCTTCAACTTCATGTTTTTGAGACTGTCAATCAAAGTGACAGTCTCAAAAACATGTCCACTGTGCACAGAAACAAGACCGCGCGTCACAACAGCAAACAGGTAAATATGATTTTGTCTCTTACCTGACCAATAGACCTATATCAATGCGAGCCAATGCGACCTTATAATGTTCCGCAATGCGGATGCAGAAAAGTAGTGGGACGGCTTCTGATAGATTGGTAGAGGCAGTGGGAGGAAGTGAAGCGGTTTAGGGCGGGACATCAAGATGTTTTTCAGAAACTCCAGATATCAGCTTTAAGACACCAGTGTGTTCTTTAATCTACAATGCACTGATACCAAACCGTAATGCTTAACATTACCCAACTAAGAGTGTGTTGACACCGACACACCCTAGAGCATTTAAATCACTCTAGGATTAATTTGCTTGGATAATCCAATTCGTTTAGTGCAGTGTGAACACGCAAACAAAGTCTAGAGTGAATCAAACAGGCCAATTCTACAGCGATTGTTTATGCCAGACTCGGAGTATTTCCAATCTCAGACTAGATTGATTAGATACGCTGTGAACACAACAGCGCTCAGTGCGGACTAAAAACAGGAAGTGTGGGTTTTGACGTAGATCGCACGGCATTGCAGGTGGTCAGAAGTACCGGCAATGGTACAAAATTGGGCTTTAAAACCACCAAAAGCACGGCAACTTGTTTCTGCTCCATTGTTGAATGTTGTGAAAGAACAAACAAAAAAAAGGCTTAAGCACTTTTTTGAACCCAACGATGAGAGCCTCTTCTTTGGGTTTCTATTTCTTGGCCTAGAGAAGTCTCTACTCCCGTAACGGCCCCCTCAAGTGGCTAGCTCTTGCAACTGCACCAGAGGTTGTTTGGTGCAGATCAGAAGTTGCGCTCTGAACGCAAACTCAGCCAAACCAATGTGATAAAACTATCAGCTGTCTTCCGCTCATTCAGACATAGTCCGGGACTAAACCGGTGTGAATGCACCCTGAGAAGCTATGGTTGAAGGTATGAGGACAATTTTACAGAAAAAATCTTATCTGATATCTGTCGGGGTTATTACATTATGTTGGCATATGATTCTACCAATGTTTTCATCTTTGTCCACATTAAAAAATATTGACATACTTTGAAACCTATGTAAACTTAGACTCTTCTGTTTATTAGCAAATCCTTCTGAACCCAAAGGCTAAGCTAAGTGCTATGCTAAGTGACAAGCAAGTTGCCGTAATCTCATCCCATACAAGTGTGATGGTTATAAAAAAAATCCCCTTTGAGTTTAAAGATAAATTCC
The DNA here is from genome assembly GCF_900634775.1 of Gouania willdenowi. NCBI lineage: Eukaryota > Metazoa > Chordata > Actinopteri > Blenniiformes > Gobiesocidae > Gouania > Gouania willdenowi. The sequence continues at coordinate 13,690,340 of NC_041049.1, forward strand.
ATTTGAAGACAACTTCTGTTGAGCAGAAAAAGCTAAATATACCAATTTCTAAAGATCTTAATGCAGTTTATAGGTCACAAAACCTCTGAAAACATTTCCATGTCTGTGTATTTCTCTCATTTTTTGCCCTCTTGCTGAACTCTCTTAGCCTTCCACAGTCTTGATGATAATCACCAAAAGAAAATTTCTAGCTGTATTCTTTCTTTGATTTTCTTGGTGGTGGAGGTCAACAAGCCAAAGTAAATCTTGATCCCGCACTGTCAGCACATTCTCTCAATGTTTGTGTCTTTGAATGCCACGAAAGGTCAATTGATTCTTAAAGTATTATATTTGTTTTCTTCTGAGTGTGCCTTTCTTTTCCCTTTTCCCTCCATTTTTGCAAATTTGATGGACTTGTAGATATATATTTTATTCTTTCCCAGGCTATTGTTGATCAAGCATGTAGGTTAAGTCTTTTCAAACCACATACACAGTATTCTAATGTACTCTTTCTTTTCTTGTTTTTCCACCTTTAAGCGTTTACTGTCTTTGAATCTGACTTCTATCTTTGCTTTAAACTTTTACTCATTAATACCTGTACTCAGGTTTATTGTAATCCATTAAGCTACTCTTTAAGCGATGTGCCTAATCTCTTTCTTATTAAGGTCATTATAAACAGGTGATCTTTATCGCTACCAGCAGGTTCCTCTCATCACCACCGTCCCATTCTATTTCCTTTCTCTGTCTCTTCGGGCTTGTTCAGCCAAGTGCGGAGTCCATCATCTCAGAGTCGAGCCCCTCTAATTACAGCGAGCCATTTTCTGGAGAGCACTTCCATATTGTCTAATGTCAGGAGAAATAAGCAGGTGACAAGATCAAAATTTATTGTAATTGTAATTTTACTTCTCTCTGGTTGCTACGGTGGCTGAGAAGTATAAAACACTCTTACAAATACCACAACAAATGTACAATTTTGAAAACAAATGTACATAATTAGCTAAAAAGAAATTATAAATAGCAAAACACTTTTACAAATGTTGAAACAGTTGCTAGTGTAAAAGTGTTTCTATATTTGTTCATTTGTTTTGAATTTTTGTAAAAGTGTTGCAGTGATTTGTAAATGTGTTGCGGTCATTTGTTTATGTGTTTATGTAAATTTGTCTTCAAAATTGTACATTTGTTGTGACAATTGTATAAGTGTTTTGCTATTTGAATTTTTTTTTTTTTTTTTTTTTAGATAATTATGAATATTTGTTTTCAAAACTGTAGATTTGTTCTGGTATTTCACTTCTCAGCCACCGTAGGTTTCTACAGTATGTCTTTAAAATCTGCAAACATAAGCAGCGTTGGGGTCAATTACATTTTTCAGTTACAATTACATTTTCAATTACCCATTTTCAATTACCCATTTTCATTTACAATTCAATTCCAATCACAATTATTTTTTATCCTTAGAAAGTCAATTACAATTACGTTCTCAATTACAATTAGTCACAATTACTGAGCCTGAAATGAGCATCCTAATAAAAATTAACCTTCCTCCTGTGTTAGCTTTCTGTTAGCATCTCTTATGATAACAGGTTCTAAATTAGCTGTAAAATACAATAAAAACAAATATCTATCATCAAATTCATTTCCTATCTATTGCTTCCTGATCAATGAAAATACAGGTTTTAATTTTTTTGTCAGTTTACCCCTCGATTTCAATTTTTTTAAATGTTAAAATGTGGGAGAGCTTGATCTGAAACGTATTTGAATAATTGTTACATAGAACTGTAACACGGTTCCCCAGTTTTGGGTTAAATTATAATTAAAATTTTTTATAGAATTTCCATGGCAATTACAACTACAGTCAATTATCTAAACTCATTTCCAACTTAGTTACGAGTACGACAGCAATGTGTTTTTAAAATTACAATTATAATTACACCATAATTGTAATGGTTTGCAGCTTCTGATACATTTGGCCAAAACCCATGTCCACAAAGATTAGAAAGTATATCCATCCACTGGTGTATCAAACACCTGGTCTTTGCTAGACCATGTCGGAATGGCCATCTGTGGTCTGAAGCACAACGACTATAAACCAGACCAAACCTGATTTTGTTATGAACACGCTCATGGCTAAACAGATGAATGTTAATACAATCACACTTAAAAAGAAGTCAAGGTGCCAACGGGGACGATGACAACTGCAGGGGTTTGAGAAGAAGAGAGTGAGTGAAGATGTCAAAGCAAAAGAGAATGTGGAGTAAAAATAAAGAAATATCCAAAAACAAAATAGTAAGACATTATATTACCATATTGATGAAACAAAGGAGTATGGTAAGAGTTAAACAAAGACTGTAATCATGAACAGCAAAGTCCAAATATAAAGCACGTTTCTTTATATATGCAGCTGGAATATTTTTCATGATGTTGTCACAGCAATAAGTAAGAGAGGTATTTATTTGTACATTTGACTTACCTTTGAACACAATATTAGTTTTGTTGGGTGACAGGGTACTTACCAACAGGGCTTTGCTTTTCCTCCCTTTCATTAGTTTTATTCCATAATTCTTTCAGTTTTGCACTACTATTAGTAAACCGGAATTTGATTTGTCGTTTTTTTACTTTTTATGAATACTATTTGAAGACACTCCATTGGCAAAAAAGCACAAGTTCAGTTTTTAAGTAAAGTGTTTATTTTTTTCCCTGATGATTAATTGCATAATTACCAGTATCTAATTAGCATATCGATAATTATGCACAACACATCTCTTTTGCAAACTCTCCATACCATTTATAATGCATTCTGCCCTCTATTTATTCTATTGGTCCTGTTGGTTAATGTGCTCAGTCCAACCTTTAAAATAAAACACAATAATAATAATAATATTAATATTGTATAGTATTAAACATTTAAACATAATAATGTATACCACAGTATACATTTCTCCTGCTAACCATATTGCCTTGTTTCTACTTCTGGCTACAAGAGCCAGAAGTAAAACAGAAGGACAATGAAGGAGCACAGCATGGCATACTCCATCACAGAATGGAGTGATTAGCAGGTAGTGCATTAATGGCAGTGCTTCTTTTTTAATTATACTCCCATTATTAACATTGGTACACTATATGTAGCTGATATATGTATGCACAGATGTATACATATATAAGTACTGCATGATGTGTTTAATTTTTGTTTGCTTCATAAAATAAGAACAATGGCTTACCATTACCATGGTAACACAATCTTGCAGATGTTGCTGTATTCAGAATCATGGGGGTGGGGAAAAGGGTAGATAAAACATTCAGTAATGGAAACAGTTTTTAAGCTTCAGTTCACATCTTCCTGAAAAGCCGTGGGTAGTTTTTCTTTAACACTTTTAGGCACCTGGTAAACAAAATATATAAGTTTGACTGAAACTGAAAGATGAGGTCAAATCCAATCCTTTTTTTTTAAAACTGAGAGTGATTTGCATTTATTTGATTTCTCATCCACTTATTATACGATTAATGTTTTTTGCATTAAAGGTGTAAAATTCCACCTTGGAAAGACTTTTCATATTTGATATATCAAAGCAGCCTTGACAGATACATTTAATTAGATTTTGTTTTTTTAATATATATTACTACCATAAATGTCCGTGTTAATGTGTTGTACATGTGTTTGCCTGAACATAATAAATATGAGGCAGCCTATTGTGCAGTACAAGTGTCAGAGTTAGCAGCCTCATCCTTCATCCTCATTGCTCTGCAAAGTGCCAACCTCTGCTGTCGCTGCAGTAATTTTTAGGGTGAGATTCCGGTGTGTTATTTTGGCAGCTTATGAATGTAAACGATTTAAATTTTAAGCAAAAACGCACATTCGCTGACTGACGGAATATTGTACTAACACCATGTTCAGGGATCCAGGATGTAATTGTATCTGAGGTTTTATTCTTCTCTGAATCTCTTCCCTGGCTTGGTACAGGTCCAGTTGAGGAACAATCAGTGCCCTTAGAATGCAATTCTTTACCCTGTACCTCTCTTTCTGCCTGGTACTGCGCTCCAGCAGCTGGAAAGGTGAATTGGTATGGATCCAATGACAACAGTGAGAAAGAGAATCCATGCTCCAGAAACTTTAATTTATCCTCTTTCGCTCCATTTTTGTGCATCGAAGACAAAATAAGCTACTCGATCTTGGCCAGTTTTCCTCCTGCACATTTTATCAAAGGTTTCTGAACCAAACACTTTTAGATGAAACACACTTTTAATGGAATATGTTTTAAAAAGTCAAAAAGCTGTAAATGCTTGAATTTCGATAATGGTTTGACACTTTTTTCTTTTACCTTACAGACATACAATAATATAAAAACATACAAACTGGGCTTCTTTTTGCTGCAAGTTTTCTCAACAAAGGAGAAACCAAAACCTGTATTTTTGAGTTATTCACTTTAGCTTGTGGTACAAAAACTTCCTTATTGTGCCATATCACCAATTGTTATTAAAATATCTGTAAAACCAGTTTACATACAAAGTCAATGGATAGATGCGTCCCAGATGTGAAATCTTTCTAGTGCGGCGGTGCAGTGCGATCCGCCCGTCAAGTGCGTTGGCCGTGCGAGCATGCTCCCGATTTTACTCACATCCGCACATTTGCACATTCGCAAGAGTTGAAAAAATTTAACTCCAGCGGCTGTTTTGTATGACGAAAGCCAATCAGAGTCATTGTTGACGATGACGTCAGGCCGTCAACACGGACACCGGTTTGTTCAACCATGGAGTAGAAGCTGTGTGTGACCACCTGGAGCTGTATGACACGGCCTTTATAACCGGGACCGGACTAGGAAGGATTTGATGTGGAGGGGAACAAGCGAGGAGGTGGTAGTAGCAGGTAAAATTTTGAAAATCGGCACTACTCGCTTCAGTAGGCAATCTCCGATTTGGATGTGTCGCTGGTGGATGGGGCTTCACTTCAGATGTGCGTATGATGCGAATGGGGAATTTTTTGATCCCGCGGACCCTGCGGTACATTTCGTGCGACAGATGCGTCCGGTGCAGCAGAAGACGCAGTTGGTGTCAACGCAGTATAAGGCAGACGTTTGTATAAAGTTGTCATCCATTGTAGCTATTGTGTTGTAAACAACTAGCTGCTTCCCAATGCAGATGAATGGAGCCTATATCTACCAGTGGCCTCTGTTTCTGTGTGTCTATAGCTCCTTTCCAGCTTTCCAGGCTTTGTCAATTTGTTCAGTTTGTTATATAGAGGAAACATCTAAAGTTTTCCCCAAAATGTTTTCTGGACAGTCTGTAAGAAGGTGGAAGGAACGAATTGAACAGAATTTTTTTGGAGTTTGTATTCTGTTCATTGCTTTTTAAATGTTCATAGTTGGGCAGAGTTGCTCTTACTGTTCCCTAAACCAGGGTTTTAATCATCTCAAGGTTTGTTATGCTGGCATGACTTTGAAATAAACTTGTTAAAGAAAACAAAATATTGTAAATGTTGTAAATGAAAACATAAATAGAATAACAAATAACCAACTAGGCAGAAAAAGAAAAACAAAAGAGAATTCCAACTGAGGTCGTGTCCATCTCTAGAATTTGCTCGTACGATAGGACCAACGTGTGATTTTCAAACATTTGTATCTGACCAATCCCAGCGTACAAATGATCGGGTGTTGATAAATGCGGCGGCTGAATTTTATCGTTATTAACATGTTACGCCCTTAAATCTTCCTGGTTCGGAGGCCCCGCCAACTGAGATCAAACAAACACTGGCGAGAAAGGAAAGGAATTCTCACATCTGAGGTGGAGCAAAACAAAACAAGAGTTAAAGGTATAGTTTCGCAGCATTTCTGTGTTTGCAGCGTTTTGCTGTTTGCTGCAAGTTTGGTGACATCTGCCCCCCTGTGTGCGCTGCGAACAACTTCACAGCAGAGATCCTGGAGACACTCACAAAAATATACTGTTTATATCAGTTGTCCATATGCTTTAGGCAATAAATAACACATTAAAAAAAAATAACAACGCCCTTAAAAAAAGCCTTAAAGAACAAATTGTTGACCCTTGACTGTGATTGCTATGCCTTTAGCCAATTTCACCAATACTTCATCATATTACTGATTGAATATTACTGATGAAGTTTAAGGTATACTTTACATTTTAAAAGCATAAATTATACACAGCAGCAATATGTGTCTGCTTATGTTTAAATGACAGCTGAGGTTTGTTTAATATTTGATTTTCAGCCTCAGTCAGATTTTGCTGCTGCACCACAAATCCACTCACTTAGAATTGTTTACACAAGGTGAGACCTGACGTGAGATCTGATCATAGCGTACGCTCACCTCAGAATTGATAAATACCGACGTTTGCGTGAAAATGGTTGAAAGCACAGATCTGAGCGTATGAACAGTTGATAAATTAGGGCCCATATGTAGCTTTTTGCAGCTAAATATATGTTCTACAATTATTGAGGCTTTTATCATTTATCATATTAAAATTTGCAATACTGTACCGTTAAAAGTAGTTGTGAATTAAATAATAAAAGTGACAAGGAGTTTGGCCACTGCCTATTAAAGAACCACAGGGCATGAGTATACTTAATTACAGAAAAGTTCTCCTGTCTCCTGTAGGCTTTCATTTTGACACAAGATAAACGCCCAGGGCAACTGTCCCAAGCTTGACCGACCTAAGCAAAAAAAAAAGAAGCGCTAATTCAACACGCACGGAGAGAAACAGGCAGACAGAAACACAACCATTCCATTGATACTCTGCCAGGGTGATTCACAGCCTACACTGTGTAAAGAAAATGGGGCTCATGCACTGATTTGGGGATAATGTTTGTGACCTGTGGTTATGCTATAATTCATTCCGCTAGAACAGCAACAGCTGAGAAATCTACTTTTGCCAAAAAAACCTTCAGGTGCAGTTGTGTAAAAAGCAATCCCCACCTTTCCTGACACTTAAATACAAAGACAGGCACTGATAGCACAGGGTGGGAACTGACACCGGCACAGATTTTTGAACAAAATCCAGCTCAGACATTCATGCATTATTAATTTCCCCTCTGCGTCGGACAAGCATTTGCTGTCAACCTAACGACACAAACTGTTCTATGCATTTGTACCCTATCTGCTTTCCAACACATTGGGCATTCCGCACGGGGCTGGGCAGCGGAAGGCAGGAAATTAAAGTCTGACAGGAGAGCAGATACAAGAGCACAGGGAAGCAAAAAAAAAAGACTTTAAAATAGGAAATATTCAAGAGACATTTCTAATACCACTTTAAATGAGTTTTTCCTACCACACCAACATTTATCAACAAGACAGAGGCTTTGTATGTTTATCTTGTTTTACAAAGTCATTACCAATGAGAAGATGTAATGGTCTGGTTCAGACAGAAGGTAAACACTTCTCATTTAGCATCGCAATGATCATAAATGAAAATAAAGGGTGAATTCAAATGTGTTTGTGAACTTATGAATACTGAAGATAAACACTTGTGTTACATTACAAAACAAAGGAATACTGCTATATTTCTAAACCTATTAGTCACTTGAAGTCAAAGGTCAATGTTAAACAAAACCAAAGGCTGTTTTGTTCATTTCTAAAGTGATCCTCCATGCGTTCAGGTGAGGTAAATAATAAATGTAACTACGGGGAAATGTAAGGCTTTATACACAGTATATCCCTGCAATATGTAAGCCAAAGTATCTATGAAATGTTGTCATAGCAACGTGTGCAGGCACACAATGGTACAGTAGTGCTCAGCAACAATCACTATCGACGTGAAAAGAAACCAAACCTTTGATGATGAGTCGTAAAAACAAAGAGAAAGGCAAATTTCAAGGTGAACAAAACCAAACCTGGCAACCTGAAACTAGAACCATGCAGAGAATTTCCTCCTTTTCTGCAAGACTTTGACATTGCAAACTCCTCATTGTGAGATATTCTGCTGTAAAATCAATGCAGCAAAAAGAAAGAAAAAAAAAATAGGGGACTGGAGCTCTGTGTTTAAATTCAGCTGAGTGAGCAGGGCCACCAACACTAAGGCTCCCTGAGCAACACCCTTAACCACCTTGTTTGCTTGCCGGACGCCTCCAAAGTGGCAGCACAGTGGGGAAATGTGTGATTACTACTGTTAATAACAAAGTAATAAATAAATAATTGCTATTATTATTTGTACATCACTGTTGCAGACTTTATTGCAGACTAAAAGCAATACTAACCCTGTTGCTTGGTTTATATACTCTCGGTTTGTGTCTGAAAATATCGTGCTAATATATCTATCTACAAATACAAGGATTGTGTCAGGCCCTCTTAGGCTGCAGGCTCTCTCTCACTGTGTGTGTGTGCTTAATTACAGGAGTGACTTCAGCTGTGCAGGAGCTGAGCTGCAGCTACAACCAATCACCACTCTCCACAGCTATAAGAACCGGTCGTCAGCTCCACCTCCTTGCCAGATCGTAGACTCAGTTTCAACTAGCTCAGTCAGATCCTGCCTTCCCTCCACTCCTGAACAAGCCTGGTCTCAGCCACACGGACTACCTGCCTTGCCTGCCTCTTTGTCAGCTCACCGACCTGCCCTGGATCCCCTGTTCTCTCCACGCACCAGCCTGCCTCTGTCAGCTCTCATCCGGACTCTTCACCTGCAACTTACTAATAAGTACTGGAAATAAACATCGTCATTGCATTCGTCATCAGTCTCAGTCTCCGTCTCTGCAATTGGGTTCTTTACGGGATACAAGCCTAACAGATTGTCTGTGTGTGTGCGTGTGCGTAGAGTGCATATCTCCCTGACACGGTGTTTGATTGAGCTGAAACTTTTTTAACAGCTTGCACATAACTTATTTTGAGTTGCAAAATGTTTATTTTAATTTTATTTTGAACGTGGGTTACACCGCACATGAGAGGGGGGAGGGGCGTCCGGATATCAATAATAATAATAATGGCTTGGATTTATATAGCGCTTTTTTTCAAGGGGACTCAAAGCACATACAGAAACCGTTATTAATTCACACCAGTCACTCACACAGTCATACCGGTGGTGGTAAGCTACAATGTAGCCACAGCTGCCCTGGGGCATACTGACAGAAGCGTGGCTGCCATTTCGCGCCTACGGCCCCTCTGACCACCACCAACATTCATGCACAATTCATGCCCAAGGACACAACGACAATGACTTGGATATAGCGGGATTCAAACCCCCAACCCTTCGGTTACTGGACGACCCACTCTACCACTGAGCCATGGTTGATCCATGCCCGCAAAGTCCGTGTAAACATGCACATTTCTATAAACGCTGATATAACCTAATGCGCACCTTGGATGTACATGCTGCACGCACACAGAGACGTTTAGAGAGACAGTTGCGACAACAGAAGTTTGATAGAAACTCAAATAGTTCCCGAAAGTTATTGCCGGGCAATGCCAGCGGCTGGGCTCAAAGCGAATAGCAAAACATGCACATTTCTCCGCAAACACGCCATTATAAATGCTGATATTTTCACCACGTGTTCATAACCTAATGCACACCTTGGATGTACATGACATGTTTATGTGTATTTTTGTACATTTTTGAGTTTTTCCTTGCCAAAGGAGGGTCTAAGGACAGGGGATGACATTTATGATCCATTTGCTTAAAGGGGACATACAATGGTAAATCCACTTTTTTAGCCCTTAAATGCATTTTGTTGTATATTTAGAGTGTTTAGAAGTACAGAAAAGTTCAAATTAGTCTCTTCAGGTGCTCCGTTGATATCATTATATTCTGTTTTGGTCTGTTTTGGTTTTTTGAACAATAACGTCACAGTATTTGCAGTGGAACTGCCAAATTAGGACATCAACTCCAGGCCCAACACTTCGAGAATTCCGCCATTTTTATTTCTCGCTTTTATTTTGTAGTCCAAGCGCAAGGATGCCGAAGTTACGAGAGGATAAGTCAAAATGTTTGGTTGTTGGATGTAGTAACCCACACGCTTCATTACACCGTCTCCCAGCATCAGAACCTTTTCAAAGTGCCTGGTTGAGTTTTATTTTTCATGGAAATGTAACCACATCTGTGGGTACGGTCATTTTTGTGTGTGCGAAGCACTTCAAGGATGACTGCTTCTGCAACCTCCACCAGTATAAAGAAGGATTTGCCGAAAGACTTCGTCTAATTGGGGGGTCAATTCCTGCCATCTTTGGAGACGATGAACAGAGAACTTCGGTAAGCTATAAATAACGCTAAAAAGTGTGATGATAAGACGTCCCTGTCATTGTTTTGTTAGCATTAGCAGTTGCACCGTCTTCAGACTTCATATGTTAGCGCTGTGTGCTCGTTTTAGATCCTTGATGATATGGCCTACATGATTTAATTTAAGTCTAAAGTTTTCATTAGTCATTTCATTTTGCCGTTTTTGTCTTTGAAAAGACTGTATTAAAATGCATTTCGTGACGTTAGCTTGGCGCCAGCATTAGCTCGGTGCTTGTGTTAGCTCACTTGTTAGGGTTCTGCAGGTTCATCTTCATTTTCATCTCGCTCCGCTGGGTCAGACTCTGGCTCAAACATGTAAGGTTGGATGGACAAGTCTTCCGTTGTTGACATTTTGTAAATAACGTGTGAATAAAAAGTTTCTCCGCCGCTAAATAATCGTATCTCTTCTATCAAACTACAAAAATGGCCGAACAGGGTGGAGTTGAACCGAGTGTCACCTCTGCAACCTGGAGAGGGGGCGGGGTATGAAGTGTCTCATTTGCATTTAAAGAGACAGCACCAAAACGAGTTGCTCTAAGAAGCACATCAGAAAAGGGGTAGAAAAGGGGCCTGTGAAGCTATAATAATGAGGAATTCAGACCCAAGCATTGCAGTTCTGTTTTATATAGACCACAACTGTATGATTTATATGTAAAAAGGAAGGATTTAAAAGCATGATATGTCTCCTTTAAGTCCAGCATTGGACTTAAAGGGTGCAAATTGGACATTGGTGCAAACTTTATTTATCATTTTATCATGTGCATGTCCCATAGAAATACAGCTGGGAAATTGCAAACGCTATTTTACTTTGCACCCACAAATAAACCCCTTAATAACACTACCGAGTACAGAGTATGTACACCTCTTTGCACATCCAACCTTCAAACACATACTCATTTGCCGATAATTGACAACTCTACTTAAGCTCCCACTATATGAATACATATTTCCGATGGGCATAGTACTAGTTATGATAAAGTGGTGCGCCCTCAGCAAACAAAATTGTGCTTTTTACTCACTCAAAGAGTAATGCTGCACAACACTCAAACCCATGGAACTTGTATATAAAACTTTACTTATGAAAGTTTTCCCATTTGGAAATGTTCAAATTTGCTCATTTTGATGTCTGAATTGCAAGTCTGCCATTTTATTTGCAGGAGTGAGGCTTAAAAGTATGTGCCACCTTCTCAGAATGAAGTATACAAGTAATCTTCATAATTACATCGTCTGAGTCCTGTCTGTGCAGCGTCTCTGTGACAGTAAAGGATGGATGGCACTAGGACTGAAATATTAATAAATGAAGGCCAGGAGATTTTTCAACTTTTTTTTTAACTGTAGAGAACAATAACCAAGTTGACAATATTACCTGCACTACTTGTACCAGTATATATATATTCATATTTATATTCATCCTTATATTTAGGGCGCAAGCAACAATGGTGCATAGGACCCTATTGTAATGGACCTCGTATTTATTATTATTATTATTATTATTATTATTATTATTAATACAAAAAAGTGATCACATTTTTGAGCGCCTAAACACATTCAAAAACTCCTGAAAATTTCAACGCATAATAGGACTAGCGAAAAATTTGATATTTTGGGGGAATTGCACATGTGAATGGCAGAATGACTCAATAGGGGGGCTAATGCAATTGGCAATAAAACTGATTCTGATTGAGACTGACTTAGTGAATCATTAATTACTTGAGAATGTGCTGTTTTTCGGGGGTTCCAAAATGAATAGCAAGTTTAAAGACATGTTTAGATAGAGAATGCCAACAAACAAATAAAAAAAAATGGAGAATCTTACCGTTGAAGCTGACTGCACGAATGTGGCTGAGCAACTCTTTGCCATCGATGTTGTTGGCCATTCGCGGGCAAAGGCCGGCGTATCCGTAGCAGAGCTCTCTGTGCATGCGGTGCAGAGCGTGGGCCATGGCGTACACGGCGTCCATGACAAACTGAACCTTGCCTTCTTGTTCGTAGCTGGAATCCCGACCGACTTTTTCCAGACCTGAAAGATGACAGAAGAAAGAAATGGTAAAGGACTTCACCTATAAAGTGCTCTATACCAGTGATTATCAACTGACCAACACTCTGAGTTGCTTTGTCAACTATTATATAACTTTGAAACGCTTATCATGAGTAAAAAACATTCCCAGTTCTCCCATTAAAGTATCCAAACTCAGATTGGGGTTCAATTGTTTTCTGTATGTACCTACTGATAAGGCAGTTAGCAGTTAAAATGAACAAACGTAATTCTGTAAACTTAGATTGCACCGTGATTCATAGATTTTGAGTTTGTGGATAAAAAATGGCTACAGCTAAAGCCCTGACTTTTGAAAATGTTGCTGAAGTTACATTAAGTTAAGGGTCAGTGCTGTGTGTACGTTGTTGTGTCCCCAAGATGCACTTTTTGGTTTTCAATTAAAATAGTTCAGTGTTAAAATGAACATTTTCCTCACTAGCATTACAATAATTTGTTCATCATTAAGCTTGAATCGTGTGTATTGGTACACAGTGATATATTGCATGTAAGGTTCAAACTGCAATGTGTTTTCATTAAATACATTTGAAATGTTGAACATTTTTGCTTGATTGGGGTCATGGCTTCTCTGTATGTATGGAATGTGACCCACATTTTACCACGGTCATTAAATTGTGACACAGTTTTTTTTTAAGAGTTCAACCAACCAAATTATTTTTTTCTAAAATAGCTGTTGAAAACACACATATATAATCTTTTTTTAAACATAAATTTATATACAGTATATTCCCGTGTAACATGCATTTCACAGCACCCCTGTCAAAAGAAAAGTTTCTTTCAAAATAAAAGACAAGTCCAACATGAGAGATATTAAGTATTCATTTATTTTTGACCAGCTGTCCGCGACCCAACCAGTGCAGGTCTGCGACCGAGTAAGAAAGAAAGAAAGAAAGAAAGAAAGAAAGAAAGAAAGAAAGGTAAAGTTTGTGCATGACACGTTGAGCAGCAGACAGAGAGGCAGGTCACACAGCCTGACAGTGACAAATTCCTCCTCTCAGCCCGTTCTCACCCTGGTAGCAAAGTTACAGAGGAAAGAACAACATGTTCTCCTCTCTCTCTTCTCAACTGCTGATAATGGCATTTCTGTGTATGAAAGAAGCTTTCGTTTTCTTGAAAGAGCAAAGAAAAAAAAAAAGACCAGATTTTCTTCTCGACAAATCGATCAGGCCTGTGTTGAGAACTTTTTTTTTTTTAAATTCACTCGATTTCTACAAATCAGTTCTCAATACAACTGCTTAACCCTCCTATTATACTTAGGGTCACTTTGACCCTCAGTATAATAGGAGGTTGACTGATTGTCATTCAAAAAACAATCATCGACTTCATATTTGATGACTTTTCCTAATGTGATGATCATGGTGATTTTGTATTTCAATGTGTTGAATAAATATTGCACACGTTGGTGTTCCTCTGGTCAATTTGTAAACGTGTCCGTATGTCCGCTTTTTCACAGTGAAAGAGACGTAGAGGAGAATGTGTCTGAGACAAAAGACTTTATAATGAATTACCCCAAATATGTTGCAAAAAATAGATAAAATTAAGTAGATAAATATGTTTATAAGAGGAAAGCGGGGGTCAACAACATCAATCCATATGGTACATTCTGTGAGAGTCATGAATGTGCAACGTAAATTGGAAAATACTTGGATGAAAGATTTTCAAGATAAAATAATTGTAATTTAAAAGGAATTATTTAAGTATTCCACCAATAAACAAAGTGCCTGACACAAAAACTTGGTCAACAATTTTCTAACGCAAATCTCCCTGGGGTCAGATTGACCCTGTGGGTAAAAGACGTTAGTAATATTTGAGGATAATTGGAAGGTTAAGGTTTATTCAAGCAGCATTTGGAGCAGATGCTGTCGAGCACATTTCTGTCCTTTTCTTTCCTGAGCTGTTCTAATTACTGCTGTCTAATTAACCACTGTCGATTGATGTTTTGATTCGTCAAGTGTTTGAGGCATATTTTTATTCCGGCGCTCGGCAACATAAGGATGCACACAAGAACAATAAACATGTCTCCTCTTCTGACTCACATGTGCACTACGTAAACCCTCATAAAATACAAAAAAACACAAATAACCTCCCTGTGGCAATTTATTGACATGTTTTCATGTTATGGATGAATCTGAGTAGCTAAAACCTAAATATATTGTGATAGAAGTGAGAAATTGCAGGTCAATCATTTTTTTTTTTTTTTATATCAAAGGTTTAAGGTTTGAACAATTTATGCACTCCCCAAAATTGTAAATTCATTATTCCCTTAGTTATATCCTTCTCTTCTTCACATTTTCCAGTTTTTGTTGCTCCTCCCGACTTGTCTCTCACTCTCCCATCCTCTCTTTTAATCCCCTCTTCTGCTTTCCACTTTTACCCTTTACAAGTAGCTCTCACCTTCAGGCAATACAAACCAAATTAAAATCCATCTGGGCCGAGTTGAATTAACAAGACCAGAGGCACCCGGGATCAATATGAGGAGCCATATGGAATTAAAGGAGTCCCAGGGATAAAATAAAATTTAGAGGGTGTTTTGTATGCTTGTCCTTCTTTTGGCAGTTTGTCAGCATTGTGTGTGAGCTCTTGTAGAACAGTCATGCAGGATAAGCTAATGCTGGAGTCTAACTTCTGGGCAAAATATGTCAGAAAAGTAAAAAAAAAAAACAAAAAACAGTGGAGTACAGTAATAAGAGCTCAGCTATTTACAAATATCTGTCTTTTTTAGAGTTTTGCACTTACGGAACAAATTGCCTGTCAGCTTTATGCATATTAAAAAATGCTTTAAAATCATATTTTTTTTTTAACAATCTTAATGTATCAGTGTGTCTTTAGCAACCATCACAGTGGAAGCTAATGGGGATTAGATCAACAAATAAACAAATAGAGCTTATGATAGACAGAGCTTAAAATGTGTCAGAAAAGAAGAACAAAAAAACAGAGGAATACAATTGTACATTTTAAAGAAGATTAAAAAAATAAGTAAAGATAGAGCTTATAGATGAAAAACATCATGAGTTTATTTAATTTATTTGTTTGTTTTTCAGAATTAGAAAGGCTTTTGTTTGCCAAGTACAGTTTAAAAACAGTACAAGGAATTTACTTTGGTAGTTGGTGCAAAAAACAAAAAACAAAACAGAAA
Source organism: Gouania willdenowi (assembly GCF_900634775.1). NCBI lineage: Eukaryota > Metazoa > Chordata > Actinopteri > Blenniiformes > Gobiesocidae > Gouania > Gouania willdenowi. The sequence goes on from NC_041049.1 coordinate 13,705,711, forward strand.
CAATAATAATAATAATAATAATAATAATAATAATAATAATAAACGTAAAGTATAAATATATACATATATACAGGTAATATTTTTGCTTGCTCATTCATTGTTCCTCTCATACCTGATGTGATACTACATTCCTCTGACCCACAGTCTACTTTGTGTCTGATGTAACCTGTGGCTATTTAACAATTAAATGCTCATAAAGGAAGATGATACAGAAGGTTGAGGTTTGAAGGTAAAAAAAAAGCATATGGAAACCAACATGTGCTTCAGGCACATATTGTTTTTTTCTAAAGGATATAATGAAACACTTGTTGCTCGTCAGAGGAAGCAGACATGTTTACTGTGTGCATCCGGTTTGACATTTAACAATAGAAAACATGCAGCATAAGTGACAGATGGTAGATGTATATGCAGATAAATAAGGGTTATAACAACCTGCTCAGTATTTAGATTTACATATACGTATCTCAGGAGCTGCATAGAAAAAAATACACGCTTACTTTGAGTCTCAGCAAATGATCCACAGCTGACTGTGTTGAAGCTGCTACACAATTACTTTTTTTTTTTAAATCAGATAAATCCATAGTGTAGACCTTGATCAAAAAAATTAAGATTTTGTTTTCGTTTCCACTGTGAACACTCCATTTGATGACTTTTTAACACACTGCATTGTGGGATGAGGAGGCATGGAGACGGGCACATGGAAGTGTTTTTACGGGAACTACTGGAAGCAAACTAGAACAAAAACAGTGGTAAGAATTTCAACATTTTCTCCTGTGTTTTTGGAGAACATGATGTTCGACTCATTGATCTATGAGGTATACAAAATGATTTTATGTGTGTTGTGGGTTTCAGCTTTAAGTTTATTTCAGCCACAAACCAAGTTATTCTGTATTTTTCTTTAACTGTTGCATTTAGAATAAAGTCATGGATTGTTCAGTTTAATGTTGAAACATTTCCCTTTTTTTCCTATAAATCTGTGGTTCCTAACTTTTTTGTCTCCTTGTTTTTGATATTTGTTGTCACACTGCATATGTGTCACCGGGCTCGACTTAAAAAGCAACAGCAACTGATCCAATCAAAAGAGAATTATCATTTAAGTATATAAACATGATCTTTTACCCCAGTGGGGTCCACAAAAATGTGATTCTCTGATCAAAGGGCCACAGTATCAGCGTTCATGTCATCGTTTAGAACAGTGGTTCCCAAACTTTACACAGTCCCGTACCCCTTCATACATTTAACCTGAAGCCATGTACACCTACCGCTGCACACTTAAAAACATAATAATTTAATGCATTGTTTTTTGATCTTTGAGGTCATAACCTCATGTTGGGTGACCTGGAATTCAAATGGGGTCCTGAAATGTCTAATAATTTATAATAATCAAAAGAAATACTGATTAAAAACATATATATTTTTTAAATATTTTAATTATTATTGTTTTTCAAATTATAACACCACACACAAAACAATCTGAAACAACTATATTCTATACTTTCACTTTCTCAAATATAAATCCAGTTCAAATGAAATGCAGTCTGAGCATAAAAACATCTGAGCTGTCGTTTTGTGCACTAATTCTGGCAACAACAAACACGATCAAAAGCTAATTCTAGAAAGAAAGAAAAAAGTCTGGAGACGCCAAAAATATGTGATATTAAAATGGGGTCGCGGTCCAAAAAAGTTGAGAACCATTGATGCAATGTTACATACAATGTATAAAAGATGTCTCTGAATTTTACCTATCCTGTTGAGGAACAATATATAGTAATAATAAATATACTAATCTGTAACCATGGGTAGTCTTACATCAGCTAATGTGTAATTTGTGGCAATGCATGGAGGCTCCTGACTGCTGGTCAATTTATATTATAGTTTCCAATATACCTCCTATGACAATTTGCGTACCCCTGGAGGTACCCGTACCCCACTTTGGGAACCTAGGATTTAGAATAATGACAATAATTTGAACATAAATGCAGGAAAGATGAAAGAGTTTGTGTGTTTTGTAGTTTGTCCTTTATTTTTTTTTTTACATTCTTGTTTCAAATTTTATTTTTATTTTTTGGAGTTGTGCATTTTTGTAGCAATTTTGTGTATTTTTCTGTAATTTATGTTTTTTGGAGCCATTTTGTGTATTTGAATTGTAGTTTTGTTCATTACTGGAGTCATTTTGTTAGTTTTCTAAGTCAGTTGTGAATTTTTGTTGTAGTTTTGCGTGTTTTTATGATTTATTTAGTGTATTTACTTTCAGGGCCTTTGATTAAAGACCATATGTGGCCCCTGGGATGCCAGTTGGCCATGTCTGCACTAGAAGAAACACATTCAGATGTTTAGGTATCACAGAGTTAGAATCGATGCTAGCTTGTACCACATTTAGTTGCATCAAACTGTGCATGGAGACCAAAAATGAGGCTTTCTGGATTTGCTGATGTTGTTATTCCCAGTACTGGGATAAGCTTCAGTGATTCCTTCAATGCTGCTAAGCAGTAACAGCTAATAGAAATGGACAGCAAGGTGACGCTAATGTGGCTAACAAACTGGTTAACTGCTTTGATGGATCTAACTAGGAGTCAATTTACAGCTCCTGTAACTCATTACCAGTCATTCACAGGTCAATACAATGACTTTACATTAACCATTGAATTAAGAGCTCATGGAATATGTGTCTCATATGTAAACATTACATCATTTAGGATATGATAAAGGAAAAAGTAATTGGCCTTTGTTTCAGTTCCAATTATTTTTAGTTATCACATACATAAACAGATAGATATCATAGATGACAGATTATTGGGTTAAATAGACTTAACACCTTTGAAAATGTGTTTGTTAGTTGTGCAAAACCCTTGAACAAACCCATGCAACCACTACTGCACAAAGAAGAGAATATAAAGTAGAATAAGTTCTGATCATCAGACACAGTAGTATAGAACAGCGTTGATGTACGGCAATGCACTCGCGTGATGTTTAGGGTCATTGACTTCATTCATTACCTGTGAATGGATTTGGTAAAAACAAATGAGGTGAGACCAGAGAAGGATTTGAGCATTGTTTGCGCAAGGTCAGTCAATGCCACTGATCAAAGCACAACGACAAACCCAACATTATCCCTTCATTTGTCCAACATGAGTAATGATATAAATAACAGAGAAGTTGCGATGCAGAAACTTAGCTTCAGGAAAATAGATATATGCTGCCAAACCAAGGGTTTGTAAAGAAAGCTGGAGGAAAGGAGGCGAATCAAAGAGTAAAAAGCGTATAGTGTTAAAGCCGCAGTATGTATGGTTTTTATAGTAAATTTTCGGCATTTTGTAATTCATAGTATTCTGAGAGGACTATAGAGTTCTGCGACTTATATTCTGCGACTTGTATTCAAGCTTCAGAAAACAAGGAGTGGGACGCAATTTTTCAGCCAATCAGAGATCTTTTTACAAACCAGGTGATTCAGGAGCTGTTTTAGGCGTTACTATGGCATTCATTTCCTATCCGTGGTGAAGGTGCAATGGTGGACGTTCCAGCAAGAAAAGTCCCCAAAGCAAAGTTAGGCACAACAGATTACAAGTCAAAAAAGGAAGACTGATGTGGAGAAGCAAAAATCTAAAGGTGCGTTCACACTGAACGCAACTTCATCGACTTAAATCGCCCATGACAAGTCGCTTGAAAATAACTGTGCCTTTTACCCACTTCATTGCTTCATCTACCTGCCAATTTCAAATCAATGCAAATGATTGACGTTGTGTCATTTAGGTTGGTTTTGAATGTAATCTAGTCGCCAGAGTCACTGAGGTCGCTTTCGGTGTGAACGCACCTTTAGAGGGAAAGTAATAACAGGCAGAATAACATAAGTGCAAGTTCACAAGGATGCTGGTGAATGACAGGGAAACAGAACATAAGTCATGCTCGAAATAGGGAGGTGAGGGAGGAGCATGAATGTTTCCGTAAGAGTCTCACAGATTATACATACTGCAGCTTTAATATTGTGCATTGTGTTGCTGGTACAGATCAGACCTTCTTTCTATAATGCCAAGGGATTCAGTTTTATTGTAACATTTGATCTATTCTGTCTAACTTCATATTGCATCTGTCTATTAGCATATCTCACACTCAAACAAATCTGAAAAGACAAATATGGATTCAGCTGTCATGGGAAATGCTTATTTGAGGGTGTTGTCACAGTACATTCAGAAATATTAGAGGAAAAAACTCACTCAATAAAAAACAAAACTGAGCTGTCGGTCTAATATTCATTCATGTTTACAATTAGAAAATATGCAAATAGTCAATAAACAAATCTAAAGAGGACATTAATTAAAAAATCCCTTCACAGATCTATGCCTTTCTGCTGAACAAAATAAGTCTTATTTTACAAAAGATGATATTTAAAGCCATAAATGACTTGATTAAAAATAGCTTATTGTTTAATTATAAAACATTTTTAAGGATGTTGCAGATGTAATCATAAATGCACCAAAGCGCAGTAGTAAGTAAATGTATAAATATTGTACAGACTTGACTATTTGAGTACTTGTGCTTTGCTTCAGGACAAGCAGTAACTTTTATCTAATCTTATTTGTCTTTAAAATGTAGAGGAGTAAAAGTATCCCCACAAAATAATAATCCTCAGTGACAGAATACACGTTATTATACTTTATATTATTACACATTTGTTAGACATTTTTATAACTACTTTCCCCCCGTTAGCACACGTTTTGTTTTTTGTTTTTTCATTGTTTCAGTTCTAATGCAGAAAATGTCCATTAATGTTCTTATGGGTCGACCCAGTTTTACGGCCATGCCTTCTTTGCAGCAAATCAGATAGAAGCTAAACACGTCTAATACTGTTGTTGTTTGGACCATGGCTCCAACAAAGATGGACCATGAGAAGGGCAAAGATATTCCTGATTCATATCTCAGGCCCATGTTTGAAGTTTTTGGAACAAAATGCAATTATTGCTGGCAAGATAAAGTCTGCTTAACTAAACACAAGACTCGAAACAGTACATTGATAGTTAATTTATTTAGTTTTTTGTTGAATAAACCTTGTGATGCTCTAATGTTACTACAAGTAATAGAAATATGTTTCTAGTGATAAAAATACAGGCTTTTTGGGCAACATAAAATGGTTTTATTGGAGAATGTACAGTAGCTGAGTTAGTGAACTGGTACTTCTTGCCATTAATTGTTAAATATTATTGAATATTATTTAACAGCCCTTTGTTTATTCTTTGTATAACAGTGATTTGAATAGAATATAATGTTTTTATTGTCATTATACACCGTAGTGTACAACAATATTAAAAGACAATTATGTCTTGGGTTTCTTAGAGTGTGTCAAAGTGGTTTGTGATTGGTTGCATGCCAATTTTTGGTGATGGAACGGATAACACTGACTGAATTTTGGTGTTTGAGGTTTTCCCACATGATTTTTTACCTAATAATAATAATAGTTACTATCATGGTATTGCTATGGAATGATGCCTAGAAAAAGCAGCAGACAGATAAAACATGCACCAATAATACACAGCCACGCACTGCAAAATCAATCCCTGTCCGAATCAATCTTCAGTTTCGACATTGTGGGTAAACTATATTAGCAATTAGAAACACATTTGTTAACATTCAGTCCAAATGCACCAAAAGCTAAAACTAAAAAAAGCTTTGCTCTCTGAGCTATAGATCACTCTACCACCGTAATTAGAATTTCTCCCCCCGCTGTCCGTGTGAGATGTGAAGTAAATGACATGATGCATCATTAATCAGCATCTTGCAAGAAAACGCAATCCTGTCTCTCGATGGCTAAACGACTCTTGCTGCTACAAGCGGTGCCAACCAGGATAACGCTACCCACGGTGTTTCCTAGGATTGCATCAGGTGCTGAAACAAGAGCAAGGGGTCTCTGTGTGTGCGCAGTGTGCAATACAATAAAGCCTTTATTGGGGCAGTCTGCCTGTTGTCTGCAAACAGTAGCAGCGTGCGACATCAATGGATTTCTGCTATTAAGCCTCGACACATTATGTGTGCAGGTGCAGGGACAAAAATGTTTGAATGAATGTTTAACAGCTGCATTTCATATTTTATGGTTATTATACGGACTGTTTCTGTGTCAATGAGCAAACATGGAAGGAAACAAAGACAAACATGATGATAAAGATGCACATAGAGAAATCAATAGGATTTATTGTTTTTGTGTTGATGTGCTGTTTAGTCTTGTTCATGTTGGACTTCCTTTCACTTTTCAGACAGCTGCAGCTAAATTACATTTTGCCTTTCCACCCTGCATGTAATGGCATCAGAGACCACAGGCAGCTTGGTAAGACGTACAAACTCTCAGCAGCCAAATTACAGTATAGTTAATGTCTGATTGAAAAGCTGCAAACCTAGAATTGCACAATGAAGTAATCATCCTACCAGTATCTGAGTCATTATCATAATGGTTGTTGATTTGTTCTTATTGAAGGTTGATGTTACGTGAATTGGTACAAAATAATGAAAAGCACACACAATCTTATCAAATAATATCTCACTTTCAAAATGTAAGGTTTTTTTTTTTTTTTATATTAACAATATTACACCTTTAAGCATCTCCCACTTGACTGATTCCATTGAATGATCCATTTTCAAAAAAGACTCATTCTAACGTCACTTGCAAAATATATGACACATCACAAAACTGTGATGCCGGTGTGGAGTGTGATTATTCACCCTAGGAATTAAAAAAAAAAAATAACACAAAAAAAACACCTTGACACAAAGAAGCAACTTTATAATAAGAAAAACACCTTGAGCTGGTACAAATTAAAAAACAAGTGCCGTTTTGAAAGTTGATGGCAACACCTTTTATGTCGCATAATAGGGTGATTTGAAAAACGATTGGAGTCCAATACGTTCATTGATCCCACCACTTCCCATATGTTTAACCACTTAGTCAACCATACACAAAAAATAATGTTCATCTTAGTCTAAATTATGCAGCTGTGAGATGTGAAAATCTGGCACGCTCTAAAACACCCACCAGTTAATGGGTCGAGACCCAAAAGTGGGTCGCTGACCTGTACTGTGTGGTTCGCGGACAGCTGGTCAAAAATAAATATTAATACTTAATATCTCTTAGGTTGGACTTGTCTTTTATTTTGAAATAAACAACAACACAGAGAAAAGTGCTCTGTTTCAAATTTTCTCAGTTTGTGACATCACAAGCTAAATCAGGAGAGAAAATGCTCTCCCCTTTGCTGATATCTCCACCCATGGCCTCCACCCCCAACCTGATGAAAACTTTTGCGAAAGTCCACCACTGTGTCTCTTGCTCGCGAAGGAGTGATGGCTACCAGTAAAACAAAATACAGAACTTGCTCGGTTGTAGGCTGCAAAGCTGCCGAAGACACAAGTGTGAAAGTGTGCACTTACTGGCATTTGAAACAACAGGAAGTTCCTAACATAAAAAACATGAAACCCAATCCCTAGAAACCATCTACGACATCACCAATGAAAGACCAACCTTGAAAGCGAAGTAATAATAAAAGTTTATTGAAAAGGAAATACAAACGTCACATTTTCTGGTGAAGTTGTATTTTGTTGATATACGTTATATATGTTTTGCACAACGTATGTTGTGGACTTATTCATTTTTAAATCCCTTCATAATGTTGCACTGACCTCTAGATAACATGCATAATATCCACATCGCAAAATTCAGTATATAATTAAAGAACCCATTGTCCACCAGCTGTGGAGGTTCAACCAAAAGTTCAAAGATGTTTGCTTCAAGGCCTAAAAACTCTTGAAATCTCCTGCTGTTTTTAATATAAACACAATCGCACACATTAAAGCACCGAGCTGAGACTAATGCAAGATAATGCTGACTAGCTAAGTCGTTTTGATGGATGCCTTCATGGGCCAGCATGCCGAGCAGATTTTACACATGCAGTGATTGATGGCACCTCCAGTGACAGACAAACTAATGATTGGAACAAGCTCCATAATTAAACATCAATTTGGAACACATATTCAATTCCCTCTTTCTACGCTCCAATCATGATAACGTTTCTTTTTTTTAACCATGCTGTTGGCAACAAGTCTGCTAATAAGAAAAAAGTCTGGAACTAACCTGAAAAGAATGCTAACTGTACTTAGATATACAGTGAAGTGCTGTGAGCACTAGGGTTGGGTAGGCAGGGCGTTCCAAATCGAGACCACCAATGTCAACACCAATGACAGTTTCATATGTTTCTGCTGGCAAGTGTTAATTCAATTCAATTCAACTCAACTTTATTTGTACAGCGCAATTTACAAGAAAGTCATCTCAATGCGCTTATCGAAATAATAAAGTCATAACAAGAAAGAAAAAACCCAACAATCCTGTGGGGCAAAATTTAGCCATCTAACAAAATCAACGTTGTAAAACACCATTAAAGAAACATAAACAATTATTTAATATAAATGGTAAATGGACTTGATTTTATATAGCGCTTTATCACCACACTGAAGCAGTCTCAAAGCGCTTTACACATCAGCTCATTCACCCAATCACTCTCACATTCACACACCAGTGGGACAGGACTGCCATGCAAGGCGCTAGTCAACCACTGGGAGCAACTTAGGGTTCAGTGTCTTGCCCAAGGACACTTTGACACATAGTCAGGTACTGGGATCGAACCCCCAACCTCTCGATCAGAAGACGACCCACTACCACCTGAGCCACGGTCGCCCCATACTCTACCAACAAGATATATCTCATGACACAGCAGCGCAACCGCTGTTTGTGTTGGAAACACAGCGAGAAACACGGAGAATATGACAACAACAGCAACAACAACAACAACTTGGAACAGCCTCAGTGAGGCGCATCTACAAAGTCAATCCTTCCTTTCACTGTAGAAAATACAAACAATTTTCTGACCTTACCTTCGCTGAAGGTCTGGTAGCTCAGGTGTTGGTCTCTCATCTTTTAAAAGCTGTCGTTTTTCCTCAAAAAAAGTTTGTTCATCGTCTCTAGCGCTGTCATCCTGCCTGTAGTGTTATCCCGCCCACTAGCTAGAGAACGTAGCAGCAGCGGTCATGTGATATCAATTCACTGATTCACTGTGAACTTACATATATATTAGCATAGCGCGACTACGTCTCTCTACGCTGCCTTTGGACGTAAATGGTTGTTATCTTGGGGAACTGACTGTGCATGCACAAACACAAAAACACGCTATGGGAACAGAGGCAGAGCAGCAACGTGCCTTTGAGAAGGGGTGTGGCCTCCTCCTGCCTTACAGCGGTTAGGAAATAGTGATGTTTAGCGATTTGGGCTATGGAAAGTATAAAATGCTGACACCTTCAAACTTATAGGTACTGTAGGCTATCGGAAATTGAAAAATAAATAATTTATAATCATATTATAATTAAAACAAATAATCAAAATATCAATTCACCCTTGGGTAGGCACTGCCTACCTTGCCTACCCTGACTACACATCACTGTAGATATACAGGTAAACATTTGCAAAGGGTTACATGCATGTGTTGTTCGTGTGTGCGGAGCAGCCTCCGTGTGAGCTGCTATAAGTGACATTGTGTTGTTGCTGCTGCTGCTGCTGAGGTGTGTGCAAATAGAGAGAGAGAAAAGCGCTGCAGTAATATGCTTTTAAAAGAGCATGTTATATTACTGTCATGTTTCTGTCTGGCTAACGTTAGCTTGTTAGCTACTCGGAGGGAGGGACTTTGGAAAGTTTGGAGGCAGGGCAAGAGAGCAGGGGGGAGGGAGGGGGAGCGAGGTATAATTACAGTAACGTGAGTACTTGTAATCCATTATTTTTACCTCGGGTTAAAGCTGTTGGAGACAATAATTATTTTTCAGATAAACACAGAGTGTATGTCTCATAGATCAATAAAACTGGCATCCGTGGTGACCACGTTCCTGAACGTGATGGTGCCCATAGGCACTCCTTGCGTCAGGAAAAACGGGGCAAGAAATCACAGTAAAAAATTAAGTAAAAACACTTTTTTGTATGCAAATGATCTTGAATTTATTGATTATGAGGCCTACTCTATTTCTTTATCTGATAAAAGATTATCGTCACCAGCAGCTTTAGGCTATATTATAAACAAACTATTAACATTTTTCTACAATAAAACATTTAGGGTATATTTGACTCAAACATGTAAATCTTCAGTTTGGTCGTTATACCATTAAACAGCATTGGCAACCCAATAATGAAGACATTATTGGATGGACACACAACAGTATTGCCTGTGGTCTAATTAGCTTTGAAGATAATCCAATGAGAGCTGAGTAAACAATCAATAGTACAAAATAAGCTTCATAGAGAAATTCAGAGGTTTTCCTCAACATGATGTGAAAATTGATGTTGAGTGAAGACATCACCATAATTATTAGTTTCTAAGAGATTTGTAAACTAAATGTCTTGGTACCACAAATTTGAAACCTGATAAAATCAAACACCAAACTGTTTAAGCAAGATTTTTTTTTTTTTTTTAAATGGACAAAGATAAAGAATGTGTTTCATCTTCTTCGTCTACTTAACTCTGCTGTTGTAATCACAGACGACCAAAGTAAAAAAAACATTTTTTATACCTATAGTCTCACAATAAATCGGTATATATGTTCATTTGTTTGTTTGTTTGTTTTTTTTTACAATGTAAAGAACCACTGTGCACACATGACATAACATATTAATTATACTGAATGTCACTATGAAATATCAAGCTTTGATATCATCTGCAAAGTTCCTGTTAGCCAGACATGTATTAGATTTAATCATTGCACGTTGTTTAAGACCTCAGTGGTGGATTTGTTTTACTTTTTCCAGCTGTAAAATGCAAACATTAGCATAGAGAAAGCAATGTGATCTACCAAATCAAAACTTCACTCGTGACGTTATCCTGTTACTAAAAAAGACCATCTTTGACTCCACAACAAGCTTATTGCTGGGGATTGAAAATGAGTATTGTTTCTGGCCATGTCCATTCCGGAATAACCCTATATTCACTGCACATTGTTTCTTAATGCCAACCTGGCACGTAAGTCTCTGTGGGTGTTGATATTCTTTCGAGTGCTTTTCACTCTCCGACTATGTACCACAGTTTGACATCAGAAGTCACTTGGTCTCAACCGCCATATCTAACAACTTTACTTCATGTTTCCTCTGAGGCTTCCAGCAGAAAGCATGAAAAGGCCTCAGGGTCTTATGGAACTAATGAGCCCAGACTGTAGTTGACTCCGACTGTAGAAAACACTCACTAGGACTCAGGGATAAGATGAAACTACAGATAGGCATGTTTTTACACCATCTACTGAGTGACCTTTGAATATTTCAACTACATCGAGATATTAACCCAAAACGACAAGATCAGTAACGGCCAGAGCCATCGGACATAGAGGAGCAATTCTTTTTCTCCACAGAAGATGAAACAGATGTCATCAACATATCTTCTTCATAGATATTCAGTGTATAATCACTTTTAATATACTGTATTTTAATAGTGGCAGTAAATCTAATTATTAAAACTGCTAATAAACCATTATGTACTTATTATTATTTTTACCATTCTGACGCTGAGGTTCTTGGCTCTGCTTAGTTTTTAAAACTCTTTTTCTTCAACTTGTGTTTCGTTCAATCTGCATTTCAATCAGCTTTTTATGCGACATTATCAACAAGATTGTATTGTTTGCTTCAATCTGTGCGTTGAACAAATCCAACATCAAACAAAAATATGTACACACAATCTGGAAAAACTCAGCCAGACGAGAAAAGAACAGACAGCAATAAATAACAAAAGCAAATAATATACAGTAAATGAAGCAAAGTGAATTAAATATCTGTAAATAAACAACGGTCTGAATTTGTATCTTATTGTTTAATGGCCTGTTGGGCTTTTGATTTGAAAAGAAATGCTGACATGAATCAAAAACATGAATATATGTTTTGTTGAGCACTACATGTACTCATTTCAAGGACAGTGAAAAAAAAACATTGATCCTGTAACAGCTGATCAGTTGTCATATTTGATTACTTTGCTTTAAAGTGTACTTATAGTCAGGGGTGGATCGGGACAAAAATTCAGCCCTGGTATTTCCTAGACCAGCCTACTACATTATCAGCGACCACGTCGTAGAAGCTGTTATTAAGTCATTGATGCCCAACATGTGGCTTTTTATGTCTTCATTTTGATTATTATTCCCCCAGAAAACCTTAAAAGGAAACTTTTAACGCCTTTTTACCTACTTACATTTTGCAACTTCCTTTGTCCCATTTTTGGCCCTTTTCAAAAAGTTCTCACACTTTTTTACACCTTTCTTTTTGACACTTTTATCCAAAATTTGTCCTTTCTTTAAATTTTTTTGGGCCACTTTTCATCCAAATAAGCTAACTTTTAACCACTTGTTTCATTTTTTTCCTTTTTCACTATTGTTTGCCACATTTTGCCCATTTAAGCTACCCTTTGCCATTACATACCACCTGGTTCCTCTTTATTAGCCCATTTTTTGGCCACTCTTGAATGCTTTTGTTGTTACCATGTCTGCCTCCACTCGCTCATCAAAAAAAAAAAAAAAAAAAAAAAAAAAACAGTTTTATTCATTAGATTCTTTATTTTGCTTTTGTTGTGCTTTTCCTCACATTTCCTTCAATACATTTTTTAATTTTTTTTTGTAATTGATTACTACGGATAACATAAGGATGTGTGTTGGATGTTCTTTTAACGTATCTGGAGCTGTTAATGTAATTATTTGGCGCACAGTGCAGACAAAGCTTTCAGTCTGTAACCCTGCCAAGGAGACTGAGATTATTTTATAGTGATTCAGAGGAGGACATGAGAGCTCATCTGACAGCAGATCCAATAGAATGGCTGTTGCATCGAGGGTTGCACCTAGAGTTCCTCCGTGCAACGAGGTATTTTTAACTGCTGGTGGCTTCACACAGATTTTGAAAGAACGTCACCTGACTAAACCTTTCGTATTATCTATGATTTTTTAATTTGATACACTGTGAGCACCCTTTTATTCAGTTGCAGAAACTGTGGCCAAGTCAACCAGGAAATGGATGGTTTGAGTTTGTTAAAAAGATGTTGAGTGGAAGATGCAGTGTTCCAGAATGTTTGCAACAGATCCTACCTGTTGAAGCTGACATTTTTCCTCCGTAATCCTTCTACACCTGCTTCCCTTTTGGAGTCAGTGGGTGTTTGTTTAAGAGATTAGCTTTTTGATTGGTTGAGTGGATGTTGCATCCCACTTAACCCAAATCACATCTGTATACTAATAGGGGGCCAGATCAGGCTGTGCAACGGAACAATGAATTAGGGTTGAAGTTAATTAGTGCTGGGATTGAAGCAACGAATGCACAACTCCAAAGTAATAATTGTATTCAAATTACATAGATACAAAAATACGCAATGTTTTTGATGAATATTCTGGGGTCTATTTTAAAGGCCCACCCTAAAGACTTAAAGCTGCTGGAGATGATAACTAACACTTTTTTGTAACACAGATAAAGACATAGTGTAGGCTTTACTTCTGAAAAACAGGAGAAAATACACAAAGGTTGAAATTGCCACTTGCGCGTTTGAATAGGAAAGGTTTGTTGTCAAAGAGTCATGTGACTTCGGAAAAGTTTTGCGCATTGCATTGTGTGATTTAGAGTCCAGAAGAAGAATGCAAAGGTGGCGCCGAAGTGGAAAGGTTTCTTCAAATAGTGTTTTTAGTTCATTCTTACCGTGATTTCTTGTGTCTTCATCAGACAAGATTTGTTGATGGTGTTCTCCGTGATATGGCTTCACTATGTTTTTGGTTGTATTTGGGTCTTTCCAATAAAAACAAAAATATCAACATCCGTCAATGTTTTGGTTTGGTTTTCAATGCGTGAAAACACCAGAAACTACACTTTGTTAGTGTTTTTGGAGGCACACTGGCATTAATAGTGGATGGATGAAATACAGGTCCAATTTTAAAGAATGTTATTTATCATTCCTAGCAGCTAACTTAATGGTTACTGTTAGTTATTATTTATTTAACAGAACAGCATACTGATAATTATTTTATGTCAGAAGACTCAGGGTCATGTCCAAGTTCTTTTTACTGGTCAGAAGAAAAGCAGAGGATTGAAACACCAACCCTACAGTTGGATGATCACCCTCTCAATCACCTGAGACACAGCCACCTAAACTAGGAAAATTGATCTCTTAAGGACGAAATAATGTGTTTTAAAGACACAACAGTGAAAGATGGGCTGATTAGCCCGCATTGACTTCTTAGTATGGATGATGGCAACGTGGAAATCTCGCACCCGAAGCTTAAGTCTCCCTGGATCCAGACACACGCTAAATGTGCTCCGTTTATCATTTCTCAGACCTAAACCACGAACTTGCACATGTACACCTCTAGTGCCTCTTTGAGAGCAGTTAGATCACCATTTCCTCAACAAGAAAATGAAAAAGGATGATTTCACTGCAGCAACGTGACACTTCATCTCACCTTCTGAAAACTATTGCTGTGAAATGTAATATACAAAAAAAAAACAACAACACTGCCCGATACTGTCTACGCATTGCAATCTATCTGTCTTCACATGCCTGTCTCTAATTGTCCATCAAGCTCTCCATCTGTGTTTGAACCAATCCTTCACTTCTGCCCTTGGGTTTTTTCACAGGGGAGGGAACAGTTTATCCGACCTGCAGCAACCCTAATAACTCTCTGTCCCTGTTGACCTCATTAGGGGTTGGTCTATTTGAGGCAAAGGAACATGTGCTTGTACACAAGTGTAAATATGTGCATGCTGGGCTCAGCCAAGATCTAATTAACTCTTGGATGGGAGGATTATACACATTGATTCTTGCATACATCACTGGAGTCGGATAAAGACTTTTTAAAGCATTTTTCTACAGAATGGAAAAATGTATCTAGCTTTTAAAAGATAAATTCCCCTGTTTATACCACTGTGGAAGGGTAACTCATTATTTGCCAAACTAGGCATACAGCGCATATGATTAGCATATGAGGCAAGTCTGAAACTTAGATCATAACCTTTATTAAACTGCTATTTTGGTATAAAGAGTTTAGTGATAATCCAACTGATGAGAAAAAACAGATCCCACAACCTAATCAGTGAGAGGAAGTAGTTCTACACATTCTAATTAACACACATCAACTCAAGTCAGGTTAAGTTAAGTCAAGTTATTCATATACTGTAGCACATTTCCTGTACAAGACAATTCAAAGTTCTTTACACAAAACAAACATCACAGTAGCTCTAGCACACCATCAAAAATCCCATTTAAAAATGAGGAAAAATTAAAACATGTAAAACAGTATCAATCCATAAAACAGGATTTAAATCAGATTTAATAGTGTGACTGTTTCATTAAAAGCAGTCTTGAATAAAAATGTATTTAACCTTAATTTAAAAGCACAGAGAGTTTGGGTGGACGAGCAGTTTTCTGGGAGTTTGTTCCACAGATGAAGAGCATCCGTGTTTTGTTTTTGTTCTCAGAACATAAAGTAGGTTTGTCCCAGACGACCTGAGACCTCTGGGTGGTTGATAATGGAGTGCTTTATAAACCAGTAGCAGTATTTTGTATTCAATTCTGATTGATTGAGAACCAGTGTAAGGATTTGAGAACTGGGGTTACAGTATGTGATCCAAACCATTCAGCTTGGAGTTGTACTGTACATCTCTCAATGTTTTAGCAATGTCAGTCAAAATGATCATAAAAAAAGTAATTTCACACACAGCACCAGGTCATCAGAGTAAACTTTGATAAATGAATAAAGGTTTTTTTTTTTTTGGTATACATTTTATTTTATTTTTTCTCTTAAATATCAAGACAAAACAATGCAATTCTGTGACAACAAATCATTACAAAAAAAATACAACCTTTTTTATAATTAAGAATAATGCACTATAATATAATATAACACCTACAGGTATAGTGCAAATGTCACGAAGGAACGATAACACAAACGGTGCAAAATCCCAAAAAAAATGCAAAACAGTGATATATATGATATATAATATATCATATATATATAATATAAATGTTTCAGTACAAGAAAATGTCTACTTTCCTGTTATACCTTTTAAAATTATTATAAAAAAAAAAATTGGAGGGGGGGCTCTGGTTGTTTCTTCTGACCTCTGACATCACCAAGGCATCGGTGTTCACCTTTTTTTTTTAAACACCATTTTCTCTAAACCCTAGAGATGGTTGTGGTTAAAAATCCCAACGGGTCAGCATTTTCTGAAGTACTTAGACAAGGCATCAACAACCACAGCAATTAAAAACCCAGCAGCCGAGGATTACCATGACAGGCCTAGATATGCAGTGTTGCAGAAAATGACTGAGCTATTATTAAATAAATGTAACTAAACATAAGCCATTTTAGGCAGTGGATACCGTAATTCTGCTTTTGATTTCTATTTACAGTAATAGTACACTTTTAAGTGTTTAGACTTTTTCTTTCTTTCTTTCTTTCTTTCTCTCTTTCTTATGGTATACAGTGTTGGTCAAGTTACTTGGACATAGTAATTAGTTAGTGATTAGTGATCACTCCTCCAAGGAAATAATCCACTTACTTTACTGATTACTTCAAAAACAACGACTTTAATGACTTTACTTAACATAATTAAGTTACTTTGCAAAAATGTGATGTACAAAATAGTAATCAGTAGACCTTTCAGCCTAATTCTATTATTTTGGCATGTTACTCATTAAAAATGTAATCAAATGAAACAGTCAATGTCTAAACACTATGCACAAAAATGAAATGAAACGAAACAGTTTCTGATTCAAATTAGCATCAATTATGTTGTATTCTTTCCCAAGGTACCCTGCAGATGATTTTCTCTGTGGAAGCTTGACCCTATTTTTGGCCAGTATTTTAAATGTAACACAAATGTACATATATATCCTCCTAATACAGAGTTTGAGAAAGTTGCCTGTTTGTTTGAAAGTTGCCTGTTTGTCTGTTTACTTCACCGGCTGTCTTGTTCAAATGGATAAATCCTGTTAAAATAAATAAAATGGACTGGAAAACTTGTACCTAATACTAATCAATAGTCTTTTCTTGTTTTTTTTCCCCACCATTTTTCAGTGAAAAGAAATCTTCATGAAAGGATGGTCAATAAAAAACAAGAGCAGTATCATATTTTTTTTGAAGTCATAAAAGTGCAAACCATAAAGCATCCATTATTTAACATTTTGCTGTGTGAATAGCTTTACAAATAGCTTTTGTTAGTGGTTGTAAAGCACTTATGTCAAATTATTGTTACTTTTATGTCAGAGTAACTTTTAAAAAACATTTTTACAAAGTTGAAAATGATTTTCCAATATGCAGTGTTAGACAACCTTCAAGTGTCTGAGAGACACGGTGAGGGAAAATGAGATGCAGATTGACAGTCAAATAGGTGAAGTAAAATCACGACACAAATAATAAATATTGACAGCTTTCCCTTAGAGAGCAACATGATTCACAAACCATTAGGTTACAAATTCAGAGTGAAAATCCCAGCAGCAGTGTGAGAATCCTAGTTTCTTGCTTACGGTGCACTTTAATTCCTCTGTGTGCACCCAGGGCATATCTGACTTCCATTAGCTCACAGCGGGAAAGCACCAGTGTCCTCAGGTGAGAACGTATTTGAGCTTAGATAGCTGTTCTGCATCTTTAAGTCACTTATCACGTTAATTCTTCTTTCAGTGAAATAATTGAGTCTACAAGATGTTTATTTCAGGAGCAAAATGCCCATGGATGCAGTGGTGGAGCAGTGAGGGTGTCCTAAGGGTAGGGCAACAGTCAACTCCAAATTTAGTTTATTAAATTAATTTACTAAAACCATGATTAAGCTGTACTCAACATCTGGCTCTTTATGTCTTGATTTTAATTATTATCCCCCTTTTTTTCCCCTACATTTTGTCTATTTTTGTTACACATTTTTGCCCTTTTTCACTATTGTTTGCCACATTTTGCTGATTAAAGCAAACTTTTGCCATTACATTCCACCTGTTTCCTCTTTTTTGTCCACTTTTTGCCCCTCTTGACTGCTTTTGGCTCATTTTAGTCACTTTTCGCTGTTTTCTTGCCACCTGTTACTCATTTTTTGTCACTTTACTTAAACTTTACTTCATCGCTGTTAACTCTTTGCTTAGCTTCTCGGAACGGCAGCTTCGTCAAAGGGCTGCCTGTGATTGGCTCGATCACCATTCAATCAATCTAACTGGTCCAATACGTTTTCAACAATGTAAAAAGTGAGGCGGATTAATTCTTGATTTTATGAAAGTGAGGGTGTTGCATCCCCTGCATCCCCCACGGGTGAGACATGCACGCATGGATGGGTATTTGGATTAAAGTTTGGATTATAAAAAATTGGTTTACTTCCAGCTGGAATAGACACCGACTGATTAGTATTGTCTTACAACTGCAGCTTTTAACTGAACTAAAATGATCTGAAATTAAAAACCCTTGCCATAAACATTCCCTTTGTCTTTAAGTCAAAATGTGTCATAATGAGATTATTTAATAAAATGTTGGCAATTTGTGCTATGTTTTTCCAGATTACGCAACTTGATCATTGATTTCATGGCAAATTAGTGTTTTAACCTTTTTATAAAACAGAATTTTCTTTGTGGGCTAGTAAATGCTGCACATGTCAAAGTAGCATCTCAATTAGAAGAAATGTGGTGAACCCAATCCTTTAAACCCCGAATACATGTGAGCATGTAAGTGTGTCGGCTTATCAGAAATCTCTTGTCTGCTTCAGCCTTTTTCCCCCGAAGGCGTAGGCTTTACTTGACTGCAATACTTCCAACAGAACGCACTCTTTTTTTCTTGTTTCTGATATGTCCAGGCTGATGTAGCCTACTCCTGATATCAGTCATATCAGGAAAAAGAAGATCTTTACTGCTTTTGTAATTCATAAGAACCTTAGATATAGCGTTTGTTAAATGCAGCGCTTGAGTGAAGGCAGATGAAATGATAACTGAACTGAAATGATCACCATTTTCAGAGGCTTTCTTGGATAAAATTGTAATTTAAAGAAGCTTTCGATTGATCTGAGGATATTTGTCACTTTATGTGTTCAGAGGCGTTCTTCCAGAGACGTACGTATCTATGTGACTTCATTTGCTACTTTCATCTTAATCATGGAGACATGATTATAGGCCAGGACAAAATAACAGCACTTACTTCCAAAAAATAAAATAAAATAACATTTTTTTGGTAATAATGCAGTCTTTGTTAAACCAAATAAAATCTATTACATCATTTTATCAATTAAGCAGTGTTCATTTAGATTTATTTTAAGTCACCGTCTTTTAACTAAAATACAACTTAGCTTTGGTCTAAATGTAGTCGTCAGCACCGTTTTTCAGTTATAGTCAACTAAATGACATTTAGATTTTAGTCGACAATATCTGTAATGATTTAGTTGACTAAAATCTTAATATTAAAGCATAAGAATTTATTATTGTTTTTTAAAGGTTAAGGGCACTATTCTCCCATGTGCATAAGTTCAAAAAGTCGTGCAGCGGAGCTGTTTTTGGCTGTGTGCTATTCTCCCACTGTACATAAGTCAGTCGCTGTGCTCCTTCATCCCAGTTACGCACTGTGGGTGGAGCAGCCCTGAAATGTCGGCGTTCCCATTCAAATCAGGCTTTATGCGCATTCTCCAGTGTGTGTAAGTCCTTTTCCTCTTACGCGCTTCTAACCCTGAAATAAGTGCAGCGCCCCGATACGGTGAAACATTATATTGCACTAGAACTATGGACTTAGTTACATTTGAAGCCACACGGACTCGTGCGTCACTCAGCTGCTGCTGCACGATTAATTAAGACAGACGCAGACTTCTGTCAAGGTTGGTCACAGTGATTCAACCATTGTCATACTATGTCCAATGTAAAGTCACAGTTTTGTCCACTACAGAGTGAAACAAGCTGTCATATGCAGACGAGGATGAACCAGAAACTGTTCCCACACATATGGCTCAGCTCAGGTCTCTTTAAACAATTTATATTTAAACTGTGTATTATGGAAGCCAATAGTTGTGTTTCACTGCAAACATCCCTCTGTATTAAAGCAGGACGCTCTGCAGCTGCGTTATTTCCTCATATCTCCAGCATCTAACTCTGTCACGCTTTACAGCGATGATGATGATGACGACGACGACGACGACCAAAGAAAGAGATCTTAACTGTGATTTAGTCACACTGCAATAATCTGATCAATAATCTGATAAAATCAACCTGTTACATTGTTTATCAATAAAGGCGTTTCAAATTGAAAGTGAACTTTATGATTTTCACGGATTTCAATAACATTTACAAGCGTTGGGAAAACTCCAGGTTCCATGATTTCTAGACAGCTAAAAAAAATGACATCACTGACTCCTTTCCTTCAACCCACCTTCATTCACAGACTACGCGATTTGGGTCTACCTTACGCACGGTGGGCGTGTCAGCAGCCTGGACCGGAGAATACACATAGGAGAGAAGCGAGCAGTGCTGTGCAAGTTACTGAAAAAAGTAACTAGTTACCGTTACTAGTTACTTCATTCACAAAGTAACTCAGTTACTATTTTGATTACTTACACCCAAAAGTAATGCGTTACTGGAAAAAGTTACTTAGAATAATACATTCTTTAATGTATTATTTATTTTGAGTCATTTATGTCCATACAGCTTCATATTAGTGCTGTAATAATATAATAATCCACTGGTGATCAACTGCTATAAAACAACCATAATGGTTGTGCATATAAAGCACAAAACAGCTGCTCCAAAATTAAAACAGTATTTTTTCAGCCTTAGCACAGTAATGTAAAGTAAGCTGTGCATATTCCAGGTGCACATTCTGCTGTTGAAAATGCTTATGAAAATAAATGTGGAAAAACTAATTCACAGCATTTTTCTCAGCTACACAATGCGAAACATATCAGGCTAATGAGCTGCTGTTAGCAGTGACTCAGCAGCAGCGACAGGCTGCATATTTACAACAACATACCGTGTAATACTTTGGCTGACCTGTCCCTGGATAACAATCACAGTCGCGTATTTCCACTCTGAGAAGCTCGTCCTGCTCCCGCATTGACTCGCCATGATTGGCGCACGTGATGTAAACAGAAACATGCTGACAATTCTTCTTTTTCTGTTTTACTGTGGTTGGCACGGCATCCCGCAAAAATATGTAGCACCACTGTAAACAGGAAGTACACTGCAGCTAGCAAAGTAATGGACAAACGCACCATGTTGTAATGGTAACGGCGTTATTTCATTAGAAAAATATTGCGTTACAGTACTAGTTACTGTCAAAGGTGACGTTGGACAACACTGGAAGCGAGTAACTGCAGACCCGTAAAAAAGCCTTTAAGTCCAGACGGGAGAATAGACCCCTAAATAACCATTTATAAAACCTGATATTAGATGGTATTAATGTTTGTAAATATACGCAGATAGATTTGATGTGATATATGTGAAGTTCTGGTTGGATTTTAACCCATGTGACATAAATATGATTAAATATGATATATATTTTTTTAAATGGTAAAAAATATATTAGTTGACAAAAATATCAATATTCTTTATGGTCTTCATTCACATGTATTTTGTTATTGTCACAAAATTTATTCTGCATTGGTGAAATAAATTTATGTGTATTGCACCTAAAAAAAGCCTATCTATTTATTTATTTATTTATGTGTATATTATATGCCTACAATCATTGAGTAGCACCCCTAGCATAAAGTTAAATGTTTGTAAAGGCTTAATTTACTTTTGTTCAGATAAATATAATTTATACTATATATATTTAAAATATTTCAGCCCTCAGTCACACTGATCCCAAATATTTCCTATTACTGCTTCTTCTCCTCGTGTAATTTTTGCTTTCAAACAATGTTTTTCAAAACCCGCCCCTCAGGTCCATTTTCTCATTTGCCCTTGTTGTCCCAACCTCACTTTACATCAGTCGCAATAATCACACTCATTTTCACACGCACCCGTCAGCGGTGTTGGCACAGCGACTTTGAGCAGCGGGCTGCTGATTGGCTTCCATGTTGATCATTTGGGAGGTCACAAACCCGAGCACTAGGAATTAATGGACTCTGTTGGGCGACAAAAAGGTGCTTGACACACTCTCTGATAAACACCGATGCTACAGACAATCATAGATGCTGAATGAGAGTCACAGCCCCAACAAACCAAATAATGTCAACTAATGGCAGGAATCAGACAAGGGAATTATTACCTAAACACACAAACCCAGCTTGATAAATGAACACCAGGTAAAACACATTGCAGGAAAAAAAAACCCCAGAAAAGGTCACAAAGCCTGTCAAGTTTTGAATTTGAAAATAAGGGAAATTTTCTGGCGCCCACTACTAGTCGTCCCACCACCCCAACCAAGCTCCAGTATCCCTTATATTTTAAGATAGGTGTACAAGAAATCTAAAATAGCCACTTGTCATCCACTCACTAAATACAATGAGGTAATTAGAATCTGACAGGCCGACCTTTGTTGACACTGAAATGCTGTGAACATTCCTACTAGGGCGGGGTGATATGGACCAAAACTCATATCTCAATATATTTTCTCAAAATGGTAATATATGATATAAATCTTGATCACTTCATTTCAAATAAAGTTTTACCAAAAAGACAATGCTGGGTTAAATTTGCTGATGCAAAATGCTACACAGGCTCATTTATTAACAACCAGCTGCACAATATGAGCCACTTTTGGCTTTTTCTCCTGTAAGGGACAGCACGTGTGAGTGAGTTCTGTAGTGTGGCTTGTTATGGGGAAGGTCTGGGTTAGAATGCACTCATTCATCCATCTAACTGAGCTTTACGTGTTGTTCTGAGAAGTAAAAGCAGCGACTCCTAAAACTAGCATTTTGATACAAAATACGATAAAACATAAATGTGTATATGAAGCACATGTGTTTATTTAATATACTTACAGTTCATATACAAGTCAACACACTATTGCATATTTACTGTTAATTTCATGTTGCTTGTCTTTAAATTAGACATTAACATTTTATTTTATTACATATTTTATTATAATTTATCATGCTCACTCATGTGGTTCTTTGGTATTTACTAATGACTTATTAGACACATCTCAGTTACTATATACTAACTGTACTATATTATCCCGATGCTCTTTAGGAAGGTAAACTCTCTGTACTATTCTCCAACGTATTTACACCAGTTCTTTGTTTTTATTGCCAGAACGTCTTCTTACATCCATTCATCTCTCTTCTGAGTTGTTTCCGGGTTTGATGCCGCTGTCGGCACTAATCTAGTGACAACATTCAGTTTAGAGAGGCAGAGGAATATTCTTATTAATTTATATTTTATCTATTATGGGACGATGGCGGGAAATTGAGGTAAAATACGCGAGTTTCCAGACTAAAAACGGGATACTTCACAGGTATGATCCAATAGTGTTCCTGAATTGACAAGTGGTTTGTAAAACGTGCACGAATATGCAGCAAGCACAGTACACACCCCAATGTAGAAGCTATCTTATAGAAAAGAATAGGCTATATATATTTGAATTTCACGTAACAGCAAATGCTGTACAAACCACGTTAATGCCAGTATGAAAAACAACAAATAATTTGCATTATTGTTTTTTTTTTCTTTTTAATTTACCCGACTATGGTAAATTAGAGTTTGATTGAGCCAAATCAGAGTCATCGATTTGTGGATTAATCAGTTAAAATATACAGATCAATGGACTTTATTCTTATCAAATTTACTTAGCAAAAACTATGAAGTACTTATTTGACTAAAACAGCACATAGTCTCACACAATGAATTGTAGAACGTGCATAAAATGTGCATGTTTCTACGCGAGACACTGATGAACGTGATTAGCTTGACACCATTTTTGTTCTAGTTTGTTGTCGGTATTCCTTGTGATATCGCCTCGATCCACGAGATGTTTATTTTTAGACGGATTTGGATCGTTGTGTAAGCCCCAAAATAAATATCCGCCATTTTATCCTTTTATGGGACTCCACATCCCACAATGCAATGCGCAAAACATTTCAGACAATGTTAATAAACCAATTGTTTACAGTGGAGATTGAAACAAACCTTAAAACTTAAATTTCATCCTTTTGCATTTATTTTTGGAGCAAATAATATTTGATTTATTGATCAGAGTCCTACATTATTTATTTATCAGATAAAAAAAATAATTTCCTGCAGCTACAAATACATCGGGAGACTGAAATTGAGATTAAATCAAAAGTAGTCTAAATGAACCCTATGGAATTTACTTGACGTTAATTTTTCCTAATTAGTGTTGATTTATTATAACATTAGATATAGATATAGATATAGATATAGATATAGATATAGATAGGTACAGCCTCATTCGGAACATTTCTCATTCGGAATCTCCTTAGGTTTTGTCCTAGGATATGCAGAAAACTCAAGGGAAATACTTCTCAAGAGGGTTTGACAAGATTCGAAGGAAATTATTTCATCTTTATGTTTTTCTCTTTCTCATATAGTACATTATTGCATTTTCTTCAGTCAATATTTCTGGTATCTTAGAAATTGTTGCCATAAGCATGGGCTAACTGAGAGTTCAATAGGTGTAAGCAGAGCCGTATAGAGAGAGAGTTACGTCAACTCAGTTCACTTCAATGGTTCGTTTTTTTTTACAGCAATGGCGACTCATGGAGCCTCACAATTGTTCCCGGAAGTGTTCAGTTTACTAGTGTAGCCAATGGAGCTAGAGCAGATTAGAAGGTTTGTGATGCACTTTTGAATGATTAAGACGTTATTATTAATATTATTATTATTATTATTATTATTATTATTATTATTATTATAAAAGAAAAAGAAAAAAGATTATAAATTATTCTTAGAAAATATTATTGTTATAATCCTGATTTTTATTTTTTTAGATCGCTCCTGCTGACTTTGGCTAATCATTTCTTTCTCTCTGGTTTGGTTAGGAAGCCATACATTTTCACTCCTTTTTTGGAACGATTGGTGCATCCCCATACAGCACAGCAAACTGCATGACAAGTTATTAATAGGGATGTAACGAGTCACTCAACTCCCGATACGATTCGATTCACGATACTCGGTTCACGATACGATTCTCTCACAATTTATTTCACAAAATGGGACTGTAGACAAATAATGACTGAAAAATATTTCTTTATTTTTTTGGGGCGGAAAAAAACTAGAAAATACTGTAGTATTTTACTTTTATTTATATATTATATATTTTATTTATATTAGATATTTGTTTGGACCAGCAAAGGGCGCTGGTAACCCAGTGGTTGGTTGGCATGTAGTTATTCTAGCAGTGAAGAACAGATGCTATGCTAGCAGACAGAGCTAATAGAAAAACGTGACTTTTACAGATATTCACGTAATATTACAGATATTCTTTCAGTGCTAAAGGGGTAAGGAATCGTTTATGAACATGTTTAAGAGTAGAAGGCGGCCAGAAAGAAAGTAGTAGCAGATTCCGCCCGCAGCCTACACTGTTAAACAAGAGAGGGATAAATATTTTTTAAAAAGTACTGCAATTCAATTTTCAGAATATCGATGTGAACCGTGATACCTATGAATCGATTTTTAACTGCTTTACGATTAATCGTTACATCCCTAGTTATTAATGTTCCTGACTTTGTTAGACATTTATTTAATGAATTTATCTTGGTACATAACTGCATATTAAAAAAATGTCTATTTTTATGTGCATGAACATAATAAATATGTTTTCAATGTGTCCTGTCTGGATGTGGTGTTTTTTAATGACCCCCTTTTTTAAGAAAGTTCAAAGCAGTACATCTTGTATACAATACATATCAACAAATTTTTTAATCAAATTAATGTTGGCTTTAACCATGTAAAAAAAAGTAGGTAAGCTGTTTACACTAATTATTAATATAATATAGGTCAAGCATTTTGGACTTCCGTTGTCGCAACGCTCTCTCTAAACGGCTCTGGGTGTAACTTACAGTCCATTGTTGAGACTGCAAGTATCACAACAGTGACCGAAGGATCATTCAAAATGGATAATCTCTCACAAAATAAGAGTTTCACATTTCACATTAGTTGGAGAACATTAGAATTTATGAAAGTTATGAATTTCAACAAGAGTTATTTGAATATTTTTCTTCTACAGTCCTGAAAACGAGTGGAAAAGAATGACTAAGCAAGATTACAAAAGTAATTTATCCATTCATCAGCAAATTTTGCAAATGGGTTTGATTTGCATCCTTCAGTAGAACTCGTGTGGAGTCAGGTCATTAGTACCGTGGAATACTGCATGTGTCATTGGTTCTTCTGAACGTTACACATAAATTGGTTAAGTTAGTGATACTCTCATTCTTTTCCAGATCTCTAACTCTACAAATGTACCACTTAATCACATCACAAAGACTGTTATAGATTGAGTGCAGCTTGCAAATAGCCTTTTGAAGAGGCCTAATTAAAAAAATACACCATGATTTTCTTGTCTTAAAATAATGATTAGAAACACATTCTATGAAGAGGTTGTGAGAAAAAACTGGGAAGTTTTGAGATCTGCTTTCCACTTGTGGAAATCACCGTAGAGTTCAGAAAGCACATTTTAAAAACCAAAGGCAGAGGCTTACCTGTACATTTCTTTAGACTCCCTGGCCGTTTGCCGTGCATCCCCAGCTTACAGTTGAAGTTCTCCTCCCAGAATTCAGCAAACCAGACATTTCTTCTGTTGTTCGACAACGAGCGGCTTCGGAAGTAGCGGTCAAAAGCTGCAGACGGACACGGGCATGAGTTGAGACAACTTTTGTATTGAAACCCATGGAAAAACTGCACTAGTGCCATTCCCATGATAGACGTCATGGTGGTGGGTGTAAGGGGCTTTACTGGTTTTATTTGTTCATGTCTGTATAACAGATATTGTTTCATTTTGAAATATAAATATGCTGTATGTGTTGGTTTTCCTATAGACCAAACCATCAGGAGACGATTCAATAAACTTTATAAAGTCAGACTTTCTTTTTGATATAGTTGCTACAACTGAAGGGTTTAGCAGTGTCGGTATCATGGGGGGGCATTCGCGGGCCTTGCCCCCCCCTGCTGACCTACTGTGCACCCTCCCACACACACTCCACTCTTCCCACGCTACAGGGGAGCTTTTTATTACTCAAAGTCAAGAGATCTGATTGGCTATCACAACTGACTACACACACTGACAGCGGACGGAGCCTACTCTGTTTATTCACGTGACGTCACTCACTCTGCTGCATCGCGAGAGCCAGAGCCGTAAAGAGATATAGATATAGAGTGCTAAATTCAGACGGAGGGCAGGAAGTGAAGTTGCTTGAGAATCTGCCTTCTGGAATAATCAAAATGCCCATGTTTTGTGAAGTTTACGGCTTCTCCAAACGTTCTAATCGAGAAAAGGAAAATTGTTTTTATAGAGTACCGAAGATTGTTGCTCACAAAGGTGAGAAATGTACAAAGCTCACAGAACAACGCCATAAAAAGTGGATTTTAAACCTGCATCTGAGGTCGGGAGGAGCAGAGTCTGCTGATGCCCGTGTCTGTAGCGACCACTTCATCAAAGGTATGTTAGCGAGCTAACTTTGCTTTTGTGGCTGTTTTTATATATAGCATTAGGTTGTAGTTAAATGCTCATTTACTGTTTCTTTCGTTCACCCCTGCTGCACACTGTACACACAGTAAAAGCTGAACACCCTAATGCTATTTCACTACAAGTCATAAAGTACTATTCAATAGTAGTATATATGTATGTGACAAACAATTAAGCCTCATGTATCCCTGACTGTCAGCCTAATGTCGTCGTTAAGTTGTATTGCATGTTTGTTTACATTATATTCATATTGCTGAGGTGTCGCTGAGGTGTTATATGCCTCCATATTTTTATAGGCTTTCATCTGCTGTTTGGTGCTAAATGTTGGTGCGCGTATGTGGGGATAGTTATGTGGGCATGGGGGGGGTGGGGGGTGCTAGTCAGTGTGGAGCCTTCTTGTACCCCCCACAGTTTTCTTAACGCCCACATTTAATATTGGCTGGAGCTGACTCTAGGTAAAAGTGATTATGCATGTAAATTTCTAGGTTTCTATTACCCTTGGAAATGTGCAAAATCTAAATAGTGCAATAAAAACTGATAATGGAAACACCTGAATTTTGGAAAAAAAACGCTCAAATACCGCTCAAAAGATTTTACGAGATCAAGAGGAGATATTTCAGACGTTTCGATAATAAAATGCATAGCAAAAGTGCTATGGAAACACTGTTTTTCCCGCAATTACATGTCACAGACCGCAACATAAATGGTCACATGACGTGACGTACCTGGTCACATGACTACTTCTCTCTTAGAAAAATTGGTGAGGTACAAGTAGACAGAAGAGGAGACCGAGGCTGTGATTGAAAACGCACACCAACGTACTTCTCTAAGTCTGACGTTAAAATGAGTGAGTAGTGCATTCACATTAAATATTACATATTAGGATGCAAAGATTGAGTGCACGAGAAATACCTGAATGTATATTATATTGGGACATTTCCTAAGTATGTACAGTGGGCAAGGCAAGCTAGTCATACCGCCCCATGATGCATTGTGAGCAGAATGAAAAATCGTCTTGGGACCGGCTTCAAGCTAAAAATCAAACATCCCCTTTTCAAAACAAAAGCATCTCTTCTCTACTTCTAATAGTTTTTCAACCCTTTTGTAAACAGGGCTCCTGTTTTGAAGTTAACCGAAAGTTTTGTCAGTAGCACAATGGCGGGTCTAGGAAAATCTCCAAAATATTGGCATGGAATGTGTTTTCCGTGAGTTTTATGGATCAAATGACCACATGTTGATATTATACTTGGTCACTTTCTCGCTTAAAATGTTTTCAGATTTTTTAAAAGGTGGTGAATCAACGAAGATATTTAGCCTCAGTGTGCTTCAGGTTTTTGTCGTTGTAGGTTCGAAATGTATTTTGGAAAACTTGGAAGTACACTTCAGTGGGAACAGTCATCATACTAATCATACTAATAGTATATAGTAGTCTGTATATACTCATTGAGTGTGTAGTTACATTTCACAGGAGTTACGAAGCAGTTCAATGGAAACACGTTCAAAACACAATTATATTACTACTATGTAATATTTAGAAATATCACTTTGATTTTGCAAAAATTTGTAATGGAATGAGGCATATTTCCTGGACTTACCCTATTTCAGAAATTTCAAACTATGGCACACCTCTATTCCCCCTGCCCACCCTTCCCATGCTGACTTTGATTACCACAAACTTCCTTATTTTGCCTCACTTTGAGTTAGGATCGTCTCTCTGTGGCCCTGGAGGAGTCAATTATCTAACAGAGAGCTCTGACAGGGAGCAAATGACCATTTTCTACCCGACCTAATGGCCAAATCTACCTGCCCTTAGGATTAAAAGAAAAGCCTATTTCAATTTGTTTTTGATTCCATCCCATGTTCAGCTAATTTGATCCATCAAGCCTTGACTACACACTATATTTCTTCTCTTCGCCCCAATAAGAACAACCATGAAGCAAACTACAGGGGAAATAGACATGAAAGCAGAGGCACTGTAGTAATGCATTTTTTTTTTATCAGTTATCTTACCATCCACGGATGCTCGTTTTGGGAGAATTGTGATGGCGCCCTCTGCCACTCTCTCCTGGCCAATCACAGGAGAAATCTTGGACCCCCAGCTGTCTGAACCCACCCACAGAAAATGGCCTGTTTGGTTGTTCCTTTTGGCCGCGTCCAGAACACGTCTGCGTTTGATAAAAAGAAAACAATCTTTTAAAACAATTTGTTGACCAATGGAAGGAGCACAGTAGTGACGGACAAGTGAGGTCCCAACAATTGATGGTGGCTTTTTTTTTTTTTAAAGAAATATTAGTGTAGAAAACTTTTTAAAACTACATGATTCAATAGTTCTGAACAAAGTCATTTGTCGAAAATTCTGGAACAAGATGTCTTTTATTTTCAAAAAAATCATGTCATGAAACCAGGGTTGGGGTCAATTACATTTTTCATTTACAATTACATTTTCAATTGCCCATGTACAATTAGAATTCAATTACTATTACAGTGACCTGCATTTTTTCCCAATTACAATTAAATTACATGAATTGGTATCCTGAGAAAGTCAATTACAATTACGTTCTAAATTATTAAAGTTCCTTTAAAATTAATGACAATTACTGAGCCTGAAATAAATAACCTAATAAATGTTAACCTTCCTCTTGTGTTAGCTTTCTGTTAGCGTCTCTTATAACAACGTGTCTAAATCAGCTGTAAAATACACTAAAAACAAATATCTATTATCTAATTTATTTCATATCTATTGGTTACCTTGTTGCGCTTCCTAATCAATGAAAATTTAGGTTTTAATATTTTTGGTGTGGGGTGTCTGAGCCTTTTTTCTGTCTATACCCCTCAATTTATTTATTTTTCTACATATGTTTAGAACAATACATGGAACTGCAACATGGTTAAATTATAATTGACAATTTTTATATAATATTCATTGAAATTACAATTGCAAAATCAATTATCTAAAATCAATTACAATTGAATTATGATTACAACAACAGATTTTTAAAATTACAATTATAATTGTTAGGGATGTAACGATTAATCGTAAGGCAGTTAAAAATCAATTCATAGGTATCACGGTTCACATCGATACTCTGAAAATTGAATTGCAGTACTTTTTTTAAACAGCAGAGGGTGCTAAATAATTATCCTTCTCTTGTCCAAATGCTGAGGCGGCGGGTGGAATCTGCTACTACTCTTTTTCTGGCCGCCTTATACTCTTAAACATGTTCATCAATGATTCCTTACCCCTGAAGCACCGAAAGAATATCTGTAATATTACGTGAATATCTGTAAAAGTCACGTTTTTCTATTAGCTCTGTCTGCTAGCATAGCATCTCTTCTTCACTGCACAGAATAGCTGCATGCCAACCGACCACTGGGTTACCAGCGCCCTCTGCTGGTCCAAACAAATATCTGACGTAAATACACTGCAGACTGTTTTTTTTTTTTTTTTAAGTCCAATTGTTAAGGCACAAAATACATTTTCAGTTGCACTTTTAAAAAGTAAAATAACAATTGTGCAGTTTTGCATTGTTTACTATAGAACCAGAATTTAAATTATTAGGCTTCTTCTTCATTTGTATTATTCCTTTATTTATTTCATTCAAGATTTATTTTTAGTTAAATTGCATTGTTTTGAATAGTTTATCAAGGGATTCTTTTGACAATGAAAAATAAAAGGAAAATGATGCAGTATTTTCTAGTTTTTTTCCTAAAAAAATAAAGGAATATTTTTTAATCATCATTTGTGTACAGTCCCATTTTGTAAAATAAATCGTGAGAGAATCGTATCGTGAACCCAGTATTGTGAATCGAATCGTATCGGGAGTTGGGTGAATCGTTACATCCCTAATATTGACCCAAACTCTGCGTGAGCACTTGGTAGAACGAGCTAGGGAATCCTGGTTAATGTGCACTGCACGTACCGTATGTCGTCCTCATTAGCGAACATGATGATGGCCCTGGCATTGGAGGTCTCCAGCAGACGTCTGATGATTTTGTCAAACTCTCCTGGCCTGGGCTCCCTGGGGATCTTCAAGGACTGGGCAATACACACACCACCTGGGACAGAAAAAGAGAAGCAAGGGCCAAATGAATCACCTGTTACAAAAGCACGAAGCATTTTTCTCTCACACTTGTTTCCCCCTCAAGCAATATTATACAACTTTTTTCTAAACTTGGCAGTAAGTTCCCAGTGTAATTCTCAGCATACAGCGCTCTGATGACAACTTCAACATTTCTGAAAGTCTTTAAACTTTGAGGTGAAGAAGAAACTTGGTGAACTGCTAGCATGTCCTAAAACTGAAAAGAAACAAATTTAAAACTGTAGCAGAGTTTAGTAAAAATAGTGGTGGAGGGGGAAAAAGTGCAACTCCAAACTGGATATACAGTACCTATTTTAAAAATAAATGTGAAATAAAGGACTTCAGGTTACTCGTAGTTGGAATTAACACTCCAAAGATAATGTTAAACATACTGCCATGCAATAAACTAACACACAACACTAAACAACTTTGGTTTTCATAGGTTTACTTTTGTATTAGTTATTTTTTTTAAAAGCTTTATAACTCTTTTGAATGTAATGATTATAACAGTGTATTACATTTTCAATGGTTCTTTGTGGAATTTGTCACAACATAAAAAAGTGCAAATTGAGAAAAAGTTAAAAAATACTATGTGCAACTTTATATGTCACATTGTGTTGATTCATTCATTTTCATAACATTTTTAAATTTCATATGGGGAAAATTTCAATCAAAAACACTAAATCAGAGCAAATATCTTGAGGAAAATGTGATTCAAATTGAAGAAAGTGCTGTCATGTCAGAAAAAACAGAAATAAAAACAATTGGTAAAATGTAAGTGCAATGAACTGGGAACAATGACAGAACAAAAAGAGAAGGAAACTGTGACTATGCAAAATCAAATTGTGGTTAAGGAAGGATTTTAAGAGCAGAAAGTTATAAAATTAAACAAAAAAACAAGGGGGAACTTTACAATCCAAAATGGTTTGATTACACAGTGCCTAAACTGTTTGCAATGGTTGAAGATGACAACAGTTATTTCAGGCACAGCGTGTGCTAGCAAAATGCTTTGCTAATGCTATCCTATAAAGTCTCACTGCTGGAGTCGCTAACTTAGCATTAAAAGTGTAATATGTGGAGTTTTCAACTTTTAAATATGTCTTAAATACCTAAAATAAAAATTTTAGCATTAAGAAACGTGTCCAAAGCTGTCATGTCATATGTGATTTTTTTTAGACTACATAGTTATATATACATGACAGTGACGTGCAGTCAGGGTAGGCAAGGTAGGCAGTGCCTACCCAAGGGTGAATTGATATTTTAATTATAATATGGTTATACATTTTTTTTTTTTTTAATTTCTGATAGCCTTCAGTACCTATAAGTTTGAAAGTGTCAGCATTTTGTGCTTTTCATAGCCCAAATGACTAAACATTGCTATTTTCTGGTACGGCAGAGACGCTGCACACTCTCACTCCGCTGTAAGGCAGGAGGAGGCCACGCCCTCTCCTATAAGCACATTGCTGCTCTGCCTCTGGCCCCATAGCGTGTTTATATGTGTTTGTGCATGTGCAGTTAGTTCCCCAAGATAAAAACCATTTACGTAAAAAGGCAGCTCCCTATGCTGCCTTTGGACTTAACTGTGCTATGCTAAATGCTATATGTACATTCACAGTGCATTAGTGAATTGTCCCAATGTGGCCTCTGCTACTTTATCTAGCTAGAGGGTGGGATAACACTACAGGAAGGATGACAGCGCTAGAAACAATAAAGAAACTTTCTTTTGAGGAAAAACGACAGCTTTTAAAAGATGGGAGACCAACACCTGAGCTACCAGACCTTCAGCAAAGGTAAGGTCATTAAGTTGTTCGTATTTTCCACAGTGAATGGTACAAAAGGAAGGATTGGCTTTGTGGATGCGCCTCACTGAGGCTGTTCTGAGTTGTTGCTGAGATATATCTTGTTGGGAGAGTATGGAGGCTTTATTAATAATTGTTCATGTTTCTTTAATGGTGTTATACGATGCTGATTTTGTTTGATGAACACTTGCCAGCAGAAACATATGTAATTGTCATTGGTGTCATTGATTTGCATCGTGCCTACCCAACCTTAGTGGTCAGGGCACGTCACTGATACATGAATAAATACAAACAAGCGCTTAAACATCTTCACTCATGAACGCATCACACATGTAAAGCTGGCTCACGCCAAAAACATGTGCGGGGAGTAGCAGAAAATATTGTCACCTGTACATTCAGTGGACAGGACCGCATATGGTGGCAGAAATTGTTTGTAAATCTCACATATTGCACCTTTAATATCAAAGCACTGAGCTGCCAATTAACCTCGTCTGTTTTTAATCACTAATCAAGGCCAGAGACAAAGTATGAAGGTGAGAGTTTCACGTCCATGTCAGTTTGTACATTAGCCTCTTAGTTGTGCAACGGGTAACAATGTGCTAATGATTGCGTGTATCCATATCTTCTGTCTATGAGTTCACAGACAGTGCGTGCGTGTGCGTGTGTGTGTGTGTGTGTGTGTGTGTGTGTGTGTGTGTGTGTGTGTGTGTGTGTGTGTGTGTGTGTGTGTGTAATGTCCTCTTTCCTCACTGCCTGTTCCGGCCCATTTATTGAGCATCTGTACAGTCTGTCGCCTTCACTATATCACAATCCTTAATCACAGCTACACATATCTAATGCTATTGTCCACACGCGCACACACACACACAAACCAGCAGGCATGACTGTTAAAGCAAATACTAATTAGCCTGAAATTAAAACCCTCTCACAGACAAATGCCGACAGTGACACCATCAGTGTCTTTCCCCCCCGACAGCTACACAAACACACTCGCAACATGTGGTAGATAGTTGTTGTTTTTTTAAAAATGATACTGTGTAAAACCGCGATCCAAAAACACGACTGTTAGGTTGATTGGGGTAATAAAATTGCCCATAGGAGTGAATGTGTGTGTGAGTGGTTGTCTGTTTGTCCGTCTGTTGCCCTGCGATGGACTGATGCCCTGTCCATGGTGTACCCCCGCCTAACGCCCATTGAGAGCTGGAGATAGGCACCAGCACCAACCAGTGACCCTGAAAACAGGAACAAGCGAGTCAAAAAAGTGTGTTTAGAAGTACAGAAAAGTTCAAATTAGTCTCTTCAGGTGCTCCGTTGATATCATTATATTCTGTTTTAGTCATATTTTTCAATCTGTTTCGATTTTTCTATTCTCTATTACGTTTTTTGAACAATAACGTCACAGTATTTGCAGCGGAACTGCCAAATTAGGACATCGACTCCAGGTCCAACACATCAAGCAATCCGCCATTTTTATTTCTCGCTTTTATTTTGTAGTCCAAGCTCAAGGATGCCGAAGTTACGAGAGGATAAGTCAAAATGTTGGGTTGTTGGATGTAGTAACCCACACGCTTCATTACACCGTCTCCCAACATCAGAACCTTTTCAAAGTGCCTGGTTGAGTTTTATTTTTCATGGAAATGTAACCACATCTGTGGGTTAGGTCATTTTTGTGTGCGCGAAGCACTTCAAGGATGATGCTAGCGCCAAGCTAACGTCACGAAATGCATTTTAATACAGTCTTTTCGCAGACAAAAATGGCAAAATGAAATGACTAATGAAAACTTTAGACTTAAATTAAATCACGTAGGTCACATTATCAAGGATCTAAAACGAGCACACAGCGTTAACATATGAAGACGGTGCAACTGCTAATGCTAACAAAACAATGAGAGGGACGTCTTATCATCACACTTTTTAGTGTTATTTACAGCTTACCGAAGTGCTCTGTTCGTCGTCTCCAAAGATAGAAGGAATTGAACCCTCAATCAGACAAAGTCTTTCTGCAAATCCTTGTTTATACTGGAGGAGGTTGCTGAAGCAGCGTTAGCTCGGCGCTTGTGTTAGCTCACTTGTTAACATCCATATGAAGACGTTGTTCTGCAGGTTCATCATCTTCATTTTCATCTCGCTCCGCTGGGTCCGACTCTGGCTCAAACATGTAAGGCTGGATGGACAAGTCTTCCGTTGTTGACATTTTGTAAATAACGTGTGAATAAAAAAGTTTCTGCGCCGCTAAATAATCGTATCTCTTCTATCAAACTACAAAAATGGCCGAACAGGGTGGAGTTGAACCGAGTGTCACCTCTGCAACCTGGAGAGGGGGCGGGGTATGGAGTGTCTCATTTGCATTTAAAGAGACAGCACCAAAACGAGTTGCTCTCAGAAGCACATCAGAAAAGGGTAGAAAAGGGGTGGAGCTATAATAATGAGGAATTCAGACCCAAGCATTGCAGTTCTGTTTTATATAGACCACAACTGTATGATCTATATGTAAAAAGGAAGGATTTAAAAGCATGGTATGTCTCCTTTAACATCCTTGTAAGCTTCTTCCATTGTGCTGTTACTATGGTATTTACCACTTATTTTTATTTTTTCTGTATTTATATATTTTATCTGTACTCTTATCTTGGCTAATTGTTTTTTTTTGTAAATGTAAAGCACATTGAGTTGCCTTGTGTATGAAATGCACTATACAGATAAATATGCCTTGCCTTCAAATCCATTGTGGCCCATCACTGCGGGACCATGAGCAAGTTCCTTCACCCTAACTGCTCCAAGGACTCTCTTGAAAAAGATGTTATTCATCTCAATGAAACTTTCCTGCTTCGTCAAAGTTTAAAAAAACAAAACTATTGTAATATTTTAGAAATGAAATATCCTCTGTTGCCTTGCTAACGGCTAGTTTGTTATCACACTGGTGGATAATCCCCAATTTGGGAGCTTCTGTATGAGCAAACCCAAAACCCATTTTTTCTGCTGAAAAGAAAATGTAATTGAATATGAAGTATATGTTTATTGATTCTTGTTCAACTCTTGACATTTCACTGGAAGTTTTTTCCAATTTGGCATATTGTGTTGTAATAATAAATAACCATAA
Source organism: Gouania willdenowi (assembly GCF_900634775.1). Classification (NCBI taxonomy): domain Eukaryota; kingdom Metazoa; phylum Chordata; class Actinopteri; order Blenniiformes; family Gobiesocidae; genus Gouania; species Gouania willdenowi. The sequence goes on from NC_041049.1 coordinate 13,742,295, forward strand.
GAATATAAGAATGACTGCCCACTATGGGTTGAAACCTGGCTTTTACAATTTAATTTTCCTATCGGCTGAAAATGTTGGTTTTTGACATGTTGGTGGCTTGTTACATCACGAACCACCACTGTTGGCCCCGCCCTTTCTATAAAAACTCGCACCTGACTGATAGTATAGTGAGTATTGAGTAGTTAGCATAGCATAGGTTGTTTCTTTGTTCGAGATTTTATAGTATAGACTGGGCGTCAGGAGCCACGCCCATAATCAAGCCATTTTTGTTACATTTCCAGCCTACAATATAGTTGCAAGTCAGCAAAAACCTCGGAGATTAGTTTCTTCTTAAACCTGCCACACAAATGCATCCTTTCTGATATTCTTGTATTCAAGCAGCAACTTTTATTAGCGTGACCTTTTCACTTCAGATAACTACATTTCACAAATATGAAAGATCCTCTAGGGTTTTTAGATAAACAACATACAATTAATGCAATATTAAGGAAAAAGTCAACATGTTAACTTCATCAGTTTTGAAGCAGCCGGTGTGTTTAAACCAAGGGGGGGAAAACACATGATGGCTGGAGCTTTAGCGGTGGTGGGATTTTGTTGATCTTCATAACAAGCATGGAGGAGAGGCTAACTTACAGTAGTCTACATCAGAGGTGGGCAACTTATATCACACTGGGGGCTGCAAAATTGTGCCAAAAAGATTGACCAGCAGCATTTCTAATAAGTTCAAATTTACCGGTTTCCGACGAGACAAAATGTGCGGTGCGGACGTCAGCGGCAGCTTGTGAAATGAAACTCTGACAGACCTCAGAATTATGTCCACGTTGGTCGCTATTTTAACACTGTGTCCAATGTAAAGCCACAGTTTGATCACACTACAGAGTAAATAATAAGTGTAAGATTGATGACAAATGATGATGATGACGACAACGACGACTAATGTGCGCTGATCATTTCTGAAAGTAAGAAGTTAATAAAATCAGGCTTTCCACACAAACAAATGTTATTTTGTCATTAGTATGAGGAGAAAGAGCCCATGTGAACGCCATGTGACTGTCAGTGACCAGGGACCCTTGACATGTTGTAGGCATGCCCCCGCGCTTTCTGAAAATGTGTAGTTCATGGTACTCAAAAAGGGGGAAATATTGTTATTGTGCTGGAATATTATTCTTTCTTTCTTTCCCGGTGTCGGAACCAACTCACTTACTTTTCACCCATTGAACCATTATGAAGGGTCACAAAAATTCTAACGAAATTCAATTGCGCGCTTTTCTAAATCTGGCTATTTCCGATTTTGAAAATGCAAAAATTTGTCCCACCAGCGCCCCCAAGTACGCCAAAAATGCATTACGAGATAGGAATTGCCAAAAAAAATTAATTCATTGTAGAATCATGAAAATTGACACAGAAGTAGACCATGACAAGACAAGTAAAAAAGATTATTAAGACCACGCCAAAAAATACACAGGAAGTCCAGAATCTTGAATTGAAACTTGTTATTTTCGCTCATGTTGTATTTTAACGCACTTCTCCTTGGGCGTTTCACTGACGGGGTTCAAAATTGCTGGAGATCATCTAGAGACGTGGGACACCAAAAGTTATCCATAGATTTTTGATAACTTGCATTTTGGCCAAAACCTTTGAAAATGTAAATTTTTTGGAAATGCACCCATTTGCACATACAAATTTTGATTTGCGTCAAATGTAAATCAGTTGTTAAACTCTCGGCCCTAAACCAGCGCAATGTGGAAATTGGCACGTTAGCGCCCCCTACAGAGTGAAGACAATCTAAAATGGGCAGCGCGGCTAAGGCAGCGAGGCAAAGTCGGCGTCGTAAAGCAGCGCGGCGAGGGCGAGGGCCGTTTATCGCCGCTTGCGGCTATATTTCTATTTGTTTCAGTATAAATAATAATAAAATCACTGAATAAATAATAATAAAATCACCGAATAAGTAATAATAAAATCACTGAATAAATAATGATAAATCAGTGAATGACTGAATGCGATGTGCATTGTATTTTTGAACTGTGACATATTTATAGAAGTTTAGGATTCAACTTGTGTTTGGATAAGGAACAAATTATGATAATCGTCACCACAGAATCGCAATAATTGTAAAATCAGAATCGCAATTTAAATTGAATCGGCACCCAAGAATAGATTAAAATCAAAGTGGGACAAAAGGGTATCGTCCCAGCCCTAGTTTAAACTAGTTCATTATGAAGTGGTTTTTCATCCCACCTGGAGTCTGAACTATGTACAGTATGTAACTACACAGTCTCCTCTCATATTGTAATCACTAAAAATTAACCCTTCCGACTTGGCATGAGCTAACCTGAGGCCTAAGGGTAATTCACTTCCAAAGTTGCAACAGATTAGAGTAACGATTACGTTAATAATATGCTCTTCAACAACTAGAACACATTCATCTGCAACGATCTATTGTAATCAGGGCCGTCTCACCAACTGAGAGCCAACATGCTGAGTTTGCTGTTCCTGGCTATTAACCTGAATGTGAAACTCTGATGTGAAACTCTACAAAAGTCAATCCATATTCCTGTGTGTATCCATTCAATCTCTCTCAGTTTTCTCTATAGTTGTGATTTTCAAGAGCCTGATTGTTATTCTGCCTCTGAGAACTGAAATAATTAATGGATGCAGCTTTGCCACATAGTCTATTACACATAAATATGCACTTTTTTTTCCTTTTCTCCATCTGATTGTCTTTTTTACGGCTTCTTTGTAAAAATACATAAATAAATAAATAAAACAGTGTGTGGAGTGAGATGATAAATCACGCGTTAATTGTGTCCAGGGCGCCCTCTAAATAAAAGCCCTACACTTGGTAATTAGCTTCTTTCTGTTTTGGGACTGAACTGGTTTTGTTGCAGGACAGGAAACACCACTGCAGAAGCATTTAATTAACAATTTGCTTCCTTTGCACAGTTTCCGCTCTCCGCACCAATCCAGCCTTTATCCAACAGAGACTTGGATCACTTATCCTTCTCACAGAATGCTCCTTCAAGCTTTTAATGTTTTCCCTACCTATTCACGGCAATCTTTAAGGACAATATTTGCACATAATGAGAAATAAAACAAGATAACATTCCCTAAATAACCCCTGCAGGAAATTACAAAAATGCAATATTCACCAACTTGTCTTTTTACAACAGTAGCTACTAAGTTGCTAACTTTTAAATCCAATTAACTATACTGTAAAACAACAACAATAACGACAGAATCCACTCAATCAAATACAGAGATTTTGTCCACAATTTGTGGGTGTAAAATTCATACAATATTTTCTATTCAATATCAATTTACATTCTTACTAAGTTACTCAAACACGGTTACATATATTGCGCATTTTGGTTAAATTTACCTCAAATTGTGGAAAATACTGCATCATCAACATCCCACGCTGCATTGTATTAAAGTGCAGTGTGATGGGCTTTCATAATAAAATAAATATTCAACTATATTTTGCTGTGAGACAGCATGCAGTGAATGAATGAATGTGCTTTAGTACAATGAAGATTTACCATTAGAATGTCATTATTGGTGTTAAGGGTATTTATTCATGGGGACACACCAAAACTGGACAGAAGAATGAAACTTAAACAGGGCGCCCTCTAATAAAACAAATAAACACTATTTGTATTCTTTACAAATATATAACATTTGTAAAGAATAGCAAAATCTAACCGCAGTTACCCTCTATTTTTTGTTCATATCCAGTTTGAAACCACAATACATGCTGGAAAACCAGTGCTTTGAGTGTTCTAATAATGTGGTTAAATACTACTCACTTTTTTTAAGTTTCACATTTACTTAAATTAATTGAGTAAAAAAAGATACATTTTCCTTGAAAGCTAAGACAATTGAAAAACTAAAATATTTTGGCTAAGTTAATAATTATCGATACTACATCCAATTTTTTATTTTTATTTTTTACAGTTTATATCAAATTTCTATTATTACTGGTATATTTTAGAACGATGTATTCTGACTTTGAGCATACAAGCATTGATTAAACATGACTAAAAATACAGGAAAAGTAGAAAGATGTAAGGCAATGAACATAATAATGACAAGTTAGCATTTCCACTTTTGTATATAATATTACACATGCAAAGTGTGGTCATTTTGATATTGTAGGCCATTAGAGGTCAAATATAACTTGACGACTGGCATTTCCTGAAAAAACTTCCAGTACGGATGCAGGTGAGACAGGTAGGAAAGGAAACCTTCACAGGATGACGTTTTATTTTGAAGGGCCCACCTACAACCTTTAAAGAATCAGCTTTTATTCTGAAAGGAATATATATTTGGCTTTCTGAGCACAACCTTTGAAGTCATCAGCTTTTATTTTTGAAGGGCCTGAGTGAATTAGCTTTTATTTTGAAGGGGTCATCAGCAACAATCACAGAATAGGCTATTGTTTTTGCAAGGGGCCATCTGCAACCTTAACATATTCAGTTTTATTCTGAAAGGATATATCCCCTCAAAGTCAGTATAACCCCTTTGAGTCAGAATTACCTCTTGGAGCCAGTAGAACACTCAGCAGTTCATTAATCGGTTAATTAATAACCGTTTACTTACATAAACCACAGAAGATGGCATTAATGTTCTTTGTATTCTGTACACTGGGGTATCCTAGTCGGTAAAATCAGACTAAAAATATGTTCATAATTATAAAGTAGAAGTAAAACAATAGTTTTCACTAATTAAAAAACCATTATCGACTGTAGGGAACGAGTGAGACGAGCACTATATATGTAGCTCTGTTACAGGCTCTACTGTAAAGGGCACTAAGTTGAATTGTGAACATGAAATAGAGATTTTCCAGCTAAATTTGATGAAATGACTTTATTGTACTCCTTCTTGGACCCCAGTGGAGCCTGCACTAAACCGTTCTCCAACACTGCGGTGGTAACGCACACACACACTGACTTTTTCATGCAATTTGTAATGTATTTGTGCTGGACTTATAACTTCAAACTCACAAAGATGGTAATGTGGCTCCCTGCTAAGCTGGATAAGCAATGAAAGTACCTTTGAGGCAGGCACTCTTTAAACTACGAGCATAGGAGTGTGTGTGCGTGCGTATGCTTTCCCACAGACTCCTGCTTTGGTTTGTAATTGTAACACAATGAGAGATGGTCAGAGACTTTTGTACATTTTTATAACTAAATTAGGTTTAAATAAAGCTTTTCTTCTATATTTTGCCCCACACAGATTGTGCTCAAACACCAACTGCACACCCACAAACAGCGAGATTTTGACACCTTATTTTTCTTCCAAACCTCATTAGCAGATGCGTTAAAATTAAAAGTTGTCTCCTGTTCCTTCATGCTTTGTTTGTGGCTGTAGGCTGTGCAGTGAAAGCCTTTGAAGTTACTGATGTGTGCGTGTGTGTGTGTGTTTAGATGCAGCTTCTGAGACAAGCCTGTGTGAGCTCCATGCTTTCCATGGAGCGTTTGCTTTTGCATACACGGAATAACTGTGGAGGCTTATTTTCCCATCCTGGTCTGTATGAAGTGAGGAATCACAGACACGATCATGTATCCAGTCAGATATTTGTGCCAAGAGCCGACAAATGATTAATGATGATTTTTAAAATAATTTGGAAAAACCTGTCTGATTAAAAAAAGCTCCCAATATGTGACGTAAATAAATCAATCTATTGTTCCGTGCATTCCAACATGATTTTGTCATTTTTTTTGTGCTACGAGGAAGGAATTTCAAACAAATGTATTGAAATTGGAACTAGTACCCTAACCATAACCCCTTAATATTTCCTAACCATGCCCTTATTAGTTTTACCACATTATGTAGCATAACTTAAAGCTGATATCCGGAGTTTCTGAGAAATCTGTTTATGTATAATTCTTTTGAAATGCAAAGAAATGCCAAACCTGTCTTTTACTATGGTCTACTGCAAGTGGTCGTTCATATACATTAATGCAGGGGTTCTCAACTCGTCTCACCCTGGGACCCACATTTTGCCTCGGTCAAATCGTGACCCACTTTTTTTTTTAATTTTAATTCAACCAACCAAATATAGTTTTTTTCAAAGATAGCTGTTGAAAACACACGTATGTAATATTTTTTTAAACATAAATCTATACATTTTGCCATGCTTCATGCTTTTCACAGCAAGCCTGTCAAAAGAAAAGTTTCTTTCAAAATAAAAGACAAGTCACATATGACAGACATTAAGTTTTTTTTTTTTTTTTTTTGACCAGCTTTCCGCAACCCATCCAGTACAGATCCGCGACCCACCAGTTGAGAATTGCTGCATTAAGGGACTGTATATAAGTCCCTCCTTCGTCCTATAGACCCCTATACAAATGGAAACAAATGGAGTGTGCCCAGCCAATAGGCTTCCACTTCCTGTTTTTGAGACTGTCAATCACAGTGAATGTGGAACTGTGCACGGAAACAAGGCCGCACGTCACAACAGCAAACAGGTAAAAATGATTTTGGCTCTTACCTGACCTTAGACCTATATCAATGTGACCCGATGCAACCTTGTTATGTTCCGCGATGTGTGTGCAGAAAAGTAGAGGCGTGGCTTCTGGTAGATTGGGAGAGGCAGGGGGAGGAAGTGGAACTGTTGAGGGCGGGACATCGAGACATCCTCTTAGAAACTCCTGATATCAGCTTTAAGTTATACAAAATATAAGGGGGTAGATTCCGTTAAGGGGTGGGACGAATCACTGACTTTACGATAGTGGGCTCGCGATAACGTCATGACAATATTTTTGGAAAGGAAAAAATAATAAATTTTTTTGCAGTTGGAATTATTTTTTCACATTAACTGTCATCAACCTGTGTGTATCTTCTACCTATTTTGTATTATACGCATGTCTACCTTTCCTTTTATTATTTATTTATTAAGTTTTATTATGGCCCTGAAAACACAAAGTTCATTTTCAATGTTCTTATATGGAAAAGGATGAAAAAAAAAAAAAAACTTGAATCCTTGAACTCTGGACATTGCATACTCACTCTGTGTATGACCTGATCTACTTAATATATAGAAAAGAAAACAAGTAATAACAATCTGGCACCCAGAGCAATACCACTCTTACCCTCGACAATACATCTTGTGATGTTTTAATATTGCGATATCTTAATTCCCAGTCTGACTTTATTCCAACTGAAGCATATTTTCTTACAGAGATGCACCATAAAAAAAATAAAAATCGTGTTGGTATTGCACAAAACTGATTTTTTTCACATGAGACTTTCCCAATCCCCAAAGAGATTGGGTTGAAACTGGATCTTGAAACTGAAAAATGTGCTTACACAAACTCAATTAGCACATTTTCAGTCTATAAATCTGCTCTCAATAGACTGATTTATATTGTTGACTTATGAAAACCTGCAACTAATGAGCACAATTCTAACAGTTACATGAAAAAATGACAATCATAAAAGTCTTTATTTGAATCTTACATAGAAGTTATCAAGCAAAACATTAAATAAATAAGTGACATAATTGAAACAAACGTAACACTGGTACTATACTATATATTTGTGTATCTCTATGGTGTGACAGCATATCACGTAAACAAACGCTCCCCCATGACTTCTACACCCTCTGACCTCTACAACACCATAATTTACCTCCATGGTGCATCTCTGCAGGGCGTGTACCCTCTGTGGAGTGGCTACAGTGGGCAGGTTGTGTTACTTTATGTAAGTGCACAGAGAGGACAGACTGAGAATGTTAACATTTAAATACCATTGCACAGATAATGTGCCAGTAAACAATGCAGATGGTGGTTTGGGGGCAGGTTGCACACGTCTGCCTTCGCTACAAGCTGGAGTCGCTTCTTGTTCAGGTCACAGCAGGATACAGACATCCTAAAGGTAGTAGACACCTTTAGTCTTGCCACATAACAAAAAGGGAATATTTAGAGATCATGTTGGACAGATGGTGTCCAAAGGTAAAAGAAAGAAACAGAAATGTGGGCTGTTTTACGTTACCATTCTTTACATTCATCCTAAATCAATCAATAGCCAGTAGACTCACATGGAGCAGCAGTCATAATATAACCTGGCCAGAACCAGACTGATGTGTAGCCCCTCCCTCTAAATCGAGTAATGATCTGGGTCTGTGTCTGGTGAATCCCTTCGGAACCAGGGAGGGACATGAACAGAATGCTTGAAGCTGATTGGGCGAAGCACCTGTCCACCATGATTTGTTTTAGCCAATCCCACGGTAACAAATAATGTCGTCACCGGCATACGCCACAGAGACGCTGCTATAACAACAACGCCGTCTTTACCGTCCAAAAGTGCACAAAGCGCCTCTTGCTGTTTCCCTTTCAAAAAGGAAATGGTGGATTATTCTATAACTGAGTTTATAACAGCTTCCACACGTTAGTTACCATCCTCTTGCGTTCACTTCTTTTTGTTTTGATTTGGAGCTATGCTAATAGCGTTAGCCCACTAGTTCCTCTCCCCACAACTGCTTCAGTTTTGCTTCGGCGCTTCTGCCTTCATCACACATGATATCCCGCCCTAAACCACAATCCTGCCTCATGATTGGTTTCGAAAAGTTTCAGTTCGGTTTCAAAAGGCAAAGGTGGGAACAGTACAAGATGGATTCTGATGTTTGTGAACATCAGGAGAATCCTTACAGGCAAGGTTAGGAATAATGCACCATACTGTGCAATGACACATTTAACTATATCTTTAACATTGCATTTTAGTTTGGCATTTAGCAGCTGTTTAAATATGTGCAGCTGTAAACACCCCCCATCCTGCCTTCCTCCTCTTTCCTATTAAAGCACTAAAATACTTTCATACTTCAGTCCCTCTACGCAGCTATACTGCTGCTATACATATTATCTAGTATACTATAGTATGCTATACTGCTGCTATACCAGTGGCGGCTGCTGGTCTTTCATGCAGGGGAAGCTCATTTTCTGCCTACTTCAGAAAATGTATCTGTTTATTTAAATGTGAATTCTAGTAGAATTCACATTTTGTTGTCAACAACTATTTGTAGATTATCACACACACACACGCGCGCGCACACGCACGCACGCGCGCAGCTGCTGCGCGCTGGAGTGTGAGTGTTTGGTCAAAAGTCTCACAACACAAGCAGTAACAGTCTCCACAAACACCAAAAACAGACACTAGGTTTGTCAGAAGTTGATGAAAACAAAGACAAATTCGCTATGAGAGGATCAGCAAAGTCTCCGTGTCAACACAGAGCAACGGACTGAAATATTTGAAAAACCCGCCTGTGTGCTTACAACGTCATACTCTCTGATTGGCTCATTTCGCTGTCAATCAAAATTGAATTAGCCTGAGACAGATCATCCAATCATCATCCATTATTCCAGCGTCCGGAACAGACAGATCCAGCCCACTGCTCCATAGACCTCCTGTGAATCCCGGCGTCCGATAAGCGGGACTAAGTGCGTCATAACCGAGCATTTATCCAATGAGCGTCTAGTTTGACTGCAGTGGCTCAACCACTAAATCCTCTCCCATTGAAGTCAATTGAAGCTGAACTTCACCACTGTTTATTAACACTGTGACGCTGCGGTAATGAATGAAGAACGTCACGCTGTCACTGTCAGTTTCCTGTTATAAGAAGCTGATTCTGAACTAAACATGTTCTGTCATATATTTAGTCAATGAAATGTACACACAACACTACATATTTGACCACTGATTTTAGGGGAAGCTGAGGTTCCCTTGTAGTCTTAAAGCATCCGCCACTGTGCTATACATATTATATAGTATACTGTATATATATATATATATATATATATATATATATGTAGTGCTATGCCAATGCCCTCTGCGAGTTAAGGATTATCACAAAATCCCTCTCTACACATGGACAGAAAAGAATTCAGATCATTAAAGATATATTTCACTACCAAAAATGTTTTTAAATACATTTTCAGTTGCACTTTTAAAAAGAAAAGGAACTATTTTGTAGTTTTGCATTGTTTACTATAGAACCAGAATTTAAATTAATAGGCTTCTTCTTCATTTGTATTATTCCTTAATTTATTTCATTCAAGATTTATTTTTAGTTCAATTGCATTGTTTTGAATAGATTATCAAGGGATTCTTTTGACAATTAAATACAAAAGGAAAATAGCACAGTATTTTCTAGTTTTTTTTCCCCAAAAAAATAAAGGAATATTTGTCTACAGTCCCATTTTGTAAAATAAATCGTGAGAGAATCGTATTGTGAACCCAGTATCATGAATCGAATCGTTGAGTTAATCGTTACATCCCTAGTATTATGATTTAAAAATATATAAATAAATTGAGAGTTTAAAAAATGCACAACACAGGAAGTCAAACAGAGAAAAACACTGGAATAGTTGTATAATGATATGTCTGTTATAATGTAACCCATTTAGATAGATAGATAGATAGATAGATAGATAGATAGATAGATAGATAGATAGATAGATAGATAGATAGATAGATAGAATGAACATCTATTTATCTATCTATCTATCTACTGTATGTACCATCCATCTTAAATATAAACAAGAAAAATTAATAAATAATCAATCTTAAACTATAGAATTGTAAAAGAAACAAAAATTCACTATCTTTACAATCAAAGCAGTGATTGTTTTACTATCATAAGCAGAATCCTGCTTCAAGTGTAGTGAACAGAAAAACTCTTCATTTCCAGAGCTGCCATAAGACTTGTCAAGTGCAACGGGGAGTCAGTTGTGTGAGTCATCAGGCAGAGAGCCAGTCTGTTACCACGTCTATTGAATCACCTGACCTTCGGGCACCTGTCACGCATCACCAATACTTTCAATCAATCAGAATAATCCCTCTGGCTCTCAGATAGATGCAGAAAAACTGAAGAGTCAGAAGAGGGAAGAGATACATAGACAAGGGAGTAAAAGTATAAGATTGAAGGGATGGATGGATGGATGTAGAAAAAGCAAGATAAAGGAAAAGGAAAGATGAAGAGATGTAAAGTCTGAAGTGAAGGGGGATAAGCAAGTGATGATTGGATGTCAGTGCACAGATAAAAAGCACAAGGTCAACGTTAAGCTCAGGAATCACAAAGAGAGAACTCGCCCACTTCTGTCTGTAGCTGTGTTTCCATAACCCTTGGAAATGTGCAAAATCTAAATAGTGCAATAAAAAAAAAACTGGTGATGGAAAAGCGCGATGGAAACAATTTTACCGCAATTACACATCATAGATCGTGACGCACCTGGTCACATGACCACTTCTCTCCGAGAAAACATGGCATGGTACATGTAAACAGAAGAGAAGTCCGAGACATTTCTTAGCATTATACTTTAAAATTATTACTGTCACATTAGACGTGAAACAAGGAAAAAAATATAGAGTGATATAAGTAGGTTCTGAGCGTCCATTTTTCTGCTGCAAAGTCTCACGGGATGAGATTTTACGGGAGTTACGAGGCTCCTCCCCAAAATAACCTTCAATGGAAACACGTTCAAAGCGCAATTATACTTTGGTGACATTAAGAAATATCACTTTTTTATTTTGCTAAAATAAAATAAATTGTGGTTCTCTCTTCCCTTCAGTCTGTCTGCGTGTGCCGTGTGATGTCTTCGTCTCCATCTTTCTTCTACTCCACTCATGTCACGTTCTCTGTTTTACCCTCAAAGAAGACTTTCTTTCACCGTTTTTCTTTTTTTCCTCCTCCATCTGAGCTCACTAACTCACATTCATCAGACATCCAATTACAACAGTGCTCTCAGACTAGAGCTGCATGTGTGCATGTGACTGTCAAAGTGTGTGTGCGCGCATGTGTTGCTCTTTTTCTTTCTGAACCCAGGGCACTACTGATGATGCTTGTTACTCCCATGCCTGGGATGTCCTGCTGTCCTACAGCCTATGGCTTATCTGAAGATGTCAGATCTCACATGGAAACACACACACACGCACGCACGCACACAGGCTAGGCTTTTTTCCCCTTCAAAAACATCACCTGACGAAATGTGATTAAGAACAGGGATCTGAACGAGAAGAAGTTCCAGTCGGTATGCGCTGCACAGTAAAGATCGCAGTGTAGGGGTCGACAACCTGCAGCTCTCGAGCCACATGCAGCTCATTTACTCCTGTCCTGCGGCTCTTGCATAGAATAAAAATTACCACTTTTTTTCCAATCACTTTTGATCAATTTCTATGTACTTTTAACTCCTTACCCTAAAGCAAAAATTAACAACCTATACAACAGCGGGGCCACAAAAATTAGATTTTCTGTTCAGAGGGCCACATTATCAACATTCATGTCAACATTCATAGAAAAATGACTGTTCTGAGCATGAATACAGGGAAGAACAAATAGTTTGTGTAGTCTTTTCGGGGGTATGCTACGAAGCTAGATAACTATATCCTGAATTTGTCTCCGTTAGCGGTCTTCACCGAACCTGTCAGACAGAAGCTGTCCTACAAATCTGGATCACAACAAGCTAAGTGAAGCGTGTTGATTTTCAGTCCGGTGCACTCTAGTGACAGAGGTGGATATTACAGCGTCAGACCAATCACAATGACAGAGCAACTGAGCAATTTACGTCACAAATGAGGAATAATTCTTTAAAAATATAAAAATAAAATACATAAATCTAACTAAAAACAAGACTATTGCTGCAGTAAAAGCAGAAAGTAATTAAAGCAGGAACTGATGAGTGGTAATACTTAAATTAGTGAGACTATAAGTCCTATAGGATGCATCAATGTCTAAATATTATCTCTCCTGTCAGCGTCACATCAGATCCACACAGTGACGTGTTCAAACATCATCTTTTATTGGACAGCTCGCAAGAGAACTGATTGGTCAGGAGGCTTTAGCACGAGCTAAAACACTCGGTTAATCGTTCAGCCTAAGTTACCATGGTGATTTAGCTCCATAAGTCGTTAGCAAGATTTGTAGTCCAGCACACATTGATTAAATCCTGGAAGTTAGCGCGATAAGAGTAATAAATAATTTGTTTTGTTTAGTTTTTGTGGTTGTTTTGTGCATTTTTCTCTCATTTTGCGCTTTCTGTTGCTGTCTTGTGTGTTTTTACTTTCGCTTTGTGTGTTTTTGAAGTCATTTTGCATACTTTCCTCTCATTTCGTTTTTTGTTGTTGTTTTGTGTGTTATAAGTTAATTTGTGTATTTTTGTTGTCATTTCGTAATTTTGGAGATATTTTTTGAGCTTTTGTTTTCAGTGTTTTTGTTGTCGTTTTGTAATTTTGTAATTTTTCTCTAATTTTGCGTTGCTGTTTTTTTTGTTATGTTGCCATTTTGTATGTTTTTTGAAGTCATTTTGTGCATTTAGTTTAGGGGTTGCTGAAAATTAGATCGAAGGCCGCCAGTTGCCTATGTCTGCTCTAAAGTATGTCATTAGGCTCAAAAGGTGTCATCAAAATACTTTTTTTTTGCACAGGCATCAACATTAATACAGACAATTTGTCAGGTAGCGATAACAGTGATTGGTCTCTAAAGGTTTGGTAGGCAACACTAAAAGGCATAGAACCCATGTCTCATATTAATAGCATCTCCCCGATGCTTGCAATTATCTGTGTTGCCAACTTATCCACTTTGTTGCTGTGTTTAGCTCGTTGCAGTCCCCTCTAGCAACTCGTTATAAAAAAAAAAGCTACTATCCACAAACCTAGCAAATTTTGTCTGGTGTTGTTCGAGATTTTTGAAGATTAAAACATTTTTTGTTTCTCTTCAATTAGCAGCGGGTGCTGCTGTGAGCCCCTCCCCTCTCACAGAATACTCACAGGCAGCCAAGTCCTCACTTTAAGCTGGATACACACAAAGAAAACCAGGCTGTGTTTGTTTTCCACCTTAGCGACCGTCGATAAAAAAACCGCAAGATTATTATGTTTTATTCGATTATCCTATAAGATTAGCCTGTGGCCTGAGTTGTGTTAAGAGTGAATTTGTTCCAATAATCGGCACAAAAACAAGGCAGGGCCTACAATTGTAAATATCATATTTACAACTCAAACTCCACATGATATATGTGTTTGTTGTTTTTACTCATTTGTATATTTTTTTGTTTGGTGTATTTTTCTGTAATGTATGTTTTTTGGAGTCATTGTGTGTATTTTTTAATCTTTCAGTTGTCTTTTTGTGCATTTTTTGCAGAATTATTGTTTTTTGTTGCCATTGTAGTGTGATTCTGAAGTCATTTTGTGTATTTTTGTATCTTTTTTGTGTAGTTTTGTGCATTTCTGTTGTCGTTTTGTGCACTTTTGTATAAATATTGTTCAGTTTTTTGTTTTATTTTACTCATTTAGTATATTTTTATTATAAATACTGTATGTGTGGTGAGGGTGTGTTTTGAGTGTGTGTGCGTGTGTGAGTGACTCGCTACCTGTGACTACCTCCATCTCCTCGGTGGGTTTACTCTCACACACATGCACGCGCATCAGCCGCATACGTGCACACACTCCGTCACACACTCTAAACGGCTCTGTGTGCGTTCAGCATGTACATCTAAGGTGCCCATTTGGTTATATAGCACATCGTGAAAATATCAGCGTTTATAATGCCGTATCAGCTGAGAAATTTGCATTTTTTGCCGTTCAACACAGCCGCGATCATTGGCCGCCAATAATTTCACGTCGTCATAACTTCCGGGTCCCATTTGTCCAGTCTCAACAGTGAATGGTCAAACAAACATGAAAATAAATGACCAAAATACTCCAAAATAACGGATGCACACAGATACCGCGTCGGGGAAATAATCACTCCACAAACACACGCGCACACACACACACAGACCTCTTTTTGCTTTATAGATAGATTAGATAATTTTCCCGACTACATCGAATCAGATTTCCTTTTCATTTGTTTTTTCTCTCTTCTTCGAATCGAAAAGGATTTCCGACTTCAGGTGGCGTTCCAAGTCACTTTTTCAAGAAGGTGATTTCTGAGTTGATTGGAAAGCAGCATTAGATCACTGTTAGATGTTATTCAATCACGTGAGATAAGATTTGTGGCTTGCAGGAAGATCAGTGGTGAGACAGGATGTTAATGTGTTTTTGGTTTGCTGTGTTGAGATTATCAGAGTTTATGACATACAGTACAATTAAAACTGTTCTCTCTATCTATTTAAACTTCATGTGGGGGTTCTGGCACAGATAAAACATTTCTTCAGATTTAGACATAACTTATGTGTGAACCCTGCTTTGTGGGATTTTTGAATGGCGATTTTTGTTGGAGATGTTGAGGATGTCATCAGCATATACGTAAACAAGCCACTTTAATCCCTGGTCCACTATCTGAAAGTCTACAAATAAAACCAAAATTTGGCAACTGAGGATGTCAGAGGTTTATATATATATATATACACAATCTAGCCCAGGGTTGGGCCCAAAAGTGGGTAGCGGACCTGTACTGGGTGGGTCGCGAACAGCTGGTGAAAGATAAATAAATACTTAATGTCTCATGTTGGACTTGTCTTTTATTTTGACAGGCATGCTGTGAAATGCATGTTGAACAGAAAAATATATAGATTGATGTTTTTAAAAAGATTATATATGTGTTTTCAACATTTATTTTTGAAAAGCTAAATAAAAAACTGAAAACTACATTGAAAAAAAATAAGCGGGTTGCGACGTAATGACCGCGACAAAATTTGGGTCACAGGGTGAGACGAGATGAAAAAACCTGGCCTAAGCCTATTTACCTGATAAAAAAGACAGTACATGGAAAATATAGAGTGCCCCTTTTTTAGGTCCGTTGGGTTCTGCAGGTGGTAATATTTGTGTGTGAAAGTGGACCATCTTCCTTTGCATTTGTTAGTTACATATTTTGGAATGTCATTTTTTTCTCATCGAGCTAACCCATCTTCATGCATTCCCAGTATGTTGTTATTATTATTATTATTATTATTAAGCATCAGGTTTCATATCTTCTGGCACTTTGTGGCACTTGAACTCACCTAATCCAACATTTGCTGTAAATGTTGCCAGTAATGCTGCAGGATGCTAAAATGTTCAGTATAACCACTAATAATTCAGTACATAAAGGCCCTCAGGTTATTTCTGTGCGATAACAGGTATTTATATAAAACACATCTGATTCATGACAATGGAATAAAATAATTGAAAATATTTACATGCAACAAACCAGTTGACTGGAGAATTATTAATAATTGTATACATAATATGCAGCACTAAAGGGAACTCTAAAGTAATTTGTATGCAATGTGGGAAAAACAGAACTCTATCCACATTAACAATGTATTAGTTGATATACCATAATCTTATCCAACATTAAAATATAAAATATTAAATGTGCATTAGTGTCTTCAGGAACTCATTTATACGATAGATACAGTTCTAAACACACACTTAAACATACATTAAATATTCAATAATAGCTTCATCGATAAGTCAACACAGGCTGGCTGGTTGTAATTTGTTCCTGTTGCAAAGGGCAGAGAAGCAGAATATATGGAGCATATTATGGTTTTTGAATAGAGACGACCACATAGGCTTAGTGCTGCTGATAGCATCGGCGTGCAGAAACATGATGCCTGAATAGCAATGAAAAGGACCAGCTTTGCTGGCCATGAATACATTATGGGTGATGTGCTAGCTCACACACCGGTTTAGTGTGTGTTTGACTTGTGCAACAGACCCCTCACACCTGACACTGAGGAAGACGATTGTGATTGTGATGTAGGGTGTTACAGCTGAATGGTACCAGCACGACAGCTTATCAAATCCACAAAATACACCTTCACGCAGGGCGTAGCACCACACCATCTTTTTGTGCTCCTACTGTAAATTATGTACACTATACTAGTATTCTTGCATTGTATAGGCTTTTATTTCACAATAATCTAATGACTATATTTCCATTTATTGTATTTTATAAATCAGTGGTTTATTGAATATTATGTTTGTGACATACTTTGCTACAATTTAGTGGCGGCTGGATTTTTTTTAATTAAATTTTTTTGGGTGAGGAAGGAGGTATAACTATGTGTGTGTGTGTGTGTGTGTGTGTGTGTGTGTGTGTGTGTGTGTGTGTGTGTGCGTGCGTGCGTGCGTGCGTGTGTGTGTGTTCATTTGAGCATTATGAGGGCCCTGCTGCTGTGCCTGAAACTGAAGTCCATTGACTAGGAAAGGTTGCTGATAGATCTTGTATTTTTACTGTGCGACTAGTAAAAGCATATTAATCATATTGCTATATTTATCTAGTTAATAAAAGGTAAATAAAGAATGATTAGAATCATGGGGACACTCTGGCCACCTAATTAAGACTTAGTGGCAGCAAATTGTAGTCTTCAAAATCATGTATTTTACATAATTGCATTTCCAATTAACATTTGACGTGCAAAAGGATTGTTCCAGCATTTGAATGTGTGAGAGTGAACGTAGTTAATTTCAATCAAAATAATATATTGACTAAAAAGATGTGTGTTTTAAAGCTCACCTCAGAAGATTTAAATAAGCAGTTGCTTTGCCTCATTTCACCTTATCTCCTTCTCCTTTCTTTCTTTCCATTTTTGGCAAGATGACGTAATAATCTGACAACCGCTAAGGTTAGTGACGTGTGCATGTCCCTTTAAATGTTGTCGCCGCAAGAAATTGTGGGTCAGAATTATCTCGTCTCCTTTGGCAAAGGATGCATCAATGTTTCCTAGAAAGTAGAAAGTTTAGTGAACGATCAAAATACCATAATGCCATTTAAAGCAGAACTAATTAACTTTTTCACCTTAATAAATCTTTCTCATATCCCTGTGTTTTAAGTGTTTATGGGGTGATTGGGGGGTCTTTCATCTCCCCCGACTGTCTCTGGCCAGAAAACTGCACTTGCAACTTTCCTGCCTCCTACCCGAGGGCAAGACGTACTGCTTAACGGCAGCCCAATACAAACTAATGTTAGATTATGACCAGCCCTGTGGCTGCACATGGATGTCAACAAATTCACTTTTGTCAAACTTATATCATGGCAGAGCCAGCAAAAAAGGGCAGAAAAGACCTTTGTCTAAGGAACGGAGCAACTCCATGCAGTAACAGCTCAGCAGCAACACACAGCTGTCGTCACGGCAACAGGCACGCACATACGCTCACAACCCAGCACTCCATCAGGCAGCACACACACAAATATCCACACTGCCATCCGTATTACTTCCACATCATTCATTTATTTTACTTGTCTCTCTTCCTCGTACTGTTCACATGGTCACATTAGACTAGATGTGTGAAAGCACCCTTAGCACTAGAATTACTGGGATTTTCCAGACACCCTCTCAGGTCCTGGCAATGGCTCAAAAGACCCTCAGCTGAAACTGACACCGACAATCGGCATCCTTTCATTTGAAAATGTGTCCATTGCTGGAGGAATCAGCAGGGGGGGGGGGGAGATGAGAGACTGACTCACACAGAGCGTTCCAAACATTACCTTACAAGCCTTTTCACACTCTCGCTATGATTCAGTTCTTACGCATTAGGTCAATGGTCAAGAGGGATAAAGTCACCATAGCTGACTGTAAACAGTGGTATCAATCTCCAAGGTAGAAATGCTGAGTTAGCTGCTAAAGCTAATGCTGCACACAAGCTAAAAAATCAGGTTTTTCCTGGCTTTTCAACAGTGATCGATCAGCTAAACAGTGCTGTTCCACTTATCGGCCTTTCCATCTTGTGCACTTCCTTCACATTTGTAAAATAATATCTTAATAAAAATAATCATGGACCTAGTTAGAGAATGGTGCACCTCGTAAATTTACCTTTTCAAAGTGAGAACTCTACTATACTGTGCTTTTCACACTCGAAAATCTTGCTTTACTATCAGTAATAACAATACATTTTATTTATAAGCACATTTCAAAATCTCAAAAACACTTTACAGTTGTTAAAACTAAAAAAGTAAATAAAATTAAAAAAAAAAAAACTATCAACAATAAAGATAAATAGAGAAAATACAGGAGTAGGAAGCAAAACAAATCTCAGTTGTTCTTTTGTATATTTCTCATGTCACACATTCCTCATCATTAAATCTCAGCAAGAACTGAAAAAAAAGTGACTCCCCCTCCTGTGGTGCCTTGTTTACATAACAAAAGCGTCTGTTTGCAGATTAAGGCTGGGATACACTGTGCGATTTTTTGAATAGTTGTACTCAGCTCCAGCTCAAACTGTGCGACTCGTGCAGAGCACGAATGTGTGCAGCTCACGATTCATATTCTCACACTGTGGACCGACGCTGACACGATATGACTGCTCACACTGTACATTCATACACAACACGTCGGGGTCTTGTTTCCGGAAATGCATCGTACAACTTAGAGGAAGAAGAACAAGAACACTGAAGCATCGCCATTAAAACAGACGAAGAAGAAAAACCCAGAAGTGGAGAGACACTCATAAATCTCAGCAAAAAGAGCTTTAAAAAAGAAAAGACGGCGATGTGATGGACCAGGAGCTAGCAAGACAGACGTGGGCAGTACAGTCCGTCAACTTTACAGCAGTCCTATGGTGTTTGCGCATGTGCAGTGTGAGCATTTACGGTAAGCTGGTCCGTGGCACTGCTTCAACTGTGCGATACCCTCACAAGGAGCTCATGAGGAGCCTACAACCCTACGATTGCTGATCAGGAGCTGGTCTTGAGGTGTTAATCGCTTCTCGTGACCCCATGTATACGACGCGATGCACGACCCACGATCCAGCAGAGACTCGCACAATCCCTCAAAATAGTCGCATGAGTCGAAAATCGGCTCAAAATGGGCCAAAAATCGCACAGTGTATGCCTGCCTTTAGGAGAAGGTGTTAGGTAAAAGCCTTCAGCTCAAGTGACCATTCTGTGGGCTCCATAGGTATAAGTATGAATCATCAATGGGGCTTCTAGTGTTAGTGTCACTGTTGTATTAGGATTTTTCCGTGATCAGTTGCCACCGTCTTGGTAGCATGTAGCTGTGGGGGCGGTGGGGGTGCACAGTTTTTACGACATTGACATAGCCAAAAGGGACCTTTAGGGGGAGCGCTAAGCGCAAAATTCCTGATTTCTGCTTTAAAAGGTTATCTGCATGACCTGCATTTAGAGTCCTCCAAACGTGCATGTGTTCTTGGTACAACACTGGAAATAATCATCTTAAAATGTGACTTTTTTTTGTGTTTCTTTTACAATCAATAATTCACAACACCATAAAAAATTAAGTGGTGCATTGTCTGCTTTATGTTCCTTATATAAAGTCTTTATAGGTCCTCATTTGGCTCAGAATATGGGAATCAATTTGTGAGCACATTCAATTACACAGCAAATACACCTGTTTGTTAGGCAATGCTTTACGCTGATTCAGCGTAAATAACCTTAACAACGTCTTAAATTATCCACTTGTTATTCAGGGAATCGTATACAAGCTGTTAACATAAGTCAGTCCTTTTCTTCTTCGTCTTTTTTTTAAGCACAAATTAAACATAGATGTCTCACACTTTGGTCGGGGGCTGTGAATGCACTATTACTTTGGCCAACAATGAGCCGTGAATAGATTCTATCAGATCGATGCGTCTTGTTCGTGAATTATTCTTCCGTTATCGACACATGCTCACTTGGCCTGGGGCTTTGCTTCTTCCAGCAATACACAGCGTTACTGCCAAAAGACAGGGTGACTAGATAAATACAAATAAATTTAAAAAAAAACTGTATAAACATATTTTTAAAAAAAAACAAAATAGTGCTTGAAAAACATTCTCAAGATAAAGTTGTGGATTTTCATGACGGAGCACATCGAAGCTTTACACGCAGACATTTGACAGACACCACTGAGATTTTACTCCCAACTGTGAGTGTTTGATATTTTGGTGACTTGTCCCAGACTTGACTTCACTTTAGCAGGCAGGGGGTTGTGATGGAGGCAAAAATGCTGCAAAAGCAATTTTAGTCTTCAGGATTATGTTGATTTAAGGTTGCACCATGCACTTGCTCTACAACCACTTTATTAAGTACACGAGGCAAGGTCAGAGGAATGTGATGTCTTTTGAAGGTTTGAAAGATATTGCCAACAATACTAAATGTTGCTTCGAAAATGGAATATTTTATTTATTTATTTTCTAAATTCAATTAAAGGATTATTTTCTCAAGAGGCGTAATCCTCTCTTTTAAAAGGTTTATTTTTTTCTACACAAATAAGACGAGAAATATACAAATAAAAGTTCACTCTTTAAAAGTGTTTACCAGTCATTTTCATATTATATATTTATATACAAAGATGGGCAAATCATTTACAAGATCAGGGAGATTTTATCATTACTGCATTTGTATTAACATGTGTATCTACCATTGTTGGCAAAAAGATACAAAATATGGCAACACTTGAGTGAAGGGCATCTGTTCCGCTTTGTGTCGTATGTAGTATTTTCTGTGTTTCACAATTTCACATCTTTGCTCCAATCAGCAGGTCAGCAGTGATTGGCCAGTGCATGGGAAGCTGAGATGTCTGTCCTGGTTGTGTAGTGTGTGATTTCCTTGGTTTACCCAGGGTTTTAGGTTCTATTGTTTCGTCTCCCTGGTTTTAGTGCTTTAAGTCGGTGGTTCCCAACCAGGGGTACGTGTACCCCTAGGGGTACTTGAACACATTGCAGGGGGTACTGGGAAACACTGATGAATCTATTTCCAACATGCTGAGTCATGTTTAAGCCTATTTCAGACACTGTACATGCTCATCCAACATCTTTTCCACTCATTGACAATAAACAGCATTATTGGAATAAACGATATTGTGGCATTAAAATCTTACTAAATTGTTACTAACATGTTATGCACATTACTAAAAATGGAGGTAAATATATTCTCTGATATACAATAATTGTAATACATAATATTGATATTTGTTATTTTTCCCCAGTAGTTTTGTGTTCAGATTTATTTAGGAGTTTTGTTTGTTGGTTTGGCCTCGGCTAGAGTAAACACTTGTAATTCTGGTTTCATACACGGCTGATGACGTCACATGTAACAACGGGGACGGCGTCTCTGAAGGTTCATTTATAGAAATGTAAACAAAGGCTAAACTAAAGCTTTACCATTGAAATACATAACAATAAGTGCAGCTGTACTTTTGATTAATATGTTCTTTTTTACAAAATAATTGTTTGTTTTGTGTCTGAATTAGTTTTGGATCAAGTTGTTCAAAGGGAGCACTGTAAATATGCTCAAATGTTTGTAGCCAAAATGTGTCATATGTTGTAATAATGTAATAATAATTTTATATAGCGCTTTTGTATAGATTATTATCCAGTGAAAACAATCTATACCTGGTGGATTAAAATAGAGCCGATATCCCTGCAGGAAAAGAAACAAAGATAAAATAATAAAAAGTTAAAGCAAACAAATCCATTTGTAATATTCCCAATGAAAATCGATAAGAGAATTGGTCAGGAATCGAATCAATAAGCAGTATTGACAATGAAATCGGAATCACTAAATTCTTATCAATTCCCATCCCTAGGTGTCTTGTCATAATAATGACAGTGTAATGTCAGCCATATATATAAAACTTCAAGAAAAGTGTCACTGTGTATACTATCTCAATGGGCATTCAAAATCTGCAATGTTATATTATAGATTAATAAGACTGCATAATACAAATGCACAGTTTCTTATTATGTGGGGAACAGCTGATCAGCTGTTATATTATAGTCCCTTGTCCTTAAGTCATAAATTCTCCCATGCATAGAAAAGAAAGTAAAACCTTGTTTGTTCCAACTCCTAAATGTGAACCTTCTGTCAGTAACAGCGAGGCCTGAGTCAGTGATCTGACATTTAGTATTTCAGTGGTAATAACAATGTAACAGAAGCATTAGCAAGAATTACGTCATCATATAATGTTAAGCTTTGTGCTTCCTGCATCACCATGTCCACAACTAACATTTGTACAAGATCTACCATAGTTTCTTCTGACTATCTGTCTGTCGTTATCTTTCCTCTCAGTTGCAGCTTTTGTTGTGGATGTCCCGTCTCGTTTACCCTTCATTCTCACCACCTCCCCCTCTGTGCTCCCAGCAAGCAATATCAGTGGCATGTTCAGTCTCAATTACACATCCCCTCACCAACAGACTCTATGTTGTCTATATCTGTCAAATCAGGGCCTCGGTAATCAAACCATGAAGAGAACATTAGCTTATTGTTTAAATGGAATAAGTCAGAGATCTGAGCATCTACTGGTGTTAAACATATGGTTTTCCAGACTAGGGCAGAAATATAGAGCCTTCAATTTCCAGTGATCGGACGGGGAAAAAAAAAAATCAGGTTCTGAAACCAAAAAAGCAATCTGATCCATTTCCTTTTTCTCTCTTTAATTAAAATCAGGCCACAATACAACACGGATGACCCACTTGTATGTTTTGGGACAATATCAGATAGATAGATAGATAGATAGATAGATAGATAGATAGATAGATAGATAGATAGATAGATAGATAGATAGATAGATAGATAGATAGATAGATAGATAGATAGATAGATACTTTATTCATCTCCAAGAGAAATTCACAATTTCACACGCTATTCACACGCTATTCACACGCTATTTTTCATCAGAAAATGAATGACTGAATGTCAAGAAAGCTTGTCAAACAGTTGAATATGTTCAATTCCACCTGCTCACAATAAGTGTTACAGTTCAATTAGTAATCATGTCATTCTGAAGTGTGTTTCTAATGTGTTGTGAGGAACAAAAAGTTCAGATTATTATGACTGCATTCAAATCTGAAAAGGTACGGGTACAAAGACAGAGTTAGCTGTTGGTGTATTAGCTGAACTGGTTATTTTTTTAACCTGGTGACAGGTCATAGCAGAAGCATCTATAATTACACTACAATTACGCATTTCCATGGTTTTTCCTGTTAAACGGGTGGCTGAGGGTCTAGCAGTGTGGCTAACGGCCATTTTAAGCTTGTGTGGCTTTATTTTGGCGTAACAATCCTTTTCGTAAATTCTAAAAAGCATAAAAAATATAAAAGTAATAACTAGCTATTTGGTACAATTTCAGTAAGTTTCATAGTAAAGCTAAAACAGAAAGAAGTGTAACGTGACGTGGAATTGATGGTGAAATGGATAAACGCTGACGCGCAACTGGGAACATTTTAATTGAAGTTTTATACATAAGGCTGACATTACGCTGTCATTAGTATGAATCATGTGTCATGAAGGCTGTCATTAAGTGTTGTTTGCTAAAGTATGACACTTTTGGAGCTATGTTGGCATTTTAGGGTTAGGTGGGGGTATCTCGTGGGGTTAGGGATAGGGTTACGAAGGATTAGGGTTGGGGTAACGAACGACGCATAATGACAGCCGTCATGATCCCTTATTCATGCTACTGACAGGTGTCATGTCATAATAAAGAACTCTAACCCTTACCACATTTTTAAATGGAAAATCTTAGAAAAACGTTGCATACTTGTGTTGAGGCAACATTTGCAAGACTTCCACAAAATCAAACAAAAGGGATAAAAGCGTGAATAAGTAAACAAATGCAGTCAAAAAATAGCATTTCCTTATATACATGTTTTGTACTTTCCTTTAGTGCGTATGCAGCTTTACCACATTTACACATTGTTATTGTGCAATTACTGTATTTGTGAGATATTAGGCTTTGATTCACTTCCTTTAAATAAAATAAAAAAAAGTGATTGGTTTCTACGCCCTTTTACCCTGTAAATCTCTGAGTGCTCTGCTCCTCTGCTGGCCATAGTGCTCTGAGGGCTAATCTAATGGCCATATAAAACCATTCTTTTAGTCCTCTCCTCTTGTGAAGATGTCAGTATTCATCCATCGATTCCCTTCTTTCTTCAATTCAACTTGAGCTTCAAAGCGTCCAGTCTTCTTCTTGCCACTTTACTCTCATCCGCGCCTTTTATTTCACTCTTTTTTCAATGTTCCATTGACTTCCCTCCACTCACTCTCTCTACCTCTTTTATCCAAGTATCTTTCCTCCCTTCATCCTGAACACAACACCATTCTCCTTAGAAACTCCTGATCCATTTATTCCTTCCTCAAAGGCACTCGCAGCCAAGATTCCATAATCAAATCTCATCGTGCTTTATTGTGTTGTCAGGTCGGAAGTTAGTAAGAAAAGAAGCAGCCGCCAACAGGGGAAAACAAAGGCTCCGAGTGTGTTGTCAGTGCACTTATTTTAGCTATTGTTTAGCCGTCGCTCTTCTCAGTGCTACCTTCTTTCCATTGTTTAATGTACTCATACACAGTGACTCTCTATTAGCTGCTCCCGCTTGCCAAAACCCTCCACCCACCCTTCAGAACCTCTCCCACATTTAATTTCAATGCAAGCAGCAACCCTCGTGAGGCATGTTCCCCTGACCTCAACTTAATGTAATTCTGTCAGTCCGTATCCGACCTGAAGCTTCTCGCTTTGAGCGGTTTCTCACATAGCCCTCCATTGAAAATTCCCTCAGTGTTATTGGTTTGCAGCTAAACTGAGGCTTCATTTGCTGATAAACAATAAGTAGTACTCTCATTACTTGTTTTTTTGCCAAAGTGCACCCATGAGGTTTGGATAGCAAGTTTACTGCCATAATTGCATTTCTGACAGAATATAGCTCCAAGAAAAACAGTTATTTAACATAAAGGAGAGATTTCAGAAAGGTCTGCGTTCTAAATGAGTAAGAAATGGGTCTTTTATCGAGTAAGTCTTCTGTCAGTAGTACTAGTCAGCATTAGTAGCTTGAATTAACCAGTCATAGCACTTGTCTATTATTAATAGAATAATTTCAGTCAGAATATTACATTGTTTGGAAAAAAAAAAAAAAAAAAAAAGTGATGGTAATTCCAAGCCAGCTAATACAAAAACATTTAATGTGGGGAAAAACTTACTTTCATTCCTAGATCTGATAATGAATCAGAGCAAGTTAACCATTATAATGCTCTGATTTTAATCACAAAGTTAGTGCTAGCATTCTTTTTAATGACATTTCTAACAATTACCTAATCTAAGAAGTAAGGATTGAAAAAAGACAATGTAAATTGTGTGAGATGTGAGTTACATTAGAAAAATCAACAGAAAAGATCAACACCTGTATTGTTCAGAGATGGGAAACAGTAAGGGCTATGGAAATGTGACTGTCAAATCTGAGGGCCAGATGTCAGCCTTTAAAACACGTCAAACTCGGAGAAATGTTGAAAGAACTCCAGCCATGGTTTCTTAAATTATCTCATTAAAAAAATCTCACCAAATTAAATAAAAATTGGTCAAAAAATCAAAAAAAAAAAATCAAAGGACATTTAAGTATCTGTCACTTATTGCCTAGATATTGTTGATGCATTCTATACTTTAAATCTAATTTATAATGGAAGTGCAAAGTTGGACACATTATTGTCGAAATTGTTAATTTTCCCGCCTAAAACCTGTGGCCCACTTGTGATCAAACTGGTCTGAATTTGGCCCTTGAACATAAATGACTTTGATTCCCATGATTTAGAATAATAAGTGATCTGAGCATTAATACAAGAATGAACTAACATATTGTAATTTTATAGATATATTTTCTCGTGTTTTGTTTGTTGTTCCCTCTTTTGTTTTTTTGACTCATTTGGTTAATTTATGTTAAATGTATATTGTATATCAGTCTGTCATTTTGTGTACATTTGTAGGCGTCTTGTCTGTTTTGCGAGTCATCCAATTTATTTTTTATGTAATTCTATTATATCTAAAATGAGTCTGAATGCTGCACATGGCCCTCGTGCCGTCAGTTGCTCATGTTTGCTGTAGGTATATGTATAAGGTGTTTCCTCCCACAAACATTCTAACATTACCATAATGAGAAGATGTGCACATGACAGCTTGACATGACTACATATCAACTGTTTCGCTTTCAATTAGAGGGATGACAGTGGATCCGCAGGCGACATAGCCGGACATCCACAGGAGGTTCTTTGAGGAAGCTTTGGAAGCAATCTGCCTTTAGGCTGAACACTTCAGTAAGAAGCCTGGACAGCTAGGGGAAAAAAAGAAGTGGAACATTTCCTGTTGTGCATTCTGTGTAGACCAAGTACGATAATCATTCACATTTTAGAGGCTTGGAGGAAATGTCTATTCCCATCAATAATGACACAGTAGGTCCAAATGTACAGTATGCGTACCTTCATTTCTTCAGAAAACCTTAATGAAATGCGCAACCTGGATCTGATCTGGATGAAACTCATTGCAGTAATTGAGGAACCACCTGACATACTGTAGCTGACTGAAATGTATTAAATATTGGTCAAATATGAACTGAGATGTGATTTTTTTCAATACTCGCAATTTTTTAATGTTTTATTGAAATCCTGCTAACAAACAAACAGATGTTACCTCCTTGGCGGAGGTAATAATGGAAACTGACACAAAAGGAAAGGTGACTTGTTCTGATAAATGTAATTTTGAAGCCAGGAATGGTTCAATTCCAAGTGATTATGAAACAACTTAAACTGAAATGGCCTTTTCATAAAATATTGTTTGAGTTTATCGAAATTATAAATAATACTATAGTAATTTCTTATGTTCTATACGATTTAGGGAGAAAAATATTTTCAAACTTCAAACAAATACTGCTCTAGCCTACAAAGAGTAACGCTCAATCTTAAACGAACATGCAATAGCTTCTCGTGAAAACAGGAGGGTGTAAACACAATGCCTCTGGATTTATTACATGATGGTGGTTGCCCTGTAAAGTGATACTGCCACAAAATAAATCAATAGCTTGATTAGAAAGTAATTTTGAGGGTTATTGGTGGTCTGGGCTTCACAAGAAGGGGTTGTTCATCAGAAAGCAGAGGTTGAGGAAAATACACGACCCAGCCCTTTCTGCAACAGCCTGAATCAATGAGAGGAGATCGGAGAAGCTATTGGCAACATGAGAGCATGATGAGCAATACTCTCCGAGGTCCAAAACAATTGAATGGCAATCTCGAGTAAAGACAGGAGACAAAGAGTCTGCGAGACACACTGTAAAGACTGTAGACATGTGAATACGGAGCCAAAAAAGTGGTAAAATGGCTAAAGAATGCAAATATTGCATTAGGGCCAATTGTTTTGCAGTAGAAAACCTCTTCCAATGCAGCAGGTTTGACATGGTTGGAGCTGAAACACTGCATGTGCCCAAATTGGTGCAATATGGCAGGAAGCCTGGGCACAGGATCGTCTACGCTATAGGGTTCCTCTAGTTTCCCATAAAAACAGAGAACAACCCCATCACTACCCACTTTGGTGTCCCATGGGCAGCTCCCATTCCTTGTAAACAGCTGGATGGCTCCTGGCTTGTAAATAAGAAGAGAAGGTGAAGGAGGAGGGGTGACAGGTAGAGGCCGGCAGGAAGAAGATTGGGAGGAAGGGAAAGGAGAGAGATGGAATTGAGAGATGGGTAAGGGCTGTAAAGTGATTCATTGTGCATTCACAATGTGCACTGAGAGCTCTAGTGTCATGTTGAAAAAGAGAGAGAGGGAGTAGAGTGAGGATAAAGGAACAAGCACAAGGCAAAAAAGGGTTGGGGGAGGGTTTTGGGGACGAGGAAAAATGAAGAAGCATTATAAAATATGTAGGCTCCAGGATATGAGGCAAAAGTTTAGGCAATGTAGCAGAGAGTGCAACAGAATACGGCTGCCTCTGGGAAAGAGTAATGGGGAGAATGGGGTGGCGCTGTGGGCAGACACTGTGGGCAGGCGCTGTGAGTAGGCGCTGTGGGCAGGCACTGTGGGCAGGCACTGCAGCGAAAAAACAAAGAAAGGAGAGCGAGACAAGCAGCCAGGAGAAACAATGTGGTGCCATAAAATGCCAACTGTGTGCCACTGCAGTCTCCGCTCTCTCATAACAGCACTGTGTGAGTTACTGTTGCTGCAACCTGATGCACACACACACATACACACACCTCTCTGCTTACAATGTGCTCACTGATGACTTGGAGGTCCTCTCTATGTCGTTATGAGCTGAGAAGTTTTCTCATCTATTTGATGAGTAGTTACATTAGTCTGACATCTTTTTTTCTTTCTTCTTCTTCTGAATGGCACCCAAGGGTCCTTTTGGCCTTTTTTGGGGCCCATTTTTCATTTGACTGTATGTGTACTTCACAGTATGTGCATTTGCTGCTGTATAATTCTCCTCAGTGGTGGACGCTTCAATAATTTAGTGATTATGCACATTATTCTTCAATGAAACCATTATATTGTCCAAAAAGGTCTCTTTAGGATTAAATTAGATTAGATGGTTTTTTTAAAGGGGACAGTGCAATTTCATACACTGTAACACATGAACAAACATGGTTAAAAAAAAAAAAAGCCAGAATTAGCCAGAAGGCTATTTTTTTATCTGTAGATAGACTGGGTTTGGTTTGCCTGTGGCAGGAGTTACAGGTATAGACTGCCTATAAAGGAAGCCCAGCCTCAGTTGGAGGGAGAAACCCTGAGTGAGCAGAACTGATAAATCTGACAGCAAAACAAACAGAGGGTAAAGTAGATATGTTCAGGATTCATAAAATGTAGTCTGGCATCCCATTGCCTTTTTCTTTAGTGTTTGCTCAGTTTTTGGATTACTGTTTTGGGGATTCACTGTAAATATGTTACACCAGCCAAAGAAGAAAAATTAATAGAAAAAAATTTAACTGAATTCTGCTCTCAAGTCTGTCTGTCCCCTAAGCTGCCTGTCATCCTACCACAATAACAATATAAGTGACACTATAAAATAGCTAAAGGCACACAGTACCTGTTGCAATATTAGAAAAACTTAACAAAACACGTTCAAAAGGCTAGGGTATCCAAAAATACTATATAGCACAACAGGCTCGTCTTTTAATGTTGGCAGACGTACATGTTATTGAGCCACATTTAAACATTTTTTGTAAAGGCCTTGTAAGTGGTTGTAGTGGGTTTCCCTTTATCTAAAAGTTGATGTAATGATGTGAAGAATTCTCCGCGGACACCTTCTTGATATAAGCATAATATTTTATTAATACAAAGTGAAGATCAGTGTCCGAATGAAACCCTCCATTGCAAGGTCTGAGAGCAGCAAAGCCAAACGCTACTCTAAGGGAAAACAGGAAAGCGAACACACATATTCTGACGAGAAACCTGAAACCAACATGGTGTCTGAATAAGGCTTTAGCTTTGGCACAAAGAGAGGAAGCAACAAATGTTTACTGTGTACCCAAAGGTGGTAAAAATCCCATTTGTCAAAGAACTGGAGCCAAAATCGGACACTTGTGACATATAGCTGTGGATAGTCTGGGACCAAGGAACTTTCCTGGTTCCTGGGTCAATATAATACTCTACCATCTGTGCTTCTGTGCTGGCTGGGTTTAATTGTGAAAACATATCTTCAAGCATGCAAAAGGCCAACACTCAAATCTAGGTAAAAAAAGTATATTGCGTTAAATGAATATCATATCAAGCAGTCAATTAGATAGATGTTTAACCTCCTCAAGTATTGAGTTCCACTAAGCTGCGCCCCTCACTGACCAGGCCGAATGACTGAAAGCGCTCCTGAGCAGAAGGATGACACAGTCCCCTCTTGCAGAGCCTTGAATGACGCGCTCAGAGCTGTTTCTTTGGCTGATGAACTCTGCCAGAGGAGCTGAGGCTAAATGATGTATTACTTTGTATATGAGACTCAGATGCTTGCACCCAGAGCCATTTCTGGCTATAGGCAGACTATGCAAAGGCATAAGGTCCCATTAGCCACCAGGGGTCCCCAAAGGTCCTAGCTGAGCTAAAGATAGATATTTACTAACTAATCTCGTACCTAAACGTCAATGTTTTGGCTGACGTGCATCTAGGCTAGATAATAAAAAAATGTCTCGATTATGGACGGGGCTCCTCAAGCAGCTAAGATACGCACAGTCTAAACGATAAAATCTCCAAAGAACAACCTATGCTATGCTAACTACCAACTAAATACTCACTATAGCTTTTTAACTCACTCACTGCCATTGACGTAAATATATGTCATTTCAAATCCAAACACACAAAAAAATATGTCAATTGTGTTTTTCATTGGGGGTTGCTTGGAGACAGTGTGACGGAGTTCTCTCATGAATATCAGGCTTGTATTATGATGTAGTGATCAACTGGTGCCATGTAGGGGGCGGCAGCGCACCTTTGGATGAGCGATCATCCATATTTTTATTATGTACGAGAGTAGGAGGAAGTTGTGTGTGTGGAGAAAGACGAGGACAAAAGACTTTGAGAAAAGCCAAAATACAGTAAGAAAACCATTCCACTCAATGAATTTTGCCATCAAAAACCCATGTGTCAGTGTTGTTTTTGTAGTTTTATAGAAGGAAACCAATGTTGAGGTGTCCCTAAAGCAAAAAAATAATAGTTTCAAAGTCACTGGTTTTTTAAGAAAAAGCCTTTTTTCCTCAGCTTTTTGTCACAAATTGGTGATTTGTGTGAAACTTGCCTCTATTCAACTGCTGATTACAGAAGAACAAAACAAGCTAGAAACAAAAAAAAAAAGAAAAATGATGAAATTAGAGAGTCTGATCTTTCAGAATCTGACTTTAGAGTTCAGATTGTCATTGTACAAAATATTCTGTGGGTCTTTAAAAAACAGTCAAAATGCTCTAAAATGCCTGGCAGTGATTGGGTAGCTGTTCTGAAAATGGCTGGCGGGGAGTTAATTATCATTCTCTCAATCCAATCTACTCGACACAGATTACAGTCCACAGGTGTTAGTTTTTATAGAAGGGGCGGGGCCAATAGTGGTGGTTTGTGACATAAGAAGCCACCAAAACATCACATATACATTTATAATTATAATAGTCAGGTTTCAACCCACAGAGGACAGTCATTCTTACACTTTTTTTATATAACAAAAGAGACCAAATTTAAATACTTTGACTGAAAATCAAGAGTTAGATAAGAAATCTATCTTAACTATCTATTACAAGTTCATTTTAATGAGAGGTTGTCATGACTGTAGCCCTTTTAGCTGGTAAAAATGTATTTGCTTCATGCACCATTTAATAGATTATGAGTCTCCCCATGTAATTTGTCAAATTTGGGGCACCCAAACAGCTTCTTGCTAGAAGCCTTGATGTTTGATGCTGTGCTTTGGAAGCCTGTTAAAAAGATAGTACATTAGGCAGTGGTCCAACATGGTATGCATGAGAACAAAACCTCCATAATCCATGAAATATTCCAAAGATAGTTGTACTATTCAAAATATTTAAATGAAACTACTTACTTTACTTTTGATATCTCTCGGGCAGAAACCTGTGAATACTACGACTGGCAAGCACTGTAACATCTCTGCCAAGTGTTTTTTGATATGGCATCATCTCAGCTTAGTCAACATTCATGTGCTTCACTATTCATCACAACATCTCCAGTTATTCACCTGAGTCCGGGCCAGGTACATTTTGGTTCAAACACCGGCTATATTTCCCTGCAGGCCTGTGTGTAATTACAAAAACAAAAAATTCACGAGACAGGAAACCCTTCAGCCAGTTTTTTATCCTCACAAGGACAACAGCTTCTTAAGAACAAGATGGAACAATGAGAAAGCTCCCAAGGAAGGTCCCGAGCGCACTTAATCACTGATCTCTCTGCCCTGTAACACTGGCAGAGAGGCCGATGATGAGTATGATGGAGCCTTATAACAAATGCATAAGCATGCTCTGTTTCTTCACCATTAAACTCGCTAACCACACACCCACACAGACTGCTCTTATCAGTGCTGCCTTCAGTCATTAGTTTCAGCTTCTCCTTTATCTAAATAATGTTGGTCTGAACTCTAATGTGATAGACTGCTTTTCTTTGGAAATTGAATTACAGTGACACATATGCCCTGCAAATCCTGCACCTGCACACTAATAGACACACACCCACCCAACTGCTTCACTGAATTTGACAGATACTGGCAACTTTCCTCATTATTACCAAAATATTCATACTTACAGTTATGTTATTTGCTAATATTCTGTTTTAGCCTTTTATTTACTCAAGTCAGGTAAGGCCTATATTAGTAAGACCCTGAATTGGTTCACGGTTCATCTCAGGACCAACCCTTGCCACGAAGACTATCACTAGCCTGGGTTCCATCCTAATCTCCTTGTGTAATTTAATGTTTATTACAGGCAATTAGCCTCACAAGGCGTTTGAGTTCTGGGGGGCTGAGTGGGGCAGGAAAAACACCCAGAGTGGGCGTGACGAAAATCCCACGCCATGGATAGATCTTTTTCCCTAAACAGAGCTGGCAGAGAAAAATGGCATATAGTACGATACAGACTTATGGTTTTAAAGCCTCTTCTTATTGTAGTTTCAATGATATATCTAGGTCATGTAAAACAGAACAGAGCGCAGCTCCGAACATCATCTCCAAGGCAGGCGCCATGTTTGTTTTGACACCGCTTGGCGTAGGAGATATGACGTTCTTTCTGTACGGGTCTGATTGGCTCAGTTTCCTTCAAACTGAGAAAGTGAGCAGAAATGGCAGTATTACTATACCCACTTTCATACAAAAAGTAAGGAAGTGGGTGTGACTTATCAGGCTAGAATATCACATGACCAACAATCAGTAGAGATTTGAATATTATGTTGTTTAGGAAGCACTGTGACTCATTAAAACGACTTTAAAGAGGAGGTATGATGAAAAAAATCACTGTATAATGGTTTTGCTACAGTGATATACATCCCTTTAGCTTCATTCAGAAGGCCAAAGTTGAAAAGGTTCTGCTTCCTCCCTCCCTTGTTATTCCACATTTTGTAAAAAGTCAGCTCCAAACGGGCGAGTTGGACTTACCTCCGTACCTGAGGTCACCTACAGGAAACTCCTCTTCCTGGCAATCCTCTCTCCTCCTACCATGGACATAATACATGCCTCCTATCCTACCCTATAAGAATGTGAGCTCCTCCCTCTCAAACTATCTAACAGCTAAAACAAACACTGCGGTTTAATATAAAATATTATGCTTTATTGTCATATGTAAATGCCGCACGGCGCGCACACACATCGTGAAAAAGTGTTTGTCTGACTCAAATTCACAACAGCCGCTTAAATATCCATGTGTTTTACTGTAATGTGCAATTTTTTGGCTGAAAACAGTAACAAGAATGTGTGCATAGCAAAAGAACGTCACTAGTGATCAGCGTCTACAGACACACCTACTCATGAATATGCATAAGTAGGCCGCAAATCAGCCCGTTTTTAGAATTGCTCAGAAAGTGACTTTTCAGAGGGCTACAACTCCAAAAAACAGGTGAATTTGGGAAAATAAACCTGAAATACTATGTTGTTGGGCTCCTTAGAACAAATAGAGATGGGTGAAAAATGGCATAATACTGGACCTTTAACTCATTCACTGCCAGCCATTTTCATAGCAGCCAACCCCTTTTTTTGGACTGATTTTTTGACTGATTTTTCAAGACCCACAGAATATTTTGTCCTATGGCAATCTTACCTCTGAAAAATTCTGAAAGATTAGACTCTCTACTTTCATCAGCAAATATGATTTTGTTTCCAGCTTGTTTCGTTCTTCCGTAATCAGCAGTTGAATAGAGGCAAGTTTCACACAAATCGCCAGTTTGTGACAAAAAGCTGAGAAAAATGGCTTTTTCTGAAAAAACCTCAGTGACATTGAAGCAATTTTTTTTTATACTTTAGTGACTCCTCAACATTGGTTTCCTACTATAAAACTACAAAAACAACACTGAGACCAGGCTTTTGATGGCAACATTATTGTTATTTTGCTATCTGGGTCAGAATTAAATGGTTTGTTTACTGTATTCTGGCCGTCCTCCAAATCTCTCCCCCGTCATTCTCCACACACGCAACTTCCTCCTTCTCCCGGACATGCCGAGTTTTTAGATCGTTTTCTCTCACCATCGGGACACTCTCAATAGTCCACTTAGTTCCACACATGCTCTGGATGAATGTGAGCTGCTGGGAACTTCAGCATCAACTCTCGTTGCACCATTTTCTGTCTCATAAACTCTTTTCCTGTCTCTCTGAGCTCTGCCCATCACAGATGATCTCTCATTCAAAGATGCTCTGCTGCCACCTACATGGCACCAGTTGGTCACTACATCATGGTACAAGTTAGATGTTCAGGGGAGACCTTCGTCACACTGTCTCCTAGCAACCCCAGCCGAAAAACACAATTCACACTAGAATGGCACTCCACGATACTAAACCAAATAATGTCTATAGACGTGAATTGCACTCAATGAGTTAATTTGCCTGTTTTTGGGGGCAAATTTCCAAGAAGACTAAAACTAAAGCGCAACGCAAGGGGAGCAGTTTCTTTAATTATCATTGGATTTAATGAGGGAAACTATAGTGAGAAATGCTCCGTTCTTTGTGTCCCATCACTGTTTCTGAGGTGATTTAGGGAAATTGTTTGTATTCTTTGAATAAATTTACAGATCTTAAACTTTTTTCCTCTCATTGTTTACTCGTCTCTCTCTACAGTATTTCCTCCACCAGTTATCTTTTGTCACAGTGTCTTTCTGAGCTTTCCTGAGTTCATCCATCTCTAATTTTTGCCTTTCTGTCTATCTTCAGCTCACTTCTTTTAGGTCTATATCTCCCGTCATCAGCATCAACATCTTCTCAATCCATCACCATCCAACTCCCAACATCTCTGTAACCAATCCCAACCCTACTCCGATTGTCACCCGCTTAATTTCCCATTGCTCACTCATCCTTTCATCCTGTCTACTTTCCTCTTTAACTCTCCTGGGTGAGGTAAATTGCAATCGGTTCCTCCCAATCTCTTCACAGGCCAGCTCGGAGCAAAAGGCTGCGTCATTAAACGATTATAAGGCGGATCCATAACAGCTATCAAAGCTAACAAGAGAGGATCGATGGATCTCATGCTCAGTACACGTGTCTTTTACTGGCACATGCGTGAAGAAAACAGAAGAGGTAAAAGGTATGTGTCTACTTTGATAACTAATCAATCTTTAAGGTTTTCCATGTTTTCTAAAGGTATGGCGACATGAATATAGATGTACTGTATATCATAAGATATCTCTATGGTAACTCAACCATGGGTCTGTCTAGATCTCTGGATTGTATCTTTACCCCTCTGAGTTAACATTCATTCAGTCAGACAGGATTTATTATCCAAGTTGGATCTTAAAATATTAAAAAAAATTAAAATATTACCTCAAGTGTGGAGGCATTGTGGATTATTTTCTAATTTGTTACATACGTATCTGCTTTTCCTTTTCCAACCACCGCATTTCTCTGTATTTCAGTTTACTACTATGTTTTGATTCAAAGAGACAGACAGCCTTACAATGACCCAAAGAAAGGCAAGAAAATAAAGAAGGCTGTCAATTTGTCCCATGTCTTTCAAAAACACATCAGCGATTGAATTTAGCTGATTAAATCTCATTATTTTTGCACAGATTCATTTAAATAATATTTTTTTTCTTGCTCTCTTTCCATGATTGAGTCTCTGTAACTCCTCCGTCCCTGTCATCCATTCCTTCATTCCTACCTCATACTGTATATAGGAATGCCAGAAAGGTCCTTGCTCTCTGGGGACTCAGATCTCTGTCCCTTTCTTTCAATTTCAATTTCAATAAACACAGCAGCAAAAAGCTTCATTCTCTCAAATCAAATCTAAAATATTTTTTTGAAATCTGCGTCTTTGTGGAGTCCGATAAGTCTTGCACCAGGGTTGTGGTCAATTCTATTTTTAAATTACAATTACATCTTCAATTATCCATGTTCAATTACAACTGAGTTATGATTAGGTTGACCAGCATTTTTTTTCAAATTACTACTACAATAACAATTATTATTTCCCCTGAAATCATAATCAATTACTGCAATTCTCAATGACTAAAGTTCAATTACAATTAATCACAATTACTGAGTCTGAAATAAATAACCCCATAAAATGTATCCTTCCTCTTGTGTTAGCTTTCTGTTAGCACCTTAATGATAATAGATCAGTTTGACCCATGTCTTAGAAATAGCTATAAAATAAAAAAAAAAAATCATCTAATTTGTTTGTCATGTCTTTTTTACCTTGTTAAGCTTCCTAATCAATAAAAATATTGGTTTGCCGTTGTGATGGTGCACGCACATTTACTTTGACAGTGGCCCGCTCCATGAAGTCGAAGCCTATTGGCTGGGCAAAGTTGGAGCTTTCTTGCATTTGTATAGATGTCTATGGACGAAGGCGGGACTTATATACAATATTGTATATGAATGACCATAGTCAAAAACTGGTTAGGTATTTTTTTCGCATTTCAAAAGAATGATACATAAACATACAGTAGATTTCTCAGCTTTAAGTTAAGGTGTGTATTGCCAGTGTATGAGCTATTTGGAAAGCACACAAAGTCAAAAACCACTCATCATTCACATATACAAATGCATGTATACATACGTCAGCAAATATGTAGTTACAATTAAATTAGAACGTTTTGTCCAATCACAATTGGATATAATTACCAATTATACGATTACAATTATAATTGACCCCAACCCTGTCTTGCACTAAAATCAATGAGACTATTGTTATACATTGGCCTTCATGTATCAGAAAGTTTCAGTCATTTTCACCCACCTTAAGCTTTTGACTCTTGTCTCCTCGTCTATAGAAATCATAAAACCCAATGTTCATTTCAACACAAACGTATTTCCGGTTTTCATTCTCCATATTTCCACGTCAGTAAACAGCTCTACTGCAACAGGTGTGAAATACAGTACATTCATCCCTGAAGGTTTGACAAACCCTGCAGGGCAAACACAATGTCATTTACATTTCCTTTATCTACTGGATTTAGCTCTCTCACGCCGACTTCCCCATATTAAAAACCATCTGTAACCGTAACTGAATCCAATGCTGTGGAGCCGACCAATCGCACACGCGCATCTACGTTACACATCTGAGGGGCGTCGGAGGAATTAGCAGCTCTTTACATACGAGATTTTGTGAAGAGAATTAGTCAAAGACGTGCTGCACGCCTGCAAGACAAGCTGTTAAGAGATGATGGAGAGAATTCAATCTTATATGCAATTAATTAAATCTGCAAAGAAAGCTCAGCATCAGGACAATCATTTACTTCACTCCTACAAATTCATGATCCAATTTTGATTTTTTCTAATGGGTCAGTTGTTTAAATCGTGTTTGCAGGCATGGACCAATCTGCTGGAGCACAGGTAAAGCAGCAGGTGTGCTAAGAAGTTGGAAGTTGTATAAATACTGTTGAAATCCACATTGTGCTGTTGTTGGTTTGCCTCCTCAGGTCTTCATTGACAGAACTCTGCTGCCACTGATTGAGGGCTTCATTTCTCCTGAGCCTCTAAATCTTGACTGTCCCCCAGAGCCAAAAGAAACACCCAAAAGCCCCCCTGCCTGTCCAATCCATCACACATAAACACCACAAGCTGCACCAATCACACACAGTCTGATAGATGTGATCAATTGCTAAACTGGGCTTTACTTTATTCAGTGTTCACCAGGGGAGCTATAGCTTGTCCTACAAACTTATTGTTGTACATTTTACTTTGTAAACAGGAAAACATGTCTTTTTTTCTTTTAAAAATTGTATTTAGACATGTTGATAGGCAGAGTTTGAGATTCTGGCCAGGGGGGGGCATAAGTAAAAATAGAATTAAATATATAGATCGTCTCAAAATTTGCGCCAACCATAATGTGTGTAGCATATACAATAATGCAAAAAAATTTAGTAACATATTGATAATGTTGACTACAAAATTTTGCATCAATGCGTCATTTAATGTTGTAAATCAATGACAAAATCAGGCCAGTGGCCGCTTTCTGTTCATTTTTGCTGCAGTACCATACATGAACTGCTGGTGGCAGTGTCGCAATATTTACATTGTGAAGAAGAACTGCGCAACAGAAGAAGAACCAACCTAAAGTCTCAAAAGTTTGAGACCATTTCACTAAAAACTAATACTACACACCTGAGGTAGAACGAACGTATGTGACATGAAACTAATAGTAATACGTTACAGTCAAAGCAGCAGAAAACTATTTCAATAAAAGAAAAATCTCAGTAATATTTCAACATGGTTGTAGCCTTGAAAGAAAGACGATGCGCCAAAAAATAACTTTTTTTAAAAAAAAACAACAACAAATGAATTAATATATATTTTGTACAGTCACTGTTTGATGGCACTTAAAATATTTGTATATTGTGTACATTATATTAAGAATTGTATTTTTTTAGTGCATTTTTATAAAGCTGTAATAAAAACTTTTGATCACTGGGGGGCAATGCCCCCTGTGACCCCTGCAAACTCAGTATGGCTAAAGAATACAGAAAAGTTGAGAGAACAAAGGAAAAAAAGGCTAACAGTGAATGAAACAGGAAGAAACGTCGTGCCTTCAGTGATCTTTAAGGTGAACAGAGGATGAGGAGTGAATCACACACAGGTTGTCAAGGTTTTCAAAAAGCCTTTGCTTTAAATTACCTCAATCTTTCCATCGCTCCCCATTTCCCAAGTCTTGTTAGCTTGATCTGAGCTTCAAATTAATCGCTCACCCATCGCTTTCTCTCTCATTCAATCTTCCTCATACTCTCAGTCATCATCGCGCTCCTCTTCAGCGCCGACTTAAATTAGTTGTTATTTTTCATCTTCGTCACCTCACTTAAAACCTTTCGTCTATGCAGCTTCATCATCCTCAAAAGGCCATCATCCTCTGTTGAAAAGTCCTGCTATGACAAAATTAACATCTCATTCTTTTGTCAGTCGTGGCCCCCAATTTTTTTAAGCCATTAATTCTGTCTTCAAAAAAAGAGGCCTAACCACAGCCTGTTAATTCTCTGTCTCTCGACACAGGACATCAACCTCACTCTTACTTTTCTCCCTGAAACATTTCTGCCTCGTATTTCCCTGTATTTATATTTGTAGTCCAAAAAGCCCAGCGAGGGTTTGTTTTGTTTGGTTTTTGTGCACTTTTAAAATAAAAAAAAATGTATCTTCAATCATCATTATATGCCATTCATCATAAAGTCATTAACCAAATGCCAGCATTTAAAAAAGAGTAAGAATGACAGAGAGAAGTGACAGTCTAAAGGCCCAAATACACTCGTGTGGAATGGACGCAGAATGGATTTTGCAACCGCACAAAGTCAGCAACCACATGGAGTCCGCTGGAGAGTGAAAACAGATGGAATAAATTGCGTATAAACCTTGGACAAGCATATACACTACTGACTGCCTGTGGACTTTGGGACAGGGGAGGGGTTCACAACAACAGACGGCGCTTGTTGGACAGTAACTACAGAGTGATACGAGCTTTCAGTCTCTAAAACATCGCTGGATTTGTCGAAATACAAATCGCGAGAAGAGTTGGAAAGTTGATAGATTTAGCGAGAAAGTGACAAAAAATAGCTCCAAGGTTGTGTGCGTTCATGAGGATACCGGCGGATTCTAAAAAAACAGAAGGGAGGAAGAGCGTGGTTGTTTCAATTCCAGTCTCAAGATTATACATACTGCAGCTTTAAATAAAAAGATTAGACCTCATACCATGCTCATTGGAGTGTTGGGATACTAAAAACACGACCACATCAGATACCACACACAAAGGGCCTAGAGGGTGTTGTTGCTCCTTCTATGGTAATTGCATGATCAGGTATTCTGGTTAAGCGCTCTCAGGAGAACAGCCAGACGGTATGTTAAACAGTCCGTTCTTTTATAACTGTCACTTTAGCTGTCACTGCTTTTTCCCCCTACTGTGTTCTGTCCAAATCTCTGTGGATACGTTGTCTCTTTTCCAAAAGCCTTTCTTTGTTCAGGCCCATATGTTTTTTTTTTTTTTTTTTCTGTCAATACAGAGAAATGTTGAATGTTGAATAGTTTGAGCAAAAATGGCAATGGGAGAAATATGCACCTGTTCTGTATGCATTAGCATTTATTTATTTATTTTTAAACACCAAGTATGAAATCTTGGGACACCTGTCTGATAACAAAGAAAAATATCAAAAAGGAAAAACTCTTTAAATGCTTTGAAGAGTTGTGAATATTCAAGACTTTGTGTTTTTACCTCAAAGTAATACATGACATTTAGAAGTTGATTGCGCTAATAATTTAAGCCGTAATTTATTAAATAGGATTTGAAAGACAAATCTAATGTCAATAATAACAAATCCACGGCTTCTTGATACAATTTGCAACAATTGCTCTTTCACACAACTGATTATTGCAGTTCTGATAATGAACTCCAACAAGAAAATAAAAGAAATGTATGAGGGCTTTTAACCCGGCATTTTGCATGGTGTAGAAGTTCACCGTAGTGGTGTGGAGCAGTGGTGCACTCAGTGAGTTGTACAAAAGCAATGAACAAGCTGTCTATACAGTGTATTGTCAAAGGTCAACTCATAAATATTCAAACCAAATGTTAGCTTTTAAAAAAACAACAAAAAAAAGAAAGTAGATTACAAAACAACAGTTATCCAGCCATGTGGCATTGGTTTTCAAAGTATGGAACTTGCCCCACATGACATAACACTTAACTAGACTACGACACATGGGATTTTAATTAAAACAACTTCATATAAAACATTTATTTCAACAAATTGTAGCAAAAATTACTTTACTCCCTACT
Organism: Gouania willdenowi; assembly: GCF_900634775.1. NCBI lineage: Eukaryota > Metazoa > Chordata > Actinopteri > Blenniiformes > Gobiesocidae > Gouania > Gouania willdenowi. The sequence goes on from NC_041049.1 coordinate 13,783,812, forward strand.
GCCGACATAACACTAAGTTCAATTAGGTTTTTTTAAAAATGAAATATTAGATTGTATTAGATTAATTTCAATAAATTCATCGTTATGTATATAGTGCTAATTACAACAATAGTCATCTCATAGGGCACTTATTAAATACACACAAATTTGAAATTTTGTTGTTTAATATATACAGTAATGTGCCCAGTAGTGCATAGATACACGTCATAAAGGTCCTTGGACCTGGGGCCTCATGTACAAACACTTGCATGAAATTAGCATACGTCTCAATTCACAGACAGGCGTACGCTCTTAAAAATTCACGTGTTTAAATCTGTGCAAAGGACTGGATCCACGCACCTATCCTTTGAACACCTGAATCAGCGTAGATGTGAGCGCACATATGCCCCCTCCCTGTCCACGCCTCATTTACATACTGTATGTAAATCATATTGAAATGAGATCGCCGCCGGGATTCCCCTCAGCGTGATCAGAAAAAGCTGCTCTTACCACCAGTGACACAGAAAAGAGGAGATTTTTTAAATTATTAAATTATTATTAAATTAATAGCAACATGTAAGATGGAGACGATTCAACAGTGAAGATACTTGAATTAATATAAACACAAGAAGTGGGAAGCGGATTAAGGAAGAGACGGAAAATGCTATACTACTACTAATAAAAACAATGATAATAATCGCAAAATATGACGTTCTGATCGCGCACATCAGGCTTAATGTTTGTCTCGCTGACCTCCATCTGAGCATCAAACAGGCTGTGAATGTTTAACAGGTAAATGTGCCTCAAGTTGGGTTTCCATTACAGATCTTTACAAAATAAAAGCCATCTTTCTAAATGTAGACATAGTATAATTGCGCTTTGAACGTATTTCCATTGAACATTGTTTTGGGGACTCCCGTGAAATCTCATCCCGCGAAAACTTCGCTGCAGAATGACGGACGCTCAGAACCTCCTTATAACTCTGTATTCCTTTGTTGTTTCACATCTAATGTGGCACTAATAATATTTAAGTATAATGCTAAGAAATGTCTCGGTCTCCTCTTCTGTTTACACGTACCATTTGCCATGTTTTCTCGGAGAGAAGTTGTAATGTGACCAGGTATGTCACGTCCTGTGATGTGTATATGCGGAAAAAGTGTTTCCATAGCACTTTTGCAACACATTTCAATATTTTACCTCCTTAAATACCTCCTCGGGAAAGCGTAAAAACTTTTAAGCGATATTGGAGTGCTTGGAGTTTCCATTACCAGTTATTATTGCGTTGTTTAGATTTTGCGCATTTCCAAAGGTAATAGAAACGCAGCGCCAGTGTAAAACACTTTGGTACGAAGAGGGCTTTATAAGTGAAGTCCTTTTACCAATACGTCAATCGCCAAGTCCGCCGCCTCCTCCTTTTAAGCATCAATATCCACAAATAGCACATATTAATTTCAAAACGTCAAAATGAAACTAATCTCGCAAATGTATCTCAGAAAAAAACAACAAACAAAAAAACCTGATTCTAAAAAAACTCAAGAGGAAACATTGGCTATATCTGCAGTAACGAACAGAACTTGGCTCCTACTGCCATGTCTTTAGCTGAAGATGCGCGTTTGCCCATTGGGAGCTATCCGTTTGCACACAAGTGAAATATTCCACACTAGCTTGCTTGAAAAACGTCGGCCGCTTTGTGTGTATGTGCATCTGCCTCAACAACAGACTGGGCTGCTGGAGGGTTCGGCATTTAAGCCTCAGACTTTTTCCTAATTAGTGTTACAATCCTCCTCAACGGCTACACCGAAAACACACAACAAGTTTCTTGGTGGTTAATTAATGCCATGAAAGAACAGCAAAAATCTATGAGTGACTAAAGGCACCGTGCTAGCCAGACAGGATTGGCTGAGGGTGTTTAGTGACTACACAAACAAAAGTTATTAATAAATGTGCATACGGTTCCATGTGTGCAGTAAAACACAGGGACAAAGTGACACACATGAGGATCTGTGTGTTGTGCACCATACAGAAGTACATGCAAACAGTCGGAGCTAAGGAATGGGAATTACTCCTTTTGTTTCACCACTGTCTCATTAAGAGTGCAAACACACTCTTTAACTAATGATTATGCTAGTGACGATTCTCAGGGTCTTCATTAGCAGCTCTTCTCACTGCATTTCATACACACACACACAAATATATATATATATATATATATATATATATGTATATATTTATTTTTATTCTTTTTCCAGATCTGTGAGCCAATTACAGAGGCTATGGATGGTAAACTCTGTAGACAATGAAATGTTCTTTAATGTAGACTATATGAAAAACCTTGAATTTCAAAAGGTGAAATACAGCAGAGTAATACATTTATAACAAACTATACATTAGTTATTATTCTTTACAGCTCTGTCACAACCTTAATGTGATTTTAATTAACATTATTTTGTTATATTCACCATGACAGTTACACACAGACTTAATGGGTGCCTGTGTAGTCATCTTAATAAAAGCAAATGTGTTTTATCCATTACCAATAGACAAAATATGTGACATATTAATAAAGTACTTTAAATATATGTTTTTTTACAAGTACTTTTTGTGCAAAAATAAATAAATTAATGAAATTGAACAAATATGTTTTAAGCTCTGGCACCTTCGCAGATTAAGGTAGTGAGTGTGGTGATTCTACTTCTGACCACAAGTTCATAACTTACAATAAATACTATCCATGGGTGGCAGTGTTTTTCCCACATTCTCACCACAATTTATTCTGTTTCTACGTCAGACAAGGACAACAGTGATTGACTTGACACCGTGTTTTTTGTTCTAGTTTGTTCCAGGTATTCCCAGTTATATCGCCTCACTTTCTGACATATGCAATGTTTCTTTATTCGTAACTGTGTTTTAATAAGCACTTTGAAAACATTCATTCTGTTTGGCGTACTTTTTATGTTGCATCCCCTCAAGCCTTTGTCTAACGTCCTCGAGGGGGGCCGTTACGCAGCCGGATTTGGATCTTTTCGTTTAAACTCTAGAATAAACACCCAATATTGTTTTGCCACAACTTTCAGTTTGTAAAAACACCAAAAGGGTGTTGGTAAATCACTTTGGCAGAGTTTTTAGGGGCAAAAACGAATAAAGATCACATCCATGCATTCACATCCCACAATGCAATCCACAAACTTTTCCGACAATGTCAATAACGCTACGTTTACAATGCAGGCAAATGCGTACATAATACAATCTTTTTCCCCATATGCGACCAGTATTTGATCTGTTAAAGACGGCCTGAACAGCACAATTCTGATGTTTTCTAATCTGACCCAGGTCACTTTCATATGTGGTTCTAAATCCCATATGTATCTGATTTTTTGCAATGCGACTGCAGTCAGGAGCGCTTTCTATCGACTTGTACATCATTGCAACCAAACAGTCCATTGTACAGATACCAATACGTGCCTGCGGGGTCAAGGGGTCGCATTACGTTCATACTCAAAACTGATTGAAGACGCATTTAATATGTAATACGAACAATCACACAAAGAAATTTGATTTCTATTTCTATTTTTTTTAATCTGAATTGTGCACTAAGACCTGCATTGTGAATGCAGTGTTTTCAGTGGCGATTAAACCAAACTTTCAAGCGACAATTTTGACATTTTACATCCTCTTTTTATTTTTAGCAAATGATCTTTGGTTTATTGGTCTATGAGGCCTACATTGTGTCTTTTTCTGATTGAAAAAATATACTCTTCAGTAGCTTTAAATAACTATGTTGACATTTCTACTTCTCAATCTCTGTCCGAACATTATCGTTCTGAACACCACCATCTGTTTTTTGTTGGACTTCCACAATGTTCGATAGCTAAAGCTAATCACCAACTACCTTAGCAGTAGGGGTCCCTGTCATTGTTTTCTTCTACTTTGTAAAAATGCATTTGCATTTTTCTGCCATTGCGCACAATGCTAACAATAGCAGCTAGCCTCACTTCATGATGACACAAAATGTTACTGTGTGAGCCTAGCATGGATGGTAACTTTATCATATTTCCATCTCTGTTTGCATCACCTTTGCTTTGATTGAAGCTATGTCTGCCAAGTCCTTATTTGTGTCTGTTGAACTGAAAAGTATAGCCTACTGACACATTTAGACTGTTTATAAGGACAACTTAATTAATAACAAGACTTTATGTATACAATCCAATACAGAGTGATAAAAAAGTGTGTTTTTCTGAAAACCTACTGTTGTTATCAGTAGTTTTAAACTGTGATAAGTCAAAACAGTAGCGTGGTTGCACGTAATAATTTCTATTTCCACTGGATACACTTTGACGTGGATCCAAGCTGGCAACCGCTGCTGTTCATACTTATTATAGACATTGAAAATGTGAGCTGCGTGGCAGTTTTGATATGAAAAGAATAGATCTTAAGTAGAAGGTTTCAAAGCCGGAACTGTGCGATGACAATTTAATAGCACGATTTCTCAAACATAGTAAGAGCAAACAATAACCCAAAAGCTCTGGTTTTATGCAAGTGAAAGACTTAAATGAAATAATACATTTTATCAGATCAGTCCAATAACATTGGCTCATACCGAGCAAGTAAAGTCATTTTTTATGGGTTTTTATGGAATAAAAAGTATTACTGATTCTTTCTTCTGAGGAAAAAAAGGCTTTGGGCATTTTAGATAGATGCATATTTTAAAGGAAGATCTATATTGGCAGATGAGAAAATGTAAAGTTAAAGAGATCCTCCGCTGTTTTTACAAATGTGGCCTAAAACCTTTGAAATGTTCTTATTAGAAGATCTATGCCTAACAAAACACATTATTTTGCACCATATCTGCAGGATCCTGGTTGCAGTAGGATTCAATACTGATTCTAATGAGCAGCAGTGAATCCTAATTGCCTTTATTTACATTTACTCTTCTTTTCTCCCTAAAGGTCACATATCATCTCCATTTGTTCTAAAAACCCCAAAAACATAGTATTTGAGGTTTATTTTCCCAAACTAGCGTTTTAGCCTCTGAAAAGTCACTTTCTGATCAACTCTACACAAACAGGCTGATTTGTGGCCTACTTATGTATATTCATGAGTGGGCGTGTCTATAGACAGGACACTGACTTCCTCCTCCCCGCACGGTGATGTAGGGCCAGAGGACGGCCCGCCCTCCTCCCACCCATTCCGTAGCCGAGCTCATGCTGCTTTATAAACACGAGACAGAGCGTGGGGGCGGGGCGTTCACCGGTACATTCATAGACTGTAGAAAATACATACATAGCACTGCGAAGAGAGCTTCCTGGAGGCGCGGCTTCTCCAGCTCAGTCAAATTCATGATCAAAATGGAAACGCGTCATCAAATTGTAGCGAGGTGTTTGGGCTCACCCTGCAGTAAGAAAGGAGCAAATCACCCTCTAACTAATGATTGAGGGAATCAATGAAAAAACACTTTGGGCATGTGTATGAAGCCCAAATAGACCTTTAATGATGTTTAAAGCACAGGGAAGTTGATTTTGTGTAACATGGGCCCTTTAATGCCGTCGAAGAAACAGCAGAGTGGGAACTGTCGCCCCCCTGTGGCCACAGATTTTTTCGGGTCACGATTTTAATTTATCATCTCTCAGTAAACAAGAGGTTTACATTTATTTTTTTTTACTTTTACTGATTTTTAGAGCGACCCATAGCAGCACAAGTTGTCATTTTGACTGAAAAAGCAGGGAAATGATACTGAATGCTTCACCTCCTCCAGAACTCAATGGACTAAAAGGGGCTAATCACATCACCAATGACGTCATTGCAGTAAAGTAGTTCCAGTTTTAAAAGTTTATACAATGAATATGGTGCAAAAAATAATGCGTTTTGTTAGGCATAGATCTTCTAATAAGGACATTTCAAAGGTTTTAGGACACATTTGTAAAAACAGTGGAGGATCCCTTTAAGGGCAAGGGGGGACTATAAGAAATGTATTTTTAAATCTTAATGAGTTATACTGACCCTAACTAACTTAAAACAAATTGTGCGATGAACCAACAACTGAATAGCACAATATTTTAAAAATGTAAATAGCATTTCATGTTTGAATAAGATTTTTAATGCATGCAACAGGTTTAAAGGCTTTCTTAAATATTAGGTTTTAAACCCTCCCAACGCTCCGCCCACCCTCCACTGGTAAACACTTTTATCACCATCCAGTCACAAAGCCACGGCGGGAGCAGTTCTCTCTGATGATTTTGTGTCGTCACTCCTGGGCTGTGAAATGATTTTTGTGTTTACAAAGTGTGCGTCATCCTCCCTCGTGACTTCTGTGCTGCAGCATGTGGGGACATCTTCTGGGCATTCATCACAGAACTTCAGTGCATTTATTAAGTGTGTGCAGCTGATTATTCATGACTTGTGATGGAAAATGCACTTGCTGTTTCCTTCACTTTTTTATTTATCAGCACATTATCTTTACTATATGCCCTGTTTTATTTATTTCCTATTGTTTTTATGTCCATAATCACATCATATACACTAAAAAATTCCCGTCTCAGGAGAGGGCTATACCATTTTATTTTCTTAACTTCTGTTGACTGTGCATTATGCCAGAAGCTGCAATTGTTCCTTGTGCAAAAAAATATATTACATTTTGAGGCTTTCCAGGAATGTAAATGAAGGTAAACTTGATGTAAACACATTAAATACTTTCAAAATATGATATACCTATAAACATAGCTTTAGATTGCTGTTTTTCGATTTCACTGTAATATCTGCTATGCACCTATTCCTATTGTTTTTATTCAGAACACTTGTAAATGTCACTCATTTCCCTATGCTGCCATCCAGAATAGCATTTAAAATGACATTTTGGCCAGTGAAAATGCTAAGTGACTATGACAAAGGTAAATCCCTCCACACAGTGCCTAGCAGTTTTGTTATTGTATTCTATGAAAAGTGGACTATAGGGGAGAATCAAGAAAGAATGAGATGGATTTTGATTTTGCATGACTGAGGCAAACTTAACCGATGTTGTAGCTACAAGTACAGAAAGAGGATGTAAACCATTTCCAAGAAAACCACAGAGAGAGTCGACCAGGAAAAGCCCATGGAGTGCAAACACAAAGAATGCTTTACTGTAGTTCTGGTCTGGTGCGTGACATGCACTGCAAATTGCACAATTTATTTATTTTTGGCAGCTTTTCATACCAACAAAATGCATGTTAGACCTTTCTCCAAAAGTTCACAAACAAAAATTCCATATGCATGTAGAAACAATGATTTTGCTCAGTCTTGGAATTAAAACCAACAACTTTATTGTGTTTGTTTTTAGTAAACTAGAGACTTTTCCTTTTCCTTATTTCTTTACCTACAGTGGATACGGAAAGTATTAAGAGTCCTGTAAATTCTTTTACTCTGTTTCATTGCAGCTATTTGCTAAAATAAAAAATAAAAAGTTCATTTTATTTCTTAAAAATGTACACTCAGCACCCCATCTTTACAGAAAACAAACAGAAATGTAGAAATCTTTACAAATTTATTAAAAAAGAAAAACTGAAATATTCAGACTCTTTGCTCAATATTGAGTAGAAGCAACCTTTTGAGCTCGTACAGCAGCCACGAGTCTTCTTGGGAATGATGCAACAAGTTTTTCACACTTGGATTTGGGGATCCTCTGCCATTATTCCTTGCAGATCCTCTCTAGTTCTGTCAGGTTGGATGGTGAGCGTTGGTGGACAGCCATTTTCAGGTCTCTCTAGAAATGCTCAATTGGGTTTAGGTCAGGGCTCTGGCTGGGCCAGTCAAGAATGGTCACAGAGTTGTTCCGAAACCACTCCTTTGTTATTTTAGTTGTGTGCTTAGGGTCATTGTCTGAGGTCCTGAGCACTCTGGAAGAGGTTTTCTTCCAGGATATCTCTGTACTTGGCCGCATTCATCTTTCCTTCAATTGCAACGAGTCGTCCTGCCCCTGCAGCTGAAAAACACCCCCACAGCATGATGCTGCCACCACCGTGTTTCACTGTTGGGATTGTATTAGGCAGGTGATGAGCAGTGGCTGGTTTTCTCCACACATACCACTTACAATTAACGCCAAAAATTTCAATCTTGGACTCATCAGACCAGAGAATCTTATTTCTGGGAGTCCTTCATGTGTTTTTTGGCAAACTTCATGCGTGATTTCATACGTCTTGTACTGAGGAGCGGCTTCCGTTGTGCAACTCTGCCATAAAGCCTCGACTGGTGGAGGGCTGCAGTGATAGTTGACTTTGTGGAACTTTCTCCTATTTCCCTACTGCATCTCTGGAGCTCAGCCACAGTGATCTTTGGGTTCTTCTTTACCTCTCTCACCAAGGCTCTTCTCCCACGATTGCTCAGTTTGGCTGGATGGCCAGGTCTAGGAAGAGTTCTGGTCGTCCCAAATTTCTTCCATTTCGGGATTATGGAGGTCACTGTGCTCTTAGGAACCCTGAGTGCTGCAGAAATTCTTTTGTAACCTTGGCCAGATCTGTGCCTTGCCACAATTCTGTCTCTGAGCTCCTTGGGCAGTTCCTTCGATCTCACCTCACCTTACATGCACTGTGAGCTGTAAGGTCTTATATAGACAGGTGTGTGCCTTCCCTTATCAAGTCCAATCAGTTTAATTAAACACAGCTGGACTGCAATGAAGGAGCAGAACCAACTCAAGGAGGATCAGAAGAAATGGACAGCATGTCAGTTAAATATGAGTGTCACAGCACAGGGTCTGAATACTTATGACTATGTGATATTTCAGTTTTTCTTTTTTAATAATTTTGCAAAAAAATTCTACATTTTTGGGTTTTTCTGTCAATATGGGGTGTACATTAGTGTACATTAATGAGAAATAAAATGCACTTTTTTGATTTTACCAAATGGCTGCAATGAAACAAAAAGTGAAAAATTTAAAGGGGTCTGAATTCTTTTAGTACCCACTGTATATGGCTTTACTTTACACTTCCTGAAACTGTACCAAACATGCAAAATATGGTCAACAGAGTCCACTACTGTTTATAGTTTTACATTTAATATCATTCAGATGATTTACAAAAATGGGACACTATAATCACACGTAACTAGAGTGACATTAACCACCCAGCAAGACCCTCAGGCAGACAAACACCTGTTTAAATGAAAATCACAGTGGAAAAGCATGATATCGTCCCTGTCAGTGCCCAATCCTTTCACAGTACTCCCTGTAGGGTGTGAGCGCACCTACAGGGACCCACACATGCCGGGTCGCCTGTCCGCACCGACCCTCGGCGAAGGGGGCGGACGACTGTGGCGAGGCCGTGGAGTAGGGGGTGTGCACCACCGACGCGGCGAGGAAGGCCGAGCGCCGGGACTCGAGCGGCGGGGAGAGGAGGGCGGCGGTGGCGGCTGCTCTTCCAGCCCATAGACTGTAGCCGCGGCGTGAGCCCAGCCCTGCTTCACACCCCAGCCTTTAGAGCCAATCTGTCTGCATACACAGTCAAAAGACAAAGGGAGGCTGGCCCGACTGACTGACCGTTGATTTTTGCGACAGTGCTGCGACGCTTGTGGCCACTGGGGGTGCTTGCGTGAAAGATACTGGTCCTGCGCCCCCTAGTGCCCAAAAGTTACACAGTGTGCCTTTACGTTAAAGACTGTTAATTAAATAAGGATTAAATGTAAGTGCACACATTAAAGTTGAAAAAAAAAAAAGCTAAATAATAATAATACAAATATAATACATATATATACAACAATCAATAACTTAAAATTGTGTACCAAACAAAAGCTTGGGTGCCAGTAGGTTAAATTGGTTAATGTCATTTTTGTTGGTCAGTTTAAGTTCTTTACTAAGAACGTACTGTATATTGTGCCAAGTTCTCAAAAATAAACTATTAATCTCACTCCATGGAACTCGGATTACAAGTAAAAGTCATTCACATTAAAATGTCAAATAGCAAAAGTCCCCACTCGTTCTTCTCTCTTGACCTCAACCAAGTAACTTATGAATTGAACTACGGTGTGTCAACTTCACGCAGTCTGGCACATCAACTGACCCATGGAGACACTCTGGCATTTTAATAAAGTGTAAGGCCTGTCACTTGACTTCGACACCCCTGGAGGTCTATTGCACTTTCGTGAGTTCAAATTTACAGCGCTCGCACAGGTTAGGGCAGCACTTTATGAGGGTCACTGAGGCTGAAAGCACCAGAGACGGTGAGTTTGAGATGAAGCAAAACAAAAAAAAACAAAAAAAACACTAGAATGTTCGACAGGGACTGAGGAAAACGACATCATGGTGGGCTGTGATAAATGGGCCAATAAAACACAGTGACATTTCCAGAGATTCAAGCATGAAACAAGACTAGAAAATTAGACACAAGCGTTAGTGTGTCATTGATTTGCACGTGGACACGCAGTGTTCAAACACCATTGAGACTCATATTCTCAATCTCAAAAAACAACAAAGCCCACTACCCATAAATGACCAAGGGTGTAAAACTCATTTTAGTTCAGGGGCCAAATACGAAGCAGAACATTTTAAGCAGGAAAACGAGTAATTTCAACATAATTGTGCCATAGTTTGCACTTCTGTTAAACGTAAAATACTAAATATGCAATAGACACTGACCATATTCAAGCAATAAATGATAAACAAGATCTCTTCACTTTAAATTTCCTACATTTTGTGACCAATATCTATTTAATTAAGGAAAATATTACATCATAATTAAGGAATTTGTAAGATTTGAGTTTTTTCAATTGTTTAACATTAAAAATGACTGTAATCATGCAATATAAGCTCCAGGAAAACTGTGAGTCCTGCAAGTTTCATTTACATAATGATTTGTGTTTTCTCTGTCATATTTATTTGCTCCTACGGGCCGAAATGGATGCTACCAAAGGTCGGATTTGGCCCCCATTTGATGAAAATAAAACAATTATTCCAGAAACACAAAATATTAATATCACCTTGGGCTGGTTGTACATTAAATGTTGGGTTGAAGTTTGACTTTCCTTCATGCAAATAATAACTGCCTTTATTATTTTTGTTTGACAAGAATTCAATTGAAAGCAATACAAGCCATAGGCAAATAACTTGTGATGTCGTCTCGTGTGATGTCGTGTGATGTCGTGTGATGTCGTGTGATGTCATCTCGTGTGATGTCGTGTGATGTCATCTCGTGTGATGTCGTGTGAAGTCATCTCGTGTGATGTCGTGTGATGTCATCTCGTGTGATGTCGTGTTATGTCATCTCGTGTGATGTCGTGTGATGTCATCTCGTGTGATGTCGTGTGAAGTCATCTCGTGTGATGTCGTGTGATGTCATCTCGTGTGATGTCGTGTGATGTCATCTCGTGTGATGTCGTGTGAAGTCATCTCGTGTGATGTCGTGTGATGTCATCTCGTGTGATGTCGTGTTATGTCATCTCGTGTGATGTCGTGTGATGTCATCTCGTGGGATGTCGTGTGAAGTCATCTCGTGTGATGTCGTGTGATGTCATCTCGTGTGATGTCATCTCGTGTGATGTCATCTCGTGTGATGTCATCTCGTGTGATGTCGTGTGATGTCATCTCGTGTGATGTCGTGCGATGAAATCTCGTGCGATGTCGTGCGATGAAATCTCGTGCGATGTCGTGCGATGAAATCTCGTGCGATGTCATCTCGTGTGATGTCGTGCGATGTCATCTCGTGTGATGTCGTGCGATGTCATCTCGTGCGATGTCGTGCGATGAAATCTCGTGCGATGTCGTGCGATGAAATCTCGTGCGATGTCGTGCGATGAAATCTCGTGCGATGTCGTCTCGTGAGATGTCGTGCGATGTCGTCTCGTGAGATGTCGCGCGATGTCGTCTCGTGTGATGTCGTGCGATGTCATCTCGTGTGATGTCGTGCGATGTCATCTCGTGTGATGTCGTGCGATGTCATCTCGTGTGATGTCGTGCGATGTCATCTCGTGTGATGTCGTGTGATGTCATCTCGTGTGATGTCGTGTGAAGTCATCTCGTGTGATGTCGTGTGATGTCATCTCGTGTGATGTCGTGTGATGTCATCTCGTGTGATGTCGTGTGATGTCATCTCGTGTGATGTCGTGTGAAGTCATCTCGTGTGATGTCGTGTGAAGTCATCTCGTGTGATGTCGTGTGATGTCATCTCGTGTGATGTCGTGTGATCTCATCTCGTGTGATGTCGTGTGACGTCATTTCGTGTGATGTCATCTCGTGTGATGTCATCTCGTGTGATGTCATCTCGTGTGATGTCGTGCGATGTCATCTCGTGTGATGTCGTGCGATGTCATCTCGTGTGATGTCGTGCGATGTCATCTCGTGTGATGTCGTGCGATGAAATCTCGTGCGATGTCGTGCGATGAAATCTCGTGCGATGTCGTGCGATGAAATCTCGTGCGATGTCGTGCGATGAAATCTCGTGCGATGTCGTCTCGTGAGATGTCGTGTGATGTCGTGTGATGTCATCTCGTGTGATGTCGTGCGATGTCATCTCGTGTGATGTCGTGTGATGTCATCTCGTGTGATATAGTGTGAAGTCATCTCGTGTGATGTCGTGTGATCTCATCTCGTGCGATGTCGTGCGATGTCATCGCGTGCGATGTCGTGCGATGTCATCTCGTGTGATGTCGTGCGATGTCATCTCGTGTGATGTCGTGCGATGTCATCTCGTGTGATGTCGTGCGATGTCATCTCGTGTGATGTCGTGTGATGTCATCTCGTGTGATATCGTGTGAAGTCATCTCGTGTGATGTCGTGTGAAGTCATCTCGTGTGATGTCGTGTGATCTCATCTCGTGTGATGTCGTGTGACGTCATCTCGTGTGATGTCTTGTGATGTCATCTCGTGTGATGTCGTGCGATGTCATCTCGTGTGATGTCGTGCGATGTCATCTCGTGCGATGTCGTGCGATGAAAACTCGTGTGATGTCGTGCGATGAAATCTCGTGCGATGTCGTGCGATGAAATCTCGTGCGATGTCGTGCGATGAAATCTCGTGCGATGTCGTGCGATGAAATCTCGTGCGATGTCGTCTCGTGAGATGTCGTGTGATGTCGTGTGATGTCATCTCGTGTGATGTCGTGCGATGTCATCTCGTGTGATGTCGTGTGATGTCATCTCGTGTGATATAGTGTGAAGTCATCTCGTGTGATGTCGTGTGATCTCATCTCGTGCGATGTCGTGCGATGTCATCGCGTGCGATGTCGTGCGATGTCATCTCGTGTGATGTCGTGCGATGTCATCTCGTGTGATGTCGTGCGATGTCATCTCGTGTGATGTCGTGCGATGTCATCTCGTGTGATGTCGTGTGATGTCATCTCGTGTGATATCGTGTGAAGTCATCTCGTGTGATGTCGTGTGAAGTCATCTCGTGTGATGTCGTGTGATCTCATCTCGTGTGATGTCGTGTGACGTCATCTCGTGTGATGTCGTGTGATGTCATCTCGTGTGATGTCGTGCGATGTCATCTCGTGTGATGTCGTGCGATGTCATCTCGTGCGATGTCGTGCGATGAAAACTCGTGTGATGTCGTGCGATGAAATCTCGTGCGATGTCGTCTCGTGAGATGTCGTGCGATGTCGTCTCGTGAGATGTCGTGTGATGTCGTGTGATGTCGTGTGATGTCGTGCGATGTCATCTCGTGTGATGTCGTGTGATGTCATCTCGTGTGATATAGTGTGAAGTCATCTCGTGTGATGTCGTGTGATCTCATCTCGTGCGATGTCGTGCGATGTCATCGCGTGCGATGTCGTGCGATGTCATCGCGTGCGATGTCGTGCGATGTCAACTCGTGTGATGTCGTGCGATGTCATCTCGTGCGATGTCATCTCGTGTGATGTCGTGCGATGTCGTGTGATATCGTGCGATGTTATCTCGTGTGATGTCGTGCGATGTCGTGCGATGTCATCTCGTGTGATGTCGTGCGATGTCATCTCGTGTGATGTCGTGCGATGTCATCTCGTGTGATCTCGTGTGGTGTGATCTCGTGTGATCTCGTGTGGTGTGATCTCGTGTTGATCTCGTGTGGTGTGATGTCGTGTGATCTCGTGTGGTGTGATCTCGTGTGGTGTGATCTCGTGTGATCTCGTGTGGTGTGATGTCGTGTGATGTCGTGTGATGTCATCTCGTGCGATGTCGTGCGATGTCATCTCGTGCGATGTCGTGCGATGTCATCTCGTGCGATGTCGTGCGATGAAATCTCGTGCGATGTCGTGCGATGTCATCTCGTGCGATGTCGTGCGATGTCATCGCGTGTGATGTCGTGCGATGTCATCGCGTGTGATGTCGTGCGATGTCATCTCGTGTGATGTCGTGCGATGTCATCTCGTGTGATGTCGTGCGATGTCGTGCGATGTCGTGCGATGTCATCTCGTGTGATGTCGTGCGATGTCATCTCGTGCGATGTCATCTCGTGTGATGTCGTGCGATGTCATCTCGTGTGATGTCGTGCGATGTCGTGTGATATCGTGCGATGTTATCTCGTGTGATGTCGTGCGATGTCATCTCGTGTGATGTCATCTCTTGTGATATCGTGCGATGTTATCTCGTGTGATGTCGTGCGATGTCATCTCGTGTGATGTCGTGCGATGTCATCTCGTGTGATGTCGTGCGATGTCATCTCGTGTGATCTCGTGCGGTGTGATCTCGTGTGATCTCGTGTGGTGTGATCTCGTGTTGATCTCGTGTGGTGTGATGTCGTGTGATCTCGTGTGGTGTGATGTCGTGCGATGTCGTGCGATGTCGTGCGATGTCATCTCGTGCGATGTCGTGCGATGTCATCTCGTGCGATGTCGTGCGATGAAATCTCGTGCGATGTCGTGCGATGTCATCTCGTGCGATGTCGTGCGATGTCATCGCGTGCGATGTCGTGCGATGTCATCTCGTGTGATGTCGTGCGATGTCATCTCGTGTGATGTCATCTCGTGTGATATCGTGCGATGTTATCTCGTGTGATATTGTGCGATGTCATCTCGTGTGATGTCGTGCGATGTCATCTCGTGTGATGTCGTGCGATGTCATCTCGTGTGATGTCGTGCGATGTCATCTCGTGTGATGTCGTGCGATGTCATCTCGTGTGATCTCGTGTGGTGTGATCTCGTGTGGTGTGATCTCGTGTTGATCTCGTGTGGTGTGATGTCGTGTGATCTCGTGTGGTGTGATGTCGTGTGATGTCATCTCGTGTGATGTCGTGTGATGTCGTGTGATGTCGTGTGATGTCATCTCGTGTGATGTCGTCCGATGTCATCTCGTGTGATGTCATCTCGTGTGATGTCGTGTGATGTCATCATGTGTGATATCGTGCGATGTTATCTCGTGTGATGTCGTGCGATGTCATCTCGTGTGATGTCGTGTGATGTCGTGTGATGTCATCTCGTGTGATGTCGTCCGATGTCATCTCGTGTGATGTCATCTCGTGTGATGTCGTGTGATGTCATCTCGTGTGATGTCGTGCGATGTCATCTCGTGTGATGTCGTGTGATGTCATCTCGTGTGATGTCGTGTGAAGTCATCTCGTGTGATGTCGTGTGATGTCATCATGTGTGATATCGTGCGATGTTATCTCGTGTGATGTCGTGCGATGTCATCTCGTGTGATGTCGTGCGATGTCATCTCGTGTGATGTCGTGCGATGTCATCTCGTGTGATGTCGTGCGATGTCATCTCGTGTGATGTCATCTCGTGTGATGTCATCTCGTGTGATGTCATCTCGTGTGATGTCATCTCGTGTGATGTCATCTCGTGTGATATCGTGCGATGTTATCTCGTGTGATGTCGTGCGATGTCATCTCGTGTGATGTCGTGCGATGTCATCTCGTGTGATGTCGTGCGATGTCATCTCGTGTGATGTCGTGTGATGTCGTGCGATGTCATCTCGTGTGATCTCGTGTCATCTCGTGTGATCTCGTGTGATCTCGTGTGGTGTGATCTCGTGTTGATCTCGTGTGGTGTGATGTCGTGTGATCTCGTGTGGTGTGATGTCGTGCGATGTCATCTCGTGTGATGTCGTGCGATGTCATCTCGTGTGATGTCGTGCGATGTCATCTCGTGTGATCTCGTGTGGTGTGATCTCGTGTTGATCTCGTGTGGTGTGATGTCGTGTGATCTCGTGTGGTGTGATGTCGTGTGATGTCATCTCGTGTGATGTCATCTCGTGTGATGTCATCTCGTGTGATGTCATCTCGTGTGATGTCGTGCGATGTCATCTCGTGTGATGTCGTGCGATGTCATCTCGTGTGATGTCGTGCGATGTCGTGTGATGTCATCTCGTGTGATGTCGTGCGATGTCATCTCGTGTGATGTCGTGTGATGTCGTGTGATGTCATCTCGTGTGATGTCGTGTGATGTCGTGCGATGTCGTGTACATCAACTATATTTAGCCACACCGCTGTAGTCTGAGGAATTTTAGACTAATGACAGTTGACTTGAGTCTGAGACGATGGTAAATCAATACGACAAATGTAATCTTGCAGTTGATCAAAGAAAAAATAAATAAAACGTGCACTGACAACTCAGCGAAGATTGAACTTAAAGCTGCCGTGAGACAAACATTTCTAGTCATATAAAGACATAATGTGGGCATAACAGTTAAGGAGGGTCACCGGTTCGAATCCAACTGGGGTCATCACTGTAGGATGTTGAGTGAGACGCTTAACCCTAACTGCTTGTGTTGTACGTCGCTTTGGATAAAAGAATTTGCTCAATGAAATTGTAATTTGTCATAAATCAATAAAGCAAAGATCAATTGCTCGTAAAAAAAAAGATGTAAAAGGTTGAAAATCCTGCTAGAAAGTTTGTCTTGATCCCCACAGTAAACTCTCCATTTATTGACTTTGACGTTCAAGAAGCACCTACAGCACCAGGCTGATCCAACCACAGGAAAGCATTTCTGTATTATTCATAACTGTAACCTCACAGCTTGATTGCTGAAAATATCTGTATCATATTTGTACATTTTGTATTATTTTTGTAAATATCTATCATATTTGTATTATTATTATTATGATTATTATTAATCTTACTTTATTTTTTACTACTGTAGTGTGTGTATCTGATCCATATTTTTAACAGTCTTACTTAATTATACACTTATTTCATGTTTATTCTTTCTTTCGTCTTTGTTAAACGTTGTATTCTTTTATTTGTGATTTTTCTTATGTGGCTGTAACGAAAGCAATTTCCCCCTGGGATTAATAAAGGAATTATGATTCTGAATTTCATTTTTGAGGAAAACACAAGAAATTGCAGTAAAAATGAAGTTAAAGCACTTCTATGCATAGGTCTACAAGACTCCACATCCCACAATGCAATGGGTGAAACTGTTCCGACAATGCCAATAAACCAAGTGTTTAAAGTGGAGATTATAAACAGAGACACATTTTTAGGTTTATTGCATTTTTTAGACGGTTGAATTTGTTAATGCACATAATGGAATTATTCGACCATGCACTAAATACAGTTGCAATATTGAC
Organism: Gouania willdenowi; assembly: GCF_900634775.1. Taxonomy (NCBI): domain Eukaryota; kingdom Metazoa; phylum Chordata; class Actinopteri; order Blenniiformes; family Gobiesocidae; genus Gouania; species Gouania willdenowi. The sequence goes on from NC_041049.1 coordinate 13,801,234, forward strand.
ATCTATTTATATATTTTTAGGCTACATTATAACCTCATGACCTAATATAACCTCTAATAATTCATCACTTCTTGCTTCCAAATAATTTTAGTCACTAAATCAAAGGTTTCCCATTCACAATTCAGTTTTCCTTAACTGGTTATTTCTTTCTAAATTCCCACAATGATCAGTGAAGTAATATATTTAACAGAAACACAGCTGTTGGGGGCCACGGAAATGTGTTTGTTTGATCAAAGGGCCACAATATTAACATTCATGTCAGCATTTAGAATAATGAACAATCTGAGCGTTAACACAGGAGTTTTTATAGTAATTTTGTGTGTTTTTCTGTCATTCTGTGTATGTTTGTTGTTGTCTTGCTTGTTATGAGGCATTTTCTGCATTTCTGTTATCCTTTTGTGTATTTTTTCTGTACAATATATGTTTTTTGGAGTCATATTGTGTATTTGTGTGGTCAATTTGCTTGTTAGTACTGGGTTTGCAGAGTCATTTTTTGTGTTTTTTTTGTCTTATTGTGTACTTATTTTTGTCATTTTTGGTAATTTTTGAGTCAATTTGTGGGATTTTTTGTTATTTGGTGTAATTTTGTGTTTTACTGTTGGTTGTTTTGTTCATTTTGTGGTAGTTTTGTGTGTTTTTGGAGTATTTTCTGTTTTTCTTCCAATTGCTTGTATTTGTTTTTGTTTGCTTTTGTTTTTTGTCAATTTGTACGTTCACTTTGAGGGCCACATAAAATTAGATCGAGGGCCGCATGTGGACCCCTAGGCCGCCAGTTGCTGATTTCTGGGTTAGCCTGTATAAGATGTTGGATTTCTTGTGCTTTATTTTAAACTAATTACAAATAACAAAAAATGTCACAATAGAATATTACTAATTGATTAAATGACTGATGTGATGTCACACAAAGACTTGCTGCTGCTACGACTATATGTGCAGGATATTTTAATCACACTGCAACCTTGGTATTTTATCAAATGTCATATTACTCACAGTAAAATGGTTACTTTAAACCACCTGCCATGAGTGGCCATTATTTTTAATCATCATCATCATCATCATCATACCTCTTTAAGTCGTAACTGCAGCAGCACTCTGTCTATTTTATCTTGCTTTAAGAAGACATGTTCAAAAAGAAAAGGCAGTTGCTGAATAAACACAATAATCCAGCCGCAGTGGCAGGCTTTGTTTTATCCTGGTGTGTTCAGCATTATACTAGAGCATGATAATGATTCTCCACGTTAGAACCCCAATGGCTTCCAGTCAGTGAGTCACTGATTATCTGCTTTTCAATGGCTGGCAGTTGGACAGACAGCTGCACTAGCAATTAGGCTCATTGGAAATCATGCCGTTTAATCACATCAAATATAAGTTTTGAAGGGGTTCATTCCAAAATATTCAATGGGAAAAAACACCATAATTGCAGAGAGAAATTGTAACCGCTGAGCGTTTCATGGAGAGTATCAGTTAGAATTGTACAATCTTTTCATTATAATTCAATTAAAATTCACACTAATCACAGCAGAAGCAAAAACGAAACCTGCTAGCAGCCTTTAAAGGCCACACATGCACACTAGGATAAAACACACTGCCACATTCAGGGTTGGGCATCAATTCTAATTGTAATCGCGTAATTGATAATTACATCTATGGCGTAATTCTAATTGTCATTTAAAAAATCTGTCGCTGTTGCAGTTGTAATGAAATTGTAATTGGGTTCAGATAATTGACTTTATAACTGTAATTGCCATGAAAATCAAAACTGTCAATTATAATTGAACAGAAAACTGGAGAACCATGTTACAGTTCTACACATAAGGAGTTAACAATTATTAAAATATGTTTCACATCAAGCTTTACCATGTTACCAATAAAAAAATAAAAATGGAGCGGTATAATGACACAAAAAGGCTCAGACGCCCAAACCAAAAATATTAGAACCTATATATAGGAAACTGGTGGCCCAAGGGCCACATGTGGCCCTCAGTCTATTTTTGTCCAGCCCCAAAAATAAATCCCCAAAAAGTGTATTTCGAGAAGTTAGAAGGAATATAAAGCCCAAAATATTACACAAAATAACTCCCAAAACACACAACGGGCGACCGTGGCTCAGGTGGGAGAGGGTGGTCTTCTGATCGAGAGGTTGGAGGTTCGATCCCAGTACCTGACTATGTGTCGAAGTGTTCTTGGGCAAGACACTGAACCCTAAGTTGCTCCCAGTGGTCGACTAGCGCCTTGCATGGCAGTCCTGTCCCACTGGTGTGTGAATGTGAGAGTGATTGGGTGAATGAGCTGATATGTAAAGCGCTTTGAGACTGCTTCAGTGTGGTGATAAAGCGCTATATAAATCAAGTCCATTTACCATTTACCATTACAATAGACAGCAAAATCAAGTTAACAAGAAATGACTAAAATACACAATATGACTCATAAAACAACAAAAACAGATACAACAACCACTTAAACAAATAAAATGACTACGAAAACCAAAGAAACACATGGCAGAATAGCCTCAAAGACACACAAACTGTCAACAAAATTACACAAAATGACAGGAAAATACAGAAAACCACAAAAACGCACAAATCGACAACATAAATGCAGAAAATGACAGAAAAATACACAAAATTACAACAAGAACACACAAAATGACTAATAACTGACAAAACAACAAAACCACAAATACAAAAAACCAAAACCCTTTTATTAACCTATATTAATGTTCTAATTGGTCATTAATGCTGACATAAATGTTGATAATGTGGATCAGATACAATCACATTTTTTGATATTTTTATGAGAGAGTGACGTGCAGTCAGGGTAGGCAAGGTAGGCAGTGCCTACCCAAGGGTGAATTGATATTTTAATTATTTGTTTTAATTATAATATGATTATAAATTATTTATTTTTCAATTTCCTACAGCCTACAGTACCTATAAGTTTGAAAGTACAAGCATTATGTGCTTTTCATAGCTCAAATTTTCTCCGTGTTTCTGCGTTTCCAACACAAACAACGGATGCGCTGCCGTGTCATGAGATATATCTTGTTGGGAGAGTATGGAGGCTATATTAAATAATTGTTTATGTTTCTTTAATGGTGTTTTACAGTGTTGATTTTGTTAAATTAACACTTGTCAGCAGAAACATATGGAATTGTCATTGGTGTCGACATTGGTGGTCCCGATTTGCAATGCCCTGCCTACCCTACCCGAGTGCTCACGGCACGTCACTGCTATGAGATTACATTCGTTGTAATTTGCGCTACATAAATGAAGTTGAATTGAATTAAAATGATTTTTTTGTGGCCCCCGCTGTGATAGTGTTGCCCATCCCTGAGCTATATTTTCATTAATTAGGAAGCTTAAAAAGATAACCAAGAGGAAAGAAATGAGATGATAGATATTTGTTTTTAGTGTATTTTACAGCTGATTTCGGACCCGTTATCATAAGAGATGCTAACAGAAAGCTAACACAAGAGGAAGAAACTTTTATTAGGTTATTTATTCCAGGCTCAGTAATTGTGATTAATTGTAATTGAACTTTAGTATTTGAGAACATAATTTTAATTGACTTTCTGGGGATAAAAATAACTGTTATTTAATTGTAATTGGAAAAAATGCTGGTCACTGTAATTGTAATTGAATTGTAATTGAATATGGATAATTTATAACATAATTGCAACTGAAATATTAAATTTACCATGTTTTACACACAGGCAAAGAAAAAAGGATGGATGATTCCCACGTCCCAGACTGTTGCCAGAAGAAGACATATGGTCGTTCCCATCACAGAAGAGAAAGTGAAATCCAATAGGTTGGCAGAGCTTTGGCCCAGCACTAGCAAAGCGTGGGTGTACTGTGTGCGTATGTGTTAGGTCTCCAAAATATTCAACCTTTCCAATCCGTGAGGAGGCCATTTTGCTTTTACGCCTCAGTGAACCTGTGACTGCTGCGAACCAGCGAAACAGAGAAAGAAATAGAGACAGAGGAGGGGAAGGAGGGGGTGCATGTGTAGAAAGATGAGATAAACAGGAAGCAATAACATCTTTGGTCTCGTGCTGGGAGCAGAAGGAGAAGAGGAGATGATTCAGGAGCGTGTAAGACCTGACAGCAGTAGTGAAAAAGAAAAAAACTCAGAAGAGATATGGGACAATAAGGAACTGCGTGTGTGTGTTTGGAGGCACAGGTATAAGTGTGTGTAATTTGCTTAAGCCTCTGGATGAAGCTTAATGCCATCATAGTGTAGGGATTTGTTAGGTTAAGCATCTGAATGTTGGACTGTTTGAGGTATTTGATGAACACCAGCAAGAAAAACATATCGATTTACAAGAATAAAAAATACTACATCACTCAAGTTCGATTACTGATGTTTAATTCATTACAAGCACGTGAAGCACACTTACAGGGTTTACCAAGTTATTGTCCTTATGTAACCTATAACTTGTTTTCTACACTACAAGAATCTTCTGAATGTCTTCTCCCCATAGATTTTATCCTTCATGAACTCTATCCATCCTTCCATCCACCTCTAACCTTCCTCAGAGACGACAGCCTGCGTATCTGACACTACCCGAGGACTCACTGCAGATTATGATCTAAATATAACTACTGCCAATCAGGACATCACACACACACACACACACACGCACGCACACGCACACTTGCTTTTATAGAGAGATGCATAAATATTCTCATCAGATGAAAAATCTAAATCAGGGTCCTCCTCACCACAATCCTCTGCCTCAGAAACATTCTCCTCAACATCACTTTCACTGTGAAAGAGCTGTTCCAAAACCTTATTGACAGCAAACCTTTTCCTCCACGACAATTTCAAGAAAACACTTTTTATGTTTATGTGCAACACACACACACACACACACACAAACCAGGGTTGGGGTCAATTATAATTGTAATTGCGTAATTGAAAATAATAACTAATATGGCATAATAATAACTGTAATTTGAAAAATCTGTTGCTTTAATCTCGTAATTATAATTAAATTATAATTGAGTTCAGGTAACTGGCTTCTGTAATTGCCATTAAAATTCTATAAAAAAAATGTCAGTTATAATGTAATGCAAAACTGGGGAACCATGTTACAGTTCTATGTACAGTTATGGAGTTAATTATTAAAATATGTGTCATATCAAGCTTTCCATTTAAAAAAATATTACAACCTATTTTTTCATTGATGAGGAAGCCCTAACAAAGTAACCAACATAATTAAACAATAGATAGTATTTGTTTTTAGTGTATTTTACAGCTGATTTAGGACCATAAGAGATGCCAACAGAAAGCTAACACAAGGGGAAGGTTAACTTTTATTATGTTATTTATTTCAGGCTCAGTAATTGTGAATAATTACTGGTAACTAATTGTAATTACATATGGGTAATTAACGTAATTGTAACTGTAAAATGTAATTGACCCAAACCCTGACACACACACACACACAAATGCAAATACACATTTCCATACACAGCATTTTGTTCCATAATTCAGCCTGACCACAGTGTTGCTTGTTCCAAATCTCTTTAATCTTTCCAGTATCTGAGCTGAGAAAACACATTTTAGAAGAAGAAGAATTCCTCTGAAGTAAGTAATCTACATCCTGTTGTTCAGAATATAATTAAGAGTTTTCAAACAAACCCCAACTCCAAACCTGTGACCCTGCATGCTTAAGTTGTCATCTTAATGGTAAACACTAATTAGCTTCAAGGCTCTTACTTTGAAATTCTAACAGGTTCACATCAATTGTAAACAACATTCTGTGTTATATCATGCAGCCTAATCTTATACATGTACGGAAATGCTGTATGTACGACTCGTACACGCCGGTATGGACACACACACAGGTAATAACTGAAATGAGAGCTTATCATATTTCATAAGAGGTAGCGAATACAATATCAAAGCCAAATGTATGTATTAACAAGACGTCCAGGAGCTCAACTGCAGGTCGTCTGCTGGAGAGGGAGCTCACAAGAGAAGGTAAACAATATGTCTGCGTTCATAATCATAACTCAATGAGAGTTCAGCTAGTTTGCGGAGTCCCTCAGGGCTCCATTCTATGCCCTCTTATGTTTACTAATCTAATCTAATCTAATATATCCGAGTGGTTCAAACATGACAAGCTTTCTCCTAATATACATAAAACTAACGTCATGATTTTTAGCGCAAAAAACGTTAACCTCAGTCAAAATGACGTGAATTTGCTAATTGATGGAGTCAAGATTAACAAAGTAGATAAAAACCAAATTTTCAGGAATCATTGTTGATCAAAAACTCACTCGAAAATCTCACTCTGAGTATGTTTGGAGAAAATTCATTAAATCAATAGGTATTTTGGCCAGAGTCCGTCCATTTGTTAATCCCTCTTGTATGATGACACTATGTTATAGTTTCATATTCCCACACCTTATCTATTGTAATATGGCAAAACCTGTCAGACTTATTTAAACAAAGTTTTGCTAATTCAAAAGACATTTCTTGGAATTGTTTGATTCCTCGGATATAATGTCTTCATCTGGTCCTCTGTTCAGAAAATACTTTTTTTTTTGTCAATTTTCAATATTAACATTTACAAATAATGTTTATTCATGTATAGGTATGTGCACTTGCCCACTGAGTTACCAAATATTCTTCTGAGTTTCACAATTATTCAACAAGGCATTGCAGGGATTTTCATCTGCCAAAATGATTTACAGATGTACATTTTTTTGAAAAGTTAAATTTTTTGCACTGATCTGTGACTTTGTATATGCTATATATCTCTATATCCAATTTTAAAGTAGTGACTGCCAGCCCTGGCTTTTGCTAAAACACCAGTATTCGACCCGTGGAGTGCATACACGGAACATGCTTAAGATGAGGGTTTGAAAATGAAAAGTGATCTCTATGTTTGTAATTAAAATGCAGTTAAAAATTTACATATTAATCTAATAACCAAGCAGACCAATTTCCAAACTCACGTTCATACATGTCCTCCATCATGGTGTGGTGCGGTGACACACATACTGTAACTGACAGCTCGAATATGTTCTGACGTGTTTTCTTTAATGAATCAAGTGCTCCATTAATGAAGTGCCACAGGGTGGATGGAGGGTTAGTGAAGTGGACACTCGTCCTTGGGAGAGTTTAGATTTTAATAGCATATATTTCATGATAAGGTTAGATGAGTTTGGTTATGTATTAATAATTATTCTCCCACTTTGGGTAAACTTAATCTTTAAAAAGAAAAAAATAATAAATAAACTGTATATAAAAAGGTCAAAATGAGAAAATATTTCAGTGTTGCTATATGTGGGAGGAGGGGCTTCTTGACTAAATGGTTTTAGGCCGTCGCCTTGCTATGTTTTCACACAGTTTATAGAACGAGTTTAAGCGATGGAAAATAATAATGCATTGAAATTAGAGCTGCTTATTGATTCAGATTTCCCCCAAATCAATTCAATTCACAAGGGCCCCTAGTTGATTCGTGATTCAAATAGATTCCAATTGATTTGGTTAACAATTTTTCAGTTAAAATAGTAATTTCACTTGAATATGAAAAAGATTTTCAGAAATATTAATGTTTACAATAAGAATTGAGGCCACAGCACAGTAGAAAAGACGTATTAAATGATGGATTTTAAAATTTTATGAATCCATATCAGGCCCTTCTAAGGAAAATTGATTAATATGCTTTATTAAGGTGGAAAAAGGGCACCAATGGTTTGATTTTTTTTCTTAAATACATAGCATTTTAGGAAAAAGAAAAATACCACACAGTTTAAACAGCCTGAAAAGGAAATACATGTCATTATTACTTAAAACCCATTTGTTTACTTTGGCCCTTGGCAGTTTAGTTGCTTTTATTATATTTGTATTTGTTGTGCCATTGATTTACATATTTTAAGATCTATTCTATTCTTCTATTTTTATTGTAAAGCACACTTTGGTATGTTGCTGGCTGTTTTTGTGTGCTATATATATATATATATAAAGCTGACATTATCATGTATGGTCAAATATCAGCTATAGGTTAACCACAGCAAAAAAAACAGAAACAAAAAATAGTCCTTTACTAATGAACTAGTGCCCATTGTACTAATACTGACATATCAATGAACCAAATATTTGTTACTTTATTTCAAATTGTGAAAAGAAAACTTTAATCTTAATAAATATTAAAACTCATTAATCTATCAAGGAATAATAAATAAAACTGAAAACTAGAAATCAGACCACTGACCTGAACGAAGCATCATTCCCAACACAGAAGCAACCATTGAGTGTTTAGCCACGCCTTAAGATAATTAGGTGATGGAAAACACCTGAGTGGAAACACGAGGCAACTAAAAGAGGGACAATCAAATCTCTCACACACAAACACGAGATAATAATCAGACAAGAAAGTTTCACTGACAGAGACAGAACTGGATTAAAGGGCGTGGTATCATGGTTGTGTGACATTCCCTCCTCAAAAACATACCTCCAGTTATTTGAGTATGCTATAGAATGGTACTATGTGCCTGAAAAAACATGATACCCCCCCCAACACATGACCAACCAAATACTAAACAATAACTAACACAGAAGTTGGACAAATAGGATAAATTCAACTGGACTTTAACCCACAACCTACAAATGACAAGACTGAAACTAACTTAATGAGCTACATAACCAACTTAACATTTCATTGAAACAACAAAACAAACGTTGAAACCAAAGACCCTGGCTCATGACACGGTGCAACTAAACCTTTTTCTCCAAGCGTTGGTTTGAAACATTTAAGTTTCAGATCTCCAGTTTATTGCAGCCACAGAGATCACGTAGAATACTAATTACTGACTATGAATAAAACATTTTTCTCACTCTTGAAAAAAACAAACTTAAAATCTTTGACCAATTTATTCATTACCCCCAAAACTGCAACTTCCACGCACTGTTTTTGCTACAACCTGTTACCATGGTAACATCCAGCAGTCACCAATAAAATATACTAAAATATATTTACTTTACGCCCATATGGGATATGTTTCTCATTAATATAGTTGATGATGATAAAAATGTGATTATTGTGTTATGTAATGGCCTGCACTGTGAGATTTGTAATGGCTAGTTTTTTATTACACCAGAGATGTCTGCCTAGAAGAGGAAACCACTAACATTGTTTCTATGTGTAACTTTTATCTGCAGTAGATGAATACAACATCCATAAGAATAACATTTCTCTGTAAACAGAAGGCCAGTCACCAACAAACCATACAGAAGTTATAGCTGCTATAACACCACATTTCACTCTAACCTTAAAACAGTCAACTCTTCCCCACCCTGACTCCGTCTTCCCTGTTCCCTTCCCCCTCACCTAGATGTAACACTCCCCATTTTCCTACCCTGACTCCCTCTTTCCTGTTCCCTTCCCCCTTACCTAGATGTAACACTGCCCATTTTCCTACCCTGACTCACTCTTCCCTGTTCCCTTCCCCCTTACCTAGATTTAACATTGCCCATTTTCCTACCCTGACTCCCTCTCCCCTGTTCCCTTCCCGCTTACCTCGGTGTAACACTGCCCATTTTCCTACCCTGACTCCCTCTCCCCTGTTCCCTTCCCGCTTACCTCGGTGTAACACTGCCCTCTCTCTTTACATCCTCCCTTTAATAAAGTATTTCTTAGCCCTCCTTAGGGAGGGCTGGTGATGGTCACAATTATGCAATAAAATAAATGAATTTATCTAATTGCAATAACAAAACATGCATTGCTGTCTGAAAAAGATTGCACTTCTTGTAGTGTTAACTTTCAACAGCATGCATGAAGTGAAAACAAAATGAAAATATAGGCAAAATTAGGCAGTTATGATTGACAAGCAGAGTGTAATGTGCATTTTACATCTGTTTAGGCAAGAACTTACAATTTACAATGTTACAAAAGCACACAAGACAATGGTATATGTCACTGAGCTAATTAGCACATGGAAATGTCACCTGTAGCATCACTAATTGACTATAAGTCAGACGACTGCACGTAAGACAGCAGCTGTTAGCGTTTAAAGGCAGATTTCAAACGGCTGGCAAAAATGCAGTTATTGAGACAAAAGTTAAAAAAATCAATTGGATCAATTTGATTTATTGGCTCGATAAGTGAATAAGTAATGTTTAAAAACTACAGTTTTGAATAGACTTCAAATGATCGCAGGTAGAGCAAAATTAAAAATGCAACATCATTTACCATGACTCAAATATGTTTTCAATTTTTTAAACGAACATTGAAAACACATGTAGCAAGAATTTGCAAATGCACATTTATTATACTGTTTACAGAGTGATGGACTTAATCATTTGCAATAGGTATAAATGTACCTGTGTTTTTTTTTCAGTATGTGGAGCTACATTTTGGTGAAAGTTGAAAATCTGCAGCACATATGGTTGTTTTGTTGGGAATTTTCTAAATATGTAACTTTAGACGCTTGCTGTAGCACCACCTTTATAACAATTGACCTGTTTTTGCAACAGAGGCAATCCGGCATGGGACTTTGTGCACAATGTGGTTATTTTTCATGCTTGGAAAGTCCGATTTCCTCAGTTGAAGAAAGAGAAGTGGAAAACGTAGGCCCTTTGTCCCTAATATTGGTCAAATCTTTAACAGGCTGTATATATTAGTTGCAGGGGAAGTACACTGTACTGTTATGATGTAATGTTGATGCTAGGTATTAACTATTCACATCAGTGTGACATTGATCTCTAATAAGGGATTCCATGTTTGTGTATGCATTGTTTACACAGGTCAGTGGGATTAAACAGAGAAGTGGTTTTTATGATAGTCTCCTTTTTAATTGCTTATTTGTAGCTGCATTCACTGATCCCTCTTTAAACCATGCAGAATTTTGTATTATTCGTACAAGAACTAAATACATTTCTGCTTCTTCTTTTGACACATTTTAATTGAGTGAAATTGAATTTTTTTTCTATTAAAGAGAGTATAATGTGGAATTGGCTCTTTACACCTCCGGCTATTATTTCTCTGACTCTTAATTTCCTTTAAATATGATTTTTTTACATACAGAGTAGCTACTGCATGGTCTGCTATACTTTATCACTGTCTTTGTTAGCATATATTATCATGACACGCCATTTGGATTTCCATTAGTCAAAGAGCTGATTAAAAATGAAACGGAACATTTTAGTTAAAATTACTGCCCAACATTAGATCTCACTCATTCATGCTGAGTCCATTGGTTGCTCTTACAGACATTTAAGTATTAAAAACAATCCTTTGTGATAATAATTTATTTCTACGTTATGTCTAAAATTTTTCGTTGCATGCCTATGATGTTCAAAAAGGAATGAATTGGGGTTCCTCATATAAACTAGTTTAATAAATGGTGCAAGGATGATTCGGTAGCATTGTTTCTACATTGAATATATTAGAAAAAAAACATATGACGTGGATACTTGATTCTACACCTGGAAAACGCCTAGCTGCCTGTTTTTCTTTTGGTTTTGATCATTTGTATGTGACAATGGAAATGAAATGAAACTGATAGCGTTTTTTAATATTATGCAAGCTATCCCTTCTTTGATTGTTTGGGTATTTTGATATTAAAATGCATTCAGAGTGTCTGTGTGGATGGAGGGTTTTTCCATTTTTTATCAAAAACAGTTTAATACTTTTAATTTGTTTACATTTTTCATCACCTGTTATTAGCATCAGATGTGAATCAAACTTATGGGGGGTTTCCACTGGATACGTCGACGCTGTACCACGGCACCAATCTGGTTTTGCTTCGCTGTCCACCATCCGGTAATCCCCAACGGTTGAGTTTTGAGTGCGCCACGGTGCACTCCGGTTAGACGACTGTGACGTCACGAGACAGAGTTCTCATGATATTTATAAAAATGTATGTGTTACAAACGCAACAATAAACAGATAAACAGGTCAGTGTTCCTAATGAAGGAGAACAAGAAGGTTGGACTCTGGATTTGTCATAGCCACATTTTTTATCAACAGCCAACAGAGAAGAGATAAAACTGCACCAGTAAAACATGAACTATAACAAAGTTGCTGCAGTTTACAGTGCAGTTACAGTATGAGAGGAAACAATATAGTGAATGTGATTTTGTTTTTACACATTATGACGTTTTGGTGAAGTAGTTACTTGAAATATAATCTGAAGTGTTTTATTTTGAAAAGTAACCCGAAATTTTATTGCAGAGTACGTGCTTAACTTCCTGTTTAGCTTAATTTGCTCTGTGTCGATTGATGCCCCATATTTTGCCACGGTCATTAAATCACTACCCACTTTTTTTTTAAATTAGAATTCTACCAACCAAATTTAGTTTTTCACAAATTGCTGTTGAAAACAACCATATATAATCTTTTTGAAAACATAAATCTATATATTTTCCTGTGCAACATGCATTTCACAGCATGCCTGTTAAAAGAAAAGTTTCTTTCAAAATAAAAGACAAGTCCAACACGAGAGACATTAAGTATTTATCTATTTTTGACCAGCTGTCCGTGACCCACTTTCGGGTCCCGACCCACCAGTTGAGAAACCATGCTCTAAATAACCCGGGGTTTCCACTGGATACGTCTCCGCTGCGCCACGGCACCGATCCGGTATTTCACCGCTGTCCGCCGTCCGGTAATTCACACCAGTTGCGTTTTGAGTGCGTTGCGTTTAGAGCATGTGTCAAACTCAAGGCCCGAGAACCAAATACGGACATTTAGAGCATCCAATGTGGTCCGCAGGGGAAGTGAAAATAACGGCGAAAACATCAATTATCGTGTAAATTGCTAAATATTTCAGTTGTGAATATCTGAGTCCCTCCAAATACACAAATTCAATAAAACTCCACAATATTTGCAGGGCTCACAGTTTTCCTGACCAAAGACTTTTTTTTTTTTCAGAATTTGTTGAAATAACTCAATATTTTCAAAAAATCCTGCAATTTTCCTCAAATTATTCTACAAAATGCTTCCCGAATTGTCATCCATCCATTTTCAGACCCACTTGTTCCTGTTATTCAGGATGGCAGGGGTCTGCCGGTGCCAATCTCCGGCTCTCATTGGGCGCTGGGCGGGGGTACACCCTGGACAGAGCGCCAGTCCATCGCAAGGCTTTCCAAATTATTAATATGATTTTTCTAAACCAAGGAAATTTATAGTGACAATCCTGCAGGGACTGATATGTGTGTGGCCATACCAGCCTGTCATTGCCTGATCCCGTTAGATCTCGGAAGCTAAGCACGTCTGGGCCTGGTTAGTAGTTGGATGGGAGACCACTGAGAATTCCAGGTGCCACAGTGGGGGACAGTCACCCCAGTGGTATCTGTCATTGTGTCCTTGGGCAAGGCACTTCACCCACATTGCCTAGTATGAATGTAGTGTGTGAGTGAGTGTTGGTGGTGGTCGGAGGGGCCGATGGCGCACTATGACAGCCTCGCTTCCGTCAGTCTGCCCCAGGGCAACTGTGGCTACAATAGTAGTTTACCACCACTAAGTGTGGAGTGAAAGAATAATGCCTTAATTCTGTAAAGCGACTTTGAGTGTCTATGATAAAGCGCTATATAAAACTGATGCATTATTATTATTATTATTACATGTTGCTTGGATACATTAATGTTGAAATTACTCATTTTTCCGCCTATAATCTGTGGCCCACTTGAGATCAAATTGTAAATCAAATTATATTTTGATTTGAACTGAATTGAATTGAATTTGGTCGGTGCCACATCGAGTTATCTACAGTTTGTGCATTTCTATTTTATTTTTTATTTTTAAAAGTGCAAAAATTCTTAGCTGATCCAGTTTCACTTGTTTATAACAGTTGAGCTGTTTATGTGTTTTTAAGTTTCCCCGATGTCATAAAACCTTAAAAAGACCAAAACATGCACCGGCGTTTCCACATCGAAATAAAGTAGATGTAAATCCGCTGCCAATGTCTACGACTTACCCCCAAAGGATCAGTACGACTGGATTTATACTACTAATAAAATGTGAACATTGTGTGAAGAGCAACAAAATCAATCAGGAAATGAGACTCAAATTAAACACCTACTATCACTGGCAGGAAGAATGAAAATCCTTCAAGGAATCAGGAAGTTAAAGGAAAACCATTCCTATGTCTCTGTTTAAAACGTAATAAATTCATAGTGCAGTGAAAAATTGGGTGAGGCTTGGATAAGTGGTGAAACTTTTTAAATCCATGGTTCCAAGCTGCTAGAGTGAGAATAAATTACTCTGTCAAACTAAAGAGACACAGTTACATTTGTCAAAATAAAGAGTGCAGCAAAAAAAAAGCCATTTTCCAACTATTATCACGTTTTGTCTTTATCTAATGATTTTCACTATAACTGTTACCGTCAAACCTCATTAGGATGTAAATGTAAAAGCTAACAATGTAAATCATGTCATTTGATTTAAATTGTCTAAAATCTGTAGATGTCAGCCTGTTTAAAACTGTAGGAATTGATGATACGTCGGAAGACAAGGGCTGAGTTTTCAAACTTAAAGTTCATTCAGAGAGATTTTTTTCTATCTTTGTCACTTTATACTTAGCTACTAGATTGTAAATTTCTGCCTCTGGCTGCTCAGTCGATGTGGATTTATGTCTGTATCTGCACTTCATTATCAGCCTGGCCCAGACACATTCATCCTCATTCTCAGCTCTCTGTAGTAGGAAACTGAGGATGAACTTTGAGAGTCCAGAGTTTTCAAACAAAAGTCAGGAGCCAAACGGAGGAAAATGAACAGCATGAGTTGGAATCAAATGAATCATTTAACATAAAGCATCAAACCATTTCTCAACATGTGGAAAGACAATGAGAATTGGAAAAGAAAATTCAAACAAACTTTGCGATCTTGAGAGAGAGTTTTTAACAATGTACAGATGATTTTTAAAAATCCCTTTAAGACACGTGTCAAACTCAAGGCCCGGGAACCAAATTCAGCCCTTTAAAGGATCGAATTAGGCCCTCAGCAAAAAGCAAAACAAAGTCATAAAACCATGAATCATTGTGTAAATTATCAAGTAACTGAATTGTAGATATATCAGCGAGATATAAATAAACACATTCAATGAAACTCAACAATAATTAACAGGGCTCACATTTTCCCCAATGCTTATGTCACATGATGGCACATTTTTCTCAAAGCCTGCAATTTTCTTCAACTTGTTCCACAAAATTTCTCCAAACTACATAAAAATGGGTCAAAAAATCAAATAAATAGAAAGTGAAGATCCTGCAGGGACGGATATGTCACTTATTGCTTTGATATTATCAGTGCCATATATATTTCATTATTTATTTCATTTATTTACGTGACAATGCTAACTAGGCCACAATAATGTTGAAATTACTAATTTTCTCACCAAAAAATCTGTGGCCCATTGAAGATAAACTGCTCCATAATTGGCCCCTGAACTAAAATGAGTTTGACACCCCTGCTTTAAGATATACATGTTTCCTTTTTTAAGTTAAACTATGTTCATGGTTTATTGACTGTTACATTTTTTTGGGGAAAGACCATTTTACATCGGTTAGGACAGTAAAAAGAGAGGAGAGGCTCTAAGCTAGGGGCGGACGTGTGAAAAGTGAAGGAATAACTGACTTTAAAGGGATGATAAGAAAGGAAAAACATCAAATTATATCATTTTTAATTTCAATAATTGTAGCTCTAGAATGGGAATGAGATAGTGTAATCATGAGAGAGAAGAAGGAAGTGCAGGAAGCCAAAATAACTCAGAGAAACGCCAACAATAAATGAATAAGGAAGGACTGAGGTTACAGATACAGAGGAAGGCAGTGATCATTAATCACTTTTCCTAATCCTAAACTTGAAGCAATGCAACACTGATTGTAGTCAGAGCAGTAGTTGTAATTCTGTCCAGGTCACACCGAGCTAATCAGCCTCTGTCAGCTCGTCCTCCATCAGCCTGTTAGTGTGTGTGTGTGTGTGTGTGTGTGTTAGATACCAGCAGTAAGTCAGAAAACTGTCTGATAAAATGCACAGTTACAGAATACAAAAACCCCACAAACCAACAATTTTAAACATTAGAACATGCACACATGGGCAACTGGCTAACGTTATGAGGCCCCCCAAGTAGGGCTGGGCAGTATACCGGTTCATACAGAGTACCGGTATATATTTTAGTTATGACATGAATTTTTAATATACTGCTGTACCGGTGTATTTCATTACACAACTTTCAGAACGCTACGCTGTGCTGCGTTTCAGAATCGGAACCTTTTCAACGTTGCACTTCTAAATAAGAAGGTAAACAGTAGCGCTCTGGTGTTAGTTGCGGTGTAAATCATACGTGTAAATGGATAAGAAAGACACAATTGACCTTTTTCACACTTCTGCATTTTAAACCGGAAGTGGTGTGCAACAACTTCCTGTGGCTATAGCTTTAGCGTGAAACAGCGACAAAAATGTTCTTTCTCGTCGGGTTGTTCTTGTTCTGTTCCTGGTTGTGGGGCAAGAAAACAGCCGTACCTGTCTGACCACGCTTTTCCGACGAACCCAGACCAAAGGAGGTGGTGGATCTAAGCAGTTAGGAGGGATGAGGGTCCGGAATCTGTATTCTACACAACACCTGGCACGTCACTCAGGAGGATTCTGTCAGTGGATCCAGTCACCATCAGATGCCTTAAAAAAGGAGCTGTTTCATATCTCGTGGAATGATTTTATTGCACCACCGTAGAGCGAGTCTGCCTTCGAGAGGGCTCAGAAACGGCATGTTGTCCTCTCACAGCAAGCTAGCTATGCTAAAGCTGCTACGGCACATCCACCCACAGGTAATAAACACAAACATATATCAGAATGTTAAAATACAATTTAAAGGTCTATAACATGCCTCTCTATAAGCATTCCAAATATTTATTACAATGTTTATACATCATATGTTGTCAATAGCAGTTAGTTCACTAAGCTACTTCTTCTCTTATCTTGATAGCTGTGGATATAATCTTCATGGAAGAACTAATACCCTTTATCAAGTTAATTTGTTCGGGTATTCGCCGCTGCGATTGCCTCCGCATCAGCGAACGAAAAAGTTGACAAGTTGAGCAACGCTGTTGAAAAAATAAGAGCCAATTTCCCTTAGACCCGCAATAACAGGAAGTTACTCGGCACCAGGAGGCGCTACTTCCGGTTGTCGTGAAAAAGGTCAATTGAAAGCTCTGAAGCTGCATGTGAGCGTGTGCCTGCGTGCGCATGCCTCTGCTACAGGAGAACAACACAGAGGCACAGTTAGCTTAGCATGTCGGCAGTAATACACAAAAAAGAGAGGAAAGGATCGCAATTTGTAATTCCTATAACGCAAAAATAAGTCCTGGTGGAGCTGCAAACAAAACGTTACCTTATTCACCATAAGAAACCACCGCACCACTGAGTATGCAGCATTTAAACCTAGAAATCAAGCTAATGCTAAAGCTAAGCTAGAGCGGCAAAGAGCCAGTAGTGGGCTGCTGTTGCAAAGTTGTACTACTTCTAATTATTCTACAAGATTCACTCGACATGACAGTAAAATAAACAATCCTAAGTCAATCTACTGCAGTAGAAAATGCTGTGAACGCCTGATTATGCATGAAAAATTAATACCGTCATATACTGTGAAACCGTTAGAATTATGAAAAAATACCGTGATATACATTTTTGGTCATATCGCCCAGCCCTACCCCCAAGTGATGCAAATGTCCTCAAAAACATGCAAAGATACAGAAAAGTACACAAAACGACAACAGGAATATACAAAATTACTCTAAACACACAAGATAACTACAAAAACACACAGAAGTAACAGTAAAATATACACTGTTTATACTGTTTTAAAAACCTGGATAAATAAAACTTATGGATATAGTAAGGTTACAAGATTTTATTCCGAGAAATAAAAACCTTCTTTTGCATATTTTATCACTTTTTAAACTAAGAGAAGGAAAATATAATTCAAGAGGAGTTTATGTGTTTGTAAAAAAAAAAAAAGTGTTAAAAGAAGATGCATTTCTGTTTACGGTGTTAAAGTTTGGAATGATCTTGAGTATCACTGTAAGTTAATGAGTTCACTGTCTATGTTCAAAATTATTAAAAAAACAAAAATATTTTGCTGCTATTGAAACATAAGTTTATAAGCTGATGAACACCACTGTTATTGAATTGTTTCTATTGTGTTTTTTACATTGCTGTTTGGGGATGGGCTTCGATGAGCAGTTACTGCTTCAACCCATTCTATTTTTGGTTGTTAAAATTCATGTTGATTGTTTGTATTGTATGCTATATGTTAGCAACTAGCCAAGAACAAATATCTATCTATCTGTCTATCTAAAATAAGCACAAAAACTACAAATTAGACTCCAAAAACACACAACAACAATGAAATTCAAAAAATCTTGTGTTTTTTCCTGTGTTGACGCTCAGATAAATATTTTAAATGCTGACATGATTTTCAGTAACAGCCGTATGTGTACTTGATGCTGTGGTGTAACACTATAGTGACTATGAATTAAAAGGAGGGCTGATAAAGGATTGAGGTTGGAGGATGTGTTGGTGAAACAACATCAACAACAACAAAAACAACAACGTGTTGCCTTGGTGCCATCAGTCATACGCAGATAACACTCAATATATGAATTCTTCTCAGTCCATAATGGCTAAGATGGCCTTATTTTACATCATTTAAGCAAGCAATTTCTAACGTGCTCCTGCTTGATAAACTGCAGGGCGGGGATGGGATCGAGAAGATCAAATTTAGAAGTATTTGTAAGCCGCAGGGTTGGATAGGCCATCTGGTATACCGGGCATTGTGACGGTGAGCCGTCGACCCAAAGTGGGCCATTCTGGTCCGCTATGTTTTTTTTTGTTTTTTTTACGAGCGAGTGGAAGCAGTTATAGTAATAAGGAGCTAAAAATGGTTCAAATGTGGCAAAAACGTGGCAAGATAAGTGTGAAAAGTGACTAAAATGAGCCAAAAGCAGTCAAGAGTGTTCAAATAATGGGAAAATCAAGAGGAACCAGGTGGTATGTAAAGGAAAAGGGTAGCTTTAATGGGCAAAATGTGACAATCAACAGTGGAAAAGGGAAACAATGTGGAACAAAAAGATGCAAAATGTAGGGAAAAAGGAATCAAGTGGTATCTATTGGGCAAAATTTTGCTTTTTTGGGAAAAAAAAGTGGCCAAAAGAAATTAAAGAAAGGACAAAAATCAATAAAAGTTTCTTTAAAAATTACTTAAAACGGGAAAAAAGGGGATATTTATTGGCAAAAGGTAGCTAAAGTTTGAAAAAATTGAACAAAGGAAGTTGCAAAACTGATTAGCAGAAATAAGTAAGTGCAGGTTCTCTGTGTTCGCTACAAAGCATCGGCTTTTGGCGTATCACTATCCACTATATCCACTATAATAAGAGAGGGAGATATCCTTTGCCAGTGTGCCAATTATGATGCTACAGTGTGCAGACTGTGGTTGCTGACCCTTGGCATATAGTAAACATTCTATTGTCATGTGAAAGCCATCGCTGGTTGTTATGATTCATTTTAAGTGTATCCCCAGAGTCCCATGAGACTGTGGAAGAAAATAAGAGAAAGAAACTGAAAGTTAGTGGAGAAAAAACAGTGAAAATGCTGGGAAAGAATCGTACTCAATGAAAACACGCGCACTTCAACACAAAACACACTCTTCAACGTAAAAAAGCACAATGACTGCAAACTTTAAATTGAAACTGTAAACTGTAAATTAAATTCAAAATCCAGACTGGAGGATCTAATACAAGAGCTCTCAGAGAGCGCAAACCTATGTGCCAAATATTGTCTTTGCCAGATATTGTCTTTGCCAGATATTGGCAGTTATCTTGATCAGTGATCCTGGTTTTCATTCACACTTTAAAACAGTGGTTCCAAAACTTTTTCTGCTCCCACCCTTTGAAGAATAGAACCCCACCCCGATAGGCAGAGTTTGAGATTCTTGCCAGTGGGACAATAGAAAAAATGATATATACCTGTATAGACCGTCTACAGATTTGCGCAAACCACAATGTGTGAAGCCTATACAATAATGTAAAAATGATTAATAACATAAATGATAAAGTTGACTACAAAAATTTGCATGAACACGTCGTTTAATGTTGTAAATTCATAATAAAATCAGGCCGGCGGCCACTTTCTGCTTCATGCGCAGTGTTGCTTCACCATTTGCTGTACATTGTGGAGAAGAATTACGCAACAGAAGAAGAACCAACCTAAAGTATCAAAAGTTTGGGACCATTTCACTTAAAAATTATACTAGTACTTTTAAGTATTTTTAAAAGAACAACAAATAAATTCATACAATCACTGTTTTATGGAACTTCAAATACATATTTAAAAAATTGTGGGGGGGTTAATGCTCTGCCTGCGCCCCGCGATGGGTCACGACAACATGTAAAAAAATGAATTAAAAAAACAATGGTTAACAAAAGTGTGACCTGTTTTGAAAAAAATCTAATAGAAAATACATACATTTGGAACAGTAATAAAGCTCTTTATTAAAAAAAATGCAAATAAAATAACATTCTTTTTTTCATGCTCAAGGTTCAGCAAGGCCATTCTAGCTCCCGACCGCACACCCCCCACCCCCCACTGTATGGGCACCGCCTTTTTTTATTTTTTTTCAAATTGCATTGAAATGTACAATCCAGATCCAATCTGAATGAAACTCAGTGATAAGAGATTTTTCAATTTCTGAAACTGATCCAAAATCAGTAAATTGTTCTGGATCCCCTCCAAAATTTTATGAATTTTCCCAATGGCGTTGGGTCTTTGGTTAGAGATTTGTCAGAATCTGTTGACAACTTTTGACATAATCCTGCTAACAGACAAATTGATATAAGAAAGGCGGTAAAAATATGGCCTCCTTGGCACCACATTTCCCCAATGTAAGCCTATAAGTCTATTAACAAGGACATGTATGCTTGCTAATAGAACTTTACTGGCATTTGACTTCCATCCTAATGCAGGTAAGTGCTTCACACTTAACCTAAATACACTCTAAATCTAATTTTTTTTGTATTTTTAGACTTGAAACTCCTAACTTAACCCTTTAAAAACAATGAGGCTCATCGTGGTAACAAAAAAATGTGGGTTCGGACACCACAGAGAGTACAAAGACCACCACTGATACTCTTTTCCTTCACTCCAACTTACTGTTGTCCAGCAAGGGAATATGATAACTTCTAACCTCTGTCCAAAAAACCACTGGAGCTGAAAGAGACACTATACATCTAACAGAAAGACAGACAACAGAGGCACCAAATCGTGTTTCACTCAGTCTACAATAACTTTGTATAGAGGTAAAAAAAAATACATAAATAAATCAAAAGAAATAAAAAAGAAAGCGAAAATGCTGCAGTGTGTGAAACAAACCTGGGATTGAAGAGGAAACATGCCTCTGAGGATCTGCAGGGTAGGAAATCAACTCTGTATCTCAACACGTGTCACCAAATTATTCTTCAAGTGTCCATCCGAGCACAGAGACATGGATGAAAGAAAGTAGTGAGTGAGGTGTAAAGGTAGAACGCACAAGAAAAGTCAGAGTTTTCTTTGAATCTGAAGGTAGTTTCTATTGAAGGTCTCACTGAGGAAGCTGGAGGGGAATCCTAAAAAAGACAATTTCACCTGGGTGAACAGGAACTCACCAAGGTGCTGAGGAAATAATTACTATTTCTGGATGTCCTATGGCAAAACTAAAGCTGTCACAGAAAGGGCTTTTAACTCCTAATGGATGGTACCAATTCCACCGATAGCATTTAAGACACGCGGTCACCGTTATCAAGATTATAAGAACACATGGAGTGGTAGAAAGATGGTGACGCCGATTTGATAAGGGCTTGTTTTTTGTTCTAACTCATTTGTTGTTTCTGGGTGTAACGGATCATAAAATCCAAACTGAGAAAAAACATATAAATGAATAAATATCACTCCATGGCTTGAAATGAGCAAGTATAAAGAGTAAAAGATGGAAAATGAATCACAATCTCAAAATCATTATGTATTAAAGGTTTATGCATACCATTATCTGCTGTCAGATTACATTAATTTATTAACACACATGACAAAGTATTGTGTTAAAGTACAATGATCAGTCAACCATTACATATGTATGAGCACTAAAAATAACCCTTTGGCACGACAGTATTTTATCTAGATTAGGTAGATTTTATGAAAAGGATTGCTTTAAATACAGCCATTATCAGAACTAGAGATGTAGTTATATTACTAGCCACGCATATTATTCCCTAAATTAGTAACTGATCTGTGCAAAGAATTGTTTTTAATTCAATTCAATTCAACTTTATTACTTTCAAAAACAAAAACGGTTTTCGGAAGTATGTCGGTCAGTTTGTTTGTGTGTGTGTGTGTCTGTTTGTGTAACTTAAAAAGTTATGAACAGATTTTGATGACATTTTTCAAGAAATGTTGATAATGGAACAAGGAACAGTTGATTAAAGTTTGGTGATGTTCTGGCTACCAAAAGAAAATATATAGATATATATCCCATTCTGTTCCCATCCACACTGTGGAACTCCTGTTAAACATTGTTTTAGGACACTGATGATGTCATCAACAGTGATGTCATCAGTGTGCGATCGTACACAAACAGACACACAAACACACACAGACTGACCGACATACTTCTGAAAACGGTTTTCGTTTTGGAACATCGTCTCCATGGAGACGTACGGATCCGATCTGAGGTTTTTGAAAGTCTGCGATAAACGAGTGCTAATTACAACAAAAGTAATCTCAAAATGCTTTTTAAGGGGTGGAAAAAAGGGTTTAGAAGTAAAAGGCTTTAAAGGTTATCAGAAGGCTTTTAATATAAATTATTTTTTAAAAAAAGGCTAGTGTTGGCAACATGTTATAACAGAAACAATCATTATTCACTGCAAACGGTGCAGTCATTAGTTTAATAACCAAAGTAGGGTTGATAGATTGATTCTTGTTAATTCCCAGTCACTTCAATTGGGTTCCCTGATGAGGCAGTGTATCAACTTTCCCATGTTTGAAGTGAATTACAACAGTAGCCAAAACTGCAGCCATGTTTCTGTCAACAGATGTAGCTTACCTCCGTTACATCAATGACGAATTACCTCTGCCAAGGATATGTTGTCTGTTAGCAGGATTACTTCAAAAGTACTTCACTGATTTTGACATTGTAACCAAAGATAGACCTTATGCGATGGAAGATTCTTTTAATTTTTGGAGGGAATCTGAATCAATATACTGATTCTGGCTCAGTTTCAAAAATCAATGTGTCCACACATTTAGACCTACTGTGTGGTTATTAATGGAGATAGAAATGTCTTCCAAGCCTTTAAAGCACATATGTCAAACTCAAGGCCCGCGGGCCAAGTTTGGCCCACCAGAGCATCTAGTCCGGCCCACAGGGAGATTTTGTTGAAAGTAAAAAAAAATACAGCAAAAACAGGACTTTTTATAAATCATCATATAAGTTGTGGATACATTATGATAAATATTGCAGTACCACATTATTTACAGTAATATTAAATTGCAAATATTTTCAAGAACCTGGAAAGTTCTTGCAAATTATCCAACAGAATTCTGGCAAATTGCGTTGCAAATTCCCAGAAAATTTGTTGCAACATCAAGGAATTTTGACCAACTGCTAAACATTCAGGATTTTTGTTTGAATTTATGCTTTTTCCTTCACAAAAACACCATTTTTTTGGGTCTGGCCCATTTGATTTCAAACTGGGTTTTACAGTATGTGGCCTTTGAACTAAAAAGAGTTTGACACCCCTGCTTTAAAGTGTGAATGATCATGTTATCATGATCATCATCACTGAATCATGTTTCTTTAAAGGTGCATACAGATGGAGTCATAGATGAGAAGACATAAGAATCTGAATAATAACCTTTAGGATTTAAAATTCAAAGTGATTGCTTCACGATTGTCTTTTTCACAGAGGGAATTATTCAAAAATACCAACACAAATAACATTATTCATTTTCTTTTTTTAAAGAACAAAGCACACAAATATATAAATAGATATAAGAAAAATCTATTAGTAAAGAAGGGCTACAAAGAAAAGCATACACCACAGAGATTTGGGCAGCAGGCAGACAACAAAGGTGGCTTCACCTTGAGATGAAAACCATGCTGGTGTAATTAGTTACAAATGGATGGCTTGATGTTTGTGCTCCCTATGTGTGTCTGTCTGTGTGTTGATGAATCTTATCAGTCTTAAGTTGGAGGGAGAGTCTATTCAAGGACATGAAACAGAGCGCTAATTCGACACTAGGGATGCAGATTTCTGCTCGAGTGAGTTGGACCATGTTTTTGTGCGTCATCGTGTGCCTGTTTTCTTTTTATGCCACTGCTTAGAACTATCTGTGATTGTGTGTTTGCTTTAATGTTTTATATTAGCATCACCTTGTGTCCTATAAGCTACTTTTTAATGATAAGATATTGTACATATTTCTGTCAACTGTACATGATATTTTTAAAAACTGCGTGATCAGTAGAAAGCAACACAAGGAATCAGATGTTTAAATGGGCCAAATTGCATGAGAGCGGATTTAGATTCTGGAGGAAACTTTAGTAAAGCAACGTAAGCTGCTTTAAGACTTGAATAATAGCAATGACCACCTCCATTGTGTGGCCTGAGTAGACTGAAAGCAAACTAAAGGGGTGAAGCCAAGCAAAAAGGCAGCAGATTAGCGTAAAGCCGGAAAACTAATTAAATGAACGAGGAGATAAACATTTAATTATTTTCTCTCTGCGCTCCTTTTTCCTTCTTTTCTTCATTACGGTCTTGCTGAGCCTTTGACTAGCCCCTGTAGTCAGTAAGAGATGACAGTCCACGCACACATACACACACACTCACAGTTCTCTCATTCACAGGGCAGGTTTCCTTACACATTTTCACACACCGGTTCACACACACAAACCTCTCTCTAGCTGCAGTGTGTAATCCCGGCTGGGGCAGTAAATGTTTGGCACAACACTGCCCTAGCCTGGCAGAATACGGCCCAAACGTGTTACAGCCACCGCCCATGTAAAATAAAGAAAGTAACCCTCAATTCCCACTGGATGCGTAACTGCTGTTAACCACTGCGTAACAGCAACAAAGTTGTTACGTCTCCATTAAAGCGGAACTAAGTAATTTGTGCTCAGCACTTCCCCTAAAGGCTATTTTGGTTATGTCACTGTCGTAAAATCTCTGCACACCCCAAAGCTACATGCGCACCTTTGCTTTCCCAAGACGGTAGCAATGGATCACTAAAAAATCCTAATACAACAGTGACACTAAGGGTGCTTTCACACATACAGTATAGTCCAATGTGACCATGTGAACAGTATGAGGAAGAGAGACAAGTAAAATAAATGAATGATGTGGGAGTAATATGGAAGGGAGTGTGGAAATGTGTGTAATGTGTGTTTTTGTGTGCTGGCAAAGCAGCTCTGAAAATGAATGGATGGATAGATTGATTGATTGATGTATTGATTGAATGATGGATGGATATTTGTGTGTGTGCTGCCTGATGGCACGCTGGGTTGCGAGTGTGTGTGCTTGCCTTTTGCCGCGATGGCAGTGTGTGTGATTGCTGTGTGTTGCTGCTGAGCTATCACTGAATGGAGTTATCCGTTCCTCGAACAAAGGTCTTCTGTGCCTTGTTTTGCTGGCTCCGCCATGATATAAGTTTGAGAAAAGTGAATTTGTTGTGCAGCCACGGGGCTGGTCATAATCTAGCATTAGTTTGTATTGGGCTGCCTTAAAGCGGTACGTCTTGCCACCCGGTCGGAGGCAGGTAAAGTTGCAAGTACGGTTTTTTGGCCAGACACAGAAGGGGGCGGTGAAAGACCCCCCAGTTACCCCATAAACACTTGTATTACCCTCAGATCTACAGGGCAGAACCGAGTTGATTCTGCTCCTTTTGAAGGACACAATTAACTGTTTGTATGGCTTTGTGATTCTCTTTGTATTGATTACAACTCGCTATATCGCATGATGACATGTGAATTAGCGAGATCTCCTGAGTCTTCATTGCAACAGATACGCATCACAGACGGAAGCGCTGGGGATTGATGGACAGTGGATTACGAAGCAGTTACGCAGCGGAGACGTTACGTTGTTATGCATCCAGTGGAGATCCGGTGAAAGGTTGAACACAACCTGAACCTAACGGGCCTCAGCAATTATTCCTGGCTAGTATCTTTTGTGAAGGAGGTAAGAACACTGAAAGGGGAGATGCAATGACTTGACTTAAAAGAGGTCTTCTGTCTTCTGTAAGTACTCTACCACCTCTTCTTTTATGGCACAGAAGGCCATATGGAACAACTCAGCTTGATGTAGGAGAGTGTAGGCTCTGTGCCATGTACAGTGATCATAAAAGAAAGGGTCAACAGAACAATGGCACGGTAAGAAGATGAAAACATCCTTTGGCTGGAAGAATCCGGAACCACTGGGAACCATTTAACCATCTTCTTTGGGTTTTCAATGTCAGAAACTGAAACCATCGATGACAGTTTTCAAAATCAACTTTTACTTTCTTTCTTCATCAACACTTCTTCAGCGGGCTACATCCGTTTCGTGTCAGCAAGAGTGAAATGGCCTTTTTTCCTCCTCACACAGTTTGTGAACACTTTGTAACGATGAGTAAACATGTTTGGCCAAAGCTCACTGAGCTGTGCCTGTTTCTAGTTCTGCATGGCTGCAAAGACATGGCTTGGGGTGACAACACACAGGCTGCATATGCTGGAAAATGGACAGTGAATATGTAATGTGAAGAAGGCAAAGCCAGGCAAATCACAAATTAGAGGAGTTTTTGGACAAATTCTGTCAAATTTTGCATCGCACCCAATGGAAAAATGACAGTTTATAAAGAGCAAAGTCTCATATTTCTGTCAAGTCTGTAAATAAATAAGTCCATCACCCAAAAAGAAATATATTTGTCATTTCCGTCCAGGAGAAATGGTGAATCTTTCAATGCATTTTGAGATTTTGTCACAGAAGGCTTGACAATAAATATTTTTCTGGTTTTATCCAATAACGACACTATCACTAAATTCTTAAGCATGCTTACCTGCCAAGTTTAGCTTAGTAAGCATTCAAAGCCAAGATATAATACAGCTAAATGGTACTTAAGTGGTACAGATTTAAATACAAAAGTCTAAACGTCTTTTTTTCAAGAATAATTAAAGCAATGTTTTGAATCACAATCTCATCTGTGCCGTCAACATTGCCTTAAACAATTTAACTCTCCTCCATGTCAATATGTCAATACTTATTTTTAGTATTAAAAAAAACCCTGGCTAATGTGCCATGCACTCTCAACAAAAATACTTACTTACATTTTTCATTGCTTTAAACTTTGAAATCAGAGGTTGTCAACTGGTCTCACCTTCGGACCAACATTTTTCCACGGTCATTAAATCACGACCCAATTTTTTTTAGAATTCAACCAATCAAATTTAGTTTTTCAAAAATAGCTGTTGAAAACACACATATGCTGTATAATCTTTTTTAAAACATAAATCTATATATTTCACAGAATGCCCGTCAAAAGAAAGGTTTCCATCAAAATAAAAGACAAGTCCAACATGAGGGGCATTAAGTATTTATTTATGTTTGACCAGCTGTCCGCAACCCACCCAGTACAGGTCCGCGGCCCATTTTTGGGTCGCAACCCCTAACCCTAACCCAAACCCAAACCCTACCTAACCCAAACTCTACCTAAGCGTAACCCCTCACCCTAACCCAAAAAAGCCAACATAGCTCCAAAAGGTGTCATAATTTAGTGAACGACACTTAATGACGGCCTTCTCGACACCCTATTTATGCTAATGACAGGAAAAATGTCATAACAATGACATTAATGACCCAAATATCTATACCCACACTTTGTCTATTTCCAATGTGCTCGGCTACTATTGAGCCATGGAGATCCTTAATTTGTCAACAAAATCAGACAAACAGATAAAGTAGGATAAAGTAGATAATGTAACACAGTGCCTGTGTGCAGGATGGCATGCTCAACACTAGCATGCAAGCCCTACATTCTCTTATTGCTGTTCCCTCATAACACAAGGTTATTTCCAGTTTTCCCTAAAGCTGTCCTTTTGAAACAAAAAAGAATTTGCTGACTATTGTGTTGTGTCCGAGGTAACTCCTTCTGGGAGCGACACGACACCACAGCTGTGCAGCAGGAAACATGCAGTAAGTAGGCCATAGTCTCCTCCTCTGAATGTACTGGCAATGTACATATTTCAATGTTTTGCTGTATTTAAAACAATGAATCACAAGTAAAAAAAATGCCGTCCAGGATTTATGTATGGAATTCTGCCACTTTACAAACAGTGCTTTATAACAGAGGATCATAACCCTTCAACCTTTTTGTCTCATGGACCACCTTGGTCTCTTTTCAAACCATGATGTATTCCTTACAGGGTTGAGGTCAATTATAATTCTAAACGTATAACTGATAACAATTATGGTGTAGTTATAATTAATGAAGTTAATAATAACAAAATCACGAAAAACTGGAAAACCTACTTTTTAGAACTACTTCATGGGGTTTTGTCCAATCAGCATGAAACCTGGCACATAAAGTCTTCAGTTGGACCTGATCTAAAGTTTAGTAAATAATTTTGTTAGGTCAAAATATGTGCCAATTATTAACAAGTAAATTCTAGCTAGCTATAAAACCGCAAACTGTTGCATATCTCGGTCAAAATAAATGCTAACGACACCAAATCTGAGATCCTTGGTTAGCATGTGACTGTGGGGGTATGAGCCAAATTTGAATAATATAGGCCACTAGGGGACGCTGCAAATATGGGAACTTTATATTTAATAAATGGCAAGACAAATTTTTTCCAAATTTGGTGGGTATGACCTTGGGTCGCTCCTGAAGCCGTATCTCAAAGGTAATCACGACTGGTCAAAGTGGACGTTTCTTATTAAAACATAAACAAACATTTATTTCAGCTCTTGAAAGTATTATGTTGAGGGGTATGAAATTTACAGGGTGTATATAGAAGAGCACACAGATCACCCATACCAAAAAGTGCACCACGAGGTGGCGCTATAATGGGTGCAAACGCATTTTGGCCTGGAACATTCACATTTTAAATCACATCTTCATAAACTTTATATCCACGTGTTCACTGGAATCAAACCCCCAACTTCTCGATCAGAGGTTTTAATATTTTTGGTGTTGGCATCTGAGCACTTTTTGTGTCTGTATACCTTTTCATTTATTTATCTTTTAAATCGTAAAATGTGGGAAAGCTTGATATCAGTAATAGTTAACTACATTTCTGTAGAACTGTACATAGAACTGTAACATGGTTCCCCAGTTTAGCGTGAAATCATAATGGACACATTTTATAGAATTTTCATGGCATTTACAATTACAAAGTCAATTATCTAAACTCAATTACCATTTAATTACGATTACAACAGCAACAGTTTTTCCAAATTACAATTATATTTACGTTTTAATTGTATTTCATTATCATTTACGCAATTACAAGTCAAATTGAATCCAACACTAGTATATAGTCAGTTGTGAATTCTTATGTAATCTGTGAATTTCGGTAGAATCCATTTTGATTTACCACTAAACAATACATATGCACAGATATGCTTTATATAAAAAAAACACACAAAATAAAAAGCCTCCCTCATCCTTCCACATTTCCCCTTCATCATAAGTCTGCTTATCTATCCTCTCATTCATTTTCATAAAAATATTTGTATCACCAGAGCTGAAGACTAAATGACTGACTGGCTGCTTTCAGACCTGGTCGTCAAATCCCCCAAAGCGAACTGCACCCCCACCCCCCTTTGTCAGCTAACAGTAGCACAGCAGCTCTGCAGATGTCACTGACAAGCTGACGGACACACTCGGGCTCTGGGTGAGCTGCTTTGGAGCTTGAACAGAGACAGTGATGGACGGATAGACATACGTACACGCACAGCTGTCACCCACACATCAGCACACAAACACAGCAGAACAATGATCAGCAATAGAGAGAGCAACTGAAGTCAGGTATCAACACACACACAAAGAAGCTCAAACATGTTCCTTATAGCAAAGGCAACTGGTGGCCCGGGGGCCACATGTGGCACTCAGCCTAAGTTTTTGTGGCCCACAAAGCAAATCCCCAAAAATTGTATTCCAGAAGTCGGAAGGAATATGAAAGCCCAACATAAAACACAAAGTACACAAAAACACACAAAGAATGTATTCCTAACATACACAAAATGACTCATAAAACATAAATTGACAACAAAGACAGACACAACAACCACTTAAACAAAAAAGTGACCAGTAAGTGACTCCAAATGACAAAAATGACAGAAAAATACACAAAATCACACCAGCAACACAAACAATACCAAAAACACACATAATGACTCCAAAAACGCACAAAACCACAACACATTACAGAATAACTCCAAAGACACACAAACTGTGAACAAAAGTACACAAAATGAGACGAAAATATGTAAAACAACAACAAAAATACAGAAAGTGAACCCAAAAACGCACAAATCAGCACCAAAAGTGCAGAAAATGACAGAAAAATACACAAAATTACACCAAGAACACACAATGACTCCAAAATCACACAAAATGACTAAAAATGACAAAACATCAAAACCCTATCCCCCTCTGTGTGTTATGCTGTGATTGGTCATTATTCTAAATGCTGACAAATGTTGATCATGTGGCCCTCGAATCAGATACAATCACATGTTTGTGGCCCCCAGTGATAGAGTTGCCCATCCCTGCCGTAAACATTTGCCACTATTAAACATGAGTTTGTTTTTTTTTCTATAATTTCTATAATTTTCCAATATTAGACATCAGCAGGAAAGTCATCTGCATTTTATACTGTCAACATCACCGGGAGGCTTTTATAAACAGAGATGGGATTGAGCACATGCAGCTCTCTTGATGCACTCAGAACTACAGAGTCCCTGCTTTTAAGTTTCACATCAAAACAGCAATTTGATGCATCTCTCTGGCCTTCACTCTATTTCACATTTAGCTATACAAAATGAAGAAACCCACAACACACTTTGCTGTGATGGTCAAACACAGAGTTGGAGACACAACTGTGCCACACATAAAACAAACTTAAATTATTCTCTTTTTATTTTTTTAGTCAATAGTACTCATAAGAAGTCATTACTCATATCAACAGGGATGTGCAAAGGCCTGCTTATAGGTCAATTACTTTTTTCAAATTCATTTTATGAAATTTGTATTTGTGCAAAAACATTTACAAATATTAATTAGACAAATAATTCAATAGAGTGCAGTAACATTTTCCCATTTAATCGTACTTCTCAAAAAAGAAAAAAATAATAATAATACAGTCTTTAAGATTTTCTGTCCTTTTCTGTTCATTTTCTGAACATTTTATTTATTTTTTTATCAAGAAATATACAATAGTTTTTACTTCCCTAAACTTGTACAATCCTTGTAAAAATCTTGATGTTGTTATTTTAACCTGTAAAGTGTCTTTGAATTTCTAGAAAAGCACTTTTTAATAAAACATATTATTATTATTATTATTATTATTATTATTATTATTATTATTATTATTATTATTATAATAATAATAATAATAATAATAATAATAATAATAATAATAATAATAATAATAATAAAAGTAAAATATATATTTTTTGCATTGATATATTGAAGCTCTTAATGGTTACAAAGTGCAAATAAAAAGGGAGAAAAACTGAATTGCAGCTTTGGCTGAAAGGCAAATTCAACAGATGTGCCATAAAAATCAAATTCACTCGTGTTTACTGCTTTTCTACAAATGTATTTAAAAAAAATACACCCAATCATTGTCGGTTATTACTGCTCAATTAAAAAAATGTTTTAATGATGCTTCTGAAATTAAAGTAACCAAAAACGACATAATAAAGCACCAGAATTTTTCCTTAAGTGGATTTAACACCAAATACTAACAACCTACATGAGGAAGCGCTAATCTAATGCTACGCTCTGTGTGAATGTGTGACGTAGCATCTGTGTGTATTCAATGCGACTCAGCATCACAGAGTCACTGACTGTGCAAGTGCTGCAGACTGTGGTTAGTGCGTCATTAAAAAGGTTCCTTTCATCAGCTACTTTTATGTTGGCCTTTAACATACAGTGTAGGCTATTGTACTGGTGCAGTGTTAGCAAGGTTAGCATTTCCTGCAGGGCTCACTATGTTTGAGAATACCTTGATTCTAAAGTCAGAGGTGTTTTTTAACCATCCCGGTGTCACGGTCTGAGTTTACCTCGTACTGAGATCGATTATGAGCATGCCCACTCCTGGAAAATTATTTTTTGCTAGTTCCGCTGTGAGTTTTGCTACTTCAAAGCAATGTGTTTGTATAAAATGTATTGTGTTTGTAAAAAAATATGTTTTATAATTTATTCTATACCATTTTTACAATAATAAGCAGTTGTATTCATATAAATTTGATCATGACAATCATATTATTTTTATTATTGGTCGATTTTCTATCGATGGTCGACTGATGTGATGTTTTAAGCATTTCATAAAATCAGTACAACAATGTCTGTGCATGGTTAATCCAGCACGGGTAGCAGTCACGTACTGAGATTGTAAAATAATCTCAGTACGGAGGTAAACACAGACCGTGACACCGGGATAATATGTCGTTGATTCCTTTCAAAGTAAAAGTAGAAACTAGGGCTGGGTGATATGAACCAGTATTCATATGTTGATATTTTAGAAATCTCGATAATTTCAGTTGAAATAAAATCTGAACAGAAAGTCTATTTAGGGTTAAATTTGCTGATGAAAAATGCCACACAGGCACATTTATTGACAAACAGTTTGTGCCACTTTTGGGTTTTTCTCCTATAGGGGACAGTGTGAGTTAGTTTGGTAGTGTGGCTTGTTAAAGGGAATGTATGGGTTAAGACGCAAGTATTTTAAAACAAAATAAACTATACAGTAGTCCCTCGCTAGATCACGGTTCACCTTTCGCGGCCTCAGTGTTTCGCTGATTTTTTTTTTTACAGTGCAATTTTGGATGCAGTTTTTTACAGCGTATGAACGCACATTGTGTTCTGCATCCTGATTGGCTAATGCTGCATTCCCCCACCAGCGACACATCCAACTCGGTGAGTTTCACTGCTTGCTGAAGCGAGGAGCTGCGCTTCTTTTTCTCCTCTTATAAACATAAACCAGCAGTGAAAAAAGCCGGTGTGATTAGCGGCTAATGCTATCCTAGCTCAGTGCTACAGAGAGAACTTTTACCTGCTACTACAACCTCCTCGCTAATTCTCCTCCACACCTAATCCTTCCTAGTCTGGTCCCGGTTATAAAGGCCGTGTCATACAGCTCCAGCTGGTCACACACAGCTTCTACTCCATGGTTGAATGGGTGAACAGACCGGTGCCTGACGTCATCGTCAACAAAGACTCTGAATTCATTCAGCATCAATGTCTGATCGCTAGCAGTGTGACTCTGAAGTGCTGTATGTTTGAAAACACAATTATGTTTTAAAATGTGTTTAAAAAGTGTTTAAACAAGAGAGAAATGTTAATTCCCATCTGAGAAAAGTGTATAAAGTGTGTGGTGAGCCTTAAAACATTTATAATAATTGTAAAAAATAAAGCTGACTACTTCGCGGATTTCACTTATTGCGGGTTATTTTTAGAACGTAACCCCCACAATAAATGAGGGACTACTGTGTATATATATGTATCGATATAGGCGATATTGTAATTTTGTGTATCGCCAAAACAGAAAACTCGATATATTTTGAATCTCGATATATCGCCCAGCCCTAGTGGAAACCCAAGCCAATAACTGTTTCACTAGCATCTTTATGTGCACCATAAATGTAATCCTTCTGATAAACGTGGCAAACAAAAAGAGATAATGCTATTTACACTGTGGGTCATTTCAAACCTCAATAAAACAGTATTATTCGTTTATTCATTTTAATCATGAACATACAGCAGTGACTCCAGCTCTTACCTGTTTCTCTGGAAATCTGGATGAAGGCCTCCACGCCGCTCTCACCATAGTTTCCCTCAGAGGCCAGCGTGGACACGTAGTTCCACTCCATCGCCGTGACGATGTCCATCATGGCCTGAGCCTGGTAGGAATCCGGTGGCACGACACGGGAGAAGAAGTCATAGCGGGTGTTGTCGCTCAGCTCTGGAGCCGTGGAGGCGTAGCTGATCTGAGGAATCTTGTTCAGAAGGAAGAAAAAAAGACAGGAAAAGGTAAGAAGATCAGCATAAAAAGTAGGAAACTGTAGTGCATATTGTAAAAATAACAGTAAAAACCTGAGTGCATTAATGCAAAGTATTGATCTCAGTGTTTTTAAAGACGCCGGTGCTGTTCTGTAATACAAACATGAGGGTACAGCAACTTTAAAGTACCTTCAATGGATTAGTGACATTTGAGCTGAAAATGCTATTTCCTCAGAAGTTATTACCACCAATAAACTATTGAGGTAAAAAAGGGTTTCAGCAGCATTTTTAATCCACCATCTCAAAAATGTTAACAAAAAATGTAATTCAAAAAGTGTCCCCAAGATTGTATAAGTACAAGTGCAAAGTCACAGATAACTGTACCAACTGAGCAATAATAGAGCATAATCCATGTTTTCCTTCAACTCATTACACAGGAAATTAAACTCCAACATGTCCCAGATATGTCAAAAACATATAAGGCTTAAAATTCCTAATCATAGCCGGTTCATTGACCACAAAGAAGTTAAAGTCTGGGGATGATAACATTTAGCAAAAGTAGCAAATCTGCAACAAAAATTCTTGTTCAAATTAATTTCAAATTATTAATAATACTCAGAGAGCGCAAACCTCCGCCAAGCGCCCCATATTCTATATATATTATTGGCCTAATGTATAAAACTGTAAGTAAAGTGTCACCAAATTTTCAATCCTCATTAATGACGATACAGTAGGTCCAAATGTATGAGCACCCCCATTTTTTCAATAAAAAAATCACAAACCGGATCAGATCCAGATTAATTGAGCTGATCTGGATAAAACACAGTTGGGTAATTGAGGAACCAACCCAACATAACTGTGCCATTGTCCTTATTTTAACTTGTGTGTCTGTGTGTGGTGGGCGGGGTTTGTTCGGGGTGGGTGTATTTTATAGAAAGTGTCTATTCTTACGGTTGCCGTACGGACAACCCCCGGTGCTATTGGTACGTTTACCAAAGTGCACGTACGTAGCGTCGTAGGTTTAGGTTATAACCCTATATCGCAACAATTTTTAGGGTTAGGGTTAGGTTTAGTCTTACCTAAACTGGCCAATGAGGGGCGCTGCGTACGGATAGAATGTCGGTATATTGATACGGCAACCGTGCGGATAGCCACTGCCTACTTTATATGTAAAAACACTCTGAGATGCATGTATTTGTATGAAAAGCACTTTTTAAAAAAATAAATAAATAAATTTAAAAAAAACACTGATTTATTGATAACTAATAACTCATTTCATAAAAATCGGTCAATTACGAACCGAGATATGAACTTTTGAAAATTCACCAATGATGAGATATAGCAATTTTTCATTTTTTGGAACTGATCTAGAATCAAGTATATTGATCCGGATCCACCAAAACTTAATGGAATCGTGGTGTACGGTCTATCTACGGTTTAAATGTTCTCAAAATCTATTTGAAGAAATCCTACGAACAGACAAATAAACAAAGGCGAGTGACAATGATACCTCCTCGAGAGAGGTAATAATGAAACTAAAAGACGTGTATTAAGATGGACAGAGTGGTACAAGAAAGCTGATATCGTAAAGTGAAGCGTTGTGTTCTTTATTTGCAACGTGGTGTCATAGTCACAGGATTCAGGCTGAAGGACAAACCAGAGATCAACAAGTAAGAGAACGAGTGTCAAAGTCTTCAAAACACACACGTGCACTCTCTAAAATTGCTAACATCCCACTGGGTGTGTGTGTGTGTGTGTGTGTGTTTTCGTGAGTCTGTAAACTGCTTTTGGCTCATCACTCACTGTCTCCTCTGGCTTAGAGCACCGTGTTTGTTTGTAATCCTTGTCATCCCACATTGAAAACAGTGTTTGGAAAACTGCTGCGTTACGTCTCAGCACTGCTGTGAGCCACTACCAACCCTTGGCTTCAACACTCAAGAAATAACAATAAATATTAGACCTGAGCAGCGGCAATGAGTCACATCCAAAGAGTGTTTTTTATGGCTTCGAACGCACCTCACTTTAGCGTTTTTTATATGTACTTTTGGATTAAAGGACCATTTAATACTTGTGATTTTCTATTTTATTCATATCTTTTTTTCTTTATTTTTTTGTCGAAGTTCATGTTTGAAACATTTTGTGCTGGTCTGCTTTGCCAGGGGAATATGATTGAAAACCTTTGGGAAGTTCAAGATGTGTATGTATAATTCATTGAGGATGGAGATAAACAAAAACAAACAAATAAATCAGAGCAGGGCTAGTGGAATAAAACTGTTGAAAAAACTTTTTTATTTATTTGCATTTGTGTGTGACTGTATGCCCATGGTTACGTAGATGTTGTGTAAATGTCCTAATGCGCCTGAGCCTGTTCCACTGTTTCCCTCGTCCTCATATGCTAAACGTCGATTTTAAAGTTTGGATATCCATTTCAAAGGAAAATTAATGCAATGTTTGCCTGTTTACACCAGCATCGTGTATAAAATCCAGTGACCTGGGCAAACCAGAAGCTTTGATCCATTGGAATTCCAGCCTCCGTCTGCTCAAGCTGCAGTTGTCATCCACTATTGTTTTACAAGTCATTACTGAACAGGCAGAGGTGTAAATATACCCTACTCAAGTAGAGGGACTGTTATTTGATTGAATTTGTACAAGTAATTCATACAAAAATACTCATTTTTTTCCACCCAATTAATTTCTATTAATGATTTATGCAGATTCCACTCCAAAACCAACCTGTTCACATCAAAGGATGCAGCGGTTGCCTTGGCAACCAGAGGTGGGTCGGGGGTATGAACCATGCCGGCCATACGGAGCACGGCGGGACCCCCCCAACAATGCCTAAAAGGTGCAATATGGAACTTTGGGTGTGTCGGAGAAGTGAACCTTTTAGTATATTCTCATAACTTAATAAACAAACTTAACTCATATGAAAATTGGATCCCTGGAACAGAGATTTTAAAGGCGAACAAATGCTAAAGATCATGTGTGAGTTTGTTACTCTGCACATGCTCAGTAGCTTTGTGTAGGAACTCTACGTCCGATAAATATCTCCACACGTTTGTTTGTTCCAAAGAATTAATTCCAAACATTCCGTTCGACTTCTCCGATAACAAACCAGCAATAAAGCTAATGTTAGCACGTAGCCAATTGTTGTATGACACGTCATGACATAGTGTTCGTGAGAAATGTAGAATTAATACAACCACCAGTGTTGCCAGATATACATTACGTTTTAAAGTCTAAACACACACAAAAACCCTCAAATTTCTTGACGGAAAAACAGCCCAATCTGGCAACAATGACTTGTCGCATCGTTTCTGCAGCCTTCTGATTCAAACAGATGCAGTGGTATTTGTTTCAGGCCAAAATGGCTAGTAACGCTAAAACGTTACCCACCAACGTCAACTTTTACCCGCATTTGGCGGGTGTTACTTTAAAGCCCTGCTTGTAATCCATTACTTTCACCTCTGTGAACAGGGAGAAGGAAAAAAAAACTAACATAATAAAGCTGACACTGTTCCACAGCTATTATCTCAGCGTTTTCTAGGGACATTTCCCTGTAGTTTTTATTATCCGTATACCTTTCGCCCTGACACAGTAGTACAGTGCAAACATGCAAAGAAACCAGCTTAGCTCAATGAACGTGTCTAACACCACATGACATTTAGGTGTTGGGAAATGACTCAAATGTCAAGAGTAGCCAATGACTGAGGCCATTTTTCAAAGCAAGTAGAGCTGAGTCTATGTTAGAGGTGGCAAATTAAAGACTTGGTTTCCTCAAAGCGTCGGGGGAAGAAGATTATGCCTCCAATCCCCTTAATTCCATTTGACATAATGAATATGTGGGAAAGAGGAAACAGGAAGAAAACACAAGTGTGCGTGTGTGTGTGTGTGTGTGTGTGTGTGTGTGTGTGTGTGTGTGTGTGTGTGTGCGTGTGTGTGTGTGTGTGTGTGTGTGTGTGCAATAAAAAAACCAAATGACCATGTATAGCTTTTCCTTCTAATAACACTTTTTTTTCAACTCCTCTTAGTGAGGTGATGTATGATTGAGGTTTGGTGATACAGAATTAAACTGAGCGTGGACCGACTCCCCATTACTCACTCAAAAGCAATTTGCTCTAAAGATAACAATGTCTATTGGTTAGTCCATCAATCTGCTCTATCATAGAATAATAGAAAAATGCTCGCCTTGAAATTAAATGCAAATACGCCATCCGCTTTGTGACTTTGAAGTGTCTTTGTCTTATTTGAAATCAAACACTTTAATTGTGAAATGACGCTAAAACAGTCTGCAACTAACAGGCTCTGTGCGGTAATGCTCCTTGCCTTGGTTGCCAACCGCCGTATAACTAAAGAAGAAGAAGAAGAAGACGACGACGACTAACAGGCTCCACAAAGTTTGAACCAATAGAAAATGCACTTTATAAAGTATGTGCAGAGTTGTTTCAAACCAAAACATGCTGTTGGATAATATGTTGCTGTGTGCGGTATAGGTTAGTGGTTCTTAACCTTGGGGCCGAGACCCCATTTGGGTTTGTGAGACACTGGGTGTGGATCGCCAGATGCCTTCAAGAAACAAAGATTATTATTGGAACAATTTGAGCCTATTTTTGCATATTTTTACCCTTTTTCTGCAACTACAAAAAACTGCTTTTTATTGCCATATTTTTGTTCCTTTGAATGCATTTTTGCTACATTTCTCCCATTTCTGCCACATCTCCATCAAATCTCAATGCCTTTTCTGCACGTTATTTCCACTTTCAAGACATTTTTGGCACTTACTGTATAAACCCTTTCCACCCCTAATCTTGCATATGTTGCGCCATTATTGTCACTTTTCACCTCTTTTCACCATATTTCATGCTTTTTGGGAATTTAACCACATTCATAATTTGTCATGCCATTTATTTACCAGTTTAAACTAATTGTTCCTACTAATTGTTCTAATCTTAACACTTTGAACCCTTTTTCCCCTTTTTGTGTCTGTTTTTGACCAAATTTGCAACTTTTAACCAATTTCACCACCATTTCCACTATTTTTGTATCACTTTCAACCCTTTTTATTTCTGATTAAGACAATTATTTACATCTATAAGATCACATATACAAATAATAAACTTCCTGTATAACAGTGGATATTATTCAGATCAATAAATAAATGTGGTTTTCACAGAATCATATAAAAATCATTTTGCTGACTTTATGGATGGACCCCAAAAGGCTCCCCCCTTTATTCCCCCTTATAGATGGCCCTGTCATCTATAAGTCATTGACTGTTCTTCAGTGTTCAATAACCTTCAGCTACAGTGGGGGTCTCCGTCACTGGAGCCTTTATTTTGAGGTTTGTGGGCTGAACAGGTTGAGAACCACTGTGGTACTAATAATTGTTTAAATGTGGACAAAATGGACTTTAAAACAGCCTCTAATGAAAGGAGAGGACAATTGAGTCTCTTGGGTTTATTGTTGTCGGTAGACTTTAGCTGATAAAATTACATTTCTGAATGTCATTAATCTTGGTTATAGAGAAGTTTAAATCAATATTTAAATCTTACAAGGCCACATTATAGACTTTTTGGGAGCATAACACTGAATTTACAGAAATGGGCACTTGAACTACCTCTTCTCACATTTTCCAAAACAGTTTAAAGTTTGTGCATGGAAACTGAAATGAAAATGTACGTAGAAGCACAAGACATGTTTTTACATAGTTGCAATATTTGGGTCAATGACATGACACCTACATATTCTGTCCAACTGCAAAAAAGGTTTAAATGCATAAAAATTAACCAATATAGAATAACTTACTAAAGTGTCATAATATCATGTGGTGCAACTGAAAAAATCTTTAAAATGACTAAATCTATTGAAATGTATGTTCTGCCCTGTATTAGTTATATTACAGTCCTGTATAAGATTTCAAAGTATTTCTATTTTTATTTCCATCATAATATTCAAGCAAACCTTGCCCGACGATGCCCAATTTATGAAACTAGTACAGTGCTCGCCAGAAGTATGTATTCATATAGTGGGAGGAGCTGAAGTAGAGTTGTCACTTATGGCCAAATGAGTATGTGTTTGAAAGTTTGATGTACAAAGAGGTGTACATACTCTGTACTCTGTAGTGTTATAAAGGGGTTTATTTGTGGGTGCAAAGTAAAATAGCATGTGCGATTTCGCTGGTTTATTTCTATGGTACATGCGCATGAAAAATTTATTGTTTTTTTTACTCATTTTTATATTTTTGTCGTTTGGTGTATTTTTCTGTAATGTATGTTTTTTTGGAGTCATTATGTCTATTTTTGTATTGTTCTGTTGTCTTTTTGTGCATTTTTTTCTATAATTATTGTTTTTTGTTGCCATTGTGGTGTGATTCTAGAGTCATTTTGTGTGTTTTTTGTATCTTTTTTTGGTGTAGTTTTGTGCATTTCTGTTGTTATTTTGTGTATTTTTTGTACAAATATTTAGTTTTGTGTATTTTGAGTCATTTTCATATTTTGTTGTCGTTGGGTGTATTTTTCTGTAATATATGTTTTTTGGAGTCACTTTGTGTGTATTTGGAGCCTTTTTGTATATTTTTGTGCATTTCTGTTGTCGTTTTGTGCACTTTTTGTATAAATATTGTTTAGTGTTTTGTTTTATTTTACTCATTTAGCATATCTTTTATTATAAACACCTTATCTCGGTTCTTAATTGACTGATCTTTATAAAATTTGACTCAGTTATGTTGGGCTGGTTCCTGAATTATCCGACTGAGTTTCATCTATGTGCTCACGTTTCATATTACTGATATGTTTTTTTCATGGAACCCAAGTCGCCTGCCGTACATTTCTGTCTAAGACAGGCCTCTTTTGTTCTGCCATGTGTTTTTTTTTTTTTGTACTCACTTAACTGAAGTTCCCTTTATTTGTAGAGCTAAAAGGTTTCTAAACCAACACAGATTCCGCGCACGTGTTTTATGAAACCTCATCAAAACGAAGACGATCTAATTAATTTCTCGATTGTGTGCCTGCCATTGAAAAAGCAATGAGGCCGGTCCGGCAGTCAGAGAAGCGGAATTCTGATTATTTTTGTTTAACTAAGAAATTGATCAAGCGAGACATAACAAAGGTTAACCAGAGCCATGAAAAAAGGAATTACATCTTAATTGATCTGTGTTTTCCTCAAAGCAAAAGACTGTAGGAAAAGTAGAAGCTAATTTATATCCTTTCCAGGACAACAATCAATGGACAGCGCTACACACTGATGTTGACCATTTTTTTTCTGGAAATCATATTATTTGACTGAGTTGTTGCTTTGAAAATACCTTTTAGTCTTTTAGTCACTAATGGTTTTCTATGAGTATCTCTTTAAAGAAAAAAAAACAAAAAAAAAACATAAAAGAGCAAATTGATTATTTTTCAAATCCAAACTAACATCCTCAACCTCCAACAAATGCAAGCCGACCATCCCATCTGTTCCTTAATGGCTTTGCCGACAAAAGGGAACTATTTCATCTGTTACTATATAAATCAGATAACTAACCACTGAGTTTGGGCCTTTACAGACCTAATGATTCAGGCCAGTGTCTTTGTGTGTGTCTCCTGCTGGGGACCAAAGTCGAGGAAATCTACCACTAAGATGTGGCAGTAATGTTGTCAGGGTGACCAAAGAGATGGAGATATAAACACAACTTATAGTGAAAAGAAATGAAGATGAGTCTTAAAGGTCCCATGTCATGCTATTTTTCACCCATCTCCATTTGTTCTAAAAACACCAAAAACATAGTATTTGAGGTTTATTTTCCCAAACTCGCCTCTGAGTTTTAGCCTCTGAAAAGTCACTTTCTGAGCAACTCTACACAAACAGGCTGATTTGCGGCCTACTCATGCATATTCATTAGTGGGCGTGTCTATAGATGGACACTGACTTCCTCCTCCCCACACGGTAACGTAGGGCCAGAGGACGGCCCGCCCTCCTCACACCCACTCCATAGTCGAGCTCATGCTGCTTGATAAACACTAGACAGCGAGTGGGGGCGGGGCGTTCACTGGTACATACATAGACTGTAGAAAATACATACATAGCACTGCACGAAGGACGCTGAAATGCTCACCTTCGTGGGCGTGTCTGTTTACATGTCAATCACGGCAGAGAGCTTCCTGTGGGAACGCGTCATCAAATTGTCGTGAGGCGTTTAAAGCACAGAAAAGTTCAGCGTAACATGAGCCCTTTAAGAGTGTAAGAAAAAAATTGATGATTTGCCGATATATCGCAATATTTCACTGCGCAATTTTTGTATCAATCCAAAAAATTTCCAAGTGGATTGTTTTTAACGAAAACACCATTTAATTGTGCTAACGTATGCATAGCATGTAAACACTCAGTGAACCACGGTGTCAGTGAACCACATCAGACCTTGTTAAACTATCTCACTCCTCAATGCATTTTAGCTTGGAACACATACTGGTCACTTTTATAGATGTATGTGGTTACTTTTTGTTAAGAATTTAAGAACTTAACAGAATCAAAAACTTTCAAAAACTTTTTTGGAAAATGGAATTTGACAGTTTGATAAACATAATACTTGTTTTTGATATTTGTTCTTGAATTACAGTTAATTTTCACAAGTTTAAAAACATGAAATAAATTGTATGTTATAAATCCATGGACCCTTCGTTTTTTGGTTATTTCGTTTCAAAACCAAATTTCGAAAAATAGGAAAAACTGATTGTTTTTTTTGTTCCATTAATTTAAAATCAGAAACAGGAAAAATCTGGTGTATTTCTGATCAGTTTTAAAATCAAAATAACAATGGCAACATATTATACTGGTGTGTTAGTTTGTCTTTTTTTAAAAAGCACAGTTGATTCTATACCGGAGCGTCATATTCAGGGATACTAAATGGCTCCTTAATCAATACAAAGAGGGTTACGCAGTTGATGTAGCGTTACAAGTCCGCTGAGAAGCTGCAGTGTTTGCAACTGTTGCCCCCTGCGGTCACAGATTTTCTCGGGTATGGATATGAATCAACTGCACTTTTAACAAAACAATGTCCTTCTATTTTTCTATTTGGTTTTGAAACAAATTAACCAAAGAACAAATGGTACACAGATTCATTTTATTATTGATATTGCGATATATATCGTGATATATTGAGACGTACATCGTGATATATTGAGATGTATATCGTATTTTTTAGTATCAAGATATATCGAGATATGTCATGTTGTGGCATGCAAATCGTGAATTGAATTGTATCATCAGATTCACGTTAATACACACCCTAGTGAATCTCCTCTAGCTCTAGACTTGTTGGAAATGTCAGCAACATTAGATGGAAAAATGTTTTTAAAAAAAAACAAAAAACTCCCTACATTATCTTTTAGCAGCACAGCTGTCATTGTTGATGTGAAGACTTGACATGAGAGTAAATATGTCCTAAACTGGCCCTTGTGAGTGTTTGTGTGTGTGTGTACGTGTGTAAGTGTGTGTGTCTGGCTGTAATGGAGCTGTCGGCGGCCGGAGTCTGAGCATTAGGTTGATAGATGGCAGTGGTCGGAAGCTAATTAACCCCAGTGCGTTATCCCATACACAGCATGTCTGTTTGTTTGACACACAATCACACACACACACACACACACACAAAGAAGATACACACCAAGCCGTCTGATAAGGATTCAAATGTGTTGTACAATTACAGTGACGAGGCCATGATGATTAAACCAATTAAGAACTTGTCAGCGCCAAATGCAATTAAACTCATTAACATGAACTCCACCTATTTGTGTCCACTGATTTATACTCAGCCTTTTGTTTGACACACAATGGACCATGTTTTCTACATTTTTATCCTTCCACAAATAAAGACCCACAGAACTCAATAGCTGGGTTTCCATTACAGATTTTCCGCAAAAGAAAAGCGA
This sequence comes from Gouania willdenowi, assembly GCF_900634775.1. NCBI lineage: Eukaryota > Metazoa > Chordata > Actinopteri > Blenniiformes > Gobiesocidae > Gouania > Gouania willdenowi. Next base: position 13,845,370 of record NC_041049.1, read on the forward strand.
TATTTCCAAATATCAACAAAGTATAATTGCGCTTTGAACGTGATTCCATTGAAGGTTGTTGGTTGGGGAGGAGCCTCGTATCTCCCATCAAATCTCATCCCGTGAGACTTCGCTGCAGGAAGACGGATGCTCAGAACCTCCTTATAACACTCTGTATTCCTTTGTTGTTTCACGTCTAATGTGGCAGTAATACTTTTTTGGTATAATGCAAAGAAATGTCTTGGTCTTCTCTTCTGTTTACACGTACTACGCCATGTTTTCTCGGAGAGAAGTGGTCATGTGACCAGGTGCGTCACATTCTATGTTGTGTATTTGCGGAAAAAGTGTTTCCATAGCGCTTTTGTAACACATTTCAATATTGAAACGTCTGAAATTCCTCCTCATGAAAGCATCAAAACTTTTTCGCGATAGCTGAGTATTTTTCCGAAATTCAGGTGTTTCCATTACAAGTTTTTATTGCGCTAATAATGGCGCGTGTTGGCTCGGCTCTGCTCTACTCTTCTTCTAACAATCTGTATTACTTTGTTGTTTCACGTCTAATGTGGCACCATGTTTTCCCAATGTGGTCATGTGACCATGTACGTCACGTTCTGTGACATGTAAAAAGTGTTTCCATAGCGCTTTTGCAACGTCTGAAATTCCTCCTCATGAATGCGCAAAATCTTTTTTGCGATATTTCAGTATTTTTTCCAAATTCCGGTGTTTCCATTACAAGTTTTTTTTGCGCTATTTAGATTTTGTGCATTTCCAAGTTTAATGAAACACAGCTACTGAAAGGTCTTGCCAAAGATGACTTGGATCAATTGAAAATAAACATCAGTGGGGAACAGGATGCTGTATTTCACACATCCTGTGTATTGATCAGTTCTGAGGGAAATCCAAGCAGTCGTTTACATTCTCTAAATGTGGGTGTGGCCTGTAACAGCCAGCCGTGGTCTGTGTTTAATGGGGAGAAGGCTACCACAGTGGGACTTCACCGATCTAATTTACCAGGATGAGGCCTGCACAGTTTGAGACTTGGGGCATCTCTCATTCTAACTCCGTGGCCATCTGTCTCCATCTCACTTTCTTCCTCTCGTCAGTTGTCTGTTGTAATCACCTTCTGTCCCTCGTGTCATAAACTACCATAATGTAGCGTACAGTCGTTTGTCTTCCGTGATTTTTCCGAACAATATGAGCCGTGTACCAACAAACAAAACATGAGACAGAAGACAATAAGAGAGGTTAAACACAGAGACTACATTGTGATATCTGGCCTAGAGTGTCACTAAATCGTGGTAAAATGCCTTCAATCTAATAAGTCCATCCACTTGGATTGATGTGAAGAGCTTTGTTGGAAGATGTATTGTACTCATGGGGGCTGTAACTGCCCCTAGCCTGCATGTTTGAGATGCTACCCTGGTCCTCCACAGCTGATTGTAAAGAGTAGCTCATTACCAGATTGTCTGTAGAGCTGCATGATGACACAAATATTAGATTTATGTCTGTTGGAGGAGGGAGAAATCTAAAAAATGCTGGATATGGGCTCTTGAAGATGGGACTTGAGCAGCTCTATAGTAGAGGATGAGTTATTAGCTCTTTATGCTGCTTAAACACGACAGCCTACCTCAATATTAGGGGAGGAAATCACAGGGTACGACACAATGCGATACAATACACTAGTGGTTCTCATCCTTTTTTGGCTCAAGTACCCCCTTATGTCCGACTACAACATTTTGCTCAGAATACTGTGAAAAATCAACTAAAGTTTCATTCCTTTTTTACAAAGTTAAATTCTTTAAATGTGTATTTAGTGCCTCCTGAATAAATGTACTGTTTTTCCTCAATTTTTATCATTTCTGGTCATCTCCCTCCTGATGTGGGACCAAAACTGACTTTCGTATGTTCAGTTCATGTTTGAATCAAGATCATTTCTATCATCATTTTGTGTTTTTTGTGTCATTTTGTTGTTGTTTGTCTGTTCTTTTTATTATTCAGTATATTTTTTTTTGTTTTTGTTGTTGTTTTTGTTGTTGTTTTTGTGTGTTGTTGGTATTATTTAAATTATTCTCTCTCAGTGTTTGTTTTTGGTGTCATTTGGTTGTTTCTTATGTTAGTTGTATGTTTCTCTGTTATTTTTGTGTATTTTGTTGTGACCTTGTGTGTTTTTCTCTCATTCAGTGTGTCTTTGTTGTCGTTTTGTGTGTGTTGCTGGTAATAGTAAGTATTTTTCTCTCTTAATGTGTGTGTTTTTTTGAGTAATTTTGTTGTTCTTTTTTATTATTCCGTATTTTTTTTATTTCTATTTTGTGTGTTTTTGCTGTCGTTTTTTTGTGTGTTGTTGGTATTATTTTAATTATTCTCTCTCATTGTGTGGATTTTTGGTGTAATTTTGTGTATTTTGTTGTTGTTTGTCTGCTCTTTTTATTGTTCAATATATTTTTGTTTTATTTCGTGTGTCGTTTTGTATGTTTCTTTGTTATTTTTGTGTATCTTGTAGTGATCTTGTGTGTTTTCCTCTCATTTAGTGTGACTTTGTTGTTATTTTGTGTGTTGCTGGTAATAGTTAGTGTTTTTATCTCTTCGTGTGTGGGTTTTTGGTGTCATTTTGTGTATTTCGTTGTTGTTTGTCTGTTCTTTATATTACAGTATATTTTCATCTTATTTTGTGTGTTTTTGTTGCTGGTAATATTTGTTCATTTTTTATCTCAAAATAAACATCATAAAACCTTGTATTTTGAATGCTTTCATTTGTTAATTTCTCTCTCTCTCACTCCAGTACCCCCTGTAGTGCCATTGCGTACCTCAAGGAATACACGTACCCCCATTTGACAAACACTGCAATACAAAATTCCAATATTGTACATCGGCGATTCTTCAATAAATACATTTCAAAAAAAGTCACGATGTATTGCAATATTTGTCTCAAAAATACAACTTGGTCAAGTGGAGAGTTTGTCAGTTTTTTTTGTGAGTTTCTGAGGATTTAAAACAGCGTGAGATGAAACACGTCAAGTCAAAGTGTAGTGCCTTTCAAAAGTCAGACAAACCAACCGGGCTTTCGTCTTGTCACAGTGCCAGCCATCAACCATGTACAGTATTTAGTTGGCTGTCTGTCAGCTAGGTTGGGTTAAGGTGTCTGAGTGACGTGATGTCTGCTGTGGATGAGAATCGAGCATCTGATCACGGGTGAGTGGGAGTGGAATCATCATCGTGTAGTATATTAGAGAACTAAAACTCTGTAACCATGTGTAGGATTACAAAAGAGGGAAAGACTCTGGAGCCACAGGGAAATGTGAGAAAACAACGTTCCTGATTGGATCGGAGCAATGAGCTCGAGGCAGGGCAACAACAAAAAAAAAAACAAAAAAAATGACGACGGAGACATTTAATCGGTGCAAAGAGAATGAAGAAGAGATCTGAGAAACAATGGGTGGGAAAGATGAGCAGGGATGCTCAGTCGAAAACATAATGCGCTGAAGAGGAGGACCGAGATGTGGCAGGAGAAGAAAAAAAAAAAGTAGCAGAGATGTGAGAACGTGCTGCAATAGGAAAAATATGAAATCAGATGAATAAAGAAAACAGAGATAAATGTAGAAGTAACAGTAGACTAAATAAGGAAGAGAGAGATCTGAGCTGGGAAATAAAGAAAAGTAAATCAAAAGAAAACGAGGTTAAAAGGGGTTGTGAAAGAAAAAGGCAGATAGATGATAAAACAAAGGGAGTGGGAGGCGAACCATTAGGCAGTATGGAAATGAAAAGTGACAAGGAAAAGATTGAAACGGGCAAAAGAGAATGTCAGTGGGTGACTTTGAAAGATGAAAATGCAATAAAACCACAGAACAAGACCAGAAATGCTGTGATATAAACGTAAGACGTAACCTCTATTTAACCCCTTCATGTCAACACTTTTTCAATTCTGCATTAAATAAAAGAGTCAGAGCCATAAAAGCTTAAACCTCTGATAAAGACCTTGGAGGAAAAAAAAAACTGTTCTTGCGTCTCCCTTGGCTAATGCTAAGTTTATCTGGGAGTTCAGGGTATCATTAAGGCAACAAGCGAGGCACTGAGTTAATAATCCACTCTCTTCTCTGTGGCAGACGCTGGTTTGTAGATAACGCTTTGAGCCAAAAAATGCAGCCAGTGAAACCAACTCAACAAGAGCCTCTTTGCTTCAAAAACCTGCAAGTGTTTAACAGAGTCTCAGAGTAGTTCAGCAACACCTGTGCACGAGCCAGCGAGTCATTGCCCCGTAGTCACTGGATCCTTCAGTACAGACAACGGTAACTGGTTGCCCGGGGGCCCCACATGCATCCCTCAGTCAATAAACGAACAACATATTCCCAAAACACACATATTGACAGAGAAAAACACAAACCAATGGCAAAAATACACAAAATGACTCCAAAGAACATCCAAAATCACAATAAAATGCATGAAAGGACAATACAAATACAAAAATTTACTCCAGGACTCCAACTACACACAAAAATAACTGAAAAATATAAAAAATGACACACAAAATACACAAAACAATACCATAAATATACTTAAATTACTCCAAAATTGCAAAATGACGACAAAAACATACAAAATCACAATAAAATGCACGAAAGGACAACAAAAAATGCACAAATTTAACAAGAGGACTCCAAATATACACAAAAATAACTGGAAAAATACAAAAAATGATCCAAATACAAAACCACACCATAAATACACATACATTAAAAATCATGAAAACAAAATGAATAAAAAAAAAACACATATTGACAGAAAAATACACAAAATCACATTGAAATGGATGAAAGGACAACAAAAATACACATATGTACTCTAAAAACAAACAAGATGACTCCAAATAGACACAAAAATAACTAAAAAAATATACAAAATGATATAAGAAACATATACAAAATGATATAAAAAAAATATACAAAATGACACCATAAATACATATAAATTAAAAAGCATGAAAACAAAAACACATATTGACAGAAAAATACACAGATCAACCAGAAAAATACACAAAATCACAATAAAATGCACGAAAGGGCAACAAAAAATACACAAATGTACAAAGAATATACAAAATGACACTAGAAATATGCATAAATGCAATAAAAAAAATGCAAAAATGTAACTAAAATGGAATATTTTTTTTCCTGTATTAATCAATCTTGACAATCAGATTTTTGTCGCCCAGCAGTGATAAAAGTTGAACGTTTCATTTTCTCAGACCCTGGACCCAAAATGAATGGATGGATGGATGGATGGATGGATGGATGGATGGAGAAACCATGATAAGTTAATCAGGAGCCCAGTCTGTTTAATAGTGTTGTGTTATTCAGTTCTATATAGAAAATGCAACGGTTTCAAAAAACACAAGAAACATTTCAAATGATTGGTTGTGTCAGTTATTAGAAAACCAAGAGTTACTTCAATTTATAGACTATGTGAGAAACACGCACTCTGCTCCACAATCATAAAGCTTGAGGGTGTTTCTCCTAATTGAGATAAAGGTAAGACGACGTGCAGTAATCACCCTGGAGACGAGAGCAAAGCCCTGATTATGAGTCAGTGGGACGTGAGTTCTGATTGATTATCGATCTACGTTAGACAGCTCAACACAATCATCTTGTCCTCATAGAAATAGAAGGACGTGTTGCAATCACTGGCAAAGAAGTTCCTACAGTGTTTGATCAGTCCTATATTGGTTCTAAAAGTTTAATGCTTTAGTATGGCTGAACCATAAAACAACCCAGTTAGGTGGGGAAAAAAAACAATTTAGGAATCAATTGTGCCCTAGTTTTTAATATCAGTCCCTGCCGGATATTCACTTCAAAAATGATTGATTTTGTAACCAATTTTTGTGTAATTTAGAGGAATTTTGTGGAATTGTTGGTGAGATATTGCAAGATTTGTGGAAAAATTGAGAGTTCTTTCCACGATTTGCAATTAAAAATGACTGCATTCATGTGATATAAACAAATAAAAACTACAACATGAGTGTAGAGTTTCATTAAATTGGTGAATATGAGATATCTACAGTACAACTGTATTATTTGGTCATTTACACAATAATTCATCATTTCTCTGTAATTTCTCCTGCTGGCCAAATTGGATGCTCTACACCAGTGTTTCCCAACCAGAGATACACGTACCCCCAGGGGTACGTGTATCCCTGGGGGTACGTGGAAAAATTAAGAATTAATTTCCAAGACAATAAAAAATATTCTCAGTCACTTCATAATCAGTCAATCAAATTTTACGCGTGTGCTATTATTTGTTTCTAAAATTTAAAGGGGACATAAATGTCGTAAAAGTTATATATAACACAGGCAGGTTAATTATTTGTTTTGTATTTATTTATTTACATTACTTATTATTTTATTTATTCTTCTAATTTCAACTATTTTTCTTTAATAACAATATAATCATATATTAGTATTAATAATACAGTATTAATAATACAAACATTTTTAACTACTGCCAAAAGATGAGTAGTAAAAGCTCAAATAAATTAAATGTATTTGACATTTAACCAGTGTTGAAGGTGACTTTTACTTAATTAATTGTACTCTGTGATGCCACTGTACTGTTGTATTTATAATTGTATTTTTTATAGCACTTTGGTCAACTGAGTTGTTTTTAATAGTGCTTTAGAAATAAATTGGATTGGATTCATTTACTTTACTTTCATTAATAAAGTAAATCAATTTGTTATATAACTTCACTATTAACAAAACTATTTCTCAAAGCCAAAATCCATCAGTAATAGAAAAAAACATTTTGGGTAATTTGTTTTTGTCTTCCTCTCCCTCGTCTCAAATCCCACACTTAGTTTATTCTCGTTAGGTATAAAGGTTATTTAAATAAAAGTAAGAAACACTAATCAAGCCTGTGTCCAAGCCGTTTCTAAACACTCCAGGTGAGAATAAATGAATGAACCAACATCTCACAGTCCTCTCTCTTTAAGAGTTCAGAGATGTAACAATATCATTAAATATGGTAATTTATTCATAAGAAAAGGCCTCCCGTAGTTAGAGTGGGAAGCAGGTGGATGAGAACCAGGGAAAGGTAAAGGTGAGCAGTGAACTGGAGATGTGAGACAGAAGGTGTTTGAGTACGAGTGGAAATGTGGAAATGTCAAGAATAAAAAGCCAAATAGGCAAAGAGAAGAGTGGACACATGGTGGAGTGGTTGAAGAGGAAGAAGAAGGACAGTGAAGAAGAAGAAGAAGAAGAAGAAAAAAAAGAAGAAAAAGAAAAAAAGAAAAAAGAAGTAGAAAAAGAAAAAAAAGAAGAAAAAAAAAAAGAAGAAGAAAAAAAAAAAAAAGAAGAAAAAAAAAAGAAAAAGAAAAAAAGAAGAAGAAAAAAAAGAAAAAGAAAAAAGAAAAAAAAGAAAAAAAAAGAAAAAGAAAAAAAGAAGAAGAAGAAAGTTATGTAATGGATGGACAGGATAAAGAAAAAGGGAAAACATAATACATCTCTTTATGTCCATCATTCCCACCACCAGTCAGGGAAGTGGGGACTTACAGTATCTCTACCACTATACAACAAGCTAAAGCTATTAACCAGCTTCCATCACACAGCTAGAGGCATTATTATGGTTCTGTCCAGATATGTGACACTAAAAAAGACTAAAAAAACACCTGCAGATGGAGATTCAACCACGGCAGTGAAATAAATGTGATACATGTTGCTCATTAACTGGGAATCTCCTGTCAGTGTGGGAAAACTATTGTCTTCATTTGCTGGTAATTCATATTTGAAACAAATCAGACTTTTGGGGAGACTTTGAATGAAGTAAACACACATTGTGATTAAAATTTGGTTGTGAAACTCTCTTATTGTCTCATTACCTGTCCAAATGTTCAGCTCCTTAGTGTCATTCTCCTTTTAAAACACACACACACACACACACGGTGAAAAACTCGATCTCCCTACTTTGCCTATTTTGCTTGTTTCTCTAAAAATGCCACAGTCCGCATGCTTCCTCACAACATTTCCTTCTGTTTATGCATGTCATTTGAATAATGTATTCCTCCAACAGCTGCATTGCTTTGGAAAGTGAAATCTCAAGTGCACTAACACACACACACACATGCACACAAATCACACACGCACGCGCGCACACACATTCAATGGAGGCAACAGCCCACTTGATACAACTCAGCCTCCTGCAGATTCTCCTTCTTGGTTTTGTCTCTCCCCACAGCCACACTAAAGGGCGACCAAGGCAGTTTCAATGTGAGTTTTGTGATCGACAACGAGCATGCAACGTGTGTGTGTGTGTGTGTGTGTGTGTGTGCGCTCGTAGGCAGGTGTCTGCGTCAACATGATAGTCTGACACCTGCCAGTGTTCATTCTCAGTTTCTCTGCACATTTTTTTTTTGTTTCCTACTGAGCAACTGTGGCTGTAAATGTCACAAAATATTACAAAAAAATACACATTCCAAGTCAAACGTGCAAATTTTCCATCAAGTTAAAAAAAAAATGCACGATGAGATCATAGTCTACCTCTGCAGAGGAAGTGAAGAACTGCACCGCTGCTCATTTTGTTTTCGTCTACTACATTTTAAGTGACAATAGTAATACATTTTATTTATAATGCACTTTACTTTTAAAGCTAAATCTCAAAGTGCAACAATGGATGCATAGAAATAAAAGCAGGTTTAAATATATAAAACAGAAAGTCCAAAATGTCTGTTAGACGGAGAACGCTCTATGGAAAAGGAAGGTTTTGAGTTGTTTTTAAAGGATTCGACTGTTTGTGGGGCTTTGATGTGGTCAGGGAGAATGTTCCAGAGATGGGGTGCAGATGACCAGAAAGCACGGTCCCCCTATCGTGCAGAGCTTAGTTGGGGGTGAGGAGGTAGTTTCTGGAGGCGTCTCAAGTTGGATTGGGGGGTTAAATATATATAATATATTTATTTTAAATATCACATTTTTTTATATTACTATATTTATTCTATATATGATATTTTTTATTTCTATATTAATATGTATAAATAATAAATAATAATAAAGTATTTATTTTATATATATATTTATTTTTTTATATATATATATAATAATATATATATTCATTGACTAATATTAAAACTAAATTATATTGGTCATAGGGACAAAATCCAATCAGAACTGTTTTGGAAGGTATCCAATCAAAACTACTTGTGTTGCGTGGAAGGCGGGACAAGCTGGTAAGTGATCCAATAGTTGATTACGATCCTTTGGTCTTACACATGTCTGGTGGTAATTGAATCTTCCAAAAAAAATAAAAATAAATATATATATATATATATTAGTCGATTATATCTGTAACTGAAATCTTAATGACTAAAACTATAACTGAAATAGTCATGACAATTACATTTTTGATAAAACTAAGACTATGACTAAAACTAAATCAAAATTAGCAATAAAAATTAGCAGTGAACTACACACATATACGCACTCCATTGAGTACACTCCGCCCCTTTTGGACGATCTCAGTCAAACTGAAAATTGCCCCGCCTGCTCTCATTGACTTTAATGTAAAATCAGTTGTTTTCTCATTTCAGTCGCCACAATGCATCCCTTATGGGTTCTGGTAGGGCTAGAACTGTGGTGCTTTGGTCATAACTAACGTGAGCATAGCCGGCGTCAGATTGGTTGGAAACGACGTGGTTGAAACTGAGTTTACTGTAGCGTGTGAATTCCTGATGAGGAAGATGAATGACACCCCAGTTCCCCACAAACGTCCTCAGCACATTTAACTGTGCACTTCAGGCAATGCCAATGGTTTTAACAGCCTACTGCCTTGCTCTAACCTTAGAAGCATCAACAGTCACCTGTGAAAACTTGTTTTCAACACTTAAAAACAGAAAAACGCCGTCTCCCGCTTTGGTGACACTGGATAAACTGGAGAGGACGCAACAGCAGCCTCTACTCAAAGTAAGTGTGTGTATGCGTGCCTGCATGCGTACGTGCGTGCGTGCGATGGACTGTGATCGTTCCAGGGGTATCCTGGATAAACTGTAACATCCATCGTCGTATAACACACACACATAGAGCATTAAACTCATTAGGCTCACACTCTAAACATATTACAGATGTAAAATAGCCTCATCTATCACGATATAAGTTGAACCTTTCATGGAAAACATTAAAAAGCAGCTTTTTTAATAACAGCAGTTTTCAATGTGTGAAAAATGTTTAAAAGCCTTGTTTGCATATCTGTGAATAAAACTTCGGAGGAATCCATTAAAGTTCTTGGTAAACAGCTGCACTTGGTGGTTCTTAAAGAGCAACTGCTGAAAAATTTATTTGGGTATGAATTAGTTTTATGAATTGATTCTTGTCCAACTCTTGACAGTTTAGTCAGAGTATTCAATATTTTTAGCGTATTTTGGTGTGTGTAAAAAAAAAAGTGACCGACTGACCACGATGGATTGAAACCCAGCCTGTATTAAAAGTAGTTATAGATATCACATTTACTGTAAAGACATGATTACTCGACTAATTGTGTGGCTTTTTAATTTTTTTCTTGCGATACAATTCTACATAAGAAAGCCATAAGAAGAAAAGACAATGGCGTGAGCATACACCTCTGGAGATTTGTGCTGAGGGTCAAAGAGCAAAAAGGCTATTAAACATCACCATCCGTCATTTTCTTCCCCAGAAAGTTACAAATGTAATGAAGGTCTCAGAGGTCAAAGTCTGTGAGAGCTTTTATAAACAGACGCTACACACTGCAAAGCATAAATATGCTTTAGGCTTTTTAAGCAAATCATTTAGTACAAGAAAAAAAGAAAAACTAGACAAGACTTGTATTCGGCAGTCAAAAATTGGCAAAAATGACAACCTGTATCTGGATTTGTTGACAAGTTTGTTGTTTTTACTAATGAAATTAAAAGTAATGATGCAGAATTACTATTGCAACAACACATCATCAGTAGGGTAAAACTAACCTGTCTCACGACGGTCTAAGCCCAGCTCAAAAACAGAAGACTGGCCTTGACTTTACATATGACCTTGAGCAAAGGTCAAGGTCACACTTTGTAAGGAAATGTTGTTCAATGACACCAGTCTGAGCACTATATCTCAATGTGTGGCCAAGTTATAGGGAAAAATGTATATTTTTTTGTTTTGTTTTGGCTGAGCTTTGTCGTATTTGTATCGGCAAAGTTATAGGAAAAAAGTTTTTTCTTTTTTTTTTTTGTGACATGAACATTGACCCCTTCCGATCTTTTTACTGGTAGGTCATACAGCTTCGGTCCAACAAAATAAAATACTCCACTTGAGATGAGCTTTTCATAAATGTAAACATTGAACTTGTATGATAAATATTCGTAGAGATATGGAAATTTTTGGTTTTTGACACTTGACACGACCTTGACCTTGACATTTTGGCTCCAAAAAAGGTCGACTGCTCGTCCTTGACATTGCCCCTATGAGATGACGAATGTGTCATTAGTGCTGCATTAATAGCCTAGGAGACTGTTGACCACGTCTTGACCAGCTGCCCCAAACACCGGCCACCAAATGGCGACCTAAGCCTAATGAACCTGGACGGCGAGACGCTCAAATGGCTTGCACTGAGGATCTGAAGACATGTGCCTAGGAGGAGTTCCACGACAAAGGAGTTGCGGAAGAAAAATAAGAATAAGAAAAACTTCTACGAGAACTATATTTGGCAATTTTCAATTGCCAAACACAATTTTAGACAGAAACACAACATAACCAACATCAGTAAAGATGATTTGTATGTTAAGGTTCCGTTTATTCAGACAAGTCTTCCTCAGAGGTGATTGCTTTGATGTATCCCTTTGACTTCTCTCATAGCGAAAACATCACAACAACAAACAATCATGAGAAATTTCCTGAAAAACCTCAAATAAACGAAACCTTAACATATGTTTAAAAAAAGAAGACCAAATGAAAATGCTGGAGATATTACACGGAAGATTATTTGGTTCAATATAGGAACAGTTTTTTCGAAAAACTGTAGCTTTTCATTTTAAAAATATGTAATAATAGTTTCAATTTCAGTGAGAAATCTACATGTCTGTAATATTCAATCAACCAAATATATTGCCCCAACATTCCTGCAATCCTGTGATTTGCACTAAGAACATACCTCGATGAGTTTCTATGTGCCTTTATGATTTTTTTTCCAAATGTTTATCATCCTACCATGGATTTAATACGAAATGTATTGCTGAACACACACATACATTTGTTTCACATTTATTGTTTGAGAAAATTGAATCGGAAGCAGCTATTTTGTTTATATTAATTATTTAATAGATTGGGGTGGGGTTCAATAAGTTTGACTTCTCCCCACTCCATTTCAAGCGTCAGGGTATAAATGGTTATCATTGTGTAGCCTATCCTTTTGTTTTGTTCTTGGCACACTATTACGCCACTCACCAACCCAAACCTACTCCCAGTATCAGCAGTCTGTTCCATTCCTGTTTTATTCTTTATTTCTAACTACCCTTTACAGCCAATCACTGTCCCACACACATACTGTAAGCCAGAAAAACCAGGAAGCCAAACACGGACAGTAACTCAAACGCCCGGGGGCCCAAAAGACTTCTCGTGGCTGCGATTTGTCCAGTCAAACTAAACTAAGCCAGTACTGTGAACAGTACATTACATTACAGGCAATAGATTGCATTACAAGTTACAGTTTCCACCAGTTCATTCATCTATAACCTGATAAAACCATTAAAATGACCGTTCCTCCTTCCAGATCTTCCAGAAACCCAATGAAAATATTGCGCAGAAACCTCAAACCAAGTGAGTATTAGTATGTTTGTACAGTTAGTCATCACCTCAAATAAAGATTTCATCTAAATAAAGTCAAAACCCCAGGGGAAACGTCTCAAACCTTTGTCATAAATTGCATTCATCAATGTCATTCGCCAAATGCCTTCGCTAGAATAAATCTAGCAAATCAATAACCATCCTGGATTGTACAGGAATAAAAATACATGTTCACATTCATGATGTCTGAAAAAAGACCACCAAAGATTCAGAAGTCCATTGTCTTTATCATCTTTCATCTACTTTCAATAAAGCGTGTTCTGTTTGGACGTGTGTAATGTTCAGTTCTTAAACTGAGACTATTGTTGATTAGCATTGGGAAAGCAACACAGGTGAGTGTGTGTGTGTGTGTGTGTGTGTGTGTGTGTGTGTGTGTGTGTGTGTGTGTGTGTGTGTGTGTGTGTGTGTGTGTGTGTGTGTGTGTGTGTGTTCACCGCATGGGCAGAGATAAGGTTGGAAGGGACAAAAAAATATAGGATTTGGATGCCGGCATAAAAAAAAAGGCTTTCACAAAGCTGAAAAAAGGCAAGACTGTGACCTGGCAACTTCAAATTTGCTTCATTATTTACAGAAAAGCAGATGGCGAGAACTACCCCTCATCTATTTCCGTCGCTGCCAAGCATTGCTAAATGGCCATAAAGCAACCCTGCTAACAGGCCATTACCATCAACTAAAAAATGGCAGGCAACAAAAGTTTCTTTGCTGTGAAACCGGACAGAAAATGGATTGAAATGACAAAACACTGGCCCTAAAAACACTAGAGGGTAAATTCAGAAAAGAAAAATGGAACAACAACCTGATGCCACTTTGATTCAGGAAGATAAATTTGATCTCAATCCAGGGAATTGTGTGAACATTTCCTTGTGGGTTTAGTCAAATCAAAGAATGAGCCCAGGAGCAGGTGGTTGCACTCAGAGAAAGTTAAAATAAATTATAATGGAAGAGGAAGTCATTATGGCTGTGTTGGTAAGCACTGAATTATTACTGCTGATGAAATTAATTAATCACCAATTTAGTCAGGAACACTGAAGTTAATGAAGAGTGTTGGGCTCCAGTCATCGGTACACCCCTGAAAATACTGATATAAATAAACAAAAGTGACTTAGAATAAGTAATTTCAATTCGTAAGCCATGACCCAATAGCCACTCCCAGCCTGGGCCTGTTTTTTTCCACAGTTTTAAAACTAGAGGGCAGTATTTGGTAACTTTCTTTAAGCTTTAAGTTTATTTTTCTGTATTAACTGTTGAAGTCAAATTGTATATTTTCCTTTATGAAAAAACTTCAAGTTACATTCATTAAGAGTTTGTGGAAACATTTGTCATTTATCGTACAATTAGATGATATTTGATTGGAAAGGGAATATTTGTTTCAGTAGCATTAGTCCCTATGTTTCACATGTAGCATTAGCACATATATTATGCATGTAGCATAAGCACATATATTATGCATTTAGCATTAGCCCCTATGTTACACATGTAGCATTAGCACATATATTATACATGTAGCATTAGCACATATATTATGCATGTAGCATAAGTACATATATTATGCATGTAGCATTAGCCCCTATGTTACACATGTAGCATTAGCACATATATTACACATGTAGCATTAGCACATATATTACACATGTAGCATAAGCACATATTACACATGTAGCATAAGCACATATATTACACATGTAGCATAAGCACATATATTACACATGTAGCATAAGCACATATATTACACATGTAGCATAAGCACATATATTACACATGTAGCATAAGCACATATATTACACATGTAGCATAAACAAATATATTACGCATGTAGCATTAGCCCCTATGTTACACATGTAGCATTAGTACATATATTACACATGTAGCATTAACACATATTACACATGTAGCATAAGCACATATATTACACATGTAGCATAAGCACATATATTACACATGTAGCATAAGCACATATATTACACATGTAGCATAAGCACATATATTACACATGTAGCATTAACACATATATTACACATGTAGCATTAACACATATATTACACATGTAGCATTAGCACATATATTACACATGTAGCATTAGCACATATATTACACATGTAGCATTAGCACATATATTACACATGTAGCATTAGCTCATATATTACACATGTAGCATTAGCACATATATTACACATGTAGCATTAGCACATATATTACACATGTAGCATTAACACATATATTACACATGTAGCATAAGCACCTACTGGGTTCTCAACAGGAACGTTTCACAGCATAGGGGGATCGCATGGCGCGAGTGCTGCCAGTGTGAGTGTTGCAGGGTGGTCCGAAGGACCAGGAACATTTTGACATTTATAATTCTCTGAGGACCAAATTTTGTAGAGTAAAGTTTCTTTCTTCATCTTTGTTACTGCCTTACTTTAAAGCCAAAGGTTGTTTGTTGAATTGGTGAAGGGTCATGACAATAGTTTATTTAGTTGATTGTTCTTGTTGCACACTGTTTATATTGGACGGTGATTATGGGTTACAAAGTGGGGATGCACGCAGTAAAGCTTTAATCGGGCCAAAAAAAGAAGACAGAACACGGCCTGAACAAGTCCGACCTGAAAGAAGCCAGTGTCTCTTTAAGCTCGAACCCAATTCAACCAGACAGTATTCACATCCGTGCATGCTTAATGTGCCGCTACACACTATGTCCAGTTGAAGTAACACTGTTACAAAGCGGGGGATGCACACAGGCAATATCGGGGGCAGCTTAGTGGCTACAGGGGTTCTCAGGATAAGACAGGAGCATCCAAGCAAGTCGCCTTTATTAAATAGACGGTGCAGCTGATGTATGCGTTTGTCGGTTATGTAAATTTAAAAGAGAGTTAATATTATGACTGTACCCATTAAAAAAGCATAGGGGGCGACATCACACCATGGGGGATCCAAAGTACAATGTAGGGCCCCTACGCTCAACAGCGCTGGCAAGAACCCTGCATTGGCACTTATAGCCTACTACACATGTAGCCAGACCAGCTATAAGAATGACAGACTTAGAAGACACATGTAAAGTGATAGAACTCAACAACTTCCTTGTACTTCTGATTTCACGCATACAGCTGTATCTCCATAAGGTGGGAAATCAAATAGTTCTGGGAATACATTATTATCACTAGCAAGCTGTTGTAACAGTTGTTGTGAAGTTGTCCTGGCAATTGACTCAGCTTTCACAGCTGCAGTTTAAAACCCAACCACTGAATTGTTCCTTTTGGAAATGATTGGAGAGCTGGAGGAACGTCTCGTCACTGTGTCGTATGGATTCAAAGGAAGCCGTATCATTTGATTTTCACAGGAACAGATGAATTCATGCTCGCACATGCAAAACACCCACTGACAAGAAGCAGATCACTTTCCTGTGTTGTCCAATCCCTGTTTCACAAACTTTTACACAGACGTTACCATACAAGTTGTTTTTTACAGCCTTTAAAATGAGATAAAATATAAAACGGATCAAACGCTGACCCGACGTGGACATATATTGCTCATCAACTGAGTAATATTCATAAGTTTCCACTTTAAAAATAATTACCTTGTGACTCATCGCCTGTTATTAGTATGCGGCGCGTAAGGTGCTCGACTGTCAGCCAGTGAATGTCAATTCAGATAGCATCCCTTTGTGCTTCCAAGTTTGTGTGTGTGTGTGTGTGTGTGTGTGTGTGTGTGCGCGCGTGCGTGTGTGTTCTCTTTATGTATGAATGCACCGTGCATGCAAGTCAGACAATGTAATTAACTTCCGTGGGCCTGTTAGAATATTTAATCGCACAATGAATGCGAATGTGTTTGCACATGAGAACATACAACTGGAGCCCCAGCATTGTCGTTACCCTGCAATGTGTCCAGAGTGCACGCAGTCTTAATGCCCTGATGTAGTATTAGCTCTTAGAATGAGTAACTGCTGAAGTCACACACTTAATAGTCTATTATTATAACAGGGTGGGTGGGGGGGGGGAGAAGATATGTTTAGTGGCTAAATGGAAATGGACAGAAATCAAAATTAAACCAATGCAATAACATACAGGTAAGTGTAGCGTATGCAGAACTTCCACTCCAGGCAAAAATACAGGTTTTATGCACCTTATATTAAATAATTGTTCCTCAGGAATAAGGTGGACAGAGGGATAGCATTTGATTTGTAAAAGTTCCTCTTTTACTTATTGAACATATTGTGTGTCTAAAGAGTACATTTATTTTAAGAAGACAGATTATATAAGAATAAAAACATGTGATGGTAGCCACTTTGGATCTGTAGTCAAGCACATCTTTGGTGCCATTTTCCTCCTCCTCCTCCTCAAAAGCATCATTCCTCTCTGGCGAGAACAGATAACCAATTACATCCATTTCATCACAGTTGATGCTCATATTCTTTATGTCTGAAAAACAATGTCAGCAATAGGACCTTTACATACAGGACGATGTTTGTTTACCTGCAGCAGATAAACTAGAATAAACATCTCTACGTCAAATTCAGCCAAGAAAGGTGTGTAATTCAAGGAAGTTCAGTGTGTTTTTTTGGGGGTTTTTTTTTTAATTTAATTTGTGTTGTAAGCATCAACAGTTCAAGTACAATTTAAGCTTAAATTAAAATTTCACTCAGTCCCTCAGATTAGAATATAAATTATCATCCATCACCCAGACAATAATTTGAATTAACCACCGAGTCATTCTGTGTCTTATTGTTATTGTGTTGTATACTTTTTTGGTCATTTTATTTTTTTCTTTTAATAATTGTATGTATTTTGGCTGCGTTTTTGGCCTTATTTTGTGCGCCTACTTTGGGGGCCACACACATTTAAACCCAGGCACCATGCCACCAGTTGCCCATGTCCGATCGAGCAAATAATTCATTTGAGCTGAAACAAGCTTTTGTCCTTCTGCTCTATTGTAATGCCATCTACACATTGTTCAATGGGGATTTTGACAAGTCGACTTCATTAAACTTTATTTAAAAGAATGAGTTTGGTTGGTTAATGAGGCACTCTCGTGCAGAGAACACTAATGGAATAATGAAAAATACAATAAAAATTCACTATGAAATAAGTTAAGAAGGGCAAAAGTTGGCAATCGAGCACTTAAACTCAAAGTGAACCAGCATTTAAACTGTCGGTGGATTCGACAAAGGAATTGGGTGCATATAGAATTTAGCACATAATAATTTAGCACAGTTTTCAACAGAGTAAAAATCTAATCTCTCTCTCTTTCTCTCATCCATCACAAAGCAAAAAAGGATGCCCAACCCTCCACTGCTTCCTCTGTCACTGCCTTGACCTCATCTCACTTCCTCTCTTTCATCTTTGCTCCCCCAGCAGAGTCTCTCCACTTCCCCTCTTCACTTATTTACACCTACGTCTTCTTGACACGTCTGCACATATCCACTTCTGTCTCTGCTTGCAGCTCCATCCTCAACGCATGATGTAGCCTATCTGTGTCTGTTCAGTTTGCACAAAGAAACTAACAAACAAACACATCATTGTGCTGTCAAAATGTAGTTCGGGGTTGTTGTCACGGGAAAAGAAAAGGTCAGTCATTTTTCCAGAGTGTCATCTTTATTCTGTCTGTTGGTGAGAGGAGGTCTTTTAGCATGTTTCCATTGGCGGTATCGGCTCAGCTTTTTCCCGTTTTGGGAAAGTAGGAGAGTAGTAGTGTACTCCTCCTTTGTTGAAGTTCTTAAAAAATCAGCCCTGGTCTGAAAATGTGAAGTAGGCACAAAGCAGACACTGGTTGGGTCTGAGAATCATCACAGTGTGGAGTCATCAACTCACGCACAGAGAGTTGAAGATCTTGTGAGGCAAAAAACTGCAATCCGTGGAGTTTGGCTGTTTCGCGTGTCAGGTTGGTGCTCAATGGAAACGCTACGGAAAAAAACAATATCGGATCCCGAAAGCGAGGAGTGTAGAGCCGTGTAGAGCCAATACCGCCAATGGAAACCTGCCATTTGTCTGTACGTGTTTTTTTTTTTTTTTTTTTTTTAAATATGGTGGAATAACGTCTGGTTTAAGCTGGTTCCTCCTCTTCCGTGATCCCAGCATCTCACATTGAAGCTTCGTACTGTAGTCAAAGAAAGACGCCTTGAAATTCGCCGAGCAGAAACGGGGATTTTTCGGCAGCGACGTTCTTCTAACGACATTAATCCAGACACGGCGTCTTTTACCCTCTTTCAGGAAACAATAGAGGCCTGTTTTTTTTTTAGCAACCACACATTTAGCAAGCTTTATTTGACAAAAAAGATGGCTAAATTATTGAAAAAGCACACTAAACGATTCACTCAGTTGGATATTTACAGGCAGTGGTGCCGTGTTATATTGCTAATCGCTTGATTTAAAGACGGTGGAACGCCCTGAAGGGAGAGCTAGGCTGTATGTGTAAAACAGTGGAGGGTCCCTTTAACATTATGGTCTGGGAGGTTTTGTGATGTGTGTGTGTGTGTGTGTGTGTGTGTGTGGCTCCAAAGCAGTTGTGTGTGACTGACACTTGTTCCCTCGTGAGTCACAACGCTCCATTTTCACCACGTCATTCTCACCAATTCTCACCCTCTATTCACATCTCCCTTAACAATCTCTGTTGCTCTGCTCCTGTGAGCCAGTTGCGGCCGCTTCATACCTCTTTGCCTTTGGAAGGTGCTAATTGTCAAAGTGCCGCCCTGAGGCCGCTGTGCTCTTTTCATTTCTTTTTGTATTCCATAAACCTTCAAAGAAAGTAGGACTTTCTCGTTTAGCGATTCCTATGTGCCATTTCGCACAAAAATAATAAAGTGCAGTGGTCGTACTTGCCTTTCCTTCATTTAATCATATCAATGCTAGCACACTTGTCACATATCTAAATGAGCAGTCTACCTTGGAGTGACATATAGCCCAACACCCAAGTAATTGCCTGATGGAGCAAATTGTGAAGTCAAACGCAAATTGGTATTGATGTGTTAAAGTTCAATTTTTAGCTGTCGGGTGTTCACTTCAGGGCTGTTTGGCGTGGCAGATATCCCAGGGGGCCGAGGGGACTGCCACCCCTCTGCTTTGGAATAAAGTACAATGAGCTTTTTTATTGAAAAAATATTACAACTCCAAATTCTTTAACAATCAGAACTAGTGGTGTAACAATTCACAGAAATCACGGTTCGATACGTACCTCGGTTTTGAGGTCATGGTTCGGTTCATTTTCGGTACAGTTTGGAACAAAATGCAAAACATAAATTTGCTTGTTGTTAATTCAAAACTTTATCAAACCAACAATGTATTTAACATTATAGAGAACATGAAAATAAAGTTTAAAAAAAATACTATACTGTTGCAAAGTGCTGCCTGGTAATAATAATATTCTCAAATAAAAAGATACATTAAATATTATAAAAAAATAAGCTCCTCACAGCTTAATAACAGCTTTTATCCGCTGCTATAAAGACTCCGATGGCAGTTGTTATAGCTTTGGCCAGATGTGAATTGCTTGAATGCTGACGTCAGCTGCGTTTGCACTTTCTTATCGCCGTGATATTCGCACTCGGTTGGTGCCGTTTCAAGTGAGTTAGCATGTTCGTCGTGTTCCCGGAAATATATTCGATCTCAGCTAAACAATGTCAGCACACTGCCCTCATTTTATCCACTGGTCTTTCTCCGTTGCAGTATTTCACCCGGAAGCCAAAGTGTTCCCAAGCAGGAGACTTTAGCGACAGGGAAGGGTCCTCAAGCTCTGGTTTCTCGCTAGCGTTAGCCATGACGTACACGGGATAGACATATGGCTGCAGGCTGAAGAAAACGCACGCAACTTCCGTTCCGTCACGGGAACTCACCTGTGCACAATCCTGTACCCGAACCAAACGTTCTGTACCAAAACGGTTCAATACAAATACATGTATTGTTACACCCGTAATCAGAATGTTCATTCGCCGACAAACTTCCATATTGAGTTTGACTTTTCACTTTAAGTTTCTGGATTGCCAAATTGGTAAAAATCTTTATTATCTAATAGTCTCTACAGTTTGCTACAATGTCAACATTTCTCACCTAACCATAACCCTAACAATGGCTGTAATTGAAGGCGATGAGAGTCCTACTGTCACAAAAAACACTCGCTCAACTGCCCAGCATAGTAAAGTAGCAACGCGACATACACACACAAACATCCAAATTATTATTCATCAAGTTTCATCCAAAAGTTAAAGTTGAGTATACAGTGGTGAAACAAAGATTAATTTATCATTGTAAATTTTGTTCCAGAAAATAATAATTTAGAAGCTACAATGAAGTACCGAGAGAGAGAACATGCAAACTCCACATACATTTCCACAACTTCATTCAAACCCATGTCCATCTTGCTGTGTTGTAGAAGCCTCTGCTACACAACTACCCTGTGCTGAATGACTAGGTTTGTAAAAAACACGAAAAACATTTGGTTTTTAATTATATTTATTCCAACAGGCTAAAAAAAATAGAAATATAAAATATAGAAAAAGCTCAGGCAAAAAATGTAAGAGAAAACTGAATAACAACATAGATAATCACACCTTGTTTGAATGTGTGCAGGATGAGGTTAAAAAAATGTTTTTAAATGATCGTATAGTCTTGCTTTTGTCAATTTCGACATTTTGGCCTCATATGTCTCCTAAAACCATCAGCTACTTTATCATTCTTTTTTTTGACACACCGTACTTCCAAATGTCAGTCTGAAAAAAACAGTAGGATGATTTTAAACCACAAAAATAGGTTTCGACACAATGATGGGCTTGGACAGTCAGACAGTAACAGGACGTGACACCTCAACCATCTCTGCATTTTACACCTACTAGGCAAGCAACACAATACAAGTAGTGGTTTTCAATGTGATGTTCAGGGATAATCCAAATGCTATTTGTTATGTTAACAAATAGAGGATAATTGCTAGCCTGATACATAACTGAATCATTACCAACAGTGCAATCAGCAATATCAATTTGGGTGGAAAAAGCAGCTGCTACGCTGATGTTACAAGCCACTGAATGACATCATTATAGTATCAAGCCCTTTGGATTTAATGTGTGTCCAAGTGGCCCAGTAGTAAATGACTGATCAATTTGGACTTAACAACTTCACTTTTTTCTTGGGTATCCTTGCCTCTCTGATATATTACTGCTTGCAGAATGAGTATAACTCTGCTGACATCGCTTTAAAACTCATTAATACTCAGTTTGTCAAATTAAATATCAATTTCTCCCATATTGTTTTTTGCTAATGCCCACAAACTTATTTCTACGCATTAGAAATAAACAAATGAAACAAAATGAAAAGTCAATGCATCAAAATAGATTAAAACGTGGCCATAATTTATTCATTCTCATTCGACAACCTGCAATATTAGCTAAAAAGCTGGTGATTTCTTAATAGTTTTAATGATTTGTGGTGCAGTTCCACCCTAAACAGGAGAAGCAGAGTTACTGTACATAAGCAACAAACTACTGATACAATTGGTTTGGGGATCGAGGCCATAACTTGGGCCACTTCTGTAATAAAAAGTCCTGAACACATAACAGAGATACAGGTTCATTACTTCAGAGGTTCATTTATTATTGCATTAGCTTAGCATAAGGAGTGCCTACTCTGACAATGGCACAATATTTCTACTGAGATTCTCATATCAAATTCGGTTGAAATTGGCCATAAAATTACATTTTCAGCACCTTGTTCTAAACAAACTCCATTGTCATAGTTTAACTAAAGTTAACAAAGTTAGCAATGAAGTTGAGCTGAGCTGACGGCGTCTAATATTTATAGTGAAATCTTGACATTCTAAAATCCAAAACATTTTATTGACAGAATCTCTGTATTTCCGACTAAACAATTTTGATATCTTTCCAATGAAACACTGTTTTATCTGTAACTAAGCTGACAGGAGGGCTGACATGGCAGTTGATAAAAGATAACCTTACAAAGTATCTCAGCTGAGGAGCACCCAACGTTTCTCCACTAATACTCCCGAACAGGATGTTAATTAGTTTAACACCTAGGTTCCAAAAGTGGGGTACGGGTACTCCCAGGGGTATGAAAATTGTCATAATGGGTACCAGTACTAATGCTAGGCTAATGCTAAGTCAATGCTAATGCTAGACTAATGCTATGTTGATGCTAATGCTAGCTATTGTGAATATTAGGCTAATGCTAAGCCAATGCCAGTTAATGCTAATGTTAGGCTAATGCTATGGTGATGCTAATGCTAGCTATTGTGAATATTAGGGTAATGCTATGTTGATGCTAATGCTATGTTAATGCTAATGTTAATTAATGCTAGCTAATGCTAATGATAGGTTAATTCTAGCTAATGCGAATGGTATTGCTAGGCTAATGCTAAGCCAATGCTAGGTTAATGCTATATTGATGCAAATGCTAGCTAATGTGAATATTAGGTTAATGCTATGTTGATGCTAATGCTAAGTAATGCAAATATTAAGCTAATGCTATGTTGATGTTAATGTTATGCTAATACTACGGTAATGCTAGGTTAATGTTAATGCTAGCAAATATTAATGTTAATGCTAGGCTAATGCTAATGTTAATTAATACTAGCTAATGCTAATGATAGTTTAATTGTCGGTAATGCTAACAGTAATGCTAGGCTAATGCTAATGCAGTATTCAATGACGCAGGCCAGCACCTTCATCCTCATTTGCATTTTTGTCAAGAAATGCAAATATTCTAGTTATACATGATTCCTCAACAGGATAGGTAAAATTCAGAGACAACTTTCACTATAGGGTTACATTGTATATGACATTACATTATTATGTTTTTTTTTAGTGTGCAGGAGTAGGGGTACATGGCTTCAGGTTAAATGACTGAAGGGGTACGGGACTGTGAAAAGTTTGGGAACCACTGCTTCAACCTAACCACAGCTATGAAAGTGTATACATCTTTAAAAGTAGTCTAAAAGTGTTGACAAGTTGGAGTGAATAATGAACCATTTTCAACATTTTACCATCCCTAAATAATCTCTCTCTGCAGCACATTTACATTACACACTGTTTAAGTGTTTCGCAGTCACAGGCTGTAGTGTGACCGTGCTCGTATGCATCATCTACCCGACACTAATTTTTCCTTATGACAAAAACAATGCCCGTATCCATGGCAAAAACACACAGCGACACCAGCAACAACATCCACAGGGTCACACGTACGTGACATCTGGAAGGCGGTTCCCTTAGGTGAGCAGGAACTGCTGTTTTCACCATGTCAAAGAGAAAAATGTGTCTCTACATGTGTTTGTATTTCCCCAAAGATAATATCTTCTTCCCTTCAAGGCAAAGGAAATCTGTTTCAGTGAAGTGCTTTCGAGGATGTGTGCGCGTGTGTGTTTGCAGTGCCCTTAAACCTCCGGTGTGGCTATCATCGCCAGAGCTATTACAGCAATAAAGAACAAGGTTTTAAATGACACCAAATTGATTCCTGGTATCTGCAAACATGAATACTCTACGCTTCCAAATGTAATCAGGCTGAGGTCAAGTCTCAGTTCAGTATTCCCACCATAAATTAGCTCATGAATAATATTTGCAGAACTTGCTGCGTCCACAGGTGCATGATGAATGATAGTGATGAAAGATCTTGTCTGATTTTGCTGCTAAGCATAAATAAATCAACAATACAAACCTACACTGGCTAATATATATATGTGAAAAATTAAAGACCATGGAAAGCAAATTCTAAACACATTAAATAGGTCATAAAATGTACAGTATTCCTTAAAACATGTACAAAGCCATTTAACTATTTAGAATGCAATTGTGGAGCTTGGATTCACAAACTGTGTTTAAAATTTTTATCATCTAAATTTAATGAGGGGGTCAAAAATCATAGCCGCATTACGTAACTGAGCCTCATTAGCATAAACCCGACCCTGCTGCTGAGGCACACCAAAGCGATTCCACAGGGCTGTGACAGTTCTAGACAGTTTGAGCCGCTCTCTATGTCATTGTCCAATCAGCGCAGGGCTGTGCTCCATTAAGTACCGCCCCTTTTGGGTGATCTCAGTCAAACTGAAAATCGACTGCTCTCATCAGTTGTTTTCAGTCGCTACAATGCATTCCTTATGGGTTCTGGTAGGGCTAGAACTGAGGTGCTTTGGTCATAACTAACGTGAGCATAGCCGGCGTCAGATTGGCTGGAAACGACGTGGTTGAAACTGAGTTTACACAAACTTCCTCAGCACATTTAACTGTGCACTTCAGGCAATGCCGATGGTTTTAACAGCCTAGTGCCTTGCTCTAACCTTAGAAGCATCAACAGTCACCTGTGAGAACTGGTTCTCAACACTTAAAAACAGAAAAACGCCGTCTCCCGCTTTAGTGACACTGGATAAACTAGAGAGAGGACGCAACAGCAGCCTCTACTCAAAGTAAGTGTGTGTGTGTGACACTTTACTGGAAGTTTGATCCATAAAACTTTACGCTGTCATTGGCATGAATAAGGTTTTCATTAAAGGTGCAGTCTGCAACTCTTTTAAAAGTGACTTTTTTCATATTTGCTTAAGCTGTCACTAGTAGTTTATGTGAAAAAAACAGACTCATTGAGTCCCTCCTGCTGCTCCTGCAGCCTTTGGCAGATTCCTAGAATGCACTGCGACCGAGCAAAAAGAACCTATCAGAGCCAGGATTGTGTCCGATGAATTGTCTGACAGCTGTTGCTTACAGGCCCCGCCCCTTTCCCGGAGCTAGAGTCCTGTCCTTTTTAGTGACTTTTCGGTGACTTTTCTGCTTGAAAGTTAATTACTGCTGATTGATTTACATTATGTTTGATTTGTAATTGTTACACTAGAACTCTGTAGTGCATGTGTTGTTCCTGCTGCTGCTGCTGAGGTGTGTGCACATTGAGAGTGAGAATTAATATGCTTTTAACAGTGCATGTTATTACTGTGATATTGCTGTTGGGCTAACGTTAGCTTGTTAGCTCCTCTGAGGGAGGGACTTTGGAAAGTTTGGAGGCAGGGCAAGACAGCAGCGGCGAGGGAGGGGGAGGGAGGGATCTGAGCGTGGCGGACTGCACCTTTAAGTGTCGCTAATTATACACTTTTGGAGTTATGTTGGCATTTTTTGGGTTAGGTGGAGGGATCTGGTAGGGTTAGGGGTTAGTCTAACGAACGACATTTAATGACAGCCTTCATGACACCTTATTCATGCCAATGACAGGTGTCATGTCATAATAATGACAACGTAATTCCAGCCTTATGTATAAAACTTTAAGTTAAGTGTTACCAAATTTTGTCAAAATCAATCCAGTAATCCAAATAAACAAACGGCGGTGAAAATATTACCTCCTGTGTGGAGATGATAAGGAGATTGTAATGGATGTGTTGTCCAGAGCATGTTTTGCAGCAGGGTGTCGTCTTTACACAACATGACCTGCATGTGAACACTTTTGAATGCTGTGCGCGTAACGAAAACATGCAGAGTTTGAACAAAGCACCCATGTTAAACCATGCTTATGTATACAAGGGGGTATTTGACAAGACAAAGTGCTGATGAATAGGGTTGATTCGCCTGTGTGATTGACCCTTCACCACAAACACACACACACACACACACACACACACACACAGAGGCTTAGCATGCTTCACTACGCCCAGTTCAACCCTCAGTGTGTTGACTAGAAAGAGGTGAAAAACATCAAAAGTCCCTTTGATCGTAATATTGTGGACCTTGTGTTATTCATTAGTCGTGCACATGTCCCACCTGACAGGGTTTCCACTGAGGAATCAAGCCTTGCTGGGCAGCAATGTCAGGGAATTTGGTCAGAATTGAATCGGAAAACCCTTTACACTTCTCCTCCATTGTGCCTGCCTCTACATAGGAATATTTATGAGGACATACCAGCAGGCTGAAGATACTAATTTTAATATTGTGCCTATTGAGCAGAACTGGCTTCCATTCCTACCTGCCATGCTTATCCTGGAAATTATTTCCAACTTAAGCATGGAATACTGAAGCATCTCCCTGCTGCGTACCATCAATATTTATGAACAAGTCAACCGACCAAGGAAACAATTCATTATAATAGTAAGTAGACCATTATCCACTCATACAGATGAACCATAGCCAGTGTCCCTGCCTTAAATCAACAACAAAAGTAGAGCCTCCAATTTCCCGTGATTACGGAAATAGAAGAAAATCATGAAATTACTTTTCTCAAATGGAAATAGCTATGTGACAGAATACTCACTCTGACGTATTTTGCGTTTTCACAAAATGTTCTGAATTAAATGAGTTTTAAAAGTTTAAAAAGACAGACTTGTCAAATATTGCGTAATTACTAGTTAAATTAAATCGTTTTGAGCAAATTGCTTTGACTTTTGAAGCATAGAAAAATGAAATTACTAAGATTTAACTTAATCCCTTTTGACCATTTTTTGGCATGATTTGAGATGTTAAGTATGACAGTAATTACATAGGGAAAGCTAATGAAACAGAAAGAAAACAATGGCTATTCTGAATTAAATCAGAATGGGTATACCCTGGTCAAAATTTACTTGGAAAATTGGAAGCTCTAAAAGTGTTAATTTGGAATTAAAATGTAGGTTTAGATTTAAAATCAGTAGGAGCTATTTATGTGTTTTTGTTTAAAACTATAGTTAACTGAAAATAGTTCCCATTAATGCGGAAAGGAATTGTTTGGTCAAGAAAAAGGTTGATCCTTTTTCATCAAGGTTTCGTCAAGTGCAGCCTTTCACGAGTCATTCATCCATCGTTTGTTTATCTTCTACCTTCTATAACCATGGTCAATAACCCGTAGGCCCGAGCCTCATATTGAGCTGTAGAAAGTTCCTTAGATAAGGGTTTGTTTTTTTTGAGCAGGTTTTTACTTTTTAATCTATTCCTGACTCACAATGTATGATTACAAAAAAAAAGACAAGACCCAAAAACCATTATGGAACACTTTGCAGGGTGCTTACAAATTGACTTAATTTTGAACAAGTCTACTGCTTTTGGAATTCTTAATAGAACCCCAACGAATGACTTGTTTATTTGATATCAGGTCTTTTCTGTGAGGTAAAACAAAATGCTCTGCACAGCAGATGGTACAGATGCCAAGGGGAGACGACAAAAGAGAATTGAAGGTCAGACAAAGGCCAAGACAAAGTTCCATTGGGGTTAACAGTGTACCTTTAGCACCTGTGGTGAGGTTATAAACACAGATATATTAATTCACATGTACCCTTACTTGTCCACTGAAACAGACCAATAACACACAGTGTACTTCGTCTTACTAAATCAGAGGTCTGCAACCTGCGGCTCTGAAGCCTAATGTGGCTCTTTATCTCGTATGCAATGGCTCCCTATAGCTTTAAAAAACTATTGAAAGACAGTAATTTTTTTTCAGAGGCTATTAATGATTAATGGCAAATAAAATCAAGATATAACAATGTGTTAACCTAAAATAAATCACGTTGTGCAATGACTCAGCACCTTCCTACTCCATCTCCTGCAACATCTACAGACCATCAACTTTCTTTGGCTAACTTTAAGTTTTAAATCCCTGGTAAGATAAACTAAACCAACAAAAACACTATTCTGGAAGAAAATAGAGATTTTAATTGTGTGGGGAACAGATTCATTTAACTGCCAATGTGCTGGTTAATAATGCATGCTTTATGTGTGGCAAGAAATTAGCAATTAGCATGTGTTGACCACATGATCATGTGCTACTTTTTGTAGCCTTTCAAATACATTAACTAAAAAAATTATTATATAACATTGTGTTCATGTAAACTAAGATGTATAAAAATTTGAAAATGCATTATTGCATTATTTCTTGATGTCAATTTATTTTATTTGATTTTAAACTGTTTTTAAGTTGCCATTTACATGATCAATATAAATTAAATCACACATTATTCTATATAAATTGAACTGTATTAATACAATTTATTACACTGTATTGTCTTCATGAGAAGGTCGTTTTATGGCTCCAGGACTTGATTCCAGGTAAGATGAGGCAAAATGGCTCCTTGTAGAGTAGAGGTTGCAGACCCCTGTACTAAATCAACAAAGCTGGTTTATTTTCAGAACACAAAACAGGGCATCCCGTGTTCCTAGTTTCTCGCCAAAGCTGTGAATTATTTGAATTATTTGTTGAGGCGAAAAAAAAAAGAAAAGAAAAGAGTGAGAAGGGGGGCTTGGGGAACGATGAATTACAACTAAGGGGCAGATGGTAAGAACACAAAAACCAGACAGCAGGGCAAAAGGATCAAATCAAATTGGACGACCAAAGTTCTTTTCTAAATGCCTTAATGAGAAAAACATCAAACAGGAAAGTATGTTCAAAGGAAATTGGTGATGAAGAGGTATTAAGATCTGACTTGGCCAATGATCTAGATCAGACTCATAGCTAAGTTCTTCTGTCAACTTTCATTATACTTCATTCATCAAAGGACGCAACAATAAAAATGAGGTTTTATGTCTTTTATCTTTGCTGCTTGTTTTGTAATACAGTATTGGTCATTTAATTACTTATTCGGTAAAATTCATAAACAAGTAATTATTTCTCATTTTGTTATATATAAAGAATTGTGACAGCAGTTTTTAAACACTATAACAGTAACAATACACCTGATCTTTCATTCTGCAGCTTCTGTATTTAGCATCGATACAAAAATATTGTTATTGCATACACTGTCCTATACATTATGTTGTTGAATTGGTAGTGAGATAAGATAAAGTCATAACAAAAGAAATATATATATATATTACACAAAGGAAAGTACCTAGAACAAACGGACTCCCCTTGCAGACAGTACCATTGCAATTTTGTGTGTATGCTCGAGAAGGAATCACTAGTCTGCTAAGAGTCATGGGAGTTCTTTAATCCAATGTCCCCATAAAAATCTTTACTGGGGTAGTTTTTCTTATCCAAGTTTAGCCTCTGAAGATTAAGCTTTTCTTCTTCTGAACAGATTGTTTGGTCCCTTGAGGCAAATCTGTGAGCCAGTGCGCAAGGCTGCTTAAAAAATGTTTAGATCCCTGACACTGGCCCTGGTTTTTATTCATGGATTTTGGGGATTTAACACATCTGATGGTTTAGGAAAATGATGATGACTGTTTTGCTGTAATCACTTTTCGTCACATTGATCCATAGCGAAAGTACAGTGACAAAGACATGGATGTGTATGGAGAAAATGAAGACTTAGGAAAAGGATCGGGACAATCAAAGTGGACTGAGTGACAGGGATCCATGCCTGCAGCGTTTTAGATAGCAATTCTTCTTTAAGCTTTTCTGCTGCTCTAGCTACTTCATACAAGAGTAGATAATGGCAAAGCCAGAGATACGTACAGGCGTTTATGCTCACGGATATAAAAATACTTCAGGATGACTGATGAATGGAATAGATGGGCAGAAAAGCTTTGCTTGGATAGTATTCTGTACCTGTCTAAACCGTACAACAGATTAGCCCAAGACTGGTACTGAAGAGGTTGGGAAGCAATAACGTAATCGCAGAATTACTATTCCTAATGACATTTGCAGGCACAAACAACAAATCGATACTATCTTGTAAAGAACACCTTTACAAGATAGTTTAAAAAGTACCAGGTCTTTTTTGTTGAAATAGTGAAAGTTTAGTTTGAACCAGTGATCTGCAGAATCACATGACAAGGTAGTGTTGTTTTTGTCAAATATAAGCTGTGTTTCCAAAACCTTTGGAAATGTGCAAAATCTAAATAGCGCAATAAAAACTGGTGATGGAAACACCTGAATTTCTCAAAAGCACTCAAATATCACAAAAAAGTTTTTACGCTTTCATGAGGATGAATTTCGATATTGAAAATATGGAAACACTTTTTCCGCAATTACAGGTCACAGAACGTGACTTGCATTGTCACATGATGTGAGGTACCTGGTCACATCAGAATCAGAAAGGATTTTATTCGCCAGGTACAGTTTAAAAAACAGTACAAGGAATTTAACTTGGTAGCGAATAGAACAAGACACCGAGGCAGCGCCATCATATTTAGATGAAAAGTGGGACAAAAACAGGAGGAGAGGTGAGGGGAAAAGGCAGGTTTTAAACTGAATTCGCAATTGAGGAAGGCAAGAAAAAAACCACCTTGACGTACAAGCATAAAGCAAAACACAGTCACAAACAGCTCGAGACCATAGCATGTGGGGGAGGGCTGTTGTGGGCGGGGGCCAGGGTGGAGATTGGAGGGGAGGGAGAACGAAAGAGCCTTGGATAGCTGGCTTGGGGAGCCAAAAGAAGATAAGCCATGTGTTTTTGATTCAGGCTCGGTCAATTTCAATAGCCTTGTGTCCCAGTTCTCTCTGGATTAATCCAGTAAGGTGGCCTTAACTTGCAAGCCGGGCACTCAACTTCTCCAAGTTGGTTTCAATTCCACATAAACGAGATCCCTGCCCCATCCTTCAGAAATCACTGGCAGCCTTCCCAAACAGTTGCCAACGTAATACGGACTTTGCGATAGGTCAGAAAGCTGCCAGCTCCAATCAGCAGCATAACTGTAACCATAATTCCAATCATGTAGATGTCTTTTGATGTCTCTTTTTGTCAAAAAAATTTGATCAAGGGAGCAAAAAAAAATGCGACTGCCTTCGTCGAGTAGCAGAAGAAAAGAGTAGACGACACGTGTAAACAGAAGAGGAGACTGTGACATTTCTTAACATTTTACTTACAAATTATTACAGCCACATTAGACGTGAAACGACAACCTTCAATGGAAGCTTCAGTGCAATTATACTTTGTTGAAATTTAAAAATATCGCTTATATAGACAACTGCCATGAAATTACAAAAACATGAAAGCCTTTTCACCAAACAACACACATTTGAAGCACAACAACCGCCCGGATGTCAAGAAGGCACGCAAGACATTGCTATTTCATCAGAGCTGGAGTCAATATAAAATCAGCATAAAGCAAAAGAGCGAGAGACAAAGTGAGGTGTTGGATGGTGGTAATGGCTAAAATCTTACTGTGTTTGCATGGTCATTTAAAAATGCAAAGTGCAACAATCCTTTGATTTTGTTAGTCTGTTCAATAGAAAACCTCTAACCTTATCACCCGTAACAGGCTTTCTGTCTCACAAGCATTGACATTTCCATCAGCCTTCACCTCTTGACTTCTCCACTCCACTTTCTCCAACTAGCATTCCATCATGAGTCATCATGCGTCTCATGCGACCAAGAAAGAAGCATAACTTCTTTCTTGGTCCACTTTGGTCTCCCACTTGGGCAGTCCTCTACTTCCCTGTTTGCATCTAGTCTCCCTCTTGCAACCCTGTTCTTAACCTCTTCCATCTCCTCTCAATCTCTTGCCCCCTTGTCAGAGACCATTACTTCAGCCTTGTTGGTAACTTTCCCAGAAAAAGACCACTCCAACTGGACTTTTTCCCAGTGATGGATAGGTGAAAAAGACGCAAAATAGGTATTTCAAGAGCTTTTAAGAAGCCAAGTAGACAATACACAGTGTCATTCTTTGGTAGAAATTTCTGTTGTGACTGTTTCTGATCCCCAAACCTATTTTTTTTTGGTGAGGCCAATACTGTACTACACACTTACACTTGCAATGATCTGTAAATTCTACCAACTTTGTTCAACAATGGTCTTTGTATGCAATACTGGTCTCTTCAGAAGGCCAAAATAAAGCTAATGATATTACAGTGGTCAGAAAGACCTAAATCTCTATATTAAGGTTCCATAAGGGAATGGAGTAAATCACATTTTTACTTCTTTCATGACTGGAGTGTGATGTTTTTTTGCTAACGAAAAAAAGTAAACTTGTGTTTTTCTTAACGCATATACTAATCGAAATGTATTCATGTAACATCAACAGATACATTAGCACTGCCCCCTTAAGTTCCTTAAAAGATGCAGAAATGGAAACCATAAACCATAAACATGTAAAAAATCTGAACTGTATTTGGTTAAAATGTAGTATATGATACCCAAAGGGGCCGTCTGCAATAAGGGAACATTGCTGAGCTTAATATACATCCCTTTACAACAAAGTAGTTCCTGTTTGTGTGTGTTTATTAGAGAAATCCATTTAAAATCTCCTCCAAGGAGTAAACTGTTAAATAAAACAGGTACAAATATTTTCACCACATCAAATGGGAGTTTTTACTGTGAACGTTTGTGGTCATTAGTGAGGAGAGATATTCCTGGAGGGCTGTGCGGGGTCGTGGTTCAAACTCCACAGCAGCGTAATGACATGACCTATTGATCTAAAGAGGATCGTAGGATGTTATTGACCTCTAGGGGAGACCAGAAGGTGGAGGAAGGAGGACCAAAGTCTGTAGCACAGTGTGTTCGTACGTGTGTGTGTTTGTGTTTCTCTGGGTATAAACGCTTGCAAATCTTTTCACAGATTAATAGTTGAAAGTTGCGACATCATTTTAAAGCACATTTATCTTTATTTGTCCAAATTGTGTTACCATTAGATAGTGATTGCAGCTTGCCTTAATGGGAGAAACCGTTGGCCAAAAAGGACTAGAAATCAGGATCAGTAGATTTTCCTGAATACCTGCTTATTATTCAAGTGTTGCTTGAACTAATTCTTCTATCTGACACAGGGCACAAGGAGGGGGGTAGATTCTGCATGACTGTTTGTTCCAATGCCATATCCATCTATTTATCATCCACCCAGCCTAGAAGAAAATCAATAGAATCAACTTTGGTTCAAACAGGAACACTCGAAAAGCAAAAAACTTCCGCCAAGCACCAAATATCCTCTTTGTCAGAAAGTGGCATTTATCTGGATCAGTGATCCTGATCATGGTCACATTATCATTCACACTTTAAAGCAGGGGTCTCCAACCTTTCTGGAAAAGTGAGCTAAGTTACTGATAATTCCGAAGGGCTACCAGTTTAATAAACACTTAAATTCTACTATCATTTCTCAGTTTCACTTTTAATAGAGGGAATGATAATGAAGGAAGACATAATGTCCACTTAAAAAGGTAGATATAAATACTTACATTTTAACATGCAACACTTTATTTCCCTTTATTCATGCCATTGTTTTATTTTCAAGTTGCCACTTGTGAAACACTTCATAGATAATCATAACGTTCCTATTTTACTTGCCTCTAACAACTTATTTTTTTCTAACCGAAGCATGTTCTTAGAATTGAAGAATTGTGTAAGATTTTATAAACAAATCTACAGAATCTTTATCAAAATTCTGTCCATGATACTTGAACACATTTGTCTCGTCGTTTCAGTGAAAATAAACATTTAAAGATGGTTAAATTATATAAAGTGCAACAGTATTTAACTCTCATAAGGCTCTGACTAAATCTGTAACTTGTCTGAATATTAGTGAGTTTGAAGCGTGGTAAGTAAATTACATTTTAGACAGAGTTAACTGGTGACTAGTGCTGGGGCCTGTGGGTACAGTGTTGGTGAGCGCAGCTTAAAAGGCTTGGAAGACATTTCTATCCCCAATAATAACGATACAGTAGGTCCAAATGTATGGTTGACTACATTTTTTAAGAAATCCGTATCTAATGCGGATGAAAATTGGGCCAGAATCAGTACATTGATCCGGATCCCATCAAAAATTTGAAAGAGTCTTCCATGGCCTGGTGACTAAATTTGGTTAAAAGTTTGTAAAAATTACTTCAGTACCTTCGACATAATCCTGCTAACAGACAAATAATGAATAAACAGCAGTAAAAAAAAAAATGACCACCTTAGCGAATAAGGTGTTCCAACAACCTTAGAGAAAAACTGTGCATGTCCATAAAAAATGAATGTAGACGATTCAGTCATGTCAACCTTAGTACAAATGAGAAGGTTGTTGTACTGTTTTCACTATATTCTACAGAACTAACAAACGACTTGAACATGGAGCCTCCAGCTGGTCATTACTGGCCAAACAAAAATCTAACTTGTGTTGCTTCAAGGCTTGTCAAATGACCTCTGAGTGGGTGGATAGCAAAGCAGGAGCAGAAGGAGGAGTGAAGACGGAAACAGACTTTGATCAATACCTGTGCTGTTCCACCTAATTAAAGCCGACACTTATAATTGTGAGAGCCAACAGAAACACGCCTGCTGATACTCTTATTGATGCCGATTCCGACAGCAACATCGCATAGTCCCAATGATATGAGAATAACTAACAATATGAGTGGCGGTCGGCTTGATTAGGTCAAATGAGGGCGGGAATATTGAGCTTTTGTTTAATTGCGATCCGATATCAATTACAAATCAGCAGACGGAGACTGAATTACCGGGTTTTTTTGTGACACGCAAAAGAGGTTGCAGCTCAATTTCACAGATGGATATTGTGAACAATAATTGTGTATGTATTTTATGGGTCTGCTTCAAAGGTATTGATTGCTGAAAGATATAAGGCTACAAGACAGAGGGAAGCGCCATACGCGAAGATGGATGCAGAGAGGAAGAGACGGTTACAACTGAAATGCATTATGGTTTTTTGAGGAGGTGGATTAAGGGAGGACGATGACAAGATAAAGAGTTGTGTCAGCGGAGAGTTCTGTGGCCTGTGGCCTGTATACGGTGCTGTGATCGAGTGCAGAATAACATCTCCTGTTGCCTGCATGCATGTGTGTGAGTTTGTGTGTGTGTGTTGCCCACTTTTATTATCCATCTTCCTTCTTTAGAGGTCTCTCCCCCTTTTCTTCTGCTCTCGTAACTCCGACCCATCCTTGCCTGTAGCTGTGCTGCCTCCTTCTCTCCCTGAGGTGAAGACTTGTATTTCATAATGTCATTTTTTTTCAGAACCCCTTGCCTTATTCCTTTAGAGGCAAAAAGCCACCAGTGCATTATTGATCAAACAAAGCAAAGTTCATCCATAGATTTGAAAGAAAAGAACCACATTCTCTCATATAGCTCTAGCCCTTAAATTACTTCAGGCCGAAGGTTCTTGCTGTCCCGGGGACGTCCCCTTGCATGTTTTATCTTGAAGTGCGAGTGGTGTAATCACCCATCTGAAGGTAAGAAGTTTCCTGTGTGTCCTGGTGGTCCAAACACTAAAGGGAAGCTGTCATGAGCGCGACCTCAGAGGCTTGTTATCTTTGGATTAGCCGACCTTATTGCAGGGTTTTATCTTGTCCTCTAATCTGTTGGGAGGACTGTGCACCACAATGTGATATAAGCATTGTATTTCAAGAGTAGCAATTCACAAAGTGTGAAAAACCAAGGGCAGGAGGAAACAGGGAAGAATATGAATGGCGTAGATTATTTTAAATTAATATGTACATTTAGTAGAAGCCAGGCTTGAAAGAACAAAGATATTGATCAAAATGCACTTGAATAAAGAGGCCTCGGATACTTCAAAACAAGTGCGAATACTACTGTTCTTTTGCAATTTTCTACCCTTTCAGTTCAACTCAAACCCACTTTTACACACATTAGGGTCAATAAATCCGTCACGTGAATCATCTGTATTTTCTCAACTGGTCGCTCATTCTTAGGGTCAGTAAACATCTCATCAAACTTCCACATTGTTGGTCCACAGGCTGAGGAATTGATCAGGGAGAGACACCAATAACTAAAAAACACATTAGTCACTGTAATGCTGCCTTCCTACTATTGTCACTACCTGTTTTAAAGCAGCAAGGACCACCCGCGGTGACCCACCCGAGGCACCGGAACTCTACATTTATCGACCGGGGTCGCCACCTGGAGTCAAAGCTCCTGCTCAGTAACGTCAGACTTCCTCTAAAATCATTTGTCTGACATCCTACAACAACGGTGGCACTCGTGCAGAACATGTAAGTGGCAAAACAGTGATCAATAGCATTTTAATAGCAATAATTTTAAGAAATATACAATATTCACTACATTCACAAATTACTTTCTGCTGTTGTGTTCCTTTAGATTTAAAATAAGCTCTTTTCATGATAAATGCATTTTTTTTTTTTTTACTTAAACCCTGTGTCATGTTTTAAACGCCTTACGAGGTGATACACTTTAAATGCTATAAGTTAAGGTCTCGTTTATTCAGACAACGTTATTTTCAGAAAATGTTATCTCCTGACATGTTTCGACTGTCAACTGCCAGTCTTCTTCAGAGGCAATATGCTTTGATGTATCCCTATGAGTTTCCTTATAAGGAAAGCATCAAAGCTTTTTATTTTGTATAAACACTTTGAATGAACTATGCTTTGCTTTGGTTGTCTAATAGAAAATTACTTTTCAGAATAATGGAAACCTAAATCACATGAATGTTCATCTCAATAATTAATTCCTGATTACATGACTCATGATGTACACTCCTTTTACAAATCACTCTTGCCATCTTTGGCACTTTGGTCAAACTTTGGTCAATGTTTATCATTTTGAATCAAAAAAAGGTAGTTTAATTTGTAAGTCTGTTTGTTTGGTTGGTGGCACCCCAAGACAATTAGTGGTTACCATGGTTACCAACCTCGCTGTGTTTACGATGCCACGGATGTTTCTTACACCAGATAAATTGTCTTGACCTCCCCAATTTCCATCTCAGTTTTTCTTCATTTTCCTTTTTGCTGTCAAAAGCGCTCTATAAACTCGACTTTCCTCCTGCTGTTAGGCTTCCTCACACTTTCAACATCCTCTCCTCACAGCAGCATATGTCCCTCCTCCTTCACCACCAGTGTTTCTATCCTGCTATCTCTCATCTCTGTGAGAGCACAGCCACTGATGCCTGCACCACGCACAGGAAAAAAAAAAAACATATTCTGTCATATTGCCATGTCAGTGAAATTTTGTGTGCGCGCGCTTGCACACGTCTGTCCATCCGTGTCTCGGCTTCAAGGGTACTTTCATCATCAAATTCCATTTCCTTTGCAGACAAACACTTCGGCCGGGAGGCTGAGAGACGAGAGGGAATGAGGGAGTGATTGAGTGTGTGTGTGTGTGTGTGTGTGTACATAGACGGATTACTGCATGGGCAAATGGGCACATGCCCAGGGCCCGAGAG
This sequence comes from Gouania willdenowi, assembly GCF_900634775.1. Classification (NCBI taxonomy): domain Eukaryota; kingdom Metazoa; phylum Chordata; class Actinopteri; order Blenniiformes; family Gobiesocidae; genus Gouania; species Gouania willdenowi. Next base: position 13,883,083 of record NC_041049.1, read on the forward strand.
TCAATGGGCCCTTGGCGTTCAGTTTTTTTTTTTTTTTTTTTTTTAATTTAAAAATATTATTATTATTATTAACATTTTTGTGGTTTTGAAAATGCAGTATGATAATAAAATAATAACAATAATACATTTTATTTGCATAATGCTTTTACAGTGCTCCAAGATGCTTTACAGGGATAAAGACGCAGTTTGTAAACATTTAGTAAAAATACAGAGGCATAGAAAAAATTCAAAACATAATAAACAATAGAGAGACTACAAGATAAAATGGCTATACATTAAAAGCAGTCCAGAATAAGTGGGTTTTGAGGTATTTTTTGAAGGTGAGAAGGTTCGTGCAGTCTGAGGTTTTGAGGGAGTGAGTTCCAGAGGGTGGGGGATCATATCAATGTTAAATAATGTATATTATTAGATCATGAATGTGTGATTACACAATGACGTACCTGAAGAAATGCCCCCACTCTCCCGTGAGTGTGTAAGAAGGATTGACCAATCAGAAGGGAGAACTGGAGATGGTGCGCTGAGTGTTGCATTAGCGCACCAAGCCGGTGTTATAGGACAGAAACAAAGTCATTGTTCTGGGCTGTAAAGGCAGCACACTGACGTTTTCCTCCACAAATTGGTTGAAAAGGGTTGTTAGAGTCATTTCAGAACAAAAAGAGTCATGGAAATTGCTTCTCTTTGATTACATTTAGGTAAATGCAAAGTAGAGATTAGGATTGTGATCTGACAGCTGATGCAGTGGCCAAGTGGTTAATGTACTGTATATTTTACAAAATCTACAATCTGTATAATGTGACGAAGCAATAAAACAATGATCCTTGAAACTTGAGATCCCGTGTCAATGGTAGGGCTGCAAGGTTTATCGATATTGACTCGCAATCGAGGTTTTGACTACTGCAACATCGTAACCTCAAGAGGCTGAGGTTTTTTTTCTTCTGCCTCTAGCGTTTCAGTGATGTTCACTAATCAGAATGGTGGAGCCTTGCCATCTCAGGTTCAGCTAGAACAGATAAAAGGTCTGCGTGTCCATAGAGCAGATCCTAAAGTGTTTCGCCAGATACTCTGTGATTCCTCCAGAAGAGGGTGCTGTTCTAATAAAACCAAATACTTTTGAAAGTAGATTAATGTGTTTTGTTCTAATGTGGGGCAATTTGAGCAAGAATATGTTGTTTGACAGTCTACAAGTAACATGACTTCCTTCACTCATTTAAGCAGTTTGCATTTAAATGTATCAAATATAAAAATTTCAAATCGAATCGCAATCGCAATATCAGTCCGAAAAATAACAATTAGGTTTTTAGTCAAAATCGTGCAGCCCTAGTCAATGAGAAAAAAAAAATCTATTTCTTCAGGTACAAATACGTTTTGCAACAGACGTCTCACAGAATGTGTTGCAAAATTTGGGCAGCGCAGATTCACGCGAGAAAAGTCGTTTGTGCGTCTGTAGCGGCAGATTCAAGAAGTTGTAACAACAGAGTTGAGGTTGTGAAGGATCATTTGCACGAGAAATAAAAAACATGCAATTTGTGAATATTTATTTTTGCAACTTCACATTTTTTCCTATTATTTGTGACATCAATTCATTTCACGCTCAAGTTCTCATTTTGCAACATATCCACCACTGAAGCTGAAATTATGATAATTCTGAATCTGATGTGTAGTTAATTCATTCAGTGCCAGCCATTTTCAGATTTTCCACCCCCCTCAGTATCCGGCCGTTTTTGAGCATTTTGACTGATTTTAAAGAGCCACAGAATACTTTCTACTATGACTATCTGAAATACCAGATTCTGACAGATTGAAGCCTCTACTTTCATCAAAAACAAAGAATCTGTTTCTGGCTTGTTTCGTTCTTTTGTAATCAACTGTTGAATAGAGCAAGTTTTACACAAATCTTCAGTTTCAGAGCAAAAAGCTGAGAAAAAATCCTTTTTCTAAAAAAAAAAAAAAATCCTGTCAGTGACTTTAAAGCTATTTTTTTTGCTTTAGTGACAATAATCTGAACATTGTTTCCTTGTATAAAACAAAAAAAAAAAAAAACACAGACCGCACTTTTGATGGCAAAATTATTATTATTTATATATCTATGTCAGAGTTGAATGGATTTCTTACTGTATTTTGGCGTTCCTCCAAGTTTCTCTCCCGTCAGTCTGCATACACGCAACTTCCTCTCCTCCCTTCCTCACTGCGTTCTCACCATCGCCACACTATCCATGAGTTCCACACATGCTCTGGGTGAGTGTGCGCTGCTGGGAACGTCAACTCTCGTACGTAGCGCCATTGTCTGTCTCGTAAACGCCTTTCCTCCTCTCTCTCTGAGCTCTGCTGAGCATAGATGATCTCATCCAAAGGTGCACTGCTACCTCCTACGTGTGTGTGTGTGGGGCGTGTTAATGTGTGTGAATGAGAGTTGCACACTCAGGACACATTTGAGTTTTATTTCTATTTGTTTACTGCTCCTGTCCCACACAGCGTAGTTTAGTACCTTTTACTCTTTTTATTGGGTAAAGAAGACACACATCGGATTTTATACATTACTGTCCACACAATAATCAACGGTGGAATAGTCACGTGGCAACAGATGTAAGCAATGTATATTCTTCCAAACACAAGACACACCAGGATTCAGGATTTGGGATCAATTACAGTTACTTTCCAATTACAATTAAATTACAATAATTTTTATCCTCAGAAAGTCAATTAAAAATACTAAAGTTCAATTACAATTAATCACAATTACTGAGCCTGAAATAAATAACCTAATAAAAGTTAACTTTCCTTTTGTGTTAGCATTCTGTTAGTATCTCTTATGATAACAGGTCCTAAATCAGCTGTAAAAGTACTCTAAAAACAAATATCTATCATCTCATTTATTTCCTATCTATTGGTTTCCTTATTAGACTAATCAATGAAAATATAGGTTTTAATATTGTTGGTGTGGCTGTCAGAGCCTATTTTGTGTCAGTATACCCCTCGATTTAGAAGTTTATTTCAATATGAAACACATTTTAATAGCTGTTAACTACATATGTGTAGAACTGTAACACAGAACTGTAACATAATTCCACAGTTTTACAAGATTACAATTATAATTGACCCCAACCCTGCCAGGATGACTTAAAAAAACCAGCATTAAAAATAACAGCCATACAAATAATATAAGCACTGGCTTCCACGGTTTCATAAGAGGAATACTGTCATTATGACCAGTGTTGTTTGCGTAGGTGTTTTTGTGTGCGTGACCACAAATACAGGGTAGAGGGATCACCCTGTGGTGCCTGGCCGTGGGCAACTGGTCATGAAGCTGGCAAACACAGGACATTCCTTTGGCACATATTCCCTCAGCATGAGACACAGGAAGCAAAGAGCTGATACAGGAGAAGGCGGGAGAGACTGCACAGTTGGCTCCCACCACACACACAACACACACACACACACAACACCACACACACACACACACACACCACACACACACACACCACACACACACACACACACACACACACACACACACACACACACACACACACACACACACACACACACATTATGTAGTCCAAGAGCTACACCACAAATAGTATAAATTACATCCAGCAAATGAAGCTTTTCTAATGAATAGAATGGGACACCCTTCTGAGAAAGACACTTTGGGGATTGTTCTGTTGAGTTTCCACATCCAGTACAGTAGGTGGCGATATATAACCAAGAAACATTATAAAAACAATCCGTTCATTTTGGTTAGTTTTTTTGATATATATTTAGATATATATATATATATATATACAGGGCTTTAAATTAAGACCCACCATTTGCAGATAAAAATTAATTTTGGCGGGTAACGTAGCGTTATTAGCCATTTTGGCTGGTGAAGAATGAAACACCACAATTGCGTCTGTTTGAATTGGCAGGCTGCGGATATTCATTGTTGCCAGATTGGGCTGTATTCCGCCAAGAAATTTGACAGTTTTTGTTTGTGTTTAGACTTTAAAATGTAATGTGTATCTGGCAACACTGCTTGTTGTACAAATCCTACATTTCCCATGAACACTATGTCGTGACGTGCTTACGTTAGCGTGATTGTGGTTATCGGAGAAGACAAACAAGTTGTAAAATTAGCTGGGAAAAACAAACAAACGTGGAGATATTTATCGAGTGTTGAAAAACCTGAACTGTAAAAAATGAAGGCTTCTGCCGACACCGGGGAAAATGTAGATGAAAGATCTGAAAAGAAGAAGAAATTGGACGTCGGGTCGTGAATGGCTGGTAGTCCACCATTTGTTCACCTTTAAAATGTGCACTATATTTGTTGGATTTGTTTACTCTAAGGGTACATGCTAGTAAAAAAAAAAAAATTCTCTATAGTACATGTAATTCTTAGTACTGATTAGTGATTACTTCTATTTTTTTTCTAACTTCAAACAGTGTTCTAAGATCCAATTTTCATCTGAGTTAAGTTGGTTTATTAAGTTATGAGAATATATTTTAGAAAAGATTCACTTCTCCGACACACCCAAATTTCCATATTACACCTTTTAGGCATTGTTACCACATTGTTTTTAAATGAAATGTTTATATTTTTACCAATTTAGTGTATTTCTGCAATTAACTAAAATAAAAACTATTTAAAGACACATGAACGCCTAAATGTATGTGGCTAGTGGAAAATCTGGTTGGCTGGTAACTTTAATAATTTACTGGCCATGCTGGCTGGTGATCTAAAAAGTTTATTGATCAATATCATTTTCCTGCATCATCATCTGCCAGGCATTTAGATTTATCTTTATTTATCTTAATTATTCTTTGTTGAACACTTCATCATCAAATTAAGTCTTACATGGCTTAGATCGATAGTGTCAAACTCATTTTTAGTTCAGGGGCCAAAAACAGAGCAGTTTGATCCCAAGTGGGCCACATGTTTTAGGCGTGAAAATGTGTAATTTTAACATTAATGTGCCCTAGTTTGCACTTCTACGTATAGATAGATATCAGTCCCAACAGGATCTTCACTTTAAATTTCCTACATTTTGTGACCAAATTCTATTCAATTGAGGGAAATGTAATAATTTAAGAAAAATTTAAGGTTTTTGTGAGAATTTTGAGGGGTTTTTTTTTTTCAACAGTTTAAAAACATTAAAAAATGACTGTAATCATGTGATATAAGCATCGGGGAAAACTGTGATCCTCTGCAAATATTATTGATTTTCTTTTATACAATGATTCACGTTTTTTCTGTCATTTTTAACTTTCTCCTGCGGGCTGAAACGGATGCTCCAAAGGGCCGGATTTGGCCCCCGGGGCCACGAGTTTAACACGTGGCCTAGATAAAGAGCCTTTTTGGAGCAGTGAAATGTTAGCCACACCTGTTGCAAATGCCGCAATAGTGAATAACTGATGTCTACTAAACCATTTATGTTTGAAAAGCTTTAAACTGAGGAGCTTTGGTAAAATAACAAACTATTCCATTTTAAATACATGTTATCATCCATATTTAATACGCTCTTTATATTCCACTATATCAAGTGTAATGTTCACCAATAAGAGACGAGGGAAAAACGCATTGATAACTGTCTCATTTCATCTTAATTGTTCAAACAAAAATCATTTGTTACATTAGCACAAGCACATTACACATGTTCTTATTGGCAAATTGGTCTGGCGTGGGAAAGGAGAGAGGAATTCTTTCATGGGTCTATAGAGAAATCTCAGACAAATGGCTGGCACTATTAGCCTGGCTCGGAGACATTACATATAGTATGTGCCAGTCCTGGGATACCCAGACTGAACAAAAGCCTCATAATTGTATATTTGATCATTAAAAAAAATCACATCAAGGAAAACATTTAAATAAGAAAACCAAGCAATCCATAAAGAGGGTTTGGAAAAAAAAGGACATGCAAGAGATCTGAAGTGACCTATTGACAAAGCAAAAAGAACACGAAGCAAACACAAATATTCCCCATGAAGAGGAATACACAGACATAAATAGAAAAAAGCTACATCTGAAGTGTTGCCAAAGGTAGCAGAGTTATGTGTATACATGTACTAAATCTCTATTACTACGTAATCAAAAGTGCAGCATGAAAAATAATCTCTGAGAAAAGTCCTCTGCTGGAAAGTGAGGAGATGTTATGAAACTTGAATACAAGTGTACTGATGATGAATTAAAAGAGAAATTCAAGGTTATAATAGTACGATCATTCAATAAAAGCCTTTGGTATAGGGTTAAATAAACTGTCAATGTGTGTCCTTCCACTGATAGTAATAGAACAGTAGGGTAGTAATGTTGTAATATTGGTGTAGTGCTGTGTAATTAAAATAGTTACAAAGTTGTTGGAAGGTGAAGTAACTTTTATTTTAAAAAAGCACTTCATACAAGGGTATGAGTCAGTGCATTCCTCACTCTTTTTACCACAACAGTGTTTAGAAGATGTAGAATAAAACCAGTGAAAGACACTAAATGTCTGACACTGGGTTTTAACTTTAAAATGGTATTCGGTGTGGTTGCTGACATTGGGATCGCTCAAAACCACATTTATATTTGATGGAGAGCGATGAAATATTCACATGTGTGAGTACATCTTCAAATGTGAGAGAAACTAAAAAAACAGTTCACCTTGGTTTAACCTAACTTTTAAAAACCTGATGTTTCAAAAAGAAAGTCTTTCTCTGCTATCGGCGAACGCTGATGGGTATTGCATTGCTTTGTGTTTTGTTAACTTTGCTAAGTCAATGTTAAGGCAACACAATGAGATGTCAGCCATTTTGCTTCTGTGTTCTACTTCTGGTTAGTTTTTACATTACAATGGAAAGTCAAAGTACCCAAAAATCCACCCAACAAAACCCGAGGTATAGCTCATTAAACTATAGCCTATCTGTAGTGAACTATAATTGCTAGCTTTAGCAATAGGTAGTAAGTATAATACTCAAAGATTAGTCAGCTAACATATATCATAAGTCCATGTAAAGTAACTGGTCAACGACAACCCAAATTCATTAGCTGTTTCTTAGTCCCGCCTTCGTGCAACTTTTTCTGGTATACGGTTCTGTGCACCTACACCACACCACATTTAGCAGAAAAATAGAAGTTATATATATTATTATAGTTTAAGCCTGTCAAAAACCTAGAGTTCTGTTTTAAAAAGCTGAATTACCTGGAAAACATAAAAATCCCACTCGTCTTTAGGCTCAGAAAAGACCTGTTGGGCCCATAGGACTGGATAATATAGGTCAAATGTAGCCAAAAATAATAATATAATAATTGATATGTAATAATGGTCAGACTGCCCTAAGCAGGCCAGATACCATTTTACGCTGATAGCATTCACCAAGGTCTCTGCCTGAAGAGGCTCAGCTATGGTTGACGAAGTGCTCTAAACCAAAGAGAATGAGTCTAACTATTACCTTGAAACGATTGTGTGATACATTTTGTATTGTTGTTGTGGGCGTGAATTTCCCGCACAATTCTGCGGACGTGAAGTCAAATGACGCTGGTGCGCGTTCTCGACGGCTTGGAGAGACCGCCCACTACCGGAAATAAATAGAATGAGAAGAAGACAAGCACGGTGGACTAAACTACTGTTGGTTGCACAGATGTATGCAGAGGCATGTGCAGAGGGCATGTGCACAGGTCTTGCAATAAACAGTCACATGAACTAGGAGTAAATAAATAACAATGTCACAGTTGGAGTGCGTCAGAGTCTGACCCAACAGTGAAAACCTCATTTTTTTTCTCAAAGAAATGAATATTTACGTTTGTTTAAGTGATGAGCACTGATTTTATTAACAAACTGTTAATGCCAACATCAGATCAGCGTATGGCTAACAAGCAAAAGTGAAACAAACAGGGGCGCAGTGCACGCAAGAGACCCATCAGATCTATTTACATAATCCATGTATCAAAGATAAGGATAATCCATGTTATTGTGCAGAAAAAGGAATATTTATAATTGTCCTCTGCTTCATTCTCCCTCCATCGTGAATCACAGCTGACTGTTAAATATAAAGTTGCATTCTACAGAGCTACATCAACTGGAAGGCAAGAATGCTGCACGCAAACGAGTGCACTATGTGACCGTACCCGAACGCCAGTTTTAAATATGTGTAGCAACCCGACTTATTAGGTGCCATCGGGTCCCGTCAACGTTCGGCCGGGTGTCCATCCTCTATCCACAGTATCAGCTCTGATGATAAACAAACAGTTGATAAGAGCTCCCGCTTAGGCTTGACTGATGACTGCAGTTACACTAACCACCGTAGTGTCACTATAGACTCTGATCTCTAGATCCTGCCCTATGCGCCTTTAAATGTTCAACCTTTAAGGAAGAACATTGGGTGACGTGTACTTTTTCTAAGTCTTTTTTAAAGGCTGCTCATAACATTTAATGTTAGTTAACTTTTATGCTCCTGGTTGTCAAGGCTGAACCCAACTCTGCTATTAGAGGGGATTTTAGAAAGTTGTAACCATCGTGCGAATTAAAGGGGATTTGATCAATTAGGGCTTTATCCTCTTGTAATTCTCTTAAAATGTATGACGAATAATGGTTTAGCTAAGATGCAACACAAATCTTTTTAACTGTCACACTTTGCCCTACCTGTGTAATTAAAGGTTTGTGATTCATCGATAATACTGGCTTATCCATCACAGTACAATATAATCCTCCTCAAAAAAAAAGAAGCCTCAGTTTAATTTTCCTTCCTAAAAAGCATTATTTTAGCAAGAATAAACTCTGTATGCTTTAGCTGGTGTATGGTTTTGAGTGTGTGTCTAAGATATGTTCACAAAGAGACACTTAGTCACTTAAACCCAGAAGGTGCTGCTGTTGACTCTGCTCTCAGCTTCCATTTGCATGATCAAACTGACAAAAAAAAACAAGTGAAAATGACTTTGAATATAAAGAGGTAAGAAACCCCTGCTGCTTGCTCTAAACTATAAACACAATCCTTAAAGAATCTCCCTCACAATGGATTTAGATTTTACAAATCTGCTGCTTTCACGCTCTCAAATGAGGGCATGTTGTGCTTTGTTGTGGGAACTGATGTGTTTGGGGTGTTTTACTCAAACATTAACAGATCATCACAGTGAGACTAATGAGCATAAAGGCTCATTAGTCTTCAATTACAGATGTGGATATTAATGGATTATTTTTCTTTCTTTTTTTACTATAGGATGGTTTGCATACACCAGGGTTGAGGTCAATTATAATTGTAATTGCTCAAATGATAATTCATTACAATTGTGGCACAATTATAATCAAAATTGTACTTTGAAAATCTGTCGCCGTTGTAATTGTAACTGAGTTAAGATACTTGACCTTGTAATTGTAATTGCAATGAAAATTCACTAACAACCTCTCATTTACATTTTAATTAAAGGCAAAACAGGTCTATGGCTTACATGTATGTCGTTAACAAAAATTTAAATATGTTATATTTCAAGTTTTCCCACTATCTGTCAGTGAATTTTCTGCAGGGGCTTCCTAACTCTCATGAAATCTCATCCAGCGAGACTTCGCAGCAGGAAAATAGACGCTCAAAACACTCCGCATTCCTTTGTTGTTTGCTGTATAATATTTTGAATATTTTTTTCAAGCATAATGCTCAGAAATGTTTCAGTCTCCTCCTTTGTCTATGCGTGTGAGGTACCGTTCAGACACACCACCACTGGACCAAACACAATTTCTGTGAACGGATGCACAAGCTTCACCTTTACGGTTAAAAGCAAATCAGTCGCGATCATTTATAGAAATTTTTATATCAATAAGAAATTGCTTCGGTTGGTTGTAAATAATGTATCAATCTTTTATTGTCAGTCTTAAAAGTATGAGAACTACGGATGGAAAGTAGCTCATGGCTAAATCTAGCACATGTGCACTGTCCTCTCCAAATAGACAAGTACAGTAAAGTACTGCGCCATGTTTTCTCAAAGAGAGGTGGTCATGTGACCAAGTATGTCGCATCCTGTGACGTGGAATTGCAGATACAGTAAATTCTTCCCATATCGCTTTTGCGATACATTTCAATATCAAAACATTTGAAATATAACCCTAACCCTCACAACCTTTTCCTAAATGTCCTAAATCTAAGAACGTAGATGTATACATAAGAAAATATCATCACATCAGAATATAAAATTACTAACTATCTTAAACGTTTTCTAAGAAAAGCTGTTCCCTTTGAAGATACCTTGAACAGAGTAAAGAAAAACAGAACAAGGGCAATGACTCCCGAATAAATAATTGCAAAGTTCTCATTTTCGAACTCCACCGGTATTGATACCCTGAAGCCGCACACTAGCGCTGGGATAAACTATTATTTTTCAAACGATTATTCTAGCAATTATTTTTTCGATGCATCGATTAATCTAACGATTCGTTTTTCCAGTTCAATTCGATTCGACTCGATTATCTCCCCATTAATTGACTGAAAGTAATTTATACATGTTGATTTACATATCTAAAATGAATAGACTGCCAGTCCATTCATACGAAACACCCCTCATTGGCCAGTTTAGGTGACATGATAGATGCACCACGTGACTTAAAGGACTGTCAGTTTTATTTTTAGCTCATAATTATTTTTAGCTACCCGGCTAACCCTTTTCTTTTAGCCCTATCCCTAACCCTAAGGATATACCCTAAAATGTATATTTTTTTCGTATATGTATTTTTAAAGATGGAATTTGGCATTTTAAATATGTTAAAATGAAAAAATATATATGACAAAAACAGAATTCGAACCCAAGGCAGTGGAAGGAAGAATTCTTGAGTCAGGCCACTCAGCCATCCTGGCACGGTGAAAACACAAACAGAAGAAATAATTGCACGCTTCTCATTTTCGAACTCCATCAAGGTACTGATACCCTGAAGCCACACACCAAATTTGGTTATCCTATCTTAAACTGTTTCTGAGAAAAGCTGTCCCCTTTAACTCAAACAGACAGACACACACCTATATCCCCCTTCCACATTTTGTGGCGGCTGATAATAAAGGATAGAGCAAAGGCTTTGTGTGTTTTGGTGTAGTTTTGTTGTCATTTTGTGCTATTGGAGACATTTTGGTTCTAAATTTGTGTAATTTAATTTTATTCTCCTACATATGTATGTATTTTTGGAGTCGATTTCTAAATCTTTGTTGTCCTTTTGTGCATTTTTGTGCAATTTGTGGTTTTATGCTGCTAAATTTTTTTGTGTATTCCTCTCATTGTCTTCTTTTTTGAGTCATTTTTTGTGTTTACTTTGGCGGCCGCACAATTTTCGACCGAGGATCACTTTTGGCACCCAGGCCGCTCGTTGCTCATGTCTGCTGTAACCTATTACTTTGACATTTCCAACAGTGAGTCAATATTCCTCCATCTTGTTGCAAAAGCAATATTTATTCAGTGTAATGTTTGACTTGTTCCCTGACATACACTAATCACTGCATTAATTATAGCTTTTGAAGAGGGGGATCAAGTATCTTGACCTCCAGCACAAAGAAAACGCAGGCGGGTGGAGGAACTCATCAGGGTGCTGGGATCACTGCATGCATGTGCCTTTGTATTCAGGTCAGCTGTGTGTGTGTGTGTGTGTGTGCGTGCGTGTGTGTGAATAATATGAATCTACAGAGGCTACAGCATAGATTAGTGCCGTGCACCACATCCTGCATATTAAACACGCCACTGAAGGTTAACGGGGGAAATGGTGAGTTCAGCTTAGCACATGATAATCAATGATCGATGACTTTCTCAAAAGATATGGATCACCAGTGTTGTATTAGAGCCATATGGATTGGCAAATAGAGGTGGTCTACATATACAGGTTGATCCCAGTTGTGCAATGTATTTCATTCACATATTAAACGACAATTTCAATTTAACAAAATTATATTTAATACCTTTTTAACACTTTACAATAAGGGTCCCTTAATTCAGGGGTTCTCAATCTTGGGGTAGGGACTACATTTGGGGTCGCAAAACACTGGGAAGGGGTCACCAGATGCCTTCAAGAAACAAAGAATATTTTTGAACACTTTTTGCTTATTTTTACCCTTTTTCTGCAACTATACCAAACTTGCCATATTTTAACCTATTTTCATCACTTTTTCTTGCCATATTTTTGTTCCTTTTGATACATTTTTGCTACATTACTCTCATTTTTGCAACTTATAAACCCTTTCCATCTCTTTCAACCATATTTCATGCTTATTTTTGCTAATTTAACCACACTCATGATTTATCATGCCCGTTATTTGCCAGTTTAAACTAACTGTTCCTACCTTTATCTGCCACATTTAAACCCATATTAACACTTTGAACCTTTTTTTTTTTTTTTTTTAACACTTTTTCTGTTTATTTTTGGCCACTCTAACTTGCAACTTTAAACCTATTTCTGTGGTTTTTAAAATCCTATTTCACCGCCTTTTCCACTACTTTTGGTCACTTTTAACCCATTACTTTTCTGATTAAAAAAATTATTTACATCTTTAAGATGACTATATACAGTACTATGGTGCAAATCATAATAAACCTCTTGGATAACAGTGGAAATTATGCAGATAAATAAATAAATGTGATTATCACAGATTCATAGAACAATGGACCATCATTTTGCTGACATTATGAATGGACCCCACAAAGCTCTCCTCTTTATTCCCCCTTATAGATGACCCTGTCTCCACATGACTGTGTTCAACCACCTTCAGGTACAGTGGGGGTCCCCGGTCTCCGGGCACCTTTATTTTTGGGGTTGCGGGTTGAAAAGGTTGAGAACCCCTGCCTTAATTAATAACGTTAGTTAATGCATTATTAATTAACAGTTTAATAATGTTATCAATCATTATAATGTATTACTTAACATTCATTAACATAACAGTTAATGCATTATTACTTAATAGCACTTTACAATGATGGTCCTAGGGATGCAACGATTCACTCAGCTCCCGATATGATTTGATTCACGATACTGAGTTCACGATACTGAGTTCACGATACTGAGTTCACGATACGATTCTCTCACGATTTATTTTACAAAATGGAACTGTAGACAAATCAAGATTGAAAAATATTCCTTTATTTTTTTGGTGAAAAAAACTAGAAAATACTGTACCATTTTCCTTTTATTTTTCATTGTCAAAAGAATCCCTTGCTAAACTATTAAAAACAATGCAATTTAACTAAAAATAATAACTTGAATGAAATAAATAAAAGAATAATACAAATAAAGAAGCCTATTAATTTAAATTCTGGTTCTATAGTAAACAATGCAAAACTGCATAATAGTTATTTTTCTTTTTAAAAGTGCAACTGAAAATATATTTTGTGCCTTAACAATTGGACTTTAAAAAAAGAAAACAGTCTGCACTGTATTTACGTCAGATATTTGTTTGGACCAGCAGAGGGCGCTGGTAACCCAGTGTTCGGTTGGGATGCAGCTATTATAGCAGTGAAGAAGAGATGCTATGCGCTAGCAGACAGAGCTAATAGAAAAACGTGGCTAACAGATATTCACGGAATATTACAGATATCCTTTAGGTGCTAAAGGGGTAAGGAATCATTTATCAACATGTTTAAGAGTAGAAGGCAGCCATTTGGACAAGAGAAGGATAATTATATAGCGCCCTCTGCTGTTTAAAAAAAGTACTGCGATTCAATTTTCAGAGAATCGATACAAACCGTGATACCTATGAATCGATTTTTAACTGCCTTACGATTAATCATTACATCCCTAGATGATCCAAAAAGGTATTACTAATGGATAATATGATTAAGTAATGCTTATAGCACTCCTTTACATTTATTAAGGTTGTTGTCAGGTTTCTCATGTTACGTAACACCTGACTCAATAAACACTATAAGTGAAAGATTGCTAATAATAATAATAATAATGGTTTAGATTTAGATTTCTTTTTTCAAGGTGACTCAAAGTGCATACAGAAACCATTAATACTGGAGAAGTTAAGTTTTACTAATGTATGAATTAATGCATATTAGGTATAAAACGCATAAGGATAACGAATTACATATGAAAATTTCATTAAAGCTTAATAATGCATTAACAAACTTTAACGAAGGGACCCTTATTGTAAAGTGTTACCAATAAACCAAAAAAAAACCCACTTTCAATGCTGATTCTCACTCCAGTTTCTATCTCTCAGGGTGAAGAAATGTATGAAATGAGAGTTCTAGCGTTTAATTATTTAGAAGACAATTATTTTTAGACACCATCAAAATCTGTTGCTCATCACCAAGTTCATTAAATCAACCAGCCGTTCACACACACACACCCACACACACACATTCATTACCCGATGCAGAAACAAAGATGCTCTTTCATCCGTCTTCTGAGCTTCCCGGAGTGTAAGTGTTTGCTTGCATGCATGTTTCCCACTGTGAATGATTTTTATGGCGTCTCCAAACAGGAAAGAGGAAGTTCCCTCCAGCAGCTTTTGTATTATGTTGTCTTCAGACAAAAAGGAAAAGAAAGAAGAAGAAAAATAAAAAAAATAAAACTGACTTTGGAATGATTTTAAAAAGCAGAGTAAAAAGGGACTAAACAGAGGATCTTTATGCATTGCTTTATCTAAAAATAAACAAACGCTAGCACACCCGTCAATACATCAACTGTAAAAAAAAATATATGTTGATTTGTTCCAAGGCAGCAGCCGTAAAAACCCTCAATAGTAGAAAAATAAATGATTGTTCGGAAATAGAGCATGGACCTAGTTTTGAAAAGTCCCTAAAAGATTATTCATTCCACTGAGGCTACATCCCAGCACACAAGACGTGTTTTATTGGCCTTTGGGATTATAGAAAAGCTAATGCCACATTATGACGCCGTAACCAGGGTAACAGGACAGAACAGCCTACTGGAGTGTCCTTGAAGAAGTTTTTAGCCAGTTTCTATCACCTTGATCTGATTTTTAAATCCCCATGGATACATTTCTAAAAAGAATATTAATTAGTGCATATTTCAACTTAAACTTCTAAAAGTACAAGTATATGACTACTGGGGAGTTCATACAGTTTGATGATATAAACATTAAAAAAAAGTGGGTAAGGACGCTGGGCTTGTAATTGGAGGGTTGCCGGTTCAAGCCTCACCTGGGCCGTCACTGTGGGATGTTGAGCAAGTCCCTTAACCCCAAACTGCTCCCCAGGTGCCGCAAAAATGGCTGCCCACTGCTCCTCAGGGATGGGTTAAATGCAGAGGACAAATTCCATGTACGTAACAACATTACATGGCCAATTAAAGGCGAAAGCCCCGATTTAATCTTAAAATATAAGGGCCTTCTCCTCATAGCTGGTTTTAATAAATAATTGTTAATCCAACAATAAAATATATATATTGAATAAAGATTGTTTCTTTGTTTTTTGTTTTTGTGTTGTTTCATTTATTGTCCTAAAAGTTGTTTATGGTTGTCGCTGTTATTGTCATTTTTGTCGTTAACCTTATTGTTGTCATGCCAATGTTAATAAAGCTGACTGCAAATTTATGTTTATTGCTGTAACTAGCTTTTAGCATGCTAATGCTAAAAGAAACACTTTTTTCCTCATTTTTCTCATTGTGTAAATGTTATTGCCAATTGTGCATTTTATTTTATGTACAGGGCTTTTTACTTTAATTTGATAAATGCTCTATAAATAAAGGTTTTTGTTTTGTTTTGTTTTTTAAAGTCACTGTTATCCTTCTGAGAAGAAGAGTTAGTACACTAGTGTGTTTTCAATAGAATTAATCTATAAACAAAATATGCAAGTATAACTAAAAATTGACTGAACTATTGTAGTAGTAAGTTTCACACAATGTAATGGAAGCTTTGCTGGGGAACTTTTAAGTATTTTCCCCCCGGGATCATTAAAGTATATCTGATTCTGATTTCGTACCTAAGACTTTCCTAAAACTGAAATCACGGATTTACCTTCCTAAAACGTAAACAGCTAACTGACGTATATTCCCACACTTTCATATTTAGGAAGATTATCACATATTTTCGCCATAGTTTCCAGTTAAAAGAATAGTTACATTTATAGCAATTGTTTGGAAGAAACAAACAAATGGACTTGACAAAACAGCAGAAAATCGTGTGCAACAAAGTCCTGCGATACAAGATCTCGCAAAAGTGCTTGGTCGCAAACGATCTTTCCCAAGATTTGAAGGCTCTCTTTATTCCCCTGAAGCACCCAAAAAATTAAAGCTAGTGGACACAAAAAAATAGCAGATACATCCATAGCGTAGGCCACATAATTAACAAATGGAAGATTTTCGTGTCCAACAACTAAAATAAGAACTGTAATTCATTACCTTAATTAATCATTATACAACAGTTGTTACGACCAAGTACTTTGATTGAACAACAGACATTCAGCCCAACAGCAGTCCCTCTCTTGTGATATTGCTTAATTGAGCCATTGTGGCATGATTTTGAAACATTTAGCAGGTCAAAGCTCAAATCAAGGAAAGCCGACAAAACAGCAATGTATACCCCCAAAAAAAGTAAGCAGCGGCTATCCATATGGTTGCCGTATCAATATACCGACATTCTATCCGTACGCAGCGCCCCTCATTGACCAGTTTAGGTCATGTGACTAAAACGAAACCGAACCCTAACTCTAAACCTAACCCTAAGACGCTAAGTACGTGTACTTCGGTAAACGTACCAATAGCACCGGGGTTGTATGTATGGCAACCATACGAAAAGACACTTTCAAAAAAGTATTTGTGGCCCTATATATTTTCAGCAGATAACTTTATCTTGTAAAAACTTGTTTTACTTTGAAATTTTCCAGCAAAGTAGTAGCAATCCATCCATGTCCTTGAACATGGACCTTTGATAACTGGGCCAGTGTTGTCTCCACAGTAACCCCATTGAGGAGGCACAGGTGTGGACTATCTGCAGAGCACAAACACAACGTTCCCTTTGTCTCTGGAACTCACAAACAACAAGCCATGACGCCCAACGTGGATCAAGAAACGGACGTGCACAGTCTTCACGCACCTTCTTTATTCTTGCAGTCGATGGCAAAAGTCTCACAAAGCTGTCACTCTGCCTGACACACACACACACACACACACACACACACACACACACACACACACACACACACACACACACACACACACACACACACACACACACACACACACACACACACACACACACACACACACACACACACACACACACACACACACACACACACACACACACACACACACACACCATCACCCTGTGGCCACAGGCTATAGATTTCCAGGCCCTTCCTATCTCAGATAACCAGCCAATCAATGAACTCTCTTCAATTAGCCAAGCTCCAGCACCTGGTAGCTTTACCGCAGTGTGTGTGTGTGTGTGTGTGTGTGTGTGTGTGTGTGTGTGTGTGTGTGTGTGTGTGTGTGTGTGTGTGTGTGTGTGTGTGTACAAGCGAGGCAATGGAGAAGTGATGGGTGTGTGTGCTTGTTACCTGATAGTAGCTTTCAGAGCACAGATCCAGTCCAATATCTGATGTAGATCTAAGCAAATTGAGTGGCCTCTGACACACACGCACACGCACGCACGCGCACACACACACACACACACAGGCCAGCTGTTTAAAACTCCAACCCATAAGTATATTCACCAGATAACTGGCGGCCCGGGGGCCCTCAGTCAATTTTTTTTGCGGCCCCCAAAGCAAAGCCCCCAAAGTAAAGGAAGATGGAAGGAATATGAAGCCCAATATAATAAACAAAGACACAACAAAAAAAAGAGAAAATGACTTATAAAAAAAAAAAAGACAACAAAGACAGATACAACTACTTAAACAAAAAAATTAGGGAAAAATTTGGGTACCAAATATATTCGGTAACCGAATATTGCAAAAAAAGCTACATTCGGCCTTCGGTGGAGTGAGTTAAAAGCAAGGCTGAATAGTAGCGTGTGACGCAATGACGCAATTCTTAAGCATTGTATTTGGGGCTTGACATACAGGCATATCCGCTTGAACAAAATCGCTGACAGAATCACGGAATTGACCAATGAAAACAGTTAAACGCGGAAATGGACAGAATCGACATGAAATGCCGTCACCGTGGGGCAAAGAACGTTTTTTTATGAGGAAATGTTATCGGGGACCGCTTATTAGATTCACTGCCCTGTCTTGGCTGCATTAAACAACACAAATCATCACTGACTGCTAAATACCGAGCCATCAGTGCCCGTTTAACTTTGCTGTGCCTGTAAAGCTCTGTCCGTTTTTTGTGTAGAACAGCGGCGCTCCATGAAAACGTGATCAGCTTTAATCATCTTCACCTGCTCAGTGTTCAAACTGTTTTGTCTGGCAAACTAAGAATAACTCAGTCCGTGTTGTTCTTTAGTTCTTTTTATGCCAGCATTTTGTCTGTACCTCATAGGTACACATTCACAGTCAGCAAGCTACCTCAAGTACAACCGTTTCAGTGGGAACTTCCGGTTTACAAAATAAAAGTCCGTTGGAGCAACTTTATTAGAATGTTACATTTGAACAACACACCCCCCCCCCCCCCCCCCCCCCCCCCCCCCCGTATTAATGTATTAATGTTCTGATTGGTCATTATTCTAAATGCTGACATGAATATTGATCATGTGGCCCTCAGATCAGCTACAATAACATGATTGTGGCCCCCGCTGTGATAGAGTTGCCAACCACTGCCATACACCATTTCATCCATGCAAAATTTCCCACTCAAATGTTTTAAGCTGCTAAAGTCCTTTACCTGCACACGGTCCTGCAGCTATTCTGATTGGTCCACTGCTTTAATACTTCAGGGTTTTCTCTGATGGATATTTCAACATTAGCATAATGAGATGAAAATGAGAAAAGTGAACTGTCAAGGCTACCAGTAATGGCGAACCACACACAGACACTAGAATGAACTGTTACTCTGCAGGAATTGTATGCTAAACCAAAAATCTGTGAAAATCAAGTAAGAGTATTTCTGACACATGGTTAAATTAATACAGAAAACAAAAAGCAAATTCTTAAATCCTCTGCAACGCTGTGTTTACTTCAGAGTCTCAAAGGTCAACCAACGCCAGGGCAGAATGACGCTCTGCATGCGTGTTTTCTCCGTTACATGCGTGGGTTGACTTGAATTCCTGTTTTTTTCTTTCCACAGCACAAAAAATATATAAATGTATGGCACATCTATCAATTTCATTTCTGACATTATAACACACATTTTTATATGTATACAAACATTTTCCTCATTCACCGATAAATCGTGACGTGTCAAAAGGTAAAGTTTAATATCTAAAATTGCCAAAACATTAGAAATAGATGAATAAAAGGGTAATATCTGAGGTAAATGTTGGGCCTGACGTTGAAACAGGGTCAGAAAAATGTATGAATAACTAAATAAATGTGAAAAATAACAAAATGGAAAATTGAAAATTAAATATGAATAAATCAAAAAAAAAATACAAAAGTTAAAAAAAAAAGTTGTCCAAAAATTAAATATAGATTGATAAATAAAAGTGAAAATAAAAAATAAAACACAAATATAACTCATTTTTATTTTTATTTTTTTTTACTTTTATTCATTTAATCATTTATTTTATACATGTAAAAAAAAAATTGTTTTTTTTTTGGTTTAGTTTTTTATTTTAAATTGTATTCTTTTATTCATTTATTTTAGATTTATTTTGGCAGGTTTGGGTCGCAACAAAACATAAATGTAAATGAGGGGGCTGTCCTAAGTGTGTCTGTGTTAAACTGTTCACCTATTGGCCCTTTTTCATTGATTTATTTAATGATGTGTTCATATTTGTAGTTATATTTTAAATTTTGTGTTTTTATTTATTTATTTGTATTCTTTCTTTTTTATCACGTTTATTAATTTATTCATTTAAATTAAATTTTGGCAGGTTTGGTCCTCCATACAGACGACACTGCTGACACAAAATAAAAAGAGCATAAAATGAACTAAGGGATACTCGTCACAGTATGGCATAAAGGATAAGTGGTACATGGGACAAGAAAAAGGTTGGGAAACACTGTTTTAATGGAAAATAACCAGACACTTGAAATCTCTGATGTTTCATGTGCGGCTGTGTGTATGAATCAGAACAATAAAACAAGCTTTAAAGCCTTCAAAATAAAGCGTCTGTATAGTGTGCTGTGCATGAAGCAGTGATGGGTCTCCCAATGGATATACCACCATCCCACGCATTAACTTTCCTCTCATAAATATGAATACATTTACTGTCAAAGTATGAATTAGCACAGTTGTCTGCAGAATCAGCTTTGAAAAAAAAAAAAAGAATCCAGCTACAAAGCCGTTTACAGCAGAGGAACAGCAGAGAGACTGCATTATCACGGACCAATGGGAGGAAATTAAGAAATCACTCATTTCAAACATGTAGGCCGATGATGGGGTCTCAATGTGTGTCAGCGCGTTTGATGATCATTCAAATTGAGTGACCGCCTTCATTAAAAGCCTTCTTTCCTCCATCTATCATGTTTAATAAACAATCTATCACACTGAGAAAAGCCATAAACTGTGGCTGCGTGATTACGTTGCTCATAAATTTAAAAGGAAACACGTTCTTCAAGCAGAGCTCTGACAACAGGCATTCCATGTCGGGCATAAAACTTAGATTGGCAACGTTTTGTTTTGCTCAAAATTAGCAGCCAAAGAACAATTTTTTAGATTTGTGGTTTCTGGAGGAGATGTGTGACGAATAAAGGCAGTCAGCATATATTTCATGCCAGTGCAAAAGTCGCATAGCATTTTAGAACCAACCGTAGGTTTTAACCCTTATTAGTAGAGCTGAGTAAAAAAATGGATGCTGGAAGTCAGAAGTTTAGAACCAACGTATTAATATTCAAGTAAAATTTGAAAGATCAATCAATCAATACTGAATCGAAACCTAATTGTGATTAATCGATTCAAAACCTTATTAATTGGAATCAAATCGTGGCCATAATACGCAGCTCTACTTATTAGTAATGTCCAGTTAAAAATGTGCCGACATGCTACATTTTTACTGCTTTTATTGTTGATTTTTTCTATATTGTCTGTCTTGGTTTTTTTTAAATCTCGCACAGCTTGATTTAATAAGTTCTGTCTAAATGTTGTAGTTTTAGTCACAAAAAAGGCACACTGGGTTGCCTTTTTTGTATATTAAACGCTAAAAGCAGACAGTAGAGCAGACATGGGCTCATCTGTAAACAGTTGCATTTACTGGTTCAATAAACAGGAAGAGATTCAAATTCTGATGTAGCTGGTTATGATTTACAGTCCGCATAAACAGGACTGAATCACAACATACTGTAACCTAACCGGTAGAGTGGACTTGAGCTCGACTGTAAACGGTCGCATTTACAGACCCTGGAGTCCCTGTTAGCTTACCAATAAACAGGAAGAGATTAGTCACCTTTATAATAAGTGTTGACTAGTCCACTGGGAGTGAGGCCCAAGGCCAAGGCAGGCTGACTGGATAATACTGTCATGTTTAATAATAATATCATGTTTTTCTGCAGTCAGTGCCTTCTCCTCGGCCTTCTCTCTCTGCTCTGTTTCAAGTGTCTTGAAGCTGGAGTTGACAGTTCCTGATCTGTGGTTCACTAGTGGTTCTAGTCTGGGACACTCTGATGTTCTATCTGCTGCCACCTCTGAACCTGGTTCTGCAGGAGATTTCTTCCTGTTGTTGTTCACGTGGATCTTGTTGGGTTTTTTCTTTCTTATTATGAATTATATATTTTGATAAGCGCATTGAGATGACTTTGTAAATTATTCATAGCACCCCATGAGAGTTTTTCATGTCTGATTACACTCTTTCTCCCTATAAGGGGATGATAGTCAGAATTACAGGAAATAATTATAGTGACTACATTTTAGGCAACAATTGGGCAATTCTGAGCAAATGATGAATGTTAAGCTAACTGGATTTTTATTGCTCTTTTATGACCAATGAGTATGACCTATGAATTCTAAAGCACTTTAAAATATCAGCTCATTCACACATCAATGGAACAGAGGTACCACGCAAGGCACTAGTCAACCCAGGGTTCCTACAGCTTCAGTCAAATTACATTTAAGACGTTTTAATGCTATTTGAAATTAAATTTAGGACCAACTTCTCAGTAAACATCAATTACATAGGGTTAGAGCAGCCCTTCTCTACACTAAAGTGTAATTGCAGATTCACTGCTATAGGGGGCAGCGGCACTCTCATGTGTGTGACTGTGTACTCTATTAGAGGCCATAGAGCAGGGGTTCCCAAACTTTTCAACCCACGACACACAATATATATTATCTTTGCCCTCTAGACGAGGGTAACGCTTGCGCTCCGAAGACATTGAACTCACCTCGTTTTCAAGCGAGGACAGCAAACCGGGCTGCTGCCTGGCCGGGGGCGGTGCCCTTACAGCTCCACAGACGCTGGTGCTTCCCCCACGAGCACGCCCGCGGCAAGCCCGTTGCTTGACGGTCAAGGCCGAGTGCCCATGTGTGCGAGTGCGCGGCCGAGGCCGAAGCAGTCTGCGGGGGGGGAGAGTGAGACCCAGACCCCACTGGAGGAAATGGGGCGTCAATTAAAGACGTTACACCCCAATCACGCTGATTAGCCGCTTCAGTTTTTTCAGCAAAAAACGTGCCGAATATTACCAACAATCATCCCGCTTTGTGAATACCACTTCAGTAAACCAGCGAGCACTGTTAGCACACCTAAACAGAGGAGCTGATACTGCCAGCAGCATTAAACATGGTCTTTTTCATGCTGGAGGAAACAAATGCTGCAAAAATACAATTTGATGAAGCAACTGACAGCAATGCTGACTGTTTATTTATTGTTTATGTATGCTTTGACATGACAAACTAATAATAATAATAATATTTATTGAGTTTATTTAATTTAATTTTTCAGTATCAAATGGTTCAAGTCAGTCAAAATTACCTGCAGCACTTGTATATATGTATAAATCATCCTTTATATATATATATATATATATATATATATTATTATTATTATTATTATAGTGTTTCTGTTTTGTTTGTTTTTTGTTCTTCGCACCATCCACCAAGATAAATTCCTTGTATTGTTTTTCAACTGTACTGGGCAAATAAAACTGATCCTGAAAATGTTTTTAACAATAACAATAATAATAATACAAATAATAATAATAATAATAATATAAATAATACATAACCATTTCTGTTCGGATCAGAAAGGCAAAGGTGGGAACAGCACAAGATGGATTCTGGTGTTTGCGAACACCAGAATCCATCTTGCAGGCAAGGTTACCAATTGTTCACAAATAAGGTATGAGTCAATGAATTAGTTGTGTGGAGTCCCTCAAGGCTCCGTTTTGGGTCCTGTCTTATTTTTGTTGTATTTGACCCCCTTGGGGAAGACAGTCCAAAGGTCTAGTGATGTTTCTTACCACCTATTTGCTGATGATATCCAGCTGTACCACTCCTTTAAGCCGTCTGAGATGCAGAAGCTTAACTCCCTACTCCATTGTTTAGTGGAAATAAAACAATGATTAAGCGATAACTATCTGCAGCTCAATGCAGAAAAACAAAAACACTGAGTATTGCCCCTGATGACTCCAGGGATTAAACAGTACTTGGGTGACTTAGGCCAGATTGCGAAACCAAGCCTTGGAAACTTGGGAGTTATCTTTGCCAAAAACATGTCATTAGTGCAGCACTGTAAGCAGCTGATGAGGAACTGCTTCTTCCAACTAAGGAAAATATCTAAACTCAGGAAAATGGTGTCACAGAATGATTTGGAGTTCATCATTAATGCTTTTGTGTCTTCACGTTAAGACTATTGTAATAGTTTGTTTTCTTGTCTGAACAAGAAGGAGCCGTCTCGACTGCAATTAGTGCAAAACTCTGCAACAAGAATTCTGACCCATACAAATAGGAGGACTCACATATCCCCTATTCTAAAAGACCTCCATTGGCTGCAAGTGTCTTATAGGATATGTTTTTAAATTCTGGTTCTAGCCTTCAAAGCCTTGCAAGGTCAGTAGGATTTCCTCAGATTAAGAAGAAGAAGAGATAAAAACACCCAGAACAACAATATGTCCCTGCGAGCTTCTGCTGCCTGACCTCTAATAATCATCAAATGCTTTACGTTGACTGATTTGTAGACATCGAGCAGGTTGTAGAATACAGTGAAATTCTGATAATCTCAGATGGTTGATGATTTGCACCTTCTTCAACCAATAGCATACCAATAAGAAAGGAGGCCAATTGGCATTGCTGTGAGCCAATTAAAGCAGTCGGGCATGTGTGAATTATAGCACGAAGCGACTTATATGTGGATTTCTCCAGGAAAACATCAACTTTTTGGAAAGCAGTTAAAATCCAAATGCAACATATAGTCCCAACAAGCGCTGGGCAAATATTTTTTTCTCAAAATGGCGATATACAATGTACTGTAAATCTCAATATTTTTAACTCAATAAAGTCTTAAGGGAAAGACAATTCTAGGTCAAATCTGCTGGTGAAAAATGCCACACGGGCACATTTATGAAGAAACAGCTGCACAATATGTTCCACTTTTGGCTTTTTCTCCTCTAAGGGGCAGCACGTGTGAGTGAGTTCTGTAGTGTTGCTTGTTCAGGGGAAGGTCTGTGTTAGTATGCACTCAGACTGTGCTTTTCATGCTGTTCTGAGAAGTAGTGAAAGCAGCAACTCTTTGAATGAGTATTTGAATACAAAATGAGCTATAAAATGAAAATATGTCGATATAGGCGATACTGTAATTTTTCTTAACAAATATCTTGAATCTCGATGTATTGCCCAGGCCTAGTTCCAACTGCAAGACTCTAACTATTGTTTACAGCCAATGACTGTCAATAAAAAAAACTCCTTATTACCAACCTGCATGTCAGTAGGAGTGTGACGGTATCTCGATACAGCGATATATCGCAATATTTTTTTGCACGATCGATTATTGATATGCTCGCGCTATATATTGATTTTTTTTTTTTTTTTATCAAAACTTTTTCTGCTTTTTCACTAAAATGTGCAGGTAGGTCTTCACAGAAATGTTGTCACTGTTTGTTGAAGGAACCAATATATTGTTTACTGGAATATTGCACTATAATGGTGTGACTGGAAAGAAAGACCCTATTTTTTGTTTACAGAAAGTACTATTGGAGATGCTTATTCATTTACATTGGTGTGTTGACACTTATTTACAGAAATGTTGCACTAAAATAGTGTCACTGTTCATAGGACACTTTTTCAATTTATTGTCTTTCAGAGATATAAAACAAAAATTGTATTTTTTCACTTAATCGATTTTTTGTTGTTATGTCACATTGTCGTGGATTGATTTTTGACCAACATACAGTTTCAATAACCGCAGTATTGTCATATCATGAGATAATCGTTATTGTGAGCTTTGTATCGTGTATCGTATCGTGAGGTACCCAGAGGATCCCACCCCTACATGTCAGGATGATGTTCAAGTTTCAATTGTTGTCAACAGTTTTAATTATAAATTAATTGATCTCCTGACACCTTTATTCCTATTTAGGGAAAAAGGAAACCAGAATACCCGGAGAAATAAACACTACAACAGGAAAAACAGCAGTGCTAATATTCCCATGCCTGCAATGTTATTTCAACGTGTAGTATATTTGGTGTTCCTACGTAGTTGTTGAGCTTTCATTTGTTTCCTGCAGGTTTGTGACAAACAAAGCAAATAGAACAAGCCAGAAATAACAAAAAGTGTCGCTCAAAAAAACAACACAAACTGATGTGCAGGAAACAAGATAAAGACGAAAACATAGTTCCTCACAGTTCCTTATGAAGAAAAAAGGGATTTCTGATGAGAAGAAACCATAATTCCAGAATTCAATATAAATAGAGAATTTCTGAAAGGTAATAAGCTCTGAAATGCACTTTAATGAGTTAGTCTGAGGAGAAAAAAAGTTACAGATTGTTCTTTCAAAAAATGATTGTCGACTATTTGTGCATTTCAAGACAAAATCATCATTAGACGGAGGAAATCGTATCGTTCCAGACTGTGTTACACAGGGAAAAAGTCACTTCAATTTCAGGCGGTGATTGCGATCTGACAGCTGAAAACGCAACGATTTACCATCGGAACGGTCCAAGCCTTCACTCACACACGCAGTCCCTCAAAGTGACTAAACCCCTCATCCACACACACACACACACACACATGCACACATGCACACACACACACACACACACACACGCACACACACGTAGATAGGCTCATTTAAACCAACACACTAATCTTTAGGTTATAAAAATATTTCCACCCCCACCCACGCAAACACAACTGAGCCAATTAAACGCGAACGGATGCAAAGGAAATTGGAAAACCTTTTTGTGACAGCAGGATGTTTTTCCTTTTGTGACATGTAAAAGATGCTGCACTACGGCAGAAAGCGGCATTCCAAACTGAGTCGGCACACACACACACACACACACACATGCCCTTGTACACACAGGAAGACATAAGCAAGACATAGTGATGAGGGAGAAGCGATGAAAGATGTTAGAGGAATGGTGGGGAGGAAGATTAGAGAAAAATAGAATAAACATATCTCAGTGAGCTGGGGGGAAAGGAATAGAAAAATGAGGACATTACAAAAGTACAAGGCTGCAAAAAAACCCAACAGGAAAAAACTGTGCAACCAATAGCACAATTTAAGACCGACTTGCACAAACTCATTCACACCATGTGGTTATCATGAAGTCTAATGACTTCATTATGAGGCAGTTTCTTGGTTTTTGTCTAGGTGAGCACCTTATTGCTCTTTGCAAACAATAATATATAAATTATAATAAGTTATTTTTACTATAGTTTGAGTCTGCAAATGATCTACAACTTTCACAAACCAGAAAACTAAGGCTGTCTCCTTCATACTGATGCGTTCAAACTCAGCCAATCGTACTTGCTTTCCAATCTTTTGAAGCTGCTGCCAGTTTGGGTGAGTTTCTCTGCCTTGCATTTAAATTGTTTTGTTTTCTGGGTTTTTTTTGGACAGACATGACTTGTTTTATTCACATAAATGTTTGTAACTTACAAAGAGACGTGAGAAATAAAACTAAGCCAAAGTAGATTTGTCAACAAAAACTACAACTTTTTTGGCAGATTTTGAGAACATTTTTTTTGTTTGTTTTTTTTAATGGGATTTATGGGATCCTGGTTTGTCCTTTGGAAGCGATTTGATTGTATTTCAGTATATATTGATGTATGCAATGGTAAAAACTGAAGAAACATCTTGGATTTGAGTTGAAAAGTTCATCAAAAAAAGAGTCAAGAAGGTCCAGTTGCTTTACTCAACTTACACAAAGTTTTGTCTTATCCTGGTAGTTAAAACTGCTAGAGAAGATACATTTATATCAGATAAAGACATAGTGTAGGCTTCATAGATCAATAAATCAAAGATCATTTGCTCACGATAAAAAGATGTAAAAGTTGAAATTGCCACTTGAAAGTTTGTCTTTAACTTCATTGTAAACCCTCGTTCATATTTTTGGAAATGTTTCACACATTGCATTGTGGGAGGTGGAGACTCATATAAATAAATTCACTTAGTGCTCTATTCTCCCCTGCGCGTAAGTCCAAAAAGCCACGTAGCAGCACTGTTTTTGGCTGTGCGCTATTCTCCCACTGTACTTAAGTCAGTTGCTGCGGGTTTTCATCCCAGTTGCGCACTGTGGGTGGAGCAGCCCTGAAATGTGGGTGTTTCTATTCAAATCTAGTCATATTCTCCCGTCTGCTTAATTGATTTTCTTCTTACACGCTTCTAACCCTGGAATAAGTGCAGCGCCCCGATAAGGTGAAACATTATATTGCACTAGAAATATGGACTTAGTTACATTTGAAGCCACACAGACTTGTGCATAGCGCAGCAGCAGCTGTGATCACTCAGCTGCTGCTGCGTGATCATTTAAAACTCTGACAGACGCAGACTTCTGTCCACGTTGGTCACAGTTTGATCCACTGCAGAGTGAAACAAGCTGTCATGTGCAGATGAGGATGAACCAGAAACTGTTCCCACACATATTTTAATGAGGCCCAGCTCAGGTCGTTTTAAACAATTGATATTTAAAACTGTGTATTATGGAAGCCAATGGCTTTGTTTCACTGCAAACATCCCTCTGTATTAAAGCAGGACGCTCTGCAGCTGCGTTTTTTCCTCATATCTACAACATCTAACTCTGTCACGCTTTACAGCAATGATGATGACGACGACGACGACGATGATGATCAACATGTTACATTGTTTATCAATGAAGGCGTTTCAATTTAAAAGTGAACTTTATCATTTCCACAGATTTTAATGACATTTACAGGCGTCGGGAAAACTCTATGTTGCATGATTTCTAGACCGCCCAAAAAAGAGACACCACCACCCCCTTTCCTTCAGCCCGCCTTTATTCACAGAATACGCGGTTTTGCTCTACTTACACGTGGTAGGCGTGTCTGTAGCCTGGACTAGAGAATACGCGTAGGAGAGAATAGACCCCACAGTGGGAGGTCTATTCTCCAGATGGGAGAATAGACCCCACAGTGATTTACTTGAAACCATTTTTGTTCCCGCTTGTTCCTGGTATTCCCTGTGATATAATCTCAATCTGCGAGACAATCAACTTTGACCAGATTTGGATCTTTCCGTGTGAGCCCCGAAACAAGCATCCACCATTGTTCTGCCACAACTTCCAGTCACAGAAATGTGACTGAAACACCAGAAATGTATTGGGAAGTCACTTTGATTTCTTGTGTTTCCCCCCAAAAAAACTCTGCCATTGTAAAAATGAAGTAAAAACACTTTTACGCATCTGTCTACGGGACTCCACATCCCACGATACAATGCACAACTAATAGCTATGTCTGATTAAAAGTTTTTTTTCACCAGCAGATTTAATTATGCATATTTCATATCTACTCACTGATTTTCTACATTGGTGCAAGTTTATCTCACAACCGACACACAAAAAATCCCAGTCATTGTTCCCAAATTCGAATTAGAATCTCAATTACCTTTGCAGATGTGTTTTTAGATGGCAGTAGAAAACCAGTTACCTAGAAAACACCCACACACTTATGTAGAAAAGCCAAATTCAGCCAAAAATGCCATGTAAACAAGGGGATGCCAGTTTGAATCCTGGAATTGGCAGAAAACCTGGACAACCATCCCTGTGAGTCCTTAGGTCTTTACAGTAAAGTGTCAAATGCAGAGAACGAATATTTCATATTTATGTCAGAATATGGCAGAAAAAGTAATTTTACTCATGCACTAAATAAAAAACCCACTATTTGACCCTTGGGGCTGCTTGGTCAATGAGAACATTTCACTGCCAAGCCCTTAAACACTAAGCTACCAGTAACAAGATGATGTCAAAACATGGTGTGGATGGACCAATTAAATAAAGCATCAAGAAGTAGGAGCAACAATAGTTTCAGGTCAGCAATAGCAGGAGAAAACCACAGTGTATTTTGATTTATTTTACAACTTCCTGGCTAATAAAAAATCACAACTATATGCACATATGAATATAGTGTGGACATTTGAGTGTCAGCGAAGAGAACGAGACCCAGAAAAGCAGACTTGGTGAATAAAAGCTGGGCAGTAGAATCACACGTTGCTCCCAGAGCAGATGGACTCACAGTTGCACACGGCAGCAGGTCGTGTCCCACAAATACATGCGAGTACATGGAGAGAATGTATTTGCAGTGTGTAAAAGGCTTCCAAAGGTGTGTTCATTGTTCCTACACACACACTCCTGGACTTCTAATATTTTGTTGACTTTTTTTTTAATATTGAGTAGCCACTTCATGTGCTCAAGCAATGTTTCTCAAATGGGGGTACCTGTACCCCTAGGGGCACGTGACGGCACTACAGGGGGTAATTGAGAGCGAGAGAGTGGAAAAGTATCAAGTAAAGTGTCAGTTCTGGTCCCACCCCAGGCGTGAGATGACCGGAAATGCTAAATGTTTTTTAACCTTGGGTCGGGACCCCATGTGGGGTCGCCTGGAGTTTAACTTCTGAAAAATTAAAAGATTTTTGAAATTCTTTAATTATTATTATTATTTTAAATTAAAACAGTATTTCTACACTTTTATTTTGTGAAATATAAATGTAGTTCAACTAAAGTAAAAAAAAATATATAAATAAATATATAACATTCAACTAAATATTGTTTCTTTCCACTTATTTATAAAATGAGATTCTTTAAAATTTGTGCTTGGATTCAGAAATAAGAGAAAGTGGGTACTTGAGTCAAAAAAGTTTGAGAACCACTGCACTAAAGTAACGATTTTCTATTAAAGTAAATTGGACTCTGGTTGAATATATGGTTAATGTGCTTTGAAATTTTGCGTACAAGATATAAAATACAATCAGAGATTTGTGTCCTTGCCACATAACACACTGCAATGCATACACACATACTGTATACCAAACTCATCTGTTCATCAATAAGCTGGGGAAAATTAAGTCTCATATGGTTGGGGGATAAATATTTGATTTGCAATTAGCTTTGAGTTGTATGACGTGTGAGGGAGTGAAAGTGGATGTTGGAGTGTGTGTGTGTGTGTGTGTGTGTGTGTGTGTGTGTGTGTGTGTGTGTGTGTGTGTGTGTGTGTGTGTGTGTGTGTGTGTGTGTGTGTGTGTGAGCACACTTGTGATTAATCACAGTGTTACTAGTAGAAGGTGGTGCGATGCCCCGAGGCTGTACTTTCCTCTGATGAGATCTTGACAGCTAAAGTTTATTCCTCTCTCTCAATTTCCCTCCTTCGTTCCTTCCCTTCCAAGATCCGTCATCGCTTCTTTTTCCTCCTCGCCTTTAATTGCTCCCTCTATCTCTCCATCTCTTATTCATCATTCCAGTGTGCTTCATCCCAACATTCCCCCCTCTCCCACTAACTCCCTGCTAATCAAAATGAATCTCTTACCATCCTTCCCCCTACCCACACTTTCTTCACCTGCTCTCATTACTTACCATCAGTGGCAAGCCTTACAAATAGTATCCAGGCCTTCAGATTCAGTGGGGAGTTGCCCAAATTAATGCACCCCTTAATAACGCCACTATGAAGTCCAAATTGCAAGCATTCAACTTAGCAAGAAACCTGGCTAAGATCATTCCAAACCTCAACACAACAATCCCAAATGTAGCCAACATGATAATCCATCCTCCTTTCTTTGAGCAAAAAGACTTCAATGACTTTCAGTTCCAACAGTAAATATTTCTATAGCCATGGAGGTAAAGGATGCAAGTAACTCTGTCCTGTTGTATTCATGACATACAGTACGAACACAAAAGTCTCATGTTGGGTCTCTCCATGCACTTGGTGCCACTGAGATTCTCACAACCGTAACGTTAATGTTCTCAAACTAACCCCTTTCTTTGTTCAATGGTGTCAAATTGGTGGTTCTTTATTTTTCTTAACCTTTTCATTATTGAGCCATTTCTCAGTTCAAAGAGATCTCAGTTCTCTTTGAACTGAGATCTCCAGATTCTCCAAATCTTCTTGTAAGCACCACACCCTGCAAATGCCCCGTTGTGGTTTGGTGTCACTTGGCTCAAATTTAAAAGCTCTCTGACTTTAAACTTCAAGTCAAATACTTACAAATAACAGATATTCCCAGCACTAACTCCTCAGAGGTTGTAAGAGGCAGTGGTCTAGAGGTGGTGGACAATCGCTTTACCTTGCCGAGTCAAGTTAGTCACATTCAGTCTTGGTCAACCTCTCCTCACGATATAAGGCTTTTCTGCAGAAGTCTGCATTGAAAATTGATTATTAAGCGTGTCTGAGACCAAAACAATCTCCCCTCATCCTCCAGCTATTGTGTACAGACTGCTGCAGACGTGTCGTCTTGTGTTTTTCATGTAAATTAGAGAATAGCAAGGGTAAGTTTGTCGTGACTCAGGAGGTAGAGGGGTCATCTTCTGATCTAGAGGTTGGGGGTTTGAGCCCAGTCAATACCTGTCTATGTGGCAAAGTGACCTCTTTGTTCTGCTTAAGACCCGAGCTGCAGCGTTCTGAACTCGCTGTTTGATGCTCTTTTGGTGGATTCCTATCAGAAGACCATTACAATAGTCCAGTCTGCTGGAAATAAAAGCATGGACCAGTCTTTCTGAGTCAATATACCTTTCACTCTGGAAATGTTCTTTAGGTGATAGAAGCGGTTTTGGTGATAGATTTGATCTGACTGCTGAATGTCAGATCTGAGTGAATCAGAACACCAAGGTTTCTGACTTGGTTTTCAGCTTTTAGAGATTGAGACTGAAAGTACTCGCTGACAGCAGACCTATTTTCCTTGTTACCAAAGACAATCACCTCCAACTTGTCGTGATTTAGTTGAAATAATTACATTTTGACACATTAAGCAGTTTAATTCTTCAAAGCAGTCACACAACACCTCTAAGGTC
The DNA here is from genome assembly GCF_900634775.1 of Gouania willdenowi. Classification (NCBI taxonomy): domain Eukaryota; kingdom Metazoa; phylum Chordata; class Actinopteri; order Blenniiformes; family Gobiesocidae; genus Gouania; species Gouania willdenowi. Next base: position 13,915,452 of record NC_041049.1, read on the forward strand.
TATGGTCATTTGGGTTCAGTGAAAGATATAGTTGTGTGTCATCTGCATAGCTCTGATAATCGACCTTACAGCTTTGTAGAATTTGACGTAAAGGAAGCATATAAAGCCTGAACAGAAGGGTCATTTTCTTACTCTCTTTATGTCTCTACAGTATCTTTCCTCCCACTCTCTCCATCCAATCTTCTGGTTCTCTGCCTCTATAGGTGGTTAGCGATGTGGAGGTCAAATCATATTGACCCTGTGAAATGAACAGCTTTGCATCGTACCTCATGTAGGTAGGAATATGTGTGTACGTGTACATAAGCGCTAACGCATGCAGCTCCAAAGTATACAATCTACGCACATGCAGTTGGATTTACCCGTCAGCGGACGCTGAAACAATGCCAACATGACCTCAAGATTTGGCCTCACTATGATGTGTTACAGCAAGGTCTGATGCTGCCGATCTTAAATCCATTACATCCATTGATGTGACATTTTAAAAGGTCACATTTTTAATTTGAGGAAAAACCGAGGCCACAACGCGGTGCAGATAGGGTTCAAAGAAACGGCTTGCCCAAGTCTGGCTCTGTTATCTGTAGTGTGTTTTAATGCCACAAATGGCTGAGGAGTGATTAGGAGCATATACATATTTAATGCAATTCTTTTCTTCTTTTTTTTTTAAAACTCATCTTGATGACAATTAAGACATGCAGAAGGTTAAATCACAAGATAAAGATCTTCAATTTGTTATTGCTTGGTTGTCCCAGAGTGCTAAAACAGCACTGAAGTCTCCAAGGCTCTACAATTAAATCAATTTAAGTGTTTGAATGTTGAATCCTCCGAGACAGGGACGTGTGATCAGACGACAAGTAGAAAGTAAATTCATTCAAGAGCTTGTGCTTTAATGGGGCAAATGGTTATGATTTTCAAATTATTTTTCTCTCAATGAAATGATAGAGTTGATTAAATAAGAACACATTTGTTTAAAGATCTCTTTTTATCATCTATTTGACTTTTTATTAGTTTTCTATCAAGACTAAAATAGCATTGGCCAAATATGTAGCTCAGATGTCTTGACTACAAAATTCTCAATCTGAAAATGTAGTTTAATGTTAAATAGGAAAGAAATGAGCATCACATCCTTTAATTATCGTAAGTTGTCATGTCTGACTGTCCATGGACACACATTTTTTTTTGTGTTGATTATCCCACAGATGCTTAATTGGATTGGGTAGAGGGAATTTTGGGGGCACAAAACTAATAAACTATTTGAAATCAACTTTTAAATCTCAGGCTGGATTAAATGATGCTTTGTTATTGTATTTTTATTAGGTGGACAATAAATTCCCTATTTTTTTGGCTTCCGGGGTGAAAAAAAATGCAAAAGTAACGATTACCAAAGCTTCATCAGACAAAAGTTGTGAAGCAAAAGTGAATTGTTTTGCAGTTTACAAAAAAATAAGTAATTGTCAGAAATCAATCCATGAAATGGATATTTGTAGGTGTTCCTTTTCTTCTCTAATAAACACCGTCACTCTGCAAACCATTTACAATTAGCGAGTTGTACAATAACTCAAAATCTCATTTTAAAACTTTCCTTGTCTTTTGCATTCCCACATGGGCAGGCAGACAAAAATATAAATCTCCACTTAGATTAGATTTTTCTTCCAGTGAACACGGTCAGCTGTGATGTGTAGATTTAGAGAGATAATCAACACTGAGGCCTCAAGAGAACCGGCCCACGTTAGCAGCCAATACTTCTGAGGCCTTTCATGTACAGTACATGCACATTTACTGTATGTGATGCATCTTAAACACAGATAAATGAAGAGTTCAAGAAGGATGCAGAGACCCTTTGGCCGTTTGAGGTCAAATTTATGTGTATCATTTACTAACTTTATTTCAATATTAACTTCAGCCCACTGAGGAATTCTCTGCACTACTGTTTAGTAATTGTTAAATCAAAATGTCTCTAAAACCATAATCTTAAACTGGGGTTGCGTTAACCGTATATTTTCCATTGTTGACCAGGTTTTTGTTAAATGTTAACGGAATAAGCTGAAGGTCATTCGTCATTTTGACAGATTGCAATTCACACCCCAAACAACATAGGTGGAATTTGAGATTCTTGCCGAGATTAATGTTGTAGATTCATGATAAAATCAGGTCGGTGGCCGCTTTCTGCTTTGTTTTTTCTGCAGTACCATACATGAACTGCTGGGCGCAGTGTTGCTTCACCATTTACATTGTGAAGAATTGCGCAACAGAAGAAAATGATGGTCACAAAACTCAAGCCCCAAAAAAAACTTGTATTTTTAAAAGAACAACAAATAAATTCACATATATATATTTGTACAGTCACTGTGTTTTATGGCACTTAAAATATTTGTATTATGTACATGATATTAAGAATTGTATTTTTTTTTTATTAATTTAAGAAAACTGTAATGAAAACTTGACCATATATATATATATATATATATATATATATATATATATATATATATATGGGATTACAGTATAAAGCGAGAGGCTCTTGCCAGGTCTCCGTCACTGCAGCACAAATAGCTCACACTGATGACACTTTCATAGAAACTATTATCATTACAAGTAGTAAAAGTAGTTTAAAGGTCCCCTATAATGCTATTTTTCACCCATCTCCATTTGTTCTAAGAACCTCAAAAACATAGTATTTAGTCACTTTCTGAGCAACTCTACACAAACAGGCTGATTTGCAGCCTACTTATGCATATTCATGAGTGGGCGTGTCTATAGACAGGACACTGACCTCCTGCCCGCACTGTGATGTAGGGCCAGAGACCGGCCCGCCCTCCTCTTACCCACTCTGTAGCCGAGCTCATGCTACTTTATAAATACGAGACAGAGCGTGGGGGCGGGGCGTTCACTGGTACATACATAGACTGTAGAAAATACATACATAGCACTGCATGAAGGAGGCTGAAATGCTCACCTTTGTGGGCGTGTCTGTTTACATGTCAATCACAGCAGAGAGCTGATAATGTTTAAGGCACAAAAAAAGTCGATTTAGCCTAACATGGGCCCGTTAAAAGTTGCTTGGATACTGTGTAGCAGCTAACTGTAAGAAGACTTCTACGAATGCAACACTTTGCTGGCCATACAAATAGTCACAATATCACCAGTATTTATAGTTAGGTGTTGTGACGAATTCTGTGGCTCAGCGAAATTATTTCACTTAGATTTGCAGATACTGGGCATAAGTGAAAATTACAATGTTTTATTAAAGATTACAAACAAACCAAGCATCGTTTGGCACTTTTATTACCAGATGTCAACATGATTTTTTTGCATAAGATAAGATGATGTTAAATAAATGGAGAATGTTGACATAGGGACTTCAATTTGCTAAGCTGCGACAAGATTTCCTCCCACTGAAGGGAGTCCTTGTTGATCACGAAACTCCTCGTCTGGCCGACTTCTCATCACTTCACTTGGAGAAATGTTCCCTGATTTAAAACTTTGGCTGAAGTGGAGCTTGTAATTCTAGGCTTCAGCGTGGCAGCAGAACATAAATTCAGTCTCCAGAACAAACAGCAGAGCAGCCATGAAACGTCGCCTGTCAAAAACCTCATGCCAGGAGCTTCTGCTGAAATCCCATTTCAGACATTTCATTACACACATGTATTCTCTGTTCAGCTTGTTCGGACTGAATATTCATTGGAAATTAAATTGTATTCAATGTGTCAAATGTGATCATTTTTAAAAATTAACGTGACGTGTAAAAATAGTTTATGATGGGATTTTTATGAAGCTGTCAGTCAAAATAACAGACAATGAACAAGTCTTGTTCAACCTCTGATCTATAGTCAAGTCAACCTACAACTTAGCACTGGAACCAGTATTCCTTTCCCTTCCTTTAAATTGATCTTCCATAGCAGTACCCAAAAGTCATCCAAAGTTAAAAGTCAGTGACCATTTCCAGGAATTGGGCAGCAACGAGTTAGAAAAGGAGCCAACGTGAAAACTTGACAATTTCTCCTTTTTGCTGAATGAATTTCAAAGCTTGTCTGCTATAAGTGAGCCTGTGTGCACACAACCTGACTGCTCCAGATAGCAACAAAGTCCGCTTTGAGAGAACAATGTCATTGCTTGCATGGATGCAAACAAACACAGACCAAACAAAGACGCTCAAAAAAAAAAGAGTAGAAGTGAGAGATTGTGCATGGCCATTGTGTATGGCTGTGAAGTTCAGATGTCAAAGCTAATGCTAACATGTGTGAGTCGAGAAAACAGCTAAAGATAGAAAAGTAATAACGTTGAATGACTGGGTGAGAAAAGAAAATAGATTCTGCTTCTTTTATGGGTTTTGTTGACAGGTTTTACACTGAATTCAACAGCAAGTTTAAAGACGATTTAAAAACACACTTTTCAATATCTAGGCATAAGTAGCATTCGGATAATTCCTTTCTCGAGTCTACTTTCAGATTTTTAAACTTATTTAGAGCTTTCCTGTGATATTAATTCCAATGTCAAAGAAAAATTGACTCATTTTAGGCCTAGCTATAATTTATACGTCTCAACTAAAGGCTGTGAAAACACAGATTAGATCAGAAGATTGATATTTACCAAAGATCATTAGAGTTTATTACAGCGTAGGTCAACATTTCTCAACTTTGGCCATCATTTACTCCTCTAATAATAACACTGTGTTCATTCCTCACAATAATTCTGGAATGATCTAATTCTGAAGGTATTACAAAAATGTTACGGTTTGAGAAGAATAAATGCAGAAAGGCTTTAGAACAGATATCAGAAAAAGATGATGTACTTTTATATTGAAGGGGATTTAGCATATATGTGGCTGTATTTGTGTGGCTAACTTTTTCAAAGTATTTAAATTCGTACATGCTAGAAATAATTGAGTTTTAAGGGGGTTTTTTCCATCTTTTTATTCTCAATTCCCTCCTACATTTGTGTCCTTGGAGTTTCAATCAGACTCAGAGAAGTTTAACCACACAGAAGGTAAACTTTATCACTCCATCTACTGTACTTAGCCGCCTGCACTTCCTACTGGAACAATAAAAGCTGGAATGAAGACACAAAGTGCTGATAGGTCTCTGCTGCCTAAAGGTTGGAGGCTTATTTCAACACTGACTGAGATCTTACTGAATACGGCACTAAACTACTGCATTTTAGACAAAATGGAGAACCCTTCGTCACAATTTGCTGGTGTACATGTGGAAGCATCTGCGGTAAAACTGGTTCTGCATAACCATTACCAAATATATCGCCTGGCATGACAGGAAAAGAGAATGAAAGGCCATAGGGGCTAAGAGATCTTCTCAAATGGGTTTGTTTGCACGTGTGTGTGTGTGTGTGTGTGTGTAGATCTGCTGATTTTCTCTCCTGACAAATGTTTGAAATGTTAGTTTTGGTAGCAGGTCTTTAAACTTTTTGATGGCCTGCGGTCAACCTAGAAAAGAGTACAACCCAACTGGTTCTATGTGAAAGTAGGACTGTATTAGCTCAAATAAAATTGGTAAAATTTGTGGTAACCTTGGCTACCAAATTAACACTTGATATCTTCTAAACATACTGTGATTTATTAAAGAGTAACTAAACCCCAAAACCACTTTATTCTGCTAAAAAAATGTGATGGGTAGGAAGTAGTGTTGTTGAGCGACATTTTACCCGGGGTTTCCACTGGATACGTCTCCGCTGCACCACGGCACCGATCCGGTATTACACCGCTGTCTGCCGTCCGGTAATTCACACCGGTTGTGTTTTGAGTGCGCCACGGTGCCCTCCGGTTGAACGACTGTGATGTCACGAGACAGAGCAGTTCTCACGATATTCATATAATCGCGTGAGAACGCAGTTAAATGTATGTGTTCTAAACGCAACAATAAACAGGTCAGTGTTCCTAACGAAGGAGAACAAGAAGGTTGGATTCCCTGGATTTGTCATAGACACATTTTTTATCAACAGCCAACAGAGAAGAGATAAAACTGCACCAGTAAAACATGAACTAAATCAAAGTTGCTGCAGTTTACAGTGAGTTACAGTATGAGAGGAAACAATATAGTGAATGTGAATTTGTTTTTACACATTATGACGTTTTGGTGATGTAGTTACTTGAAATATAATCTGAAGTGTTTTATTTTGAAAAGTAACCCGATGTTTTATTGCGGAGTACGTGCTTAATTTCCTGTTTAGCTTCATTTGCTCTGTGTTAATTGATGCATTGTGCTCCGGTGTCCGCCAGAAATACAAGTCCTGCGTATATGTGGCAGAGGGCACCGGACTACCGCATCTGGGAAGGAGCTGACACGCACCGCAGCGGACCTGGTGGAAATAAACGCATAGAATAAAGTGGAAACCTATCAGCTCCGGTGACGCGGCGGTGACATAACGCAGCGGAGCCGCATCCAGTGGAAACTGGGGGTCAGTCAAAGTATTTTAATGTGGTGTATTTTTATGTAAAATAGTAAGAAAGACAACCCTCTTTGGGTTGAAACCTGGCTATTACGATTTAATGTTGCTACTGGCTGAAAATTGAGGTTTGTGACATTTTGATGGCTTTTTACGTCACGAACCAACACTGTTGGCCCCACCCCTTCTATTAAATTTAGCAGTAGACTGGGCGTGTCTTAAGTGCTGCATGAGACACGCCCAAAATCAACGCTTTTTAAAAACATGTCCAGCCTAGACGCACGTCAGCCAAAACCTTGGGCTTTAGTTACTCTTTAAGTAGAAAACATCACATTTCTGAAAACTACAAAAAGCTAAATGCTGAAAGCACGTTCCCATACAGAACACAGGTGTACTTCAAAGTGATGTAAATGAGGTTTGAGCACAACAGGTAAAAATAGAAGAAGGATGCTAACACAGAAAAGATGTTTACTCCCAATGCATGAGGGAAATATACATTTTAGTCAATAGATTTCTCATACACACGTATTATCAAATTGTTCCACATATCATTAGGATGAAAGCAGGTTATGTGAATAAAACTTGGAGTCAAACCAATATAGAAAGTTCTGATCAGTGAATTAAAGCGTGTGTATCACTAGCCAACCGAACGACCAGAGGTGAAAAGAATGAATTACAAGTCACAAGTTATTTTACTTGTACTGAGGAACGTCTTAAAGTAATTTGTTACATTTCTACACCCAACCATTTAAATTATTATTTTTTGTTTTAAAATGAATGGAAACAAAATGAATGACGAGACAACAATCAAATGCATCACATCATAGCTGACCAACCAGATTAAACATAATGCGCCGCACCAAAGCAGCACTGAATGGAGGTTATTCTACCACTTTCTTGGGTTCAGTAATTAGTTAATTAAAATAATTAATATTATTTTATTTAAAAAAAAATGTTGACAAACCTTTTATTTTATACAGATGCCTTTGTAGAAAATAAATTAAGTTCCAAGATCTCATCTCTTCCTTTTTAGGTTTATACATGAGATGTTTACTGTATGCAAGGGAACCATGGCAAGATTTATTACCTAAAATAAACATAGGGGGTGAAAGTATATAGTAATTTTTCTTTGAGAACTATTTAACTGAGCTACTTTTATATATACTTGAGTATTTTATGTGCGACTTACTTGTACAGCACTTCTACTTGAGAAGGATATTTCAGTACACTTTACACCTCCGCAAATGACAGATGCTAATAGATATAGCACTAGCTGATGACGCTACAATTATGTTAATTGTCTGAACACATCACATTTTACATTTTCAAATTGGATTCTCAGCGTTAAAAAGACAACATCAGACACTTTCTGTTGAAGGCTGTGCAGGAAACTCTTGATTTTATCCAACTCTCTCTCTCTGTGATCAGGAAGTAGTTTCACTTTGTATTCCTCTCCAGTCAAACGTAGCATCTTCTACATACATTAGCAGAGACGTGCTACTCACGCACACGTTTTCCCTCTGAGCCTCCATAGACCCAATTAGCCAGCCATAATTACAGCCAGACAGCTATGAGGGGACGGAATAGAAAGCAGCATTCATTTTTTAACCCAGGCAAGACATTTCATTGCATTACTGCTCCTTGGTGTGACAAGGATGGAAAGGAAAGGGAGAAGGAGGAAGATGAAAGAAGAGGAGCGGAGGAAACGAGAAAACGTGCATGAGTGAGATGAAGATTTGGCAAAGAGCTTGATGGAGAAAGTGGCAAATATTTAATTCATGTTTGCGCGGCTGAAGGAGTTAATTTGGCAATAGTAGCTGAACCATTAAGAAGGCATGCTATCGTCAGTCACACACTATTTAACCCAACAAACAAAAATGAAGACATTAATAATTGTTTGAACTTACCGTGTGCCATCCATGAAGAACAATTCAACAAAAGCCATTAAAGAGAAAATGTAAAAAAACTAATTTACCAGGGTTTTTAAGCAGCGTGCTTCTATTTACCTTATCCCTATAGCTACCATGATACTTAACGGAAAGTTTAAGTTTGACTTCCACACTACATGTAGCGTTAATGAATCATTAGTGGTATTTAATACACTAACTATCTCAAGTAATAATCAGGTGATGTGTGAACAAATATGTGGGAACACTTTCTTCAGCTCATTCATCACCATGGTACCTTTTATAGTCCATGATTTAAAAAAAAAACATTGAAGAGAAGGCCAAAAATGACATAGGCTGACATATCCTGATACCTAAACCCAACACGATGAAGTAATGACCAATAGCGCCTCATTTTAGTCACAATGTCATTATGTAATTTACTAGACACGTACGTCTCCTAACCCCCTACACCTCAGATCATACCATATCTTTTTTTATTTTATTGGCAAATCCAATCCTTTTTTTTTTTTAATAAATGGTCAACATTGGCTGACTAAATTATTTAGGTTGACCATATTTGGATTTCCAAAAAAGAGGACACTTGGGCCGACCTCGGTATACTCAAAAAGAACTCAACGTTTTCTTGAATCTACCTTGTAACGACAAAATACAATAATAAATAACTACGTTTTTATTGTTCATAAAGTATAAAAATGTATTTCAAGTCAATCACCTTAATTATGCATTATAATAATCTCATATAAACCTTCTATTTGGTCTCTTTTAATCTCTCTTTCTCTTGGACTGTGGTTCTCTTTCTCTTTTCCTCGTGTGTGAGGATTTCATCAAAACAAAGCGGTATCTTTTAATGATTCTATCACGTATGAGTAAAATTACCATATTGACTTTAAAGAGCAACTCTTTAGCCTTCAGAAACTGGTGGAATTTCTGAGATAGAGCAAATAATAACGGAGTTATAGTCTTTTAAATTATCGTTTTCCCGACATGCGTTCAAGGTCCCTCGGGAACCCTGGCCCATTTCATTAATTTGTAAAATATCCACGGAGTGCCCAGACAAGACATGTCCGGGTAAAACCAAATGTATGGTCGCCATAAAGTATTGAATGAAGTTTAGGAATCAATAAAGACTGATACAGGACTGTGGGTTGATAAAATCTGTAAACATTAGCTTTGCTAGCTATACGCAGTGTTCACGGTGTTGAGGAGCATTTATTTGTACTTGGTGGCGTACTAAAGGAGATTGGAGTGACAGCTGTGAAACTAAGGGGTCACAGATTATCCAAAGTAATGGTCAACATGTCTATCAGTCCCAGGATGTCCTGTCAAAGTGTCCTTGAGCAAAGACAACATTCTGTGTAATTAGGACTTTGGCATTTCAGCTCCTCAAGACGATAAAAAACCTGAGTCATGCTGTCACCATCGATGCATGATGTTTTGACAATGACAGCATTGTTAGAGATGGTTAGAGATGCTTTTTTTTTTTTTTTTTTTTTTAAATCGTGGCTATGAACGGTCTCATTGGCAAACCTACCAATTATTGGGCCCTAAAATTTCCACGTTAAAGGAATCGAGAACAGAATCGCGGGATTGACCAAGTAAAAACAAATTCATTGATGAAAGCGGAAATTAACAGAATGTGAATGAAATCGTGAGGCAAACAATGGTTGTTAGGGGGAAATGTTTCCAGTGACCACTCATTCAGTGTATTTTAAACTACTTTTTGATTTTTGACATACTTTTATATTTTTATTATTATTATTACTATTATTATTATTATTATTATTAATAATTTATTTTGTTTCCTCACAGGACTTAAAAACGAATATTTTCTGAAAAGGTTGCTAAATATTTTTTTTTTTTTTTTTTAAATGTATGTGAAAAACAGAAATTTGAAAAAAAATTAAATGAAATTTATTTTATAGGACCCTACGATTATCTTTTAGTTATGCAAGGGTTCCTGGAAGAAATTCCACCTCTCATTCTAATTTTTAAATCATGAGACAGTGATGTCATAATGACCACTTCTATGCACCCGTCTCCGCAATTCCACATCCCACAATGCAATGCGTAAAAACTTCAAACAAACAGAATGATCTTTGGTGGAGAAGAAAACAAACTTTCGAGCAGCAATTTCAACCTTTTTGATGCTGGATTCATTGATCTATGAGGCCTTCACTGTGGGTTTTTTTTTTTTTTTTAAATGAAACAATTATCGGGGCTGTAGCAGCTTTAACTGCAAGAAAGCAAAAAAAAAATAAAACTCCACCAGCAATCTTAAGCTGAGAAAGCTTTAACAGGACAACACTGTTCCGCTACAAACATCGACAAGACAAAGACGCACCGAGCATGGAGAAGGTAATTGGTGTGAGAAGACAAATGTTGAGAGCTGAGAGAGAGAAGGAGGTGATTACCTCATTCCATCTAACACAGGAGACAGGAATGACAAAGCACAAGGACTGAAGACACAGCCACACACACACAAAAGAAAAGAATCACTAAAGCACTGAAAACAACAAAGGGAGACACACGCTTTAGATATATGATACAGCTCGTTTTCATATACACATCTAACAGCAATAAAGGAACTCTGTTAGTTTGCTAAATGCATGTTTGTAGATGGGACTGTGATTTTTCCCTCTCATTTCAAATGAGCCTTTCGAATTAATCAGGACCCCTTGGGCCTCTTTCTCACACACACACACACACACACACACACACACACGCACACACACACATAACAACAGTCATATGTTCCACAATATTGCAGAGACATCACTCACGAGTCAAACACCTCCAAACAGCACCCGATGGAGACATACTGCGACCGGGTGAGAAATATAAAATGGCTACGCTCACACCAAAATACACACACAAATGAACACACCTTAATTGTCATGAGCATAAGGAAGATTCCTCACATCATTTCAGCAGCATTGTTTTTATTCTGCTGCAGAGAAAGAAAAAAAAAACATGCAGATGAATGTACGGTCGTTCTCCATTAGTTTTAGTGTGTGTGTGTGTGTGTGTGTGTGTGTGTGTTTTTATGAGAGAGAAAGTGTGTGTGATCGCAAACAGGAGGGTGGAAATTATCGCTTGTGTGTGTGTGTGTGTGTGTGTGTGTTGCAGCGGTGTAAATCTAATTCCCATTTCCATAATGGCAACGCCAACCAAGGAGTGTCGGCTCGCATGCTTCTACTGACACACACACACACACACACACACACGGCAGCACACATTCACAGGTCAACCATAACATTATGACCACCGCTTCAAAACCTGCGACTTCTTCAGGAATGCAAACTTAAATCCACTTTTACACCACAACAAATTGGCCTTGATCATGCATGGCTTTATCGCCCTTCTCAGTGCTTTTGCTTTTATTGGACTAGTTTTATTGACAGGGACAGTAAGGATGCAGCAGAGCTGTGGTTCTGGAGATTTTGGAGAACAACTCACATCAGCAACACAATTAAAAAACATTAGAACTTTTTTTAATGTGATACCAAGGAGTAGAACTGGATAAAAGGATAGATATCCTTAATTAATGTGTAAATCCACCCCCGTTTAATGACCGTATGAGACCCCACCATGCACGTTTGGGTCACAAAATGCTGCACCCTCTTATTTTTCTCAAATGCAATTGTTACGGTAATTATTATATTAATAATCATATCGTCAAATGAGTGTTCATGTGTCCAATTTTTCATGTGTTTAAACATGATGACTGCATTATTCATTGTACTTTTCAACAGACACGTTGTTCCTTTGCTGAGTCATTTTAGATTAGATTAATTACTGGGGAAAAGTGTGTTAGATTCTAGTATACTAATTCTAGTATAGTATTAGTATACCTTTAAGTTTACTTACAGTATGAAATAAAGCTTTTGGTAAACTAAAACTAGGCCAATTTAGTCCCAAGTAGTATTAAAATAGTACATTTTGAAGTATACTGCTAGTATATTGGGCAAGTGTGTATATATATATATATATACTGTATATATAAAATATACTTAAACTATACTTAAAGGGGACATTTGATCACATATGAGGTAACCTGAGTGTCCACCGGCACACAAAATGTGAAATAAATCCATGCAGTCATTTTTTTTTGTGGTCTGTGTAAGTCTTACAACATAAAGAAAATTGCTCCATTTTAAATTTGCAGGGTTTGTGATGTCACAAAACCTTAGGGAAAGAAAATACCCTCCCCTCCAGTGGTAACTCCAACCAATGGATTCCACCCCCAACCTGATGAAAACTTTTGCGAAAGTCCGTAATAGTTTTTCTCGCTAGTGAAAAAGTGATGGCTACCGGTAAAACTAAATACAGAACTTTCCTGCTGCCGGTGCTGCGCCTCCACAGTGAACTTGCGCTGTAGTGTAAGCACTATTTGTACTACACTCTTGTGCTTCGGCGCATTAGTGAACCTGCTATATCGCCTCGTATCGTTGATCTGACGTGTTTGTGACACAATGCGATGCAGCGGTTGAAGAAAGCAAATGATTATCACATTAAATACACTATTATTGTAGTTAGAATAGCAGAGGAGAAAGTGACTTAGCAGCTTAACGTTGAATAACTGCTACTGCTGTGAGACCCTAAGTGCTGAGACGGACTCACTTACAGTGTTTTACTGTAATTTGCAGTTTTTTGGCTAAAAACAATAACAACAGTGTGTGGATAGCAAAAATAAAACTGCTTTGGTGATCACTGATCTCATGAATATGCATAAGTAGGCTCCATAATGGCCCGATTTCAGAACTGCTCAGAAAGTGACTTTTCAGAGGCTAAAACTGTGGAAAACAGGCGAGTTTGGGAAAATAAATCTTGAATACTATGTTTTGGGGTTCTTAGAACAAATGCAGATGGGTAAAAAATTACATATATCCCCTTTGAGTTTACTTAGTATAATGCACTTTAGTTACTTCTATTTGGTAAGGGTTGTCATGGTTTTAATTTTTTTTTTTTTTATGGTCTTGGTCTTGATTTGGTCTTGACTCCAAAAAGTCTTGGTCTTGTCTTGGTGCATTCTCGTCTCAGGCAAGTCTTGGTCTCAGATAATGTAGTCTTGAGCACAACACTACACCAAACACAAACCAATAAGGGGCAACATCCAGATAAATGGATAGTCAGGATACAAAGCAAAACCAGAGGCCACAGTGATACATCACCGGGTAAATGTTAAACACAGACGAACACATCTTATCTATGACATGATAGGGGTGCAGCGATACATCGATCTGGATCAATACACTGATTGGTTAAGCAACGATCCAATCGAATAGATGGAAAACTCAAACCATGGATAAACACTGTCATCATTAGAATAAGTCTTTCTTTATCTCTCTGCCTCTTCTACTTTTGCCCTCTCATAATTGGCCTTTAAATAATATTATAAAAACATGTAAATAGTGATATTTTGTGTGTGTTATAAACTCTGCATTCACTGCTTTTTTGTCTTTAGAATTTATGTAAATTCCTGATATTCAAAGTTGCCCAAATCCATTTAAAAGAAGCTTAACTAAAAATAGGAGCACATTTGATGATTAAAGGCAAATTGGCTTTTCTGATTCACTTTTGTTTCAACGAAAACCAGCATTGTACAAAGTATTAAGTAAATAATTCTATTGCGTGTTTAAATGGATAAGGGTGACTTTAGATGATAAGGAAGTGATCACATTAAAACTATGGATAATTGCCATCAATAAATCCTGGAAAAAAAAGAACACCTTCTCTCTATTAAAGCAAAGAATATCTGTGTCTGTCAGTGTGTTTGTCTGTGCCTCAAATATCTTTGGTCTTCAGGGACAGACAGAGCTCATACTTGCTACATAGCTGCACCTTGACTCAAAGCTATGTGACGTGCAATTTTTTTGTACTGAAATAGTCCATTTAATGAATAATTTCATAAAATTGTCTACCGCGAGCAAAGCAGAACCACTAGAGTCACGTGTGCATCCAGAGCCAATCGCTGCACAGCTCCGCTATGGTGTGTGCCAGAGCCAATCACTGAAGAGCTTGAGTAGCTACGCGAGTACGCATCAGACGTGCGCGCATACAGCCAAGCAGAAACGAATAACTGATACACTATAGATGCTCCCATTGCATTGTTTTATCATCTCAAATGTCAATTGATTGGAGCGAAGCGGCTGAGCACCGACTTCTTCCAGAGTCTAAAGCTGCGTCATTGTTTTGGCAAAAATGTCAAATCGTAGAAGTTGAAACATCTATTGTTCTTCACACCAGCCTCACAGGATATTATAGCTTAATACTAAACTACAGCGTGGGCAGCTTTTTACGGAGCAGGAGCAGAAAACTGCTGAAATACATCCTAAACAGTCCTATTGTGCAGAGACCTGAGGAATATTTCAGCAAACCCAGCTCAGGGTTAAGTCCAGGTTTAACCTGAGAGTCTGGCTCCGTTAAGCCGGGTTCTAACTGGAACGGTGGTTTCATCAAAGAGGAAACACCTTAGTTACCATAGTAACAGTCCGTGTATCAAACCTACTCCCAACCAGGCATAAGTAGCAGGCTTAGCTTAAGCTGCAGACGCACTCTCATGAAACCATGTCATCATTATTAAAGAAGTCATTTAGTGATGCTTTAAAACACTCAACAAAGACCTACAAAAGGAAAAAGGAGTCAAAAAAACTTCTGCTACATATTTTAAAAGGAAATGAAGGAATATCATTGTAAATAAATTAAATATGATTTTAAATCAAAATGACGATAGAATCATTGTTACGTGTTTAATGGGTACCGTATTTTTAATTAGATGATCACAGTCTCTATGTGTTTAAACCATCAGTAATAATAACAAGAATGTGTGCGCATCCATCACCTCCGTTTACCGCACGCCACAAATGTCCATTTATTGATCAGAGATTAATAATGAGAAAGCTTTGAATACAGAGAGACAGAGGCTGTTCAGGGACAGTCACAGGACAGAGTGAAGGCTCCCCAATGACTAAAATACATTATCAGTGCTCATCTGCACCTGAAGCATCTGCAGCGTCACACAGCACTGAGCTGAGCTGCTCCCTCTCTTCATTTGAACTTTACGTTTAGTGCTGAGTTCAACAAACTATTCATCAAACACTCACAAGTCTCGTAAATTACATATTATTTAAATGTGAGTTACAGCATCTCTTTTATTAAATGCTGACAGGTGTTAAAAACTCATCAAACTCACATGATCAGTTGTTTTCTGTGATACATTGACTAAATAACACCATGTTTAACCCTTCCCTACTTTTCAAATGTTCAAACCATAGAAACCTTTTTTTTTTTTACATGTCCATCCTTTATTCTCACTGCTCAGTAACAGATGATGTCACGCCCTGTTGGTCTCAGCATTGGTTCCTATTGGCTGCTTATTCATCGTAAAAGCGGCAGCGCATGCGCCCTCACTTAGGGCGCTAAAAAATCTGTTTTATTTTTTTCAAAATTCCATTTTGTTTTTTCCCAACTTCTGTTTTTTCCACTTTAATTTTTTAAAGAAAATATTAGTTTTTAACTTCTGTGAGGAAACAAAATAAATACTAATAAATTAAAAAAAAAAACTCATAATTATACAAAAATGTATGTCAAAAATAAAGTAAGATACAATTAAAAGGTAGATATAAGTTGTAGTGACATGAATTATTTTGACTGCTCCTTTTTAATTATTTATATGTCAAATAAAGATGAGAACAGCATTAATGTCACCCAATTTCCTCTCTGGGATCAATGGTTTACTGAATCTGATCAGGTTTATTGATTAAGTTTTGATCAACTTAGTTTAAATTAACTTAATTTAAATTATCCTATATTCTGTAGCTCTGATGAGATGTTGTTAGAATGTAACATTCTAATAACGTTGCACCAGCGGACTTTTATTTTGTAAACTGGAAGTTCCCACTGAAACGGTTGTACTTTAGATAGCTTGCTGACTGTGAATGTGTACCTACGAGGCTTGAACAAAAGGCTGGAATAAAAAGAACAACACGGACTGAGTTATTCTCGGTTAGCCTGACACAACAGTTCGAACACTAAGCAGGGGAAGATGATTAAAGCTGATCACGTTCTCACGGAGCGCTGCTGTGCTACACAAAAAACGGGCAGAGCTTTACAGGCACTGCAAAGTTAAACGGGCACCGGAGGCTCTGTCTTTAGGAGTCAGTGATGATTTGCGTTGTTTTAGATGGTGTCTGTTGTGATTTAAGATGAGTTTAATGCTGCTAAATGTCCCCTAACTGTGCATAAACATGAAAAATAGACTAAATCAAACCTACCACCTTCAAACATGACAGGCATACAAGACAAGACAAACAACATTTTCTGACTGAAAATTCTAATTATATTGATTTAACTCTTCACATTTTAAGATTACACTACAATTTATTATACTTACTAAATCATTAAAATTCATGATTAAATTCAACTCTCAATTTGTGCCTGGTGACCACACAAGGTCAGTGCAGGAATGAAAGAATGTCCACATGTTACCAGCAAAGAGCTCTCCAACTATAAGCAGTCCCACCAGGACATGGAAGAGTTCACAGCATGTCTGAGTGTTTAGAAGACGAGCTCTTATTTCTTTTCACCCTCTTAGCAGCTTTAAGCTGAGCTGACACAGAGACAGTAGCTCAGAACGCTTCAACCTAATGCATTTACATTTGTAGCTTATCCCCATTGGTTCTTCAGCTGAGTTTTGTTTGTGCGTTAATTTGTTTCAATTTTCCGCCTGTTTTAAAATATTTAGTCTTGGCGGAAACATAAATCTGTTTAGTTGACAACACCTTTATGGCAGTGTTACAGCAATGAGGAGGAGGAAAAGCTGGAGACTTGAATGGAGCAGGCGCTGAAGTCTCTCCGCTAGTCTACACGCTTTCATTAGGGAAGCTTTTTCTACCCACTCAGTTTTTGAAGCGTTTTCCCTGAATATGTTTTGACTGTCGAGTAACAACGTTAATAACTGCTGAGAAAATGCTAAACATTTTCTCTCTGCTCAATTACTGACCTAATGGCTCTCTTGCAACGACTAATAGACATTTCATAGCTACTATAGAACAGACAGTGTTGCCATATAGAGCCAGTCCATCCCCAAAGGGTTATAAACATATACATTAGAGATGTTCAATGTTAGCTTTTCGCAGATATTGTTTAACACAAAATGTTCAATTTCGGATATCAGAGTTGGGGTCAGGGTTACATTTTTCACTTACAAATACGTCTACAATTATGCATGTTCAATTACAACTTAATTACGATTACAGTGACCAGCATTTTTTCCAATTACAATTAAACTACAAGATTTTTTTCATCCTCAGAAATGTTCTCAATTGCCAAAATTACCAAATTTTAATTACAGTTAATCACAATTACTGAAAAATAAACTGAAACTTGAAAATAAATAACATAATAAAAGGTCCTAAATCAGCTGTAAAATACACTAAAAACAACTATCATCGAATTTCTTTCTTTACTATTGGTTACCTTGTTAGGCTTCCTAATCAATGAAAATATAGGTTTTAATATGTTTTGGTGTGGCCGTCTGAGCCTTTTTTGTGTCAGTATACTCCTCAATTTATTTTATTTTAATTTTTTTTATGGTAAAATGTGGGAAAGCTTGATATGAAACATACATTATGTACTGTACATAAAGCTATAACATGGTTACCCAGTTTTGTGTTATTATTATGACATTTTTTGTTAGAATTTTCGTGGTAATCACAATTACAATGTCAATTATCTAAACTCAATTACAATTTGATTATGATTACAACAGCAACAGATTTTTAAAATTACAATTACACTTATAAATACACCATAATTGTAATTAATTATCTATTACATTTATAACTGACCCAGACAAACACTGCTCCCCAAAACCTAATTTTAGGTCACATACAGTATACTCTCCATGGAAATAACATATTAGGCCTACTTTTAATGGCATGTCCCAATGGATGTATTTCACAAGTAAACATAATCAGTGCCAAATTAGAATACAGTTATTCAACTTCAACAATGGTAAAAGTGCAATATTGGAATTAAATATATTGCCTCAAACAACAGCTGCCTCGACATCAGTCGTCGTCCAGACTAAGTAATTATCCAACAGTTGGAAAAACTTCACAATAAACAAGGTGTCTTTGATGAATAATGTATTGATATTGTGCAACAAACATTACACATAGAACATTTCTTATATAGTTTGTACATCAGGTGCAGTTGATTAGGATAGCTAGTGAGTTAGCGTTAGTTTAGCCGTTAGCTGGTTAATTATGTACGAAACAACGACAATGAATATAGCTGGTGTAAAATGACTGAAACACATCATAAACACTGTCTACCAACTGAAAACACTGACAGACATTGATTTTGATTGAATATTTCTAGAAGTTAGTACATCTGGTTTTGAAAGGACATGACCCGTAATGTGTGGTCTGGAAACTCAATCAATATTCTTTTTGGTAACACTTTACTTGACGTTTTATACATAAGGCTGATATTACGCTGTCATTATTCGGACGACATGACACCTGTCATTAGCGTGAATAAGGTGTCATGAAGGCTGTCATTAAGTGTCGTTCATTACCATAACCCTAACCCTTTGTTACCCTAAACCCTAACCCTACCTAACCACACTAGCTCCCTCAACCTAACCCAAAAAATACCAACATAGCTCCAAAGGTGTCATAATTTAGCAAACAAAATATGACCAGAAAAGGGGGTGAGCCCCCGTCCCCGTCCCCCTCCCCCCTTTCAAAAAGATCTCTGAGAGGTTCTTGACATCAGCTCATTCAATGTCCATGTCAAATTACAGCCCGATTCAACTAGCATTAAAGTACTTGTTGAACCGTCTGTGAGCGTCTCATATTCATTCATAGAAGGTTCATACCAAAATGCATTGTGATCTAAAGAAGGAGTAGTCATTTGAAAAATGGGGCCTCGCGGTCCCCCTGATGCCCCCGTGACACGTACGGGGTAATGGGCCCCATGTATATATTGGTATGTGCCAATGATTCGGTACCACCAACTGTCGTAATATTTGATTCTGAGAAAGCGACTTTTGTTTTTTTTCTTCTTTTGGGGCCCCTTAATCAAAAATCGTGCTCAAGCGTTGATGAGTACACATCCATGGATTATACCTACCAAATTTCAGCCCGATCTGTTCACGAATAACAGAGGAGTAGCGATTTTAACTAGTGTACACAAGAAGAACAACAACAAGAACAAGAACAAAGTGAGTGGAGTCCGGTAGCCAGGCCTAAAAAGTTCATTTTGACTGTATGCTGTTTGATTGTTATTGTTTTTAATGGAAAATGACGCACACAAAAAAGGTCAGACATGACAATCCTTTGTACTTTACAATACACGTGTCATCAATAACCAACGAGACATGGTCCTGCAGTAATTCCCCAACCATAATGCAACAGTCGCAGCTCTAGGCACAGCTTGTCCCTGAGCATCCCCCTGTGCACATGAGCGGCCGGGTGCTTGTCTGGAACAAATTTTTTTCTTGCATAAACTTTGGCAGGTGTCCAGGTCCACTTGGAAGAAGCTCAGGGAGAAAAGAGAGAGACTTGTCTTGTCTTCGTGATTAAATCCCCCTCTGAGACCAAGAGTGAGACACGCTCCATGAGCTTTATGTATTGTTGCAATTGCAAAGAACCTTCTTTTAAATGGAGTAAGGCACTGGTAAGAAGCCCTCAAGGCTTTCTCAATCTCTTTCCCAAACAGGTGTAATGACGAGCCGCTCTAGTATCAATATCGGACAATGAAACAGACGTTGTTTGCAGAAAAAGAGGGATTATCATTAACCTGGCCAATAATTTTGCATTAAAACATTTTACACTCCATAAACAATTAACTTTCTCACTGCACGCAACTCCAGTAATTTATTTATTCAGTTTATTTCCGACATGGTTACATTCACTTTTTTTCACATTTTTTTTTTTGTACATGCCGAAAAAGGAGACGAGAGAAGCAGTTTGCTTATCTAGGGCCTGTCCCCTGTTTTGTACATCGAAAATTTACATGGTTTTACATGTCTCTCTGGTCAAACATTCTTAGGTTGTTCTGAACAGTCCTTTTTTGTGTAGGATTTATTCTCATCTGTAGTCAGTGTTGTCTTTTTTTTATTATTATTCCTCTTCCTCTCTATTGTTGTTTGTGTCGGCCTTGTTCCCTGCCAGACGTTGTTTGCATTCCTCCAGTTCAAGAAAAGTTCATCTTCTTTCGAAGTTGTTCGAAAGGTTTTTCCCTTTTCATCCATGACGTCACCACTCGGGAATGTCTCTTTTGGACACACAAGTTTGCAGCTTGTTTTGTCTCTACATCAAGGTTATTCCAGGTATTGTTAGTTCTATTGGCAGTGTTGTATTTTCCACTGTTATATTTAACCCTTTCATGTATAAACACATCACTATGTCTTAGTTCATAAGCAAGGTAGTAATGTAATCCTTAATCACCGCACCACCTAGCAACTGAAATGAATAGATGACAGACCTTTTTTACTCGTAATCTAAGCAGAATTATGCAAATCAGTCCAGGATTGCATTAGTACCACATTCATTAAGGCCAAATATGAAGTCATCATTCTATTAGCCATGGTAATAGATAGTCCTGTACAAATTCATCTAAACCAAAGTGGACACATCACAAATGTAGCCCCATAATTGAGGTAAGTTATTACCGTATTTTTGTCCATAATAGGGATTGACTGATATGGGTTTTTTAGGGCTGATGCAGACACCAATTTTTACTCCATCAGCCTTAGCCGATGACCAATATGGATTGCTGATTTTCTTGAGCCGATATTTGGAGCTGATACTACTTTTGCTCCCTCAATTTACATTATACAAATTACACAATGATAGGGATGTAACGATTTACTCAACTCCCAATACGATTCGATTCACGATACTGGTTTCACGATACGATTCTCTCATGATTTATTTTACAAAATGGGACTGTAGACAAATGATGACTGAAAAATATTCCTTTCTTTTTTTGGGGAAAAAAATGAAAAATACTGTATTATTTTCCTTTTATTTTTAATTGTCAAAAGAATCCCTTGATAAACTATTCAAAACAATGCAATTTAACTAAAAATAAATCTTGAATGAAATAAATAAAAGAAGCTTATTAATTTCAATTCTGGTTCTATAGTAAACAATGCAAAACTGCATAATAGTTCTTTTTTTTTTTAAAAGTGCAACTGAAAATGTATTTTGTGCCTAAACAATTGGATTTTTAAAGAAAAAAAACCGTCATTGCACTGATTTACGTCAGATATTTGGACCAGCAGAGGGCGCTGATAACCCAGTGGTCGGTTGGCATGCAGCTAATCTAGCAGTGAAGAAGAGATGCTATGCTAGCAGACAGAGCTAATAGAAAAACGTGACTTTTACAGATATTCACGTAATATTACAGATATTCTTTCGGTGCAAAAGGGGTAAAGAATCATATATTAACATGTAACATTAACATGTAAGAGTAGAAGGTGGCCAAAAAGAAAATATTAGCAGATTCCGCCCACCGGTACACTGCTGAACAAGAGAAGGAATAAATATAGACTCTGCTGTTTAAAAAAAGTACTGCGATTCAATTTTCAAAGCATCGATGTCAATCGTGATACCTATGAATCGATTTTTAACTGCCTTACGATTAATCGTTACATCTCTACACAATGATGATAACAAATAGTACAAGTCTCAATTTAAAAAAAGAAATTAACAAAGGTGAGGTAGAACGATGCCAAGAAAACAATATTTAACAAATATTAAAAACAGATGATGTAGAACAAAAACAAGTAAAAAATAGAGAGACATATCATGAAATATTATGAAAGAGAACTGTTCCTTCTTGTCCTGAAAATAGCTTTGACAAAAATTGGCCTGACTGAAGACATATTTCATTAACAGGAATGTTGAGTATAAAGATATTTAATTATAGTATTAAACACAAAAAGAAACCATGAATAGTAGTAGTCCATTCCAACACAACCCCAGAACATAAATTAACAGAGGAAAATTAACTGTTCAAGTGTCTGTTCTAAATTGCATCAACAGGAATAAATATTCAAACATGTAGTATGCTGCTTCTCAAAGTTAAAAACTTCTTCTTAGCACAGCGCTGAGTGAGAAGCAGAGAGAGAAAGAGAGAAACACATGTGCGCACACACGCCAAACCTCCAGCCAGCTGCTCGTTAACTACAACAGCGACAACAACAACACGAGGAACCCACGAAACAATCACTAAGTTAAACAGTTAAAAGATGCTTTGAAAGTTTAAAACTTGCCGTTGGGGTTGAAGAGCTTCTTTCACGCTCTGCTAGTGGGGGGAGGGGCTCTGCAGCCACTCTAAAACTGAGACAATAACATCTATTCAATGCTGTTTTGGCATTACGTTTAATCTGATTGGTCGACTATGATGTGATGCATTTGATTGTTGTCTGGTCATTTTAATTTCAAAACAAAAAATAATAATTTACTCAGTAACTGTTGGGTGTAAAAATGTAACAAATTACTTCTTTTAAAAAGTACTTAAGTACAAGTAAAATTACTGAAATGCACTCATAAAAGCGACTCAATTACAGTAACGCGAGTACTTCTGATACTCTTTGGAGTCAATTCACTGTTTTCCGACCAGAAGGTAGTCAAGATGAATTTTAAAGATCAGGAAGAAAAGATCACATTACAATACAACACTTTGTAATGGAGGGCTTACGCAGCGTTTTGCACAATAGAGATGAAACCAAAATAGTCTGGTTATTAATGACTTTAGAGCTGATAACATGGCAATCATTATTTTTAACTTTAAAGCAAAGCAATTGATAAAGAAGAAGCCAGTACAAAACCAGCTCCCCCACTGAGACATCTGCAGATTTTCAAAGATGAAGTAGCTCTTCACAGACACACGTCAGTCCCGTGGGTTTGGCTTAGCGTCACATGCTCTGTGCTTTTAGTCTCACGCTGTGATTCATCCAGTGGCAGATATGCTTTTACACCATTAGAACTATAAAAAGAATCAGAGAAAAATACAATGGTGAAAACAAGTCCAAAGCCCAGGAAAAAAGCGTGCTTAAAGCATAACAATGATTATCTAATATCACCACATATTTCAATGTGTGATAACAATTTTATTAACGTCATTATCAGATAAATGTTATTTCTAAAGGTGCTAAGAGAAAACTCATCTCATCCAGGAATAAACTGTAGTGTCGTCTAAAAGAACATGAATGGGACGGGGCGATGACACCCTAAGTGCACTGTATACATTAAGTGTATAGTATAATCAATGTGCTCCTGCCCTCAGCTACAAACATACAATTCAGTTGAGTGATAGTCACACAATCTGACCATGCAAACATGGGAAAACATTTATTACCAGCAGGTGGGGTTGCAATGAGAGGACATTTCCAATGGGATTTAAGGACAAGAATTTTGGAAATCCATCCACCCATTTTCTGATCCACATGCTCCTATATTTTCAGGGTCAAGGGGGTCTGCTGGTGCCTATCTATAGCTGTCATTGGGTGGTAGGTGGGGGTACACCCTGGACAAGGCGTGGTCCATTGCAGGGCATAAAAAAATATTGACTTTTCATCAGAATTGTTTCTTGGAATTTATTGAAAATTGGGAGTAATTTTAAATAAATGTATCATAATCGTACAAATATTAAACAAGAGCACTCAGAGAGCAAAAACTTTCGCCATGCACCAAGTATCTTTGTCTGATATTGGCAGTCATCTAGATCATTGATCCTGATCATGGTACCATGATCATTCAAACTTGAAAGGCTTGGAAGAAAGTTTGATCCCCATTAATAACAACAGTAGGTTTAAATATAGCGGTGCTCCCATTTTTTTTTTTTTTTTTTTTTTAAATTGCAATCAAATTTCCAATCCAATCCAATTCCATAAAAATCGATCAATTATGAATTCTTTGAAATTTCACCAATGATGGGAGGGATTCTTTGTTATTTTTTAAACTAATCGAGAATCAGTAAATTGATCTAGATCTCCTTTAAAGTGTAATGAAATCTTCTAGGGTCTAAGGTCTAATTTTGGTTAAAATGTATTCAATCATTCTATAAAATATGGGACTCCTTTCTAATTTATGTCGGACTACCGAAAGCACAGACTTTGCGAAGAGGCCTTTACGGTCTTACTTGGACAGATATTACTAAAGAGGCTCGTTCTCAACCTATTTTCGACCCTTGATCAAGCGGAAAAGCTGTTACTCCTTACTGCCTGAAGTCTTGGCTATGTAGCCATTTATACGCCCCCAGCGTAAAATTGGGAAAATTTTAGTCGCATCATCTAAAACCAGCATTAGTTATTTATTGTGTCCCCCAATTCCCAATTAATTCCAGTAAACAATTCCCATGAAAACTTTATATTTTTTTTTAACCTTCCAAAAGGAAGCGCTTAAGATCCCATGGAAATTTACTGGAAATTCTATACCCCTTTGCAAGCCAGGTAAAATTATTGTATTATTGCATTGGAGATTATATTGATTAATTGATATGTCCTATACTTTACATGAGATGTAAAGAAATGTCAAGTTAATGGTTTGGTACAATAAGCTGTTTTGGTATGATTAAAAAAAACTCAACGTCCAGTTTAGTCTTTTTAGGAACAATGAAACATTCTGGTGTTCTAGCAGGAAGATCTCATTGTAAATGATGCACTTTGAAGGTCAAGGCTGACTAAAGGAAAAGCTAAGACACAAGGGGGATTTGAAACAATGCGCCCTAGGAAACGAAACACTCATCCTTGGTAGCCGGGGGGTGTCACTGCCTTGGTGTTTTCCAAAGTTAGCCAGTGATCCAAATGCCAGCGCCGAGCAGCTGCTTTCAGACAGCTAGTGAAGACACGATGCTTCAAAACAGGCCAGAACAGAAGCGTTGTAGGACAGAAAAATGATTCAATAAGAAAGGTTTTCATGTAGAACAGAGAGCTGAGCTACAGAGAAAAAATGAATATGAATTATGAACACGCCCTTAGGGGGAAAAAAGGCAGAGAAAATCCAGGTTACTTCCCTTAAAAAACCAGAACAGGCTGCAAACAACTTTTGGCTCACTGCAGCTCACAAAGAAGCTCTGCCATCGATAGAGAAAAAGGTGGAGGAGAACAAGCTCAGCGTGCATAACTGTGACGGGCATAACATTCAATAAAAACAACATGGATATGGGTTTAAGAGGCTATCAATCAAAGTATGTGTCCAAATGTGCACACTGTGAGCAATCTGAGGACAGGAGGGTGTTATTTTTGCCTGTTTAAAATCAATACAGAGTGTTTAAGGGGCTAATTTGACATTGGCACAAATTGCAAAAGGAAATCAAGATTCAGGCATTCAAAGAAGGATTAAATGCACACAACGTGGAATTAATAACAAATGGTCAGGGAGTGGGTGTGAAAGAGCTTGGACTGACTACAGCAGACAACTTTCATCACAGCAGGGACCATAGGAAAGTGACTGTATCAGATCCGAGAGCCACAATATCAACATTCATGTTGGCATTTAAAAAAAACACCAACCTGAACTTTATTACAGGAAAGGACAAATGTTTTGTGTGTTTTCTGGAGTCATTTTGGCTTTTTTTGGTATTATTTTCCATATATTTTTCTGTAATTTGATGTGTTTTTGGAGTCATTTTTGTGCATTTCTGTTGTCCTTTCATGTACTGTATTTTCCCGCCATTTTGTGCATTTACTTTGGGGGCCACACAAAATACATTTCATAGAGCAAATGTGGCCCCCGGGCTGCCAGTTGTCCATGTCTAGCCAGCAGTCTCTACTTTCCCAATCTATCAGAAATGTCTACTGAATTCTGAAGTCGCGTTCACACCAAACACGTCTTCAGCGACTATAGTTAAATCGTGCGTGATATGTCACTTGAACATAGTCACAATTTTTGCTCACTTTGCTCAACGCTTCATCGTTCCAGAGACGTGACGGTAGAGCCAAGGCAGCACTTCACTTCTTCTACAGTCGCACATTTACAGCACTTATCATAGACAACGCTACGTGTACTCAAGGTTTAAATGCTCACCTTACGGAGTTACTAAAGGATGAGTTCACTCAAAAACAAAATACACATAGAATTGAAAAGGCTTATTCAAGGAGTATACCACTTTCATTTTGGCCCCAGTAAGTTGAAGAAGTGTACAGCCCTCTCAGTGCAGCCTCCGGCTTCTTTTTTTCTTTATTGACAGAATGCAGCCTGCGGCTCTACAGACCGAAGGAGTTACATAGGGATAAACTCTTTGCCGAATGGATAACACGACACTCAGAGTCACCTGAAAAAATAAATATTTTCAAATTTGAGAGACTTCCGGCAACTCAGATGGCTCGATTGAGTCGCTGGAATCGTGCAAGTTGCGTCGCTTGAAGGGAGGTTGCTTGATATTGCATCATTTACATTGATTTTAACTCATTGACTGCCATTGACGTCTATAGACATCATTTGGTTTAGTGACGTTGACTGCCAATGACGTCTATAGGCATCAGTTGTTTTTCAGTGGGAACAGGTGCAGTAAAGCCTTATGCAACTTCCATGTAAAGATCTTACTTGTAGACAATATTTTACTGAGCCAGCAGGTGGCAACAGTGCTCTTTGGATGCCCAATCACAGGTAGCAGAAGTAGAAACCTCAGCTATTTCCTACTTATCCATAATTCAGGAGAAGATCAAGAGAGAACGGCAAAAAGTGGAAAATCAGATCAGGAAAAATACAGGCAACTTACACTTCAACAGGTTTTGGTTAGCAGTGGTTCTCGTAGTAAGCGTGTTGGAGGAGATGATGGTGATCATGGTGGAATAGGGGTATCGAGGAAGCAGACAGGTGTTCCACCTAAAAAAGCTGCCGACAAGCATGCTAAGGATGCTAATCTCCCCGACAGAGCTGCTAGTTGCAGGCAAAAATTCCTATTTTGCCATCAAAAGCTCTCAGTGTTGTTTTTGCTGTTTTATAGAAGGAAACCACTGTTGATATGTTGGAGGTGTCTCTAAAGCAAAAAATATCAGTCAAAGTCACTGTTCTGTTTGATATGTTCCGTTTTACAAAAGGCTTGTTTTCTCTGTTTCTTTAGTCAGAAACAGCTGTTTTGGATGAAACCAGTTTATATTATACTGCTGTTAACTAAAGAATGGAAAAAGGTGGATTTTTTTTTTTTTTCCTGATGAAAGAAGAAAGTCTAATCTTTCTTTTGTTGGTTCCTATGTTTACATAATCATAGCACACAATATTCTGTGGGTCAATCATCTGAACGCTTTGCAATATGGGGTTGGCTGCTGTGAAAATGGCTGGCAGTGAATGAGTTAAATGGTGTCTCGTCACCAGAGTCTCTGAAGAAGCATTTGGTGTGAAGTCTTGGTGGGCGATTACGAGCACAATATGTTTGTCACTTTCATGCCTTTCAGCGAGAGCTGCATTTTGTGATTTCCACACAGGAACATGTCACCTACAAACAATCTCGAAAAATGGAAGGGGAGTTTGGTTTTTCACTAAATCATTTTATTTTTACAACGCAAGATTGTCTGAAGAACTTCTTATAATATGGAGAGAGTCGTTCCATCTCAGCAAAGCTTGGATATTTGAGAATTAAACAGCACAGAAAGCTCAATATTTGTATTTATCATTGCGGTTTCATAATTCCCCACTCTATGTCTTTTTAAATTCAAACTACAGCAAGTTTTACATAACTCACATCCAACACTATTGTAGAATATCCTACTTCCTGTCTATCTCAAGACCAATCCAAACAGCAGGGGTGAATGTTTGTCACCTTACACTAGTATTGCCTGGAGTCATCGTTGGCTGACTAAAGTTATAAAGTATGTAATATATTACATAATTTGAGATAAGAAATTATCATATTCCTAATTATGTAATTTGGCTTGACTCATTATCTCAACATGATCACAATCGGATGTAAATGAAGAGCCTTTAAAAGCCTTTTGAAGAGCAAAAGTAGAAGAATCGCACTCATACAGAGAGGAAGCACTTTTTGTCTGCACTTGAAACTCTCTTGGTGATCTGTCTGCCAGAGGAAACACATCAAAGCATTTCTAAATGTCATCTTAATTATCGCCGGTGTTGCACTGAAATATCAAAAAGGAACCAAAATACCACGGCCTGAGGGTTTTTTTTTTCATCCATCGCAAATTCACATTGAGCCCTGAAAGAAGAGGCTGGGGGTGGGAAAGGAGTCAGGTAGTGTGAGTACAGGATTTAATTAGTTACATCTTACTAAGTATTCACCAACTGTGAGAAAAGGTGAACATATCTTGACGGTATTTCAATCAAATCATCACTAAAAGACACTTTTCTTGTTTAACAGACAGCATTCAATAGAAGTTTACACTCAGCATATGGGACTCTTAGGTGCATAGCTTCATAAATATTTTATTTATTGAAAATAATATTATTTTGGTTCAGGTCAGGGAGGTGGAGCCCAATGTTGCCAGATTGGGAACTTTGGTAAAAATGTAGAATTTAAGGTAAAAGTGTGGTTTGTTTGTCTTGTAGTAAAACTAAAAAGACCATTTATAGCCACGACCCATATAGAAATCAAGAAATTAACTTTTATTGTCATACAGCATACACTGCTTTTTAACCCATCAAGTCATACATTGGTTAACACACACTTACATAATTTAGTACACATACTGTACATCCACTGCTGTAGTCAGTTTAGCAGACATCCACCATTCTAAATACGGGTCAAAATGCATTAAATGCATTAAATGCTTCTCAAATACAGCAGCATATCACAAGTATTACATATATTGATCTTATGCTTTTAACCATATAAACCATTCTAAGACACAACCATCAAAAATAGTCTCAAAATCTTCCTAAAACATTCAAAAATCCAATGAATCCCATCATTTAGTCCAAAACACAATAAAACTGCTGTAGAAAAATAAAATGTAACGTCCTGTTTACAAGAAGGAAGCAGCTCCGCCCTGATTTCTTCTTACCTTTTTTTTTTTTAGCTCTGTGAGGCTGACCGTGTTGTTAAAAATCCTAATTTTTAGTTTAATATTGTAAATTCATGATAAAAATCAGGCCCCGCGGCCGCTTTCTGCTTCCTTTTTGCTAGTTCATCATTTACATTGTGAAGAAGAATTGTGCAACAGAAGAAGAACCAAGTCACATAGCAGCAAATTTAATCCGGAACTGTCTTTCTGGTCAGAATTCCTTTCAATTAAAATAATCGAGATTTTTATCGTCATTTTGAGAAAAAATATTTAGATATTAGCGTTTAGGTCCATATCACCCAGTCCTATTAAAATACGTCATTATTATATATTTTAAATTAAAATTACAGGTAAAAGTAGATTATGAGAAAATTTCTATGACCCTGTCAATCAAAATGGCATTCAGACAACAAAAAGTCATATATATACATTATATATATATATATAGAAAAGAAAATAGTTGCACTATCTGTCTCCAGCATGGACAATCTGACAGTAAATAAGATAATCATCCACAAACCCACACATTTCCACCACAGTGAAAATGAAGCTTTTAAAAGTTTGATCTAAACCTGTTTTTTTCTGCTTCTACGTCATTTAGCACCACAACACATTCTTTTATTATCTTCAGTTTCCATCTTGCTTCACTTTAACTTCCCGCCTACACATCCCCAACCATATTTAGATCAAAAAGAAAAACAATTTGGAGAAAAAGGGAGTCAGATGAACAAAAGTGATGAAACCGTAAGACACAGAAACGAGAGAAAGAGAGAGAGAGAGGGAGAGCCCGGGGAGGGACGAAGATGATGGGATGCAAGGGTAGGAGGTGAAGCTGGGTGGAGAGATAAAATGAAGCGAGAGGTCACGTTCTCCTTTTTTTTTTCCTTTCTGTCAGAGCTGAGATTATTCCACTCTTCATCTTTTTTTTATTTAACCAACAACCCCTCATCTGCTTTCGTCTTACACTTAGGTTTTGGTTCTGTTTCATTGTGACTCACCTTCCCACCCTGGACTCTGCCTCACTCCTCTCGCCTCTAGTCTTCTCTCTCACTCGCACTTGATGCATAATTCAAACTCGGATTCCAGTGTGTCGGGCGTAGCCATTAAAAATACATGGGGATGCATCGCCAAGCCCGTTTAGTGCCGCCTTCACTTCAGAACGCCAGCGGCGAGGGATGAGCACGAGGGTGGAAATGGGTGGGAAGGTGTGAAGGAGTTAATGCATGGTGAGGACCGGACAAGAGAAAAGGTGGAAAAGTTTATCCAATTCTTTGACTTCTTTGTATTAAATTTAGCTCAAAATCTTTCCAAAGATTAAATTCCGCCCCATAGGCCAGGAGCGTCAAACTCATTTTAGTTCAGGGGCCAAATACGGAGATTTAATGTGGGGAAATGTGCAAATTCAACGAGGGGTGTCCCGATCTGATATTGATATCGATCCGATATCGGCCAGAAAACGAATATAAGATTTTATCGGACCGCATCGAAAATCTCCGATTGTTGAATACTGTTGATATTATGTTTAAGGTTAACATTTATGTAACCAATTGTTTAATAAAAAATGGGTCAGTTTTTCTCATACCGACTGTTGCTGACTATTGTTCTCTGTTTGTTTTCAAGCCTTTTCTAACATTCCACACTACAAAAAAAGTCATAAAAGTATGTATGATTCGTGCTGATAACGCGTCGCATCGATATCGGTATCGGCCAATACGCAAGGCTGCAGTATCGGTATCTTATCGGAAGTGAAAAAGTTGTATCAGGACATCCCGAATTTCAACATTATTGTGCATTTCTACGTATACATAAAATACTAAATATGAAAGACTAGGGATTGACTGATATGGGTTTTTTAGGGCCGATGCCGATACCAATTTTTTTTTTCCATCAGCCTTAGCCGATGACCGATATGGACTGCCGATTTTCTTGAGCCAATATTTGGAGCCGATACTACTTTTGCTCTCTCAATTTACATCATAAAAATTACACAATGCTGATAACAAATGGTACAAGTCTCAAAGAGAGGGAACATTTATTGAAATTAACAAAGATGAGGTAGAACAACACCAAGTAAAAAATATTTAACAAATAACAAAAACAGGTGATATAGAACAAGAACAAGTAAAAGAGAACTGTTCGTCCTGGTCCTGAAAATAGCTTTGACAAAAGTTGGCCTGACTGAAGATATATTTTATTAACAGGATTATTGAGTATAAAGATATATAATTATATATATAATTACAGTATTAAACACAAAAAGAAACCATGAATAATAGTCCATTCCAACACAACCTAAGAACATAAATCAGCAGAGGAAAATAATGTGATGTCAGACGCGCATTAAGCAACAAACTATTCAACTGTCTGTTCTAAATTGCATCAACATTAACAGGAATAAATATTTAAACATGGGGTAAACTGCTTCTCAAAGTTAAAAACTTCTTTTCAGCGCAGCGCTGAGTGAGAAGCAGAGAGAGAGAGGGAAACACACACGTGCGCCAAACCTCCAGCCAGCTGCTCGTTAACTACAAGTGCGACACAACACGGACCCACCGCTAAGTTAAACAGTTAAAAGATGCTTTGAAAGTATAAAACCTGCCGTTGGGGTTGAAGAGCTTCTTTCACGCTCTGCTAGTGGGGGGAGGGGCTCTGCAGCCTCTGTCTCCAACAACACAGAGCAGCCTGTAGCAGCCGCTCTTTTAATAAAGTGGATTGGCAAACGCAGCAGCGTGCATCGGCCGATGCCGATACGCGTAAAACACACAAAAATCAGCCAGCCGATGAATCGGTCAATCACTATAAGAAACCAACAATATCCAAGCAATAAGTGGCATATCAGTCCTAACAGGATCTTCACTTTAAATTTCCACAATTTTGTGACCAATTTCTATTTAATTAAGGGAAATATTAAGTAATCATTTAAGAAAAATTGAGGGATTTTGTAAGAATTTTGAGTTCTTTTCAACAGCTTAACATCAAAATCATATGCGATATAAGCACCGGGAAAACTGTGAGTCCCTGCAAATATTGTTGAGTTTCATTTACACAATGATTCATGTTATCTTTGTCATTTTTACTTTCTCCTGGGGGCCAAATTGGATGCTCCAAAGGGCCAGATTTGGACCCCGGGCCATGAATTTGACACATGTGTCATAGGCAAAGACAGAAGCAGAAACATTTTAAAATAGTGACCAGACTCAGACATTACTAATACAGAAGATTTATAGAAAAAAAAGTTTCCTGGTTTTCTTTCTTTTTTTTTTTTTTGTTTTTCTTTACTATGTTGCAAAAATAGTAGAAAAAATGTCCTTACCTTTATACTAAAAACTCCTTCCTGTCTGGGATCATGCTGGGTTAAAGTTGAGCATGCATGCTTTGGAGAAGGACAAGTTAGTTTGAGGTGCGCTGTTGAATTGTGTCCCTGTGAGAACTGCTGCATAAAGATTTAGTTCCCCACAAAAAATGTGGCTGAGATTAAAAGCAGAATTTTGAGAACTTTGTTGAGAAACTGTAAATTACATTTTAAATGACCAGCAGGCTGAACTGATTTGTTTTGGATTGATAGAAATATTTAATATTATATTAAAACATTGAACTTTGAACTTCCCATCTGCTGCTTATTTTAGTTTATTTTTGACATGCATTAAATGTTGATGTTTTATGATAATGATGTTTAAATGCACTGCACTTGCATTTTCATTTGCATTGCATTTCATCACTAAAAGGAAAATAAACATTTCCTGAAGTAAACCTTGCTACAAGTTTTTAAGCACTTCCCACTGTTTTTCTGTCATTATTTACTTTTTTGAGTCATTTTGTGTATTCTTCTGTCATTGTGTATTTTTTGGAGTCATTTAGTGCATATTCGTTGTCATTTAGTGTATTCTTCTGTCATTTTGTATCTTATTGGAGTGATTTTGTGCATATCTGTTGTCATTTTGTGTATTCTTCTGTCATTTTGTGCATATTTGTTGTTATTTTGTATATTTTTCTGTCATTTTGTAACTTTTTGGAGTCATTTTGTGCATATCTGTTGTCATTTTGTGTATTCTTCTGTCATTTTGTGCATATTTGTGGTCATTTTGTATCTTATTGGAGTGATTTTGTGCATACCTGTTGTCATCTTGTGTATTCTTCTGTCATTTTGTGCATTTTTGTTGTTATTTTGTATATTTTTCTGTCATTTTGTGCATATCTGTTGTCATTGTGTGTATTCTTCTGTGATTTTGTGCATATTTTTTGTTATTTTGTGTATTCTGTCATTTTGTATTTTTTTGGAGTCAATTGTTGCATATGTGTTGTCATTTTGTGTATTTTCTGTCAATTTGTATTTCATTTTGTGTATTTAATTTGGGAGGAGCACAAAATTAGATGCAGGGCCAACTAATTTTGGCCAAATGTGATGGAGCTGCCATGGAAGGATCTAATGCCTTATTAGGGAAACTTAGAACTAGGGTTCAGTGTGTTGTACCACAGTCACAAAAAGACTGAACATAAAATGTGTTTGATCTTAATAGTTTTGGTAATTTTGTGTTTCTATGAGTCATCATTTGGTGATTCCAATACAGCAGTGTAAACAACAATACTTTTTCAGCCTTAATATGTGCATGCTTTTCCTTTATTTAATCTGTTGGTTTGATTACGTGCTATTGCAGCTCTAATATCTTTAACTCTTGTGGGAAGGTTTTTACAAGGTTTGGGGAGCGTGTTGTGGTGCATTCATAAGGCTTGAGCAGTCCTGTTCTTATTTTTGGATTTTCTCATTTGCCTTCATATAGGAGGAATAAAAAGTCGCTGTGATGATACAATCTGCACTAGTCCAACTGCAGAAGCAGAACATTTGCTGGTGATTG
Organism: Gouania willdenowi; assembly: GCF_900634775.1. NCBI lineage: Eukaryota > Metazoa > Chordata > Actinopteri > Blenniiformes > Gobiesocidae > Gouania > Gouania willdenowi. The sequence continues at coordinate 13,949,588 of NC_041049.1, forward strand.
TTTTGTCTAATAAAGCCAGATTTAAAGTTTCTACAGAACTGTTTCATACCGTTCTCATTCTTATGGCACTGCATCTACTGCTTAGTAAGATATACGAGTGTCTATTGTTTTAATGCAATGACAATCAATGTGAGACGAGTGTTAAAGGAGAGATAAGAAAGCAAGTGAAGACAGCAAAGTGGGAAGAGAATAAGAATCCCTGGCAGGCACGGAAAGTGGATTACACAAGGGGAAAAAAAACAGTTTTTCTTCTTTGAACCTTATACTTGGAGGGGCTAATAGCCTGAACCCAAAGGAACACACTCTTTTTGAAGCCTGCACACAAACACACACACACACACACACACACACAAACACACACACACACACTCTTGCTAAAGCAGACATGGGCAAATGGTGGCCCTCGGTTAAATTTTATGCAGCCCCCAAACTAAAAACACAAATTGACTCCAAAAATACACACAATCATGAAAAAATAGCTAAATAATTGCACAAACGGACGACAAAAACAAACAAAAGTACAGAAAATGCATAAAGTAAAACAAAAATACACAAATTTATTTTTATTTTATTTATCCACAAAAATAAAATAAAAACAAAGTGTGCAAAAAATACACAAAATCACTCATAACATATAGGCAAAACAAGAAAAATATTCAAAAACACAATGAAAATGACACTAAATGACTCAAAATATATATATACAAAACAAGAAACATATTGAAAAAAATTACAAAAACACAACAACAATGCACAAAATGGCTCCAGAAACACACACAACAGCAAAAAATACACACAATCATGAAAAAAAACAGCTGTTTAACTGCACAAAAGGACAACAAAAACAAACAAACAAACGACTACAAGTCACAAATCTAGATTATTATATTCTGGATTAATCTCCGTTAGCAGGCTTCACCTAACCTAACATTCCCTGTCAGACAGAAGCAGTTCTACGAAGGTCGAGGGAGGCATTTTAATTTCAGTCTGCTTAGTTGGCACGCTCCAGCGCTCTAGCTATTACAACGTCTGACCAATCACATGGATGAACTGTAGAGAATGTCACAAATGATGAATAATTCTTTAAAAATGTGAAGAATTAAAATACATAATTCAGACCAAAAACAACACTGTTGCTGCAGTAAAAGCAAAAAAGTAATTATTGCAGGAATTGATGAGTGTTAATAATATTTAAATTAGTGAGATTATAAACGGAGAATCAGTTTCACTTTCTCTTCTCTTTTTACCTTGTCTGTGGCTCTGATGCTGCGTTCATACAGATCAGCCTACATCACAAGGTGGAATATATTTATATAGAAAAACCTGCTCGCGAGCAGGCTAGTCGTTCAGCATAAGTTTCCGTGGTGATTTATCTCCATAACACGTTAGCGAGCTTCGTAGTCCAGCACACACTGATTTAATCCCGGAAGTTAGCGCGATAAGAGGTAATCTCGATTCCCAAAATAAAAACAAAGCAAACAAAACTTACTCCAAAACAAAAAGTGTCAACAAAAATACACAAAATGACTCATAACATAAACAAACTATAATAAAAAATTTAAAAAATATAAAAAAAATATACAAAAACACAACAAATATGTGCATCATGACTCCAATAAAACACAAAACGTGAGAAAACAACAAAAAACAGACATAACATTTTATTGTTCCGGGCACTAATCTTTGGATTGATAATAATTTGAAATGCTGAGATGATAGTCTGATAATGTGGCCCTCTGTTCAGACAGTCACCTTTTTGTGGCCCGGGCTGTGATAAAAGTCCCTGATGTGCTAAAGCATCAAACCCAACTAATTCAAACCTTTATGCCATACATGCTTTTCTATTACCATCTTCACCTATTTAATAGACCATATGATTGTCATTGATTACTTAGATTTGGTTAATAAAGCAGACACAGAAATATCTAATATCCAGCGTATGTCATGTTCTATATTAATCCCCAACGCCGGACATCTATTTTAAACGCACAATACATCCCAGTGCCTTTTTTTTTGCTGGGATAACCCCGGCCTGTTGCTAATGTTTTTTCCATGTCTTCTCATCTTTCTTTCATAAATAATACGAGCAGAAAAGCAGAAAAAAATGGGAAGGATTGGGTGACGCCCAGTGACGTGCAGTCAGGGTAGGCAAGGTAGGCAATGCCTACCCAAGGGTGAATTGATATTTTGATTATTTGATTTATTATAATATAATTGTAAATTATTTATTTTTCCATTTCCGATAGCCTACAGTACCTATAAGTTTGAAAGTGGCAGCATTATGTGCTTTTCGTAGCCCTAATGACTAAACAATGCTATTTCCTGGTACAGCAGAGACACTGCACAGTCTCACTCCGCTGTAAGGCAGGAGGAGGCCACACCCCCTCCCAAAAGCACATTGCTGCTCTGCCTCTGTTCCCATAGCGCAGATGTCTTCAACAGGGGGTCCGCGACCCCTAGGGGGTCCGTGGAGGTACTGCAGGGGGGTCGCGAAAGTTTTGGTTGATTAGACATTTTTTTATATTCCCCCCCGCAATTTTTTCAATAAATTGAAATGTCTTTAAATACACATTAACATGAATCCAACACACTGTAGTGAACAGATAAATGGAGGCAGAAGATGTCTTTCAGTCAGCAATGCACACGTTCAGCGACACACAGGAGTTCTTTCAAGCTGGGCACTGGTTCATTCACCTGTCCCATCAACGAGGAGGACCCACCCCTATCGCTGCTGTGCCAATCACGAGGCCATAGTTGACACGCTATCTCTGTCAGGTTCCCCGTGATTGGCCGAGAGCCCAGTCTTCTGGAGCTCAACAGTGAGGTTAAAAAAGTGGGCGGTCACTCTTAAGCTATTATGCTAGCAGCTAGTGTTTATGTTTGGATCAAAAAAAATAAAAAATGAATCGTTTTGTAACACTACAAAAAAAACCCACAAGAGCAAAAGAGATAGGCCTACCCTCCACCTCAGAAACCGCAGGTGAAAATGAAAGTGACAGTGAACCTGCTGTAGGCCCCGCAGCTGTAAAGGGTAAGCGTAAAAGAGAGAAGACCCGAAAATATACAGACAATTATCTGAAGTTTGGCTTTACCTTCAAGGAGAGAGATGGCATTGAATTTCCAATGTGTCATTTCTTCTACTGTGCTGTCAAACGAGTCTATGAAGCCATCAAAACTGCAGCGTCACTTGGAGACAACCCACGGCCACTTAAAAAACGAAAACGTTGAATACTTCCAAACTTGTCTCAAATCCCTCCAAGGCCAACAGACATTGATGAAAAAATCAGCCAAAGTTGGTGAGCTAGCTTTGAAATGTTCTTATCAAGTTGCTCTTCGGATTGCCCAAAAGAAACAGCCATATACAATTGGAGAGGATTTAATATTGCCTTCAGCAACTGACATGTGTAAAACAATGTATGGGAATGATATTGACATTAATAAACTGAAAACTGTTCCATTGTCGGACACAACCATTGCTCGCCGTATTGACGAGATGGCATCAGATGTGAGGGTGCAACTGATAGAGAAGCTGAGATTGGCAGATGCATTTGCATTACAGCTGGACGAATCAACGGATGTGTCAAAGGACGCGCAGCTTCTGGCGTTTGTGCGCTTTGTGGATCAAAATGAAATGCAGGAGGAATTTTTGTTTTGTAAGCGCCTTCCTGAATGCACAACAAGTGCTGAAATCTTCAAAGTGATTGACGTTTTCTTCAGAGAAAATGACATTTCATGGGCAAAATGTGTTGCACTGTGCACCGACGGCGCAAGAGCCATGGCTGGATTAAAAAGTGGCCTAATCGCGCTTGTCAGGGATGTGGCTCCAGAGGTGATTTGGACGCACTGCATGTTGCACAGAGAGGCACTTGTTGCCAAGGACATGAGCGCTGAACTGTCTGATGTCATGGACTTGGTCGTGAAAGTTGTAAATATAGTCAAGAAGAGTGCTTTGCAAACACGACTCTTCTCTAATCTCTGTGCTGCCGAAGGAGAAGAGCACACTGGGCACTGGGCTACTGTACCATTCTGAGGTTCGCTGGCTTTCACGCGGAACAGTGTTGGCACGTGTGTTAGAATTACGCACGTCTATTCGGGAGTTTTTACTTCTTCAGAAGCGCACAGAGCTGGCTGCACTTTTCAGCGACAATGCCTGGATCACCGAACTTGCATATCTTGCTGACATTTTCGCTGAGCTGAACAAACTTAACAGTTCTATGCAAGGTCGCAACACACTTGCCTTTCAGCTGTATGACAGGATGGAAGGCTTCGTCAAAAAGATGAAAAAATGGAAGGAGCGTGTCGGGGAGGGAACATTTTCTATGTTTCCCTCAGTGGATGAGCTGGGAGATTCTGCTGTGCTCTCGCCTCCCATAACACACGCGATTCTTGCGCACTTGGAGGCGCTCCATGGTCAATTTAGGAGCTACTTTTCTGAGGCCGACTCCTGGCGCAGGGACAAGACATGGATACAGTTTCCATTCAGAGACAACGCAGCAGACGGCGCACGCCTGACGGTGACGGAGGAGGATCAGCTCATTGAACTGTCCACTGACAGAACGTTCAGAAACATATATGAAACTAAATCACTCACACAGTTCTGGATATCCTGCCAGAAAGTCTTTCCACAACTGGCAGCAAAAGCAATGATGAGCCTGTTGCCTTTTGCTACAACATATCTTTGTGAAAGTGGATTTTCGTCACTCACCTACCTGAAAAACAAATACAGGTCAAGACTGCAGCCTGAGGCTGATATGACTCTCTGCCTGACAACCTCCATAAGTCCAAGGTTAGACAAGTTGTGTGCTACTCATCAGGGTCAGACATCTCACTAATGTATGCCATCCATAGCTGGTTTGAGGATTCACTGCCCATACTACATGTATGTTTAAAATTAAAACATGAATCTGTCAATTATGTTAATAGTTCAGTATTGTATGCAAGATAACAGGTATGTTTATGCATGCCAGCGGCACTAACAAGCATCAATAATTTTCATTTCCACATTTATGTTGAACAAAAATGTCCATTTGAACAGCTTTTATGTAAAATGTTGTTACATGCAATTTGACAGACATTGTTGATCTTGGCAGGTATCAGTTTATTATGTTATGTTATGTGTATGAATGGCAGTGGCATGGCCACCCTACTCACTGTACCTTGCACATGTTTAAACTAAAAACAAGAATATATAAACCTGTGTGTTATTTGAATATCTTAGTATTGAATGCACATTTATACATGGCACTATAGGACCAGTTTAATATAAAACACAATTTTATACAATGTATATAAGTAGGGGGTCCCCGCTCCATCTCTCCATCAGTTTGGGGGTCCTTGGCCTGGAAAATGTTGAAGACCCCTGCCATAGCGTGTTTATATGTGTTTGCACATGCGCAGTCAGTTCCCCAAGATGAAAACCATTTACGTCCAAAGGCAGCTCTCTACGCTGCCTTTGGACATAACCACGCTATGCTAAATGCTATACTTACGTTCACAGTGCATTAGTGAACTGATAAAGCGTGACCGCTGATGCGACGTTGTCTAGCTAGTGAGCGAGACAACACTACAGTCAGGATGACAGCACTAGAGTCAATAAAGAAACTTTATTTTGAGGAAAAACAACAGCTTTTAAAAGATGGGAGACCAACACCTGAGCTACCAGACCTTCAGCAAAGGTAAGGTCAGAAAGTTGTTCGTATTTTCTACAGTGAATGGTACAAAAGGAAGGATTGGCTTTGTGGATGCGCCTCACTGAGGCTGTTCTGAGTTGTTATTTTCTCCGTGTTTCCAACACAAACAACGGATGCGCTGCCGTGTCATGAGATATGTCTTGTTGGGAGAGTATGGAGGCGATATTAAATAATTGTTTATGTTTCTTTAATGGTGTTTTACGATGTTGATTTTGTTTGATGAACACTTGCCAGCAGCAACATATGGACTTGTCATTGGTGTTGACATTGGGGGTCTCGATTTGCAAGACCCTGCCTACCCAACCCTAGTGCTCACGGCACGTCACTGGTGATGCCAAAAGGCAAAGCAAGACTACAAAAATGCGACTGCCTCAACCTCTTCCTTTCCTCCCATACCTGTTCTTTATGATCGAATGTAACATCTCTGCAAGATGTAAAAACACCTCTTCCAAGCTCCCTTCCCCCCCAGAGTCTCCCAGTGCTTTTATACGGAACTTTTTTTTATCCTCTGACGATTACTGTTTTACTGCCCTTCCTCTTCTTATCTATTACATTTACTGCTCTGTTGCTGCTTGCCTCTTTCTTGTTACTGCCTCCATCACCTCCTTTTTAAAGAGGTATAGAGGAAAAGCAGGAGAAGGAATAAATACGAAGCAATGCAGCAACGAGAAAACAAGTAAACCTTGATGCTGAGAGGGGGAGGGATTGGAAAACGAAAGGAGGAAAGCAACAATATTTTTTTGACATCAAATCATTTTTAGATTCTTTCTTCATCACTAGAAGTCTGACAGCTTTTCCCAGCTAAGCATCAAACATAAACACGATGGTATGGACTGATTATAGGCTCAGCACCAGCAGCAGTTTTACAAGAAAACCTTTATAGAATCTCATTGTGAAGCTTCTTCTCCCTTTGAGGTTGCTCTTAGCTTTACTGTCCTACTTTTGATCAAATGTATTCTTAAAGGAAAAAAACAACAACACACTGTCAAAGTCTCTGAACTATGTGTGTTTTGTTTTTTATCTCCATGTTAGGAAATGCTGCTAGACTGATAAAGCAGCATTTTAACCAAGGCGGCGGAATAGGGGGATGTATAATATAGCAGTGTTTTTCAACCAACATACCAGTTTACCATCCAATTTCACTTAATGATTAGAGTTGTTGGGCGTCTGTGTCTGCAACACTCATTAAAGTAGCTATCCTATCCAGCAGATAAGTAAACATGAGTCCAACTCAGTTAGCCTCATGCTAATTGGTGAATGAGTCTAATGCTGTGTTTGAAATGGCATATTATGCACTACAAACTCAATGAGTATATATTGTCTACTGTATACTATGCAGTGACGTGCAGTCAGGGTCAAAGGCACATTACTGCTCTGCCTCTGTTCCTACAGCTTGTTTTTTATGTGTTTGCACAGTTCCCCAATATGAAAACCATTTACGTAAAAAGAGGACGCTATTTGCTATACGTACGTTCAGAGTGCATTAGTGAATTGATACAGCGTGGCTGCTGCTGTTACGTTCTCTAGAAAGTGGGCGGGATAACACTACAGGCAGGATGACGGCACTAGAGATGATAAATAAACTTTCTTTTGAGGAAAAACGACAGCTTTTAAAAGATGAGAGACCAACACCTGAGCTACCAGACCTTCAGCAAAGGTTAGGTTAGAAAATTGTTTGTATTTTCCACAGTGAATGGTAGGATTGGCTTTGTGGATGAGCCTCACTGAGGCTGTTCCGAGATGTCGTTGCTGTCATTTTCTCCGTGTTTCTGCGTTTCCAACACAAACAACGGATGCGCTGCCGTGTCATGAGATATATCTTGTTGGGAGAGTATGGAGGCTATATTAAATAATTGTTAAAGTTTCTTTAATGGTGTTTTACGATGTTGGTTTTGTTAGATTAACACTTGTCAGCAGAAACATATGAAATTGTCATTGGTGTTGACATTGGTGGTCTCGATTTGCTACACCCTGCCTACCCAACCCTAGTGCTCACGGCACGTTACTGATACTATGTATGGTAAGAATGATGAAGATGGTGACCATTCTCACTGAAGTATACTTCCAAGTTTCCCAAGATACATTTCGAACCTACAACATTAAAAACATGAAGCACACTGAGGCAAAATATCTCCGCTGATTCTCCATCTTTGAAAACAATTTAAGTGAGAAAGTGACCAAGTAGAATACCAACATGTGGTTATTTGATCTATAAAACTTGCAGAAACGCATTTCATACTGACATTTCCGAGATTGTCAAAGACCCGCCATTGTGCTACTGATAAAACTTCCGATTAACTTCAAAACAAGAGCCCTGTTTACAAAAGTGTCTAGCGAGCACGCAGAGGGCCGGCCACTCTGTATGGGGATAGCCGAGCTGAGACAGGGTGGCCCGGGGGCTCGAGGAACGATGCTTCACGGCCGCCCTGTGGCGTCCCGGCCGGCAGAGCGCCAACACTCCACTGTGGCTTCAGTTTTTGCTCGCTTTGGGTGAACCGTGTGTGTGTGTGTGTGTGTGTGTGTGTGTGTGTGTGTGTGTGTGTGTGTGTGTGTGTGTGTGTGTGTGTGTCTGTGCATAATTCAGAATTAAATTTACATTAGGATTTAAGTGTTTACAAGGTCATTTTAGGATGAGGATTTAACTTTTATTCCGAATTAAAAAGGAATTAAAAGCTTCCATGTAGTGTCTCAAAGTGTTTCTCCAGGCATAACTTCATGCTGGTGCATTGCTTTTTCCCAATTTATTCAATTAAATGTATGAAAACACAATAGTTATCACTCGACACATTTCACAACAATCCTAAATGTCCCTGACGTCCCACCTTCAAAAACAACCTCATTTGGCCATCCATGAAAAAGCTACTTAACCTCCCACTTCTCTATAGCATTATATACTTCCTACGGGCACTGCACTATACCTTTTAATTATCCTCAAAACAGAAACCAGATGTAGTCTTCAAAACACTTTCAAATATCATGCTGTTGCATTACTATTTTTGCTTTTTCACAATGGCTAAAAAAGCAAAAGGCACCAGTAGTGGTGAAACATTGATGGAATGGGGTTCAACTCCCTACAATGTCCTTGCTAAAAGCCAAAATATATGAAAACACAATAGTTATCATTCTACACATTTCACAACAATCCTAAATGTCCCTGACGTCCCACCTTCAAAAACAACCTCATTTGGCCATCCATGAAAAAGCTACTTAACCTCCCACTTTTCTATAGCAATGCATACAGTACTTCCGACAGGCACTGCACTAGTATAAATCATTTCAATAAAATGTGAAGACTTGGAGTAGGATTCATTACAACATTACTTCATACCAAATATATTTGTTTTCTGCAGAAAAAAAATAAATGGTTTGGGTTCATTTATTATTCCAAGATATATGGTGATTTATAACCGTGTACAATTTATTAGGTATATAATTATAATGACAATTTTCCTTGGATTAATACCTCCTCCACTCTCAAACTTGTTTCTCTGCCTGCATCTAAATAGTGCAGGTTACAAATAATGCTGAGCTCAGTCTCCACTTTTATGGCTCAACAGCTTTGTGCTAAACTTGTCATCCAAGTGTCCATTCTTCCTCTTGTGTAATGACCAAAGCCCTGCAACCAACTGAATAGAATAACACCAGCAGATGGAGATGGAGAGCCAGGCCATGTCCAACTGATCAAGAAATATCATACGCAAGTTGATTTTGTATTTTTGGAAAACATCTTATTTTCCAACTACAAACATCCCACAGCTAAAGCAGCATTTTCAACACAGCTCTGATGTGATGATATTGTTTTACTGGTGAGAAACAAGACATTCTCACTGAGCCAATAGGAAACATTCCCAAATTGTTTTGACATGTTCTGGCATTCACGAGGTTTTCAGAGAAAAATCAGATAATGAAAAGTAACTTTCTATTAGGGGAATGCACAGCAGTTGCAAGTATAGAGATTTAAGCATTTAAGGTGAAACTTGTAAGGCCATAAAACAGTGGCACAGCTCCCAGTTCAATTCCAACACCTTCCTCTGTTTGCATCTCATTTTCTGTCCTTGCCACATTCATTTCTGTCAAATGAAGGAATCCATCATAGTGCCATCATTCCAGCGCACATCTCAGTGACTTCCTTTAGAAAACAAGTGATGAAACCATGCAAGCTGAAAGCATTCCATCAGAGCGCTGCAGTACACACAAAAATCCATGTTGGGATGACAAGTTGAGATTCAGCCAAGAGCGCCTTTTCTTTTGACGTGACACAAACACCATGATTAATGGAAGGCGTTGGCTCAATCACTGATACACTACCACAAGATTGAAAGCAGAGGACGTGAAAAGTATCATTTAATCTAATAATAAGCACATTCAGGAGGTACGGCGGCTCTTTTAACCTGCTTTAAATGAGATGCCAAAGCCTCTTTGAACCAAAACGTCTTTCTTAATAAATAGATTCAGATCCTAGGGTGCAGATGCCTTGCCTCTCATTCTTTTCTGGTCCTCCCTTGAGTAAAATGTTGCTGAAATTACAACACGACACCGAAATAGCGACAACAAAAACCGTATGAACGTGAACATCTTGTTGTAAAACTCTGCTATTACTCAAAATCAGAAAACATTGACACAAAAGGCGCATTCCCACTGCCATCATTCCTCCTCCTCAACATCATGCTGTCATGTAAATCCTTCTTCCATCGACTGCAACGGAGGATGGTCCATATTTTTAAAAGAAGATTCCAGTTTGAAACATTCGGTTACACCCCCTGATGTAAAATAATATTAAGAGCAAAAATGCTGAAAGGAAAAATAGTCGCTCCCTTGGTCTCTCAGGCTCTTTGTTTTTAGGCTAGATCAAAGTTTTTCTTAGATATTGTATCACTAACACCAGAGCACTCAGAAAGTGCAAACCTTCACCCAGCATCAAATATTCTGTTTTTGTTTGTTTAGTTTTTTTACCTTTATTAGGATACTCTCATTGAGATTAAGAATCTTTGTCAGCTATCAGTAGCTTTATGGATCAATAATCCTGATCATGGTATTATGATCATTCACACTTTAAAGGTTTAAAAGAAATGTATGTCTCCATTAATAATACAGTCAATCAAAATGTGTGGGCACCCACATTTAAAAAAAAAAATTTAAATGAAAAATTGTGATGAAATGTGCAATCTGAGCCAATTAGGGTTTAAACTTGATGGAGCAATTAGGGACCCAACCCGAGATAACCGACTCATATTTCATAAAGATTGGTTGATTACAAACTGAGATATTAAGTAAGTAGGTAAGTAAACTTTATTTATAAAGCGCTTTTCACAAGTAAAAACCACAAAGTGCTGTACAAACATTTCAGTATCATCACTTCTATAGAAAATAAGGAAAAACAGTCACAAATAACATGGGAGACAAGAACGAGAGAACTGTGGATCACCAAGAGCATTGGAGGTGCCCCGAATTTAGATGAAAAATGGGAAAAACAACATAAGGAGAGGTGAGGGGAAAAAGCAGACTTTGAACTGAATTCCCTAAAGGAGAGCAAAGAACAAAACCAGGAAATAACCTCTCAGCTACAAAAACACAGTCAGGAAAACACACAGTCACGAAAACCATAGCGCGTGGGCAGGTGGGGGTGGGTGGTTGGGTCGATGGGGGCGAGGGCTGGGCAGAGAGGGGGAGAGGATATCCAGCCGGTAGGGGCCGTGAGCGAGCAGCCAGTGGGCGCTACTCCAGAACCTTCCATGGGCACGGAGGGCAGAGGGGACAGGTGGAGGGCCAGAGTGCAAGAATGCGTAGCTCCAAAATCTTTCTTAATATTCCAATCGTATCCAGCTACAGCCCCTGACGGATCAACAAGCCTCTGGCTGTGCGGAAGTGCCTCTGATGTTGCCTCTGACAATGTGACAAACCTCGAATTTAACCAGGAAGTGGAGGCGGCAGTGGTTAGGGTTAGTAAAAAAGTTAGGTAAGTATAGCAAAGTTACCAGAACAGTGAGTAGTTACTGGTATTGTACGTCACTTCCGTCCAGCCAGAGGCTTGTGTCCCATCAAGGGCTTCCGCTCCAGGGCTTCCGCTGGATACTGCTCTAATATTCCGACCATATTTTGACCTGCTATGACTCTGCCAATTCTTAACCGATCTACACCATCCGAATATCAAAATGTTCCACTGCTTATAATGTCATCTAATTACTAAAATACCAACACTTTTACTTGTAATGTAATATTAGGTTTTATGCCTTTACTGTAAACTGCTATATCTCTGTCAACATTTAACTCAGAGACACAATGTTAGCACTAAAATGTTGTTCACTTTCTAATCTACAAACCTATGTACTGTACGTTGTAAAATAAAAATAAATGTATATACATTTTCAAAGTGACCCTGTTTGTCATCTTAATCAATTTAGATCTGCTAGAGTATGACAGCTGCTGCTCATGAACTTTGAGCAAAACAGCTGTTATAGCTTTAATCCTGCAGCTACAGCCACAAATTTTAGCTTAAATTGTTGCTCCAATCTTCCTCTTTCTTTTTAACATCAAGTGGAACCAGGTTCAAATCTTGCCCTCTACAATGTGTGTAACTTTGTCCCTCAAAAAATATTTGTTAAATCCTGTCACTGCTCAATGATTAAACGTACTGCTGTTCATTCTCTGTGAATACTGACAACATACAGTATATCTAAGCTTTTGGTCATGTGTACTTACTTGTGTACATACTTAATCTAGCGGTTATTTTTTCGATGCATCAATTAATCTAACGATTTTTCCAGTTCGGTTTCACTCGATTCGATTATCAATTATCTGTGTGTGTGTGTGTGTGTGTGTGTGTGTGTGTGTGTGTGTGTGTGTGTGTGTGTGTGTGTGTGTGTGTGTGTGTGTGTGCGTGCGTGCGTGCGTGCGTGTGTGCTGCTGCTGCTGCCGCTGTTGTCACGGCGAGTGTTTCCTCCTTGTCCCGTTGACGCGCTGTCATCCGGTCACACCCGGGATAAACTTACATTGTTGTGGCAATGCAAGTCTTTCTAGTTTGTTTGTTTTAATTTGGCCAATGATGAGAAAAAGGGATTTTTTAAAAAAATTTTAAACTGACCCACAATCAGTATATTGATCTGGATCCCCTCCAAAATGTAATGGAATTTTCCATGGAATAATGTCTATAAGTATTTTTGACATAATTTGACATTAAAAAAAACAAAACAGGTTTAAATGCCACCACGCTTCACACAAAGTTACGCTATTGTTAATGTTATTAGTTCTCATTGCATTTAAAAATAAAAAGGTTTCCATAGAGAGCTGTCTGTGAAGAATAACATTAAACCTGACAGCATGATGGTTTATACATATGGGATGTGCTTCTCCTGCTGCTCTGAAAGGTTCAGTGTATGAACGCTCCACAGTGCAGTGACTTCACTTATCCCTGATTTCAGCTTCGATTCAGCCACCGAGCTGATGAAAGGAGCAGGAGAGATGGCCTCTCATCCACCTTTAATGCACTCCGTACACCAGTAGGTCCTCTCTATTGACGCAGTACTCACAGTCAGTTCTGTGGGCTTGTTCTAGATCCATTCAAAAATCAAATACATCCTTGTCTTCGCTCCAATCTTTCATCGCTCTCCTCGATTCAACTTTAAATGTCCTCCTTGTTTCGTCAAAAACTGCCAGAGCGAACATGTTGAGAGTGTCCGGGAGTGTGAGTGTGTGGTGGCTAATTTAAGGAGGTACATTAGTGTTTTTGATGTGCAAATATTTTCATATAGACAAAGCATGGTTCATATTTAAAGTTCAACTGTACTGTAGGATCTTTCCATGTTAGCATGTTTTCAAAGTAGGCTACTTATGCTAATTTGGATTTTCTTAAAAAGCTGCGCTTCTACACCAGGGGTTTCTTTTCAGGGCCAAGAACCCCTTACAGTGCAGAGTATTTTAAATCTCCGCCTTTAATCCTTCAATCAATTACAGCATGCATACGTGCTGCTCTATCACTACATACATTATATCTGCCTCGGGATTAACCTATTTTTACTTAAAAGCTACTTCAGAGTTATTTTTGAAGGATATGCACATTTTAATATTAAATAAATATTAAAATAAAGTTTGGTTGTGAAAGCGCAATGTCTGCAAGCAAAATGAGAAAATGTGTGTTTTATTTAATTCATCATAACCTCTGTATTTACATCAATAAGTACTCGGTATTGGTGACTACACAAATGTGAGTACTTGTATTTGGTATCGGAAAGATGATCTTACAGAACCCCAACCTTTGAGTCATGGACCACCAGGGGTCCCCACACCTACTTTGAGGAAAAACTATTTTGCAATTTCAAAAGAAATATCATTGGTTAAATTATGGCTTGAAATAGAATGTATCAGATATTTTTTGGCTTGGGTTTTACTTTTGGAATGCTGTGGTTTTATAAATCTCCCAAAATCATCAACATCGCAAAGAAGTGAGAATACAAACATGATGACAATGTTTGTTTGTTACCTTTGCAATGGATGGATGAATGTTGGATGGATGGATGGATGGTTGGATGCTGGATTACTTAATGACTAGTCTCGATGATATCTCGATGATGCTTACCAACAATTGTAGGTTGCTACATCATGTTACCATGGTAACACCACAAATTTGCTCCAGTCATCAATACTTCAATACTGAAAACTAAATAACTGCTGTGTAGCTAGTTTATCTATACATATATCTTAGCTGTTAGCTAGCTAGCTTCACTATACATATATCACGTTGACATTTACACACAGGTTGTCCATTTAGAAGTAAAAATGCCAATAGTTGTAAATTCTACGTTGTGAATCATTGTTTTTGATCAGGTTTTTTTTTCCGTGTGTGAACCAGTCAGTGAATATCAGTAGCTAAGGATGCTGACAGGTGATGTAAAAACATTATTTATCACCTCATTACCACAGCATCTGTTAGCGGGCAGTATACGATCAGAACTGATTGAATGATCAACTGACAAAAGAAGAAAAACCATCAATACATAACGATCAGTGAATGTTAAAGCTCCGACATTGCACGTCTTGTAGAGGAGCATGTACAGTGACTTTCATGATGATCTGAAGGCAGACATTATGTGAAAGGGCAAAGGATCATGGCCTGCTGAAGATTATATATGCACAAAGGAAGCTCAGCCTCCAATCTGTCAGTGCTTCACAATGCAGACTGCTCACAGACCACATGTTGACCTCTGCACCACTACAAGAGCATGCAATGGGCCTGTGATCATCACAGCTGGATCACACAGGGAAGAATCTGTGATTACCATTAAACTATGTGGATTGGGTTTTTTTTTTTTTTTATCTAAAGACGTGGCAGTGGATGTTGCAATATGCTGACAGTTGGATCATTTCTGCTTTACTTTACTTGACATTATATATATCATCTTTCAGACCACTGGTGCAACCCACTGTGCAGCAGACACTACTGGAGGACAATGATTAAAAGTTCAAATCAAATTTTTCACAATTCAAAGAATAACTACCCCTGAAAATTGAGCATAGTGTTAGTTCAGGCAGGCACGGAAGTCAAGTTAACCTTGCCCCATCAGCTGACAGTAGCTGTTAACAACTGACAGCATCCATCCCCTAATTTAGTTAATCATCCAGCTGATCATGTTCCATGGTTCCCATTTGTTAGTTAGTCACGGCACTGTATTTAAACCACTCCAATGCACCTAATTTTGCATGCTTTGTCCGCAGAACGCCTCGCAACCCACCCCAGCTACTCCACTTCTGTCTAATTAAACAGTGTCTCCTAACAGTGTCGTCTAACGTCTGTGCTTTTGTTACAGGGGCTCCTGCTGACCGCTCTCTCTGCTTATGCCTCTCCATGTAGCTCATGGAAGAGCGACGAGGAGCTCCATTCGCTTCGGGCTTTCCGGGCAGAGAGTTCCCAGAACACAGCTTTACCGACAAATCTAAACTCTATGCTAATAAAAAGTTGACCAAAGTGATCCTGACTGAACTACTTTTTTTTGCAGAGAACAAATGTATTTGGGTATTAAGTAGTGTTGACCATTTCTTGTCCAACTAAAGTATCTCAATTTGGCATATTTTGTTGCTGCCTTCTATGAGTTGAAACCTTGCTATTACGATTTAATTTTGCTGTTGGCTAAAAATAGTGGTTTGTGATGTTTTGGTGGCTTCTGATGTCACTGTTGGCTCCGCCCCTTCAATAAAATCTAGCACCTGTGGACTCTGCAATCTGTTGCAAATAGGTGGGATTGAGAGAATTGTGAATATAGAGGTATTATGACTATTGAGTCGCTAACTAGCATAGCATAGATTGCGTTTTAGAGATATTATAGTATCGACTGGGCGTGTCTTAACTACTCCAGGAACCCCGCTCATAATCAAGGTATTTTTTTAATCTCCAGCCGAGAAACATGACAGCCAAAACCTCAGGGTTTATTTACTTTTTAAAGCTTCCAAACAAAAAGGATCAGTAACAACTTTAAGTATTAGACTTAATGTTTCAAGCAGAGTTCATCATCTAACAAACATATCACGTACAAACTGGATTTCAATCCCAGCTCAAAATATCTGACTGCACCCAAATCTAATTTGGTCCATGTTTACAGGTTACACATGGCTTTGCTTAATAAATCTCCTCCAGGCAATGCTTAACAAATGAAAGTAATAAATAATTTTGGAAGGACAATTACATCTCCCTTCATTAACCATTTGCTCATTAAGCCTGCCTTCGTTAGTAGAGGTTGGCTGATCGTGTCCTGCGTGCCCGACTGCCGATGATTTGGAGCTCAGCACACACGTCAACAGAAAAACAAAGACACACTCGTGCCTTAATGAGTTTTCTTGGTGGCTGTTCAAAGTACTCTCTGGCTTCATTATCATCACCATGAAGGAAATCAACATCACATCATTACACTCCAGAGGATACAATTGTATTTATGGCTTTTGGCTTCTAAGTTCTTTATCCATTCTCACCTCTCCTTCTCCAGCCTGTTTGTTTCCCTTTATATTTCCTTTCTGTCTGAATGCGTCACTCCAGTTTCTCTCCTTCAAACTTCTTACCCTCTCTGCTGTCATTGTTCCGTCAAACATAGAGCTGGGATTACAGCAGAGAATGTATACCAAACTCTGCACGACCTTGAGAAAAGTAGCAAATCCAATAAGAACTGTGTCGGAGCCAGGATCTGTAGAACAGCAGAATTTCTTAATTGCATTTTAATGCAGTTGTTGTTGTCATCTTTCTAAATGTTTTTTAGTTCATATAAAGTTGAAGATTGTTCTTGACTTGAAGTTACGACGCTTCAAAGCCTCTTCCTGTATTAGATACAGAGCAGCAATCACATTATTCATAAAGTATTTAATTATAAAACATTTCTATGAAGGATAATACTGGTTTTAACTTCTTAACACAAGAAATAAATAAAATAAAAATAGAATCGAAGATGATACACAATGATGGATTTCATAAGTTAAATAAGTTTAAGTTTATAACTATTTACATTTCTAAATCAAGGATATAATATGACTGTCTTTCAGATCTAATACATTTTAATGTACTTCCTACACTACAGGGTGTGATCATCAGAGATGGCAAAAGTAAGTCTTCTGTACTCAAGTAAAATTATAGATACTTGAATAACAACAGACTGAGAAAAGTAAAAGTATTGAAGTTGCTCCCTTACTTGAGTAAAAGTTAAAAAAAGTACATGCTACTAAATGTACTTAAGTAAAAAGTTAAAAAGTAAAACAAATGTCCCATCAATAATAAGCCAGCTCGGGTTTTTAAACCAGCAAATTCCATATCTTGTATTTTTTTAAGAACTTGTAGAAAACTGGTACATGGAAACATGTTAAATCTGTTAACCTTTATGAAAACCTGGAGAATTTAGCATTTATTATAGATAAAAATTTGTAAATAAAATGTTTCGGTTGTCGGTTTGTGTCTTTTCACGTAGTGACATCATCTTCGAAGGTCGAAAAAGTAACAAGAAAAGTAATAGAAAGTACAGAAATTTGTTTAAAAAAGTACTTGAGTAAAGTACAGATACCAAGTATTTGTACTTTGTTACTTTTAGCTCTGGTGGTTTAGACACGAGAAAACAAATTTGAAGCGGTAGTTGATATTAGCTGGGTTTCCATTACAGATTTTTACAAAATAAAAGTGATATTTCTAAATGACGACAAAGTATAAATGCGCTTTGAACGTGTTTCCAATGAAGGTTGTTTTGGGCAGGAGCCTCGTAACTCCCGTGAAATCTCATCTTGCGAGACTTTGGCGCAAAAACAGTTCGCATTCCTTTGTTGTTTCCTGTCTAATGTGGCAGTAATATTTTTTTAAGTATAATGCTGAGAAATGTCCCGGCCTTCTCTTCTGTCTACGCGTACCGCGTCATGTTTACTCGAAGAGAAGTGGTCATGTGACCATGTACCTTGCGTCCTGTGATGTGTATTTGCGGAATAGGTGTTTCTATAGCGCTTTTGCCACACATTTCAATATTGAAACGTCTTGAAATTCCTCCTCATGCCAACGTAAAAAGGTTTTAGCAATATTAGAGTTTTTTTTTTTTTTTTAAATTTAAGTGTTTCCATTACCAGTTTTTATTGCGCTTTTAAGATTTTGCGCATTTCCAAGGGTAATGTAAACACAGCTATTGTTGGCGGTTTGTTCTGTGTTGGAATGATGGTCTTTTGCATTATTTTGGTGGTTTTGTTGGTGGTGGTGGGGGGGGGGGGGGGGGTGATAGTGGTTGTGATCCACAGAACTTGTCATCTTGTCAATGGGTCCCGAGAGTAGAGATCATCCTGTTGAAGTTTCTGTTGAATGTTCAAATCGACATTTTTATGACTTAAAAGGAGTGGCTTTGATATGGTTGTTCTTCACCGCTCCTGTATTTCCTTTTGTTCAGAGGTCAGGGTTCCTCCACACACAGCATCTCCTACATCAGTGATATCACAGTGCAGCATTTAATCCCCTCAGCAAACTGACAGGAGGGGGAATGGGAGCTGATCTATGGAAGCAATTGAATGGTTTGTGTGCAATAATTCCTCCCCATAGTCATGTAGGCATATGAATGTACATATACACATATATGTAAAACACATTATAGTAAAACACCAAACCTTAAATTGAGGCACATACACACTGGGTGTAATAGAGGCTGAATGGCAGAGCGTGGGAAAGACTTATGCATCCGACCTTGGCCATCCAACCATCCACAGGAATGTGTTCATGAAGATACAGTGTGCACGTGTCACTGGTTTAAAACTCTCCTATCAAGATTTTAAAGACTTAGTGGTTTAGAGATTAATGCTGCATTTACACCATTTACGTGTTTCGGGCGTCACAATCATGCCTCACGCCTGTAGTTGGAAGCTTGTGCTCAATGAATCAAAGACGCTTTTCACCAGCGTCGAAGACGCTCTGGACGCGCGTCCAAACAAGTTGGGAAGAGAGCAAGTTGAGCGCGTTAAGCATGTCGAGGAGAAGGGCTTCTCTGTTGCCGGTGGTGTTCACACAATGGTTTCACACAATGAAGTTTGACCACCTGCTGACCCGCATCAGCACTCTCATCTCCTACCAGTACACCATCTACAGGTACTCTATTCCAGCAGAAGAGCGCCTGTCCATCTGTCTCCGCCTCCAGTTAGTGTTTTTTTTTTTTTTTTTCATTATTCTGAATACATTACGATTGGGGAAAGCTCCTGATTGGTCGACGCGCCGCGATATGCCCCAAAAGTTCAACACGTACCCCTGCTTGAGAATCAAACTAAATGACATTAAGATTTTAGTTGAATAAATCTAAATCTATAGTGGACTAAAATATACAGCACAATTGTTTATATATTTTTTAAAAGATTCAATTATCATTTATCAATCTAATATAGGATGGTATTAATGTTTGATGTGACCAATGCATAAGATCACATGATCAAATGAGTTTTTAATCTGATACAACTTCGACCCATGTGACAAAATTATAGTTTTGTTTTCATTAGTTAATTAAAATATTAATATATATAAAATATTAAGATATTTTGATTTTTTTAATTAGTCACAGTCTAGTTCAGCGATTCTCAACTGATGGGCCAAGACCCAAAAGTGGGTTGCGGACCTGTACTGGGTGGGTCAAAAATAAACAAATACTTAATGTCTCTCATGTTGGACTTGTCTTTTATTTTGAAAGAACCTTTTCTTTTGACAGGCATGCTGTGAAATGCACGTTGAACAGGAAAATATATAGATTTAAGATTTATGTTTTTTTTTTTAATTATAAATGTGTGTTTTCAACAGCTATTTTTGAAAAACAAAATTTGGTTGGTTGAATTAAAAAAAAATAAAAGTGGCTCGTAATTTAATGATCGTGGGAAAATGTGAGTCCCAGTTGAGAACCCCTGGTCTAGTTGACAACAAAATGAACACTGCTCAGAACTCAGTGGTCGACGCATCCAAGAAAAAGGGATTTGGAGATCTGGAAAAACTGTCTTGGAAAGAGACGAGCAAAGCCTCGAGGAGGTTTGGGTAGTGACCAAAAAGTCCCAGAGGTTGAAGAATCCATTATTCTGCAGTAATTACCGTCCACGGACAAACAAAATCGATACTCAAGGATGAAGCCGTTACTGTAGTTCTTTTAAAGATTTAAGTAGGGCCACAAATGGAAGAGGCATATACTTGCTGACTAGATAAATGTGAAGAAATGAAGAAGGACCAGCTCTGGGTTAAGTAACCTCAATGGTAAACTGGCAATTTGTGAAGCCCTGAGGTAACTCCCATCACATCTCCAACATATAAATAAAGAGGAGTTTATTGATTGCACTGCAGGTTGATCCGAGAAACTGAAATGAACACGGAGAGCACAACTAACTTTAATCAATAACAGCAGATAACACATCAAACAGCGTTATATCTGCAGGTTGAGTTATATGTTAGAGTGTTGGGGTTCATAGTAAGGCTCAACAATAATCCTAAAAGAATATATTAATTATTCTGGGCTGTAATAAAAATATAAAATTTGGTATTAAAGGTTTAATGTGTATACAGTTTAGGGTGACCATATTTTCATTTCCAAAAAAGAGGACACTTACGCCGACCTCGACATTTTGGAATCTACCTTGTAACGATAAAAAACAATATAATAAATAAATAAGTTGTAATTGTTGATAAGGTTTAAAAATGAGTTTCTCTCTTTATCACAAAAACAATCTGAAACCAGTGGTGACTCGAGTCAATCACCTTTATTATGCATTTTAACAATCTGTCCTTAAAAAAACTCTAAACCGTATACCATCTTAAGATCACCTAATCATTGAGAAAAATATGAGAAATATCTCCTTAAAATGATAACAAAAAAACTCAAGGCTTAGAGAACAGTAAATAATCATTAAAGAAACACTTCAATAAATAACCTTTACAAATAAATCCGACTATTCGGTCTCTTTTAATCTATTTCTCTCAGACTTGGCTCCTCTTTCTCTTTTCCTTGTGTATGACGATTTCCTCAAAACAAAGTGACATCTTTAATGATTCTGTCACGTGTGAGTAAAATTATCGTAATGAACCACGTTGGCTTTAAAGAGCAACAGCTTTCGGAAAGTGGTGTTATTTCTCAGATAGAGCAAATATTAGCGAAGTTATCATGTCATGTCAGTTGTCATGAACTGAGTTTGCATCGTGCTGACATTGTATATGTGCATATATACGCATGTGCACTACCGGAAAATTAATTTTTGCTTAAAAAAAATAAAACATTTTCATTTATTGTTGTTTTCAAAGTAAACGGACACGTGTTTTATTTGTTTATTGGACTGGGTTAGGGTTAGAATCTCAGTACGGAGGTAAAATCAGTACGTGACAACGGGTAGGCGATTTTATCTGGATACATTTTTTAAGTTTTTGGTTGAAATTGTCTTTAAGTCCTGACAGAAATTAAGATGTTATGTGTTCTGAAAAAGGAACAAAGAAAATATCTGTAGCAGCTGTAATAACTTCAACCAATCACGTCTCCCTGTCTCCCTGCTCGTTCTCGACCCCTTGCATGCACGAGCTCACACTGAAAGTTAAAACAGAATTTTTGGTCACGTTTTTTAACATATATAATGATAACGTTTATTGTTTACTTACTGCTGAATGAGACATTAGACAACAAAGTTTCTACACGATACAAACGATGAGCTGAGGTCTTCTACAGCAGCTGTACGCGTGCATGTGAGCGAGACGGAGCACAGAGGGAAGGGCCGAGGGGGTAAAGGCGGAGCCATTGGGGAGGCTACATTCAAAATCATGCTAGCTTATGAAAATCGCCTACGCGTTCAAGGTCCCTGGGAAACCTGGACAATTTAATTAATTTATAAAATCACCCGACAGACGTGAAAAGAGAACATGTCCAGGACAAACCAGACGTATGGTCACCCTAATACAGTTTAACTGTAGCCACATTGAACTAGCTAGGAGCTAGATGATGAAAAAAACCCTAATTTTCCTTTGGCACGTGTACTTTTGTGTTGTGTTTACTGTATGTGTGCTTATAGTAATTCTTATGTCTTCTCGTTTTTTAATTCCTTTGAAACTTCCTCTATTAGATATAGCTTTGATGGCCTGGTTTCCCCATGTGGATTAGCTCGGTTTCATCTTGTTAAATCTCATGTCATCCAGTCTCTGTGCTGTGCATCATCTTACTCCATAGTTATAGTAAAACCCCTCATCTTCAAAAGAGGACCGAGCAACAAAAGAAACCAATAACTTTGATCTAACTTGATTTCTCAAAGTTTCGATTGTCGACGACTGCATTCTTCTGTGGCTAAGCGCGCTAGGAAGCTAAAGCAACTGTTTTTATGAAAGGTTTAGATAGGAATGTTTTCACACAGTCTGTTTTTCCATCTCTTTTGTCTGCTCTGCTGCTTGATTAATAAACACAAAGTCACACAATCCCTGCTGTATTTGCTTCCTGGGACCTTTGTGTTGAGTGGGTGACTAGCTTTGACTAACATTGTCAGATTAGCCCATTAAAAAGACATATGTTTTGTTGTGGCTCTGTATTTTTTGCGCTTGTGTGCGTCCTACATACTATTTTCAGACCGTGACACATGGTATAATAGTCGTGATAAACCACACTAAGACAGATACTGTCTTTTGTCGTATATAATACCACTGCCACAGGCAAACACATCACACACACGCATACAAACATTCGCCACATGTTTCCACTCCCACGTATTTAAAAATATGAAACTAAACATGCTATTGTACTAACAATGGATATAATACAGACATGCGCTGAACACATACTGTATCTACAAACAGAACACATAAAATGCCCTAAATCGTATTAGGCAAATGAGAACGATGCAGTAAAGCACAGTGTTGGGAGTGCGGCTGCTGTGACAGATCCTGGCATAAATCATGTTTAGTTGTTGTTTATTATGCAAAAATAAAGCTTCAATTTAGCATACAAGCCAGTTGTTGAAGTGTGTTCAAAAATGCACACACACAAATACCTACAGCATATGGATTTCTGAAGGAAACCAGCAAAAAGACACACACACGGTGAATGATTGTGGGACAAACGTGGGTGTGAAATGCCATGGGTGTCATTACTGTACTCATCTTTCATAATCATGCTGCTATCTATTAGGCCAGGGCAGCTAATGATGACAATGCCACACACACACACACACACACACACACACACACACACACACACACACACACACACACACACACACACACACACACACACACACACACACACACACACACACACACACACACACACACAAAAAGAGATAGAACTGTTCTACGTACAAGGTAAGGATAAAAATCAAACACAGCATTGCATAAACATGCGCACTCAGAAGAAAACTCAATTGGGCACACACACACACACACACACACACACACACACACACACACACCAACAACAACAAAACACAATGTCCGAGAAGGAACCATGCATCCACACACAATGCTCTGAGCAGGAGATGAAGTGGCTGTTGACAGATTCTTTGAGCTGTAATTGATACACGTGTTTGGCAACCCTTTGTTTTTTGGCTGAAACACAGGCCACACATGATCTAAGCTGTGCTGCAGAAACACACACACACAGACTCACACAAAGCCTTTCCTTACAAGTTTTACACTGCGTCTTGAGACATCTCACGCACAATCGCACACATGCACTCGCATACATCTGAAACAAAATGAAATCTCATGTTTAGCTTCACAAGCCAAAAAAGGAAAATGCTTGAAAGGGAACTTGGTTTAACTCCCAATAGTAAACAAAAAGGGGTTGAAAACCGCACTTAACCACACTCCATCTCCAATAGGAATAGATCAACTTTTACTTCAAAAACAATAAAAAAACAATAACTCAATTTTAAGAAGTCTACATGGCAGTATCAGAAGAAGGGAAAAAAAATTAAGTTAAAGAAGTTATATTGGAATCATTTCTTACCTTGAAAAGGCGCAGGATGTTGGCCACCATGATGGACACGGAGCTGGCCGCAGCTCCAATCACTCCGACGATTTTATCGGGCTTGGTAAAGATTGGCGGGTCTCCGTTGGCGCAGCGGACGTCTGATCCATCCCTTTCTATCAAGGCCTGTACGAAGGTAAGGGACTGCTCCAGTGCGTACGTGTCCCTGGAGCACGTATCCAAGATTCGAGCCCCCAGAGTGATGTTGGGCAGCAGCTCAGGGTCTTTGTTTATCAGGTCAATCGCAAACATCATGGCCTCCAGACGGTGGATGCCCTTTTCCTTTTTCAGCTCCCCACATGGGGTGCCGCGATCACCTCGAGAGTGGACGGGAAATAATCCTCCTAGTATGATGTCGCCGTCAAGTCGGATTGAGTGAGCGTACTCTGGAGCTGCCTGTGGATCTATGAGGATTCGTTGGGGGGATGTAACAGGTAGGAACCAGGTGTAGAAAGTAGCCACCAGTAGGACGATGACTGAGGGAGACTGGGGGTAAGACGCTGAGCTCCACTGTGGTTCCATGTTCAGAGACAAAGTCAAGGAACTAAAAACTAGTGATCTTGAACCCTTGATTTCTGTAGATAATCCAAGACAAACAGTTTGGATGAACAGCCAGGCCTTCCTATTGGTCAAACAGAGAGGGGTAAAAGACCCCGTGGCTGGACCTCGCCAAACCCCATGAGTAAACCATATTCCAGAAGTAACAGCACAAAAAACGACAGTAGTAGCAGCAGCAGCAGATGCCAAGAACTCTTGTGAGGAAGTATGATGCGTAATCCTCCAAGTCACATCTTCAGCAGAGCCTGTTTGAGAAAGACAGAGACAAGATGTCGAAGTATAAATATGTTGTGAACATCTAGCAGCTGTGGGGCGACAAAAGCCCACCTGCAGGTGAGACAACAAGGCAGTGTAGAACGACAAAAGCAAGAGGATGTGCGACAAATGGTACACTGTCAACAAATGGATTCTCAAAGGACTTTTCAGGCAGGAGAGTCCAAATTTGCACTTCTATTCCATAATTGAAAACCCAAACTCTGTCAATTTATAATCACACACACACCATAGACATCACTTGACATAATGAGAAGAGGAACAGCTGTTAAATCGACAGCAGAGAGTGAGTTTGGTACTTCCTCGGGCGATTCACAAGAAGCCGCAGACTACCTGCTGCAGTGAAGATGAAAAAGAGTAACAGACAGATTATGGGACGAAGAGGAAGAGAAATGTGAAAAACAACAAGTACGTTGCATCATTGAAGAAACCGCTTTCAATAAATGTAGCCAAATAACCACAATATGGCCTAAAAACACAACAGGGAGTCCAAATTCTTGAATTGTGCTTCATCACAATAGCTGTATAGAATTCTAAAAAGACACCCATGTTCAAGGCTGTAAAATTGTCACATTAGAGGCTGGCACTCAGTTCTGCACTAAAATCAGTTATGAATAAAATAGTCTAAGTGTTTATGGACTTTCGTTAGCTCAGTAGCTAATCGACAATTTCATTTACTTCTCTTGATCTTGAATCCTCAAAACCTACATAAAGAAAAAGTAATTTGAGAAAACTTTGAACTATATTAAAGTTTCAAAGACCATTAATTTAAACAACTTGACAAGTGCAGAATTAAAAAAAAAGATCAGTCCATTCCATTTTTTTTTACAGTCAAATAGGGAATACTTTAATCTCCACGTGAACACAATTTGAATATATCTCATGTATCTTTGTATCTTAATTTCTGAAGACTTTTTTTTTTTTTACTGAAGTTACAAGATACAAAAATGTTTATATCAACAGAGAGACTAAAAAAGCACAGTCCAAATTTATGCGGCTGATAAAGTAAACACAAAGAAAATACACAAAACAACTGCATAAATACACTAAAAACATAATAGCATCAAAGAAAAACTAAAATACAAAAATCTACTACAATAAAACATAAGATGACTACAAAAATGACTCCAAAAACACACAAAATGATGGAAAAATATACAAAATGACAACAAAAAACTGTTGTTCTTTCCTGTATTAAAGCTCAGATTGGTCAGTATTCCAAATGCTGACATTAATATTAACATTTTAGTGTCCCACGCTGTGATCCCAGTTCTAGATAATGTAAATCAATCAGAATAAACACTTTGATTTTTTTAAGTGTTCAAATAACTGGAACAATCTAATCTATCAATAGGAACAAATTCAATCAAATGGACCAAAAAGTGCCAATGTTTCCATACTGTAGGTACACACAGGCAAAGGCTAACTCTATTAAATGTGATATTTGCAACATAACCTTTAAAAACAATCCAAAGGTGAGAATGTGATATGGATGGAATTTGGAAAACTCTATGATACAATATGTAAACCAAGAAGTGAAAATTTCCACAGAGAATAAGTTCACTTTTGTTCTGTTTACTTTTACCTGCTGTGTATCCAGTGTTGATTTACTATACAACATTGAATATTTCCGTCATTATCATCAAATACAGTATGTGACAAATCTTAAGGTAAAGCTCAACAGAAGCCGTGCCCACATTCAAATCAAACACTAATAATGAGGTAGACACTAGTGGGTTAATTTGAGATCCTAGCCGGGGGGGGAAATGTATATATAAATAAATAAATAAATAAATAGATCGTCTCAAGATTCACGCCTACCACAATGTGTGTAACATATACACTAATGATTAGTAACATAATTGATAATGTTATGTTAAAAAAATGTGCGTTGACACGTTGTTTGATGTTGTAAATTGCAATTGTAAATGCAGTACATTGTAAATTGCTTCACCATTTACATTGTGAAAAAGAATTGTGCAACAGAAGAAGAACCAACCTAAAGTGTAAAAAGTTTGGGAAAATTTCACTGAAAGAAACAAAAAAAGGTTGAAAACAATTAGTGCATGTGAGGAGAAAAGGGTTTACAACGCGCCGCGGCTGGTGCGTAAAAGCGCACCGTCTTGAGCATCCAAACGCGTAAAAAGCAGCTGAGACTCCAGCAGAGGGAGAGGGATGGAGGTGGTGCTGTGGTGAAGTCGAGTGAGTGAGTGTGGGGAGGAGAGGAGGGAGGTGGAGAGGGGACCGAGCTGCCTTCAACTGAAAGCTTATACTCCACACCTGAGGTAGAACTCACATCTGTGACATAAAACTAATAGTAATATGTTAAAACCAAAGCAGCAAAAAACAACTAAAAAAAAATCTCAATAATAGATAAAATAGTAATGAAAACTTTGGTGCCCTAGGCGAAATTACTTAATACTAATATTCAATTAAGAGAAAACATGTACAGTGATTGTATAGGGTGTGTTTCACATTTATTATACCTTTTTAAATTAATATTTAAAAAACAATAATAAAAATAAAAATTGGGGGGGTGCAATTTGGCACCCCTCCAGCAGATGGCGCCCTAGGCGGCCGCCTGTGTTGCCTGTCGGGAAGGCCGCCCCCCACAAACTCTGCGTATAGTTAATTCCCATAATGACAGTAATTTGGCATATCATCGTCTCCTGAAGAGGGCACATAGAGTAAAACCCTCTCAGTTCAGTGAGTTTGATTCAAGCTGCATTCATTAATCTACACAGGATCTCATTCATCACCAAACTTTACAGAATCTACACTTCAACATTTCCATCATAGTCGCAAAAATGTTTATATCGCAAGTTGTTTCCCTGCTGCAGATCCTGCCCTGTAAGCTCTTCCATAGGGAAAGTAGAGCATCAGTCACTGAGGTTTGGAAACCCTCAGTCTGACCTTTCTTTGATGATCCAACAACAAGCCTGAGGTTCAGGTCTCATCCCAGTGTGAAATCCGCTCTCAATGAATGCAATTATATTTCAATTCTGTCCTGATTAATCCCTCACTTTCCCTCCTCTTTAAATGGAACCAGGTCGAAGCTACTCATACAGTCAAGCTACTGCTATGAATAAAAAACATTGCTTTTAATAGGTTTGCTAGCACTGATTCATGTCTCACACTTTGAACTTGCTGCATCCCTGTCTCTGCACACACAGTATACACTATGATGAGTCACTGTGTGGATCTGTGTGGACGACTCAGCTGTTTTTAGGCAGACGACAGGAATTCCCAAAGTGGCCTCAGAGCAGACACATAAATGGAGCAGCGTTAGTCACTTAAAGGTGTTGTGGACAATGTTATTTTGGCGTCAAATTCCGGGTGTATCATCAAGACAATTGGCCCTCCTACTAATTGTCAATCATCGTGGTGGTATATTTACGTAAGGCCGTCTTACGCGCTAGTCCCGAGCTAGTTTTTGCTTGCTGCGCATGCTCACTTTTCACTCACCGGTGGCGAGTCTGACATAGTGGGAAAGTACAAATCTTCTTTTGGAAAGTAAGCTTGTATGAGCGATGCCAACACCAACGTGTAAACAGAGCTGTGCACGAGGAAAACCGGCCGCGTGCACGCTCTCTCTCGCACACGTTTAATAAGTGTTCCCTCTTGGTAGCAGATAGAGTGATGCGTATGTGCATTTTTTCAAAAACTGGAGAGGGCGTTTCTTTTCTAAACTTTGGGAAAATCCTCCTCTGTACCTTTAAGATGGAAGGTGTCCTTAACCAGCTCTCTGGTGTTGGCCATGGTGAAGGTTAGAGTCCGAATAGTCCCTCCTATCTCCTTTCCTATCCACTTTTCCTTAACCCCCGTGGATGATGTCACAGGGTTAAGAAAAGGTGTTAGGAGACTTCCTAGATGAGTTAGGGAAAGGTCATCACGTTGTTTTGATAATCAGACGCACTTCAACTAGGTGACATAATAATCCAACGGCGGTGAAGGTGACGTCTGCCGTGGTGAAAAAAACTACAAATTTCTGAAAATGGACTTCTAAAAGCACATTTATAACACTTCCCGCTGATATAATCTGAAATATCCCAAGGTTTGAATGTAAATCAAAGGAAAAGAGGCTACCAGGCTACGAGGAACAAAAGAGAAACTAGAAGAACGTCACATAGAGAATGTTTCCTCACACTCACCTTCCACTCAGAAATCAACATGAATACAAAAGTAGGATTTTAAGAAATTATTACATTTATACAAGATATAGGCCTACATAACGTAGGCAGACACATGTACAACAGCAGAAAGCATTCCTCAGTGAATTAATTATGTTGAATAAAACATAATGTGGCTAAAAAATGTGTCTAATCTCTTTTTCTTGAATGACAGAGTGCTCTGTTTTATGTCACTTACAATCCGATAATATGTCTTGCGTATCACAACATATGGGTTTTAGATTATTTAAAGTTGTTCAAGGCATATTATAGCACTGGTAACTGACATGATCTGCATCTCTTTTTAGTCTTCGTTAGTGTCGGATGAGCGTGTCCCTTTAAATGTTGTCGCCGCAAGGAATCATGGAACAGCATTATCTCGTCTCCTTTGGTGTAGGATGCATCAGTGTTTCCTAGGCTAAAGGAGATTATAAAGGAAGCATCGAGCTTCCTTTCCTTAGCTTTCAGAGAATTGGAACACTCCTTATCATGGCCTCCACTTAAACACTTCTGGGGGTTAAGGAAAAGTGGATAGGAAAGGAGACAGGGGGAACTATACGGACACAGTTTGACTGTGTGACCTGTGTGGACACTGACAGGTGTCTGTTATACAGATAACAACTTCAAACAGGTGCCGTTAATACAGGTAACAAGTGGAGGATAAAAGAGTTTCTTAAAGAAGAAGTAACAGGTCTGTGAAAGCTAGAATTATTGCTTGTCTGTAGGTGCCAGATACTTATTTTACGCAAGAATTTACAAATAAATTGTTTAAAAATCATACAATGTGATTTCTTGGATTGTTTTTCACATTCTGTCTCTCACAGTTGAAGTGTATCTGTGATGAAAATTACAGATCGCTCATCTTTTTAAGTGGGACAACTCGCACAATCGGTGCTTGCCAAATCCTTTTTTTGACCCACTCTACATCTCTCAACAGGACAGTGAAATAAAAGCAGGGTATGGGGATTCAGAGACCCTGATGGTAATAAAGGTTTTTCTTTTTCCAATTCACAATCAAAGCCAAAGATTGGATATAGAGCAACAGATTTGTCTGCATATTTGGATGTCACATCACACTGCGGGTCGTGCCGACTCTAATCATCTCTGCTATTAGTCACTGCATTCCACACTCCCACGAGAGTCGTCCTGACACTTAAAAAGTGGAATTCTTCTCCCTGGTGGCAGCTGTAAAGAAGGGGAAAAAGGAAGCAGGGTCTGTGAAGAAGGCGGCTCCTCTGATTTAAGGTCAATCCTCTGAGTTTAAACGACTGGGCCCCGAGACGCAATAATTGAATCACTGTCATTTGCCCAATTCTGAGTATATTCTTTAATTTTTTGCTCATTTCGTCCTTCCTCTGCCTCCTCTTCATCACATCACCTTGTGCCTCCTCCCTCTGGGGAATGAGCTTCTGTTTCCATGGCTCTCCATGTCCTCCTCCTGACACTGCTCTCCCTCTCATTTCTTTCCTTAAAGCTGAGATCCGGAGTTTCTGAGAAATCTATGTTTATGTATCATTCTTTTGAAATGCGAAAAAATACCTAACTCGTCTTTTACTATGGTCTACTGCCGGTGGTCAGTCATATACATTAATGTAAATAAGTCCCTCCTTCGTCCTATAAACCCCTATATAAATGCAAACGATTGCAGTGTGCGCAGCCAATAGGCTTTGACTTCCTGTTTTTGAGACTGTCAATCAAAGTGAATGTGGAACTGTGCACGGAAACAAGGCCGCGCATCACAACAGCAAACAGGTAAATATGATTTTGTCTCTTACCTGACCCATAGACCTATATCAATGTGACCTGATGCGACCTTGTTATGTTCCAAGATGCATGTGCAGAACAGTAGAGGCGTGGCTTCTGGTAGATTGGGAGAGGCAGAGGGAGGAAGTGAGGCTGTTTAGGGGCGGGGCATCGAGACTTTTCTCAGAAATAACACATTTGACTCTTGGGGTCTCAGGGATATTTGCCTCCAGAAAATGATCTTCAGAAAATTGTTGACCAAGTTTTTTTTTGTTTTTGTTTTTTTTGTTGAATACATAAATAACCCCTTGATAATGAAACTGAATTGTTCTCTAGCGCCACCATCAGGTCACACTTTTAAATTAAAATAATTTATCTTGAATAGTTTTTATCCAAATCTTCTTAAATTTACCGACAACATTACAAACGTTACAAGAGTTTGAACCCTATTGGTTGTGGTGATGATATGATCTTTCCTGCAGCGCCACCGTCAGGTCAAACTTTCAGTTTTAGAGTTTGTGTGTCTTGAAAATCTTTCATCCAAATCTTCGCTAATCAAGTCAAAAGTATCAATTCTGCACCTGCAGGTGTGTGAATGTAAGGTCACACACACACACACAGACTGGTTCTACACAGACAAAACTGCTTGGGGTCAAATTGACCCCAGAGGAACACCAATGCGTGCAATATGTGTTCAGCAAAATAAAAAAAATACAATAATGGTCATGTTGTGCTTAATCAATTGTACCCATCACATTAGGAAAAGTCATCATTAATCTATTTTAGCTTTCATTTTTGGTTTATTTGCCAGGGACAATGTACAGTAATTGTACCTGAGTTAGCCTAATGGCTATTTTCCATTGACAGCTGTTAAAAGTCAGCCTAAAAACTAAATGTATCAACATTAGTACAATAAAAAAACACATCCTAAAACAGCATAAAAACATAAAGTAAAGTAAACTATTGTTTTTGAATGATAAATGTTGAATGGGGTCAAATTGACCCTAAGAATAATAGGAGGGTTAATGAGTGGCTCAGTCACAGTTGTTTGCAGCTTCCTTTTTTCATATTTTTAGTTTTTTTTTTTTTTTTTTTTGGAGCAATCCCAACCACTAATCATCCACACACACACACACACACACACACACACACACACACACACACACACACCACATGGGTCACCACTCCCATTCTGCAGATAAATATCTAAACACATCCCTACACTGCATTCTTTTCTCTTTTCTTTAGTCTCGTTTCACATTCATTTTTTTTCCAAAGATGGATCATAACCTCATTCCATAGTGGAAGCACATCCATATTTATATATATTTTTTTTATTTAAAAGAAAGACATGCCTCGGTCTTGATGAAGTCGTGTGTCTGGAGATGAAAACTACAGCCCACAGGTTGTGAATATATGTGGCAGTGGAAGCAGATCAAAGTGTGAGGGTGTATGCTCATTATGCAGCCCTATAGGCTTCATTCTGCACAGCACTGATGCTATTCTCATTGCACCCTAATTAAGACACCACCACCACACAGGATCACCAAAGCAGGCTCGCATATTAATATTAATTACACTAACACAACGTACCAAGCATTTTTTGATGTAATAATGAGGGGGAAACGTACCTTTTTTTTTTTTTTTTTTGTTTGTTTTTTAAATCCGCGGACCAAAGCAGTGCAGCTGGGGATCCATCCAGATTCCAGAAGGCAGTGAAAGTATACACTAAACACTAAATAACAGCAGATTGAAAAAGAAAGGGACACAGGATTTGGTTAGAAAAAGGACGGGGAAACTATGTGGGTACCTTGACTGGATCCTCCCCCGCAGACTCCTCTGGGGTCCCCGATAACTTCCTTGCAGACCTCAGCAGTTCTTTTCTCCCCCCCCTCTTCTGAAAAATGATCAGTCCTCCCCAGGGGTAGGTTCGGTTTCTCCTCCCGTCCAGAAGAAAAAAAAAAAAACCAAGAAACAAAAAAAGGTTGAAAACAATTAGTGCATGTGAGGAGAAAAGGGTTTACAACGCGCCGCGGCTGGTGCGTAAAAGCGCACCGTCTTGAGCATCCAAACGCGTAAAAAGCAGCTGAAACTCCAGCAGAGGGAGAGGGATGGAGGCGGTGCTGTGGTGAAGTCGATCCCCAGGACTGAGTGAGTGAGTGTGGGGAGGAGAGGAGGGAGGTGG
This sequence comes from Gouania willdenowi, assembly GCF_900634775.1. Classification (NCBI taxonomy): domain Eukaryota; kingdom Metazoa; phylum Chordata; class Actinopteri; order Blenniiformes; family Gobiesocidae; genus Gouania; species Gouania willdenowi. Next base: position 13,982,655 of record NC_041049.1, read on the forward strand.
AGAGGGGACCGAGCTGCCTGTGCGGAGGAATTCTTCAAGCGTGGACTGTGTCAGTCATGTTGAATAATGTTGGTGGAAGCCACCTGATCGCCAGCCGCGGGTCCTCCGTGCGCGCACACACGCTCACGCACGCACGCACGCACCGCTCCCCCTGTGGTTGGTGCTGAAAGGGACAGCGCACGGGGACGGCTGCTCTACGTGCGTGAGTGCGCGCGCGCGCGTGTGTTCCAGCATCCAACCCCGCTGCACCAAATCACCGCCTAATTGCGCCACAGCGGTGCAGCTGTTCGCTCAAGTTTATGACTTATCAATAGGATCGATTGTTTCCACAGTGGGAGGCGCTTTGCTGCTCTGAACGCATTAATAAGTCATTCAAATCTGCTTCACGCGCACGCTCAATAAGCAGAAGTTCATCCATTATTTTTGTCACATTGATTCTTCTTCTTGTAAAAAAAAACTAAAAAAAAAAAAAAGCACACAGCTTCACGGCTCGTGCCTGTGAATGACATGAAATGAATAAATGAATCGGGCATCTCATGTAATAACTATTTGATCAGCAGCACGAGCACACATGATTTCTCCTTCATGTGCGCGACACGCGACGCGTCCAGTTTCAAGGCTTTTTCACCTGCGGAGGAAGAAGCGACAGGCCAATGGCGCCATCTGGTGGCACAAGTAGTGAACTACAATGTAGAGTCAGGAGACAATGCTCATAATACCCAAAGACACATGAAAAACAATCCATTTAAACACTTTTTCCTCAAATCTATTGTTTTTTTTTTTTTGTTTTTTTTAATTTTTGATCGTTAATAATCGGATTATAATAAGGTATAAATGTAATAATATTAGTTTATTTAATTATTATAATTACAACATTAGTTCCCAAAGCTGTTGTCCTCCTGAACACTAAAGGTTTACAATAATCAGACTTTTTTCACCAGGTATCTGGAAGCTACCGGTCCTTAAAAAAAAAAAAAAAATCTGTTTACATACAGTATGTATATATACTTCTGTAATTTGTAATCATTATCATCATCGTTATTTTTTTATTTTTTATTTAACATAAACATTTTGCACCTAATCATTAATTTGCACCTTTTTATTCAGTTTACCTTCCAACCTCCTTGTTTTCTGCGTGTGTGTATAATTATTATTATTAGTGCTGTTTTTTTAATTATTATTATTATTATTACCACAGGGGATAAATAATATTTTTTCTGAATTTGATAACTACTAAATAATATACTGTATATACTACTACATATATATATATATATATATATATATATATATATATATATTACTACTACAACTACTAAATAATATACCAATATAAAAAATTGTGTTTATTGTTGTTTTCTCATGAATGGGACTATATTTTTCCTACTTTAATAGACAACAGTCTGCTATACATTAAACGCTTTTTATCCAACCGTGAGGTCTGGAATTAAAATGGGGTAATCTGAAATGTTTAGTAATTGTTTAAAAAAAAAAAAAAAAGATATATTTTTTTTATTATTATTTCACACAATACATATCAAACAACTGTATTCTACTTAAACTTTATCAAATATAAATCTAGTTCAAAAGAAATGCAGTATAAAAAAATATCTTGTCACATTGTGCATCAATCCTCTGTATTTGTAACACACTTGTTCAAAAACTACTTCTAAATAAGTCTCTGGGGTCGCTGGACATTTATGATGTAAAAATGGAGTCACAACCTAAGAAACTGTTCTCCTGTATGAGGAAGCGTTGCAATGTTCCAAATAGAAAGCCAGTAAGCTGGATTTGTTTTATTACTAGTTTATAATTTCAAATATTGGATTTTTTTATGGGTGTATCAAAAGAAAACATACATATAAGGACTTTGAAACTATTAATGTATTGAGTTTTTTTAAACGTAAATTAAGCGCAGCATTTTAAGTTGGGTCACAGAAAAAAGGTCAACACGGGAATAGTTTCACACACAAAATACTAAGAAAAGGTTGTAATGATTAGACACAGATAACATTTATTTAAAGTGTAGTAGTTCAAATCAGGTCACAACAATAGATTAAATTACAGTTGTGTTCACTGCAGTAAAGTGCTTTAGAAAGTTTGAAATTTTATTTTTTTCATCTTGTTTCTAATCAGATCAAATAAGGACTTGTAAAATAAACAAATGCAACTTAAATTACAACAATATTTTTTGTAATATACCAACAAAGGTTTGTTTTGTGATTTCCTCACTGACAAAATGATTCAACCCCATAAAGAGCACTCTTTAGAACGGAGGTTTCAATCAGGCGTTAAAAACACGATGTAGATGTGAACAGAACCATAAAGGGCAGCAATTAAGCAGATTTAAAAAGAATTGCGATACTCGACTCCTTCTAGGCGGTTAATGGTGTCTTTGCAACGTGGTGAAGTCCAGGGAATGGTCAAAGAAATCAAGAGAGGAGGTAATTTCTCTTCAGAAGCAATGGTATGGATATAAAAAGATAGTTAAGACATGAAACATTTCAAGAGACACAATTGGAAGCACAATTTGTGAGTTTAAAGCTAAAGGCACAACTGCGACAGGACTTGTTGTCAGGGGGAGGTACTCAGGTTTTGGCCCAGACAATAATAGGCACACACTGGGAAATGAAGGCCTTCGTGTCAGAACTCCCAGACGCACCCCCCATGCTGACTCCAAAACACAAGAAGAGTCGACTCCAGTATGCCAAATGCCAATGGGATACTGTTCTCTGTCATTGCCCGTTCTCGTTAGATCTCTGAAGCTAAGCAGGTCTGGGTGTGGTTAGTAGTTGGATGGGAGACCACTGAGAATTCCAGGTGCCACAGTGGGGGACAGTCGCTCCAGTGGCATCTGTCATTGTGTCCTTGGGTAAGACACTTCACCCACATTGCCTGGTGTGAATGTTGCCACGCCTCTGTCAGTATGCCCCATTGTAGCTTACCACCACCGGTATGACTGTGTGAGTGACTGGTGTGAATGAATAATGGTTTCTGTAACGCGCTTTCAGTCTCTCCTCAAAGAAAACGCTATATAAATTCAAGCCATTATTATTAGTGTGTGAGTGTTGGTGGTGGTCAGAGGGGCCGATGGCGCACTACGGCAGTCTCGCTTCCATCAGTCTGCCCCAGGGTAGCTGTGACTACAATAGTAGCTTACCACCACTAAGTGTGTAAGGCGCTTTGAGTGTCTATGACAAAGCGCTATACTAGGGATCAATGATATGTCTGAAGGAGGAAAAATGAGGCCTATAAAGAAAAGAACACCTTGCCTACTGTGAAGCATGGTGGAGGGTCAGTCATGCTCTGGGGCTGTTTCGCTTCTTCAGGTACTATGAATTAAATTCTCTACCAGGAAATCTTGGGTTTAAATGTCATGCAGTCAGTGACAAAGCTGGGAGATGTTTGACCTTCCAACAGGACAACGATTCCGAGTATACCTCCAAATCTATCACAGCTTTTATGCAGAAGAAGGACTGGAAGATTCTGGAGTGGCCATCACAATCGCCCGACTTTAAATCCCATAGAAGATCTCTGGTGGGACTTGAAGAAGGAAGTTGCAGCACGCAAGCCCAAGAATGTCAATGAACTGGAGACCTTTGCCCATAAGGAATGGGCTGAGATACCTGTAGATCGCAACAAGAAACTTGTGTCAAGCTATGTTTCACGTCTGAAGGATGTTATCATTGCCAAAGGGTGTTGTACTGAGTACTAAATATGTATGTGACGAGGGGCTTGAATAATTGTGTCAATGAGGTAATCACAGAAAGGACATTTGTTGGTATATTACAACAACAAAAAAATGCCTATTTTAAAAGTCCGTATTTGATCTGATTATGAACGAGATAAAAAGAAAAAAGTCAGACTTGCTAAAACACTTTACGGCAGTTGAATCATTTTAAACACAACTGTATTTTTGTTACATTTTTTATAGAAAGTGTCTATTTCTACGGTTGCCGTACGGACAACCCCTTGTGCTACTGGTATGTTTACCACAGTTAGGATTAGGATTAGGTTTAGTTTTAGTTACGTGACCTTAACTGACCAATGACAGACCTATCACATGACCTGAACTGGCCAATGAGGGGCGTTGCGTATGAATAGTATATTGATAAGGCAACGGTATGGATAGCCACTGGGTTTTATGTATTCTGCTAAATGTCTCACTGTTAGAAAAGTCTTTATTATTATTATTACATAATCCTTTTTGCATGAATGGCTCTGTAACTGATCAAATCAGCTACAAACTCATTCAGTGAGTTGATTAAGGGTAATTCAGTTTTTTATGAGGGTTGGCTTTTACTTTTACACCTAAAGTTGGTAGTTATTTCCAAGTGTATAGTTTGATCTTCAAAGACCCTGGTCTGTTCCACTACTTATCACCTTTTAAAACTAAAACCAAGATTCCAGATTGCTCTGTAAGGTGTAGCTCAAAGTGTTTAGTCGGTTTTGATGATAAAATACGTTGGCTTTTTTTTGTATTCAAGTATTGCCTTGATTTACCGCAGCTTTACATTTTCTGTGACTCATAGCACAAACGCCCAGGGTTTGCGCTAGAAATATAAAAAAGGTTGTTGTATAAAAACACTTCCTGGAAATATAAAAGAACATGAAAATTAACAGAGGGAGAAAAAAAAGCCAGAGATATTCCAGCGTGAGGTTTGAAGCAGAATATTTTTCTTTATTAAGTAGTTGGTTTAAACATTCTTGTCACAGAGAAAAGCTTCTCTAACACTTCTTAAGTTTTCTAGCAGATGAGCTTCATGACAAAATCACAACTTATGGAGAAATACACCAGGGGGTATACGAAAGAAAACCGTCTCTTCAGGTTGGATTCTGGCTTTAAAACTGCAACATCGACACAACCTCTTCAAATAGAATAAAAACAGACAAACTAAAAAAAAGGTGGAACAACTTAAAAAACTCACCCCAGACCATAAACAGTGAGCCTCTAATGGGTACAGCTTTGTAGCATAAGATTAACCAACACATCACTACTGAGATTAATAATAATATACGTTCTACCATCAGTGCAGGAGGAGGAGTCTTTATATACATGCAGTCAAAGACCTTGCTGCTGGAGCATAACGTTCTATTAAAAAAATAAAGTTTGGTCTTCCTTTTTCTCTGGTTCTCGTTCGTTTAATGGCTTTCTCTTTAATGTTAAGACTTGTCTATAGAATTGGTCGTTTATCCTTCAACTTTTCAACATGTGCCAGTGTATCAGAGACTACCCTATGAAGCATTGAAGGCTACAACAGAAGCTGGAAAACAGAAGCTGGGCCTTTAAATGAATGGAATTGATGCAGCATTTAGCCCAGTAACCTGGAAAGTGCAGGTCAAAAAAGCACACATTATTATTGTTATTATTATTATTTTACACCTCTGAGTTAAGATGAGTTTCCTTCACTTTGACAACAACCCGTTGTGCATATTTACCTTGTTTTAAATCCCTTTTTGCCTAAATGACAGCAGATGATGGAATGTGAATGGCTGCTCTCTGCTTGGTGCTTTGTTATTATTGTAAGGCAGTATTGGGCGACCGTGGCTCAGGTGGTAAAATGGACTAAATGGTAAATGGACTTGATTATATATAGCGCTTTATCACCACACTGAAGCAGTCTCAAAGCACTTTACATATCAGCTCATTCACCCAATCACTCTCACATTCACACACCAGTGGGACAGGACTGACATGCAAGGTGCTAGTCGACCACTGGGAGCAACTTAGGGTTCACCTGAGCCACGGTCGCCCGTGGTAGCGGGTCGTCTTCTGATCGAGAGGTTGGGGGTTCGATCCCAGTACCTGACTATGTGTCAAAGTGTCCTTGGGCAAGACACTGAACCCTAAGTTGCTCCCAGTGGTCGACTAGCGCCTTGCATGGCAGCCCTGTCCCACTGGTGTGTGAATGTGAGAGTGATTGGGTGAATGAGCTGATATGTAAAGCGCTTTGAGACTGCTTCAGTGTGGTGATAAAGCGCTATATAAAATCAAGTCCATTTACCATTGTTGGTGTGTCTCACTCACTGTGGATTTGATGCCCCAACAGTGCTAATGCACCATAGAGTCAAACAGCTACACTTGAGCTGCTAGAAAAAACAACAACTAAACTATACAAATTCATGTCCAGATGATGGAAATCCTCACAACAATAAATAATGGAAATGTCGCAACATATCAGTGATGTTGATGGTCAGCAGTGTAGCAAGGCATTACTGAATGTCTCTAAACAGAGCATAGTCAAAATATGAGGATAAAGTATTGGTGATTTGTACTCAAAAGGGAAAAAGGAGAGCTGCAAACTAAACATTAGTCGGAGCTTCGGTAAAAGGTTCATTTGATTTTAAGAGAAAATATTACAAAATTACTGGTAAAGTTTAAAACTGAAGAAAACCTTCAAACCAAATCTGCTGTTTGGGTTTTTTTCTTGATGATTTTATGCCAAAAAGTTAAAAATAAGATTTAGAGGAACAAAAAAAATCACTTTTTGACCAGTGCATAAATATATTAAATATATTTTATTTGGGCTAATCAAAATTGAAATAGCAGCAGCAGAGAATATTGAAGTTTGGTGTGTTTTTTGATGTGGGAGTAAATTAGTAGATTTCTGTGCAGTCAGGAATCTATTTCTGTGTCTGTCACGCTCTCATGCACAGACACATGCACACATACACACACACACAGACAAACACACACGGCTGTCAGTGTTTAGCTAAAGGTGGTTCACCTGTGTTGGTCTATGTACAGCAGTGCTCAGCATCATCAGCTTTACAACAAAATCCGTTTCCATCAAGGCTTTTGTTTCTAATATAAACGACGCTAAATAAAACACTTTGTACTCCGCTCTTGTTTTTCCTTCATGTCTCAGTGTTCTTTAGCGCGTGCTCGCTTCATTTCCATTTCACTTTTCCAGTTGAATGCTTTAACTTTTTGTGTCATTGTTGGTGTCTTGGTTCTTTATTTCCAGATGTCTGCAGGAGGAGGAAGACAAAGTCAGGAAAGGACAGAAAAACAATGAGTATCCACAGAATGAACAGGGTTTACAAAGCAGGAGAAAAAGGAACAGCTGGAGAATTTCACTGCGCTAATTCACTCATACTGTGCATGAATGGTGGCCTGTCATTTCTATTGTATTTATTTTATGGGGATCAGACGCTACGAGGAAACAGTGCCCAATAGTTGGATTGATATTTTTGTTTGATTTAAATTGAGACACTAAGTTTATTATTGTTTTGTTAATACCAAAGCTGGAGATGATGCCAAAAAGTTTATTATGCTTGATTCAAAAGTGGAAACTCTGCTATAGATTTATAGAAAATGTTTTTGGGTTGTTGCTTTTTTTTTAACTTGAAATGTCAGTTTTTTTAATCTAATACATTAACATTTGTTTTATCAAGCAGAGAAGAAAATAAAACATGTCTTCAAATTAATTGCATTTTGTCTAATAATTGTATGTGTGTGTGAGGGGTAAAGGTATCAGTGTCCGTACTGGAGATTAGCAAATACTCAGATTCAAGTATCGATCATGTATGGATTTGAGGAAAAATGGTATTGGTGTATCCCTAACTAACATACACACACATGAACTTCCTACTGTACATTTTTAAACACAAAACCAGGTTTTTGTGAACAGTAGATGAGCTTAACTTCATTTATATGTATGTGTGGTCACATAGGCCTGTTGTATGGAACGGTGTCTCTTTCCAGTATCGGATAGAGTCACATTAGATCGGTTTGCATCCTAAATCTTCAATATAATTCATATTGTCTTTATTGGATTCATTGAGGTTGTTTTTTCAGGTTGTTTTTTTCTTTTAATTGTAGAATATTCTAATGTTTAAGGTTAAAATGCATTTAATCCATGAGTTAAAAATAAATGAGTCAGTTTCTCTTATACATACTGCTTACTATTGTTCTCCATTTGAGTAATATCACTTGATGAGGCCTTCTCTTACGTTCCACACAGAATAAGTAATGAAAGTATGTATGATTTGTGCTGATATTGTATTGGATCAATTGTTAAGTTTTCAATATCGGCATTGTATCGGAAGTGCAAAATCTGTATTTAACAAGAAGACAGTAATCAACATCCCCCACCAGATTGGTTCTCATTACAACTCACAACCTTTGCCTAAATGTCCTAAATCTAAGAACTTAGATGTATACATAAGGAAATATTATCACATCAGAATATAAAATTACTATCTTAAACGGTCTCAAGATACCTCGAACAGTCAAAAAACAAAACAAGGACTATAACTCTGTAAAAAATAATTGCACGCTTCTCATTCATTCTCCATCAAGGTGTTGATACCCTGAAGCCTCACACCAAATTTGGTTTTCCTATCTTAACGGTTTCTGAGAAAAGCTGTCCCCTTTGAAGATACCTTGAACAGAGTAAAAAAAACAGAACAACGGCAATAACTCCGGAAAAAATAATTGCGCACTTCTCATTTTCGAACTCCATCAAGGTATTGATACCCTGAAGCAACACACCGAATTTGGTTATCCTAAAATGGTTTCTGAGAAAATCTGTCAGAGTATAAAAAAAAGAGCAAGGGCAATAACTCCGAAAAAAATAATTGCGCACTTTCTTAAACAGTTTCTGAGAAAAGCTGTCCCCTTTAACTGGGACGGACGGATGTTATCCGTATTATCCCCCTTCCCCATTGTGGCGGGGGATAATAATTGGGAATATTACAAATACAACAAATGAGTCAACTTTTCAATTCACAGAAAAAAACAGATGCTAAATGAGCTCAATGGTCCCTTAAAGGTAGTAGAACATTTATTGAGCTTAATGTTCCACTTACTTAAACAGTTTCTCCTACATGTGTAAATGTTTAACATGTTTATATTTGTGTCTTCATGTACAGTGTAAAATAATGATGGCTGTAACTCCTGTCATAAATGTGGTGGAGCTCACAGCAGCTTAGAAACAGCTGAGAGAATGGACAGTGTATGAGTCTATGAGTGTGTTCTTACTCTGTTCCTTTCACCAAACCAGCGACTTGGATCGCGTGTTGACTCCTTTCCTCCTGCTGGCTGTGGTCGTCGGTGCGTTACGATGACTACGCTTATGAGACTCCAGGTACAGCTGGGGAGAAACAAAGAGGTGAAATTCTCACACAAGTTCAGGACTGTTAGCTTAGCTGTTACTGTGCAAAACATAACGAACATTGTTGTTTTGACTTTAATTAATTTTAAAGAAGTTCTTTCGCTAGCACTTTACCTGAAGTTTTATGCATAAGGCTGACATTATGCTGTCATTAGCTGGGTTTCCATTACAGATTTTAGCAAAATAAAAGCGATATTTCTAAATATCGATGAAGTATAATTTAGCTTTTAAAGTTGTTTTGAACAGGAGCCTCATAACTCCCATAAAATCTCATCGAGTGAGACGTCGCTGCAGAAAGATGGATGCGCCAAACCTCCTTATAACACATTGTATTCCTTTGTTGTTTCACGTCTAATGTGGCAGTAATAATTTTAATGTATAATGCTAAGAAGTCCCGGTCAACTCTTCTGTTTACACGTACCGCACCATGTTTTTCGCGGAGAGCAGTGGTCACGTGACCATTTACCTCACGTTCTGCGACGTGTATTTACAGAAAAAGTGTTTCCATGGTGCTTTTGCAACACATTTCAAAACTTTCTAGCAATATTTGAGTACTTTTTCAAAATCCAGACGTTTCCATTACCAGTTTTTATTGCGCTATTTAGATTTTGCGCATTTCCAAGGGTAATGGAAACCCAACTATTATCTGTCATTAGCATGAATACGGTGTCATGAAGGCTGTCATTAAGTGTCGTTTGCTAAATTATAACACCTTTGGAGTATTTGTTGGTACACCTTATTCAAGCTAATGACAGGTGTTATGTCATAATAATGACAGCGTAATGAACAGTTACCGTTAATTCTAATACACTTTGTTTATCGTGCTTCTTTTAAATAAAATCTGCTGATTGTTACCTTCTTGGCAAACGCCCTTCCACACTGGTCACAGGCGTGGAGAGAGAAGTTCTTGGTCACTTTAACTTCAGAGGAGGACGTTCCAGAGCTGCTCTCTGATTGGGCGTCATGCCGCCGGCTATGTGATGGTTGGCTGTTGGATGAAGAGTTGGGGAAGGTGCGTTGGTTGGAGAGTTTGTCGCTGCGGCGGGTGAGGGGGGGGCTGATTGGGCGGAGCTGCTGGCCCTGCTCTCTCTCCTGCTTGCGTGTGATTGGAGGAGACGGGGTGAAGGGAGGCGATGAGAGCTCCTGCTGTTTCCGTGTGACCTGTGCAGGGGGCGGGGCCGAGGTAGAGTGTGATGAAGAGGAGGCGTTGGCCGTGGGGCAGTCCTGTTTACGTGTGACAGGCGGTGAGAGTGGGGGGGAGGAAGAGGTGGGGGCAGACGCCTGACGTCCGTTTACTTCCTCTCTGCCTCCAGTCCTCTTCCCGTTGGTGCTGAGAACCACCTCCGCCAGCCTTTTCACCGCCCTGTTCTCAAGCTTGGGCATGATCTTAGCCAGGAAAGCGGACGGCTTCTTGTGGACGACCGTCACGTGACGCAGAACGTCCCGTTTCCGCCGCGACTCATAGCGACAGAGGGGGCAGCGGTAGAATTTGATGAAGATGTCGTTGCCGTCCGTGTGCAGCTCGATGTGCTTGGTCAGGTTCTGACGGGAGCTAAACTGTCGCTTGCAGAGTTTGCAGAAGAGCTGCTTGAAGTCAAAGCCCACGGAAAGTTTAGTCATTTTTGCTGGCGCTGCGCCAGCGCTAGCTGCGTTACTGCCGCGGGAGGAAGAGGATGATGTCATCTTTGGACTCAATGGAGCCTCTTCCTCTTTTACCTTTAAGGGATTTTGCACCACTTGACTTCCTTTAGCCGCCCCCGTGCTGTCACTTGGAGACTGTGCTGGACTACTCTCAACATCTGCATCATCATCATCATCATCATCGTCATCATCATTATTATCATCAACTGAGGGCTCGACTGCTTCCTCTTTCACTCTGATGTTGTTGCTGCTTGTGCCCACATTAGAACTGCTGCTGCTGGGATTTGGAGTGGGTTCTGTTGGAGTTGGAGTCGTGGTACCAGACCCTTTATTCCTGACGCTGTATATTTTGTGAACTATACGCATGTGTCTCTTTAACATGAGCTGAAACACAGAAAAAAAGTAAATAGTTATAAACGTCCATTATTGATACGCACTGATTGAATGTTTCATCTTAGGCAAAAGGGTCAGTGTATGTTTTGGTTGTTGGATTTCTGTTCAGAAAAGGGTCATTCCATGTCATTTCAGCAAGTGGCCCGCGCACTTCGGTCTCAAAAAATTCAGAATTTTTTAGGCCCACTGTGCATTTTTAGTTTGATTGGATGAATACTTTCTGATATGTGGCTAAGTTAGTGATGGGGGTATGTGTCAATTTTTGTGGGTCCTTATTTTACTTCCATTCTCAGCTTCCAGTGAAAAATGAATAAACAATAAATAATTATAATACCCAGAGGCAAGTTTCAATGACCTCATGTAAAGGATTTTCAATATCCACGTGAAATAACTGAATGTTGGGGCCCAAAATTAAAATGAAAAAGTTGCATAAAGAAAATGTGTTTTATATCCCAAGTAAGAGTAACCTTTATATTATGAATTAAAAAAGAGATCAGGTTTTTTCTTACATTCTCATATGCAGTTATCGGCCAATGAAAATAGTAAAAACAATAGTATTTTTATGGATTTCAAGAGACTGTCACCCAAGAACTAGTGCATATATGTGACTAATCTTTAGTGATGTGAACAGTCTATGTTCATAGCTCAATGCTGAACAAATTACAGCGAGCTGAGGCATATACAAAGTTTTTTTGCTGAAGGCCCAAACGTGTTCAAGCCCCAAACCCCAATACATTTTTTTCTAATTGTGATGAGCTGGCATGTCCACCAGATAGGATATATAGCTGATATTTTCATATAATCTGAGAGAGTAGGTGGAGCTGTATGACTCTACCAAAATTCAGTTTCCTATATGATACTCCTGAGATACTGGAAGCTGAAAATGGAAAAAACATAAATAAAAACGCACAAAAATCGACACATACCCCCCTCACTAAATTGTTCATATCTCAAAAGGTATTGATCCTATGAAACCAAAACTTTACAGTATAAAAATTGAATTTTTAAGGAACTTTTTGAGACCAGAATAGTAAAAAAAAACATTTTATTTTTGTATGTACCCCTTTCTTTATCCTGATGAAGAAAAATGCCATGTATTTAAATTTTAAATTTAGAATTTTAAAATGAAAATCACATAACCAAACATACACTGACCCCAACAGCATGACTAGCTAGGCTAACGGCTAAGCTAACAGACCTGTGAGCTGTAGGTCCTCTTGCAGAGCGTGCAGCGGCAGGACGTTGTGTTAGTCGGTGCTGACGAAGGCTGCTGACTCTGAGTTTTGGCAGATGCTTGGGTTGAGGGTGTGGTTTTTGAGTCAGCAGGCGTGGACTTGTGACTGCGCGTTGGTGACGCACTGCTGCTCTTCTTGGGAGGAGCCACGTCGAGGGTGAAGGGCTGTCCAGGCCGTGAGGCGATGCTGGGTGTGATGCTGTCCCTCTGCAGCCCCCGGTGCACCTCATCAAAGTGACGGCGTACGTTGGCTTTAGTGGCAAAGGTTTTCAGGCAAAGTGGGCAGGACTTTCCAGTTGGTGTGCTTAGTGTCCTTGGGCGACCTTCAATAGAATAAAAATAATACAATATAAATCTAAATATCTTTCTGGGACAAATTTTATAAGTAAATTAGTGCCATATTAGTGAAAAATGAAGTGATCATTGATGAATCAGGTCTTTTATAAGTGCCACCTTTGTTTTTATCCTTCATTCCGTACCTTTCACCATAGACAGCAGACTCGTAGGAACTGTGCGCGTCTCTGTGAACTTCCTGAGCTCCTCTAGTTTGGTCTGGTGCATCTTGCGGCAGTGACGCCTGATGCTGCGCCGTGAGTTAAAGTCTTGACCACAGAGACAACAAGAGATCGTCACATCTTCAACCTGAAAAGGTAGAAGAGAAGCAAAACTGATTATTAAAACCAAGGCATTAATGAGCACAACATCTAATTCATATCAGTAGGTTGTGACGTTGCTCAGGAGGAATGAGGCACACATGCACACCAGCTTATGGCCTTTTGAATTTGACACTTCCACATTAAATGTGTCACTGGCGTGTCACAGCGACGTGTTTTCTCGGAGAGGAGTGGTCATGTGACCATGTACGACACTTTCTGTGACGTGTATTTGCAGAAAAGTTTTCTGCTTGAAATGTATTGCTTTTGCGATACATTTCAATATCGAACCGTCTGAAATTCCTCCTCATGAAAGCGTCAAAACCTTTTAGTGATATTTCAGTGTTTTTTCCAAAAATCAGGTGTTTACATCACAAGTTTTTATTGCGCTATTTAGATTTAGCATATTTCCAAGGGTAATGGAAACCCAGCTAATGAGTGACCTACCCCACTGTTGGACCCCTCGTCTTCAGGTTTTGATGTCTCTTCTTTAGTTTCCTCCTCAGCCTCCCGTTTCTTCTGTCCCTGGTTAGGAGCTGGACTGTTGTGGCTGTCTGAAGCGGCGGGTTCAGTTGGTTGATTGTTTTCGACTCCCTCCCCTGGTTCTCCTTCCCAAGCTACCGGACTCTCTCTGGCACTGTGAGGAGACAATAAGAAAATAAGAAGCGGTAAGTGGAAGAGTGTGGAAGCAGAACCTTCATTAGCAGAAAGCTGACCTGGGTGATGGGGGTGGATATCTGGACAGGTCCTCCTCAGTGGTGAGGTACTGGAACACAGCCTTTGTGGTGGTCTGGATGGGCTCCAGACGCACCACAAAGTCTGGTCGGTCTGTTCTGGGAAAGATGGTGTCCAGCAAATCCTTCATGGCTAGACCTTGTCTGTCATCACCTGATGGAAAGAGAACAGACAACATGGTAAAGAAATGAAAAATGGAATTTTAATTGTACTTGTAGCTAATTTTATTGCTAAACCAACAACAAATAGGAGGGTAGCTGCCCTCAGTGTACAGGTCTGCAAATTTTTTTTTTTACATGAATTCAAATGTTTTATTAAAAAGAGAGAATTTCTCATGGAATTACTGCAACTGCAAGAAAATAGCCTGTGACATTTAATTTGATGAGATCGTTAAAAAAAAAAAAAAAAAAAACACCTAAGATGTTAAATGCTTATATCTCCCCATCTGTAGCAAAACAGATGGTAAGGAAGTAACAGAAGGTATTTGTCTTTGTAGACTAAACCTTTTTACCTCCGGCAAGGAGATACCGTAATATTTTCACAAGCGCTTATTTGTTTAAAATCAAATCATTCTTTATTTACAAAAAGCGCTTTTCATAAAATAAAATGCAGCTCAAAATGCTTTGACTGACAGCAGGATAACATGTCAAAAGTACTTAATTCAAGTTAAACATTACACCATGGAAGATTCCATAAAAATTTTGGATGGGATCCTGATCTATATACTGATTCTGAATTAGTTTAAAAAATCTAAAAATCACTCTGATTACTGGTGAAATTTAAAAAAAATTCTTATCTAGGCTCGTAATTAGCCGATATTTATGAAAATTGACTCAGTTATGTCGGGTTGGTTCCTCAATCATTCCAACAAGTGTCATCCGGATTAGATTGGGATTTTACATTTCATTGTGATTTTTCTATTAAAAACAAAAAAAAAAAAAAAAATGGGTTACCCATACATTTTTACTTACCACCATTATTAATGGTGAAATATTTTTTTGGGGTACCTCTTGTCAGAAGTACAATCTTAATATTCAAAAGAAACATTTATTAACTTGCAGATGAAACATAATGTATCTGGTCCCCCCCCGTCAATCACACAGACATAACTTCCTCTTCCTCCTGAAACGCAGAGATGACCAGTTTGGCCCGGTTAGTTGATGGTTTTATCTCACGATCGCAACATTATCAATAATCCACTCAGGTCCACACATGTTCTGTGTTAGTATGTGGTGCTGTGAGCTGCTGGATACTTCACAATATCACCCCGTAGAGCCATAATCTTCCTCGTCCCTGCTTCTCCCTCCTTAGCTAATGGTAGCATCAGTGCGCTGCTGCCACCTCCAGGGCACAGTTTGTCACTACATCCACAGAGAAGCCTTATACTCACAGGACAACTCCGAGCAACTTCTGCGAAAAAATGTAATTGACGTAATATAACGTCTTGGGCAATGAGCGTTTGGATTTGAAATTTAAAATAATATTACGTCAATGACACTGAATGAATTAAATTGGTAAAAAACCTATTTTTTGTTATTGTAAGTTTGCATTTATTATTATCATTAAAAATATAAAGAAACATTAGTGTTTGTGTGTGATCTTTATTTTATTGATGTAAATCTGAACAGCAAAAACAGTATGTTTGAAATTATCAGCGTATATTTCACCTAACAGACTACTACAAGCCTGTATAAAGACACTGCGCACAAAAAAAGGCTTTGACGCCCGAGATGGCCTAGTTCAGGGACGGCTTGTAAATTGGCTTATACTCACTCAGCCGGTGGAAAAAAGGTACTACAGGTTGGCCGGGCTGGCAATATTTATTAATGTATATATAACTATGTAATCTCAAAAAAAAAAAAAAAAATCACATATGGCATGACAGGTAAGGACATGTTTCTTAACACTCACATTTTTATTTTAGGTATTTAAGACATGTTTAAAAGTTAAAAAAAATTACAATAATTCTACATCAGGCCCCTTTAAAACACAATTCCTGGCAAAGCATACATTTCTGGCAGGGGGGGGGTTTAAAGAAAAGTTGGAAAATTGTTGTTACATTTTTGTTGGGATTGAGTAAGAGCATACAACATGGAGATGGGACAAATGTAAAGTGACAAAGGACAGTGGTGGAAATGGTGCTACTGACCGTCAGATTCAGGCAGCCGTGATAGGCAATAGTACTCTTTGTGTGTGATCAGGTTGGGCAGACCTCTGAACAGACTGTGGCAAAGTTTGCACTCAAAGATGGTGTCGACCTCCCTCAGTAGCATGTGTCGCAGCTGACTGGTGCCTGTGAGAAAAAGAAAAAACAACACCAGATTAGTTTTGCTCATTTTCTCAGCAATGCTTCCACCAAAATGTCAAATCCCTAATGAGAGCATTTACAGCGAGGCCTGTCTGAAGGTTTTACTGGGCTGTGATCAGCATTACAGACGCGTGATGCTTCATTGAACAATATTACTGAAGTACAAATTACTTTACGAGAACTAAATGAACACTATTATTTCACGTTTATGAGCTGTTAAAAAAGGTCACAGTGTTCTGTCAATAATATATATTCAGTATATTATACCCATGACATCTCTGAAATCCCAAATCTTTCAGAAGTTCCAAAAATATTCCGTTTCTCACATATCTCTTGCACTAGTGCATGTGAAATAGGGTCCATGCAGAATTTCCTTTTGAAGGTGAACTAAATCTTCATGACATAGTTTGTAATGTCATCTATTTATTGTTGTTCATGGTTGAAAAAAAATAGTTCTTGAAAGCTTCACCTTTCACTCATCATGTATTAATAATCAATGACATGTTATACTCAGATCATAATGGGTTAATAATAAATTGTATTTAATCGATTTATAAAATTTGTAGATAAAAATGATTTTTATTTTGCAAATTCAAGTTTAAAAAAAAATGTAATTATAATTTTTTTTTTCCACCACAGTTTTTTTTGGACTTTTTTGTGTTCCATCCTTGTGAGTTACCGTAGCGCGATGTGAGCCAGTCCCCCCCCTTTATTTACATTTCTTTACCCTTTGAGTAGGCTATGTGTGTGCCACAGGCATGTTTATTTTTTTATTTTCACTTTGTTAAGATGCAAAGAGAAGAGTTTATTAATTTTTTAATTGTATGTTATGTGTTATAAACTATGTAGTTATCTGATTTTTTTAAATCAGAAAATTTAAACTACTATGAGCTTCAAATTGTTGAATGACAGAGCCTCATTTACTATATTTTGGGATTGTTCTATGCATTATAATTATTGAGGACAATCACAGCAATAAAGTTGCACTTTTGACAATATATCTGATGTCTGCGGTCATTTTTAAGTGCATTGAAGAAGGAAAAAAAAACGCAAATCGAATCAAAACTCAAAGTTTTTTTTTTAGGCAAAATAACCCAGCCCTACTAGATGGGTGAGTTTTTCCACATACCGACTACTGTTCTGCAAGTAATATCACTTGATGAAGCCTTTTTTAACTTTTCACATTTCAAAATAAGTAATAAAAGCATGTAATTGTATGATCTGTGCTGACATCGTATCGGAATAATATCAGCCAACACGCAAGGATTAAAGTGAAACCACTAGAAATAACAGGTGGAAGGTGAGAGACATGAGTGAAAGGAAAATGAGTAAACTTTGGACATATTTTGATGTGATTGACAGCATAGACTGAGCCAGGTAAACATTTCATATCACACCGGCTCAACAAACGACCTGCACAGACACATGAGAGCACTCCATCCATCAGACACATTATCTGGACCTTTGGCCTGATTTTGAATAATAAAGGAAATGCAACTAATAAGTAACATAACCTTGTGAATTAGGTTTAAAAAAACATTAAATTAAAACATGTAAAACAAGTATCTGACAACCTAAATTCTCTAATAAGATGTGTGGGTTTTTGGTACAAATGGCTTTCTTACTGACAGAGCAAGTCAGTGCACTGCTTCTACGGGACAGTTTTTACCACAAAACAAACAATTTAGTCAAAGAAGCCCGAAAACAGAAAAGGACAGCAGTGAAAGAAGTAAACAATAAAATAAAAATGACAAACAACAGGAAAACACAAACCAGAACGGAAGCATTCAATTATCTGCTGAATCCCAGACTTGGAGGTCTGCAGAGGCTGCTGGAGGAGAGGAGGATCACCGGGCTCCTCGCACAGACCTGCAGAGAATAGAGAAGACACAAAAGTTATTTTATCAAATCAATCCCTAGAACATCAGCTGAGAAATGCATCAGCACTGGAAAATATTTGGGAAAATTGTAAAACAAAAACACATTCTACAATGTGTTTAAAAGGGTGCACGCAATCAAGTCAATCAATGATGACTTTGTCGTCGTGTTACACAAACATGACATGCGCATTATGCCAAAACATTGTCATCGAACATTTTATCCTTTAGGCAAACCATTTCTTTTTTTGTTCTGGTAAACTGTCTCCTACCAGTGGCTTTAATGCAACAACTATTAGCCCATGTAAAAGTAAGGGGGTGTGCCAATACGATATTGAAATCATTCTGATATCAGAAAAAAAAGAGTATCATCAATTTATATCAGCCTACATCTAAAATCTCCGATTTAAGCACTCAGATACCAGCGACTCCACTGCAGCACTAAATGGGTCAGTTTTGCTCATACCTACTGTTGCTGACTATTATTCTCTGTATAAATTATATTACTTGATCAAGCCTTTTTTAACCTTCCACACTAAAAACAAGAAAAACAAGTAATAAAAGAGTGTATGATTCACACTGATAGTGAATCGGATTAATATCAATATTGGCCAATATCCACAGTTACAATATTGATAGTGTATCAGAAGTCAAAAAGTTGCACACTAGTCACTGCATACCTACAACATGTTAGTTGGTTTTAAGTAAATTTACTAATGCTAAATATTGTTATTCTAAATTACCAGTAAGCACTGAGCTAACATAATTCTCCACATCATCATGACCCCTAAAATTACAGAATTGCTACAATTGAAGGACTGAATTCATATTGTATATTTGTAATAGAAAATGTTCTAAATGTTGATTTAAACATCAATATTTCAACATCATTAGCTTCTGCTAACACTGAGAGGAAGTGAAAACTGGTGCAGCAAAATAATGATTTTTGTTTTCAGCCGCTCCATTTTTAGATCAATGCTTTGTGAATTGTTCCATGGTGATGCTGGTTATACAGTCAGACAGGCATTGGTATTGTAACGGTTAAGGAAGCAGGCTTGTAATCGGAGGTTCGCAGGTTCCGAACCCAACCTGGGTCACCACTGTGGGATGTTGAGCAAGTCCCTTAACCCAAACTGCTCCTGTATGTCACTTTGGATAAAAGCCTCTGCTAAATGAAATTGTAATCTTGTAATTGTAATATTCAGAGGTGTGAACAACCAAAATAGCAGCACAACATGAACACACTCGTGTGATCACAAAAACATTTCTACACCTCCACTCAGTGACAGGGTTTCAAAGTTGAAGCTAAAAGCTTCAAACAAATACTTATCATTCCTTAGAATCAGTTTATTTGATAATCAAATAATAAGGTGAGAAAAGTATTTTATTTTTGGGCCAAACCATAACCCGTGCAGTGGCCAAATGGTGTGGTGTATAAGGACCCCTTTCACTGAATGAGTCAACGTGCGTCAGTCTGGCCCTCACATGACGCATCTCAGACGCTGGCTGGCTTGGAACAGACTCACTGCTGCCATTAGAAGAGAGAAAATGTAAGAATGGAACAGATTAAATGTTATTCTTCTTAAGAGTTTAAAAGTGTGACAAAGAGGAAGAGAAGAAAAAAAAATTGTGCATATGCAAAGGGGAAGACGTGACAATTCTTTCTCACTGTGACATTCAGTATCGCACACAGTGAAGGAAAAATGAGCAGCTCTCAGACTGACACGCCCACACAGATGCAGACACAAACATGAGGAACTAATGAGTGAGAGAAGGAGATTATATGCTAATGTGTCATTGAGGGCACCGAGAGCTTTCAAACCACTCTAGGATTCATATGCCACAGGAGTCTGCTGACTTTGGGCCGGTGTCAACACGCAAACGCAGTCTGGAGTGATTCAGGTGCATAGCATTGTGGGAGGGTAAGGAAACCAGCTAGGGCCAAAACAAAGCACCAAAACTACTAAAAGTAAAGCAATTCGTTGCTCCATTGTCTTACGCTCGCACTTTGACCAATGGAGGAGAGAACCTGTTCTAATCATTTCTATTTGTCTAACCAGAGAAGCAGAGAAGTCTCTACTCCAGTAAGTATGGTACCTCATGCAAATGCATCAGAGGATGTTGGGAGCGGATCAAAAAGTGAGCTGTGAACGCAAACCGAGTGAAATCAAGGAGATGGAATTATTAGTTGTGGGCCTGGTTCCAGGACTATCCCGCTGTGAAATCACCAACCCCCACTCCTCTCACACTCAGGCTGCCATAATCCAAGCAGGGCAGGTCTATACCCTGCTTGCCCTTTGACCTGGATACCATCACCTCCCCCTAGCCGTTGAAAGTCCATCAATAATCAGCTTTTAGTCATATTTTCCTAGCACAAGGATGAGAAAATTTAAATGAAAATGTAATAAAACAATTATGTCAGGAAATCTAAATCCTATTATCCTAAACCAAGTAGATGTTTTACAACAGTATTACAAAGAATAAGTAAAAAAAAAACACTGGCACAGGGTGAAGCCTGATGGAGTTCAGTGAGGTTTGATGTCTACAACTAAACAGCAGCACAGGAGGAACATCGAAGCCAAAGGCAGAGTTTTTACCTTCCTTTTTCTCTGTGTGAGTCCAGATCGTTTAGTTTTACCTTGAAGTGCCCTGCTAGCTTTGCTCCAGGGCTGAGGCAGCAGAACTACCTCAGGGTCTGACAGACAGTTTGTAGCTTGTAGGAGGATGAATCAATGTCCCCCTGGAGTGCAGTGAGTAAAAACTTTTACCCACCTGTGCCATTACGGCCGAGGTTGCAGGCACTTGTCTGCAGCTGCTGGTAATCTGTCTGGCAGCTCTGCTCTCTGGTTCTGACAGTTACAGCAGTCCGTTGGGCCTCAGGCAGCAGGGGGGGAATGGGCCTCCACAGAGACTTGGTCTGAGATTGTGAGAAGGAACCGTCGTCTTTTTCTTGGTCCTCCAAATTGTCTTTCTGGCTGCAGTTTTCCACCAGCAGCCCAGCAGAGGCAGACGTCTGAAGACGGACGGGGTCGAAGGACTGGTTGCCTCCTCTGGATTGGGCCTGTGGGGGGTGCTGGGTGTCTAAATGAAGCTGGCTGTCGTCCATCTCAGTCTGACCACCAGCCTGAGAGAGCAACAGCACATCCAAAAAAATGTAATTTTAAAAAGGTCCAGCTTTAAAAATGTATCACAGGAGGATTCCAGTGTTCAATATTTACACACATTGGCTCTGTTCATACATTCAGATCTGAGCGTACAATGTGCGTTTGACCATATTCACGCAAGCTTCTGTATTTATTAATTTTGATGAGAGCGTACGCTATGATCAGATCTCACATCAGGTCTGAGCTGTGTTACAGCAGTAAAATCTCACTGAGACTGAAAATTAAGTTTTAAAAAGCCTCAGCAGTAATTTAAGCACAAGCAGACACACATTTAGAACACATCTAAACAGATTAATTGAATTCAACAAAATAAAACACAAGCCAAGTTGTTACTGATACCACTTTTTTGGTTTTCCTTTAACGAATGACCGTATAACCCCTTAGATAAACTCCTATGCTCTGTCCTATTTACAGCACAGCACTGGGGGCTGTACGGAGGAAATAGGACATCATTTATGCCAATGTAAATTGTTCCTTAAACTTTTATAAATGTGCCGCAGTAATCGGCAATATGATGAATTATTGGTTCAATTGGCTTACGGAATAAAAAACACAAAAAAGGGAAAGACAACATTGAGTAATTTTTAAGACTTTAAGTGTTTTGTAGAGCTGCCAACTTGTTGTTGTTTAGTCGATGCCGTCGTTGGACCAAGATTTTCATTGGTCGACCAGCAACGATATCGGTTTCAATACACTACAAAAATACCAAAAAATGCAATGCACTTACAGTATATAGGTGATGAAAATTAAAAATCAAATCTAATTTATGTAATGCCTAAACATGACTATGTCCAGCAACAGCTCTGTGAGTGAGTGTGCTGGCTGCAAAAATAAAAAATAAAAATAGCAGTCAGTGACTGCTCTGATCGGAGCAGAGAGGGAACGAGTTAAAACAGGCTTCAAGCACAAGCATCCACTATTGAATCAATCCTTTTTCTGCACAAGAACATGGATTATTCCTATATTTGATACGTGAATTATGTAAATAGAGCCACTGCTGTCTCTGGCACCGTGGCACGCACTGCGCGTCTGTGTTTGTTTCCCCGTGCACTGATCTGATGTTGACATTAATAGTTGTTTATTAATGAACGCAGGCTTAACACTAAAACAAAATAATTTGTGTGAGGAAAAAAATAGGTTTTAATTGTCGGTTTCAGGTCGACCACGAATATAAATACCTAATGTCGGTCAGTCCAAAACAAAATATTTGTCTCTTTTCTTTCTCCTCGTCCTCCTCTGCAATTGCTCATTCATTCTCCGGTTGTTTTTCTACATGTGCCATAGTCATGGTCGACCAACCTTTTCCTTTGTTGACTACAGCCCTAGCGTTTGGATAGTCAATTTATTTTAATGTGATATTTATTGCCTAAAGCGTGCAGACTGAGATCGATATAAACCTAATATTTCCATGTGTGTCTCCAGGATCTCTGTTATGAAGTTGTTCTCAGTGCACACAGGAGGGCAGACTTCAACTGGTCAGTAGCTGATCCTTTTCCGCAAAGCATTAAAATGTGCTTCTTTAATTCTAGTTTTCACACTGTTTTGCTCCACCTCAGATGTGAAGATGCCGAATTTTCATTCAAAAGCTTCTTTTTTTGTTTGACCTCAGTGGGCAGGGCATCCGCAACAGGAGGACCTAACATGTTAATGACGATCAAATACAGCTGCCGCATTTATCAACACCCGATGATTTGTACGCTGGGATTGGTCAGATACGAAGGTGTCATGAATCACACATTGGCCCTGTCGTACAACCAAACTTGCACTCAGATTTGCACCAGTTTTCACGCAAGGTTGATAAATGAGGGCCACTGTCATTGGACCTGAGAGACAAACAAGCTGGTTTAAATAATACAGACTGACATTTTCAAAACATGGAACTTTTACTTACAGTGAGCAAACGTCTGTGAGTGGTTTTTTGTGTAGTTGTGTTTAGTTGTGTCCCTGTGCAGCTCCCCAATCTTCTCTCTTGTCGGACTGACCAATTTGTCCTCGTTTTCCCTCCCTGCTCGAGTCATTTACTCTTTTCGTGCCCACTGCCCTTGAAGAGGGATAAATGACTTCACATTGGACATATTACAGCACATCACCACTGGGCCACAAGGCCACTTCAACACATTGTTACCCTGTGCTCACACACTCAACCTACCCTGCTGTTTTCCTCCTGACTACAAACTAGATTAACCAAGTGTTGTTACACATGCTGAGCGATATAACACGTTTAACCTTTTTCAGTATTTATTTTGTTAAACTGGGAGCTTTGGACTTTATAAAGCTGTCGAGTAGGGATGCACCGAAATGAAAATTTGAGGCCGAAGCCGAAAAAAATATAAACACTTGGCCGATTACCGAATACCGAATATCAAATGCGGTTGTTAAGTTTTTCACTATTTTTTTTAATAGTGCATAAATAGCCTAGAATACATTTTTAAACATGTTTTTTTTAAAGAAAGTAAATGTTTATTGAATATTCTGGCATTTTTTAGATATTCCAGTAGCCTTTGCATTTCAAAAAAAGCACAACAAAGTTTTTCATTTATATTAGGCCTCTTTCAGAGGGACAAAGTTGAAAAAGTTATGTTTCCTCCGTCCCTTGTTATTCCACATTTAGTAAAAAGTCAACTCCAAACGGGTGAGCTGGATGTTGGCACCAAACACGCCTCCTGGAATGTGAGATCCTCCCTCTCCAACTATCTAACAGCTAAAACAACACTGCTGTTTAATATAGAATATATATTATACTTTATTGCCATATATGTAAATGCAAACTGCACTACTGGATGCCCAAACTGGACTACTTTTTCTGCTGCCGATCGTGTTGGGAGTCACTGCTTGGAGCCACGGACATTGTTCACACACATCAGCTGTTAGCACTACATGCTAATGTTACACCAGGCTTTGTAGCGAGACCCGGTGTAGTGTAAGGACGAAACAATGGGGATGTTTACGGATTCGTGGCTCACAGCGCTAACAATGGAATCGGTTGTGGAATTGGACGGCTTCTAACTTTTACGCGGTGACGGACGACGGAGAGCGGTAAGGAGAGAGTCTGGTTGTGTTTGTGTGGGGAAAGGAGCTGCTACTGTTGCTGCTGCTGGTTCTGCTGCAACGCACACACACTTTTCCGACTCAAAATCATTGCACACTGTTTGATTGCGTCATTGCGTCACACGCTACTATTCAGCCTTGCTTTTAACTCACTAAATCGAAGGCCGAATGTGGCTTTTTTCTTGCAATATTCGGCCGAATATATTCGGCCACCGAATAGTCGGTGAATAGTCGAGTGGTTTTAAAGAACACTTTTTGTATCAAATAGCCACATCAGTGTAAAAACATAATCAAAAGAAATAACGCTGAAACTTTAATTAATCAATCAGCAAGTAATGACTCATATTTGTAACAAAAGGAATAAGAAAGGGGATCACAGTTGGTGAATAAGGTATTAATTTCCCTAGAAGTCTGAGGATATCAATGCAGAAAAATGTTAAATAAATTACCTGTTTATATCATCCATTTTAAATGCAGTGTTATTCTGCTTACTTGTTGTTTGATATAATTGACTATTCACATAATAAGAAATTAAATACACTCAATTGAATTTCTTTTTAATCCAAATGGCCATTTGTGCAAGTGAGAGTTGTTTTTTCACTGTTACACATTTAATGCTTTGACCATGGCCATTATTTATGCTAGTCATGCATCACATTTTGGTGAGATTTTGTAGTTTTGGTTTTTTAATTTCAGCAGATATTTCATACATGGTTTTTTTTAAGTTTTTGATAACCTTCAATGATAGTAAATGGCAAAATCTAAAACCAACATTAACATGTTAGTTTGTGAGCAATTAATTCTGTAATGTTTGTAAGTAGAAGCTTATCTGGAAACCCGAGGATAAAGAAAAAACAAAAATAGACAAGATGTGTAACTGCATTTCAAAAGGTGACAACATTTAGATGAGGCGTGTATTCCTGTACCTGTCCGCGAAGACAGTGCGTGCTCTTCCTCCCACCTGACTTCTGGGCCTTCACCATGCTGCCAAGACAGGCTCGCTGCACCGCACCCTCACTCCCAGCAAACACCTGCAACTGCAACCAGATTCTACATGAGTCAAGCACTATATCTAATTAGACACTGCTTCAGAAAAAGAAGCTTTGGAAGAAAAAAAGGGGCATTTTTTTCTTATTTTTTTACACCTTAAAACAGTAGCATTACAATGGCTTTTAACATGTCACCCATGTGAGATATTACTAATTTGAAGATGGTGTAAGAAAAGGTTCAGATGGCGGGGCGTTTTTCAGATTTGTGTGTGTGTTGGGGTTCCAATGATGTAGCAAGCTGAAGAAGCACAACCATGAATCAATGCAAACCAAATAAAATGCCACACATGGCTGCCCTCTGGTGGCCACATGAGTTTTAATGTTTAATCCAATCAAAACACACCCAGATGACACACAACTGGAAAGCACAATGCAACTGGCATATGTATTTAAAAAATTTTTTTTTAAAAAAACCAGCTCAGTGAAAAAAAACCACATAACTAAACATTTTGTCTAATTTTTTTTTACTGGATACGAACATTTGTTCAGTTTAGGACAAAAGATTGTGCTAAAAAATATGACATTTATTTCTGATTATGAGACTGGAATACATTAGTACACTTGTAAATAAACCAAGTTATAATTTAAATACAGAAACAAAACATCCAGATTGTTGCAACTCTAACACAGGTACCAAAACACACACACAAAAACAGAAAACAAAAGATTATGCAAGAACATTTTTTAAAAACAACATGCTGACATGAGATTGTGCCTGTACTGACAGGAGTTTATTTCCAACAGTGAAGCTTGTGAGTGAATATCTATGATGCTAGAAGCTGCAGTAGCTCCACTAAACATCCAGCAGAGGGAGACAAAAGAAGCTCTTACAGAGCCTTCAGGAGGTCTAATATCTGCTCAAAACTTCCACTGAGCAGAAATGAGGACAATTGGATAAAATAATTGTTATTTTAGCACAAAAAGCTACCACTGTGTGGGTAAACTGAATCACTTCATCTTTTTGGCTACAGTGGCCTGAACTGATCAAATTAAGGAGATGTTTTCCTTTCCATCTCTGTGTGAACTGAGCAACATTCAATTGTTTTGTTTTCGAACTCACTGTATTAAAACGCTTATTAAACTACATTTCCTCTCTGAATTTGTAACGCAAACCATTTTCAACCAAAAAAATCATCTGATTGAGTTCTAACTTAACTCAATGCAAACACCACCATTAACTGTTGTGCTCAGACAGTCTTACTATGGTCCTTAAACTTAGATTACGGTAATTGTCAACACCTTATGAAGCTGCTGAAGGACATGCGAGGCCAAAAGAAAGACTCACGTACTCTGAAGACTTTTTTTTCCCTTCTTGTCAAATCTGGGCTGCAGCGTTGATCGAGGACACCATCTGCTTCTTAAACATTGCTTTCTATTACTTTGCATTTCAATACTATCAGTGTAAATGAGATGTAAACCACAAACTTTTTAACGTGTTATTTTATAATAGTATCAGTGAGAACTGTTTACTTTACAGTGTAAAACTATACTTCCACCTTTTTTAAATTGGGAATACATATTTGTTTTTGCACTTTTTTTAGTTTATATGTGTTTCTCTTTCATTTCGATTAAACTTTTTTTTTACAGAACAAGGTTAGAAGGAGCTCTGCACTGGCAGTGTATAATAATATTGGATCAAATAATCCGAAATGAATCCAGAGCCTGGTGACAATACCTACACAGTAATGGACCATAGTTAGACAGATGGACTGAACATCCTCTTCCTAAATATAGAGCAAACTACATATCCGTCTATAGAAGAACTCTTGTGATCCTTTAATCTTTTAAAATTCAGGCTGAAGACATAACTAAACTCCCCGCCCACCCATTCCATTCGGCACTGATGAGGAATCAGTTCAAGTGGTGCGCCACAGCACGGCAGCAGATGATGTTAGAAGTGATGGAGCTGCTACTTCACATATGAGCGCGACTGGAGTGTAGCATCATTTGGAGAAAAGGCGGACGAGAAAATGTCAGTTAGTGACAAGTGGAATACAGAATCATCAAAAACAAACGACAGGTGCTGTTGAATGAGCACACTTGATTTGATTTTTAGTAGTTTAATCCTGCAGAGGCATCGAAACATCTAAACCCATTGAGTAAGAGTAAAATTCAGTTCTACAGGTTAGTCATGGCTTTAATATTAAGATGTTTTCAAGTCCAGCTTGGTCAATGACAAGATTTAACTGTAAAAAGTACGATATCTATTAAGGCTGAACAATTAATTGCATTTGTGATATTATCGCAATATCATAAAATGCTGTAATTTTCTTTTTTTTCTTGTTCTTGTCCTGTCTTGTACAGTCCTGTTAAGTTCAGAAAGTACTTAAGAAATGCAGTCCACATGTTTACATGTTCCATGAAACATGAAGTTAGTTTAAAATTTAAATAAATCTGAAATAGTTTATTATGAAACAGATTGATTTATTGCTTGTGTTCATTGAAAAATACATGACGAGGCCCTTGAAAAAATAATCACATAATAAATTGCAATATTGAGGGGGAAAAAAAAATTGCAATTACATTATTTTCCAAAATCGTTCAGGCATAATATCTATTCATTCATTTATCTTCTAGCTGCTACATTTCTTTATAACATGATGGACAGAGTAGACCTCAGAGCCAATAAAATGAAGGGGTTTCTTCTGGAAAACTGGAGGATTCACTGACAACAAATGTCGTAGATTGAATTTGCTACTGCAACATTGTTTTTGACTCCATCACAAACAATATGTCCAGAAATTATCATGTGACTTCCACTTTGGAAAATTTTTTTGCCCATTGCTTTGTGGGATTTGGAGTCCCATAGAGCAGTGTTTCTCAAATGGGGGCACGCAATAGCACTACAGGGGGTACTTAAAAGAGAGACGGAGGAAAATTAACAAATGAAAACATTAAAAATACGGGATTTTATCATGTTTATTTATATATAATATATATTATATAATATAATATTACCAGTAACTGGGGTGTGGAAAAAAATTGATTCGGCAATATATCGCAATATTACGTTGCGCGATTCTCAGATCGATTCGAAATGCATCCATATCGATTTTTTTTTATTTAAACAGGAAAGTCTTTTCCACTGCAGGAGACATTGTAACTGCACAAAGAAGTGCGCTGAAACCTGGGCATGTTGACCAGCTTGTGTTTTTTCTATAAAATCTAAAAAGAAAGTACTAACTTTCTGCAATCATTGTTGTTCTAGGCATATACCTCATATACCTTAAGTTGCACTAAAGTCAAAGTTAGTTTAAAAACCACAGGCAGATTGTATGTTTTTTTTAAGTTGTTGGCACATGTTAAAGCCAATGTTTTGAGGGTAAAATATGCCAATAAAACATATTTCATACATAATGTTCTCACAAAGGTGTACGCATTCACAGATTAGTTGTTTCTTAAGTCATATATTAAAAAGAATTGCAATAATCGCCTTAAACTTTGATATCAGGATATACTGTGTCGTATCGTGAACTATGTATCGGAATACGAATCGTATCGCCAGATACCAGGCAATACACACCCCTACCAGCAACTCATAAAGTTACAACAAAAATGCACAAAATGAGAAAAATACATCGAACAATAAAAAGTAAAGAAAAACAACACCAAAAACACACATTAAGAGAAAAAAAATACTTATTATTACCAGCAACACACAAAATGACAAAGAC
This sequence comes from Gouania willdenowi, assembly GCF_900634775.1. Taxonomy (NCBI): domain Eukaryota; kingdom Metazoa; phylum Chordata; class Actinopteri; order Blenniiformes; family Gobiesocidae; genus Gouania; species Gouania willdenowi. The sequence goes on from NC_041049.1 coordinate 14,011,550, forward strand.
GCACTAAATGAGCGAAAAACACAAAAGATCACAACAAAATACAAAAAAATAACAGAGAAACAAAATGACATAAGAAACAACAAAATGACACCAAAAACACACAGAAAATAACTTAAATAATACCAACAACACACACAAAATAAGATAAAAATATACTGATTAATAAAAAGAACAGACAACAAAATGACACCAAAAACACAAAATTATGATAGAAATGATCTTGATTAGAACATGAGTTGAAAATACAACACTAGTTGGTCCCACATCAGGAGGGAGATGACCAGAAATAATAAAAACTATAGAAATAAATCTATACAGGAAGTATTAAATACTGTTTCATTCCACTTATTCATGGAGTTAGATTTTTTTAAGATGTGTGTTATCACTCATTCATTCCATCATTACGCTTGATATTATCGAATTCTGAGCAAAATGTCGTAGTCAAAAAAAGGGGTCACTTTGATTTATAAATTAGAGAAAGGGGGTAGTTGAGCCAAAAAACTTTGAGAACCACTGGCGTAGAGGAAATAAAAAAAACTTTCTTTAAGAAGTGTTTTTACTTCCTACTTCACTGGGATTTCTTCTGTTTTTTCGTCAGACAAGGAAGACAGTTATTCGTTTGACACCAATTTTGTTCTGGTTTGTTTATGATGTTCCCCGTCACTAAATGTCACTAAAGACACTTCATTTTGGCAGTAGTCGATTGTTTCCATGGAAGCAACATTATCAACATCTGCCATTGTTTTGGCACGACTTTTAATATGTAAAAACACCAGAGATGGCACTTTGGCAGTGCTTTGAGTCACGCTAGCATCAGATGAAAACAGGTACAGTTTAAAAAATGTTAGGGGTCGACTGGAGTCCTGCAGCTTTAACTAACTCTCACCCCTAAAGAGATCAGGATATCGTGATAAAGCTCCTGCACGCACAACAAATCCATTACACCTCTCTTGGGCAGTGGCCCAGCTCTAGCCGACCAGGCAGTTTCAGGTGTAATAATAAATAACAAAAAAGGCTATAGTAAAATTTGGATATGCTTGTATCACATACCTGCCAAGTTTCTGCTTACATCAGCGATAAAGATAGTTGCAATTAATTGGAAGGGGGCTTTTTTGTTGTAAAATTCAGATATTAAACCTGAACATCTCACCAGAGGAATCAACAGCATTTAAGAGGATCATTATTGGGAACTTATGGTATAGGGACGTGGTTTTTTTAGTCTGTTTAATTACAAAAAGGACTTTGTGCATGAAAAGAGCAACATAAATGAACTTGATTGATTGATTTTTCTAAGAGAGTGAAATCCATTGCACATATGTCAACTTCTTTCTGTCTCACACTTTTGAAAAGACATTTCATAGGCAGTCAACGTGGACTTTAAAACTTTGCAGTCACGCTCGCTAAATAGAAAACAAACTAATTAAATTAATGAGTATGAAGTTGAACTCAAGAATAACTAACAATCTAGTTGGCACTCTACTACTAACACCCCAGATTATTTGTTACATCAAAAAGTTAAGAAGAACAAGGTGAGAGTGTTTTGGTTAGCTCTAAGAGAACATGCAAGCTCCACAATGAAAGAGCAGAGCTAAACCTTAAGATGTTTCTCCTGGGTATAAGCATGGCTTTTACAAAGCAGCAGCAGGGGATTAACTTTCTAACAAGTCAATTGAACATGCCAAAAACTTTGTTGGATCACTTTTGAAAGACAAACGTGTGTTAAAAAGATGCCCCCACCACACAATAATTCGCTCACAGGCCAACACAAGGGACTCTCCTGTTTCCACGGTAACAGATATGGGTATGCTGTGGTGACTCCTTCTATGACTCAGGTATAATGTCCTCAGTTCAGTTTCTGTGGTTGGCACAATGTTACAGAGGTTAGCCATGTCACCTCAAAGCAAGAGGGTCTTGATTATATTTTGGAGAATGGTGATGGCCATTTTACTTTTTTCTTTTGTTTTCTCTCACTCACAAACACATAGTTTATCATTCTGTTGGGAACAGTATCAGCACACATGACCTCAGAACTTATCATCAATTTTGGCTTGATAATTAAAATCACTCATGGACACTGTATTCCCTAATGCCAGTGGCCTCGTTCAGTAATTTTTCCTGCCAGGAAGTCAAAATGCTTAAGAAATGCTTTAAGAAAATACTTTTTTACTTCATTAAATTTTGTATTTGTTTTATTTTTTATTATCTAAAATATCAATCTTATCTTGTGTGAATGGAATATGCTCGCCTTAAAACTCTGATGACTTTAAGAACCACCTTTAATAATTTGTAGGGCCTTTCATTTTCCGTGATCATAGAATTTTTTTAAAATTACATTATGCACAATCAGATGTAAATGGCAATACCACATGAATTATACGGTCATATGCATATTTTGGGGCAATATTACACATTTCACGCTATTTTTAGCATAAACAGGCGATTGTGACATAGAAAAGAGACGTAAAAGTCAAATCTCGAGCAAAATCTCCCTACAAAATCTGGCAAAATGATAGATGTTACCTACTAAAATAGCTATGTGACACAGAGTAAACAATCAACTACATGTTTTGGGACAATGTCACGCGATTCCGGAATATTTTTCCCCTTAAATCTAATGGCTGAGTGTTGAGCCACTGTGGCAAATGGAGGGACATGTCAAATATTGCGTAATCCCACGTGATTTTAGCCCGTTTCATTTCCACACATCTGAACTATAAAACTACTAATAACAATAGGTCATTTAATTAACCCTCTGTTAGGAGAGTTTTGCATGATTTGGCAAAGCTTAATAACCTGTAATGATAAGGGTTGTCACGATACTAAAATCTTCAACTTGATACGATACTCAGGAAAATATTCAGTGCTCTATACCATTTTCAATAACACAGGAACTTAAAAATGACCTTGAAATTTTATTAAAATATTTTTACGAACAAGAAAAATGCATGATACCCTCGGAACCAGTGGTTAAATGATAATAATAAAGAGTTGTGTAAAAAGAAACTTCAACTATGACAAGTTTAAGGTAATCTGAGGTAGTGCAGAAAAAAAAAATTAAATAAAATAAACCAAAACGATTAGAACAATATATTGAGGTAGTGCTGTGCAATCTAAATACTAGGTTGGGGAAGTGCGTACCAGTGTATGATACACTGTAGCTGTGTGTGTGTGAAGAGAAAGAGGGTGGGGGTTGGTATTGAGACTTTTACAAATGAGTATTGTATCCAGATACAACATTTAGCATTGATACTTTTGTGACAACCCTAGTAATAATATCTAATTAAGTTAAAGAAACTGGAACAAAAAAAATGAAAACAGAAATGGGTTAACTGTGAAACTGAGTAGAGGAGAATCTAGAAATGCTAGCATCTTGGTGCCAGATACTGAAGCACTCCTTCAATGCTATAGTTCCTTAACAGTTCAGGGAGGTTTTTAGCAGAAAAACAGGAGCCTGTTAAATATGGTGCAGGAGGAAAGTACAATGGATGGTAAGCAAAGAAGTTCATCTTCAGTCAAAAAAAACTGCATACATCACGATGATATCAATTTGTCATATTTTTTCCCAGTTCAAAGTCACATGTTTTCCCAGCACATAATTTTTAATTTTCCCTTTTCAAAAGGCATGGGGGAAAAAAAACATCAAGGTACCAATTTAGAAAGATTACTGTCCAACCAATACTACTAAACACACATGAACTAACAGTGTGTATAGCAGTGAAGGCAGCAGATGTACTGCAGCAGTCACTGTCTTTTCACAGCTAATTCTACAGTCTGTTTTGTCTTCAACTTTGATGGATTCAACTCTCTGACAAGACGCTGACTCCAAGCAGACACAGTGATGGCACCTGACCACAGAAGGCAGTGGTAACAGAGATGTGGCATTCAGATGGGGATCTCCAGTGCATCTGAACCCAGCCCATGTGACCTTTAACCTGCTTTGACTTCTATCAACACTGCTATTTTGGGGAAAAAAATAAAAGAAAACTAACCATTGACTCTGCTCACTCAGGAGCTTTGTACATATGCTGTTCACCATGTAGAGAAATATAGTGTTATGTTGGGTTGCACAAGTTGAAAAACATCTTTTTCTGACACATATTCTAACTTAATTTTGCATCTTTTTTCCAAGCACTAGTTTGCCACAGCGTAATTAATATGATACAAAATTTTGACTCACGAAAGCACTACTACTATTAACCAGCGGAAAGGTGGCACAGTGAGGCTGCAACGTTGTGCAAAGGTGTTAAAATCGGCCGCACCGATGAATTAGCCGAGCTCTACTTACAATGTCAAAGGTTGAGCTCAGTTAGCCGTTGAAAAGTAGGCATAGGTCTAAGGTGTAAGTTCCATTAACCGATGAATCCAGGCTTTTTGTCAGTGTGTGTTAGACACCAAACAGCTAATTACAACTTCTGGAACCCCCATACAACAGAGCTAATACATATAAAGTGCATTGGCCAGTCTTATTTCAAAGCAGGGACACGATATGTTCCACCAATATGCAAAGATACTGCAGCCAAGTGTCAAACATAAACACAGAGACACATCTACATAATCATAGCAAAGGGAAATGTCTTCAGCCTGAAAATGTTTAGGCTGATAGTTGGTAACAGTTCAATAAAATTGCAGGTTAAAAAAATAAACAAGTAAATAAGTAAAATTACCAATAACTATGGTGGATAATAAATTTTATGTCAAAGTCTACCATCCAGATGATTTGTGCTGAACATAACACCAGGGTTCTCACCAGCGCACTCGTGCAGTTGAGCGTAGGGGGCCCCTACACTGTGATTTTAATACCTCACGCTGTGATGTCGGGGGACTTTTCTGTTGTTTTTTTTTTCTTTTTTAATTGGTAGCATTAAAATAATTGTTGCACACTCGGATACAAAAGGGACTTCTAGGTGCACATGGGTTGTTTTACCCATCTTTTAATTTGCATAACCGAGAAACACATGCATCGGCCAGCGTCTCTTTAAACGGGCAATCTGTCCCGCCTTCACCTGAGGACCCCTGCAGCTACTTAGCTGCCCCAATATTGCCTGTGTCCATCCTCCGCTTTGTAACTCATAATCACCATCCAATACAAACAGTGTGCTTCATAATCTAAACAAAAACTATCTAAATTAAAAACTAATTTGAACAACAGAAAAATATAAAATTAATGAGTTCAGGGGCCATGTGTCCATAACAGTTCTAATATTACTGTTGGTCCCACATAACACCTCATTTAAATTTGAAAAAAATTTATTTATCGTCTTTGCTCTGTCTTGGTGCCAGGAACAGCTCTGAGAATGGAGAACGAGGTAAATAACACCTGTTTGTGCGTCTCTGTTTATACCAAGACGCCCACCCAAGTGCCCGCCCGAGTAATGTGGCAAGAGGATGTAATCGATAGCCTTGTTTTGTCCCGACATGAGGACGGCTTCTCCTTTGCTGCTCTGTTTTGCGTGACTCGCATGACGCTCATTGGCCGACAACTAGGCGGGCCGGGCGCGGTAGTTTTAAAGCCGAAGCACGTCTTCCAATTAATCTTTTGAATAAAATGTTATTTCTTATCTATACAGTGTCTCTGAGTATTTATTTGTGGAAGACCTATACCAAGCATGAGTAACTCTCCAACTCCAATCATCATGACCCTGGCCTTCACCAATTCAACAATAACTTTCGGCTTTAAAGTAAGGCTGTCACAAAGATTAAAAAAACAACTTGAACTTTACTTAACAAAATGTGGCCCTCAAAATGCAGGAAATAGTGTTTCAGAGGGTTATAGATTTCAAAATGTAAAACCCCGGAGTCGGACCCCCTACAACACTTGTGCGCCTGCAGCACATACCACTAAGTAATCCCCTGCACTCTGAAAAAATTCCTGGTGAGAACCCTGAACATGCTTTTTTCAATCCTAAACAATTGTAAAAGTAATGGTCATGGTCAAATACTGCTCACCTTTACCCCTAACAAAGCAAAACACCAGTGAAGAATAAGAAAGTGTGCTTAATTAATGTTTCTAGCAAACAGCCATTAATTTAATTTGTTGACAGCTGACACCCTACAAGATGTTTCCATCTGAGATAAAAACACTGAGTGGACAGTTAAATGATAGAGGCTGCAGGTTTGATGAGCTGATTTGGTGAAGTAGGACAACAGTCCATCATTAAACTGAGTCACAGTGACATCATCAAAACGTTGCCTGACGTCTAACATTTTCACTTAAGAACAATACACATGTAAGCCATTAAAGGGATAGAAGATAGTTTTGACTTCCGTTTTAAATCTCAGAGGGCTTTTTAAAGAAAAAAAAAAAGTCACTGAGCTTAACTATTTATATACAAGTATGGAAGGTTAAGTTTCAAACACATGCAGGCTTTTCTTCTATTTATAACTGTTTTTTATATATATTCCATAATGGCCTAAATCATTTGCATTGAATGTAAAGTTAACCCATCACCATCATTGTTGGATCTGTCACTTATGAATAAAAGTGTCCTGATCGATCAGATATCGGCATAAAACAAGTATTGGATTATATCAGCCTGCAACTGAAATCTGATATAATTTATATTGCTTTTATTGGATTTATTCAGGCTACTTTTCAGGGTCTTCTTTTTCTTTTACTCAGTTGTAGAATATTTTTATGTTTTAGCTTAAAAACGTGTGTAACCCATTGGTTAATCATAAATTGATCTGTTTTTTTTCATACCTACTGTTGCTGACTATTGTTTTCTGTTTGAATAATAACACTCGATCAAAACATTCTAACATTCCACACTACAAAATAAGTTATAAAACTATGTATGAACCCAGCTGATATCACATCGATCCGTATCAACCAATACTCAAGGGTACGATATCTGTATCGTATCAGAAGTGGAAAAAGTTGTATTGAGACACCCCTACTAATAAACTCAAATACTTTTTACAGAGGGTTACAAACTATGAATTAACTTTTCCGATCCTTACATAAAAGAACAGAACCAGGTTTTAAGTCATCTTAAAAAAATCACCAATAACAACAAACAGAAGCACAAAGTTATGGAAAACTTTTGACAAAAATATATAATTTACACACTTCATTAGGTGTTCACAGCAAAGATCTGGCATACATTTTGGAATATGAATGCTGTATAAACTGTCATCTATTTAAAGAGAAAACCACTGATTTCTAAATATATGTATGTTTAGTTTAGGTATTTAATAGATTATACAAAATCAGAGATATTGAGTTGTTATGGGGTCAAACGTGATCTATTGGCCTTATAGGACTGTTCAGAGGGTCGAGCTTGGCTAATTCTTTCACGTATAATAATATGGCTAGTTATGTTACATGAATTAAACCCAATACAAACACATTTGTGTTTACATTTTTAGGATATCTGGCAAAATATGTGAATCCCTTCATTTATTTAATGAAATGTGACAGTTGTATTGGGAAATAAGGCACAAGCAATTATTTTATTGAACAATCAGGATAAAATTAAGTAAATCCAAGGGTTGGATTGTTGTTTACAACGTAAAGTAAAGGCGAATTTATATTCTGGGAATGTATTTGTGCAGACACAAAAGTAGAAAACATATGTTAGTTGTGGTTATGGTTTGATTACGCTGATTAATAAGCAGCACAGGTAAAACATGACTAAAATCACTTAAAACGTTTCAATAACTCAATTAAAGTGGCAGAGTGTTTAATCGGCCACAAGATCAGACAAAGATTTCAAAGTTTTACCAACCAACCTTTTGCATATAAATGGTTTCTCTGCACATCATTCAGTTTAAATAATAGTCAGAGGTTTCTCTCTGATACTAACAGCTCTGGTGGATGAAGCCATGCGCAGTACCCGAAAGCGCAACAGTATCAAACAACACAGTGAAAACGGCGTCTCCAAAACCAGAAACGCGTAGCGCACCGAGGGTGTGAGGAAAACAAACGATGCCAGGAGTCGATCCAGTGTGATAGTCCGTTAGAAACACGTCTGAGCGTCACATCAACACCACGGAGACACACGCGAGCGGCCCCACACTAGCCACATGCACCGAGCACCATGAGGGAAGCGCCGGACGAATGTGCACTCCGCTCCGGTCGGCCTGCCGAGCCCAGCACGCGTATGTGTGCACGCATCCACTTACGCATCCCGTGTAGCGCGGTGGAAACCACACCATAGCGAACAAAACAGGGAGATTTACCGTGTAGATGGGCCGGTGCACAGCTGGAGAGCGGATGCGCACGGCGCGAGTGCGTGTTGGTTCGCTTTTCAGCTGGGGAAGCGTCAGCAGGCTCGGTCTCCATTTGCAACTCCGTCGCCCCCCATGGGCGTGCGAGGCCGCGGGCTGTGACGCAAATGGCACTGAGTGATTTGCACATGACAGATCCTTCTCATCCATTACAGCAGTTTTTCACGGGGACTGGACCGTCTCCGCTCATTCTGCTCGGATGCATCCATCCGATGGAGGCGGACCGATGAATAACGGCGAATAAAAGAGCTTTGCTCCGCGGGGATGCGCGGTTGCATAACTCAACAAACTTAATAAAAATGTGCACGGAGCGAGTGGCGTGTGGTCTGTGTGTGAGGTGTTGTCATGTAGTTTCTGTGTGATCACAGTGGGCCGCGTGAAAACACTGATAAGCGCACACAGTCATGTACTTTTGGCCACAACAGGAGCAGCACTGGCCTCGCTGTGGTGGATGCGTGCGTGGTAGCCAGCCAGCGCGAGGACGCATGCACGTAGCTGACGGGTAGAGACAGGACAGGACACCCGGACCAGGGACCACATTTACACGAGCCACAACGGGCCTGCGCACATGCCATTGTGCTCTTTTATCCAAGAGTCCCCAAACAATTTACAAAAGGTTTGTCCAACGGTGGTGAAATGGTGGCGGCGGTTAGAGCAGCTGCCACTGCTCTCTCTGCATGCGCAAAGCTACAGCACAACCATTGCGCAGCACCGGACTTCCCCCAGTTTTGTGCAAACTGAGCAAATCATCCAAAAGACGTTTATTTAGTATCGCATTCAGGCTGTCCCTCAGGCTGGAAAGTGGCGAGGACAGCGCGCAGAGCACATCTCCGCTCTCATGGCACGATTTGCATCGCCCCCATTATCCCCCGAAAATCTCCTTTTACACGGTTATATTGTCAGCCGAAAATCGCCACTATTTAGTGCAACAATGGGGCCTTCTTAACTTGATCAAAGCACAAGGCTGATATAAAATGCACCTTCCATGGCGTTAAAGAGAGGCCCGGTTACTGCATGGGCAGAGTGCGGCGTAAAAACGAGCTAACCCGGATAAAATATACACAAAGACGAGGTGCAGCGTTGTGATAAACACTACCATCAGCCCCACAGTAAAACCCTGATATATCCTCTGACATTTAGGATAAGTAGGTATTGATGGAGATGGTGTCATTATCAATATAAAACGCTGCGTTTTGCGGCTCCGTGCCACCTTTTCCAAGAAGCAGCTTGGCGCACAGGACCGGTGACCCTACCATCTTTGCGCGTCCTTCTACCGAGCGAAATCATCCACCATTCGCAGATTTGACTGATTTTTACTGAATAAAACACATCTTAGTACCAGCTGCGGCGTTTTGGTGGTGAGAGACGCTGTCCTGAGGCTGCTTTAAGTCTCTGAAAGTGGTCCTCTCCCCACCGCGGCCAGGCAGAAACAAGAGGGCGATGACGCCATTTTCTGCAAAACAACCACGCTCGGGTAGCCAGAGCGAAAGGAGCTCCAAGCCGCTCCGCAGCGCTCCAGCCCGGCTCAAACGCACCGAAAACAAAGTCCTTACCTTGTGTTTGTTGGACGGGTGGTGAAGTGTCGTGTTTAGGTTAGGTAGAGCTGCGCCACCGCGGTTACTTTCCAGTGCAGTGTGTGGTATTTCGCCTTCCCAGCGTCCCCGGATCACTCTGAACAAGTTCCTCTGTGAGCCGCTGCCTTTGTGCACCAGCGGAGCCTCTCCTCTGCGCAAAGGTGCACCCTCTACGTCCAATTTCACATGAAACGCCCGGATTTCATGGCAACATTGTTGAGTCAAAAGAAGGGAATGAGTCTCCCCTGAGTGACAAAAGTTCAACAATGCTCCTGATTTGAATCTGTGTCGCGGCTGTGGCGCTAATTTGTGTCCCCAAAACGCGCAGGGTTTTTAGGGCATCCAGCTCTCCACAACATGTCCACGACGCAACGTGGAGACAGGGTAGAACCATGTGTAAAGTTTATGAACAAAAACACTTTAAAATGCAAGAAGGGAAACAAACGGTGGGTTATGTTTAAATACATGTAACAAAAGTTGGTTTACATCAAGTTTTTACTCAACATTCATGTCAGCATTAAGAATAGACAGATCTAAGCATTAATACAGGAGGTAAGAAAGGGTTTGTTGTTTTGTGTATTTTTGTTTATACTTTTCTCTCATTTTATGTGTTTTTGTTGTGTTTATTTTTATTTTTATTTTTAGTCATTTTTGGGTATCTATGTTGCTATTATGTATTTTCCTGGTTTTTTGAAGTAATTTTTTGTGTTTTGTTGTTTAACATTTTTGGAGACATTTGTCTGTATTCGTGTAACCTACTAACCTTTTTGTGTATTCTTGTTTGCTATTGGCATCATTTTTGTTGTCGTTTGAGATTTTCAATTTCACATAATAACAATCCTCAATCACACAACTGAGGCAATATTATATACCACAAACAGACTGTATAAGGGGGGATAAAGGGGAGAGCTTTTTGGGGCCCATCCATAAAGTCAGCAATATTATGGTCCATTGTTATATGAATCTGTCATAACCACATTTATTTATTTAGCTGAAAAAAATCCACTGTTATCTAAGAAGTTTATGAACAAAAACACTTTAAAATGCACAAAGGAAAACAAACTGGGGGTTAAACTTAAATATCTGTAACAAAATTTGGTTTACATCAAGTTATTACACTTTCAATTTCACATGATTACAATCCCCAATAACACAATTTAGGCAATATTGTACCCAAAATAGATTATATATTATAATTTTCACTTTTTGCTTTTGATAATTTTAATATAATAATTTGTGAAAATTGTTTGCTTTCCTAAATATGATTTTCAAAACATTCCCTTATCTTAATCCAGACATGGGCAACTGCCGGCCCGGGGACCACATACGGCCCTTGGTCTAATTTTATGCGGCCCCCAAAAGTAAATGCAGGAAATGACTTTAAAAAAAAAAAAACACACAAAATGACAAAAAAAAAAAAAAAAAACCCAATATTTACACCAAAAACTCAGAAAACGAACACAAAAATACAGAGAAAAAACTGAAAAAGTATAGAAAAAACCTCACACAGAATGAGAGAAAAGCATACAAAACGACAACAGAATGACAGAAAACTACACAAAACCACAACAAAATGTATAAAGTGACTCCTAAAACACAAATGGCAACAGATATACCCAAGGAGAGTGCAAAAATACACAAAATGACCCAAGTAACTGCAAAAAAACCCCAAAAAAACACGTAAAACAGCAACAAAAATTTACAAAATGACTTCAAAAACACATTTAATGATGACATAAAATAACAATAAAATACACAAAAAACACACAAACCCTTTGTTTTTTCTTGTATTAATGTTCAGATTGGTCATTATTCTAAATGCTGATATAAATGTTCATAACTTGGCCCTTGGATTATACATTTATATTTTTGTGGCCCTGCTGTAATAAAACTTTCTGTTTTAAATCCTTAGATTTAATATTGTAATTACTTAATTTCTCATCTAATCCATATTCCATGTGAAGCAACACAACTAAATTCACTTTTTGTTAGAAATAAAGCAGAAAATACGAATTTTATTTTAAGTATTTGGCTACTTTGTCAGAGTTATCATCACACAGTTTAGCTTCATTAGCAGTTTTCCATTGTATTATGGCTTTATGGGAAGTTTTAAAATCCAAATTAGCAACGTTATTTTAATAGTTACGAGTTATTTTTATTCTTTGAGGGTAAATATACAACCTATGTAGGACAAATGTTGAAGATGACCACTTTTAAATCCAGGAATATCACATATAAGCATTTTTTACGCCAATAACTCCAGTGTAACAACATGTTAGCTTGCTAGTTAGCAAAAACAGAAACGAAGTAGCCAATAAATAGTGGTTAAAAAAGCAAACTGCAGCTTTTAGAAGTGATAATATATTATTGGTCGATATTCTTAGCAATATACATAATGTATACATTCATAAAAACGATACACATTAATAAAAATGAATACATAATAATAATTAGCAACCTTAGCTACATCGTCGTCCTGCAGCTGTTAGCAGGACGATGACGCTAATTAGCTAAACACATATTAGCAATAGCATTCATTCTTACCTTGTTCACAAACGTTTTGTTCAGCTCCAAAACTTGTACATTTTTCATCATATATGATAAAGCAGACTTCTAGAAATAACCCAGTGTTCATAATAAGTGCTGTAACTCCAGTATCCAACAGGTGATGATGATAGAAATGTACAGGAGGTGATTGATTAGCAGATTAACAGCACCTGGTTCAAAAAATCATATTTAACTGATTGTTGAATGTGAGTGTTTGAACAACACATGAAAACAACACATTTGTAAAGGATTAAATTACATTTTATTGATTTCAATACATGTAAAATATATATATATATATACATATATAAGAAAACAGCAATAGACACAGAAATAGTCATCATAATCCAAATACAGTGACCCATGTATAAATAAGAAAAAAATAAAGGAAAAAAGAAGAACTGGTAATGTCTTGTATGTGCATCAAGTTTATATACTCAAATAGTAGCAGGAAGACGTTTACACTTTTTTTTTTTTTTTTTAAATCCCCTTTTTATATCACAATCTATATCAAGTTTTAAAATTTCTCCATAATATTTACATTAATCACCATCTTATTCAGGCACCAATGGTTTGTATAATATAATAACTATAGTAAAATATAGGCTTTTTCTACACGAACATACACAATATATTACTCAGAAGTGAAAGTAATCACGTTACTGTGATTGAGTTCCTCTTTTTTGGGTACTTGTACTTTTTTGAGTACATTTATAAATCAGTCATTTTACTTCTACGTAAGTAAGTTTTAAAAGAAGTAAAGTAATTTGTTTCATTTCTACACCCAACCGTTACGTAGTAAATCATATTTTTTTTTATTTCCGTTCAATGGGCTCTTCAAGATTTCGTCTCGTCCTTCTTGAGTTTATACATGAGACGTTTACTGTACGCAAGGGAACCGTGTCAAGATTTATTATCAACAATAAACACTGGGTGGTGAAAGTAACTAGTAACTATTACTTTAAGTACTATTTAATTGAGCTACTTTTTACTTGTACTTGAGTATTTTATGTATGACTTACTTGTACCTCAGTACAATTTCAATCAATAACAATACTTCTACTAGAGTACAACATATCAGTACTCCTTACACCTCATATTACTCATGTAACAAGTATTCAATTTCTATACTTAAAATACCCCTTACTCACACAGAAAAAGGCATTACAAAAACAAAACAAAAAAAAACGTATATTTTTCTAACCATTTTATTATCATCCTGAGTTAAACTGCTGCTCTTAATCCATGTGTTGATCTAATATTTGTGTTTTTTATGTTCTTTTCAACTTGCCAATGGTTTTACTTTTTTTTAAATCCATCTGTACATCTGTCTACAGCATATGATGTTTTTGCACACAAAAAAAAGGGCATTTCTCAACTAAAAACTAGCTATACTGTCAACCTGGTTAATGGTCAAGTGGACTGGAGAAACATCTTGGATGAGATGAAACAACTTTCTAAGAAAATCTTAAAATCCAGTTGTCTGAATCAGCGGTTCTCAACCCTTTCAGCCCGCGTCCCCCAAAATAAAGCTTCCAGGGACCCCCACTGTACCTGAAGATGGTTGAAACAGACATGAATCAAACATTGAAGAACAGTCATGTGGAGACAGGGTCATCTATAAGGGGGAACGTAGGGAACAGATTTTTGGGGTCCATCCATAAAGTCAGCAAAATGATGGTCCATTGTTCTACGAATCTGTGATAACCACATTTATTTTTTTATCTGAATAATATCCACTGTTATCCAGGAACGTTTATTATTATTTGCGTCATAGTAAATAGTTATGTTAAAGATGTAAATCATTTTTTTAATCAGAAATAAAAAAAATGGGTTAAAAGTGACCAAAAATGGTGGAAAAAGTGGTGAAATTGCAACAAGTTGCAAATTAGAGTGGTCAAAAACAGACAGAAAAAGTGGTAAAACGGGTTTAAAGTGTCAATATTGGCTTAAAAATGGCAACAAAAAAAAAAAAAAAAAAAAAAAAAAGTTGTTATAATTAGTTAAAACTGGCAAATAATGGGCATGAATATGGTTTAATATGGTTAAATTGGCACGAAAATTAGCATGGTTGATGGTGAAAAGAGGTTAAAAATTAAATAATGAGATGAAAATAATGGGTCAACATATGCAACATTAAGTGGGAAAAGTGGTGGAAAGGGTTTGTAAGTGCAAAAAAAAAAAAGAAAGTGCAGAAAAAGGTCTTGAAATTTGATAGAGAAGTGGCTGAAATGGGAGTAATGTAGCAAAAATGCATTAAAAGAAGCAAAAAATATGGCAAGAAAAAGTGATCAAAAGGTTGAAATATGCCAAGTTTGGTGTGTGCAGAAAAAGAGTTAAAAAAAAAGGCAAAAATGGTCTCAAATTGTAAAAAAAAATTTCTTCCATTCTTGAAGGCCTGTCTCGTGACCCCAAATGGGGTCCTGACCCCAAGGTTGAGAACCCTTGTCTAAACGAATAGCTGATTTTGACTGTATTTCCATAATTATTTTTGTTGAAGAGGGCTGTGTAATCTAACTCATGTTATTTTAAAGCAGAGTGATTTAAACTTCAACAGAAATGAGTTAATGTCTGTAGGTGTAGTAGAAAAAGATGTCCTACTTAGCACAAGTTGATGTCCTACTTAACCTAGAATAGTGTGACATTTGGTTAAAGCAAGCCTTAACGGCAAGTTCAAGCTAATATGGTATAGGTCTATATCTGGCCACCATTTAAAAAACTAAAATAATTCCCTAATAGTCTAATAAATCAAAAAGAAGTAAAAGAAAAACTGCTTTAAATGCAACATACTCACAAAGCACATTCTGTGGAAAGTTTGAGAAGTTCTCTGAGTTATAATCCCTGCCAGCTCTTTCCTTTAGGCTCATGCACGCTTGCAACAAAAGGTGCCCACCACCACTATTGCCTTTACACAATTAACTAAAGCACCAGCATTATGGCATTATCATAAGAATGCTGTTTGCAAAGGGGGGAGAACCACCTCGGCATTCATGGACTTGGTCGAATAGAGCCAGGAGCTTTTATCTTCTCAATTACATGCAGACTGCATTTATCTCACCACCCGGCGACATGTTTTGACACTTTTTGTGCATAGCAAATAATTTGTTTGTACTGGTAATTCAGACGGCCTGGTAATGATTATAGAAACAAGTGGGTAACTTTGGGAGGAAGACCAAGGCAGACTTGAAACTGGTGGCCAGGGGGCCACATACGGCCCTCGGTTTGATTTTGTGTGGTCTCCCAAGCAAATCTGCTGAAAAAACACAAAATGACAGAAAAAGAAAACACAAAATAACTCCAAACAACATACACTATTCCAGGAAAAAACCTACCCAAAAAAACAACAAAAATAAACAAAATGACTTATAATACACAAAACAACAAATTCACACAAAATGACAGAAATGTACACAAAAAACAGCAGAATATACTGAAAATGACTAAAAAAAAAAAAACTTACAAAATACCAGAAAAAACACAAAGAACAAAAATACCAAAATGACTGCAAAATACATACAAATTAGAGAGAAAAAAAATTAGAGACAAAAAAAACTCCAAAAGAACAACAAAAATAAACAAAATAACTAATTACACACAAATAACAAAACTATACAAAAAATACACAAAATGACAGCAAAAATACAAAAAATGAGTTCAAAAATACACAAAATGACAGAAATAAACACAAAAAACTGCAAAAGAAATCACAAAATAACTTCAAACAGCATACAAAATTTCAGAAAAAAACACGAAAAGGACCAAAAAAATAAACAAAATGACACGAAACAACAAAATGACACAAAATTACAGAAAAATACATTAAAAACAGCAAAAATACACACAAAAAGATGGGGAGAAAAACCTACACAAATAGACAAAATAACTGCAAAAAGCATACAAAATTACAGGAAAACAAACAAAAAGGACAGCAAAAATAAATAAAAAAACACACAAAATGACAGAAACATACAGAATGACAACAAAATTACACAAAATGACAACAAAAACACACAAAATCCTTGTTTCTTTCCTCTATTAATGCTCAGATTGGTACATTTTTGTGGACCCCACCTCTCCAGGTTGACCTAAAGAGAGGCTGAACATATACGTTAAATAAAGCTTGACGTTTCCATCCAACAGGCCATTAAATAAGGCAAAACAACTTTTTTTATGTGTAATTTAAAACCAAGAATCTCCAGAGCTAATGCATGTACAATATGTTGTATCTTTAATGCACTAAAAATTGTACATCAGTTCCTTCAGATGTGTAAATATAGGAAATCCCTCGTACTCGTAGCTGCTGCAATTACAAATTCACGAGCCGATCTGTGCTGTAGATCCCAGCAGGAGAACCTGAATAAATGAAATCAGAGCAGCTCCTTAGTCTCAGGTCCACATCATTTGTTCTGGATCAAAGCGTCGCCTCAAAAGCAGCAGATGGGTTATTTATGGTTAACAGGTAAACGACCACACTGTGATATTGTGGTCACATGGGGATCTTTGAGTGTGTAGCATTTTGTTTCCACTACTAGTGTAAGTGAAGCACAGGGGAAAGCAGAGGGTATAAATATATGCAGGATGTCAGGATGGAGCAGATGTGACTGGAGGTGGCGGTGTGTATGGAGAGCAGTATTATAATAGATGGCAGTCGAGTCAAAGCTGGTGCTTTTTAATGCTTATCACAGCAGTGTTCACAGGAGTTTACAAAGGCTTTAGTTCAGGCTGTAAGAGAGCAGATTGTAGCTTTAGGGATATCATCATCTGATCAGACTTCCTGCTTTCTGTTGTTGTCAGAGGGATTATAATCACACTGTTTTTATAAATAAAAATCCAAATAATGTCTGTTTGGTACGGAAGAAGATTAGGATCAATTTTGATGGAGGAAATCATTTTGGGGCAAATCAAAAATAAAATATTGAGATTAAAGTCGAAATGTCAAGAATAAAGTTCAAATATAGAAAATAAAGTTGAAATATAATGTCGAGATTAAAGTCATATTTTTGAAAATGAATTCAAAACACAATGTTGTGATACAAGTCGAAGGTCTGCTAATTAAAGTCAAATCTACGGAAGCTGACGAGGGCCAATTCACTATATGACAACAAACAGCAGATTGTGGCTACAAAATGTTGTGTATCAATTCAATTCAACTTTATTTATACAGCGCAAATTACAACAAAGTCACCTCAATGCGCTTAAAAAAATATAAAGTCCATATAAGAAACAATGAATGCGTTAAACTATACTTAAAAGCTGGGTTCAATAACAAAGAGATTCTTTCTTTTTTAGCTCATAACCACGGCGTTGTAATCACTTCAAGGACTTTGAAGAGATATTGTCGAAAACGTAATCTGTTCAGAAGGCAAAACTAGTCAAGTTTGGGAAGAAGTGGAGCATTTAGTCCCATTTGTGGCTATTGAGGAGCTGTACGGAAAGTGATTAGGGCCAGTTTTGTTGGAGACTGCTGTTGTATATAGTGAATTGGTCCTAGTCCACTTCCGTAGATTTGACTTTAATAGCAATCCTTCGACTTTTATCACGACATTGTATTTTGAGTTTATTTTCTGAATTTTGACTTTAATCTTGTCTTTTCGACTTAAATCTCTTCATTATATTTCAATTTTAATCTCAACATTTTGACTTTATTCTCAAAGTAATATAAGCAAGATTAATTTTGGTCATCAGAGGAGTTCTGCTGATCGCCTTTGACAGTTACTTTGATGTTTCACTTGACTTCTGTGTAATAGTTCCAGCAAGATTAATTTTGTTTTCTTTTTGAATAGTATGTCAAGTTAAGGTTTTATTTATTCAGATAAGATTTTTTAGGACACTTTTATCTCCTAACATGTTTCAACTGTTAACATTCAGTCTTCTTCAGAGGTGTTCGGCTGATCACCTTCGATGCTTGCTTCCTTTGAAGTTTCACTTGACTTTCGTGTGATAGTTCCGTGTCAGGAGAAAAAAAAAATCCTGAAAACCTTGTCTGAATAATGGACACCTTAACTTCAAATACTATTCACAAAGAAGACAAAATAAATCTTGCTGCAACTATTACACGGAAGTGATGTGAAACTTCAAAGGAACCATCAAAGGCGATCAGCAGAACTCCTCTGACAAAAACTGGCAGTTAACAGTCGAAGCATGTCAGAAGAGAGACATTTCTTGAAACACCTTGTCTGAATAAACAACACCTCAACTTAACATACTGTTCAAAAAGAAGACAAATGGAATCTTGCTGCAACTATTACATGGAAGTAAAGCAAAACTTCAAAGGAAGCATCAAAGGCGAACAGCAGATCTCCTCTGAGGAAGACTGGCAATTGACAGAGATACAAATTTCCTGAAAAAAAACAAAACTTAATATTCATTCTTGACGTTTCGACTTTATTGTTGATTTACCCAAAATTATTTTCTCCATCGAAATTGGCCCTAATCTGCTTCCATAGATTGTGGCTTCTCAAAAACACTTTGTAGATTAAAATGAAAAACCAAAATCTTTTTTTTTTTTTTGACAAGCATCATTAAGAAAATAAATCATGCTAGTATTGGTAATGCTAAAACAACAATGAATAATAAACAGTGGATTGTATAAAATGTTGTTTTTTGGATTCACCAATAATGATTTTTCATCACCAGGCCTTTTAATGTCACATTTTCTCAGAAAAAATTGTCAACCACAGATGTTCCTGCTTATTTGTATTTCCTTAAGTGACTATAAAACAATTATGGGCAAATCTTTACGATTGTGAGATTCACATAGAGAGTCTTTCAATACATCTTTTTGATTATTCTGGATATCTAACAGTTTGTTTTTTTTTTAATCCTATTTTTTACAGTGAGCATAATCACAGTCGGTGAACATAGTGTTTAGGTATCTGGTATCTCACGGGAAAATAAAGTTGAAAATTAATGGTATAAGAGACTGGCAACCTATAGGGTAGAGTTTTTCAACCATGGGGATGTGACCACATGGGTATTTAAATGGTGTCACCTGACATGTCTAGTAATTGATCAAATGAATTACTGAATGAAAATATATTAAATTTTCTAAAAAAATATTATTGTTTTTCAAATTAAAACACAACACACTGTTAAACAACTGTATTCTGTACTTTTACTTTCTCAAATATAAATCTAGTTTAAATAAAATGCAGTATAAAAAAAAAAGAAGAAAAAAAATGAAATGTATGAAAATAACTGAGCTGGCACATCTTGTCACTTAATGCACAATGTATTGTTACTCTCTGTTTGTAACACAAAATAACAAACATCTTTAAAATCTAATTCCAGAAATTATTTTTGATTTGGGGTCGCGTGCCAACCGTGTGGCCCAAAGTCAGCTGTTATATGTTCGACCATCAAATCACCCTCCATACTTTAAGGTAGTAAAGGATGGATGGAAGTGGAGAACAACTATGAAATGACATATAAGCAACCAAAAGAGCAGTTTATGTGTGTTTCATCTAAAATAATGTTAAGAGTTTGTCAGGTGAAGGATCTTGAATCTTGATGTCCTGCCCCTGAACGGGGATCTAATGCACACGTGTTTAACTCAAGGGCCAAATCCGGCTCTTTGAACCATCCAAATTGGCTTGCAGGAGATGGTAAATTACCAAATAATTCAGTTGTAGATCTCTCTGTCCTTCTAAATACACACATCCAATGAAACTCCACAATATTTGGAGGATGGCAATATTCCCATGCATGACTGCAGTCATTTTATATTCTCAAATTGTTCAAATAACTCAGATAACTTCACATTATTACCACCAAATTAAATAACAAATGGTCACAAAATCAATAAAAGTCAAAAGAGACAATCCTGCAGAGACAGATATCTGTCACTTATTGCCTTGATATTGTGGATGCCTTACATATTACATACTTCATGTAACATTAATAGGTTGAAATGCAAACTTGGGGACATTAATGTGGAAATTGCTCATTTTCTTGCCTAATGTCTGTGGCCCACTTAATATTGAACTACTTCGTGTTTGGCCCCTGAACTAAAATGAGTTTGACAGCCCTGATCTAATGGGTGGAAAACATGAGCTGATTATATTTTATTGATCATTTGGTGCCAGTTCTCCAAGGCAGCCACATGAGCGCGCCACTTTACTTATTTTGAGACTCAGAGAACAGTCTACTGTTCCACTACTACTGAGAGGCAGCACCACTTAACACTGCTTCACTGAGCAGCTAAAAGTCAACTTGAAACATGAATAAGAATCACTCAAACTCTAATCTTCATCCCTATAACAAATAGTTTGTCCATTTGCCTGCAGCGCTTCATGGCCAGGAAAAGAAAGAGAAAAAGCACTTTTATACCTCCAGCAATCAGATCTGGACCTTGACTCGCCACGTCACGCTGCTAAAAGGAAGCTTTTGAGTTTTTTTTAAGTTCAAAGGAGTCTTTTCTCTTTCTTTAACAGCTTTTAGTTGAAGTACATCATCGTGCTGTGTATGCTTTTATCAAACGAAGCCTAGACGTGAAGAATCAGAATAAAAGGCGTTTAGAAAGAGCAATTGGAGGCTGAAAGTTATTCACATTTTTGCAGTAACAGTTTCATTCCATCAGTTAATGGATTAAAATCTGCAGAGACAACTTGTTGGCTTGTGAGACTGCTGTGACACAAATGGCACTCAATGTAAAAACTATGGATTACTGGAGCTTTTTACAGAATCACGACCATCTGCAGCAAACATTCTAGTCATTCACCCAACAGCTGTCAAGACATCTCCTCAAAAAACGGAAAATGTCAACTTGCTGGGTGGCACTTTGATAAAAATCTGAAAGGATCACTTAATTTTCATAAATTGTTGATACATTTACGGAGGCGCAGTTTAGGAAATCTGAGGGGTGTCGAGTTTAAGGCAGCAGAGGCTGTTTCAGGGAAATGAATTCATAAAAACAACTAAAGTTGTAGGAGCAATGTGATGTTTAAAAGTTTTCTCAAAAATACAAAGAGAGAAAAAGAGCGCACAAACCTCCGCTAAGTGCCAAATATCCTCTTCGTTATCTGGATCAGTGACACCAAGTACGAGACCATGACTATTCACACTTTAAGGGCTTGGAAGACAATTATATTCTCGTTAATAACAATACACTAGACTAGGTCCACATGTATGGGAACCACCTTTCTTTGGGGAAAAATCGCGATGAAATGAAGAAGAACCAAGTAGACATGCCGAAGTAAAATTTCATAGATCGTTCAAATACCAAACCAAGACATGAAGTTTAGAAATTTCACCAAACTGATCCAAAATTAGTATATTGATCCGGATCCCCTCCAAAACTTTATTGGAATCTTCCATGGCGTGAGCGCTATCTTTGGTCAAAACCAAATCCGTTAAGTACCACTGACGTAATCTTGCCAACTATGAAGCAAACAAATTAATGCCAGTGAAAATATTACCTTCTTGGCAGAGGTAATAATAGGCTCTACTGCTAAGCTGATGATGGATTCAACTTCCTGTTATATCCGTTTATCACAGGAAGTGGCACCCATAATCAGGAAGTAATGGTCCCAGGAATGACATGCATGTGTGTCCAAACTAATAGTTTAGCCATCTTATTCTAAGCCCTTAACATTGCATCGTTCACTGTATTAGCTTATCAGCTAATGCTAGTCACTTATTTCAAAAGCAGAGTTACACTTGTTGATTTCAATTTGCTTAACAGTTTATCTTTAAACAGCCGCCATTATTGTTTAATCAGTTGCTCAATGGCGCTCCAAGTAATAGTCTAGTTTCTGTGACATTTCTACGTTTTCTACGACCTAAAAGTAAGAGTAAAAAAACAACCTTAAAAGCCTTTTCTAATTTAAGTGTAGAAATAACCCAAATCCATTTGCAATCATTTAATAAAAGCAGGAATATAAGACCATTTTAACAGCAAAGTGTTCATTTGTTTTTCGATGAAAGAAAAATAAACCCAATATCTTACATGGTATATTTCAGACATTCAACATGAACCCTTATTACAACTGACCAACTGTCGGCTGGTTCAGGCAGGAAATGACCATGAATATATTCTTTTTCTTCTTCTTAGCTCTTGTAACCAAAAAGCTTTACAAATATAAATACTTACTTTATGTAGCATTTAAAAATACTTTGACAAATAGTAATTTGACTGAAGATCTGGGCAGTTTGACTGTGCAAAAAACAGAACAGATAGGGGTTCAAAACTTTTCCTTAAAATCCAACAAAGATGACGTGAAACAGGTCAGAAATCAGCGCCAGTTCATAGCAAATGAAAACTGCGACAGAGGGAAATATTTTGGATCTGTCAAGTCTAAAAAAAAAGAACGTGAGAAAGAGAAGCTCACCACCCAAAACCAGACTTGGTTATAAACTAATAATTTACCAATGCTGTTGTCAATTAAAACAAAAGGAAACATGTAGTTTAACTATGTGTTTCTACATTTAAACAAGTAGTGAGCAGTACTGCACTGACCTCACGCTGAAGAACAAAACGCTGCCACTGGAAGAACTTGATGCGTTAAAAAGACGGAATAAGAATACAACCGATTATGTACAATTTGTTCATTAGTGCTTAAACTAGTCAAATGAAATCAAGTCCAAGAGGTTAGTTTTCACCAAAGAAAGTGGTAAGTACCAACTGAAAGCAAATCCAACTGGCTTTCACTTAATAGAGCTTAATCATAAATGGGCGGAGTCTTTAACAGACAACCAAAATGTTTGTATTTAACAATTGTAGGACAATAAACAAGTTAACATTTCATAGAAAACATAGAACTTAAGAAGGAAATAGAATTAGGCATACCAAGTTTCTATGGTTCCCAATATGGTTTTCTGCTTTGTTATTCTGTGTGCTGTTCAATAGAAGATTGGGTTTCATTTAACCAAGAAGTTCAGGTTTACTGCAAAAATACTCTTATTAAAACATATCACACAGACAGGGAGGCCTTGGAAGATAAAGTCACTTTTTAAAAAATATAGCCAAAGTTTTGAATATTGGAAGAGGTATGAAAAAGGGTGAAACCACAGGCAAACAGGAATGTGGGGCCCTTTATACCAAAATACAAACTGGGCCTGGTTTTCCAAAGCGATCCAACTTTGTCTTTAAGATAAACAAAAACAATTGTTTGTGGGTATTGTTAGAAGAAACACAGGCAACCTGCCTCTCAATATCTTCACAAAGAACACAGTTAGACAAGGACTGAAATGTGAAAAGATGCAAACAAAGAGGACATAGTGGAGCCTTGGTTAGCATGGGAACGAACCACTTTTAGTTTCTAAAAAGTTTGTGTAGACAGTGTACCAGATAGCAAGACAAAACTATCTTTTTGGTTATTTATGAAGGCTTAAATACAGTAAACCTTAATAACAGCACTTTGAAGGTCAAATTGAACATTGAATGTCGTAATTCCTCCACTGAATGTTACAGGAGACTTACAGTGATGCTCTGAATGTTATTAAGAGTGCCAAACATTATGACTTTTATGTTTGTCCATGTAGTGAGGTTAGAAAAAAATCACATTTAAATCAAAACCAGTTCAGTTGTACCTCAGTAATGTTTGATGAACAAGCATCTCAAATATGCCATACAGAAAAATAAAACATAAGTTTTGTATAAATGTAGAATTTTAGTCTAAATTTAGGGGAATTAACACAAATGTAAATCATTTTTTAAAGGTTAACGTCAAAAGAAAATCTGACTTTTTAAAGTAGTCAATACATATATGATTAAAAAAATCAAGTGTATTTATTTATCATAACTGACTCCTAAACAAAGTTTGTTGTTACGAGCCACAGGACACGAAAGCAGGTCCCTAAGCTAAAAATCAAAATACAGAAATAGTGATGATCACTATAACAATAGTGTGCTTTAAATGTATGTTTTTTTCCCCTGGTATTTTACAGATTTTAAAATGTAACATTTTAAAATGTACTTGTTAAACTAGTTAGCTTGTAGCTAAGTAAACTAGCTAGCTTCTAAGTAGCTAGGTAAACTAGCTAGCTTCTAGCTTGGTTAAGTAGCCAGGGAAACTAGTTAACTTGTAGCAAGGTAAACTAGCAAGCTTCTAGCTGGGTTAAGTAGCTTAGTAAACTAGCTAGCTTGTAGCTAGGTTAGGTAGCTATCTTCTAGCTAGGTTAAGTAGCTAGGTTAAGTAGCTAGGCAAACTCGCTAGCCTCTAGCTAGATGAAGTAGCTAGGTACACTAGCTAGCTTGTAGCTTGGTTAAGTAGCCAGGGAAACTAGCAAGCTTGTAGCTGGGTTAAGTAGCTAGGCAAACTAGCTAGCTTCTAGCTAAGTTAAGTAGCATGGTAAACTAGCTAGCTTGTAGCTAGGTTAGGTAGCTATCTTCTAGCTAGGTTAAGTAGCTAGGTAAACTTGCTAGCTTCTAGCTAGGTTAAGTAGCTAGGTAAACTAGCTAGCTTCTAGCTAGGTAAATTTGCTGCTTCCCTACTGTTGGGCAAACTTTGAATGACTTCAATCAATTTCTTTTTTCCTTCAAAGAATCACATTTTAAAAAAGATGTTAATTTAGCTTTTACCCAAAATATTTAAAAGCTATCAAAAAAGATGTTGTTTTACCAAAAATGCAAATGTTCCTTTCCTGTTAATACAATGATAAAATTATATTGAAATCATGGAGACTTAATGTGTTTCTCTATAATCATATGTTACTTATTTTTTTAAACAAATAGAGGGTTAAGTAATTCATAATAGGTTAAAAAACAATAAACCAGTATGATTTAGAGATAATGCTCCTAGTGTAAACATTTAAACAAAGCTTTTAAAAACATAACTTTGTGTCACTTAACCACACATGTAGCACAGGTGGAATAAAATTAGGGAAATGTTCTAAAACCAACCATGTCGGACTATAAAGAACACCTTTTATTAGACAAACTGTTAGTTGACGTGCCAAGATGTTTTAACTACGTGTAAATTAAATATCAACGTGTGTATCATGTTTAAGCTGCTAATGAACAAAATTATGGAAGCTTTGGGAAACCAGGCCAATCTCACCATTACCATATTCTCATTATTATTTATAAAGGCAGAGGAAAACACTCTTTCCCTCAGCTCATACTTAGTAAAAGGGGACAGCTAGTAATAAATACAAAAATAGGAAAGATATGTACACAATTTTAACAAAGTGAATTATAATAATACTTTCAGCAATTCAACAAAATCCATAGAAATATTTTTTTTTTGCCAAAACTCTGTAGGTCAGTTCAATAACAGACATCTTTTTCTTAAATTATTGTACAAAATAATAATAATAATAATAATATTAATAATAAAACACCATCCAACACTGTGGGAGTAAGTCCAGAAGTTTGTGTAATCAGCAATCATTCAAACCAAAAAAATAAACTCCCCACAGGAACTTGGATGACTTCCTATTTGAAATGTGTTGCATTGTCACGGTGTTTGTGGAAACACAGATTGTTTCTTCCTCCCTTGTGAGAATAAGTCCTTTTGTGGCACTGCTGGAGACGGCTCGGGGGAGGAAGCGAGAGAAACCGAGGGCAATAAGTGCACTTTGAACACAGGCATGCTGGGACAAATGGAGAGAGTGTAAATAGAGTCGAGATATGGATGACGTACACATAGCAATGAAGGGGAAAAAGGAGGCTAAAGGAGAGGAGGTAGCTGGATAAAACCCAACCAAACATGCTGTCAGCTCCTCTCTGTGTGTGACATGAGAAGCTGATTTAAAGAGGGATGAGTGGGGATGAGAGCATTGAGGCGCTGTAGTCCCAATCCTACGATTGTTGTGTAAGTAGTAGGTCTTTTATCCATTAAACTTCACGTCGCAAACTCAAAATGTCTTTCCAGGTCAGATGACTGAGAAACAAACACTGGCTGTTCCATAATAATCCACATCTATTGTGGTTGTTATGAACAAGGCCTGAAAAAGTGGAGAAAGATTCCTATTCCAGAGGTTTCTGAGACCGCCATGATCGGAGCAGGTTTCCTACAAAACAACACCCAACACTACCTCCTATAGGCTCACAGTCAGCATGTGTGAGCTGAACTACCATTGGATAAACAGGAGCACAGGCTGGTGAGTGGTGAGGTCAAAGGTCACAAACGGCGGTGGCCGACACAGCTGCCCAACATTCTGTCCGTGGAACTTGTTTCTGTCAGTGATGGAACTGGGCCTGTTTAATGGATACAAAGCAGAGGAATTACTCACACACGCCCACTTCCTGTTTGCAAATAAATGACAACAATCGATAGGAAAGATCAGCTTTGAAACTGCAGAACATTAACAGTATTTGAATGATCTACTTGTGTGTGCCATCATAATGATAACAAGAAGACAATCATCAACATCCCCCGCCAGATTGGTTGTCAGGACAACTCACAACCTTTCCCTAAATGCCCTAAATCTAAGAACTTAGATGTATACATAAGAAAATATTATCACATCAGAATATATAAAATTACTAAATATCTTAAACAGTTTCTAAGAAAAGCTGTCCCCTTTGAAGATACCTCAAACAGAGTAAAAAAACGGAACAAGGGCAATAACTCCGGAAAAAATATTTGCGCGCTTCTCATTTTTGAACTCCATCAAGGTATTGATACCCTAAAGCCACACACCAAATATGGTTATCCTATCTTAAACAGTTTCTGAGAAAAGCTGTCCCATTTAACTCGGACAGACGGACGGAGCTCAAACCTATATCCCTTTTCACACATTTTGTGGCGGGGGATAATAAGTAGCAGACAGATAAGGTTTTCATCATCAGGGCTAAAATATAGATATAATTTATTAACAAAATGAAGAGCGACGTTCGCTTCTTCCTCATCCGGCACTAATCAATTCAGTTTACAGCCAGACCTTTAAACTAGAGAATTTATTGACTTACTCCACATTGAAGTGTCAGGAATCCTACATAAATATTACAGCATGCAGAAACCTATTTTGGAGTTTTTAAAACTTTAGATGACCCTCATTACACTCAATTTGTTTGTGACTAAATTGTGGATATTTTACTATTGTTGGTATTGCATATTTTGTTGTTTTGTGTTTGTTTATCCAGGTCTACTTGTGTTTAGGATAAACTCTGGACTAAGTACTGTTTTTTTTTATGTATACCGGTACTTTGTCTTTTTTCTGTCGAATTGTGTCACATGTAAAATGTTAAAACTCATCAAGTAAAAAAAGAAAAAAAGAAAGTTGCAGCTATAATGCCAAGTGTACCTCATTTTGAAACATTTAATCTATCATCATCTAATGTAATAAAAGTACTTTCTGTTTATCAAAAATGGTAAAGGCCTGTTTGTCTATGTCTATGCCTCTGAAACGTTCACAATAAACCTTCTATGCATCTTTATCTTTGGCTCCGACTTTGTCGCCACAAAATCCCACGAATGCATGTGAAATCACTTTATTCAGTTAAAATTTCCAAAAAGTAAATAAAAAATCATGATAAAAGTTATACCCTATAAATGAGACATGGGCCACAGGTGGCCCTCAGTCAAATATTGTGCGGCCTCCAAAGTAAGCGAACAAAACTACTCGAAAAAGAAAGTAACATAGAATTACAAAAAAGGACAAAAAATGATTAGACGCTTCTAACAAACGACAACAGATAAACACAAAATTAACCAAAAAACTATATAACAGACTAAAAACAGAGAAATTTACAAAAATATACAAAATTACTCAAAAAAAAATACAGAAAAAAACACAAAAGAACAACAAAAATAACATAATACATAAAATGACAAGACCAATACACAAACATTAACCAAAAGCGGCACAAGATGGCTAAAAATACACACAAAAACAAAGAGTAATTTACAAAATAACAAAAATATACAGAACGACTGAGAAAACATACAAAATTACACAAAAGAACACCAGTAACACAACAATAAGTACAATACCAACAGCTATGCACAAATATTAACCAAACATGGAACAAGATGGCTAAAATTTCCTAAAAAAAATAATAAAAGAATTTACAAAATTACAACAAAATACATAAAATCAATCAGGCAAAAATGATTACAAAAAGAACTTAAAAGTAAATCAAATACAGAAAAAAAGACTCCAAAAATAAACTAAATGACAATGAAAACACACAACATTCAGGTGATTATTCTAAATGCTGATATGAATGTTAATATTGTGGCCCTCGAATCAGACAAACACATTTTTGTGGCCCCCTTTGTGATAAAATTGAAGCTTTAAATGTTCTGTTTGTCATCCATCCACAATGCTAAGGATGTTTTGTTATTGTTTCCTGTTGGTTGGTGTGTTCCACGTACCCGTCTCTGTGACTCTGGTCCTGAAGCCAGAATTCTCTCCCCGTCGTCTGCTCTCCCAAAGAAACTCTCTAACCTATCCGGCCGGCTCAGCTTGCTGCCTTTGGCTCTGTACGAACTAGGACTCCTCCTCTTCCTCCCCTCAGCCCCTCCCCCGTACGTTAGAAGTCCTGTGGGCGGAGCCATCGTCTGATGGGAGACTGAGGCAGGGTCCCTGTTGGGTGAGTAGGGTGTCGTGGTGGCAGTTTCTCGTCTGGAGGAAACAGAGAAGTTAACAGTCTTTATCAATATTTTCTGTCAGTTTATTGAGTTCCAGCAGTGCTTCCCAAAGTGTGGGCAGTAGCACCACGGTGGACCACGAAAATACTGTAGATGGGCCTTCAAGTCATTTGCGATAAGTTCATGAAAGACTGGCGAGATTTAACTTTTTAATTGAGTTCTGATGTATCCGTAAACAAATTTAAAGGCACACATTTATATTACAATGGATCCAAACAGATAAAGAGGTTGATTAAGTCGTCTTTTCTGACCTACATTCAACCTTTTTTCCCATTTCTAAACGATCCCAAATGTCTGTATGAGAGCATCTCCTGATGCAAACACCTCAGAAACATTCTATAAAGCTTGTATACCTGTACTATTGTTTCACATGACACTAAACCACTTTGTCTACATGTATCCAAACATTCCAAACCAGTTTCATCATTATAGGTGTTCTTCAGATGTGTTGTTTTTCCTTTTTACCTAATGTCCCCTTGTGATGAGCTATTTCATTTACAATGATATACAGTATATAACAATCTTTCTATAGAGATAAATATAATATATTAATATGAGCAAGTTAGTCTACAATGATATGTACAACATTCTTTATGATGATAAACATAATACCTTTAAAGGAACTATTTGATGAGTTATTTAATCTACAATGATATATATTACATTTTTAATAGCTTTTAATAGCTCTTAATATCTTTGTTGTTTAATGCTTGCTTGTCTATGTATGTTTTTTGATGCCTTTTTGTCACGTGATCTTTCATATTTCAACTCAAATATCTAGTTAAATAGCGTCTCGGCTTTCCTTCACGACGTAGCTGCTTATGCTATTCACAAAAAGAGCTACGCAAGATCCGCGACTGTCAATCAGTGTCATATATGGCGTAAAATCCCGTTTTTAAACCTCAAATAACTTATTTAAAACAAACTTCACAGAAAAATGAGCACTTTGGGAAAAAAAACGTGACAAGTATTTTAACTTTACAGTTTGACCCACATCCCATCTGTTATCATTGAGGAGGCGGGGTTTATGACCTATACTGCAGCCAGTTAGCAGGAGAAGCTCTAAAAATAAAACCTTCACTCCAACGGGAAGCTTGTCCCATCCATTCTTTTTACAGTCTATGGTTGAAACGCGTTGACATGACATCCCTGTATTAAACAAGAAGACATAGTCATCAACATCGCCCGACAGATTGGTTCTCATTATAACTCACAACCTTTTCTAAATGTCCTAAATCTAACTTAGATGTATACATAAGAAAATATTATCACATCAGAATATATAATGATTAACGATCTTAAATGTTTTCTAAGAAAAGCTGTCCCACAAGGGCAATAACTCCGGAAGAAATAATTGCGCGCTTCTCATTTTCGAACTCCATCAAGGCATTGATACCCTGAAGCCACACACCAAATTTGGTGTGTGGCCCCTTTAACTCGGATGGATGGACGGACGAACGGTTGGAGCTCAAACCTATATCTCCTAGATTTTCAGCTTTGGCTGGCACTGCTTCTTTGTATTGTTTTTTGACATACTGGAATGCCACTGATTCCCTTCTTCAAACTTTTTTCCATTTAATCTTGATGGAAGTTTTAAAGTATGTGTTAATAGTGTATTGTCACTGACCTGTTGTGTGTGTTGTGGTTCTGAGACCCATCAGCTCTGTTCAGCCAGTCCTCTGAACTGTTCCAAAGCCCAGCGTCCCCCCGCACTAGTCCTTTCTTCCTGGAAGGAGAGGAACCCAACTTTTCCGAGCCGTGCAGCGCTGGATGGAAGCTGTTGCCGTTCTTTTTGTGATGATTCACCACCGGAAACAACGTAGAAGAGGAAAACAAAGGGGAAGGGGTTTTTCTCTTCTTTGCACCTATAGCTGATTCCTCAGAGTTTCTGGGTGTGCGGGGGGGTTTGGGAGGGCCGGTGCGAGCTTTCCCCAGCAGATTGGCGTGAGCCTGTGGGGAGTCTCTGATGTGGAACAACCCAGCTGTGGAGCTGGACTGAGGGAAAGCTGCTGTGTAGGAGAGGGAGGTGTAGGGAGGAGAGGTGAGGGAGGCGGGGGACGACGAAGAGGAGCTACTGAGGAGGCTCTCAGAGGCGGGAGGAACCTTCCTGATGAGCAGAGGAGGAAAAAGTTGACATGTTAGAGGAAAAAAGTTGAAATAATTACATTAGTTTGAGGTTTTCTGTCATTTTCATCACACTCCTGAAATTCATTTCCTTATTAGTGCAGAAGTTGCTCACTTTTTGAAACTCTTTCAAGTTTTACCTGTCAAAACAAGCTGAGAAAAATATGCTTTCTTCTTTAATTTGATGAAATGTTCCACGCACAATATAAAATACCAAATACTAGTATGTAAAAGCCTTCTATGCATCAAGAATGGTTTAGTAATTAGGGTTGGGGTCATTTATAATTGTAATCACATAATTGATAATTAATTACAAATATCAAATATGATGCAATTATAATTGCAATTGAAATGTTAAAATATATTGCTGTTGTGATCATACTTCAATTGTAATTTAGTTCAGATAATTTACTTTGTAATTGTAATTGTAAATAGTTCTCATAGAATTTCCATGCTAATTTAATTAAACGCAAAGCTTGGGAACCATGTTATAGTTCTATGGCTTACTCATACAATATGTAGTTAACAATCCTTAAAATATGATTGGATGATAGATCATATTCTTTTTGTGTATTTTACAGCTGATTTAAAGACATGGGTCAAAACGGACCCGTTATCATAAAAGATGCTAACGGAAAGCTAACACAAGAGGAAGATTAAGTTTTATGGGACTATTTATTTCAGGCTCAGTAATTGTGATTAATTAAATTTGAACTTATTTGAACTTGAAATTTGAAACAGTCAGACGGGCTAGCCTCCCTTGTCTTTTGATTGTGTATGCAGACTGTAGTTGACCTGTTGGTTGAAGAGAGATCATCAACTCACTATTAAAGAAAAGTAAAGTTAGTTTTATAGGAATATGGTGCTTGTGCGAAATGCCTGGAGGTGCGTTCACATCAAACGTGACTGAAGCGACTGAAAAGATTAGATTACATTCAAATCAATGTAAATGACGCAACCTCAAGTTATCTCCCCTCAAGCAACGTGACTTACGTGATTTGAGCGACTAGGTCAAGCGCGACCTTGTCGCTCAAAGTTGAAAAATGTGAACTGTTTAAGAGACTTCAAGCAACAACTCTCCCAACCTTCACTGTCTGTAGAGCCGCGGCAGCAGCCCTTTCCTGCTCCCTGTGAGACAGCTGCAGCAGAGGGCTGTACTACACTTCCTTAATTTATGGGGGGCAAAATTAAAGCGGTTAACTTCTTGACTAACTGTACATTCTGAGTGAACTCATCCTTTAGTAACTCCGTAAGTTGATCGTTTAAACTGTAAAAGCGGAGTTGTCTATGATAAGTGCTGTAAACATACGGATGGAGAAGAAGAAAAAGAAGTGGTCAGACCTCTCTCTCTCTCTCCTCTATCACCACTTCTACACACGCACACACACACGCACACGCACACGCACACGCACACACACACACACACACACACACACACACACACACACACACACACACACACTCCTCGTCATCGCTTCAGTGGAGCGATAAAATGATGGAGTGACCAAAAAGCACCACTTAGTGAAAAATAGTAGGTAAAGCCTTAGCTCCATGAGTATATCAGAGCCTGTAGTCACGTGACTGTCGTAAAGTGAAACGTTCTCCAGGCATTTTCCAGGTCACATGACCTGGCCAACAACAGTCCGTCTTCTCCAAACTTATATGGGCGGTATTTCAAGAAGGAAGCCCTGCTCGGAGCATTGATATTGTCAATCGCTGAATATTGACCTTCATCAACTCTTTAGGTCAAAAAGTCCACAGTGTGGCTTTAAATTATTGTGTATGTACTTGTAATTAACTTTCAGGGGATAGATAATAATTGCAATTTTCTTTGTAATTGGGAAAAAATGACGGTCATCTTAACCATAATTGAGTTGTAATTGAACATGGATAATTGAAGATGTAATTGTTATTGAAAAACTGTAATTGATCCCAACCATGGATGCTATGCATTTGTCACACGCTTACTTCCACATCTGTGCGTTGAGGTGTTTCTCCACCATGCTCTGAACTGCTAGCCTCATTCTGTCCCACCGCCTGTCGAACACATAGTGGCCCCGCCCCATCAGACGACTGCGAAAAATGCAAACCTAGAAAATGGTAGAGAATAAAGTAAATAAATACAGGGAAGGATAAACAAGTTAAAATGAAACAACACAGGAAAAAAAAAAGACAAATGGAGTTTCAGATAAGACAAAAAGATGATTTCATAATTCTGGTACCAAACTAAGACCGTGTTAAAAAACTGTGAAAATGTGGACAAGAAAGAGAAAATATATGTATTAATAAGCCAGTTTAAGAAGCAGGTTTCTGGTGATTTATAGAGATAATTTTAGGGACTTCATGTGGCTTTGCCTGAAATTTCTAGTAATTGTTTAAGAAAATTTTAAATAAACTTTGGTTAAAAGTAAAAAAAAAAAAAAAAAAAAAAAAAAAAAAAAAAAAAAAATGGATTAAATGGATGAACATTTTTTGAATGATTGTGTTTTTGTTTTGTTTTTTCAAAAAAACATCACATTAAATGACAGTACCCTCAACTTTCTCAAATATAAATCTAATTCAAATAAAATGCAGTGTAAAAATATCTGATATGGCTACTCTGTATTTGATATTTGTAAGACACTTTAATAAACTTGATCAAAAACAAATTCTAGGAGTAGAAAAAAACATCTCTGGGGTCGCCGGACGTTTGTCATATCAAAATGGGGTCACGACCCAAAAAAGGTTGGGAACCTCTGCTTTAGGAGCACACTGTCTTACCAATGTGTGCTTTAAAATGAAAAAAAATAAAACAAGCTAAAAAGTAGAACAGTGTCCATTGAAAGGTTGTTTCTTTACAGGATTTAAGACATATAATGCTTTCAGACTATGGAACAGCAGGAGTACTTGGTGCATTTACCCCTAAAGGCTGCGGGTGACGACAGGAATAGTGAAACGTAGGTTTGTCGGTGTCGTCTGGGCTCTCAGCGTCGCCCTCGTCACTGGAAAGTCGAGCTCCTTCTCCTGCTGTGCTGACCGAGCTGTGAGGAGAAGGCTCTGAGTTTGCATTGAGAGCGGGGGCTGCTGCAGGGAGCGAAGGAGCCGATGCTGCAGAGGAAGAACCTCCTGGAACCCTGCGTAGCATTCATTAGAGAACAATAAGGAGGACATTATACTGTACAAGAAAAAAAACAACAGTCTGCAACTTAATGAACAAAAACCAAGACTTGTCTCATCTAAACCAACGACAAAAGACAAAATCATTTGCATTATATAGACGAGCAGTGGTTCTCAACCTTTTGAGCGAAACACAAAATAAAGGTTCTAGAGGCCGGGGACCCCCACTGTTCCTGAAGGTGGTTTAACACAGACATAAAAAATAAATATGGGAGAGAGATTTTTGAGGCCCATCCATAAAGTCAGCAAAATCATGGTCCATTGTTTCATGAATCTGTGATAACCACATTTATTTATCAGAATAACATCCACTGTTATCCTAGATTGTTTATTATTATTATTTGGGCCATAGTATATAGGGTCAGTGTATGTTTTAATCATTGAATTTTCCGTTCAGGAAAGAAAATCGAAAAACAAAAAACGAGTGGCACCACAGTGAGAGAGGAAGGGGTTTTGGAGCAGATTTTGCACACAATTTCTGCAGATGACAACACATTTCAAAAATGATTTTGGATTATGGTTCTAAAGACATTTTTAAACAATAGTGAAAATATAAAGATCCATCCATCCATCCATCTTCTTCCGCTTTATCCGGGGCCAGGTCGAGGAGGCAGCAGTCTCAGCAGAGATGCCCAGAACTCCCGATCCACGCACACCTCCTCCAGCCGTTCTGGGGGGACCCCGAGGCGACACCAGGCCAGCTCAGAGACATAGTCTCACAGGACATAAATATCATTCATATATTGTGGCACCAGAAAAACAGCAGCATCCTCATTATTTTGAAAAGAACAACTTCCTGTCTCACCATCCTGAAAAACTGGCATTTTTTATTTCTGTCCTCTGGTATTTTTGTTTTTTGGTTTTAGAAACAAAAAGTTGGGTTAATGCAATGTAAAAAGTAGGAACAATTAGTTTAAACTGGTTAATAATGGGCATGACAAATCGTGAATGTGATTAAATTGGCAAAAATAAGAAATATGGTGAAAAGAGGATAAAAATGATAATAATGTGTTAACATATCTAAAATTAGGTGGGGAAAGTAATGCAAGGGGTTTATAAGTGCCGAAAATGTTTTTAAGGTGGAAAAAATGTGCAGAAAAGGCATCGAAATTTGATTGAAAAGTGGGGTTCTCAACTTTGGGGTCCTGACCCCAAAGCTGAGAACCCCTGATCTAGAGAAAACAACTATTATCTTCTTGTAATCTGTGTTTACAGCATCCTCTGGTGGAGTAAAATGGGGAAAGGTGCATCTCTTCAACAAGATAGAACACTGTAAATCTTTCATCTTTTTTAAATACAATAAACAAAGAAAAAGGCTTTTATTCTGAAAATTTTTTTAAAAAAGGGACAAAAAACCCCTGAAAATTGAAAGTCAGCTGCTGAAATCTCTAAAGGTTTGACAATCTATGGAAAATGATAACAAAAGTAACACTTTTTGTTAAAACTAAATCAAATATAAACAATAATAATCCTCGTTACCTTGGTATGTGCGCGTTGGCCAGCCGGAGCTTCAGCGTGGACAGCAGCCGTCCGTTGGGGACGTGGGGTTTGGTGGGAGCAACGGTCTCCTGTGAGATGAGATTCTGGCTGGAGCTTTCCTTTCTTTCCTTCAATTCCTGCGCCGCCTCCTTTTCTCTCTCCTTCTCCTTCTGCACCTCCTTGGCCCTCCCCTTGTGCTCGGCCAATAGGATGTCAAAGTTGTTCTTTCTGCCGAGCACGGCTCGGCGGTGGGTTAGGGAGTGAGTCTGTGGTGGAATCATTAACAGAGCCCTGAGTTCAAGCATCAATTAAAAAAAAATGATCTCTTTCACCTAATTGTTAATACGTAGTGAGATGAACAAGTCTAACCACTTTGCATGTTGATTTAACACCAGAAAAAAGAATGAAAATGCCTAAACAATGGAACAAAAGAGAAGAGCATTATATTGAAGTGTATGAATGGTGACTCAAAGAGAACAAGCTCAGCATCTTCCGTCAAGAGCATGTGAGACCAGCACTGGCCTGCTATTCTATATCTTCATTAATGTGATGATACGGAGAAGCACTTGGAACCATTCCTGATTAATTCATGATGTAACTTGACCTGAAACATTTAGCATTAGCTCACTACAAATATTTTACAGTTCCTTACGTGTCAGACAGATGCAAATAGTCAGACATCAGTCCGAGTCAGAAATGTCTCTGAACTAGGCATGGGCAATACATCAAGATTCAAGACATATCAAGATTTCTATTTTGGCGATATAGAAAATTACAATATTGCCTATAACAATGTATTTTTGTTTTATAGCTTAGTTATTTTGTATTAATATAATCGTTTTAGGAGTCACTGCTTTCACTACTTCTCAGAACAGCATGAAAATCACAGTTAAATGGTTTCGGAGTGCGTGTTAACCCAAAGGTTTATTTTATTTTTTAGTTTTAAGACATTTGACAACATACGAGATTTTTGCACATTGTGCATTTAAAAGAGTTGCAGACACCTTGTTTTTTGTCTGTCAAATGTGATTAAAAGAAAGAAAATAAAAAATAAAGAGAGAATGCTCTTTAACTGTTCAATATTGTCATGGTTTTTAAAATGAATTTTTATGGACTCCTTCTTGACTCCCAGAGGTCTACATCTAATCTTGGTGGTGCATTTTTAAATACAAACATTACCCTGACCTTAACTCACTGACTGCTATTGACGTACTTATGCTTCATTTCAAATCAAACTGTTCACTGCCATTGACATAAATGTACGTCAATTGTGTTTTTCAACAGGGGTTGTTAGGAGACACTGTTACGGACCTCTCCAATGAATATTAGCCTTGTACTATGATGTAGTGACCAACTGGTGCCGTGTAGGTAGCAGCAGTGCACATTTGGATAAGAGATTAGCAGCGATGTGCACCATCAGTGGGGAGGGAGAAACCATGGACGAGGGATAAAATGGCGCCACGAGAGAAGAAGGCGAAGCTCCCAGCTGTTCACACTCGAGCAGAGCATGTGTTGACCTAAGTCCACTATTGAGAGTGTCGTGATCATGAGAGAAAACATCAACAACCCGGGCCAAACGGTGGGACTCGGCATGTTGGGGAGGAGTAAGTAAGTAAGTAAGTAAGTAAGTAAGTAAGTAATATTTATTTATATAGCACCTTTTACAGACAGGAGTCACAAAGTGCTTCACAATGCATACAGTGCATACAATACAATACAAATTACAGTTGCAGTCACAAAAATATGATGGTCATAAAACAACCCTTTATCACTGGAATTTTTAAAATGCTTTCTGAAACAGATAGGTTTTCAGTTGGCTCTTAAAAGCATCAACGGAATCAAGCAGACGCAGCGAAAACGGAAGATCGTTCCAGAGCGTTGGCGCGACCGCCTGGAAGGAGCGATCTCCTCTGGTCTTGTAACGGGTACGGGGAGGAGGAGGAAGTTGTGTGTGTGGAGACTGAGGGGGAAGAGACTTGGAGGAAGGCCAAAACATGGTAAGGGAACCATACGATTCTGACCCAGATAGCAAAATAATAATAATTTTGCCATCAAAAGCCTGGTCTCAGTGTTGTTTTTGTTGTTTTATAGAAGGAAACCAATGTTCAGATGTTTGAGGTGTCAGTAAAACAAAAAAAAAATAGTTTCAAAGCCTTTTTTTCTCAGCTTTTTGCCAGAAACTGGCCGTTTGTGTGAAACGTACCTCTATTCAACTGATTCAACTGATTCTGATGAAAGTAGAGAGTCTATTCTTTCAGAATCTGGTTTCAGAGTTTACATGGTCATATCACAAAATATTCTGTGGGTCTTTAAAACTCAGTCAAAATGTTGTAAAATGGCTGGCAGTGAGGGGGTAGCAGTTCTGAAAATGGCTGGCAGCCAATGAGTTAATGTTTTTGGATTGTCGGAGGAGACCAGAGAACTCCGAGAAAACCCACAGCACTGTAACTGCTGGAAGATAATCTCAGCACTGGCAAAAAATCTATCACGTACAGAGGAAATAAAGGCATGAGACACACATTTCACAGCAACGCAAAATGATACACTGGCTTGTTAAACTTATAATATTAAAATTTGTGGTGGGACTCAATTAAAAAAAATAATCAGACTAATTCGAGACTTTGTAATAAACTAATCTTGATTAATCTAAATGAATCACATAACATTTGACACGAGAAGCAACGTTTTTTAATTTAAATTAAAAATTTGGATTTTGGTATATGACTGAATCAATAAAAAGCAATAAATGAGCTTAAACAACAAAATTGTGTTTATTATTTTCATCACTGAGTGCTAACATAATGTGTAATATGAATAAAGAATATTATGATTGCATTGTTCACAAAGCACAAACTACTGCAAATAATTAATCGCAATAACCGCATTAACGTCCCAGCGCTAATTAAAATAGCCAGATACAGTATAATAGGCCGATAAGATCACAGATGCTCATTTCTTTCAGGTGAAGGCCTTCACAGAAGATTGTCAGCAGGAGGAGGATGTCATAACAGGATGTTATTGTCCACACACAAAGAGTTGTGTATTTGTGTATTTTGTTACCTTGCAGGTGAGGGAGCGTGTGCAAGGGCGTTTTGTCTCGGGGTCCGGCACGCCGCAGTGTTTGTTAGGATCAAACACTCGCCCTGTGAGTCAGGAAAACAGAAAAACTGTTTCAAACATTGTTTTATTGAAGGGAATGATCATGAAAACTAATAGAACTTATTCAGATTCTTTTCAAATACAAGATCAGCACTGCCAACAACAGTCACGCACCTGCAAAATGGTAATTCATTTAGCAGTTTGGAGATTTATTCAAATGTAAGTTCAAATTTTAATTTTAGTCATCTCATAGAGCATCATTAAACTTGAGTTTTTCTTTTAACTTTGCCTGAAGACGCCTCAAACCAGAAAAACACCTCAGAAATGTGTCACTGCCATCGTAGATCTTTTAAAACTAGCACAAATTATAATACACATGGATTTATAAATTTAATTAAAATCCTAAATTATATACATCCAACTAAAGCTATGGCCTTAAATACTGTGATAATAGTCAAGCCTTGGCTCTTACAACACTTAAGAGATCAGCTAAACCCAGGTATCTCATCACTGAGCTGTTACTATTGTCTGAAGGATTCCTGAGCAGAGCAGCCTCCTACACGTATACAAACTGTCCACCAACCTCCACTCAGCAGGTATCCCACAGGGCTGTAATCTTGTGCTGGCCTTGCCTATAATCCCTGTAATCTTTCTGTTTTTGCAGGATGAGGCGGACACCGACAGTCTAACAGTGGGATCATGGAAGAGATACACACTACTCACATGCTTGTTCTCTCGCTTTATTTTGAATGATCTGAGAGGACATGAGGGGAGAGAGGATATAAAGGGTTTGGACCCCACAGAGGAGGAGTAATGAGCTTTTAAAAGATGAGTGTGTGCAGGAGGAGGAAAGTGATAGACTGTTTCTGGCAGTTAAATGCTGTACATTAGAAGGTGTAAATCAGAACAAAATAATTAAAAGACAAGCCAGAATGTTAGTTTTAAATCTGTTAGCTTCCTACATACTGGCTACGTTTACATGAGAGCCTTAATTCCCCTTCAATTCAGAATATAATATAAATCCTCTTTTAAAAAAATTAAAAATCACCTTGTAAACACCAAATCCCGAGTGAAAACGGCCATTCTGAATTCAACTTAAATCTGAAGCAAGTGGCTGGTTTATTTTATTTTTTTTTATTCATTCAGTTTATTGCCGACATGGTTGCATTCACAGAAGTTTTGTTATTTCTTTTTTTTTTGTTTTGTACATGTCGAAAAAGGAGACGAGAGAAGCAGTTTTCTTATCAATGTCCTGTCCCCTGATATTAATTACAAATTGAATAATTCCTCAATCTTGTATGAGCTCATTCCGCTATAAATTAATTCCAGTCGCTCTACGCGTGCTCTTCCTGTCGCAATGACACGCTCGTGATGACATAATTCCAGATGGCCGCCCAAAGAAAGTTTTGACTCGAGTAGAGATTATTTATGTAATAAAAGCCTTAGAAGATATGGATATAATGAAAAGAGTGGATGGATCAACATGTGGACATTCACACGAACACACAGACCTCGGCAAACAAAACAGGCTCCATCGAGGGACATGAAGTCCTGCACCGGGACACAGAGCTTTACTAATGTCACGCAGATAATCATAAAGTTCTCCTTCCACTCAAAATCCTGTATAGTGGAGGTCTAGCAGCTGTTGCATTCACCGCTGGCTATGGCTTGGCCAAAGTACGCTCCTCTATCTGCCTTCTGCTACGCAGCTGACGAAAGTGAAACAGTTTTATTGTCAAGCTACTGCTTCAAAACTACAATCAAAACAAGAAGGCAATCATCAACATCCCCCGCCAGATTGGTTCTCATTATAACTCACAACCTTTTCCTAAAAGTCCTAAATCTAAGAACTTAGATGTATACATAAGAAAATATTATCACATCAGAATATAAAAAAACCTAACTATCTGAAACGGTTTGTGAGAAAAGCTGTCCCCTTTGAAGATACCTCAAACAGAGAAAAGAAAAACGGAACAAGGGCAATAACTCCGGAAAAAATATTTGCGCGCTTCTCATTTTTTAACTCCATCAAGGTATTGATACCCTGAAGCCACACACTGAATTTGGTTATCCGATCTTAAACGGTTTCTGACAAAAGCTGTCCCATTTAACTGGGATGGACAGACGGAACTCAAACCTAAATCACCCTTCCATACTACATACGGGGAATAATAAACGTGAAAACAGTTCTTATTATGTGTAGAAAAAGAAAATTATTTGTTTTGTGTTTTTTCCAGTAGACGTGAATACGTCACGTTCGCCCCCTGTCCAATCAGAACCCTCTACAACCCTCAGACCCAAAGGAGAATTGAACAAAGTCGAATAAATGTGTTTCCATGTTAACTTCAATTCAGAATTATTATTAACAAGTAAACACAAAGCAGAACACTTTAAGTCCGAATATATAATTCCAAAAAATGAATTCCCAATTAAGAAACATCTTTTAACCATGGCCAATATAAGCTCAAAATGAAAAACACTGAACCGGTTTAAAATTAGGAAAAAAGTGCTGAAGCATAAACTAGCTATCAAACTGTATGCTGAACATGACGTGAATAAAAATTCTGAAAACTAAACTCTCTCTCTTATCTCTGACTGACCTGACAGCCTTTTATGGGACCTCGAGGAACCCTTTGTCCCGTTCTGGTGCTTCTTCTCCAACGGCGATAGAGACGACGGCGCTGGCAGAGCAACGGATCGGTGAGAGGGTGACAGCGAGGGGGCGGGGCTCTGTGTGGGCGTCGCTCGTCTGTCCAGAGGAGAACGCGCCGGACTGGGCCGCTTATCCAGGGGGGATGGGGATGGGGACGGGGTGGAGCGAGGCGTGGACGGCCCGCTGCTGCTGCGGCCGTTGGTCAGCTTTTCACTAGAGCGCTGGGAGAGATGTGAGGGAGGGATGGACAGAGACTTGACGGGAGATGATGACGAGGAGGAGGAGGAAGAGATGAGGCGTACGTGGGAGGCAGGGTCACCCCGGCTGAGGCAGGGCATCTTTTCCAGGCTGACAACTGGTAGTGTGACACTGGGTAAGATGGAAATAAAGAATATTAAAGATGCAGCTTCTGAAAGTCTCACAGGATGTTCAGGTGTATGTAGCGTACCATGTTTTACTGCGTGCACCCTTTGGTGGATACACAGCCAGTGGAGCTTTGCTGAACCGAGAGTGAGGATAGTCTCTGGGGACTCGGAATGGCAGCGTGTCCCCAGGACTGGGAGCAACAGTGGGGGCCACTGCTGGGGCTTTGGGCTTCATTGGAGCCAGTTGGGTCTGGGAGGGGACCGGGGAGCTGTGTCGCTTTTCTGTCACATATCACACACACACATACACACAAACGCAAAGAAAACAGTTGAGCACACACACTCCCAAAAGGTTAAAAGAGTGTTTTTCAACCTTAGGGTCGGGACTCCATGGTGGATCGCCTGGAGTTTAAATGGGGTCACCTGAAATATCTAATTATAGTCTAAATAGTAATTATTTAAAGGAGCATTGGGCAGGATTTGTGAAAAAATAAACATTCATTTTAAGTTTTTTTAATGCTAATGGTTGATGAAGAGCTCTAAACCAAAGACAATGAGTTCACACATATTTCTCCCTTTTGCCTTGAACAGATTGCGTGATACATTTTGTTCTGCTGTTCTGGGTACAAATTTCCCATGCAGTTCTGCAGACGTAAAGTCAAATGATGCTGATGGTGACGTCAAATGACGCTGGTGCACGTTCTCGACGGCTTGGAGAGGCAGCCCACTAGGGAGTAAATAAATAACCGTGTCACACTTGGAGTGTGGATCAGGAAACATTTTCCAGTCCGAGTCCGACTAAACAGTGAAAAACTCATTTTTTTTTTTTTTTTTACAAAGAAATAATATATTTACGTTTGTTTAGGTAATGAGCACTGATTTTATTAATAAACAACTGTAAATGTCAACATCAGATCAGCACGCAGTGCACACAAGAGACCCATCAGATCTATTTACATAATCCATGTATCAAAGATAAGGATAATCCATGTTACTGTTCAGAAAAAAGGAATGTTTCAACGATGTATTCTTATATAATTGTCCTCTGCTCCATTCTCCATCCACCGTGGATCACTGCTCTCACTGTTACAGTTAAAGCTACATTTTACAGGGCTACAGCAGCTGCAGCAGGAAAGGAAGAACGCTACGTGCAAATGACACTATGTGACCAAACCTGAACACCAGTTCTAAACATCTGTCGGAACCCGACCCGTCCGGTGTCGTTGGGTCCTGTTAGGGTTAGCTCGGGTGTCCATCCTCTATCCACAGTATCTAATGACTTGTGCTCCAGTCCTAAAGAGTCGATGCGCGCTCCCGCGGTGGTTTGCTAATTACTGCAGTTACACTAACCACCGTGGTGTCACTATGGAGTCTGATTTATAGATCCTGCCCTATGCTCATTTAAAAAAAAAAAACAAAAAAAACCCAAAATGTACTGATTTTAGAATTATTATCATTTTTAAAATCAAAATACACAATCTTAAACAACTTGGTTCTATACTTTCACTTTGTCAAATATAAATCTAGTTCAAATAAAATGCAGTTAAAAAAATAAATAAAAAAAATACTCAGCTGGTGCAACTTGTTCTCGTCTACTAATTCTAAAAAAAGAAATGTACGATATCAAAATGGGGTCACAATCCAAAAAGGATTGGGCACCACTGGGTTAAAACAAAGCACTACAATAAGATCTTTATTTAAGAGAAGCTTCACTGTATTTTCTGGGTGTGTAATGATTTCAGTTTCAACGAGTCTTATGTGTAGCCTATTGTTTTCTTTAGTCTATTATTTCTCCAACACTGCTTCCATTACAGATGGCTGTTTAAAAAAAAAAGTCAAAAGCAAATATGAGCCATAACTTCAGTTTAGAGACACATTTTCAAATCAACTCCTGAGCCTCCTTCACACACCCTGAAGTGCCTTCATGTGAAAAACTCTGCCCATATGTCACGATGAATACGACTGAACGACAGCCACTCGTACTTTTTGCTAACATCAGATCAGTAAAAAATGACGGGACACGGATGGAAATGCACAAGGCGAGAGAGGGAAACAAAAGGGGGGGGCGGGGGCGCGTTGCTTAGACTTACGGTTTTTGCTATGCATATCTTTGTGGGAGCAGGGTGGGTGGGGGGTGAGGGTGTGTGGTCCACGAGAGTCTCTGTGTGCGTCTGCCTCACAGGGAAACTATATCCCAGCTACCTGGATAAAAACAGAGGGGGGGGGAACATTTATTAAGTGCTAATAATCAAGCACAGCAAACACAGCACAATGTTTTATTTACTAAAAGAGAAATGAGAGAATAAATCAAAGCGGCATCGGTTTAGATTATATCAAAGCACGATGCTATTGATGAGGATTTGTTGCAAAAAAACCTTGAAAACTACCTCTGGGTGTACAAGAAGAATAGTCGTCAAAAATAATTATGTTAAGGTAACATATATTCAGACAACTGGAAATCTCCTTACATGTTTCGACTGTCAACTGCCAGTCTTCTTCAGAGGCATCTGCTAATCGCTTTGATGTTAACTTCACTTCCGCATAATAATTCCAGCAAGTTCTTGGTGTCTTAACAATCCGCAATAATCCTTGCTGGAATTATTCCAAAAAGAACCTGCTTATTATGTGGAAATGAACATCAAAGCGATCAGCAGATGCCTCTGAAGGAGACTGGCAGTTGACAGTTGAAACATGTCAGGAGATCAAAGTAAATTTCATGAAAACCTGTTGTCTTTATATATGTAACCTGAACATATTATTAAAAAAAAAGACAAAAAGTTGCTGGAATTAAAAATAGTTATTAAATAATTATGAAACTATAACTATTGTTATTAAATTTTCAGTATACGTGTAATTGTATTTGACGACTACAAAGTGTTGTTTTTTTTAAATTACTTTTAAAGTACTTTTTGTGCTTAAATGTCAACATTTGTAACATTATTAGAATAAAAAAAAAATCAGAAATATAAAACAAGAACATAAAAAAAAATGATTTTACAATATATATATATATATATATAAATATTTT
Source organism: Gouania willdenowi (assembly GCF_900634775.1). Classification (NCBI taxonomy): domain Eukaryota; kingdom Metazoa; phylum Chordata; class Actinopteri; order Blenniiformes; family Gobiesocidae; genus Gouania; species Gouania willdenowi. The sequence goes on from NC_041049.1 coordinate 14,056,342, forward strand.
TTTTTTTTTTTACCTTTTTTTAACCAGAAGAGTCTCATTAGAATGAAGAGAACATTTATCAGAAGTCCTGGAAGCATTAAGGTATTTGCTCAAGGTCCCACAGCAATGGCCCACATTGGATTAGAACTGGCGAACGGTTTTATAAAATGGCATATTTCAGTTTAAATAAAATTTAAAGAAATTTATTTTAAAGACATTCCTATATATTTTACAAAGTGCTGAGATTACCCAATCTGAATTATGATTCTTGAATTCTTCTTTATTTATTTATCTTTACTATAAAGCAAAAAACTGGTAAAAGGAACGAAAAACCACAGCTAAAAAAAAACTAAAAAGTGGTCAACCTGTATCTTTGACTCCTCTGGTTTAACATGAAAGAAAAAGAAAAAGTGGGGGACATTTTTACTATGACTAAAAAAAGGTTGAAATTGACACTAACGCGTATAAACACATCTACAGACAAAAGTATACATGCACACTTCTTCTCCATTTGTGCAAACAGACCTCAACGATTGCAACACACGTTTAAAACAAGCATCCAAAAACACGTTTTCTCAGTCCGTGCACACTGTGCAAACAGAAACGTGCTTGAGCCAGGACACACACACACACACGCGCACACACACACACACACACACACACACAATCTTATCATCAATGACAAACATGGAGCCATTTCACTTTTATGGCTTCTACAGTGATATGCTTACAACTTTAATGATGATTTTATCTGTTGTGCACAAAATGTGTGTATAAATCCTTAGTGAGTAATGCATGCGTGTGTGTGTGTGTGTGTGTGTGTGTGTGTGTGTGTGTGTGTGTGTGTGTGTGTGTGTGTGTGTGTGTAAATGCCGTGGCTGTAAATAAATTAAGATTAAACGAGGTGTGTATGTGTCTGGGCCAGAGATGAGTGTTTGGAGTAAGTTGCATGTATGGAAAAAGTGTGCAACAGCATTTAATTGTAAGGGCATACAGTTTGCACGTACTCGTGTGTGTGTGTGTGTGTGTGTGTGTGTGTGTGTGTGTGTGTGTGTGTGTGTGTGTAGCAGGTGTGTAAATAAGGATTGCATGTGCACACTGCACAGTTAGAGAGACAGCTGTATTCAGAGCAGCCTGATCAAAGTCCATGGTCAAGTTCACAGGTATGCAGCCACAACAGTGTTAACTTCACACACTTTGACACACATTTAGTTAGAATGCAGCTTTAATGGAGCGATGCAGTGGAGGACACAGACTATGAAAAATATTTGTTTTTAAGCTATCACAAGCATATGATGCAGTTCTAAACTTGTCTATTGCTGCATTCAGGAAATATAAAAGCAGAAATCTGCATGTAGCCTCAAACAATCTCATCAAAAAAAAAAAGCACAAATATGAAATTTCTGAGCATCCTTTCAACCTCACCCTTCTCATTAAAGTTGTGTTTCACAGTTTCAGGGTGATGAATATTGAATATGTTGTATTACTGCTACATGTTCAATCAACAAATGATTAAAAAAAAGAGAGAGATTTGTTTCTCAATGAAATAGCTAGGCTAATTAATTACATAAAGCTAACAAGTGATAAATAAGAGGATTTTTTGTTGATAATTATTGTTTTTTATTATACATTATTCCTCAAAAGGAACATTACATTAATATGTTTATTAAGAGAGCAGGAGTAGGTGGAACATGGCTTCAGGTTAAATATCTGAAGAGGTACAGGACTGTGAAAAGATGCAGAACCACTGCCACCGATAAATAACTGTAAATGTATATTAATATTTTGTAAATGTACATTGCTATATAACCAATCATCTGATGTTTAAAAAAAAAAAAAAACACACGTTGACGGAATAGTTAATTGGAACTAGGTCTGACTGTATGAATGTTGTTTATGTTGTTAATGTTGAGTGATGTGTTATCACAAAGTTCCTACAGCTTCACACAAATCAAATTCAAGACTTTTTAATGCCATTTGAAATTAAATTTAAGACCAACTTCAGAGTGAACACAATTGAGGGAGAGAAAAAAAATGCCACATCAAGTCTAGTACAGACGAGCAACTGGCAGTCCCAAAGTAAACACACAAAAATACACAAAATAACAATAAAATACACAATAAAAACAAACTGAAAGAATCAAAAACACTCAAAAACACACAAGATATAAAGATATAAAACCATTAAGAAAAGCTATTAAGAAATATCTTCATTGGACAGGCAATTTTCATTAAATTTTAGTTTTCCTCGTGTTGTCCAAAGTTGCTAAAAGCATGACACGTATCTGCACAGAGTCCCGCTGCAACCAGGTCACTGTTTTGTCGTTTGTTCCACTGTCGTGATTGTGTGGTGATACGATAAATTATATATATATTTTTTAAAACAAATATTACCATTTATTGACTAATTACAATCATAAAATCATACATATTATGTGTTAAAACGCAAGACTTTTGAAACATTGTTTTAAAAATTTGAATGACAAAAACAGCCTTTTTTTTATTCAGGAATTTAATGCATTTTAAGACTTTTTAAGGATCCGCGGGAACCCAGTGTATGTAATTGTATCCTGCACTAGATAATTGTATTGGGTGTGAACTCCAGGAAGAGTAGCAATGGCTCTAGCCAAAGCTGATGGAGATCCTAATAAAAAGTAAAATGAAGGAAATTGAAGTGGGAGTCAATGCGGTTACAAGTAGCCACAGCTGTTCTTTTAAATAAGTTACAGTTATAGATATTTATTTATAGTAGTTTTATCCTTTTACTGTGATGCTGTAAGGGTCTTTTAACTGCTCAGTTGCCCCTCTTTCCTTCGGTCCTGGTCCTGGTCGTGTTGTGAATTGTCTGTTTTTGTCAGTGCTTTGTGGTCTGTTGTTTTAATGTCAATGTAGATGCTATCCTCTGTTTTTCACTGCAAAACAAACCTACCTACGGGCACTAATAAAGTCACCTGAACCTGAGCAACAGCAGAGAGTAAAAGTTGCATAATATAGGTGAAAATGAGCAAAATATGATAGAAAACAGAGTTTTTGGAAAACAAACAGATGTAACTTAGTTACAGATTAAATTATGTAAAAAATTAAAGGATTCTTCCTCTCAGAGCAGCCATAGATTTTGACATTAGATTTTCAAACATCACATCACATGACGTTTAAGCACGTCAGGAGCTCAACATAGTGATTTACAATACACGGAGCAAAGCCCAGGCAAGGTCACTAAGCCACTCGACCACAAGGGCACCCTCCCTACTATACGCTCTATGGCCTGCCTGCCTGTTGTTATGGAGATGCTGGGAGCCCAGCTGGCTGCTGATTGGCTTGGCTCATCCTATGGGTGGGGATAACGAGTGATGAGGAAGCAGAAGCTTTTCGAGCTCAGCTGGGTTTGTTTACGCTGACAGAGGAGCGCAGTCTAATGAAATTGATGACAGAAAACGGAGTGAAACCTCTCACTAGGTCTTCTCCATCATTGAGATTCCTCACTGCACAGTCAAAAGGCACGAGATGGACCTTTTTTTAAACCATTGAAGGAAAAATATTGTACTGATTCAGCACAAATAAACTCTATATCTAGAAAGCCTGCTGCCTAAAGCCAAACACAGGAATGTGGTAGATTTAATTTGGAGCATTTCCTATCTATTTACTTTCTAGACATTGTTTTTATTTCAAACGAGATATATTATCAATATCTGACTATCATCAACATTGTAATCGAGCAATCACTGTCAAGCTAATGCAGTTAAAGCACAGAAAACTGTAATGTCTCACAACTAAATAAACAAACCAGCCTGGGTAACTAAAAACAGCTGTGTTGTTAATGAAACCATTATTCCTAACGGGTGGATATGCAACTTACCAGTAAATTCTTCTCATTTCCTATTGCGCTTTTTGTGTGCATTAGAAACAGGCATCTTTCTCCAAAAATGTTCCTTCAATAGAGTTAATAGATAATAATAATAATAATAATTAGGGGAGTTGAAAAAAATTGATTCAGCGATATATCGCAATATTACGTCGCATGATCCTCGGATTGATTCAAAATGCATCCATATTAATTTTGTTTAAATTTATTTATTTATTTTTTTACCTTTATTTAACCAGGAAAGTCTTTTCCACTACAGGAGACATTGTAACTGCACAAAGTAGTGCACTGAAACCTGGGCATGTTGACCAGATCTACAAAAAAAAAAAGTACTAACTTTCTGCATTTATTTGTTGTTCTAGGCGTATACCTCAGTTAAGTTGCACTAAAGTCACAGTTGGTTTCAAAGCCACAGGCAGATTGTATGTTATTTTTTTACTTTACGTTGTTGGCACATGACATGTTAAAACCAATGTTTTGAGTGTAAAAGTTGCCAATAAAATATATTTCATAGATAATGTTCTCATGAAGGTGTACACATTTACAGATTAGTTGTTTCTTAAGTCATATATATATATATATATATATATATATATATATATATATATATATATATATATATATATATAAATATATATATATATATATATATATATATATATATATAAATATATATATATATATATATAAAAATTTGTAATAATTGCCTTATAATTTAATATCGGAATATATCGTATCGTGTCCAAAACACACCATTAATAATAATATTAATAAAGCTGAAACCACAAACCAAGTTTACTTCACCCAAAATAAACTGGATTTAATTCTGTTGTAACAGTCACACTAGCCTGACAAACCTAAGTAATAATGTAATGTAAAGATGCTTCTATACAAGACAACTAATGCAACCAACAAATCTGTTGAAACTCGGACTTAAAATAATCAGTCACATGATATTCATCTTTTAAAAACGACTTTAACAACTACTGACAGTCATGTTCTTTGGGATGAGGTTATAGAATTTAATTTAAAATATATAACATAAGTCAGATCTGTCTTTATTCATCATGAAATGTTCTTTATACAGAACTGTGCTGCTCTGTGTGTATTTTCTTTGCATTAAAGATCAAAGCTGTACATAACATGCCTTTGTTTCTGAAAGAAAAAACAACATCATTCTGATGATCTGCATTTTCCTAGAAAAACAACACACACAAAAAAAGGAATAAGATAAAAAAAAAAAATCCTCTACTGAAAGCAGGCAAAAATTGGTTGAACACAAAAGTTTCCAACACAGATAAATATGGTGCCATTATGAATGACTGACTGCAGCACTCAAAGTAAAAACAGGAACACTGGCAGGAGCACGTATAAGAGCAAGTGAAACACAAAGGATTGGAAACAAAACTGAAAGAAGAAACCGAAGCTATTCAGCCTCTGATTTAACTGGATCGTCATGTGGGGAGAAAAACATTGGACGTGTCAGGGAAGAATTGTTGCTTGCACTAATAGCAAAGGGTGAAGAGGTGAACAACATGAACAGAAAACAGAACAGGAGCATGGAGAAATGCAGGCTCCTGTTCTGATCAAACTGATCAAACCAACTGTAGACATGATTATATATTACAATATTTGCTTAAAATAGTTTAAAAATATAATGTCAGTATTTGGAAAAAGTCATTATAATTCCAAGAACATTTTGTCTTCTTTCTGAATAGTATGTTAAGGTTTCATTTATTCAGACAACTGTTACTTAGGAAATCCACTTTGACACATTTCGACTGTCAACTTCCTGTCTTCGTCAGAGGCGTCTGCTGATCGCTTTGATGTTTCCTTCAAAGTTTCCTTGACTTCCATGTAGTAATTCCAGCAAGATTATTCTTGTCTTCTTGTTCAAATATTATGCATAAAAGACTAAAAAAACATAATGCTGGAATTACTACATGTAAGTCAAGGAAACTTCAAAGGAAACATCAAAGTGATCAGCAGACGCCTCTGACAAAGACTGGCAGTTGACAGTCGAAACAAGTTGGTTGGAAAATCGACTTTTTATCTGTTTTGATTGTTATGATCTGTTATGTTTTGATTGTCAACTGCCAGTCTTTGTCAGAGGCGTCTGCTAATCGCTTTGAAGTTTCTTTTGAAGTTTCCTTGACTTACATGTAGTAATTGCAGCATGATTTTTTTTTTGTCTTCTAGACATATTTGAAGAAGACAAAAATAATATTGCTGAAATTACTACACGGAAGTCAAGGAAACTTCAAAGGAAACATCAAAGCGATCAGCAGACGCCTCTGACGAAGACTGGAAGTTGACGGTCAAAATGTGTCAAAGTGGATTTCCTACGTAACAGTTGTATGAATAAATTAAATCTTAACAAAATATAAAAAGTCATTATGTTTGGAAAGTAATGGGCTAAGAACATTCGAGAGCATTGAAAACTATTTCTTTGCAGATTTTTTTTTTTCTCTCCAAAGCTGAGTGGAGCGAGTGTTGAGCAAACAGTGCCAGTGTGAGGGATTGACTATATATCCCAGAGGGACACTTATGCTAAGACTATACATGGTTGCTTTACTCTAAGGAGATTTGAATAAACAAATCCACTAAGGAGAACATTTCTCAGAAATGAAAGCGTAGGATGTAGAATTTACCACTCCACTCTCCACTTCAAAATGAGCAGCTAACTGGGCATGGATAACTGCAAGCCACTGGTCCCCGAGGCAGCAAACCCCAGTCCATTTCCATTCCTTCTCCTCTGCAAGTCTAAGTGTGCGTATGCTCGTATCGTTATTATGTGAAGTCTTGGTGCTGTTCTTCTCGTGCACACAGGCCAAACATGAAAGCTAATCCCGTGATGGGACACGCATAAAAACAAACAAAGAAAAACGCAGGAAAGGAAATGGACTGTACATCTGGGAACGGTGGCTCTGTGCTATGAGGACACACCAGTGACACGATGGGAATATTCAGTAATGAGAGGAAACAGATCAAACATTTTAAAACCCATCACAAGAGGGGGGTGGGGGGGGCGGGGTTGGCTGCTCCTTGAGGCGATCTACTGCCTACAGAGGTCAGGAGGTGCATACTTCATCCTTAAACACTTTACAACTCAACACGAAAGGCTTCGGATTCAAGACAGCAGGAAGTTAACTAACGCCAGAGGCTGGACAGTGACTTCTGGGTCACGAAAACATTCAAATGACTTAAACAAGAAAATTATGTGAATAATGCAGGTTTGGGGTCAATTAGGGCTGGGCGATATGGCCTTTTATAAATACCGCGATATTTTTAGGCCATGTCACGATACACGATATATATCTCGATATTTTGCATTACCCTTGAATTAACACTTTGATGCACAAAATCACACCAGTATGATGATTCTATATGTCTACATTAAAACATTCTTGATCATACTGCATTAATATATGCCAATTTTAAACTTTCATGCAAAAAAGGGGATATCACAACTAAGTCAAAGTTGACATAACTGTATTTGTTAAACAGTAAGTGGCTCAAACATAAAATTGTCAACAGAAAGTGCACGTTCTGTGCAAAATTGTCACAGAGACATTTCAAAACAAGACATTAGTGCAGGATGCAACTCACATGGCATTTCAAAACACAAAATTAAAGTGCACTTTTTGTACATAATGCTACTACAATATTTTAAAACAAATAGTGCCCTTTTGTGCATGTTGTCATTAAGATGACATTTCAAAACAACACTAAATTTAAGTGCACCTTTTGTGCATAATGCCACTAAGATATTTAAAAAAAAAAAAAAAAAAAAAAAAAAAAAAAAAGTCCGCGAGTTTAACGGTATGGTCATTTTCAACACCGCACAGACTACAAGCTGCGATATATCGAGTATATTCGATATATCGCCCAGCACTAGGGTCAATTACAATTACGTCTTCAAATATACATGTTCAGTTACAACTCAATAATGATTACGGTGATGGACATTTTTATTTTTAACTATTATTTCCCCTGAAAGTCAAATATAATTATGTTCTCTATTGCTAATGTTCAATTGCAATTAATCACAATTATTGTGCCTTTAATAATTAAGCCCATAAAACATAACCTTCCTCTTGTGTTAGCTTTCTGTTAGCATCTCTTATGATAACAGGTCAGTTTTGATCCATGTCTTAAATCAGCTGTAAAATATAATAAAAAATATTGTCTATCATCAAATTTGTATCTTATCTCTTAGTTACCTTGTAGGCTTTGTTATCCATGAAAATATAGGTATTAGTATCTTTGGTGTGGGCGTCCGGGCCTTTTCTGTGTAGATATATCCCTCAATTTTTATTTATTTTTTTATTGGAAAATGAGAACTGACTTTTTTTTAATAGTAAAATGATCCTAAAGAGAACTGACAGATAGTGATATGAAACACATTTTAATAATTGTTAACTACATACTGTATGTGTAAGCCATAGAACTGTAACATGGTTCCCCAGTTTTGCATTTAATTAAATTGTAATAAACAGTTTTTGTAGAATTTCTATGAAATTCCATAAAAATGCCCATTGAATTACATTTACAAAGTCAATTACCTAAACTCAATTACATTTAAAATATGATTACAACAGCAACACATTTTTTCAACTATAATTTGGCCATTATTGTAATTAAGTATCAATTATGCGATTACAAATATAATTGACCCCAAAACTGGACAATTGTTTTAAACAGACCATGTTTTAAACACTCAGTTTTAGACTTTGTGTGTGTGTGTGTGTGTGTGTGTGTGTGTGTGTTTCAGACCTGTTGTCACCTGGCTACACAACTGACCTGTTTCTGCTGAGAAACCAAGAATGAGAATGTGTGCACATGCTACAAACAGCTGGCCCCGCCTTTTCCACACTCTCACTGACAACACAAGCCAGCCCACTGCTAACAGCAGCCTAGGAAGCACCAGCATGCAGGGCAGGCAGAGGTGAGCGTGCTCAGTAGAAGTACAATCACACATAAACACGAAGCAGACGAATAAGGCTTCCCACCAATGAGAGCAGAGTTTAAATGTGCAACCAATATGGGTAAAGATGAAAAGCATGACAAGAGTTATTTAATTTACTTAAATTAGGGTATGTATAAGAAAATCTGGTATTGTATACCTTCAAAATGATTGGATTTCCTGGGGCCAACAGTGAAACTTGATGACGCAGGGGAATCTAAAGAATTTGTTTCAGCCAAGAGCAAAATTAACTTGTAATAGCCAGCGTTCAACCCTTAGAGGCCAATATATCTGACATTTTACAACTAATTACTCAAAATTACAATACTTTGACTAAAATGTGAACAGTGGGACTAGGATTAATAAACAGCACTACTTAATACCCAAATACACATGTTCAGCAGAAAAAAGTGGGTTTGGGGTTTAGTTACTCTTTAAGCATCAACATGATATCAGCCCCATTTCTTGAAAGAAATCCAAGCATTTTTATTAAGCACAGACTTGGTTTAACTCCATGAACTAGCAAATAACTGAAGAAACTTTAAATAAAAGGTTTTTTATGATTTTAGCCCCGATTCTTTAAATCCCTCCTATAAAAGCTGAGAGGAGGGAGGAGGGTTTCCTCCAATCATAGCCCTCAGTGAGCATTGATTGACAGCCAATGAGGAAGTCCACTGTGTGGTGATGTTTTTGACTCTGTGCTTCTGTAAAGAGCAGATTATGCGCTAATCAGAGGGTTCATCATGCTATGTGTGTATTCCTGTCTGTCTCTGAGTGTGCGTGAGGAGGTGGGAGAGCAGGGCTGTTTGCCCCCGAATGGTGTCTGTAAGGCTGTGTGTGAGCTTCACGTTGTGATTGTGTGTGCCTGTGGCTGTAGTGACACATTTCAGCTTATGGACTTGCTATGTGTGTGTGTACAGACACATCAATGTGTGTATTACCGTCTGTCTTTGCGCACAGCGGAGTGGGCGTGACTTACCGCTACAGCATTAACAGCCATAATCAAGGCATTTTTTTAATTTCCCTCCTAGTGGCAGGTCAGCAGGAAGCAGGGGTTTAGTTACTCTTGAATAAAAATGCTTGGATTTCTTTCAAGAACTGGGACTAATATCATTAAAAAAAAAAAAAAAAATGATTTAAAGTTTCTTACATTATTTCCTATTTAATGGAGTTTAATCAAGTCTATGCATCATAAAAATGCTTAGATTTCTTTCAAGAATTGGGGCTAATATCCTAAAAAAATTATTTGAAGTTTCTTTTATTATTTGCTATTAAATGGCATTTCATAAGTCTGTGCCTAATAAGATTCCATCAGCACACTCAGCATCAAAGGGTGTAACCGAGGTTATCATTTTTGATGTGATCATTCTGTTAGTGTGTGTTTGCCATTCTATATCCATAGCTGTGTATCATACCATAGTGTGCGAGGATGCCCTGGGGAGCGACCACCTTATTGCAGACATGGCAGACCACGAGAGAAAAGTCCTCCAGTGCTGGAAACTGTCTGTGAGTGAGCATGTCTGCAAAGGACAGGACCAACACATATGAATATCATACAAAAGAAAACTGTATCATTGCATGGAACATGTATAAAGGCAGATGGGGACTAGATCTGAGCTAATGCCATGGTAACAACAACAATATGTTGCAAAGCAAACACAGTCCACAGTGGAGTCCATGCCTGGAGGGCTTAGGGCTTTGGAGGACTACAGAATTATTGACATGCGGTCATAATATTATGGATGACTAGTCTTTTATCCAAAGTATAAAAAGTTATTCTTGACTTAAAAGCACAGTGACTATTTCCATTGAGTTTTAATGTTATTGTGATGATTTTTTTTTATCATCTATTTCCATTGAGGTTTAAATTGCAACAAACAGTAAAAGGGGTTGTGACCCCCTGTAGGGTCACCTGAAATGTCTAGTAATAAAATATTTTTTTTAAAAACTACAGCTTAAAATTACATTTTTATATTACATTTTTTTGAAATGTATCTATTTATTAAGTTTTATTATTTTGCACAGTAAAAAAGAAAAACAATACATAATTCAAGGTGTACACAACAAAATAACACCCCATGTTCCACGTTAAGCCCTTACAGGATACAATAAAAGAATAACAGGATAAAAGAATAAAAATAGAAAAACAATAATATAAATACAATGGAATATATACAAACATACATTGACATACAAAACAGTAGAGACCACAATAATATCACAGAAATAGATATACAGTGCAGCAAAAGGCATAAAGCTCAGAGAGCTTAAATAATTAATTGTTTTTCAAAATAAAACACCACATTCATTCTCTAACAACTGTTTTCTATACTTACACTTTTTCAAATCCAAATTTAGTTAAAAAAAAAAGCATTATGAAAATATCTGAGCTAGCACATATTGTTACTTTTAGAGATGTAACGATTCACTCAATTCCCGATACGATTCGATTCACGATACTGGGTTCACAATACGATTCCCTCACGATTTATTTTACAAAATGGGACTGTAGACAAATGATGACTGAAAAATATTCCTTTATTTTTTTCGGAGAAAAACTAGAAAATACTGTACTATTTTCCTTTTATTTTTCATTGTCAAAAGAATCCCTTGATAAACTATTCAAAACAATGCAATTTAACAAAAAAAATTAATCCTGAATGAAATAAATAAAGTAATAATACAAATGAAGAAGAAGCCTTTTAATTTAAATTCTGGTTCTATAGTAAACAATAATAGTTCCTTTTCTTTTTAAAAGTGCAACTGAAAATGTATTTTGTGCCTTAACAATTGGACTTTAAAAAACAGTCATTGCACTGTATTTACGTCAGATATTTGTTTGAACCAGCAGAGGGCGCTGGTAACCCAGTGGTCGGTTGGCATGTAGATATTCTAGCAGTGAAGAAGAGATGCTATGCTAGCAGACAGAGCTAATAGAAAAACGTGACTTTTACAGATATTCTTTCGGCGCTAAAGGGGTAAGGAATCATTTCTAAACATGTTTAAGAGTAGTAGGCGACTCCGCCCACCGCCTACGCTTCTGGACAAGAGAAGGATAAATATATAGCAAAGTACTGCGATTCAATTTTCAGAGCATCGATATCAACTGTGATACCTATGAAACAATTTTTAACTGCCTTACGATTAATCGTTACATCCCTATTACTTTGTATTTGTAACACGGTATAAAAAACATGATAAAAAAAAAATCATATTAGAGAAAGAAATTTGCAAAAATGGCAAAAAGTACTAGTCCAGTACTCAAGTAAAAGGATAGACGCTTGAATAAAAAAATGACTTTGGTAAAAGTAAAAGTATTGAAGTTGCTCCTTACTTGAGTAAAAGTAAAAAAGTAAATACTACTAAATGTACTTAAGTAAAAAAGTAAAAAGTAAAACAAACGTCCCTTCATTAATAACAAAGGGTTTTGAACCAGAAAATTCCATATATATATAAAATAACTTGTACAATACTGTTACAGGGAAACAAGTTAAATCTGTTACCTTTGAACATCTGGAGAATTTAGCACTCATAATAAATAACATTTGTAAATAAAATGTGACAAGAATAAAATAAAATAAAATGAAACCCAGAGCAGCTTTGAGTTTAACACTTTTAAAAACTTGAAAATGTTAAATATAAAACTAAGGGACCTGCCTAACAGAAAAAAAAGTTCAAACTACCAACATTTTGCATCTTTTTACGTTGTAACATCATCTTCAAAGGTCTTAAAAGTAACAAGCTCATTTTTAATTTTTTTTTTGTATATTCTGTTTATTACAGTTTTTTTTTTTTTTTTTACAGGAACAATTACACAAACATTACACAATAAACAAATGATACTGCACCAACAACAACAATAATAATAACAGGTCCCTATAGTAATGTATGTGGCAAACACAGCACAGTGAAATACTGCAACATTTACATATTTGCCCATAGCCTATGATGACATCTACCAATATAATATGTTCAAACCCAAATCAAACTTGTGTCCTCCGTTCAGTGGCAACAAATGAAATAAAATCAAATAAAGTTATCAATTTAAATCCAGATTATAATTGAGTCCCAGAAGTTCCAGTGGTTTTCTCCATTCCTGCAAAAAAAAGATGAGTCCTTCCATTGATGCAATGTCCAAGTTTTTCCAGAGTCACAACCTCCGAGATCAGAGATTTCCACACAGAGATAGAAGGAGGGTCCTCTCCAACCCATTTTACCATTATAGCTTTTCTTGCTAGCATTAAAAGGCACTGGATTACATTTTCATTATTTTTTAAAGAGGCAGGGATCTTCCCAAGCAGACACATAAGTGGGTCTACTGACACCTGTTGACCTGTTGCTTTGCTAACACTTAAACATACTGCCCTCCAGAATGTTTGGACTTTTTTACATTCCCACAAACAGTGGAATCTGGTGCCTATGCAAGATTTACATTTGGGGCAGTTTGGTGAGGTTCCTGTTCTATACTTACTATAAATTTGCGGAGAGATGTAGATATGGTGCAAGATTTTATACTGTAATTCTTTATATCTGTTGCAAATTGAAATTCTGGAAGGCAGTCGTAAGATCTCATCCCATATATCATCATCTATTACACATTTAAGCAAAGTGCACCAGGATGTCCTTAAGCATGACAATTTGCTCAAGTTCAAGCTCAATATCTCAGAGTAGAATTTGGATATGAAGTGTTTTTGTTGCTTACACCTGATAAAAAAACGGTCCAGTAAGTGTGAGTCGTTTGGGATTTCCAATGAGTTGTTCTTCGTATACACAAAGTGCCTGATCTGTAAATATTTGTAAAAGTCTTTATTTGGTATATGATACTGATCCTTCAATGACTCAAATGTTTTAAATTTTCCATTCTCAAAGAGATCAAGGATTCTAACAATACCCAATTTTCGACAAGGTGTAAAGTTTGATCCTGTTCCCTGTGGTGAGAGCTCTGTATTATCTACCAATGTTATTAAGAGTGAGAGAGGATGAGTGTTATTGAATATTTTCACACATTTCTTCCATGCCCACAATACATGAGTTATCAACGGGTTATCCTTAGCTGTGCGTGGAATTTCCTTCAGGCTTTTGCCCAGTAGGTTCACAGGAGAGAGGGGTTTACATATAAACGATTCAATATCTAACCAGGGAGAGTCCGAGCCTCCATTCACCCACGCAGAGATAATCCTGGCTTGCAAAGATAGCACATAGTATTCTATGTTAGGAAGGCCCCATCCACCTTGCTCCCTCGGAAGCTGTAACCCTGCAAGTTTGACCTTCGGTTTCCTGCCATTCCAAATAAAGTCTGATAATGCTTTGTTCATATTTGCAATGTCATTTGCACTTAAATTTACAAACAACATTGATGTGGGGTACAATATTTTTGGAAGGACGGTCATCTTAATAAGATTAATTCTACCCAGGAACGATACAGAGAGATTCTTCCATCTTGTTAACATTTCTTGGACATTTTTAACCAGAGGAGGACAATTCTAATTCCTAAGTAATCAAACCCAAATGGAGCCCAACAAAAAAGGTTGAATATAAGGTGGTTCTATTTTAATGTCATTATCTAGGATCATTATTTCTGACTAATCAAAATTTACTTTATATCCAGATATTAGCCTGAATTCTCTTAGACAAGTTGTTAAAGCTATTAATGACTGAGAGGGTTTCGTTAATGTCAAAAGAATATCATCAGCGTACAGTAAAATTTTATGTTGTTTAGTACCAATTGTTACTCCTTGGATATCAGGGTTTTGTCTGATAGCCAACGCTAATGGCTCTATAGCCAGGGCAAACAAAGTAGGGGACAATGGACTTCCTTGAGCTGTACCTCTTTTCACTTTAAAGGGAGCAGACAGCAGACCATTTGTCAGAACCGAAGCTGTTGGTGCTTTATACAGCAGTCTGACCCACCTCAAGAAGCCACATCCAAAACCAAATCTCTTCATTACTTCAAACATGTACTCCCATTCAATTCTGTCAAACGCCTTTTCGGCATCCATAGAAACAACAGCACCCAGCGTTTTGTTAGTATTAAGATGATGAATAATATGAAGTAGGCGTCTAGTGTTGTGATAGGAGTTTCGACCCCAGATAAATCCTGTTTGATCTGCATCCACAATTGTGTTTACAACATTCTCCAACCTAAGAGCCAGTATTTTGGAAAGTATTTTGTTATCCACGTTAAGGAGGCTGATTGGTCTATAAGAGTTGCACAATTCTGGATTTCTATTCTTCTTTACTATTATTATTATTATGTTAGCCCCATACATGGATTCAGGGAGCACAGACTCCTCAAGTGATTTATCAAAGACCCTTAACAGAAGTTTGTTAATTTTCCCTTTCATCACTTTAAAAAACTCGACTGGGAAGCCATCTTCCCCAGGACATTTCCCTGACTGAAGTGTGGTTATAGCTTTATCTATTTCTAATATAGAGATTCCAAACGGTCAGATTGATCCTCCGATATTTGTGGAAAACATAAGTGATCTAAAAGGCTTTGTTACGGGATTGTTAAAGCTCTCATTAATTTGACGATTATTAGTTTGTCTTTGTTGATTTTCATCTTGTACAGCTGATATATAGGATTTGATAGGGGCATTCCTTACTAGGCGTGCTAAAAGGCGATTTGGTTTGTTAGCCAATTCGAAAAAATTTTGTTTTGTGAATAGTATATTCCTTTCTGCCTTCCTTGTTATCAGGTTATTTAGCGCTGTCCTAGTAGATTTTAATTCAATAAGAGTTGCCTCAGATCTTGTCTTGTAGTAGGTTTCCTCTAATAATCTTACTTTATTTTCTATTTCCAGTTGTTTGGCAGCTCGCTCTTTCTTCCTTCGAAAGACAAAGGCATCGAGTGACATGATAAATCCATCGTGCACCCGACGGACCTCTCCACTGGTCAGAAAATGTTTGAAAAGTAAAGTTTATAGCAGTCCTGCAGGGAGCCGACAAACTCACGTCTGTTCGGGTGTGTGCATCACGTGATCCCCAACAAGCTCATTTTTAAAATGTAAGGAGTGAAAAAAAAATTAAAAAGTAAGAAGTTAAAGTAACAAGTCACCAAAAAAAAAAAAATGTTCAAGTAAAGTACAGATACCAGAAAAAACTACTTACGTACAGTAACAAAGTATTTGTACTTCGCTCCTTGTTTGTGATATAAAAATGGGGTCACGACAAGTAAAAACATTGCAATAAAAGAACCACACATTTAAACACAATCAAAGTGAATGGTGTTAGTTTGAATAAGAGTACATACTGTAACGCCTTGAGTCAAAACAGGAACCCCTCCCACTCAGCAACGGAAGAAGATTAAACTAAATATTGAGGATAAATAAGTGTGTCTATAGACGATTCATTTGTTGTGGGAACCTAATCTTCCTGAACCTAAACAAGCTTTGCTTTATTAGCTCAGGGCTTAAGCCAAACTAACCCAGAAGAGGAGGGCTGTGTCAATGTGTAACCGTCAACATAAAAAAAAAAAGAAAAACAAATGAGCACATGTGTGGGTGTCTTGACAACGCGTGTCGTCATGACCTTGCATTGCAGGAGTTTGCCATCATGTCATAGGTCAAATAGGCAGAGAGCCATTCTTAGCGTCTGTCTATAGTGATAAAGAGGAAAAGGAAGCACTGAGTGAGTCAAAGTCAGAGCGTAGAAGAGAAAATACTGTATGTTTGTCCATGATGAGTACACCAGTGAAGACATGACATCACTCAAAGTGCTGAATAAGCTGTTCATGATCCACGTGAAGTGTTTGTTCATTGGGTGCTGATGATGGTCTGGCCAGTGCTAAGAATGCACTAAACAGACCAGAATGGAAACATGTGAAAACCAACTTTTAAATCTTGTCAGACTCACCAGTTGTAATAAAACACACACTTTTATATGCTCATTGAATCTGTGTACCCTTTGTTCTTTGGTTATTCCATTTTAAAACCAAATCAAATTAACAAATAAACGGTGTGGTTATTTGTTGAACTGACTTAAAACCAAAACAGAAATATCAAAAACCAGATAAGCAGCGTTTTTCTGTTTAAAAAAGAAAAAAAATTTGATATTGATATTTAGATGTTTAAAGGGAAATTAGAGCAAGAACTGAAGTCCGCTGCACCTGGTTTCCGTCCACAGGTTCTGCACCAGGTTTCCACACACAATAGGACTGTTTAGGATGTATATCAACAGTTTTCTTGTTCTGCTGGTTTTTCACGCAGTCTGTGGATGTTTCAGTTCATAAAAAGCTGCTAATGCTTATGTTTTGTTTCATGGTATTAGGTCCAAATAGTATCCAAATAAACAGGTGACTATCGACTGTGCGGCTGGTGTGAGGAACAATAGATATTTGAACTTCTACCATTTGACACTTTTGCAAATATAATTACACAGATTTTTTGAGGGCAGTAAAATTCTTTATTTTGCACTAGCCACTAACGGTAGCATCAACACACAAAGAAGTTGATCACAAGAAACAAGGAGCACCAGTAGATTCATTACACCACTTCTGGTTCCTTTAATCAAGTATCATGTGTGCTGTTCGTAACATTCATTTTTTGTTTTGATTTATTCATGCATTAATAATGTTTCATTTCAACAGTTTCTATATTTGTGTTTTGGTTTTAAGTCAGTGGTTTCAAAACGGAACAACAAAAGAACGAAGGGTATACGGATTTCCTTAAAGCAAAGAAACGAAAAGATTAGGGGTGGCGAAAAAAAAAAAAAGTAATCAAATAATCGTGGCAGGCCTGGGGTCAATTATAATTGTAATTGTGTAATGAATCATGAATTGCAATGACATAATTAAATTGTAATTGAGTTCAGAATATTGACTTAATTGTAATTGGCATGGAAATTCGGAAATTAAAAACTGGGCAGAACACTCCATTCTCAGTTTGCTGGTCTTCTGGAAGTTCCTAACGTGTCTAGAAGTAGAACAGGAGGAAGAGCAATCAGCTACCAGGCTCCTCGCCTTTAGAACCAGCTCCCAGTCTTAGTACGGGAGGCTGATACGCTCTCCACCTTAAAGGCTAAACTTAAAACCTACTTATTTGCTAAAGCATATACCGTATAATAGCATTAACTTAACCACTAGGAACAAAGCCCTAAACCTAAAAATAGGAACTAAAAATTAAAAGGTTATATAGTAGAAACACCAAC
The DNA here is from genome assembly GCF_900634775.1 of Gouania willdenowi. Lineage (NCBI taxonomy): Eukaryota > Metazoa > Chordata > Actinopteri > Blenniiformes > Gobiesocidae > Gouania > Gouania willdenowi. Next base: position 14,074,296 of record NC_041049.1, read on the forward strand.
ATTATATTCAAACGCAATCCACCATCTACACATAGCTCTAACTGGCTGCAAAGTGCGATGTCCACAAAGACACAGTTGTGCCGGGTTGTAGCCAACCCCCCACTTCTCAACCTCGTTGTATACCCATTACACTGCTCACACACCAGTTACACTGATGTCCACCCCACACTCATTCTCATTCCACTGTATTTCCGTATCATATTTTTCTGCAGTCAGTGCCTTCTCCTCGCCCATTCCCTCTCTTCTCTGTTTCAGGTGTCTTGAAGCAGGAGTTGACAATTCCTGATCTGTGGTTCACGGCTCAACTACTCTGGAACACTGATGTTCTATCTCTCTATCCTGTTCTGTTCCTCCTGTCCATTAACCCCAACCAAGTGAATGAGATGGCTGCCACCTCTGAACCTGGTTCTGCTGGAGATGTTATGGAGTTGTTTCTTCCCACTGTCGCAAAATGCTTGTTCATGTGGATCTTGTTGGGTTTTTACTTCTTATTATGAATTTTATATTTTAATAAGCGCATAGAGATGATTTTGTGGTAATTTGCGCTATACAAATAAAGTTGAATTGAATTGAACTGAATTATGAATCGATTGATAAATTTCCATTATTTAGATTTTTCAAATTGTAATACACACCAGGCGAGTCCTCCTAATTTGGATAATTCAACTACACCTTACAATCTTGTAGGTGAGAGAAAGTATTATTCAATAGAGGAGTCAAATCGTTCAGTAGCTGACGAATGTTAAATGAAATATCAATAATCAGTAATAATCAAAAGTCGTTAATAATCATTAATAATAGAAAATCAGCTTGTCATCGAAACAAGACTTCAATAATCTGAATCAAATCGTGAAATTGGGCTGATTAACCAAGCCAAGAAAATATGCAGCGGTTTTGCTCTGTTTCTCATAATGACTGATAATCCAGAAGTTCCAGAACCAAATACGCATCAAGTCCAGATAAATACTGATGAGCGACAAATCAATAGGTAATTGAGAAGCTACTGGTAGTACTGAACTTTAAAAAGGGTGATACATTCTTTACCGTCAAAACAAATGCCAAATCCCAGGTGTGTCTGAAGTGAAACTAGTGCCAAATGACTCAACCCAAGTACAAACTAATTACAATAGTGTATAAGGTTTTTCACATATTAAACCAAGGCCATCAATTAAATTAATTGACAATGTCTGTCAATAATACTGTTGATCTTTCTGAATCTCCATGGCGACGTGCCAAACAATGATAGCTATGGCTAGTAATTGTTAGGCCTGACACAGGCATGTATCATTAAGGGGATTAATGGAATGTTTTGTTCCACAGCTAAGCACAGCACCTTTCGATGCACTGGATTAAGAATTTGAGTAAAATTTGATTATTACATCTTTTCTAGGTAAAGTAGTTGTGAATTCACATCTAGGGAAAGAACACATGTTGCTTTACCGGTTTAACTGGAGCCTGTAAACTAAGTGTAGGACTCGGGTTGAAAAGGTTAGAAAAATTTCTGCAAAATTTCCACTGTAATTTAATCTTTGTTGTTAATATTTAAAAAGAGAAACTTTATTTATTGAAATTAACCGAAAATTAGTATTAATTTCAAACAAAAAAGACAGTCATCAACATCCCCCGCCAGATTGGTTGTCATTATAACTCACAACCTTTTCAGAAATGTCCTAAATTTAAGAACTTAGATGTATACATAAGAAAATATTACAACATCAGAATATAAAATTACTATCTTAAATGGTTTATAAGAAAAGCTGTCCCCATTGAAGATACTTTGAACAGAGTCAAAAAAACAGAACAAGGGCAATAACTCCTGAAAAAATAATTGCACGCTTCTCATTTCCGAACTCCATCAAGGTATTGATACCCTGAAGCCACACACCAACTTCGGTTATTGTATCAAACGATTTCTAAGAAAAGCTGTCCCCTTTGAAGACACCTCAGTGTCCAAAAAATGGAACAAGAGCAATAACTCCGGAAAAAATAATTGCGCACTTCTCATTTTAGAAATTGTTTAAGGTATTAATACCACGAAGCCACCCACCGAATTTGGTCATCCTATCTTAAACGGTTTCTGATAAAAGCTGTACCCTTTGAAAGATACCTCGAACAGAGTTAAAAAATGTAACAAGGGCAATAACTCCGGAAGAAATATTTGCGCGCTCCTCATTTTCAAACTCCATCAATGTATTGATACCCTGAAGCCACACACCAAATTTGGTTATCCTATCTTAAACGGTTTCTGAGAAAAGCTATCCTCTTTGAAGATACCTCGAAGAGAGTAAAAAAAAACGGAACTAGGGCAATATCTCCGGAAAAAATAATTGCGCGCTTCTCATTTTCGAACTCCATCAAGTTATTGATTCCCTGAAGGTATTTCTATCTTAAACAGTTTCCAAGAATAGCTGTCCCCTTTAACTCGGACAGACGGACGGACAAACTGTCGGAGGGACGGATGGACAAACGGTCGCACGCACGGAGCTCAAACCTATATCACCCTTCCACACTTTGTGATGTGCAGTGGTTGTTTCAACTTCAATTATTTGATTAAAAAATAATAACTGTGCAGTTAGCTGTGTGCCAAGTGCATGTGATTGAAAAATAGTAGAGAAGCTATAATTACCATCCCTGTTAAGGGCCAACCTTCCATTTCTTAAATTCCCAATTAATTCTCGTTAATTCTTCTGGAATGTTTACAACTTTGAAAATTCATGGAATTTTATAATTTTGTAGGACCAAGTGTGTGCGTAGGATTCTCCTTTATATTGTAATGTGTTGGCGACCATTCCAAAGAGTAAAACAGAGGTTACCAAATGGTGGACTGCAGTTCAGGTGCGGACCCAAACAGAGGTTATGAATATGAAATAAAACTTAAAATAGAGTTGTTGTTTTTGCCTGCACAGCTCTTCTGGCCTTTACAGTAGCAATTTAGCTGACAAGGAAATGCTCAAACCAATTCAATGCAAGTTCTGCTGTCCCACCTGACATGGCTCATGGCCATCAGTTAACGACCCACAGGTGAAGAGCAGAGTAGCATACGAGAAAGCAGAAGAAACTAAAGAAAAATCACAGTGGGAAAAAGTATAAAAAAACAGACGACAAAGTTGAAGAAAAGGAGAGACTCGTGTGATCGATCAGAGAAAGTTGAGAAAGAGACGAGTGAGACGCAGCAGTGATGAAAAATTAGGAACAAATGGCTCCCAGTGAGAAAAGAAAACTGAACTAATTTCTGTTCATATTTCCCACAGGTAGCACTAAACCAGTCATTCTCATTTTTCAGAAACGATGGCACTTATTAAACGACATCATGAGACAAACATGAAGGTTTTCAACAAACAAACCCACTCAAATCTGAGAAACTAAGCTGTCCCAGTATGACCAGTCAGTCCACCAGGATCTTGAGCCACACATTTACTGGCCAACAATGTGTCAATTAATTTAAAATAATTGTTGTAAGTTTTGTAAATGTATTTAATTTTTCATACAAATTATAAACACTATATCATTTAAAGTTTTTCAAATTAAAAGATATAGACTGCTGACGGGACAAGCTGGGGCTCATTTCTCATTAAACAAAAAAAAAAAAATAAAAAAAAAAAAGAGGGAAAGAAAGTCCGCCTCTGAAACTGTTTATCAAGATTTGTTTATTAAGAGTAAAATTAGACTAGACTGTTAAAAAACAAGCATAATTTTCACTTTTAATTTATTTTCTCCTAATTTGAAAATCAGCCTTATTTTTATTTTGTAATAGGGTGAACATTATGCCTTAGCATATACAGTATGTATGTGTATATGTTCAGTTCTATTTCATGACCATAAATATTTTACAAAAACCATTGAAATTCTACATATACTGAATACCGGTATATATTTTCGTTATGATATGAATTTTTAATATACCGCCGTACCGTTGTTTTTGATTACACAACTTTCAGAACGCTACGCTGCACCGCATTTCAGACCAGACCCTTTTCAATGTTGCACTTCTAAATAGGAAGGTAAACAGTAGCACTGTGGTGTTAGTTATGGTGTAAATCAAATGGATAAAAAAGACACAATTGGCCAACAGCACCGTCTGGTCACGCCCAGGACACGGCTCAAAACAATGGGCGACAGGGTCTTTGAAGCCGCTACCCCCCACCTGTGGAACGCCCTCCCAGACCACCTCAGGGCCCCACAAACGGTGGACATTTTTAAGAAAAAACTTAAATATCACCTTTTTACAGAAACTTATTTTAACAGGCTTTTAATATATGTTGTGTTTCATTTTTTTTTAATCCTGTAGCACTTTGAGGTTTGGCATCAAATGTAAAGTGCATTACAAATAAAATTTATTATTATTTATTACAATTGAAAGCTCTGAAGCTGCATGTGAGCATGTGTCTGCGTGCGCATGCCTCTGCTACAGAACAACAATCACAGACACAGAGGCACAGTTAGCTTAGCATGTCGGCAGTAATACACAAAAAACAAAAGCAAAGGATTGCAATTTGTAATTCCTATAACGTGGAAATAAGTCCTGGTGGAGCTGCAAACAAAACGCTACCTTATTAATGCTAAAGCTAAGCTAGGGCTGCTTGTATTACCACTAGTGTGGAATTATTCTACAATATTCACTCATCATGACAGTAAAACAAACCATCCTAAGTCAATCTACTGCAGTCATTTATCTCTCAACGGTAGAAAATGCTGTGAACACCTGATTATGCTTGGGAAAGAAAAATACCGTCACATAGTGTGAAACCGTTAGAATTTAAAAAAAATAATGCCCAGCCCTATACTAAATTCATTTGATTTGAGAGTCAGTTATTAATAACATGTAGATGTTGATATAACTAAGAGGCTAATTAAATATAATTACACAAAATGATTAGAAATTGCAGAACGTTGTTTCAAGAAATGTTATAAATACTTAAATTTTAGATGAATACCCCATGGTGTAGAATAAACTGCATTTCAACTGAGCAGGGAAAAGCTTAAGCTGCACCTTACTGTAATCTGGATAAACAGGTCATGAAGACGAGTTGATGTTTTCCACATAACTTTTAAACCATCTTTAAAGAGTCATCAACAAGTCTGGTTTAATAAACCAGGAACATTTTATAATCTATTTAAACTACTCTGCATACAATAGTTTAAAAGAAAATAATTGTAGCGACAACTTTAAATTTGGACACAGGACCCAAATCTTTGTTTTGCTGCTATTACATACATACAAATGTTTTCATCATATCTTAAAATGAGCAACACAGTGTTTGTTTGTTTGTGTAAATGAAGGGTTTAGTAAATACGTGTAAACCACAGCATGTCCTCAGGCCACAAGTGAGACATTTAGGAGACATCTGTAAATTGCTGCTAAAGTAATAACCCATGTAACACCTAAAGTCACGTACCACGTTGTTCCCGTCACAAGAACATTCTATTCCCAGTTTATGGGAAGCTCAGTGGGTTGGTGAATGTGAATAATTTCAACCCAAAAATGTCTAAAGCAGTGCTGAATGTGTTCACTGGGTCACAGCACACATTATCTCACTCAACTCAGGTAATGCAACGTGAACATAGAACACATCAAATACATCAAATACATCTAAAAACACAAATACTAAAGAAATAATGCCACAAAAACAGGGGTTATCAACCTTGGGGTCGCAAGGATGCCTTCAAAAAACTAAGAATACCTTTTTTTAACCATTTGAGCCCATTTCGTTTAATGACCAGAGCTCGTGCTTTGGAAGCACTGGAGAAACTGCTTATATTATAATATTATAATAGTGATATACTCTCTGTTTGGTCTGTCTGTCTGTCTCTTTCACATGTTTTCTTATAAACCTTGTTTGTGTCTAAAATAAATATTTGATTTAAATGATTGAATATGTATGCATCAGCACAAACTGAGTCTATTTGGGACAGATCAGATGTCAATGTCAAACAATACGGTCAAAATAATTTAAAAAAATACTTCAAAGAGTCAGCACTCATAAGTGGCTGCTGCTGATGAATAAATATATTTAATAGAATAATAATTGAAATTAATCACATAACAATATTTGACACGAGAAGCAATGTTTTTTTTTATTTCGGTATATGACTGAATCAATAAATGAGCTTAAACAACAGAATTGTGTTTATTGTTTTCATTACGAAGTGCGAACATAATATGTACCGGTAATATGAATAAAGAATATTATGATTGCATTGTTCAAAGTACAAACTTAAACTTAAATAATAATAATAATAATAATAATAATAATAATAATAATAATAATAATAATTTTTGTAAACTTTCTAAAATAAATTTGTTTTTGTGCATTAAAATAAAAGAACAGCACTTAGTAGAGAACATTTCAAAGAGGAAACTGAACATTGGAAAAAAAAAAAAAAATTTCATTTTGAGAAAAATGCAAAAAAATAATAATCAAAAAATAAAGAATAAAATTGTTGCATGCTTACACTAATTAACTACTTTCTGTACAAATACATATCAATGCAAATTGCAAGCCTAATGAAACACTGATCTGATGAGTTGTAATTATGATTACATAATAATAATAATAATAATAATAATACATTTTATTTATATAGCGCTTTTTCAGTGCTCAAAGGCACTTTACACGAATAAAAAATGCAATGCGTAAACATAATGGCCAAATATGACAAAAGCAATAAAGTTATAAAGTTGTGACCTGGACTTAGGCAAAAACTAAGGATGTACTGATGATTTAGGCAAACGTCAACAAGCTACTAGGGTGATAAAAATGTGTGAATACTGCGGTGTTAGCAGAGAACTGTGATGTTAATATCAAAGACAGGGAATCTTTACAGCCACACCCATCGCTGTAAACACATGGATTAAAAATGGGATTAAAATAAATCCCTTAATGTTGTTAAAATGTCCACTGGTTTCTACTAGTGCTTAGCTGTGCACTAGGTTTCAAACCAACACATGGAGACCCCGGCCTGCTACGATAGACCCTCCTGATGCACTACAACTTCCTTTAGTCTTGTTACAATGCTCAGCCTGAATTCTAAACGTTTCTTAAAGCACATGACCTTAAAAAGGAATGAACTCATTTGTCTTGACCTTATTCAGTTTGAAGCCTCCCACACATCTGTGTCATTCAGTAAATGGAATGACTAGATATTATATGAGACACTTATTCCAAAAACATGTTTATTCACACTAAAACATGGATTTTGAAAAAAGAAGTTGGCAGTAAGGGTTTCCCCTGAGGAGATATTTATAGGAAGTGTCTATTGATACGGAAACGTATCAATTAAGGGTGGGAACCTCTGGGTCAGTGACAAAATGTCTGTGAAAAGCTTTTGAGAAAAAAAAAATTTGTGCCAGCATATCGATAATCCATCGTGTGAAAAAATATCGTGATATATCGCTGTATCGAGATATCGTCACACTCCTAGTATCAATAGACCCCGGGACTATGGGTCTCAGGCGACTGACTCAAAAATTCTTCCTTCCGCTGCTGTGGGTTCGAATCCCGCTTTTGTCATCTATATATTTTCATTTTAACATATTTAACTTGGCAAATTCCACCTTTAAAATACATATAGGAAAAAAAATAAACATTTTAGGGTATTTCCTGGGTTACGGCTAAAATAAAAGGGTTAGCAGGGTAGCTAAAAATTCATATGAGCTAACGGAACTTTAAGTCATGTGGTGCAGCAGGGGTGCTGCGTATGAATAGACTGGCTGTCTATTGATACGTTTCCAAATCAATAGCGACGGCCGTATTTATAAAGCCTATTTGTCCAATATCAGAAGAAAAAAAAAGCCTATCAAGATTTTATCTGCTTGAATCTAAAATATCCATTACAATATATATATATATATATATATATATATATATATATATATATATATATATATAAAAATAATTGGATTTATTCAGGCTATTCAGAGACTCAGTTGGAGTAATATCACTTGATCAAGCCTTTTCTAATATTCCACACTACAAAATAAGTTGTAAAAGTTTTGGGGTACGTATATAAGGGGTAATAGTTAATAAAGCTGTCATTATAGTGTAAAGAATGTTCTCCACAATAATAACAAGGTTTGGATCATTTCATAATTATACTATGTTACAGTAGATTTTCATCCGTTTTCAGAAACATTAAAAAAACATAAAACAATATGTTATTATATATAGTAGAAAGCAGGACGTAGTTAAAGATAAAGGCACAAATATGAGGATAATATTTACTCACATCCAACTGTCTGTAATTTCTGTTTCATTTTAATGATGTGCTCCATTAATTTCTTGATTTTACTTACTGTATTGTGGTATTTTATTGTGTTTTAATTACTATTTAGAGTATCAATAAGTGCTGATGAAGGCACTTTTAAATAAAATGTATTATTATTAATGATTTTAATCTACTATGTTTCTTTAAGCTACAATTTGAAATACAAACTTATTTCAGTATCTGTCAATGGTTTCTTAAAATATGTACAAATCTGATATTCTGCAATATATGAGCAAGATAATGTTTATGCTGCTCACTGAACAAAACACAATTTCACTACATATTCAACTATGGGATAGAGGGAAGTTATGTCCGAGCATCACGCAGCAGCAACAATAACAATAACAACAATCTACACAATATTTATCCAACCAATCTGTATTCCTCCAAAGGTATAGATACAGAACAATAAATACAGTTTTTGCAATAATTTACCAGAAACTCTTACACATTAATTGTATTACTGTATTCATTCAATTGGTTAAGTTGACTTAATTGTAAACCTGTTCATTTTATATGGTAAATTCCACAAATCTGGTCTCCTTTTTGTAAACTTTCTGTGACTTTATATCACAATTTTTCCCCCTTTCATTTGTGAATGAATGATTCCTACTTGCTTGTGCCCTTATTTGTATAGTGTGCACTTGTAGATTAAATCTGACTGTTGTAATTTGTGCTATATAAATAAAGTTGTAACTAAATTGAATTACATTTGTATTTTTCAAATAAACAAAATAAAAAAATAAATAAAAAAACAACAACAACAGAGCATTGTGTATCACAACAACAACAACAACAACAACAACAAGCGTGACAGCGTTACGCACCTCCGTCCTACTTCCTTACCTTCCGCGCTGAGCCTCGGAGTGTGGCCGAGGTGATTAAACAGTTTGTCGGCCCGGTCTTCGTCTGCAAACACAGAAACAACCACTTATTACCACACAGCAGCATTCATCACAAACTTTGGGGGGGCCATGCTGTGGCCACGCGCTGAGCCTTGCTGCTCGTGCTGCTGCTACGTGGTTAGCATTAGCCTGCTAGCGCTACGCTTCCTATAAGTGGAGAGCTGTCAAAGCTAACAAACTTGCAGCTGGACAGTTCAGGCTGTAATAACAGCGTAGCAAGCGTCGCACGCACAACGTGTGCACGGTGGCGGGTGCTAGCATGGCACACGGGCGCGTGCACGGCTATCGAAGCGACGATGTAGTGGGAATGCATTCCGTTATGATGTTATATTGACAGTTACTTTGACAGACAGACCCTGGCTCTGTGTGTGTGTGTGTGTGTGTGTGCGTGAGAGCAACTCAACCTCACACACTTCCAGACACTTTGTCCGACACAACAACAGCAGAGCCGAGGAGCTAACTGAGCTAACTTACTGTTAACCAATAGTTGTTCAGCCGCACGGACGAAGGAAGACCAGGGTTCACACAAGAAGGTATCCGGACTTGGTATTAGGCGATCCAGTGTCGCCATTGCTCTTCCTTCTTGTTGCTTTGCTCACATCTCTCTCTCTCTCTCTCTCTCTCTCTCTCTCTCTCTCTCTCTCTCACACACACACACACAGCAGGCGAAAACCGAAAGAACCAGATACATAACTGACGTCACTGTCGTCGTTAATATTCGGTTATGCTCGGTATTTACCGGAATGTTCCATTTTAACTCAATTTATGAAGCGTATGCATCACCAGTGTCAAACTCGAGGCCCGGGGGCATCTCAACCCCTCCAAATACAACAAAATAAATAAATAAATAAATACATAAATAATAGGTTGATACTAAAACCCTGAAATATCCGTAAACAGTAAATTCTGCCCCGTGCTGCTGCTGCACAGGCTGTAACATCACCAAGTTTATTATTGTACCAGTTGTTAGAGCTACTATCTTTACCAGGTGGCAAACACAAATTCCTGGTTACTGTTTTCCAGAGTTTAATAACGCCCAATAAAACTCTGGAAAACAATAACAGAAGCAGCACAGAGCAGAAATTACAGTATGTCTCTGAAATCACATGGTGGCAGTCATTATGCTGAAAGAACTCTCACATTTTCAAAAATCTAGCAAATGCTCTGCAAATGAATCCATGAAATTTCCCCAAATTCCCAAAATCAGGAAAATTTAAGTGAAGATCCTGCAGGGACGGATACATACTTTATTGTTTATATCATTGTTTATGTGGAAGTGCCACCTACAAACTGATCTACACTGTTCATCCCATATTATTTTAATTACATTATTATTATATATTTTTTTAAGGTTTACAGAGTGAACATGCTCCTATTCTGACATGTGAAAAGTACTGACTGTCAAGTACAATGCAGACATTGTAAACAGGAATACATTTGATTTGACAATGCAATACACATCACGATATACCGCGATATCAATAATTACAAATAATTTTTTTTGGTTTTGTTTTTTGTTAAAAAACAACGAAACAAAAAGCATGATTAAAAAAATCGATTGTTACAATAATCACACGGTTAATTATTGTGATAAATCACAGAATCAATTTTTTTCTGACACCCTTCACATAGTCATTATCCAAAGTTCGCTGTTGCAGAAAGTGTGGACATGCTAATGCTAGACGGTTTAAGAAATGATTTGGTTTAAATTTCAGACTGGCAGGAATTATCAGTCTCTGTTTTTACATTCTATTTACAGAATGATATTTTTTGCACTTTAAATAGAAAAAAACTGTCATATATACATATACGTATATATATTACGAATAAAGTCAAATTAAAGCAGCATACATTTCTTTCTTTTTTTTCTCCTTTCCAAAAATATCGTCCAGAGTCGTTTCATCTTGTGAACTTTCGTATTATCCCACCTCTAATAGATAGATGGATTGTTTTTTCCCCACAACATTGGAAGCATGAAATTGTCCAAAATCTCTTGTTATGTGGAAGTTCCTGAGGAAAAACAAACCCACTCTATACTATTAAATTATGACTGATCACTTATGTAACATGCCATTGTATACGCACTGTTGTCTATAAACTCATGCTTTACCTGGAACAACCTACTACAAAATCTAATTACAACAGTCGTCATCTCGAAGCACTTATGTTGTCAAGTTTGATCCCATTTTAAGGAAAGTGTTAAGAACTCTTAAAAATTCACTCTCCACCTGTTCCTGTTTTCAGTTTTTGTACCTGCTCTGCTAAAAACTTGACTTTGTATGATTTTTCATTTTATTTTTGTGCTGCACTTAATTGTCTATTTGTAACTCTTAAATGTTATGTTTTGAATTTATTGCTGTATCGTCCAAAACGAGAGACCTTGTCATGTTGATGGGACTATACCTGTATAAATAAAGGCTATAAATGAATAAAATAAACACATTTATTAAAGTATGAAAATATATAATTTACATAAATACACAAGATGCGGAAAAATGTTGCAGAAAACCAAAGCCCTCAAATTTAAGCCCTCATAAATATAGATTTATTTATTGATTTTCATACTGCACATCTCTTCCAGAAGAGCTCAACAGGTTGAACATTTAGCATCGCAAAGACCTCTTGTAACTGAAAAAGGGATAAAAAAAAAAAACCTCAAGAATTTGACAAATTTAACCTTTTTTTTTTTTTTTAAATTGTTCATTTTTCCCCCCCAAAACCACAGTAAACAAACAATGACTTTTCTTGATTTTTATTTTCCTCTGCTGTAAATTCTGACACCCCAAAAACAAAACTAAGTCAGCCTTAACAGATTGACGTCATATGTGCATAAAAAGCATGTGCAGAGAAACAGAAATTGACAGATGACAAAAACCCTCAATAAAGCAGTCAATGAAAAAAAAAAAAAAATCATTGCATAGTGGAATTATACATATACAGAGGGCAGGGGAACATGATCCATTAAATACACATTAGCAACAATGTTATAGATGTTTGGATGATGATTGCATAGACGCAAAGGCATAACCAGTATACCACAACAGATCTGATGCTTTCATTCAATTTCACATCATCCTTTTACAAAATACAAACCAAGAAAACATAACTAAAGGCAAAAAAAAAAAAAAAAAAAAAAATGGAAATCAGTTATCAAAAAAGACATCCAAATATGACACAAAACAAATCTACCTCATGATGGTTGGTGTCACATAGAGTAACAGTAATTTTTAAAATAAAAAAATATGTAGTTTACATCAGTTGAAGTGGTTTTACCATCCGACAGACATGAAATAAAGCTAGAATCTACATTTTTCTATGCTAAAACTGAGCTTTGATATTAAACAATATTGTTTTATTGACTTTCAACATAGTCACACTTTGGAAATAGTCTATTAATGCAAAATAGCAGCATTCACAGCATTTATTTTAAACCTATAGAAACCACATTTCAAGTTTTTTTGTTGTTGCAAATGACCATAAAACACCATTGGGAGATAAATGTGCTGTATTACATATAAGGGCATTTACAAAAGTTCAGTATCTGTCAGAATATATACATCTGAAAATATTCATCATTGTTGTTTAAAAAGAAAAAAAAACATTAAAAGATATTAATTTAATTGATTGCAGTTTTAGCTTACTACCGCTAGGTGGCGCAATGGGACTTTAGCATGAGAGAGAAACATTCACATTTTGTATCTTTCTGAATGCTTAAAAAAAGCAAGAAAACCACTTAAAAAAAAAAAAAAAAAAAAAAAAAAAAAAAAACCCAATATTGCCAAAATAATAATAATTTTAGGAGTGTTAAGTTGTACATGAATTGGTTACATTGTATTGTGTTCAAGTCTCACTGTGTGTTAAAGCATCAACACCCTCTTCTCACTTTACATTCACATGTATAAAATCCTGCATGTAAAACCCAAACATATCAACATTTGACTAAAAAAACAGACTTTAATAAAAGTTCCATATAAGGCTAAAACTTGTCATCACTTTTACCCAACCTTGGGATCACATATTTAAGATATAATGTTGAAATAAACACTGTCAAGTACAATTTAGCTATTTTTTTATTTCATTTTGTTGTGCTACGCTAGCATACGGGACGGATAAAGGTAAACAAAATATGGTATGTGAAATTAGTGTTGCTAACCACTCTTTAAAATAAAGAATGGTCCTAAAATGTTTAAATAAATCTACACGTCCTAATAATGAACTAATATAGGACACACTTTGTCCTATCTTTCTGTGAAAATCAAAAACAGACTTTTAAAAAAAAATTCTGTGTTTTACAGGTTAAAAAAAAATGAATTTCACAATAATCTTATTGCCAGAGGGGAGCAGACACAAATCTAAAAACCTTTTTTCTCTTATTGTGACTTATTTACTTTTCCCTTCTCTGAAAGCAGAAGTTCACTTTTAAAAACTAAAGTTAGCTTGTGTATACTACTTTATCATTTTTATGATTTTTTTTTTTTAATAAAAACTACACTTTTTCTTTATTGGGTTTTGTTTTTTGTTGTTGTTATTGTCATAACTTTAATAAAAGGAGTGTTGACTGTTATAATAGTGTGACTTTTCCTTACTTTGTATTGCCTTGCTGTGATATTCTCTATTATCTCAGCTATAAACTGTTTCATATTTTAACTTTTCAGGTATTCAAGTTCATTTTTTCCCCCTCAGTTTGACTCGTGTTTGACTCATTATTCATTATTCAGGTCATGTTATTTCAGAATATTCCAGGTAAATCAAAGTACATGTAGAGTAATTTGTGGTTCAAAATAGATATAATTTCATTATATGTCGGAGAAATTGCATCCCTGGGTGTGAGAGATTTTCCTGCCAAAATAGAAACAATCAAGTGTTTTCCTTCAGAAACATGTTGGGGTTCTTATCCATATGCAAGTGCGGGACAGTAATACCCAATATGCTAATTTTAGGTGTTTTAATTTGAGGTCACTCACAATTAAAGGCACACGGTTATTCGCCAAAAAGAAAAGAGACCGTACATCTACACATTTTCCTTCTAGTCTTGATTGTCTTCCGAGATTGTTTCATGCAAAAATGTTGTATATATTGTTTTTAGGCTACTTGCTAGCACACATGCAGTGTGCTTAACTGTGTACGTTTGAAAGGGAAATATAGTTTTGGCCTATTTTGTGTGTATCCATGTTTAAAATGTGTGTAGCGTGTTGGTTGTGCATTAGATAGGTGCTGGGGCTTGTTGTCTTGAAGGACCAGGTGAGGAGGAGAGTTTCTGAGAGTGCCAACGAGTCTCTTTGTAGACGAACCAGGCGTTTCCGGCCCACACAAACATGTTGAGGTAACCAAACACCTGGAGGACGACAAACGAAGAATACGTTTATCTTTTAGCGTTGCAGAATTTAGCCTTGCGTGAGCTTCCAGGTCTTGTAACACAAATGTCCACTTCAGATTCAGAATTAAATACAAGATAAACAATAGTATTAGAATAATGCTATATATAGCGCTAACAAGCTAAGCTACTGCGTCTTTGCAAAAAAGTGCCCTGTCAGCATGTTAGCCAAAGTTGTTGCTAACACTTGAACGTTAACTTGAATACATTCCTCACTCGTTACCTCAGAATTATTTATCCAGTTATTTAGTTTAATCAGAAATAGGTAGCCTACTGTACCTAATTTAAAAAAAAAAATGTTTCAATTTAGAGTAATAATGTACTTACCGGTTACTACCTTTATTTTTAAATATATTTGACAATACTTAACGCTAAGAATGTGGGGATTAGAATTTGGATACATTCTGGAAAAATAGTCAATAGATTGTGGTTTAAAGCGACAGGTAGTCCCACCTACTATAAGTAAAGTGGGTGGAGAATACGGCACCTTTCAAATAAACAAACCTCTTCTCACTCATTCAGCAAGAAGGGTTGTCTGGTGTGACATCTCACTCATATTACTGGGGTTATGTAAATAACCTATAGTTCTCTCTCATAACATTAATTTTGATGTCTCACTATGTGATATGGAAGCTCCTGTATTGCAGACAAGTTTATCGCGTGCTACACCAGCCCGCAGGGCAAGCACTGTTCCGATCAGGACAGGAGAACTGCTCATGCCACATACGGAGTGGAAACTTCCAGCTGGTAGAAGAAGAAGAGGTAAGCTTGCACTGGCACGTGACTGCTAGCCACTAAGCTAATGGAGGGCCGACATCCAGCGCCTGGCGACCGCGTGGAGTGGTGTGGGCTTGTCGTCAACAAGCCCCCACTGGTGCGTTAGCAACCAGTGCTCGACAGCTGTGGTGTGGCGTCAAGTGAAGTGGTGAGCCGAAGACAGGAGTGTCAGCGGTCGGCTCTCAACGGTTGTGGAAGGCGTCGAGGCAGTGTAATCTAGAGCGTGGAGGCAGGGAAAACACTGGTCGACCTGGTGTGGTTGAAAACAGAAAGAATATCGACAAAATCCAACAAGGGACCACCTGTGGACAGTTCAGCTACTGTGACACGAGATAGCTCTGAGTGAGAAGAGGTTTTTTAATGGCGCTGTATTCTCCGCCGAATCTACTTAAAGTAGGTGGGACTACCTGTCGCAGATGAATAAATTTCACCAGCCAATCAGGATTGGCGTAATGAGACAGGGCTTCTGAGATGTGACGCGGAGGCGTATATCCCATAGTGAGACATTGAAACAAATGTTATGAAAGAGAACCATGCTATAGCTAAAAAAAATGTGAGTACTCCCAAGAAAATAGTCATCTATGAAATATTTCTGGTAGATCTAATGGTAGGTTTGGTGTAAATAGAAAAAAGACAAATAAAAAACAGGCAGGAAAATATTATTGCAGACCAAGCACTGCTTGTATAAAGTGAATTAAACCTTAATGTCCTTCTCTGTGTGGCTGCTTTAATTCCCACTCACCACAGAAATATTCAGGGTCCGCATGTTTGCATAGTCTGTGACCTCACAGGTGATGTTGGTGCCTCTGCAGAGGGCCAACGTTCCACTGATACCATCAGTGTCTGTAGCATCTTTTACAATCTGCAAACCTTTGGCCCAGGCAGACGAACACACCAGCCACAGGAAGACCAGGATAGATGTGCTCAAGAAATCCTAAAGACAAGACAACATCAAATATAAACTGTCAAGACTATTGGAATCCAATATAAGAGTTTAATACGGTGGCCCTGAAATGCAAAGCAACAAAAGAGAACACACACACACACACACAAAAAAAAGAAACCGGAAAAGGTTGGTACGGGGGGCGGGAGTGACATGAGACATCGCAATTTTGCCGGCATACTGGCTGACGGACACGTTTTGAGTGGTGAAGCAAACATGTATTGCTCCAACTGTGGAAAGGAGCTAACGGAACGGCCAACTCCAAACTAGTTCCTCCGGTTCAAAAGCTGAATGACCACCTTCCTCTTCCAGTTTCTTTTTTACGTTTGTGTTTAGTCTTTTGTGTTTGTGTTTTCTTTTCTTTTTTGCGTTTTTGTTTTTTGTTTGCATTTTGTTTTTTGTGTTAGCGTTTTCTTTTTTGCGTTCGTGTTTTGTCTTTTGTTTGCATTTTCTTTTCTTTTTTGCGTTTGTGCTTTGTTTTTTTCTGTTTTTAGTGTTTGCGTTTGTGTTCTGTCTTTTCTTTTTTGCTTTCGTGTTTTGCCTTTTGTGTTTGTGTTCTTTCTTTTGCATCGGTGCTTTGCACTTCGGGGGCCACCGTAGTTTAAAGGTGTTCTTGTCTTTGTGGGTTCTGAAATAGAAGACTCACAAAAATGGGTCCAAAGTCAGAGTTTTTGTAGACGTGCATGTAGCCCAGGTATACCAACATGGCCGCCATGCAGTAGAGGAAGCAGACGATTCCAACCCCCACAAAGAACTGTGCCGAGGATGACGAGTCCCCCATCATGTGTGTGGTAGAGATAGAGTTGTTACACAGTGTTGTGTTTCCTTCTACCAGCGGGACGTGGCTCAACCTGGACAAAAGACAAGAGGGTAAAGTATGTCAGTGGTACAGACATAGCAGTAGGAGAAGTTATTATGGGGCCAGTGTGGTGAAAAAAGCAAATCCTACCTGAACGGGTAAAAGAAGTCAGCATTCAGAGTTTCATTGTGGTCGCCACAAAAAACAGAAACAACATTCCTGCCTGAGAAGCCACCACACGTTCCAAAGGCAAAGACGGCTGTGAGCTGAAGAAAAAGAAAAGAGTGACGTAAGAAAGGCCTGGTCCAACTTCAAACACCACAAAACCTTTATTTAGAAATCATTACTAAGTGACTGCATGGTTTTCCCCTTTTGAGACAAACTGCTGTGTAAGAAATCGGACAAAGAGCAGAAACACAGAGGCTACATATCCCTCATGTCTTGAGGGATACTGATCTGTTACCACGACGACAAAGAGCTACTAAATGAGTGTGGGGTCAAATCTAACCTGGTTTAAATGATCCATACAGTGGATCAGGGTTGGATAATAGAATTATTTAAATAGTGTCGTCTGGTCTTCTCCTAAAGGTGCGTCATACACTAATGCTGATGTTCAGCTCGTGAATTCCTACTTGAAGAGAAGCATCTGATTCAGCACGTCCACCATGTGACTCTAATGCATCACCCACTCAACTCCTCTGGTCAGACTCAGTGTTCCAAAGCTCAGCGCTAACACTGCAGATTTAAACTCAAAGTTTACATGACCACAAGTGAAGATACGGATAACAGAGATGGGAACTGTTGTTACAAATGCTGGCCACAAAAATGTGATTATCAACATTAATGTCAGCATGTAGAATAATGAGAAATCTGAAAATAAAAACAAGTTTGGGTTTGGGTGTTTTTGTTGCCATTTAATATGTTTTTGGAATCATTTTGTGTATTTTTGTTGTTGTTTTTGTGTTTGATGGAGTCATTTTTGTCATCATTTTGAGTTTTTAGAGTCATGTTTGTCATCGTTTAGTGTTTTTGTAGACATTTTTGTATTATTGTTGTTGTCTTTTGTGTTTTTTAAGTCATTTTTTGTCATTGTTTTTTGGAGTCATTTTTGTGTTATCTATGTTGCTGTTTTTTTGTTTTTGGAGTCATTTTGTCTTTTTAGAGTCATTTTGTCTTTTTAGAGTCATTTTTGTCATGGATTTGTGTTTTTGTAGACATTTTTGTGTCATTTTTGTTGTCGTTTTGTGTTTTTGGAGACATTCTTGTGTTATTGTTGTTATTTTGTGAGTATTTTTGCTGCACAAAACCAACAGGAGGGCCATATGTGGCCCCCGGGCCAGCAGTTACCCAGGTCTGATCTACAGGGATATAAATACAAATACCTGCATACAAATATTCAGGTAATCAATCTTATTTATGAACAAATCTTGAAACATTTTTGATAGAGTGTCCTACAGGACTGATGCTACATACTGTACGTATGTGCTGATATTTCCTTTCACATGTTCTTTTCATTGTGATTCTGGTACCACTGTGCTACAACATTAACCACCGCACAGTTGCTCACATAAAACAATAAAAAAGGGACATATATAGTAAATATTTCTGTTTATTTTGGTGGGGCGCAACTTTTCTTTTTGTGAACATTTTGGGGTGAGCAAATGTCTAACAATCTGGTACTAAATGTTAAAGATCATTCATGAGTTTTTAAAGCAACCAAAGTTCATGATAAAAAAAACTGATCACATGTCCAAAAGTCATTAGTCACAATTCCAGTCAGGTGTTCAAAAGAACTAATAACCAGGGTTTTAAAATACTGCGGAAGCTCATTGGTTTACTCGAGAATGAATTCAGCAGCAATGCAGAGTTTTCGAAAGTTTGTAGAGCGTGAACATTTCAAGTCAAACTGCAACATCTTTATTAATAAATTCTAGTCTAGCTCAGTCTAGTCACAGCTGCTCCTCAGCTTCATCTCACTCCACTGATTCCATTTTTTGCTTTAAAGGTAGGGTAGGTACGGTGGCTGGGAAGTGTCAGGTGAATGCATTTACAGAAACGAACACAAATGCAAACAGGTCACAACACGAATGCAAACCGGCCACAACGGAAGTGTTTCCGACGGACCAGTATTACAGTCGGACGGTATTATGATATGATAGCCTGATGTGAAAAATATAAGAGTATCCTAATCAACTTTCACTTACTTTCATACGCGTTTCGATGTCTTCTTCTTGTTCTTAACTGTTCTGGTGGGTTAAAAACATCTGCCAGAAATGTGTCCGTCTGTAATACCGGTTCGTCGGAAACACTTCCGTTGCAGAAACCCGGTGGCCGGGAAGTATCAGGTGAATGCATTTAAAGAAATGAACACAAATGCAAAAAGGTCACAACACGAATGCAAAATGGCCACAACGGAAGTGTTTCCGACGGACCGGTATTACAGACGGACACGTTTCTGGCAGATGTTTTTAACCCACCAGAACAGAGAAGAACAAGAAGAAGACATCAAAACGCGTATGAAAGTAAGTGAAAGTTGATTAGGATACTCTTGTATTTTTCATATCAGGCTATTATATCATAATACCCGTCCGTCTGTAATACCGGTCCGTCGGAAACACTTCCGTTGTGGCCGGTTTGCATTCGTGTTGTGACCTGTTTGAATTCGTATTCGTTTCTGTAAATGCGTTCACCTGACACTTCCCAGCCACCGTAGGGTAGGCCAATTTGAATGTAGCCTCTCCGACATCTAAGTGAAGCTGGCCCCCCACCCCATGCAAAACTCCGTGAAAATGGTCCCAATTGTTTGTGCTGCTTTCGTTTTTAAGATATGAAACAATATTTTAAAGGTCAATCTAAGTTCACACAGCCCCCCTGACAACATCCAAACTGAACACCAATGGTCTCAGTCCTTAGTGCTGCGTTAGTGCTGAAAGAATTATCGTTTGTGCTGCTTCAGTTTTTAAGATATAACAAGTTTATTATAAGGTGATGACGTCCAAATTGAACCTTTAAAATATTGTTTCATATCTTAAAAACGAACGCAGCACAAACGATCATTCTTTCTGCACTAACGCAGCACTCGCGATTGAGACCGTTCGTGTTCAGTTTAGACAAAGTGGGGGCGCTGCGTGAACTTAGAAGTTGCACCGTTGCTGCTGCACGGGTGCTCGCGACATCCGCACGCGCACAAATATTATTTATTTAATATCTTAAAAACAAAAGCAGCACAAATGATAATTATTTCAGCACAAACCAGCACCGCGACCCTGTCAGCGGTGACGCGCTTTCAGTGTGAGCTCGTGCATGCAAGGGTTCGAGAACGAGCAGGGAGACGTGATTGGTTAAAAACAAAACGGTTCGTTTCTTTTCCATTGGTCGACGTTATTACATGTTTACATCTGATGCAGTTGACAGATTTTCTTCGTTCCGTTTTCAGAGCACATAAGATCTTAATTTCTGTCAGGACATGAAGACAATTTCAACCAAAAACTTAAAAGTGTATCTGGAGAAAATTACTTACCCTAGCTTTAATTTGGCTTCTATTTAAGTCCTTTAGATTTGAAATAATGTCTCACGTATAGCTTTCCAGATGCTTATTTTAAAGTTGGCAAATAAAATGGAACATAAACACTTTTATATGCAATGGAGTTACAAACCAAAAACACACATTTTTAGTAAAACTTTACGCATTTACATGTTTGGTTCTGTAATGAGAATTCTCCATACTTTTTTTATTTTCATTTACAAAGACTCTAGACATATTTACCATATCCAATTAATCTAGTTATTTATCTACTAATAATGAGCTAATCAGTTGTAGTTTTTCCACTTTAATCCAGGACATAAAGCCCAAACACATTCATTGTCCATTGTTTTTTTTTTTTTTTGTTTTTTTTTTAAATTGGAGGTAATCAGGTAAACCTTTGTTTCAGAAAACATACAAAAAAAGTTTTGTATTATTGTTACATTTTAATACCAATCCACGTTATTGGAGCCTTTTTTGTTGCTTTTCTGTGTTTTTGCAGTTGAAAAAAAAAAGAACCCAAATGAGAATCTGCTGTTTTTTTAATATTGTGAAGTGTTGATTATTTAATATAAGCCTAAAGCATTTTAAGACAACTGAACATAAACTGTTTTTTTTTTTTATATGAATCAGAGCCAGTAAATCTTCAGACCACCAAAATTCGGCCTCGTCAGCAATTTTTTCGCATTGAAAACTGCTTAGCACTGCATCGGTTTTCTACATTAGCTGCACACTACGCTTACTGTGCATCTCTACTCTGACGGCCTCCATCCAGATGTTTCTCCAGATGTCACTGTGGAAACCACTTCCTGCGTTTCTGGCTGCGTGCCAGCGTCTGTTACCTCTCTCACAGCCTAAAAACTCTTGTTTAGTTGATTAAATGCATCACAGGGACCGACTGTAACATGCAACACGTTTAAAACATTTCATTAACGCTACAGATAAAACGTATAAAAACGTGATGGCTGCCAAAGAACTAACCCCCCCCCTCACTGTGATTTTATTAGAATTCCTTACGTTGAAGCTCATTGTAAAACTAAATCAGGACGTTTTCAGCTAGAGACAAACTCTAAAGAAAGAAGCTTCAGCTCATTAGAAACTAGTTCAGTTTTCTGTCCAAAAAAAACACTTGAATACTTCTATAATCCCTGACATTTTGTATGTACAGCACTTTTTCCTGTTTATTAAAGTACAGATAAGACGTTGCATGGTATGAATGTTCAGGCTTAAACACACATTGATCCAAACTGGGTGAAGTCCAGCATCTCTTTGACATACTAACGCATAAGGCTGAACGATTAATTGCATTTGCGATATTATCACGATTAGGGGTGGGAACCTCTGGGTACCCTCACGATACGATACGCAATACAATATGATATGACGATACGACGAATATCTATATATATATATACATATATACAGTATATATTTGTCAGAAATCTACAATAATCTATGGCATAACAAGAAAAAAAAAGATTAAGTGAAAAAATTAAATTTTTTATTTCATATCTCTGAAGGACAATAAATTGAAAAAGTGTCCTATGAACAGTGACACTATTTTAGTGCAACATTTCTGTAAATAAGTGTCAACATACCAATGTAAACAAATAAGTATCTCCAATAGTACTTTCGGTAAACAAAAAATAGGGTCTTTCTTACCAGTGACACCAGTACAGTGAAATATTCCAGTAAACAATATATTGGTTCCTTCAACAAACAGTGACAACATTTTAGTGAAAAGCAGAAAAGGTTTCGAATTTTTTTTTTTTTTTTAAATCGATACTTAGCGCAAGCATATTGATAATCGATTGTGCGAAAAAATATTGCAAAATATCTTCCCACTCCTAATCACAACATCATAAAACGTGATTTTCTAATCGCAAAGGCTGCAATTTTTTTTAATTTATTTTTAACATTTTTAGTAATAATTTATTTTAAGTTTGTTGGGAGTTTGTTTTACCTAAACAATGTAGAAATTAGTTAAAGTAGGTATCAGTTCTCCTTACTTTTCCCGCACTTTAATATGTGCGATGTTATGACTGGAGATTAGTAAGCTTATTTTATTTTATTATATTTTATATCTGTTTTTTATTTTTTATTTATATTTATTTATAGACTGTCCTGTTAAGTTCAGAGAGTGTTAAAGAAGTGCAGTCCACATGAAAAGTGAAATATGTTGAAGAGGTAAAGCCACAGATTCGTTTGTTTTATTGTTGTAATCTGTGCTTTAAAATGTATATTTGACATTTATTTAAAGTTTTAAATCAATCTGAAATTGTTTATTATGAAACAGATTGATTTATTGCTTGTATGTATCACATTTTAAATCGCAATATTGAGGGAAAAAAAAATGCTGAACATTTCAACATTAATGTGCCCTAGTTTGCACTTCCATTTAATAATCAGACATAAGGTATGGAAGGCATCAACAATATATACGGTAAGCAATAAGTGACAGATGTTTTTGTTTTTTGTTTTTTTTTTAACCAATTTTGTATTAAATTTTGGTAGATTTGGTAAAAAAATTTGAGAAAAATTGCAGGATTTTGGAAAAAAAATTTGAGTTATTTCAACAACAATTTACAACTGAATGATTTGGTAATTTACACAATGATTCGTGTTTTCACTTTCTCATGAGGGCCAGATCGGATGCTCTGAAGGGCTGGATTTGGGCCCCCGGACCTTGAGTTTGACACATGTGCTTTAAAAACACTAAAGGAACACTAAACTACACTAAATAAAATAAAAGTGCAAACGTTATCCAAAAGATCATTTACACTGTAAACATTTGCGCATTGCATTGTGGGATTATTTAGTCCTGTAGACGGATGCATAGATGTGTTTTACTTCATTTCTCGGGTTTGCCCCTCAAATACTCATTTATGGTGTTTTCACAGGCTGAAATGTTTCAGCAAAACAATGGCGGGTGTTTGTTTTGGTTAGAAACGCTCCAAGACAAGAAGTAACGGGAATATTAGGTGACTTTTAACCATTAGAGCAGACAATGAATAGTGGTGGCCCCCAAAACATACAAAAAGTACTCTAAAAACACTAAAACTACACTAATGAAAAGACTTTAAGCTGCTGGAAAGATCATACTTTAAAAACAGATGTAAAAGGTTGAAAATTGAGACTCATGAGTTTGTTTTTTTTATCTCCACTCTAAACATTTGCACATTGCATTGTGGGATATGTAGTCTGTAGAAGGATGCATAGAAGTGTGTTTACTTCTTTTTCAACATCATTTCTCATGTTTGCCCCTCAAAAATCTGCTTTATGGTGTTTTCACGGACTGAAAGGTGCAGCAAAAACAATGGTAGATGTTTGTTTTGGTGTTCACACGGATACATCCCAATCCATGTCAGGGAATACTGGGAACAAACTAGAAGAAAAATGGCTTCAAGTGAATCACTGTTGTCCTTATTTGGTGAAGAAAACACAAGAAAGCTTTTTGTATTTGTGTGTGTTGTGTGTGTGTGTGTGTTGATGTGTGTGTATATGCTGTATAAAGGCAGTAGAAGCCAACACCTAATAACAGGCCCTGACACACAAACACATTTTTGTGTCCAATGTCAAGATGACCAAGTGTTACTGCTTAACTCTGTGTGTGTGTGGTGTGGTGTGTGTGTGTGTGTGTGTTGGTGTGTGTGCGTGTGTGTGTGTGTGTGTGTGTGTGTGTGTTGACCCAGTTATGGAGCAGAAATGATTACTAGAAGGTTTGAAAACGACACATGGTGTAGCTCAAGTTGGTGTGAGTGTTTCCTTATGTGTGTTGGGTGTGTGAGTGTGAGTGTTGTACAGTTTCAACACTCAGTTGCTCAGTGTAAGTAATGGCTGAAGAATACATAAATGTATGTGACTGCAAAGTAGAGGCCTGGAGAGCCTGCAAGTCCAACAGCAGTGTAAAAACTGTGTCTGCATGGACCTTTTCAGAATAAAAGCATGGAAATTACACTTTAAAAATGTCATATTTTACACGATTACATGCAGAACTAAAAGAAAGTTTAAAACAAAAACAAAAAACCTGAACCTTTAGCTCTATCATTGTGTCAGTTTCATTCAAACCACCCATTAGCTCATGTGTGCTTATAGATGGGGATTATTGATTCTAATGGTTATGATAAACTTTTATTTTCCTCAATAAAAACACACATGCCTGATTTAAATCCTCCTTCTGTTAATCTGCTCAATCAAGCTGAAAAAGGAGGAAATCCAAGCACCAAGTAGGTCAGAGCCTCCTTCTTTCCCAGTGACCAACAACTCACCCATTCCACCAGTTTAACGAAGCCCAGCGGTTCCTTCAGAGGAGACAAATTCAGCCTAAATCCGGTCATCATGGTTGTGCGTCAAAGAGGGTCTTTCTCCAGTTGTTCCCAAACTGCAAACGGAGGATGTGAGTTCAACTGGGAGGGAAAAAGTGGGAGTGACTGGAGAGTGACGTAGTTTTCCAGCTGACACTGCAAAAAGTGGTCAGAGTCCATGGCTTGACTCAGAGTTTTAGAGCAAAGAGGGAAAAACGCAGAGCAGGAGGTGAATGTGGGACATCATGGTGGCACATGTTAGTGTTACATGTTTAGGTTGAATAGGATCAACAAAGGCTGGCTTTTTATTTTTTTAGTGTAGCTCAAAAGGCGTGCGTAAAATGTGCCAAACTCTGCCGTGCGCTGGTCGCGCGTCATGCGCATCTGGAACGATGAAGCTTCACCGCTGTTTGACTCTCTGCTAGGATAAGTTTTGTCTTTTACTAAGGAGCAAAATTTATCAGTTGATTGGATCTTGTTGGGTTCTTTCTTTCTTATTAGAGCATTTTGACCACAGAAGATTTTATACTATGACAGATTCTGAAAGATGCAAGTCTCTAATTTCATTAGAAAAAAAAACATTTTGTTTCTAGCTTTTTTGTTCTTCTGTAATCAGCAGTTGAATAGAGGCACGTTTTACACAAATTGCCAGTTTTGACAAAAAGCTGAGAAAAATGGCTTTTTCTGAAAAATTTGTGACTTTGAAGCATCTTTTTTTTTTTTTTTCTGCTTTAGGGACACCTCAACATTGGTTTCCTTCTATAAAACTATAAAAACAACACTGAGCCTGGCAACATTATTATTATTATGCTATCTATGTCAGCGTTGAATGGATTTCTTACTGTATTTTGACATTCCTCCAAGTCTCTCCCCCGTCATTCTCCACACATCAACTTCCTATTCATCCCAGACATGCCGAGTGTCACCGCTTGCCCCGTTTTTTTTTTTTTTTTTTTTTTCGTTCTCTCACCATTGTGACACACTCAATAGTCCACTTAGCTCCACACAGGCTCTGGTTGCATGTGCACTGCTGTGAACTTCAGCATCAACTCTGATGGCGCCATTTTCTGTCTTGTAAACTCCTTTCCTCTCCCTCTGAGCTTTGCCCATCACGGTGATCTCTCATCCAAAGGTGCGCTGCTGCCACCTACAGGCACTAGTTGGTCACTACATCATTGGACAAGTTAGATATTCACCGGAGAGCTTCGTCACACTGTTCCTAGCACCCCCAGCCGAAAAACACAATTCACGTCTATAGACGTGAATGGCACTCAATGAGTTAAGCGCTTTGAGATGACTTTGTTCTAATTTGCATTAAATAAAGTTGAATTGAATGGCTACTATATTTAACAAGATTCATTATTGTTGTTGTTTTATGATGGCACGTTCTGTCATAAATATCTGGAATTGATTGATATGAAGTGTGATTTTTTTAATGGGTTTTATTTCTCGTTTTGTGAAATAATAAAATAGAAGCCAAATTTGGTTTATTAAATTTGTTGTTTCAGCATGAAATCAACTTTTCAGAGTTTAGAAACAGTTGCTATAGCGCCCCATTTTTGTTAATGTGTTCTCTGGTAGAAAAACAACTAACATCTCCAAATACAGATAGTGGCAACTGCTGGCCCAGGGGCCACATATGGCCCTTCGTCTAATTTTGTGCGGCCCACTGTAGACACATGACTACAAAATTACATTATACATAAACAACAATGCATAATATGAGTCCAAAAACACATATACCTAAAAAAAACCCAACATATATATAAATGTACAAATTGACAACAAAAATCCACAAGACTCCAAAAACACAAAATAAAAAACACAATCACAAAACTCTTTTTTGTTTGTTCCTGTATTAATGCTCAAATTGATCATTATTCTAAGTGCTGACATAAATGTTCGTAATCTGGCCCTCGGATCAGATACAATCACAATTTTGTTGTCGTCATCAAAGCTTTAATTAGTGCTTTATTTTCTAATTACAATCACTTTTGCTTTTCTGATAATCCAAAGTCAAGTGTGTTCTCCGGCACTAAAAGTGCATCTTTGTTTTCTCGTTCTGTTTATTTTTGTCTTAAAAAAAAAAAAAAAAAAACTGGCCACTAGATGGCCCTATCAATAAAAAATAGTATTAAAAAAAGTGACACAAATAAAGACATTATTTCAAACTGACAGGGTGGCATCTTTAATCATTGAGTGGTTGACAATATAGCAAGTAATGTTAAAATTTCAGTTGTGCTGGGAGAAAAGTTGGAACAACCAACATACACAATCGAGTCAAACAAAGAGAGAGGATCACCAACACTTTAGGCTCATTACACAATTACACACAAGACATTCATTCACACAGGACAACATGCGCACACGCACAGTCACACACACACAGATTGAGAGAAGCTGTCAATCACACTAACACTTCAGTCGAGCACTTTTGGATGATCTGCTGCTACAAGAATAGTCTGACACACAAACACCATCCAGCGTGGTATGACCGCATCAGTTTGGAATTCAGGATATTTGCTGCAATATTTCTGGCACTTTTTATTTTTCCTTCTCTGTCATTGAAAATATTTCTTTGAGGTACGAACCAAGACTGTATCAAAATATAAAAATTAAAAGTCGCTATAAGAGAAACCATTTGCTTTAAAAGTTGACAAGCTGTGGGAAGATGGTGACATTACAGGGATTAATCTATAGCTGGGTGGGATAGCCAAGCCAACACTTCTAAAAAGATGGAAATTAGATCGCAAACTATTGAATTAAGAACCGAACACAAGTTGGAACCAATGCTGGGAATATCTTTGGATTAGCCTGTGAATACCATTCCTTGCTCGGGACTTCTTGAAACAAACATTTTGTGTCTTTCCAATTCCTAATAATTCCAGCAAGTTCTTTGTATTAAAAAACAAAAAATAAGGTTTCATCTATTTAGACAAACTTTTTGTCAGGAAATTT
Organism: Gouania willdenowi; assembly: GCF_900634775.1. NCBI lineage: Eukaryota > Metazoa > Chordata > Actinopteri > Blenniiformes > Gobiesocidae > Gouania > Gouania willdenowi. The sequence goes on from NC_041049.1 coordinate 14,102,144, forward strand.
ACTTTGATTTCCTGACATGCTTTAACAATTGCTTTGATGCATCCCTACAAGTTCTGTCATGAGGAAAGCATCAAAGCCTTCACCGATTGCTTTGATGCATCCCTACAAGTTCGTTCATGAAGAAAGCATCAAAGCACCTACTAATTGCTTTGATGTGTCCCTACGCAATTTTTTCATATATATATAAAAAAAAATCAAAGCATCTCCCCTTAGCTTTGATGTGTCCCTACTAGTTCTTTCATGAGGAAAGCATAAAAGCATCTATCGATTGCTTTGATTTGTCCCTATGAGTTTTTTCATAAGGGAAACATCAAAGCATTTACTGATTGCATTGTGTCCCTACAAGTTCTTTCATGAGGAAAGCTTCAAAGCATCTACCAATTGCTTTGATGCGTTACTATGAGTTCTTTCTGGGCTTGGCCAACTTGAGTTCTGTCAAGTATGACATTGTCCCTCTGTTGCTCAATGGTCTCTGGAGAAAAGAGCTTCTACTTCCTGTGATGTCACTATCTCCCAGTTACAACAGAAAACAACAAACTCACAAAAGGCATGAACGAGCACAAATCCCACCTTTTGTTGAATGTTTCTATTGATTTTTCACAATTTAAGGCAGTGACACGAAGGGCAACTTGTTGCCGATAAAATGTATCAGCTGCTTTTTGTTGCCCCAATGAATATAACTTGCACCGCTGTATTATCATCACTGTGACAAGACTGTGGCTGCTTTCAAAATAAAAGGCCAGCAACGCAGAATAAAAGCTTATTCTTCATCACCCCCGTTAATACATTTGCATAAAAGGAAAACTACACACTTTTTCAGACACACACAAATGGCACAACAAACACTAATTTCAAACCAGAACCCACACATATTTCAGCTCATTTATACAAATCTTCATTCCAGTGAAGACAATTTGGGTGACGTATGTAGTTTTTAATAAAATTGTAATTTCTTGGTCACCGTTCAGCATTATCAAAGTCAAATCCAAAACTTACCAAAGGGATCTATCTTTTTTCTCTTTGAATATATTTGACTCAATTTGGCAAAAGATTTAAACATGGCTTCAGGAATGCGAGCCTACTTCCTGTTTGAGTTGTAGATCTGACCTTTATAATGTGAACAGAAGGAAGGAAACGTGTGTGATGCACTAAATCACGTGTGCTGGCGGGTGGAGGAGAGTGTTTACGACTCCAAAGACACTGACCTTAAGTAACCTTTACAAGCAGGAATTACAGAAGTGATCAATTCCTTTGATACGTTTGGCTTCCAGGTTGAAGCATAGTATTATTAACTGGTAGCTGGTGTTTTATTAAGTGCTAATAAGTTTCCCTCCTTCACTAACAGACAAAAGCTACGTGTATGCAGACATGTAAGGTTTTCTGTACAGGATGCGTGCGGAGTATCGCCAGTTTGGCTTCAAACCGACTTCATTCAGAGACGAGCAGCCAATCACCTTCCAGCTTCATGTCACACTGATCGTTCCCCGACAGCTTTACACTGAATAATCATCAAGAGGATGTTTTATTTTACATTTTTCATAATATTCAAAATTCTTTGTTTCTCACTTCGAGGAAATGTAATGAGATGCTTTTCGGGCACGTTTAGGATTGTTGGGCTTTGGGGGCGGAGTTTATCAGCAGTGCACACAGCCTCCATTACCTCGGCTCGTGCTGGATGCCAAAAAAGTGAAGGGGTGGAAAAAAAAAGGGAGGGGAGGAGGTGTGATGTTTTGGGGTATAGAGACTTTCACTCAGTGCAGCTCTTGGATCTCACTCTCTTTGACCTTGGCATTGTCTCTGATTTCATCAAACGTGTACGTCTTCACTATCTTCCCGTTCTGAAAGACTGTGTGCAACAAGTCCTGGAAAGACACGGGAAAAACAAGCAGGAAGAGGAGGAAAGGTTGAACAAACAGATACAATGAAGAAGACGAGTGTTAAAGAGGGCTGTGACGGTAACTTACCACCCCGTACTCTTCCATCTCCCCCTTGCCCTCCTCCAGGGTGACAAAGTCTCCACTCTGAGTCCGGTGCAGAGAGAGGCGGCCCTTCTTAGACCTCTTGTTGGGATCAGCCACCGGGTCTTTGAACATTCACCTGAACCACAGTACAGCAAAGTTACACACATGATTAATATGATCCACAGACAAACCTCGTAATGTTTAGTTATAATTTAAGCCTCCTATTAACACCTTTTACCCTTGGGGTCAATCTGACCCCAGGGATATTTGCCTCCAGAAAATGGTTTTCAGAAAATCGTTGACCAACTTTTTGTGTCAGACTCTTTGTTCATTTGTTGAACACATAAATAACCCATTGATAATGAATGTTCTCTAGCGCCACCATCAGGCCAAACTTTTTAACTAGAATTTATTTATCTTGAATAGTTTTCATCCAAATCTTCTCAAATTTAGTGACAACACTAATGACCACAATAGAATGAACCCTATTGGTTGTGGTGGTGATATGACCTTTGCTACAGCTCCACCATATTTTCTAATTTGGGGTGCACATCCATAACCACCTCTTTCCTCTCATAAACATATGTATTTACTTATTTTTATCTCCTTTTTGTAACACATTTGTGGTTATTCACTATAAAGTTTCACTCACCTCTCCTCTTTCGTTATCTGGGCTCAGGACCGACAATGGAAGAGTTGGAGGTTTTTTTACTCTTTGTTTGTTTTTGTTTATGGCTTTTTGTTGTTGTTTGATTTTAATAAAAGGCTGCCATGCAAGCTTTTATACATTTGCTGCTCCCTATTTGCATGAACTACCCTGCCCTCCACAGCATAGCAAATATCAGTTCTACTTTGGCAGGTGTGAGTAGTTGGTCAAACATACACACACACATTCATGCCCATGGTGTGGGAAAGTTCTCATGGGAATATTGTCCAACCACCCTCATATTTAGAATGATAAACATTGAATGGGGTCAAATTGACCCTGAGGATCTTAGGAGGGTTAAATAATCCCAACTTTGATTTTATTTTCTAAACATGAGGACTTTCCACTAAGATTTACAGGAGTTAGTCTTCTGTGATTAATGTGGATCAAAGGAACATGAAGATGCCACAAATGAACATCTGAAGTCCCACTTCCTGCTGCTGCTGCTTCTCACCCCGAGTCCATTGGTGACCACGTAGCTGCATTTGAAGGAGCAGTTCAGCAGATCTCTGGTGAGTTTCTGCAGCAGAGCTCCACCTGATCCAAATGCAATGTTCTCAATGGACCATCTGTGTTCCTTCATACCCTCCACAATCTGAAAAATCAAACAAATAAACACATTAAAACACCAGAACAAACAAAGTTGTTGCAGTGGTTCAAACCTCTTGCAGTGTGTTGATATCCACTCCATCTCCTTGAATAACTCTGATGTAAGGAGGAAGAACCTTGAAACCTTGGGAGTTTTCTTCTGCTGAAAACTTTTTACCCAGAATCTCCAGCACCTTACAGCAGCAGCAGAGGAAGAAGGAAGTAGGTTGTTTGATAAGAATCATGGAGGTGATGGGCTTGCTTTCACTACGTTGCCTTTTATCCTGTACCTTTAAAACCGTGTCCAATGGGTTTCCAGAGTCAGGTCGGACCACCAGCGGAGCATCGCTGCTGCGAGTCTCTATCAACCCTCTCAGGTCTTCTCCCCAGATCTTCTCACAGGCGTTGTAGATGTCGTAGCTGTCGCTGACTATGGACACGGGCACATTGGGGAATTGCTTGATGATGTGCTCGAAAGCATCTTTTTCATGGTCTTTGCCCCACGCTGTGATGGTGCTGATGAGAGAAGGCCACAGCAGAGATGACTTTAACATAAACAAAAAATAGGAATTTGAAAAACACTTCAGTTCAGCACAATGAAGCTGAGCATTAATGTAATATAAATGAAATTAAAAATAAAACCCATTTGCCTGTGACAATGCTGCAGACCAACCAGCAGTGGGCAGTGCAGTTCAGTTTAGACTTAAATGAATGAACCAGATCCTGTGGGACCAAGAGCTGCTGTGAAATGTTCATCAGTCAGTTTATATTTCAGAGAGATGGAAACTGTGGAAGAAAAGTGATGAATGTGGTGTTTGATGGTTTCTTGATTCACTTGGTTTGAAATGTTGAAAAGTGGTTGGTGTTTGTTCTGACATCTCATCTCTGCTATTAATGCTGCTCTTTAATAAAGCATTTCAGATCCTCTTGGTTCAGAGGAACATCTGATCATTTTCACAGTCAGGAAGAAGAACAATTTTTATCAGCAATTAAAAAAAAGATACACGCACCAGATTCCAGTTGGGAATATTGCAAATTAGGGATCTGTCTACTTACATTAATATAAATACATTATAAAATGTATTAATATACATTAATAAATACTTTGTTTTCAATCCGATACGATTTGGTTATGGTGGTCTTGAGTATTTCCGGATACCGCCTTTACACTGAAATCAAAACGGAAATTTACAGCCACTCCTCACCACGAGGTATCTGAAAAAAGGGTGTAATTACATAACCGTTGTTATGGCAACACCCGCCCCATCCATGAGACAGGGAGGAGGGTTCTCTGGAGCAGCAGTAAGTAGAGAATGGAGTGACCATGCAGAAGGAGAGCAGTGTGTGTGTGTGTGTGTGTGTGTGTGTGTGTGTGTGTGTGCGTGTGTCCAGGATAAATGGATCAGTGCTACAAAATAGAAGCATGTGAGATACGTGCGCGTCAGAGCAGCGTCCAATCAGAGGTCGCCCCCACCTCCAGCATCACAAGCCAATGACAAAATAAAACGGCACCACAGCTCATAATAATAATAAATGCATTGGATTTTATATTGCGCTTTATCATAGACACGCAAAGCGCTTTACAGAATGAAGGCATTATTCTTTCACTCCACACACAGTGGTGGTAAGCTACTATTGTAGCCACAGCTGGCCTGAGGCAGACTGACAGAAGCGAGGCTGTTATAGTGTGCCATCGGCCCCTCGGACCACCACCAACACTCACTCACTCCATTCATACTATATAATAATGTGGGTGAAGTGCCTTGCCCAGAGACACAATGACAGATGCCACTGAAGCGACTGTCCCCCTCATTAGAGCGAGGATAGACCAGCTGGAGAATAAACCACCTCCAACCTCTGCTCGAGGCTGAATCAACTCCTACAAACTCTTATAAAACCTGCACATCTCACACACTGCAGCACCATTTCAGCTCAAAACCAAATCACAATTTTTTACTTTGAAAACTCGATTTTTGATTTCTCCCTTTAATAATAATAATTATAATAAAATTAAAAAAAGACACTGGATTAAATTATTGCAAGTACTTTCTTTTAATTGAAAAAGAAACACAAATGTCCATATTGAGAATAAAGTACAACAGCAAAGCTTTTACAAAGAATGTTAAATCCCCTGTGGGTTTAATAAAATAACAACCTGCCCAAGCAAAAATGAATCCCTCTGCATTTTAAAAAGACAACGTGGCATTAGGAAAAAAAATTAATTTAAATTCACATTTAAAAAAGAAAAGGTTGTAGCGGGGTTCTATCACGGTAAACATGCGTTTGAAATTTGTTTTTCAACAGTTTGTAAAGGGAGAGACACTCTTGCTGTGATTACACATGTTTAACCGGCAAAATGATTTTCCTATTATGCCTTTTTATCTGATTTTGATTGATATCGATTAATCGTGCAGCCTTACTTTGAGCTGAACTAAGACCGACTAAGGATGAGGGTTACAGGAGCTGGCAACGAGGCCTGGCTTCCATCCAGCTCGTCTCACCTGAGGCATGAATGGAGATGAATGCGTGTCTTTACACTTGAAGATGTGAAAGAATGACCTTTGTGAATAATTAACGCTGCACGCAATAAAAAAATAGGCAGCAACATTACTAGAGCCTGGTTCAGGTTTCCAACTGACAGACTTACATCACACATACAAACACTATACCTGTATGTAATGCACAAACATTAATCATAATATGTTTATACTGTATATACACAGTATCAATAAAAATAATACTGACCAACCTGATGTAGGCATCATAGAGATTTATATCCAAGTTTTACTTCATGTTTGATGATAAAACCATGTTTGTGGTGTGTGTGTGTGTGTGTGGTGTGTGTGTGTGTGTGTGTGTGTGGTGGTGTGGTTTGTGAGTATTAGTGGGGTGTGGGTGTGTGGTGGTGTGTTGTGTGTGTGGTGTGTGTGTGTGTGTGTGTGTGGTGTGTGTGTGTGTTACCTGTGCTCAGCAGCAGGCACAGAATATCCAGGCACGGGGTCTTTGGTGCCGTAATATTTCTTAATGACGCTGATGCCACGACCGTGTCGGTGCCCTTGAAGTTGACCAGATGTGCAGAAGCCACCGATACCAGCAGTCTGTGAACACGGAGGGAAAGAACACGTTAAGAGCAGTGGCGGTCATTTAGACAGAAATGTTTTATTTCATTATCAGCCTTCAAAGTTCAGCTTAGTTTAGGTTATCATTTTTAGTTGGCGTAGTCTTGTTAAAGTGTAACTCAGACATGGGCAACTGACAGCCACATGTTGCCCTGGTTTTTTCATTTTGTGCAGCCTCCACAGAAAAAAACTCACAAGAAGGAACCAAAAAAAAAAAAAAAAAAAAAACAGAAAAATGTACTAAAGAACTTATAAAATACAGAAAAAAACCTCACAATTTACTCCAAAAAACGGACAACATGAGCGAAAAATGTTTACAAAATCACAATAAAAATACAAAAAATGATGCCAAAAAAATTGATTCCAAAAAACACAAAATATCAACACAAATAACATGCAAAAAATACAAAACCACAACAAAAATACACAGAAGAAAACAACCAGAAAAACAGCAAAGAGGAAATATACTAAATTACTCAAAAAACACAAAATGACTACAAAATTAACAGGAAAAAATATTGGTCTCCGCGTGATAAATGCTGCCTAGCTCTGGTTTAAGTACTCGACTAAGATTAAGATGATTTAGTCAACTAAATCATCAAATGTCTTCTCACACTTACTTCCGAACTTATTCATTCTTCAAAATTAACAAACAAGTTTATAACTTAATTCTCTTAAATTTTTCCTTTAAAATTTAAAAAAAAAAAAATAAAACTGCAACCGCAACTTTACTCCTGCAGAACAATTTGAAAGGTCCTTGATTTCTATTCTTGTGTTAAAGTGATGATTCTATGGCTTGGTATCTGATAGGTGGGCACTGAAGTAGCACTAGCGCTGTGTAGTGATAGAGGAGTATTTATTACATAGGTGCAGACATTAGTGTGGTTGTGATTCCTACCTCTTGCGAGGACACGCCCCCTATAGCCAAAGTCGTTGCAGTTTATACTCCAGTCCCTTCAGGTTCCCAGAAGTCCTCTTGGAGGTACTTGGCCAGGATCTTCTTTTGCTCTCTTGAGTTTGTTGCAACAGTGATGGATACCAGATCTGGACTAAGATGGTCTGAGGAATAAAGACAAGATCACATCTGTTTTACTTGGTGTTTATGAGTACTTGTACAGTGCCCGTTGGAAGTATGTATTCATATAGTGGGAGCTAAATTATGGCTAAATGTACATCCAACCTTCAAACACATACTCAAAGAGGTGCATACACATACTCCGTCACAGGTTGTTGAAACGCGTGTGTAGAGAAAAAAAAAGGGACCCGCTGGAACTATTTGAACTTCCGGGAACTCTTCTGTTGTCGCAACTCTCTCTCTAAATGGCTCTGTGTACGTTAGCATGTATATCCAAGTTGCGCATTTGGTTGTATAGCACGTGGTGAAAATATCAGCGTTTATAATGCCGTTAGCTTTCAACACAGTCGCGGTATTTGCCCGTCAATAACTGCCGGGTGCCGTACATCCTCTAAACAGCGAACGGTCAAACAAAAAATGAAAATAAACGTTTTGAAACGTAATCACCAAATAAGGAACAGTCAAAAAGTAAGTATCCTCAAAAGAGAAGTCCACAGGAGCATAAAACTTGAGAAAGAGCCTTAAACTATCTTCCTCTCTCTCACTCGTTTGCCTGCGCGCAGGTCTGGTGCTATTCCAGGTCTTCAGCGAGTGATTGGCTCTGGCACGTGACTCTAGCTCGCCACTGTGATTGGCTCTGGCACGCACTGGAGCGTTGCTGTGCAGTGAAATAGAATAAATGGTGCGTTAGCGCCCCCTCACACTGAGGTCAAAAGCTGAATAGGTTTCATTTGGGTAAACAGGAATGTGCCATCCGGGCGAAATAAGGCTTAACGCACTTTCTTGTTTATTAGGTGGATTTTGAACTTTCTATTATTGTTTGTCTATTGCCAAATAAAAATCAGCATTCTCTCTTGGAAATCAATTTAATGCCAGGGTGTTTTCAGAAGGCAAAGTTAAGTTTTTCATTTTCCAAAGAGTTGAAAGGGAGCCAATGAAAGGAATGTTTTCCAGCCGCTTAAAGTGCGGTCGGCTGGTAAAAAAGAATCCAAAAAGACAACAGACAGAGAGGATCAAAGCAGGCAGCTTGTTCACACAGGACAAAGTACATTCCTGGATGCTTCATGTCCGAAAACAACAGGATCACCAGAAGACAAACACAGCACGTGGGAAACGTGACATAGGGACACAGCTTTGTGCTTTCATCAAGTTATATATATATATATATATATATATATATATATATATATATATATATATATATATATATATATATATATATATATATTTACCTAAAGACAACCCTTTGAATCACAATGACAGATCTACTGATGAAGACACACAAAAACCCAACATCAGAAACATCTTCACCCCTTTTTCAAATATATCCATCTGTTCCAATCTACCCATTATCTATAATTCTCATTCCTAATTTCACCCACATACAGCTCTTTCTTTTCTCTTTTTCTTTCTATTATTCTGTTTTTAATGTATTGCACTGTTTTTATTATTTCTATTTTTCTTGTAAAGTGTCCTTTGGTGGCCTGAAAGGCACTTTTAAATCAAATGAATTATTATAAGGTGACCTCATAATCCTCACTGCACACAATGTAACAACGGTTATCTGAGGGTGTTTGCGTGATAATTCAGGAATGACAGCAGAGTTAGGTCCTGCGTGCGAAGCCTCATTAGCAGCAGATAGAAGCATGTGTGACTAAAACAAAAAGCTCTAGGGTGAAAGGGTTGTTTCCTTTCCCCTACAGACTTTAAAAAGATAACTTTGGTTATCCCATTTGGATTTGAGCCTTCACTAAGTTTCCACCCTCACATGCCTCACCATAACTAACCCACAATGTGGGCTCATGTGACTGCCAGTACAAGCCGAGGCCCAACAACCACACCCACCTTCACCTTGAATAGAGTGGCAATTGTTGTCTGTGTGGACAATAATGTGTATTTGCAAAATTGGTTAATCAAAACAGCCACAAAGGAACGTATCCACAGTTTAAAAAGCTTTATTATTAATTAGAATTTATTTTTTGGATCGTGACCCCATTTTGAGGACAAGACTACAGATTATTGCTGTAAAATGATTGACGAAATAATGCATAGTAAAATGTGCAGTTTCAAAATGGAGACAGTGAAGCCAGAGACTGTTGAAAAGATGCTTTGTAGTATTCCAACTCAACTTTATGTATATCACAAATTACAACAAAGTCATCTCAGTGCGCTTTAACAAAATATAAAGTCCATAGTAAGAAAAAGAACCCACATGAACAAGCATTTAGCGACAGTGGAAAAAAAACACTCCCTCTATTTTATATGATAAAATCACCAGTGGAACCTGGTTCAGAGGTGGCAACCATCCGCTTACACTGGTATTACACTGCATATAGAAAGGGCCACTCCACCAAATACAGCTTTGGCCTATAGGACAGAAGAATGGCTCACAAGTATCGATGAAAGAAAGTGAGTGGGAACTGTGCCTCTGGACTGTACAAGTCTTATGGTTTCTCACAAAAAGCACTTTCATGGATGAATAGCTACAGTATCTTTCTAACTACAGGTTTTCTTCAATGGAAGCGTATCCAATATAGCAACATCATCGTGCGGAATGCCACAAGGAAGCTGTATGGGCCCACTTCTATTTTAATTTTCAACAATTTTCCGCTATTTATTAGAAATTCCAAAGCTGTAATGTATGCTGATGATGTCACATTATATTCTTCAGCCCTCTCAATATCTGAACCAAACAACACTCTACAAAATGAGCTAAACACGGCTGAGAAATGGGTAAAAATTTACAAATTGATGCTTAACATTTATAAAACCAAATGCTAACCAAAATGCTCTATCTGGTATTACTGCACTTCATCTGACACTAGAGAAGTAGAAGTAAAATTGTTGGGCATCAGATTAGACCAGCTGTTGTCTTGGGAAGATCAAATTAACCACATTTCTTCATGATGGGAAAAGGCATTGCTATGGAAAAAAATGCTGTGATTATTATTATTATTGTCATCCTGCTGTATTGAAAGAGTTGTCCAAAGTACTGTTTTAACACACCTACACTACGGTCCAGTTGTGTGGTCAAACTCTGCTCAGAAAATCTGAACAACCTACAGATAGCGCAGAATAGAGCGGCTCGAGTGGTGCTGCGCTGGTCTTATCGCACTCGTGAAAGAAATTCTAAAGGTCTTGGTTAATGATAGAGGATAAATTACAAGCAAGTTTGTTGATGTTTATGCATCAAATAATAATGAAAAAAGAACCCAGATTTTTTTCATGATGAACTCATACAGTGGGTTTTGCCACACGCACGAGACGTGTCAAGTAACATCAGGAAAGCTCGTTGTCCCAAAGCCGAAAAGTGAGAACTGTTATCCGTAGAGGAGCTACTGCTTGGAATTCATGTCTGACTACCATTATTACAACAAAAAACAAAGTGTCCTTTAAGAAGAAAACTTTAAAGTGAATTCTCATCAAGATTAAGTGCACATTTAATATTTTTATTGTTTGTAATGTGTATAATACTGTATGCATTATATATGTCAACAAGATGGCATGCCATTACAAATGTAAATATTTAACATATGATTGTATTTTGACTTTTAAAAAAAAATAAAATAAAAAATTGTACTGAAATGTAAATTTTACTTTGTATGGACCCCAGGAAGACTAGCAACCACCTCATGGAAGCTAATGGGGATCCAAATAAAGAATAAGGAATTTCTGGCTACCCTGAAATTAATTTTTTTGTTCTAGAATTAGTTTTTGATCAAGTTTGTTATACTGTATTACAAATTAAAAGTAGCCAGTATTAGGAACAAGTTGTGCTAGCTCAGATATTTTTATACTGCATTTATTATTAACTAGTGAAAGTATAAAATACAGCTGTTTAATGTTGGGTGTTGTTTTAATTTGTAAAAGAATCAAAATAAAAAAAATAATAATAATTTCTTCAATGTATATATATATATATATATATATATATATATATATATATATATATATATATATATTATTATATATATATCTTTATCAATTACTAGCCACTTTAGGTGACCCCATGTAAACTCCAGGCAACCCCACATGGGGTTCCTATACCAAGGTTGAAAAACACTTAACATAACCACACCTAGTGTGTCTCAAAAAAGGCTTCATGCACAATAACAAAGAAGACTGTGTGTGTACAGTATACACACACACACACACACACACACTCAGCAAGGCCTGTCTGACAGTGTATAAAAAAACCTAAAAATAAGGACATCAAAAAAGAGGGAGGGAACAAATCCAAACCTGGCAGAAAGAGAGAGAGAGAGAGAGAGAGAGAGAGAGAGAGAATGATGACAAAAAGAAGAGAAATAGTGTGACGGGACACGGATGAAGGAGGAAATGGAGTTTGACCTAATGCCGCAGCACAAGGACACCAGGACCAATGCTAAAGCTAAATTTAAACCAGCCATGAAGAATGGCCCTGTGTGCACGGATGCGTGTGTGTGTGTGTGTGTGGGTGGTGTGTGTGAGCAGCACATGTGTCTGCGTAGAAATCTATGAGAGCAGTGTGTGACAGATTGTAATGGGATGACACAGCAGAATTGAATAGAAAATCTCTTTATGTAAATGCTAAACAATGTCAGTTCTGTCAAGTGAAGATTTTACAGGAATTGCTGGATTCGTACTCCGTCACAGACGTCACGCACATGTTTCTGAATGGAAACATCACTGTGAAACAAAAACTAATGTCAAGACTCATTACAAAATAATTCCAAAATGTCTAAATATATTGATGTTAAATTCATTAAAGAAAAAATTACATATTTTGCCTCCATTGTCTTAAAATCTATTATTTCCCTTCCAAACAAACAGAAGTATTTGCAGTCATATGATATTCATTATTTAATTTATTTAAAAAGGTTTAAAACGAGTTATTTGTGTGTAATACTGGTGTAGCGTGAAACCCTGTCAACCAATTTAATATCCATTTCAATTTGTTTTTAGTGACCTTACTGTTTGAGTAATATAACATCTTATTTCATAGCTTGACAGGTTTTTGAGGGTTTCAAAAATAGTTTTTTAAAAACCTAATATACAAATGCTCCGAGGTCTGCGTGGTCAATATGAAACAATGTCTTAGCACAGAGTTCTAAAACTGTGTTTTATGTTATCAAACCAAAGACATTTTAGAAGGAATATTGATGCATTATCTCATTGAAAGTTAAAACTATTTCAGGGGAAAGCAAAAGTGACACAAACTATTATGTAAATACATAAGAGAAGTTAACTTCAGAGCAGGTGCTGTGCTGGTGACCTCTGGCTCTGATCAAACAGACTCACCTCCACCCAGTTGGTGAGCCAGTAGCATTCTGGGTCTGTGCTCTCCACTGTGAACAAACATTGCCTCGAGGTATGACGCTCCCTTCTGGCACAGCCTTGATTTCAATAGGCAGGTGTCCGTCGTACTTCTGTAAATACAAAGACATGCAGACAATCCTTTGATTATTCTGACCTCATCTCAAACAGCTTCTTTGATATTGTACAAAGCCTTTTTTTTTAGGATGCTGCGGCTTAAAGCTTTAATGCAATGGCTTGAAGAATGTGATCCAATGATATATCTATAATATCCAGGTCAACATTAGGTTCATTAAAATGAAGTTGATCAAAGCTTAAACAATAAACCTGCTTAGATTCAATAACCCACTGATCCCTTAGGGAAATTGGGTGACATTAATGCTCCTCCCACATATCTTTATATGACTTAAAGGGGACATATCATGCTAAATCCACTTGTTTTAGCCCTTAAATGCATTTTGTTGTATATTTAGAGTGTTAGAAGTACAGAAAAGTTCAAATGAGTCTCTTCAGGTGCTCCGTATATCTTTATATTCTGTTTTGCTCATTTTTCAATCTGTTTCGATTTTTCTATTCTCTATTACTTTTTTGAACTATTACATCACAGTATTTGCAGCGGAACTGCCAAATTAGTCATCAACTCCAGGTCCAACACTTCGAGCAATCCGCCATTTTTATTTCTCGCTTTTATTTTGTAGTATAAGCTCAAGATGCCGAAGTTACGAGAGGATAAGTCAAAATGTTTGGTTGTTGGATGTAGTAACCCACACGCTTCATTACACCGTCTCCCAGCATCAGAACCTTTTCAAAGTGCCTGGTTGAGTTTTATTTTTCACGGAAATGTACCCACATCTGTGGGTAAGGTCATTTTTGTGTGCGACGAAGCACTTCAAGGATGACTGCTTCATCAACCTCCACCAGTATAAAGAAGGATTTGCCGAAAGACTTTGTCTGATTGAGGGTTCAATTCCTTCTATCTTTGGAGACGATGAACAGAGCACTTCGTAAGCTGTAAATAACGCTAAAAAGTGTGATGAGACGTCCCTGTCATTGTTTTGTTAGCATTAGCAGTTGCATCGTCTTCATATGTTAGCGCTGTGTGCTCGTTTTAGATCCTTGATGATATGGCCTACATGATTTAATTTAAGTCTAAAGTTTTCATAGTCATTTCATTTTGCCGTTTTTGTCTTTGAAAAGACTATTAAAATGTTTCGTGACGTTAGCTTGGTGCTAGTGTTAGCTCACTTGTTAGGGTTCTGCAGGTTCATCATCTTTATTTTCATCTCGCTCCGCTGGGTCCGACTCTGGCTCAAACATGTAAGGCTGGATGGACAAGTCTTCTGTTGTTGACATTTTGTAAATAACCTCTGAATAAAAAGTTTATGCGCAGCTACATAGCCAACTACAAAAATGGCCGAGCAGGGTGGAGTTGAACCGAGTGTCACCTGAAGAGGGGGCGGGGTATGGAGTGTCTCATTTGCATTTAAAGAGACAGCACCAAAACGAGTTGCTCTCAGAAGCACATCAGAAAAGGGGTTGAAAAGGGGCCTGTGGAGCTATAATAATGAGGAATTCAGACCCAAGCATTGCAGTTCCGCTTTATATAGACCACAACTGTATGATTTATATGTAAAAAGGAAGGATTTAAAACATGATAGTCCCCTTTAAATATTTAAAAAGGAGCAGTCAGAATAATCCATGTCAGTTCAACTTGTATTACATGTTGTTTACTTATGTTTTCTTGTATTATTATTATTGATTTTGTTTCCTCAAAGGAGTTAAAATTAATTTTCTGAAAAAAAAGAAGAAAGAATTAAATAAATAAATATTTCTTCTAAAAATGAAATTTTTAAAATAATGTGGAAAACACAGAATTTGGAAAAAATGAAGCAAATTAAATTAATAAAATTGATTTTATAGGTCCCTACTGATACAAACCAGCCTTTAAAGTCCGCGTAAAGCCGGAATGAATGTGTATGAGTTACTGAGCCACAGTTGAAAGATGATAAAAGCTAGCTCCGTAATTAAATTCTAAATGGCTGAATGGCTTTTTACATGTTTTTAAGGAATACATTTATGACCTATTTAATATGTTTGAATTTGCTTTACATGGACTTTAAGTAAACTTTCCATAATCTATTCACAATCACAAATGTTGAAAACTACATTAGCATGCTTAATACAAGCCTCGTGTGCGTCTGCTGCTATATTACGTGTCAGAGCAGTAGCTGACTCAACAATGTAGTAAGAGATGATAGCTGGAGGACTATTAGTTCTTACTTGTGCCAAAGACAAGGCTTTGTTCGTTCACGCTCTCTCCAAGGTGCTGAAACAGTGTCTTAATAAGCACAATTTACGTCTTAACGTAAAGTCAACCTATAGCAACCACTTGGCTACTTCAACTCTAATTTTGACGGGAAAACAAAAGATGCAAAAAGGATGTGTTCAGACACACTTAAAACGACTCGTCATCTTCAGTGTTTCACTTGTTGTTCAGTCATTGGCAAACCCAACTCTTTAAGACAGAATGATACAGAAAAGTGCAGAGTTATAGCTTATTAAGAGTCAACTTTTCCAGCACTTTCAAGATAAAATGTAAACTTTTTCAAGGAAGCCGAAGATTTAAATAGACTCAATATATATATATATATATTGTCAAATAACCCTGCCCGTTTACCTTCATTTCTGTTTTACTGTTGCAGAAATGAAAACCCAATTTACATACCAAAGGAACAATCCTCTATGAATGATAAATAAACAATAACTTTATATTCATTGAATCTTTAATTTCAAACCTGTAACAAACATGTAACGTATTTTTCGGACTATAAGGCGCACCAGATTATAAGGCGCACTATCAATGAATGGGTCTGACCGGGTCTATTTTTATATATAAGGCGCACCGGACTATAAGGCGCGCGGGTTTGTTGGTTATTATTACTCATATAGCTCATTAAGCGAAACAAAATAGTCAGATAAGTTAAACCTTTATTCAACGCATTAATAATAATCTCAACATCATTCAGGTTTAACACATAAAATATAGAACATTACACTCACTTTTCAGTTCAGTATGTTGAAGCACAGTACTGGTACATATCACTCCACGAGGCGTCTGACTACGGCAGCCCTGAAGCGCCAAAATCCATCAAGTGGTGCAGCTTCATAGTTTACAAAGTTCTACTAAAACATTTTGACATATAATTTCATACATAAGGCGCACCTGATTATAAGGCGCACTGTCGATTTTGAGAAAATTAAAGGAGTCTTATAGTCCGAAAAATACGGTACATTCAATGTACTTAACGTGAAAACAATGCAAAGTTATAACCAATGTACATTTGGCAAACATTTAAACAAAATGTAATTTAATACAAGTGCAAATAATGCCCATTTATCAAAGATGAATAAAATAAATTCACATGCTTCACTATAACTAATAATTCACAGCAAAATAAATTCAATAAGCAAAGGGAATAGTGCAATTAATCATTTTTTGGTCAAAAAACAAATTTAACCATCTGTAACAATAAACATACTGTAAAGATAAAATAGCACTTTTTTTAGTTATAACATATGAAAATTAACTTGCACATTAATCAAACATTTAAAAAAATGAATATAAATCTTTCAAGTGCAAATAATGCCCACTTAACAAATAAAATCTACATTCACACAATAATTCAGGCTACTGCTATACATTTCAACGGGAAAACATACTGTGTAGGGACAATAACACTTTTCTTAGCATTTAGATAAAATGAATGCATTTATCTATGGCCAATTTATGAACAAAACCAACATAATCCTGACTTTGGTTAACAATGACCGACTGTTTCAATCTTAGGGAAACTCCTTCACTCCTTAATCGTACTGTATCTCCTAACTGACTCACCACAGTCTCAAGAGACCTCTTTTTTTTTTCTTTGACCTGACCTATGCTTTTATGGTCTTGATGTTTCCTACCCAAAAAAAGGGGATAACAAATTAATGGTTACTGAGACAACGCAACACATAAGCAAAATGACCATCTATCAGGTTTATAGCAACATGACTATACCTATGCTATACTCGTATTACTAATCAGAAGCTCTACATGTAGACACTACTTCATAATTCTTATTTCTCTCTCTCTCAGACTAACACACAGAGTACATTTTATCCTCCATGGTATTGTAGCTGTTAATTATTTTATTTCTGTCATTAATGATTGTGTTGAGAACACCCTGACCTTTCTGTGAGCACAAAGAGATGCTGTTTTACTGTTTTTCTGGAATGTTTGAGACTGACTTCTTTGTTTTCTCCAGGGGTTTTCAATAGGTTTGAGTGAGATCTTTACGAATCAGGTTTCTCTCTTTGGTGTGAGTCATTCAAGGCAACGAAAACGTGTTTGTCGATTACTAACTTTGCCCTTGGCACGGCAAAAACGGCTATTTATGCCAAGTAGAAAGTAAAAAAAAAAAGAAGATGCTGCGGATATGGATGCTAAACTGTTGATGGTGAAGAGGATCAGGGCCAGGCTAGCGATGGATTTCAGCTTCTTCAGAGCTAATCAAGATCTTGAGCAGTTTCAAGCAGTGTGGGCACATAATGGGCTGCTCTGCCCTGCGCAAAATAACCTATTAGTGTTTGGAGATTTATTGAAACTAATATGAGTATTTTCATGATGTAAACTGTTTTCACACAGAATGAAAAATGTTCAATAAATGTTTTGTTTAAAATCTCTCTGTCTGTCACACACAGTTTGTTTACGACCAAACACTCCGAAGAGTGCTGCATCTCAGCTCTGAATGAGCTCTGAAAAGTCCGGAGACCTGAGCAGATGCCAAAGCCGGCAAATTTTCCAAAATAAAACAATGTTTTAACAGTTCAGAAAAATGACAATTTGCGTTTGTTCATAAGGTTACAGAGTTTTATATCACATACATCGTATACTTCGCACATTCACCACTAACTTTGTTTGCAGCGGGAATTCCTTTGTGTAGGCACCCTAGCTGACGGCTAAGCCCTCCGGGCACATATAAAGGCATATTTTTTCCACATCAACTTGTTTTATTTTTTTTGTTAAATTATGACACTGGCCATCAAACAGTAAATCCAGCACAGTGTTCAAATTTCAAACCTTGAAAACGCTATATTGAAAATCAAGTATTTTCCAGACTTTCGAGGCTCTGTACGAACTTGGACGGTACATCTTCTCATTGGAAAAAATCCTAAGGCATACCACCAATCAAAAATCTATAAAAAAGAATTAACTTTGTAGCCTATATTAATAATATATTGTCATTCTTATGTGTTTTTAATAAAAATCAAATGAACAACAGCAAATAAAACTATTTGCTGGGATTTCTTCATTCTTATCAAAGTGTCTTGAATACAAATACAAAACAAAACAAAACAAAATACAAATACAAATACAAATACAAATACAAAACAAAACATGATTAGAATTACAACTATAGTTTATTCTGTTAAATATTGTTTGGTTTTATATGTGTTTTTTTTTTTTAAATTTTATGTTACATTTATTTAATATATATATATATATATATATATATATATATATATATATATATATATATATAAATATATTATTATTAATAAATAGATTTTTACAACAAAATTTTGTTCTGTGTTGTTCTAGACCAATTAGGTGAAATAAAATAACTTCCAATGACACACCTGACCATTTCTACAGTGATTAAAAACCCTTGCTTTAAAAACCCATTCATTTAATCATTTTGTTTTTTTCTTCTTTATTTTTAACCACTTACAAACATGATAAACAGTGGATTATGTGAGGGCACTGGAATCACCTCCTTACCTCCAAAATGTACGTCCAGCCTTTCTCGTTAAAAACATCATCCTGGAAGTGTTCTCTGTAAACCTCCTTTGCCTCCTGAATCTTCTCTGGAGTCACGACTTTTCCTAGGAAAGAAAGGAAAGGGAAGGAAAGGAAAGGGAATGTTAGGCATTATAAGAGAGTGGAAACAGCAGAGATTAAAGTAGAAAAACGACCCGGGAAGAAGCTGCTCTGACGTCCCCTGTAACTCACTGTAACTCGATTACATGGGTCCGGCGGGTGTAGTAAACATGTTTTTGTCGACACAAACGTACGTGACATTATTAACTTTTTGTTAAATGAATTTTGAGACCAAGGGAACTACTGAAAACCAAGAAGCCACAATACAGTAGGGAAGTATGATCATTTGTACGTGTAAGTGGAATGTGACGGGAGAAAGTCTGGGAAGAGGAAAACTGGCTGTTGTTGCACCATGTTAATATTTGCAGGACAGGGAAAACATTGTCCTCTATTGCAGTGGTTCTCAACCCTTTCAGCCTGTGACCCCAAAATAAAGGTTCCAGAGACCCCCACTGTACCTGAAGGTGGTTGAACACAGACATAAACATTGAAGAACAGTCATGTGGAGACAGGGCCATCTGTGGGGGAGAATAAAGGGGAGAGCTTTTTGGGGCCCATCCATAATTTGAATAATATCCACTGTTATCCAGAATTGTATTATTATTATTTGGGCCATGGTATATAGTCATCTTAATGATGTAAATCCTTGTTTTCATCTGAAATAAAATGGGTTAAAAGTGACCAAAAATGGTGGAAAAGGTGGTGATATGGGGTTTTAAAAACCACAGACATTGGTTAAATGTTGCAAAATACAGTGGCCAAAAATGGACAAAAAAGTGGTTAAAAAAAAAAAAAAAGGTTCAAAGCATTAATATTGGCTTAAAAGTGGCAGAAATGTGGGGGAAAACAGGAACAATTCGTTTAAACTGGCAAATAATGGGCATGACAAATCGTGAATGTGGTTAAATTGGCAAAAATAAGCTGGTAAAAAAAGGTTAGAAGTGACAATAATAGGTCAAGAGATGCAACATTAGGTGTGAAAAGTGGCGAAAGGGGTTTTTAAGTGCCAACACTGAAATTTAATGGAGAAGTGGCAGAAATGGGAGGAATGTAGAAAAAAATGCAAATGAGCAAAAATATGACAATAGGTTAAAATATTGCAAGTTTGGTATAGTTGCAGAAAAAGAGCAAAAATGGGCTTAAATTGATAAAAAAAATATCCTTTATTTCTCGAAGGCATCTGGCAACCCCCTCCCAGTGTCTTGCAACACCAAATGGGGTCCTGACCCCAAGGTTGAGAACCCTTGCTCTATTGTATTAACAGATTAATAAAGTAATTTGCACTGGTTACTTCCCCTTCCATCTTTTCTCAAATGTTGCGTTTCCAATAAAGAGCAGCACAAGAGTTGGAAAATCCTGTAATGGGTTTGTCTTTGAAAGTTTACGTATCCTGTGAGTTCGGCTGTAGTCGTCCTGAGCTGTGAGGGGACGCTCAGCGCTGACAGCTGGCCTTTCTTATTCTGACAGAAAGAGCAGCTGTGCTTTTGTCTCGTCTCCCTGCTACCCCCACCACCCCCACCACCTCTACTACAACCATGAAATCATCTTAGGAGACAGGAGGAAGATGCATTCTCCTTTTGCTCTCTCTCATGCCCCTCGGGAACTCGTCAACTTTTGCTAACTTCTGCTAATTAGGGTGAAGCCCATTTGTGTCTATTACGGTCGGTGTTTTTTCTCCCGTCATTTCTCACTTAGTCCTTTGTTTATCCTCTGCTGTATAGTCTAATCACTGTGAAGCACACTGTAACTTTGCTTTGTTAGTGAATAAAAACACTCCAGCTGCGAGCCTGGATTTCAAGCACCTGCTGAGCTGAAGTGTCCTTGAGCAAACGCATGAATTAGAATAGTTTAAGGCAAATGAGTCAAACTCAAGGCCAGGGGGCCAAATCCAGGCCTTTAGAGCATCCAGGTCGGCCTGCAGAAGAAATTAAAAATGACAAAAACCGAATCGTCATCTTTTTTTTCTTTCTTATTTTAATCTTTATTTAACCAGGAGAGTGTCTTTGTGATTAGGAATCTCTTTTTTAAAGGGTACCTGTAGTGAAAATGTATACAACAAAAAAATCTGTATGACGTAAATATACATCAATTGTGTTTTTCAACGGCGGTTGCTAAGAGACACTGTTATGGACCTCTCCAATGAATATCAGCCTTGCACTATGATGTAGTGACCAACTGGTGCGGTAAGTGGCAGTAGCGCACGTCTGGATGAACGATCAACAACCGGGACAAACGATGGGACTCGAAATGTCGGCGAGTAGGAGGAAGTTGCGTGTGTGGAGACTGAGGGGGGTGGAGACTTGGAGGAAGGCCAAAACATGGTAAGGGAACCATACAACTCTGACACAGATAGAAAAATAATAATAATTTTGCCATCAAAAGCCCAGTTTCAGAGTTGTTTTATAGAAATAAACCAATGTTTCCTTCTCAAGCAAAAAAAGTCACTGACAGGTTTTTTCCAAAAAAGCCTTTTTTTCTCAGCTTTTTGTCAGAAACTGGGCTTTTGTGTGAAACTTACCACTATTCAACTGCTGATTACGAAAGTATGAAACATGCTAGAAGCATTTTTTATCTGATGAATTCTTTCAGAATCTGGTTTTACATGGTCATAGAACTAAATATTCTGTGGGTCTTTAAAAATCAGTCAAAATGCTGTAAAATGGCTGGCAGTGAGGGGGGTAGCCTCCCAGTTCTGAAAATGGCTAGCAGTGAATGAGTTAATGCATTACCAATTAACTAAACTAAACTAAATATATGCACCTTTTTTTTTTTTTTAAAAAAAACACATTAAAATAACCTTTTAGAATAATTTTATACCTTCTGGCATAAACTATGGAGAGCTGCCATTTTGGACAGGATATGATGCACCCATGTTGATTGGCATGGTGTGTTGTAAGAGGTAGAGGTGAAACAGGTCTGTTTACATTGTGGAAAGTGTAGTTTTTTCATTTGCTCTCGACGTGAAGCGGCCGTGAGTAACCTCTCCCTCAGTGATAAAGTGCAGCATCCAGGTTGCGAGATGATTAAATATCACATTTCTCACCAACTACCTGCTACTTGTGTGCCTTCCTGCTGTCACTCAGCATGCAGAATCAGCCTAACGGACAGAGTTGCTGTTACCAACAGAAACAAGACACGCTGTATAGTTAGGTATTGGAAGTGCACAAATATGGTTAGCAACTGTGATGAAAGCTGCGTGAAGGGATATCTTTTCATGGACGGGAAGATGCGCTGAGGATCAGCACCTGACAGCAACTAACGAACAGGTCAGTTCTCCTGACAGTTCACCCTCCCATAGTATCCCCTGTAAGTAGAACTTAGTAGTGCTCTGGACAAGTACGTTTACAAGCAGCATTGAGACTTTCCGTGATGGAATTCGGTCTGGACCACATTTGATTTCAGACGTAGCTTGGTGCCCATTAGCTTAGCCCGCAGATCGCTATCATAGCAGCTTGGCTTGGAGCGGTTCTCGCATATCACAGAATTTCGTCCCAACAGAAACGTTTTAAGTGTGTAACCCGTACTGATATCATGGAGTCAATGTTTGGATAACTCTGACTTGGTGTTGGTATTTGGCTTCGGGACACAAAAAAAACGTTTCTGCTGGGTTTTTCTCTTGTTGCAACCATTGGCTTGACACTCTGCCACTGTTCAGAAACTGTAGACCAACCTAACACTGTTGCCGAGCAACAGCTAACAGGAATCAACGAAAGTGTGTTATATCCTGTCCAAAATGGCGGTTCTCCATAGTCTATGTCTGAAGGTATAAAACAGTTCTTAAAAGTCCTTTTAATGTATTTTTTTTATTAAACATGAGCACATATTTTGTTTATTTGGAACAAATATTTTTGTTATATACATTTTCACTATAGGTAGCCTTTAGGAGAGTTTTGGAAGCATTGAGGTTTAAGAAACTTGCTTACGGTCCCATATTGGATTTAAACTGGCAACCCTCCGGTTTCAAGCCCGCCTCCTTGCCCATTAGGCCACACAATTGCCAAAAGAATGGTCCAGTCTAGAGATCAATCTAGTATCAAAAGATACCAATTTTTTTTCATCAGCCTCAGCCAATGACCTTTACGGACTGATGATTTTCTTGAGCCAATACGACTATTTTTTCTCCCTCGATTCACATCATAAAAATTACCCAATGATGATAACAAATGGTATGTGTCTTAATTTTGAAAAAATATACATTTATTGAATATAACAAAGGTGAAGTAGAACGACAACAAGTAAAAAATATTTCTGCTCTCTGTAAATGATGCAGAATGGCGAATGCAGCAGCCCGCATTGGTCGACGCCGATACACGTAAAACGCAAAAATCGGCCAATGTCTCGACCTATCACTAGCCCAGTCTTCTAAAATCCAGCAATTTCTTACAAACAGTCCCACTAAACTGTCCTAAATTGCACAAAATACGGTCAGTTATTGCTTGGGTTGCTTGGGCCTAGTGGTAGAAGGCTATACCCTTTAGCCTAGTTGGTGTCTTACAAACTACAAACTAGAGCATAAAAATGTTGAAACTGCTCTTTTTCAGACCTGGAATCTGTAG
Organism: Gouania willdenowi; assembly: GCF_900634775.1. Lineage (NCBI taxonomy): Eukaryota > Metazoa > Chordata > Actinopteri > Blenniiformes > Gobiesocidae > Gouania > Gouania willdenowi. Next base: position 14,125,367 of record NC_041049.1, read on the forward strand.
CCCACTTAAGATCAAACTGCCCCAGAGAGAAAATGAGTTTCACACTCCTGAAATGCAGCTGTGACAATGACCCTGTACTTTAACATTTCTCACTGAAGAAAAGAATAAAGATTACAACGTCTATCCCAGGGACTGATATGGGGTCAGAGTGTACATTACATATTTTGTGAATGTTAACTATGTCTTTTTAATGAACAAAAACTGAGTGCAGTGAGGGATTCCTCCAACTGAAAAATAGGAGCTCGTAAACAAATTCTAATGGTGACGATGGAGAACTGACTGCACGGTTGACCTTAACAAATGACAAGTACCATCAAAGACACACTATCCAAATATAGGAAAGGTACTTTCACTTATATTGAAAATCTATTTATTTACACAAACACTCCAATATATGAAAGCAGAAAGTTAGATTTTAACTCTAAAAATGAAAGGTCACCTTTAATCTGTTTGCTGCACAGATAGATTTACAAAAACAGAAAACGCTTACCTTTCAGGTATTTGTGGAGGATGTACTGCAGGCCGTAGAAAACAGTTTTATCATATTTGACTTTTCTGCTTTTTGTGGGATCGGTCCTTTTCTCACGACACTCAAAGTAGGAGTAGACTTTACTCGTGTTGGGGGGATACTGTTTGTAGTGCGTTACCTGTCGGGACAAAGCGTAGGAATATTTAGTTATTGGGTAAAAAAAAACCCATAAACATACACCATGACCTTGCTAATACTAAAACAAGCTTCCTATAGCAAACTTAAATCATAACTTGTTGCCTAAAAGATAGAAATCCTAAATCCACAAACGTATCAAACAAAAATGAACTGTTGTGCAATAATAAAAGACTTCCAGTTTCCATAGAACTTAAGTGTCTTGCAAAATCTACCTTATCGTTGTAAAAACATTCCCAGAAGATGAAGAAATAATAAAGATTTATACCTTTTAAGTCATCAGCAGGATACAAAGTAGTTCTTAACACTTTACCCATTCGGTTATACTTGAATTCTGCTCCACCTAAACTGAAGTGAACCAACAAACCGGACTTTTCCAAACCATCAATCATGTGGAAAATGATGCAGCATGTCTGTATATAAGATTGCAACCTGAGGTTTAGGGCCTCCAGGGTATCATATCTGAACTAAAGCAAACACCATTATCTCTACAAAAGAACTCTCGATCAAACTATTGTGTTAAATCAAATATTTCTCCACCGAAAGGTCACAAACAAGGCGAAACACGTCAGATTACTCGCCCACATGCACGCACTCTTTTATATTGCTTTTGTTGTTAACAGGCAGAAAATACCAGTGTGTGCTTCCCTCAAAACATCTAATCTGCTTCAAATTGACTGACAGACCAAGGCAAGAGCAAAGACTTTTCAAATCACTTACAGGAAGTCAAGGAGACCAATTTAGGCATGCCTGGGCAAGTCTGAACAATACTGGACAAGGATGCACGATTGCACGTACTGTAAAGATGCATCGTGAAAAAAAAAAAAAAAAGGTCCTATCAATAGTAACAGTGATAATAAAATGTCAAATGAATATTGAATGACGGCTCCTGACAAAAGCAGAATATAATATTGATATCTTCTCCCCTATATATGGATTATATAACACAGAAACCACCAATTGGCAAATGATTAGTGAGAAAAACCAGATAATGGAGCACAGCGAGAGAAGAGCAGTAAATGTCAACCAACTACTTAGTTTCTGTGACCTATTGCTGTGTCCTTCTCTGGGATATCGAGGACTCAAAATAGAGTCAAGACACATAACATGACACTGCGTTGAGTCACATGTTTACATATTTATGCTAACACATGCTCGGAGCTTTTTAACAATCTCACAACACACCAGCAGAATGGGGCCGGGAGTTTTTGTTGTAGTGACACAGCAAAAAAAAAAAAAAAGGGTATTTAAAAGCTTCCCTTTGGAATTTAACAGAAAAATGACAATCTGGCTATCGAATCAGCTCTGAAAAGCTATGAAGTATTTTTGTAATATAAATGAAGTGACCTTCTCTTTCTGAGGGAGGCGTGCCATTGAGGGGCCGGCCTTGCTGTTGGGACGACCCAGTCTAACCCTGACACACACACACACAACTCATTCAAAGAGAAGCAAACACACGCACAGAGAAAGTAGCAGCAAAGTGCGTGTGAGTCAACCAGATAAATCGTGCCTGCCTTTCGACAGAGAGAACTAAAGTTACACACAACAATGAATGTAGATGGAAAAGCTACTGAAGAAGGTTCTCCAGGTGTTTCCTGCATGTCACAATGTCTTAAAAAAGGCCCAGATGTAGTTCTGATCAAAAAATGTCTGAATAAACACCACACGAAACCAAAACGTTTGTCACATTACTATTCATGATTACATACAGCTGCTGAAGACCGACCAAAGTCTTAACTTGGTTACAAAATGTCCACTACAAACACTCAACTTGGCTTTAGTTAACAATGCATCACAAAAAAAATCCCCATGAGTCAAATGCTCATAGTTTGGACTGTAGAAACCTTTCAATAGAAAATATCATGATTACAATTATTTTGGTTGAACAGTTGTTGTCTGATGAGGTTCATCTTTTCACCGTGTATGTGAGCTTTAACTAGAAATAAATCAAAAGTGAAACCAAAACCTTAACTATGCAAATAAAAACTGAAAGTGTAATCGTGCTTAGAAGACAAGAATAGATTCAGTTTAGGCCTGGGCGATATATCGAATATACTCGATATATCGCAGCTTGTAGTCTGTGCGGTGTTGAAAATGACCATACCGTTAAACTCGCGGACTTTTTTTTTTTTTTTTTTTTTTTTTTTTTTTTTTTGAAATGTCATTGTAACCCACGTCATAAAGAAATGTATTATATTTATATTATTTAATTATATTATATTTAGCAGAAGTAAATTTATTATAACATCTACTCTTCAGTTATTTATATACAATATTATTTCACCGCACTAATAGACTGCACTGACGTCACTCATCCACACGCACACACGCCAGCCAATCACAGACCAGTATCCTAGTATAAACAGGAAGCATGAGATACGGGAGGAGAAGGCTTGAATACGCGAAACGATCAAGCAGCAGCTGAAAACGCAGCATATGAACGGTAGCACGCACACCCGGTGCTCAGCAGACAGCACTTTACTAACTGTGCAGACCAGCGGTTGTGCCTTGCACCTGACAAAAGGAGCGATCGGCAGCAGAACGGAGGACTTTGTATAGGCGACTCAGATTGCATCGGCCAGGTTTTTTAAACCCCCCATGGATCTAAAGATGGTGAACTACCCACGGAGATGACGTAGTGGACGGTGAATTGCAGGTCTACCAGAGCGGTAGGACCGCCGCACCGATCCTCTTACCAGGAACGCAAGAACTTCAATCCTACCAGGGTGGTAGGATCAACTTTATTTAATTAGGTTCTCTTCCAGTGGACCAACCCAACGAACTTCAGTCCTACCAGGGTGGTAGGACTGACTTCATTTTTCGTTTGAGTGGAACTATTTTTTTTCCCCCAGGCTGTGACGCCTTATGAACTGAGCTAAATCCCAGCGGGTGAACTGGAGTCTGTTTTGAGACCACTTTTGTTTATTATTATTTTCTGTAATATAATAAATCCATGGTACTTATTTTCTATAAACAACAAATTGTCTGTCTATTCTCTGCACATCTTAGTAATCATTCCCAACTCACACTTGAACCTAGAAACTAATCTCAGAGAAAAAATTTATTAACCAACAGTAAATGTACAATTGGCTACATCATCTTAATGACAACATGCACAAAAGGGCACTATTTGTTTTAAAATATTGTAGTGGCATTATGTACAAAAAGTGCACTTTAATTTTGTGTTTTGAAATGCCATGTGAGTTGCATCCTGCACTAATGTCTTGTTTTGAAATGTCTCTGTGACAATTTTGCACAGAACGTGCACTTTCTGTTGACAATTTTATGTTTGAGCCACTCACTGTTTAATAAATACAGTTATGTCAACTTTGACTTAGTTGTGATATCCCCTTTTTTGCATGAAAGTTTAAAATTGGCATATATTAATGCAGTATGATCAGAATGTTTTAATGTAGACATATAGAATCATCATACTGGTGTGATTTTGTGCATCAAAGTGTTAATTCAAGGGTAATGCAAAATATCGAGATATATATCGTGTATCGTGACATGGCCTAAAAATATCGCGGTATTTATAAAAGGCCATATCGCCCAGCCCTAATTCAGTTTATGCTTTGTAAAAGAATAAAGCAATGAACCCATATTCATTATTATCAACAGTTAACCACTAACTGAGTAGATACCACAGCAGCGACATCTATACATGGAGTTAGATCTGAAAACGTAATAAACTTGTGACATGAAATCAAAAAAAGGGCTTTAGGAGAGCAAAGTTCACACAAATAATCCTATTATTACTGTAGCTTTGGTATGTGATAGCGTGCTACCAATACAACAAATACCGTTTTTCATAAACATATTTGTCTGGTTTTTTTTTTCTTTTCTTAAATCTCCTTAAACACTACCCATAAACACATTTTTACAACATTGTCACACAAAAACATTTAGAGATAAGACGTAGAACACCTCATGTGTGTCTGTATTGTAGAGGGTTGGTATTAGTTATGGTTATTAATACAGCAAATAAAACATCATTGTTAACTCATTAGACCACACAAGTAAAATTAACAATAAATTACCACATTCATTTAAGGTCTACAACTTTGAGATTATTCAAAAAGATCATTTTTTTGTGGAAATTGGAATTGGTATTACCCGTACAATTGGGAATGATTTTATAACCATAAATAACTGATGCAGATATTTTAGATTATGCTAAAATACAGTTTCACAACTATATTTAACATCCCAGTTAAGGACCAAACTTACTTTGTAATTTCCCTGTTTTCCCCCTTATTAATTCCTAGAAATTCTCATGAAAAGTTTAAAATGACAGAATTTTGCAACCTTAGTAGAATTATCAGAGCGACTCCCCTCAATGGGTTGAAACGTTGTTATTGGCAGAGAATAAGTGGTTATTCTGCGGCTTTTGACGCCACTGTTGGCTCTGCCCCTTCTAGAAAAACTAACACGTGTGCTCTCTGCAATCTGTAGGTTAGATTGAGTGAGTTTTGAATGGGGAGGTATAGTGAGTATTGCGTAGATAGTTAGCATAGCATAGATTGTTCTCTGAATATTTTATAGGATAGACTGGGCATGACTTAACTGCTGTAGAAGCCCCGCCCATAATCAAGACATTCGTTTTTAATTTGCAGCCGAGACACACTTCCACCAAAACCTTCCAGTTGGTTTCTCTTTAAATATCTGTGGAAGTGTATGTCGCATTTGCAATCCTATCCACAGGCACATCAAATATTGTACCGTACTATGCAGGCTGATTAAAAAATGCATTGTTTTTCATTTTTAAAGAAAATGGTTGTTTTTGCCTATCTTGGTTTCACTTTTAGTTGAAGTGAAAGCTCCTCCTGCTGCTCTAGCATACAAGTTCTTTTGTCTGGACGGTTTCATATTCCCAAATTTGTATGGAAACAGGCAAGAGGTGTAACTGCAAACCAAATCTTTGTCTCTTACATTTCCTGAGCTAACAATAGAGCTAAATTGTTGTAGCTGATGTAAATCTTGAGAAAGAAGATAGAAGAAGTGCGAAGCTTCAGACAATTATGCTTTCAGCTATCCCTTCCTAAAGACTATAGCTTAGAGCTGGGCAATATATCGAGATTCAAGATATATCAAGTTTCCTATTCTGGTGATAGAGAAAATTACAATATTGCCTATATCAAAATATATCTTTTTTTTTTTTTTTTACTTGTTTTCATTTATATAATCATAGTAAAAAATCACATCATACAAGTATTTAATAATATTCATAGAGTACAGTCAAACAGTGTCCTTTACAATTTTACCATATTTCTGAGATATACTTTTGATTACTTATTTTGTAGGTTGTTGCTATTGATCCGGACCTGGAGGTCTGAGGTTTCGGGTCCGGAACTATAGATAATTTGTATTAAAATATTCATTTAAGGAATCGCTACTTCTCAAAACATTAAGATGATCACTGTGTGCGTTCTAACCCAGACCTTCCCCTAAACAAGCCACAATATAGAACTTACTCACACATGCTGTCCCTTAGAGGAGAAAAAGCCCAAATTGGCTCATATTAATCAACTGTTTATAAATGTGTCAGTGTGGCATTTTTCACCAGCAAATGTAACCTCGAATTGTCTTTTAGGTTTGACGTCATTGAGTTAAAAAAAAATATCGAGATTTATATTGTGTCTTGCCATTTTGACAAAAAAAAAAAAAAATCGAGATATGGTCCGGATCGCCCAGCTCTACTACTACAGCTCATTTTAGCACTACTTGCATTTATGTTAACGTTAGTCACTATAACCTATGAATTATGTATGACCTTAAACCAAATCTAAAAAAAAAAAAGACATGACTCAGAGCATTTAAATGGTTTAGAATGAGAAATCGAGTTTGCATTGTGCGTCATTTCTGGACTTTATACTTTCGGTTTTGATTTCTTGGAAATGTCCGTAGAGCTCGTGGAGCGCTGGCCTCATGCTAACTCCAGTTTGACCCTGACTAGTCTGTACCACAGTCCTGACTAGCTATCAGCTAATATTAGCTTCGTTTTCTTATCAACGCCCTGCGACTCCCTGATGCTAGTGTAAGCTACTTCAGCTAGCGGGACATCACCACTACTACCGTAGCCCGTGGGAACCATGCTCAGTGCGGGTCCAAAGCCCCCTCAGTCCCGGAAGAGGATGCCCGCTTAGCGAAGCTGAAACCCCCGTCGATGCTGTACCATTCTCCTCCTCCAGCTACTCGGCCTGCGCTCAGCCGGTGTTTCGGATCAATTGGTTACCATTTTAACTCACGACTGCTAGCATCGCGTGCTCGTTGATAAAAAAAAAAACGCAAACAAACCAATATTTAGCGGTGTCGATAAACACTCGTACATGTGTTTCCATTTATTAATAACTTAATTATATAACCGTGTCAGACGTTTACTTCCAAATTGTGTCTAAATGTGAGTTATATGCTGTAACTGTACGTCAGACACTGTCATTGAGGCTAACGCAGCTAAAAGTCAAATATGTGCGGTTATTTTTTTTATGTTCGTCAGTTAAAGCAAGGTTTATAAGGAAAAAATAAAGCCTGTATTTCAATTTTCTTCTCGCTGTTACTAACAGTAACCAACGACGCACAAGGAAGTGGTTTCCGAGGTAAAATGGACTCCAGTTGAAGCATAACACCGGCCCCACAGAGGAGCAGCAGTGTGATGGCCTTGGGACTGATGATGATGATGATGATGATGAAGCCACCTTGACTCAACCAATGTTCATCCCTCCAACGACCCTCTGTGTGTGTATCAAGGCCCAGCCGGTACCGTACCTTGTAGGAATCGGTGGCTAACAGAAGGTTGAAGTCGGCTCCTCTGTGCTCCATCGTTCCCTCCGGTAGTCAGTCGGTAGTGAGTCGGTAGCAGCTGTCAGTGTGAGTGGAGAACAGAGCTGAGGGGCTGGAGACTGAAGTCCTGGTCGTGGAGATGATGTGGGAAGGACGAGCCGAGATAAATGGGCGGGGAAACGGAATGACGTCACAGAGTCGTCGGCAAACTTCGGTGTCACTCGGATTTTACCTCCGAAGCCAGACGTAGATTTGTGTCTTTCTTTATTATTCATATATCAAAAACAAGTTTATTTTAATCAATAAAGAATATTGAAAAGTGTTCAAATGCAAAAAATAAAATAAAATAATATTGAGACTTTTTTTTTTTATTTTTTTTTTTTTATTGAAAATATGTTTTTCAGAATGCCTTTATTGTCAATATACAACTGTACAACAATATTTATTTGGCATCACCTTAAAGTGCACACAGCTAAAAAGAAAAAACAACAGAAGAATATAAATAGTAACTGTCTTTAATTAAGGTATGATGGGCTAAGTATGGTAGGAGTTATTTACAGGTAGCAGCGTAGTAAATTATGAATAGATATTGCAGAAAATGAAATTTAAATATTTGCACAGTATGAAATTTAAAGTGTTGAAAAGATGAAAACATAAATATTGCACAGTATGAAACGTGAAACTATTGAAGAAATTAAAATGTAAAAAATATAGATAATGCACAGTATAAAATGTAAAAACTATTGCAGGAATATGAATTATAATTATTGCACAGTACGAAGAAAAACTATAACAGCATTATAAATATTGCACAGTATGAAGTAAAATGATAACAGAAATATGAAATGTTACACAGTATGAAGTAAACTATAACAGAAATATAAATATTTCAAAGTATGAGGTAGACTATTGCAGAAATATAAGTGTAAATATTGCACGGAACGAAATGTGAACTACTGCAGAAGTATATACAAAAATGTATATTAATATTGCGCAGTACTAAGAATAAAAACACAGTAATACAGAATATAAAAGTATAAAAGAGTAATACAGAGTATACAAATATAAATATTGCACAGTATGGAATGAAAACCCCATACATTTTTTTTAAAATTCAATAATAAAGACACAAATGTATTCCACGTAATACTGTACAGCCCAAATACAAAAAAATATGACTTAAAGGAAAAAACCTTCAATTAAAAAAACCCAACTTCAATATCAATAACAATAACAATAGAAATAACAATAACAATAACAATAATAATAATAAACAAAATTCAATAAAAAAGTGTTCAAATGCAAATATTTGGATCTCAAATATTTTTTGCATTTGAACACTTTTCTATGGAAGCCCATTCCACATTTCCGCCAGTAAAAAAAAACAAAAAAAAAAACTATGAAAAGTTGAATAATAATAATTAATAATGATAAATATCTGTTATTATGATATACTGTATATATATATATATATATATATATATATATATTTTTTTTTTTTTTTTTTTTTTTTCTTAATTATTATTATATTACTTTTCCTATTTTTTTTTTTTTTAAACTGGCGGTAAAGGGCTTCTATACCTTTATTGTTTGATTTTTTTCATTGAATTTTACTTTTTTTTTTTATATATACTGAAGAATAAAGACAAATCTACCTCCATTACAGACTTGACTTGCGTACAGCAGACATGGCCAACTTTTTCACAGTTAGGGACACAAAATGTGATTGTCTGAGCTTTGGCCCCCAATTTGTGTATTTTTCTGTGAAATTTTTCTGTGAACAGTCTAACTCAATAACTAACGGACGGATTTGTATACAATTTTCAGTAAAATATCCGAAATAGGAAATCTCTCAGGTAATTATGATTTGAAAGATGCAGTTCACCGACCAAGCAGAGACGGCAGTGTTTAACACCAAAACATCAACAGGCTTTAATCTAAAACAAAAACAGATAAATTACTTGGGCTGAATCACTGAGAAACATATGTTTTCATCACTTAAATAATCACTCCAAAGAGGTTTGTCATTGTGCTATTTAGGATTCTGCGGTGTGCGGCCAGTCCCAATCTATCTATCTATCTATCTATCTATCTATCTATCTATCTATCTAGCAAGGAATCTCTGTCTGTCTGTGTGTGTGTTCCTCAAATATCTCAGCAGATCAGGATCAAACGGCCATGAGACTTTCAACATGGCTGCTGCTTTGTTCAATGGTGTGCAACGTTGAATTAGTTTGGACAGCAATGAAACCGTTAATAAATTATTTCATAAAATTGTCCACCGTGGCGTGCCAGAGCCAATCACTGGAGAGCTGGGACTGATGACATCATCACTGTGGAGGTAGGATTGATGACATCATCACGACTTTCAACATGGCTGCTGCTTGGTTCAAGGGTGCACAACATCGGGGGTAGAGCTATTTAACACCAATGCAACAGCATAACTATGATGGATAACAAATTCATACTTATAATACTCGACCAAACGTACCCTTCAATTATACACAGAACAGAAATCTAACAGGCAGCCGCCTGGTGCTGGAGGGGCACCAAATTGCACTCACCCCAAATCTATCTCTAAAATCAAAAAAGGTCTGTGTGTGTGTGTGTGCGCGCGCGCGTAATATTTATACGAAAAGTACACAAAATGACTCCAGAATCACACTACAATGGCAACCAAAAATAATTATACAAAAAATGCACAAAAAGACAACTGAAAGAAAAAAAATACACATAATGGTGACTCCAAAAAACATACATTACAGAAAAATACAACAAAAATATGAAAATGGCTCAAAATACACAAAACTAAACATTTACACAAAAAATACACAAAATGACTCCAGAATCACACTACAATGGCAACAAAAACAATAATTATACAAAAAAATGCACAAAAACACAACAGAACGATACAAAAATACACATGACTCCAAAAAACATACGTACAGAAAAATACACCAAGCAAAAAAATATAAAAGTGAATAAAAAAAACAACAAAAAACACATTTATCATGCACATGTCCCATAGAATTAAACCAGGAAAATTGCACCCACATTTTGCACCAGCAAATATAGCCCTTTACAACACTACAGAGTACAGAGTATGTACACCTCTTTTACAACCAACCTTCAAACACATACTCATTTGGCCATAATTGACAACTTTACTTATGCTCTCACTATATGAATACATACTTCTGATGGGCACAGTACTAGTAATAATAATAATAATAATAATAATAATAATAATTTAGAAAGGTATAATAAACGTGAAACACACCCTTTACAATCATTGTACATATTTTACCTGAATTAAATAATATTAAAAATCTTCAACTATACCAGCTGATCTTCTGCCCATATTGATGCATATTTGTATTTATTTTATACTAATTCTTGTTCTATTCTTTATAATACTCGTGTGTTGTTTGCACATTGTGTTCTTTGGTTTTAAGATTTTTGTTAGTGACTAGTAAAACCAAACAGGAAAGTAGACATTTCCTTGCACTAAAATTTTTACATTAACTTTTCAATTCAATTTAATTCAATTCAACTTTATCTATAAAGTGCAAATTACAACAAAGTCACCTCAGTGTGCTTAACAAAATATAAAGTTTATAGTAAGAATCCAACACAGATTGCACTGTTATGCATTGCTTTTGGATTTTGCATCATTGTTGTTGTTGTTTCCTCAGGACATTTTCACTATACCTGTAGGTGTCATATTGTTTTATAGTGTATTATTCAAAATTTTAAATATGTTTTTTCAATGGTTTGTTGTGTTGCAGAATTTTGTCTTGATATTTAAATAAAATATTCATGTTTACACACTGTGTATCGACAAAAAAAAAAACAGACGAACTATTTTTATTCATTCATTTATTTTTTGTCGATATGTCAATATGTATTAATAATCAATTAATTACGTATTCCTGCATGATTTTAATCAACATATTTACATCTACAATCCTACATCCTAATACTGATTCATAATTCCTTACAACAACAACTCCTCCTGTATTCCCATATTTTCTATGTCTCACTCTCCCACCAAAGGAGAAGGTTAATATTTAATAAAGGTGTGAATTAAAAATGACCAGGAGCTTGTAAAAGTAGCTCACAGTGACTGGGAGTTCTGGGGCTTTGCCTTTTTCCTGAAGTAAGAGTGAGAACAACAAAGAAAAATAAATAAATATGTAAATAAAAATATTAAAACATTCAATTTGGTTGTAAAAAACATAAAATAACTTAATGGAACAGACGTTTTCATCTGTTTAGAGGAACTTTTTGCTTTGCTTTGCATTGGGGAAAAAAGTAAACATGTAATGGACATTCAACATAACGTGGAGTTTGCATGCTCTCGTGCTCTGACCTGTGCATTGCCTCAAGTACTTTAGTTTCCCTCCAGTCTTTAGTAAAACACCCCCAGGTTAGGGGTTGAGTGTCCTCCTCACTACTTGAAGGGTGAAGATCTACAGCTACCTCCTGGTATTTCTCCTGATCATTCTTTATCCTTTTTGCTCAAAGGCAGCAACTGTTGTTGTTGACATACTCACTTCTTTTCCGCTCAGCCACATCAGCAGTAGTTCCACTCCAACAGGCAGGGACACTCCAATGGTCTATAGATGAGGGCTTTAAACTCAGTGCTGGGGGGACACAGTCCAACACATTTTAAATCTCTCTCAGCTTCAACCAAAGTGTTATTGCGGCCATAATAAACCACTGGGCTCATCACATCCTTGTGTCTGGCTCTCGAGGACAGACTCCACAGTAGAGGCAAGAATCCAGCCTAACAGCTAACACTGAAGGATGTTGCAATTCTTTTCAGAGTTGAAAATAAATATTGGGCAACAATGTTTTCTGTCTGAAAGTTCTGCAAGTCTAGAGCGATGGTTAGAAAAAGCACGAAAGGTATGTGAAAGGACAAACTTAGCTTAGCCACTCTCTACAAAATCACAATTTTAAGTGTTATTTGTTATTTAAACCACAACCATGCATTTTATATACAGAGCACGTGTCAAACTTGAGGCCCGAGGGCCAAATTCGGCCCTGTAGATCTTCCAATTTGGCCAACAGGAAAGAGTGAAAAAAAAGGTAGCGGCTCTCCGTACGGTTGTCAGATCAATATACCAACATTCTATCTGCACGCAGCGCCCCTCAGTGGCCAGTTTAGGTCACGTGACTAAGACTAAACCTAACCCTAACCCGAAGACTCTACATACGTGTACTTTGGTAAACGTACCAATAGCACAGGGGGTTGTCCATACAGCAACCGTAAGAATAGACACTTTCTAAAAAAACCTCCAGGAAACATGAGTTCTCCACCCCTTCCATTGTCCTACCCTGACTCCCCCTCCCCTGTTCATTTACCCCTCACTAAAGGGTAACACTGCCCTCTTTTTTATATTCTCCCTTTAATAAAGTTTTTCTTACCCTTCCTTAGGGAGGGCTGGTGATGGTCACAATTATGTAATAAAATAAATTCATTTATTTAATTACATTAATAAAACATACATAGTTGTAGCAAAAAGATTGCACTACATATAGGGTTGACCTCTGCCAGCATGTGTAGAGAAGATAAAAAAAAGGAAAAAAGAAAAAAACATGAGTTATTTTCTAAATTACCAGCTAACCCAGTTTATGAAGCTCCTCCAAATACACAAATTCAATGAAACTCCATAATATTTGCCAGGGGCTCACGGTTTCCCTTAGCTTTATATCCCATGATGATTGCATTCATTTTTAAACTCAAATTATTGTAATAAAGCAAAAAAATCAAAACGCCTTAATTTTTCCACAAAATGTACCCACATTAGATAAAAAATTGGTCACAAAAATAAGGAAAATTCGGTTAAGATCTCATAGGGACTGATATATGTCACTTATTGCTTGGATATTGTTGGTCTTACATACTTTACACATTACAGGCTGTTCTAGTTTGTGCATGAACTTTGTAGAACATTTTTTTTTAAACATCAGAGAAGATTTTTTATTTATTTCTTTTCTTAAAGAATGTTCTGATGATGATATGATTTGGTTTTAATTTTAGTCTGCCTTTCATTTTCAGTCTATGTTTTTGCATTGCGTTTGCAGAGTTGCACTTTTTGTACTTCAAATAGGAAACATTGGTTGTCATTTATGATATTGTTCATTTTATATATAACCTCGAGGCAAGATTAAAGGTTCCGCCTGGCCACATATATGTTATATTCACTTGAGTTGAAAAGCTTTATAACCAGAGTATATGCAAAATTGCAAATATCCTCAGAGCTCATCAAATAAAAGCACGGTTATTTTTCAAAACAGCGTTTTTTTTGTCTTTATTTTTTCCAAAAAATACAATCTCTTATCGTTATCGTGAACCCAGGCTCGTATATCGTCTTGTAAAATGTGTATATCGTTCCACAGCTATTAATGAGTTAAAACACTTTCTTATATTTCAAAAGATTACGTATTTTAAACTCAATTTAGACAATTATTAAAAGAGCCAACAGGACCTTTATAACTAAACCTTACACACAACCAGAGCCTGATGCTTTTATCGGGTCGGTGAGAGATTCCAACCCGCCGGACGAGCACTTTCCTCGGCCAATAGCAGGCGGACACCCCGGTAGGGAGCTCAGAAGGAGAGGAAGCTCCAGGGATTCATGGGAGCACCAATCAACAAATAACACTGTTTTCTATGGAAAATATGCAAATAAAAGTAGATTTATGTATGTATAGTGCTTTCACTTTAGGCACAGAATGCAGAGACTGTCTCTCGGTCACATGACGTGACACCGACCGTAAGGTGCAGCCTCTTCTTCCCACAGGAAGTGACCGGAGTGCGGCTGTAAACAGACGCTTTGGATCCAAAGCAAAGCAAAGCAAAGCAAAGCAGCTACGGACACGGACACGGACACGGACACATGCTGCGTTTGAGGCACACGTTTGACCTGCGGACAGATGTGGAGTCTGACATCCACAGGAAAGAGGCGTCGGTCAAAGGTGAGGCGTTCAGGTGACACACGTTTGTATCAGAAAATTAACGTCAACATTTAAGTTGCATTTTTTTAATACAAATGACGAGCATTTTTGTAAGTCTTTTAAAACTATTAACTTTGTTTACACAAACTTTACTTTTGTATTTTAATGAAGTATGTTCCACACTAGATGACGCTATTTCCTCACTTAATATTTCATGGAGTGAGGGTTTATGTCCAGTGTCAGTTTGTCCTATAAAATGTCACAGCTGAGTTTGCCTTTTTTCCCCACCCTGGACTGGTTTTATTCTTGTTATTTTGTGTATTTTCAGTCCATTGTTGTGTATTTGGAATCATTTTGTTAATATATGTGTGGTTTCCGAATAATTGTGTGTTTTTGTGATTATTTTGTGTGTTGTTATTATCATTTTGTGTCTTCTGAGTTGTTTTATACATGTGTTGTTGTTTTTGTCAAAATTTTGTTCGTGGTTGTTTTTTTGCCATTGTTATGTGTGTTTTTGGAGTTATTTTGCATAGTATGTTGTGCATGGTGGCTGAGTGGTTAGCACGTCCGCCTCACAGCAAGAACGTCCTGGGTTCAACCCCTGGGGTGGACACTTGAGTCCTTTCTGTGTGGAGTTTGCATGTTCTCCCTGTGGGTTTCCTCCTACAACTCTAAATGACCCATTCTGTCAATAGTGTGAGTGGTTGTTTGTGTCTGTGTTGCCCTGCAATGGACTGGCGCGCCGTCCAGATTGTACCCCCGCCTACGCCCAGTGTGAGTCGGAAATAGGCAGCGACAGACCCCTATGACCCTGAATAACAGCAACAAGCAGGTCTGAAAATGAATGGATGGATGTTGTGCATCACATTCCTTCCAACTTCTTGAATTACCCTTTTTGGGGATTTGTTTTAAGGGCCACACAAGATTAGACAGAGGGGGCCACACAAAGATGTGATTTGTCTGATTCGAGGGTCACACATCAACAGAATAATGACACATCTAAACAGTAATACATTGGACAACAAAGGCTTTGCGTGCTTTTGTTGGTTTATGTATTTTTGTATATACTTTTCTCTCATTTTGTGTCTTTTTTAGCCAGGGCTTCCCGAACTCAAAACACACACTTTGTTGTTCTTCTTGTTGTGTACACTAGTTAAAATCACTTCTCCTTTGTTATTCGTGCAGGGATTGGGCTGAAATTTGGTAGGTATAATCTATGGATGTGTACGCATCGACGCTCAGAGTCCGATTTTTGATTTGGGACTCAGGGGGGGCCCCAAAAGAAAAAAAAAAGAAAGTCGATTTCTAATTTATTTGCGAGTCAAATACTACGACGGTTGGTGGTACCGAATCATTGGCACATACCAATATATACATGGGGCTCATTACCCCGTACGTGTGACACGGGGGCCCCATTTTTCAAATGACTACTCCTCCGTTAGTTCTCGATAGATCGGAATGCAGTTTGGTATGAATACTCAATGAATTAATACTGTATAATGAGACTCTTGGAGCCCTTTTTTTGAAATGGGGCCCGGGGGCCGGTAATTCCGGTAATTTCCAAATTTATGGGAACATAGTATTGTGATATATCGTTTCAAAGGTAATTCAACGTAGATTACGATTATGCCTCACACAATTTGATTAGGGGCTCGGGGGCCCTTTTTTCGCCAATCTCCATTAAAGTCGTTTTCTCATTTATTTATCAGTCAAATATTGCAACAGTTGGTCGTACCGAATCATTGGCACATACCAATTTATGAATGGGGCCCATTACTCCGTATGTGCCACGAGGGCACCAGGGGCCCTCATTTTTTCAAATCACTACTCCTTTGTTATTGCTGGTTTTACTCGATGGAACCGAGTCATTTGGCTGAATTCTCGGGAAAATGGTATGTGCTATTAGGCGCGGAGACGTTACGTGGGCCCGGCCGTAGTTCATCCAAACTTGTTTGTATTTGCTTTTGGAGTAATTTGTTGTATTTTTCATGTTTTTTTTTTTTGTCGTCATTTTTGGGTATCTATGTTAGTATGTTGGACATTTATGTATTTGTCGTTTTGTGGGTTTTTGTAGTCGTTTTTGTGTAATTTTTGTTGTTTTCAGACATTTTTGGGTATTTCATGCTGCCTCTGTGTATTTTTCTGTCATTCTTGTCTATCTTTGTCTCTCTTTGGTATATTTTTCTGTCAATTGTGTGCTTTTGATGTCATTTTTGTGTATTTTTGTTGTCGTTTTGGGTTTTTAGAGTCATTTTTTCTATGAATGTTGTCATTTTGTGTGTTTTTGTAGTCATTTTCGTCATCAAACATATTTTTCTGTCATTTTTGTGTGTTTTTGGAACTCCTGTGTGAATTTACTTCATGGACCGCCCCAAAACTGCACAGGCCCCTGTGCTGCCAGTTACCCTGCATGTCTGATTTAAATCTATGGCAGTGCCTGAGTCATCACAATTCCTTTTCGATTTTGTTCTCGCTTCAGTCAACTTAAACTATGGCACTTTTATTTAACCCAAGGAAGGGAATCCATTCACCATGTCCACTTTCTAACCCAGGGTTAGAAATAGTTTGCTCATTTAACATCATGCTACTACAAATGCGGACAGGTTACACACTGTTGAGCAGATAAACGTGTTTGTAACGCTGGCTGATGCTGTGTCTGCAGAATACTCAGGGGCTGTGGACACACGCATCCTTAACATAGAGAAGGGTGGAGTAATCCTCTACTCCTGGGAGGTGAGTCCACACTGCACTGCATACTGAGTGTTGTGTGTGTACTGTCCACACAGTGAGTCAGTGAGGGAGTGTGTGTGTGTGTGTGTGTGTGTGTGTGTGTGTGTGTGTGAGATGATCGACATCCACAATAATCCAAAGCTCCACCCTGAGGAGGTGCATCAAAAGGTGCATCCACTTCTGTCATGTTCAATGATTGTCACAGCACGTTATATTTCAAACAGGGAGTATGGAAGTATTTGTTTTTAGTTTTTGGTTCAACAGACGGAATAATAATAATAATAAGCCTGTTTTTATTTACTTATTGTTGCCTCATAAATTGCTTCTCTGCTTCATAACATATTCTGTACACACCACAGAATCTTCTTCTCGCAGCGTTATATTGAATATACCTCAAATATGATATTCAACTTCTGGATGAGATTTTTGAAAATGTATCTTTCACTTCATGTGTAGTCTAAAGATTTTAATTTGGCACTGGTCCAGCATTATACCAATAAGTAAGCCAAATGTTTATACATTGCTGGAGCTCATCATCATATGTTTGGTATTTTTTTGGGGAAAAACCAAGTTGTCTGTCTTGCTTTTCAACTAAAATCCCATGTGTCACACTCTGCTGCTCTGCACGGCATACATTTTTAATGATGGGCCTTCTGAAGAGAGTGTGGTTTTAGGAGGTTAAAGACAGTCTGCGAAGGGGAAAATAATCTTCTTTTTTCAATGTGAGGTGGCGAGTTTTATACATGCCTGTCTGTGCCTTGGCCTATAGAGCTAGCATGTTGGTGTGAAGTCTGACACGTTAGATTGTAGATGATGGAGAAATAGAGCGTGGCTTCTTTAAAATGATTTACAATGAGAGAAATACTGGTTTCTGATAGAAGTAATAACTTAAAGGTTGGGTATTGTCTCTTTTCATCATTGTTATCCTGCTGTGAACATTCACACAGTCATGAATCAAGTGATAGCTTTTTTGAATAAGATAAAAAAAAATATGACATTTTGTGACAGCAGCAATCCTGTAACACCTAAAACAAGGTGTCAGTGAACTTATTCTCCAGCATCACAGGAGTAAAAGGGCAGGACGGAGGGAGGGGGAGGACAAACTCCACTACGTACTTTTCAAATATTGCTTTCTCCTGCAGCTCACTCTAAAAGTGCCACCCTCAGCTTTACTAGAGGTTTTTGTTGTGTTGATTTGTTACAGGGAGCGAATGGAACCACACGTATCGGGAAATATGACCCCTGCAACAAACAGAACAAGGTGTGTGTTTGTGCTGTGTGACATATTTATGGGTTTATTTTTTAACCTTGCATTTTTTTCAACTCATTCTAATGCTCTGGTGTGTGTGTGTGTGTGTGTGTGTGTGTGTGTGTGTGTGTGTGTGTGTGTGTGTGTGTCCAGCTGCTCTACAAATTTTACAAGCAGGTGTGTGTCAGCAGTTGTTCCCTCAACAAGGAGGAGTCCCTGTTAGGTGAGGCCCTGCAATGTAAAGATAATGAATAATCAGCCCCTACTTTTAAAACAGACAAGTACCATTAGCTGTTACCATGGTGATAACATACAGCGGAAGTTGCTGTCACATCATGCCCGGCAAGGCTAAGTCTATGCATAATCCCATTTAAATCAGTGGTTGATACCAAGCCAAATTGAGGTGATTTCTTAATTTTTTTTTTTTATAATATTGTATTTATGATGTAATTCAATGAAAAGTTAGTGCTGTATGAAAACAAAATAGAACAAACTCACTTCATAGTAGAACAACGTAATATGTAACCACAATATTTGCATTTCCTGAAGAAAATGCAAGTGAGGATGCAGGTGCTTACTCGTGCCGCACTGCATTAGCTTAGCATTAGCTAGCATTATCGTTAGCTAGCATTCACTAGCATTCATTAATTAATGCTAATTAATTAACATTAATTAGCATTAGCAATAACTAGCATTATTGTTAGCTAGCATTAGCATGAACTATTATTAACATTATCTAGCATTCACATTGACTAGCATTAGCATATATTAGCATTAGCATTAACATTAGCTAGCATTGTCACTAGCATTAGCATATATTAGCATTAGCATTAACATTAGCTTGCATTGTCACTAGCATTAACATTAGCGAGCATGAACCTAGCATTAGCACTAACCTAGCTTTAGCACTAACTTAGCATTAGCACTAACCTAGCATTAGCACAAACTTAGCATTAGCCATTAATAACATTAACCTAGCATTAGCACAAACTTAGCATGAGCCATTAATAACATTAACCTAGCATTAGCACAAACCTAGCATTAGCCATTAATAACATTAACCTAGCATTAGCTAAGCATTCACCTAGCAATAACATTAACCTAGCATTAGCTAAACATTAACCTAGCAATATTAGCAATACGGTTGAAAAAGGTTTAAATAGAACGAATATTAAATAGAATGAATTATGTTAAAGGTTGAATGGTTTGTAATTCTTTGCAAATATTTTAAGGTAAAAACTGGAGCAGCAGCAATGTGCTCACATACCCCTAGGGGTAAGTGAGGACATTGCAGGGGGTACGTGGAAAAATTTGGAATTTATTTCCAAGATAATAAAAAAACATTCTCAGTCATTTCACAAGTCCTTCAATAAAATGGTAAGTGTGTGCTATGACTTGTTTTTAAAGTTTAAATGTCTGTTTAAAGGGGACGTATTCAAAGAAACTTCTTTTGTGGTAAATGTCATAAAAGTTATATATAACGCAAGCAGGTTAATTATTTATTTATTTTAATTACTTATTATTTCTATTTATTCTTATTTCTTTCTAATTTAAACTTTATTGTTTTTCTTTAATAACAATGTAATCATAAAATATTAGTATTAATCATACAGTGTTATTAATACAAATGTTTACAAAAATATTTCTTATATTTATCATTTTTATTGCCTTGAAGGCAACATAATGTTATGTTTAATTTGAGTTAAATAAGAAGATAATACCTGAATATTAATTGTTCAATTTTAGAAGATGAAATAAAGTGACTTGCGTTGAATATTCAGTTGTGTTACGTTCTACTTTTGGAGGATCATTAACACGTATTAGTGAGGGGGTACTCATGGTATGACAAAAAGGCTCAAGGGGTACACAAGACAAGGAAGGTTGGGAACCACTGCTCTAGCTTACTAAGTTGTCAATGAAGTTTCACAAAAAAATTAATGAATCAAAAATTAAAAGTTACAAATCACAAAAGCGATCGCATAAATCTCAGGAACTTTCTGAAGGTTTCGATTGCTGAATTATCAAAATGGGACAAACGGTGTAGGAGTAGTTAACACAGATGGAAGAAAAAAAGAGATTCTGTAAATAGTGAGGATGCCTCCTGCATCCTCACTATTTACAGAATTCTCTCCTGGTCAGACTGCCCTAAGTAGGTCAGATGCCATTGTTATGACTACTGCTATCAGCAACATACATAGCCCTGAGAGCACTCACTGAGGCACACACACTGAAAGCTTGTTTACCACCGAATCCCAGACTGATCTGTTCCCCAAAACCCTGTGTCCGCATCTGACCACCAATCCTAAAGCTTGACCCCATCTAATTCATCCAATTCGCCACAACAGTTGGGGGCTCGTCCGGGATCATTCATCCAAACTGCTACAACACAACGGATTCCTGGGGGAAGACATGTGACCTCCCTGTGTGTAGTTGGTTGGAGTTGTCTTTGAGTATTCTAGTTTCAGCGTCCTTCAACAGCTCAAAAGCATGCATTAGGTTTGAATGTGTTGGTCTGTCTTGGTCTGTCTCTATGTGTTGACCTTGCACCAGAGCGGTACTTACCCATAGGTGAAAACCACTGAAGCGCGATTGTGCTTTGAACGAAATTAACTGCCAAATTGTTGCTGCCTACTGCTAGAAGTGTGAATAGATGGCAGTCTGTCACATAAACAAGAGGAGTGGGACGATGCACTTAAGTGGGCACATTTTTCATCAGGGGCACATTTGGCAAAAATACATCTGGGCCTGATATTTTTAACATATTGTTTTCAGGAACAAAATGTACCCACTGAAATATCAAGTGTGTATTGCTTAGTAAAGCAGAAAAATTCTAACTTTCTAGTTCCACTAGTTTTTTTTGTAATGCAGGTTTGATTGATGATTTTTCCACTCCGTTATTATCAACCGTATCCATGGAAACCTAAGAGCAGTTTTTAATGTCAATTTTTAAAAAGGCAACAAAGGACGTTGGGGATTGTAAAAGGAACCATTGAGTTGTACCTCTGTGTGATGGCTGTGACCAACTTTCATGTTTTCATTCCATTCTGTTACCACAAAAAGGTCATGGAGTGGAAAGACCTTCATTATTTAACCCCACGTTAAAGCCACACTGCAGCGCTTGACAGTATCAATGCACCTAGCGGGGCTTCCCTCTTGAAGTACCGACTATGTGAGTTTGGAGAGACGGACCGTCTTTGGCCAGGTCATGTGACCTGGAAAATGCATCACTTTACGGCAGTCATGTGACCACAGGCTCGGATATACTCATTGGGCTAAAGCTTCTGCTAGTATTTCTCCACCTGTTCAACTCCTGGTCATGGTCGAGGCAAGCAAAAAGTTTAAAACTGCTTCTGAGGAGGCTGAAAAGACGCTGCCGTCCCGCCTTCCGCCCGGCGCCGGAGACTGCCCCGCGCATGCCGGGTCGCGCGTCCCCCATCCGCCCTGACCCCAGCCTCCGCACCGATCCCCCTGGGGGGGAACGCCACCGACAGGGCCGTGCGCTGGGCCTCCAGCGGTGGGGAGAGGAGGTCGGTGGTGGCTGTTCCTCCAGCCGCGGCACAAACCCAGCCCGACCAACCCAGCCCTTAGAGCCCTTATACCGAAGTTACAGGTCAACTAATGTCTGCATACACAATCAAAAGACAAGGGAGGCTGGCCCGACTGACTGTTTGTTGATTTTTGCGACAGTACTGCGGCACTTGTGACCACTCGACCTTTCATGTCAAACGCCCCTAGTGGCCAGTGTGCCTTTAAACAACCTATGGACTCCATGATTTTCAACATCCCAAATGTATCCCTGATGAAAATTTTGCCCGAGTTCACAATACGATAAGATAGATAACGGACGTGTGATCATGATGCAATATTTTTGGAAAGGAAAAAGGAGAAAATACATTTGTAGTTGGGGAAAGAAAACATGCTTTTATTTGACTTTAACTCTGGACATTCTTACTCTGGATATGACCTATTCAACTCAATATGAATAGAAAAATAACAAACCGTAACACTGCTGTGTAGTACATGCCACTCGTACACTTGTTATCTTATTGCACGATATATCGTCCCACCTTCAATAAATAGTAAATATATGTTCGTCCAAGGAGACGTCCCCTGATCTTCTCTTTTTTCTTTTCTTTTTTTTTTTTACTTATGTATGTATTTGCCTGTAATCTATGAGAAATTTTGGGCTCTGAAACACCACTTGAGAACCCCTGATTACATTTTTGCCAATGCCAAGTTTCTACAAGTTTCTACAAGTACATTAGCAAGAAAGTGAGGGCTTTTGTTCAAATCAATGCTATAAACTTGGGATGATTAATTTAATAGAAGCATTTCAGAGTGAATGTAAAAAATATGCAAATTTTGTCGTAGGATTTTACATTTTTCTGTTTCACTTTCAGCTGTCAGCTTGGTCCAAAACACCAGAGGGAACGAACGCCTGAAACCAAGTAACACTTCACACTCCCTCCTTCTCTGTCCAACACTGTGACACAAACACCTTTTTTTTTTTTTTTTTTTACAGTGTTTAAGATCTGTTTTATCCTTTTAGTGTCAAAATGTCTAACACTTCTGATTGAGATCCACCCCGGCAGCAACAACACTAAGGTTCTTAAAGCAGTGGACTGCAGAGTCAAAGTGCAGGTAGTGTGTGTGTGTGTGTGATTCAGGTTTTACTGCAACCCTAAGCTGACGCTGCATATGCTGCATTACACCTCAGTGTGTGTGTGTGTGTGTGTGTGTGTGTGTGTGTGTGGCAGTGGATGCATCATTTTAAAAGTTCCTGCAGGTGCCCTTATGTCACTCTTTCTCTCATTCAGTGACAGCCATTGTCAGATTTTCTACCCCCTCAGTGCCAGCCGTTTTTGAGCATTAAGACCCACAGAATATTTTCTACTATATTATATATATATATATATATATTGACTACCTGATAAATATACTGTATATATTGACTACTGAAATTTGACGCCAGAACCCTGTCAGTGACTTTAAAGCTATTTTTTTTGCTTTAGTGACAACTCTAACATCTGAACATCGTTTCCTTATATAAAACAAAAAAAAAAAAAAACACTGAGACAGGGTTTTTGACAAAATAATAATAATTTTGCCATCTATGTCAGAGTTGAATGGATTTCTTACTGTATTTTGGCATTCCTCCAAGTTTCTCTCCCGTCAGTCTGCACACACGCAACTTCCTCCTCCTCCCGGACATGCAGAGTGTCACTGCGTTCCCCGTTTTTTTTATATCGTTTAATCTCACCATCGCCACACTATCCATGAGTTCCACACATGCTCTGGTCGAGTGTGCGCTGCTGGGAACGTCAACTCTCGTACGTAGCACCATTTTCTGTCTCGTAAAGGTCTTTCCTCTCTCCCTCTGAGCTCTGCTGAGCATGGATGATCTCTCATCCAAAGGTGCGCTGCTACCTCCTACATGTCATCTATTATTTTGCTATCTGGCTCACAGGCTGGGGCTATTTTGTAACTTTTAAACTTTTTTGACTTATTACATTTTTTCTTTCCCATTCATTTCTAATGGAAATTTCTTTTAACTCCTTCATCCCCAGCCATTCTTCTTCCTATTTCAACCTTTTTAAACTATTTCAACCTATTTCAACTTTTTCAACCTTTTCAACCTATTTCAACTTTTTCAACCTCATTGCTAATGTTCAGCTAATGCTAGGTTAACGCTAGCACTAGACGAATACTAATGCTAGGCTAATGCCCAATCCTTTCACGGGCCAGATCCTTTTAGATCCTTTCAATATTTTAATAATACACATTTAAATATGTGACTGTATTGTGGTGTTTTAATAATAATAAAAAAGCGGATCCAAACACAATACACAACATTGACATACATGAAAACATACATTTCTAAGTTTTTTTTTAAATATCAGGGTTTCAGCCTTTTAAATAGTACACAAACTGCCGTAAAATAGGCCGATCGGATGTAGACGCGCCCATGCGTTGAAAGGATCCGGTCGGTGGAAGTATTGGGCACTGACAATGCCATTGCTAGGCTAATGCTAGTGCTAATGCTAATGCTAATGCTAAGACTAACGCAAATACTATATTAATGCTAATGTTAAAGGTATAGAGGACGATTTTCCCAAAGTTTAGAAAAGAAACGCCCTCAGCACATGTGCAACACTCTGCCTCTTCAAGAGGGAACGCCTACGTGGGCCAGAGAGCGTGCACGAGCCTAGTTTTCCTTGTGCACAGCTCTGTTTACAAGTTGGAGTTGGCATCGGTCATACAAGATTACCTTCCAGAAGAAGATTTGCACTTTCCCCACTATGTCAGACTCGCCACCAGTAAGTGAAAATCCAGGACCCAATGCGCACCGAGCACGAGCACGTACGATGGCTATACGTAAACGTATCGTCAGAATGATTGACAATTAGGAGGACCAATAGTCTTGATGATCCACCCGGAAGTTGAAGCCAAAATAACATTGTCCGCAATACCTTAAATGCTAATGGTAGCTAATGCTAATGCTAAGCTAATGCAGTGCGACGCAGGCCAGTACCTGTATCCTCGCACAATCAAAAAAACATGCACGAAGGTCCGCACCACTGCATAGTTTGCTCCCAAATTCAGTTTTTAATAAAACACCAAAAGACGTGACGTTTCGGGCTGACCGTCTTTTGGTGTTTTATTAAAAACTGAATTTGGGAGCAAACTATGCAGTGGTGCGGACCTTCTTTTCTTCACAGTACCTGAATCCTCACATGCATTTTCTTCAGGAAATGCAAATAATCTAGTTTCTATTAGGTTGTTGAATAAATTGCTGAAAGTCTTTAATAATAATTGATTTCTGGTCTGGCTGTTTTCCAGTTCCTCTATCAGGAGACCTACAGCAGATCTGTGCTCGAGAGCCATCTGCTGCTTCTGACTGAAGATGGATGTGAGTATTTTTTTTATTATTTTTTTCCCCGTTTGCTGTAAAGAAATGTAAAAGGCTGCTGCAGTAGCCTGTACACTCTTATCTGTATTTCAGATGTGGATCTATACCACGTGCTGCTGACCAAACAGGAGGGTTATAGAGTAGTAAGTTCCTCTTCACTCCAGTCAGCGGTTTTTTTTTTCTTTCCCTTTTGCTGAAGCCAACAATGACTTGAGCAAAGCTGCAAAATGAATGCAGGATTTAAATGCATTTATTTGTTCACCAAGAGAACTTAAATATAATTGTTGGGTTTTGGTTGATGTGAAGCTATAAACTATACGACACATTTGCACTCCAGGGGGAGCTCTGAATTATGAATTATGAATTATGTGTGCGTGTGTGTGTGTGTGAGTGTATGTGTGGGTGTGCGTGTGCGTTGAATACAAATGTGTTTGTGCAAACCAGGTGATGGCAAATCCTGAACGTTTGTCCAAAACAGCTGAGAGAATAGTGGAAGATTTGTGCTGGGTGCAATGGGACGGACACACACAGAGACTCTATTATCTCACAAAGAAGGTGATGCAGACATACAGTATTTTACACACAGGTGATACACTGCAGATTAAAAGAGCAAACAAAATGTTTTGTTGACCTTAAGTCGATTTTTTTTTTTTTTTTTACATACATTTAAAACTACCTATATGGATAAACCTGTTAATTGTTTTATGGTCAAAACTTGGAAAATACATAAAAAAAAACAAACTTGGGCACTAGGAGAATAAAGTTGTAATATTTTGAGAATAAAGTCGTAACTTTATGAGAATAAAGTCGTAACTTTATGAGATTAAAGTCATAATACTGTATTTCAAGATTAAAGTCATAATATTTGGAGAATGAAGTTGTAATTTTATGCATGAAATTGAAATAGGATCTTGTCTGTGTTTAGTGCGATTATACTTCTCTTTAGGTTTCACACATGGTGAAATACTAAGCCTTTTGGCCCATCATAACCACATTGTTATCAGTTTAAGGACTTTAAAGTCACTTTGCAGTCGTTTGCGTTTGTTCCGACGAAAGAACCCAATTGATTTAGAGCAAATAGCCTCTTGATTGGAGGAGGAAGTGGCTGGAAGTGGTCGATTTAAGTTATATCGATGTTAGTTGGGTTCACTTCAACAGGGAATTCTCAGCGCTATACCACTACGAGTTATTTAAGATTCAGCTTTATTCTCATGAAATTGCAACTCTATTCGCAAAATATTATGACTTTAGTCTCAAAATATTACAACTCGAATAAAATGATTACTTTATTTTCATAAAATTACAACTTTATTCTCATAAAATCCTTGCCGCCATGATGAATTCATGTTGGGTGTGGGATACATATGTATGTGTATATACGTATATATGCATATGTGTGTATCCATAAAATGAAGAGTCCGTCCTTAAGACTGCTCTACTGTAAAGTGTCTTGAGATACCATTGGTTACGATTTGGCGCTATACAAATAAAGATTGATTGATTGATTGATTGATAAAATTTAATTTCGTAGTGCTCAGATTTCTTTTTATTTTAATGTGGCCCTAATGTGTGGTTGTAAAAAGGTATTTGAAATAAATACTGTTTTTTTTTTTTTTTTTTTTTTTTTAAATCAAAAAATAATAATAATCTGCTTTCCACATAATGGTGAATACTACTGTCAAAAATCTGTTCAGTGCTATTAACACTAACTGTGCTTTTTAGAATCACTTCCTGCTGCGAAGCGTTCAGTTCTTCCCAAACCACAGCTGTACCACAGTGGTATGCTTTTCATATGTATTATAAATTACCAGTAATGAACTCTCATTCATGTCATTTCAACAATTTTTCAGGATATCCCACGCACTTCGATCTCAAAGAATTCTGGATTTTTTTTTTTACGAATTGTTCCGTTATCATTCAATTGACACTATAAATGTTTAGTGTGATCGATTTATTACTTTTAAAGATATGGCCAATTTATTGAGGAGGGTGTGTGTCGATTTTTGCACGACATATGCTGAGTTGTTCACTGAAGGCCCAAACATGTTCGAGCTCAAAACCCACAAACTTTTTTCCAATTTTGAGGGTTCTGGCATGTCCATCAGATAAGATGTATATCAGGTATTATTCTATATTCTGAGAGAGTAGATGGAGCTTAGGGCTGGGCAATTTTGGATAAAAAAATCTCTGATTTTTTAAAGAAAAATTTGAGTTTCGATTTTTTCAGTGCACTTATAAATGATTGCAGACATCAGATATCTTGTCAAAAGTGCAACTTTATTGCTGTGATTGTCCTCGAGTTAAAATGCATAAAACAATCCCAAAATAAAAAAGTAAATGAGGCTCTGTCATTCAACAATTTCAAGCTTTAACCCAGGTTTAAGGAAAAGTGCAACAGCAACTTCACAGTAGCTTAAACTACATATTTTATAACACATGACATTACAATGAAATAAAATGATAAACTCTTCCCTTAGCATCTCAGCATAGTGCGAATAAAAAATCAAACATGCCTGTGGCGCACATATAGCCTACTCAAAGGTTAAACACATGTAAACAAAGAGGGGGCTGGCTCACATCGTGCTACGGTAACCCACAAGGATGGAACACGAAAAAGTCAGAAAAAACTGTGTTGAAAAAAAGAAATAAAAATTTTAAAAATTAAAAAAAATTTTTTTTTTAAAACTAGAATTTGCAAAATGGAAATTGTTTTGTATCTACAAATTTGATAAATTGATTGAATCATTTTTTTTTGCCCAGCTCTAGTGGAGCTGTATTATTATACCAAATTTCAGTTTCCTATGTGAGATATTGGAAGCTGAAAATGGAAGAAAAATAAGGACAAGCGAAAATCGAGTACTTACGTCACTAAATTGGCCATATTTGTAAAAGTTTCCATCTGATCAAACTAAAAATGTACAGTGTGCCTAGTGAACAATCACGAAACAATTTGTAAAAATGTCAGACTTTTTTCTGACCAAAGTGCGTGGGCTATGGAATGACCTCCATACTTTGTGTTCCTTCAACAGATGGAGCTCCAGTTAGACCTCCCACCATCTTCTTTCCAAACCATCCAGTAAAACATTTTAAGATTTTTTTGCTTTTTGAATGTTGCTAATTTTGAAGGATCTTTACTGATGCTTTGTTTTTTTTTAATACGACCAACAGATTTATAAACCTTGGCTTTGATCATTATCACACTGAAACACCTGAACAGGAGCCGGTTAGGATACAAGTGTTCACCAACAGAACAGGTAGCACGTAGACACATACAGTATCTATTAGGGGTGTCCCAGTTACATTTGATTTTTACTTATTCTGTAGTGTATAATGTTAGCAAAGGCTTGATCAAATGAAATTAACCAAACAGAGAATAGTAGCAATAGTCAGCAACAGTAGGTACTGTGTGAACAAAAACTGACCCATTTATTGTCAACCCATGGGTTACAGCAAAGGTTCCCAACCCTTTTTCGGGTCGTGACCCCATTTTGATATCATAAATTTCTGGTGACCTCAGGGACATTTTTTCTTTCTTTCAAGAATTAGTTTTTGATCATGTTTATTAAAGTTTATTACAGTTGTTTGATAATTATTGTGTTTGAAAAAAAAAAAAAGAATTTAAAAAAAAATTAGAAATATGATTTTAATTAGTGAATGTTTATTTTATTATTTGAATTTTTTTTACCCATTTAAATTCCAGGTGACCCCACATGGGGTCACGACCTCAAGGTTGAAAAACCTGGGTTAAAGACATTTTAACCTTAAACATAATAATATTCTACAATTGAATAGAATTCTTTAAAAAATGTAAATTGATTTACATTTTCTAAAATTTGATGACCCTGAAAAAGTACTAAATATCAGGGATTTTAGATCGAGGTACATGAATTAATCTGATATCAATGTTTTTAGAAAATGAAAAAAAATAAATAAATCCAATAACACAAAAACTATTTTACAATTTAACAATTAATTCAAACTTGAGAATATTTTACAAATGAATAGCATAAAAAAGGAGGACCCTGAAAAATAATGTCAAAACCAATAATAACAAAACATTTTTAAAGTGCAAAATACCGATTCAAGTTCATTTTCGTTTTTTATTTTTTTTATTTCTGTATTTAGTTCTGTCAGTTTAGATTTTAGATGCAGGCCAGTATCATCAGATGGTTTGTTTTTTGTCGATATCGAACCGATTTCCGATAGCAATATCGGTTGGGGACTGTGGGACACCCTTACTATCTACATATTCTATAGATATATTCAAAGAACCTCCTGCTAATTCTCTTTGTATTTTTGTGTTTGTACAAACAAGGAAGTAAGTACCTGTTACTGCTTATATCTGACTGTGATTTTCATATCACCAAGAAAATCAAAATATGAGTGAACAACAATTACAATTATAGCTGCATTTTTCCTTTCCAATCCCATTGATTACACATGGATCCTGGATCACTGGAGTTTATTTGCAGGTTTATATCTCACCAATGATTCTGAGGTTTTTGCTTCCATAAAGAACATCAAAATAATAATCTTACCTGCATGGCCGTGATGCCCTTGAAGCTGTGAAAAGCAACTGATTTCTGTTTGTTGTGTTTGCTGGAATCGTCCTCTCCCGCGGCTGTTTTTACGAGTTATCCTCAAATATTGTGTCGAGGCTAAAGAAACAAAACAGAATCACTCATTTTGTGTAGCTGAGAAAAACAGCGTCGAAGCGGCTTTATATTTGGTTTAACTAAAGGACAAGGATTGTATCTGCCCCGAGATGCTTGTAAATTAATCAGAAACTTCGTCTCTTCTTCCACTTTCTTCCCTCCAACCTTAATTAGAGTTTAAAAATCAGTCCGAGTGTCGAATGTTTCCCTCTGGCTCAGAAGGCCTTATACTGCAGTTTGATTTTTATTAGAATTGGTTACAAAATATGGAAAAGTGTCATTTTGTGTTATCAAAAACATTTATTGCACAATTATTGGGATTTGATGGTTCTAATAATAACCACTGTTTCAATTCCCCAAAGGAACAAATCCCCATTGGAACAGCTCAGTACATGACACAATGAGAGCAAGGCAGAATACATTAATACAATAATAATAATGATGTCCAATTAAAAACTCCATATAGATTGGCTATTACTTAAACCACGTTCTTTTCCTGATAGGAATTTCTTAGGCATGTAATTTAGGTCGGAGAGGAATATGCATTTAAATTACAAGAGCGAATCATCCATTTGTCTTTATATCTTCACATTATGGCTAAAGGAAGTCCTTTTGCTCTAGAAAATTAATGTATAACACTATATCGAAATCCAATTGGAAAAGCAGCAGGGTCTTTCACACAATCACACATTGTGGTCTAAAACTAAGGTAATACTAAAATATGTAAGACTTCAGCTCCAAATCTCGTCTTTTGCAGATACTGGCAGTTATCTGGATCAGTGATCCTGATCCTGGTACCATGAACATTCACAATTTGAATGCTTGAAAAAAAATTCTAGCCCAGATGTGCTGTTGGATGATTAAACCAGAGTGTAGCGGAATTTATGACTATCATGTAATGTGCAAAATGTTGAATCATCTTAAATTTTTTTTAAAACTGATCCAGATAAGGTACATTGACCTGGATCACTTCCATAATGTAATCACTAATTATTTCTTTTCCCATTTGGGATATTTCCTGCAAATTTCATCAAAATGTGTCATCCAGTTTTTGAGTTACACCGGATTTCCACTGGATGCGGAACTACTCGTAACGTCTCCACTGCGTAATCCGCTGTTCGTCATCATGGCCCCATAGTCAATCTCTGCCGCCTCCATCTGTAATGCGGAACTGTTGTGCCGAGGACTCAGGAGATCTCGTTAATTCACGCGTAATCGCACGATATAGCGAGTTGTAGAGAACCACAAAGCCGTACAAACAGTGCATTGTGTCCTTCGAAAGGAGCAGAAGTAAATCGCCTTGGTCCTATCCTGTAGATCTTCCTCTTTAGTGGAGATTATTGTGATTCAACCATGGATAAGTGCAATATTCATATGTGAAATACAATCCACTGCCACCCTGTTTAGGGTGTAGCCCCACCTAGCGCCTGAAAAAAGCTGGATAGACACCAGCAGACCCCTGTGACCCAAAAAAAGGAGCAAGTGGGTCAGAAAATGGATGGAATTACGATCCGGAGTATTTTATTTTGAAAATAAACCCGATGTTTTATTCTGTATCTGTGCACTGCTTCCTGTTCCGCACAGGCTTATCTTTGCGGAACTTATGTGTTGTTGCTCCGTCGTCCTGCAACAATAGAAGGTCTGCATATGTGTTGTAAGGGTAGAACAGACTAGTCGACTTTAGTGTTGTCTCGCGACTCTGTCTACGTGACGTTGACTTGTCGCAGTACCTGACTTTTGCCCAAGATAGCGGTGCAACACAGCAAGGCAGCACAACATCAAGCATTTCTACTCAAACTGAAGCTGGTAGGCAGATACTATGGCTAATATACATGCTAACGCTAGCTGTAGTGGTAACATGTCTGTGTATTAAGCAGATCTGGAAAACATCAGCAGCGCAGGACGGAGGCTTCGTTAGCGGGGGAAGACTGCCGTTGTGCCAAAATCTGACCTGAAAAAAATCTGTGACCGGAGGTGGCGACAGTTCCAACCCCATCGGCTCCTCGGTGGACATTTACTCCCCCTTAAACACGTTTGTAATTCTTCTCCAGTCTGCATTTACTTCACCCACTGGAGCGTCATGTTTAAGGGGGAATAAATAGCTCCTTAATAGCTACGAAGAGGTTTACTCTTTTTCTTTACCGCCGAGAAACCACAGCGGTCACAGATTTTTTTGGGGTCACAGACTTTGGCACAACACTGGCTTCGGTGAAGCAAGCTACTGTAAAAACAACCCAAATAAAGTCTAAACACCCGACTCTGAGGACGCTTCGGGGCTTAACAGTTACCGTAGACTCACGACAGGCAAAGCAGCAGTGTTCCTGGGTTTACTTAGCTTCTATAGCATGTCCCATGTTCCAGGGGCTGGTGGTGTTGTGCCAAAGTCTATGACCCGAAAAAAATCTGTGATAAGGGGGAGTAAATGTCCGCCGAGAAGCCGCAGGGGTTGGAACTGTCGCCACCTGCGGTCACAGATTTTGGCACAACACCGGCACTCGGCTGCCACTCGGCTGCCACTCGGCTTGGCTTCGGCTCTTGGTGACGTCATCGACTACTCTACGTTGACTTGGCTATTATGCTCATTAAGTCGACCTTTAAAATGATGTAGTCGTTCAACCCCTGATGTGTTGCAGAGGGCTCCATGACTGAGTAGTTATGTAGCTGCATACGCATCCAGTGGAGATTGGCTCATTGAATTTAATGGAAATGTAGCAGCTTTGTTGCTGTTACACAGCAGTTATGCATCCGGTGGAAATTGGGATGAATAAATAAAACAACGCTGGCAAAAACATTAACCTCCTTGCTGGAGGTAATAAATGGCCAGTGAAAATCTTATTCTGTGGAGGACATAATGAATCAATCAAAATTAAATCTCCCTATAAGAAGTGTCAGAGACTAAAACCATGAAATTGGTGTTAAAATTCCAACCAAAACATTTCACATTTTCAAACATTAAATGATCAGGGTCTGATCACATTCAAATTGTTTTATAATATGATTTCATAAAAATGTGAGCTCACAGGGAACAGCTGTTAAACTATCATATTTGATCCGTCAACTAGTGTGTAGACTTTTTATATCCACTGTACTTTTATTGCTTATTTTGTAGTGTGCAACGTTAGCAAAGGCTTGATCAAGTGATATTACTCAGAGTAACAATAGTCAGCAACAGTAGGTATGAGAAAAACTGACCCATTTATTATTAACCAATGGGTTACACACATTTCTTAAACCTTAAACATAAAAATATTTTACAGTTGAATAGAATACATTTAAAAAGAGACGACCCTGAAAAATAACATTAATAAACATAATAATAAGAAAACAAAACATTTAACATGCAAAAAAATGACTATTAATGTAAACATACTAATATTTAAATTTAATTATATAGAATAACAATTTTTTTTTAAACATGTTTAGGTCTGATCACATTCATATTGTTTTATAATATGATTTAATAAAAATGCGTGAGCTCACCAGGGAACAGCTGTTAAGCTGTCATATTTGATCAGTCAACTCCACATTGGACAGAGTCATAGAGGGGATGTTTTATAGAGAGTATTGCTGTATTGTAGGACCTTAATTCACATTAGTAGTTAAACATTCATGAGCTGTTTGTAGTTAGTTTATGGTCATAATGTTCAGTTTTAATGTTCTGACACCGTATTAGATCCAGAGACAGCTAATCTTTGCTGTGTGCTGTGTTTTATTGGACCAACGACCTTCTTATTGATGCATCTCCTGTGTGTGTACAATGCAACTTGTGTTCATGTAATTACAGTAGTGATTAGTGCATGCTGCAACCGCTTCATTATGTGATTGATTCAAAAAAAAAAAAAACATGTCATGTTAATGTAAGAAATGTCAAATGTGTGATCTTTGTTTTCTCTGCCCTTTAGGAAGCATGTGTGTGTGTTACAGTCAGTGTCTTCAGGACTCACAAGAGCTGCTCTACACTGTGGTTTTAGTGCACAAAGGTGTGTCTGTGTGTGTGTGTATCTGCTGATATGCAACGTTAAGAGAAAACTTGCCATTACTTGTCTTTATCTTCAACCCTCGATGTCAAATTCATCTCGTCTGTTTTTTTGCAGACTGCAGCAAGAAGTTCAGAGTGTCTCTGGGCGGCGACGAGTCGATGCCGTCAGATGCACCACCACCACCACCACCACCACCACTGCTCCATCCCCTCTTCATCCCCATAGGTCACTGCACACACAGTAATGAAATGCAGGCGCGTACAGATATCACTATCATCATAAAATCAACCAAGTGTGCAAGCTTGTAAGTTAGGGCTAGCAAACATTATCAACTTCTGCACTGAAAGCAGAAACAGAGCAGCACACAAATACCGCCTCGAGTAGAAAAACGGGGACTGAATGTGAGGCTGTCATCAGAAATATAAATAAGTTATCTTGTCATTGAAAGGGTAACCATAAAACACATCACTTTCAAACCCACATGGTAATTTATGCACCACTGTAGGAAAATAGATGGCTGAAGGATTTGATGGACATCCTAGTTATGTTAGAATAAAGAACAGCAGATACTTACTTCACATAATGTCTTTGATAATATTTGATGAGATTTTTTTTTGTTACGGTAACTGAAATTTTACTTTATTTAGAACAACTGACCTTTCGCAAAACCCCGCCCACAAACAGTCATTGTCCAATCCTACGTCTGAGCAACCGTTAGTATGTAACTGTATGCTCAGAGCAGGCACAATGGTGAAGCGGTGCGCTCATGGCTTGTCCAAGTCGCATACCCAGGTACCCCAAGACTTTGGCTAGGGGAGTCGTGTTCTTTCCGTTTCCAAAGCCGAAAACACAACTGAAGCGATGTTTACAAATGAAAGTGTCTATTTGTACGGTTGCCGTATGGACAACCACCGGTGCTATTGGTCTGGTTACCGAACTACAAGTACGTAGTGTCATAGGTTTAGGGTTATGTTGTAACCCAATATCGCAACAAATTTTAGGGTTAGGTTTAGGGTAAGGTTTAGTCTTAGTCACGTGACCTAAACTGTTTAATGAGGGGCGCTGCGTATGCATAGAGTGGCAATAAGAAAACTTACCCAGCAGTGCAGGAGCATGACAGGTTCGTTATGTTTTCACTTCGATAGCTGTGATGTCCCCTTAGTTGTTTATATTAATATGTTGAATATATCCCTCCACAGCATATTGTAACCCCTTTTGCCTGGATCTGGAGGATATCGTGCGGGTGTTGCTCCAAAAAGAGTCACTGACACTCACCGGTAGACTTCTCCCAGCCTCTATGGACGGGACGAACTCAGGAACATGACGGACATAGCAAAAGTACATGAGGGGGGCGGGGCTTTTGTCAAAGGTACAATTGACAGTTCGTCATGCTAGATCAGTGCTTCTCAAAGTGTGTGGCGCACCTCCCTCGTGGGGAATGGAGACATGACCACCCGGTGGGGTGTGACAAACTGGGGAAATGCCTTTCTTCATTGACAATAAAAATCATTAACACTAAACAAAATGGCTACACACAAAAAAAGTAATAACAATAAGCCTAAAAATGTAGCAGAAATGTAAACAATTATTAGACTGCATTAGATATAGGACCAGGAACAAACTGTAACGTGGAATTAAAGTGTAAAAATAATGATTTATGTCAGCATATACTTCACATGGAGTGGAACAATAAACCAACTTTCAATAGCAACAATTTTTGTTTGTGGCACAAACTGCATACAGCGTTGTGTTATTTCCTGCATTTTTTCCACTAATCCACTTTATAATTAGTTTTTTATGCAGGCAATTGGTTTAATTTAGTTTTTGATTGATTATGAAATATGATGTTACTTGTTCCCTTATATTTTAAAATGTGTTATTTATCAGGATTATTCGGGGGCAATGAGCGCAGGTGGGGTCTGAAAGTTGACCTTCGTTCAAAGTGGGTGATTACCTAAAAAAGTCTGAAAATGTATTAGACAAAAAAAAAATAGCCAAAAAAAAAAAAAAAAACTCAGAAAAATATTTTTTTCACTGAAAAGCAGTCACTTATCAATTTGTATTTCACATTTATAAATGTGCTATTATTATTATTAATAATTGTATTATTATTATTATTCATTGAACAGTAAATTGTACATAAAGTTACACCTTTGTCTAATCAATATCCTTCATGCATGGTTGAAGTGCATCAGGCTTTTAGAACACTGTGTGTTTGCAGGAAATAGGAGATGAGAGGTTATTTTTCATAATTAGACCTTTCCTAAATTAGTCTTGTGGTTAAGGAAGCGGGTCACCGGTTCAAATCTCACCTGGGCCATCATTGTGGGATGTTGAGCAAGTCCCTTAACCCTAACCGCTCCCCGGGCGCTACACTGTGGCAGCCCACTGCTACCCCTCAGGGAAAGGGTAAAATACAGAGAAAGGTTACATTACTATTATTATTCACCCATGGCCTGGTTTTCACCATCTGCTCATCCGTCAACAAACCACAGTCAGATGTGAATGAAATACGTTGGTGTGTTTTGTAGGACACTACATCCTGGTGTATGTGCAGGGTTTGTTCCTCCACTGTATCAACAGCAGACAGCATGAGATGCTCTGTCACTCGCTCTTCCTCTCTGGTAAGATGAGATCTAAACCACAGCTTCAAAGCTCTTTATCTCTGCGTGCAGCTCATGCTTTTTTTTTTTTTTTTTTTTGTTTTTTTGAAAAATGTCCAACTTCTAGCTTGTGTTTCCTGTGAGTTGTGAATGTTTTTTTTCTGTTTCCCTGTGAAGGTGATGAGGTGAACCTGGGCCTGGAGGCTCGGTCAGCTGACATCACTGTGCTACAGGCAGAGGAAGAATCTGCTGTTTGTCTGTTGGACGTGACCAGTGGGAGGATTTACAATGCTGAGCTCAGCACAGCACACCTGCTGCAGATACTGCAATCTAAAAGTAGAATGGGGTAAACATTTTTAATTTAATTTAATTATTTATTTTTTCCATTTAAATCTAAAGTTGACAATAACACGTCACAACACACACACACATATATACATATACTATACAAAAAAACCCATCATTTCCAAGTTGTGAGTTCAGGGGGTATTTTCAGTTCTTCAAAAACAGAAATAATAATTGCAGCTTTCTTGCTGTTGATGTATTTTATAGTTTCCAGGTAACAGTGCAATTTATTCTTAAAGCAATTAAAGGTTGTATTTTTCTGTCCATTTCATACAATGAATATGGAATTTGTCCAAAATAATGATTAACTGAATAATAAATGTTTTTTTTTTTTACTATGGCCACTAACCGTTTAACACCTACCGCATCACCGGCGACACATCCTGGTATGCACACATTAAAATGACCTGAACTCTGTTAAAACTCGCAACTATTGGAAAAATTCCAACTGTTTTTGAAATCTAACATATTGCACTTTACTGACAACCTACAAACATTATGGTAATCACATCCCCTCCTTAGAAAACCACAAAGAAATGGCTTCGGCTTGCGGGTGTAATAGTTGCCATAAAATGGCCTGTTTTTGCACATTTAGAAATTAGATTTTTTTTTTTTTTATTGCAAATAGTTTTATACATTCTAAATTTTATATATTTGTTGAAAAAAATCTGCTATTAATGTGATCTTTCATTGTTTTCTTCCTACTAAATCTGAAAAAATCTATTTTGTTTTTGTGTTTTTCTTCATTTTAAAATGATATTATACTGGTAGAACATGTGATCAATTGTGAAAAAAAGCTGCCAATTATTTGAAGTCTAAAGGGTAAAATTACTTCCTCATGGGACATTTACTGACCATTTTATAGACAAAATAAGCAAAAAAATAAAAAAATCAGACAAATGTTAATATTACAGGTGTTAAAGGTTAGAAATTACTTTAAATTTAGCTTAAAAACAAATGATGGCTCATGAAATCTAGCTTTTTGCCACTCCCCATGTCTGAGCGTTTTCAGCTTATTCATTGCATAAAAGCGTATTTATTGTCATGTCCTCTATTTTCAAGGAGTCCCAGCAGTACGACTGACCCCCAGCGCCTGGCTGCCCTCCACTGCCTGCTGGTTTACATGGGAAATGACCCAAACTTGGAGCTGGAGGTGCATACGCAGACAGAAAAAAGAAAAAGAAGTGACCTTTAAAGCAGATTCACTGAGGCACTGCAGTTTTCTGGTTTCGCTACAATGCTGGCATAATGCACTATCACAGGACTTCACAGCGTCAGAATGCAATCCTCTGAGTCTCAAACTAAGTTAGGAGATCAATAGGCTCTACTCGAGGGACGACAAACGACTGAAAAATAAGGGAAACTGTCACAGCGTGCAGCTATTTATAACACAGTGTTCACGATTTGCTGTCATTTACACTCCCTCAAGACAAATAGATGCATGTAGCGCAGTGCGTTTCTGTGGGGATACAGTAGGTGTCAACCTTGAGTTGAAAGCGTGGGAGAAGGAGAAAGACTAAACAGGCTGCTGCACTAGAAGAAAAACAACAACATGTGAGAGAAACACACTGAGTCAAACTGAGAGAAAGGCAGGATGTCTTACGTAGGAAATAATCTGAATGAGACGGATCAAAAATAGCCGACGTGATCCAGGCTTTGGTTCAGTATCTTTAATGTGGTGCCACCAGATAACTGTCATCTTTTAATGCTATTGATATTCAGGCCAACCCCATTAGCCTGTGACTTCCCTTTGTCAAAACAAAAGCAAAACAAGATCAAAAATACATTTTTTCTGAAGGAGAAACCAGCAACTAAATCACACTCTAAGGTTCAACAGGGTGAGCGATTCACCAAGTTGGAGTTAAAACAAGGAAGGACAAACATAGTGAATGGGCAACTTTTATTTCAGCAGGGGCCACAAAAATGTAATCAGAGGACCACATTATTAACATTTATGCTAGCATTTAGAATAATCCCCAATCTGAGCTTTAACATGGGAAATAAAGGAATTTCTGTGTGTTTTTGTTCTCGTTTTGTCATTTATGTTGGTTTTTTTTGTGTCCTTAAAGTCATTTTTGTGTATTTCTGTTTTTATTTTGTGTCTTTTTGTCATTTATGTTGTTTTGTGTGTTTTTAAAGCCATTTTGTGTATTTCTTTGTCTTCATTTTGTGTCGGTTTGTTGTAAATTTGTATTGTTTTGTGTATTTTTTAAATAGTTTTTTGTTTATTTTTTGGTCATTTGCATGTTTTTTTTTTTTTTAGAGCCAATTTTGTGGTTTTTTTTTGTTTTGGATTTTGCATTTTTTTTATATTTTTGTATAATTTTCCACTTTCTCACATTTTCATTTGTCATTTTGGAGTCATTTTGCGCATTGTGTAATTATGTGTCTACACATACAGCAGGTAAAATAAGTATTGATGAACACCATTTTTCTCAGTAAATATATTTTTAAACATGCAAATTTCAAATTATTACACATAACTTAAATTACTATGAACATCTGTGGTTTGATTTCTTTGCATGTGTGGGTTACATGAGTTGTTACCCACATCGGGTGAAAGATTCCATGTCAATAGCACCTTTAGAAATATGTTTACAGAGAAAAATATGTATTTTACCTGCTGCACAAAATAAGACTGAGGGCTGCATGTGGCTGTTGATAATCATGTTCTAGTAATGGCAGGAAGGAATTCCAATTGAAGTATTTCATCAAAAGTAATACAATTGTTTTATTCTTACTACATAAAGAAGAAAGTTAATAAAACAAATTATAATAATAACATAACAACAGACATTAGTCCACAAACACATCTTATTATCATTGTAATTGGTGATTAATGCTGCTTCACTGTGTTGATATATTAAAATCCTATAAGTTTCTCTATTTAAAGGTTAAATGAGTTTATCACTACAGCTAAGCTCGAGGACATTTGCACACCTTTGTACTGCTAACAGACCGTTAATTGGGCCACCGGCACTGCTGTAGAGGCTTTTCAGAAAGATGATTGCTTTCTTTGTGCTCATGAGTTTTTAACTTTTAATCCCTGTACTTTGTGCTGTTGTGCTCAAAGTCTCTGGGCTTAAATGGACTTGTTGAAGGTTAACCACGAAAGTAGCTACTGTAGCTGTGTGCGACTGTCCAGTTCTGTCTTTTACTGCATTATTATTTAGTTTTTTCAATCTGGGACACAAATGTCACACTCCAATGTTTTATTATTGTGTGTTTTTATTATTGAAATGAAGCCATTTGCTATTTTTCATCCATCTCCATTTGTTCTAAGAACCCCAAAAACATAGTATTTGAGGTTTATTTTCCCAAACTTGCCTGTTTTCCAGAGTTTTAGCCTCTGAAAAGTCACTTTCTGAGCAACTCTACACAAACTGATTTGCGGCCTACTTATGCATATTCATAAGTGGGCGTGTCTATAGACGGGACAATTTATTTTTTTATTTATTTATTCAGTTTATTTCCGACATGGTTACATTCACTTTTTTTTTTTTTTTTTACATTTTTTGTACATGCCGAAAAAGGAGACGAGAGAAGCAGTTTGTTTATCCGGGTCCCGTCCCCTGTTTTACCATCGCAGATTTACATGGGTTTACGGATATGGGTACGGCCTGGCGCGAGATTTACATTGACTTTCTCCTCCCCGCACGGACGTAGGGGCAGAGGATGGCCCGCCCTCCTCCCAACCACTCCGTAACCAAGCTCATGCTGCTTTATAAACATACATAGACATAGAGTAGAAAATACATACATAGCACTGCGGGAAGAATGCTGAAATGCTCACCTTTGTGGGCGTGTCTATTTACATGTCAATCATGGCAGAAAGCTTCCTGGAGGCGCGGCTTCTCCAGCTCGGTGCCGTGTCAAATTCATCATCAAAGTGGGAACGCGTCATCAAATTGTAGCGTGGTGTTTGGGCTCACCCTGCAGTAAGAAAGGAGCAAATCACCCTCTAACTAACGATTGATGGAATCAATGAAAAAAACACTTTGGGCATGTGTATGAAGCCTAATAGCACTTTTATAATGTTTAAAGCACAGAAAAGTTGGTTTAGCTTAATATTGGCCCTTTAAGCTAAGATGCTAACGACAGCTATACGATGTAGCCTACAGAGAAGGCCCGTTTCTGTTAAAAATGAAGAAGGTGGAGAATTAACTGCATAAAAAAACTTAATGAATATCAATTAAGTATCTGACATTTGTCATTTGTGGGGGAGGGGGATTGTTTTTTCTTTAAAAAAAAAAAAAAAAAAAACACAATTTAACTCATACTAAGACTAAAAGGAAAAGAAGCTCACATCACCGTATCTGCTGTTTGACCAAATTAAAGCTCATGCATTTTTGCCTTAATTCAGTGGTTCCAAACTTGCACAGCGCCCCCTAAGTGGGGGCATGATGTAATGATGGAGGGGGTGCGAGGCAGGGTGGGAAGGCGCTTATGGTCTTGTTGAACCTTGAGCAAGTAAAAACTTTTTCTTTGCATGAAAAGCTTTTTTTTTTACTGTTCTAAAATATGTGATTGCAAATGGTATGTTATTGTCTATGAAATTTTGAAGAATAGTCCACTTT
This sequence comes from Gouania willdenowi, assembly GCF_900634775.1. Lineage (NCBI taxonomy): Eukaryota > Metazoa > Chordata > Actinopteri > Blenniiformes > Gobiesocidae > Gouania > Gouania willdenowi. Next base: position 14,166,829 of record NC_041049.1, read on the forward strand.
TTTCTTTAAATGTATTTTGATTTAGCATTTTAATTTTTTCACTAATGTGAAAAGAGAGAAAAACTTCTAAACTTATAAAACCTTCAGTGCAGCAGGCTCAGCAGGATGTAATACAAACTAATATTGTAGTAATTTATGTAATAATGAAGCATGCATAAACTAGTATCTATAACATCTGTATAACACTACCTGGCCTCCCTGTGTGTTTTTATTTTCAACATATGCAGATTATTGAGTGGCTTTGTGACAACGTCAACCCCTTTGAATCCTTTGATCCCATCCAGGAGTTCATTCTAGGTAAGAAACAATTAAAGCGCGGGACCTGAAGCTTCAGAATGTCCTGCTTTTTAAAGTGGAGCTCCATTCCTTCTATCGCTCTCTTTTCTCCACATGGCTATGACTGTAGTCTGCTTAGTGCTTACATCCACACATAGCAAAATCCTTTATTAACTTTAGCTTTGGTTATTCGGGGACCTTTGAGACTAGCTTGCACAAAATTGTGCGAATGAGTAAATCTAATTTTCTGGCTTCATTTCTAAAGAAATACAACTTTCACTTTCCACGTGCCGTGCAAGTTATTACTTTACTCAAGAAATCGGTGATTGCACTAGACAGTGATGCTGTGGGGTACAAGAATCATCATTTTATACTCTGATAGCTTCATCTCTGCAGTGACTTTCCAATTTGTTGCATGTGGTCTTTAAGCTGGAAAAACACAAACGAGAGCTAACAAACAAGTGGCTAATTTGTCAGACGCCTTCTTGTATTTCCAAAATCTATTTCTTGTCATTGCATTTCTTTTTAATCTGTTATTTTTTAATCCTTTAACATAGGCAGAGCTTTAAATTCTTGCCGGGGGTTAAACGAAAAAATACAATCATAGACCGTCCCGAGATTTGCGCCAACCCCAATGTGTGTAACATATACAATAATGCAAAAATGATTGATTAGTAACACAATTGATTTTCACCATTTACAAAAGAAGAATTGCACAATAGAAGAAGAACCAACCTAAAGTCTCAGAAATTTGAGACCATTTTACTAAAAAACAAATGCTACACACCTAAGGTAGAGCATCTGTGACATGAAACTAACAGTAATAAATACTGTTTTATGGCACTTAAAATATTTGTATATTATGTACATTATATTAAGAATTGTCCTTTTTCTAATGAATTTGGGAAAACTAATGAAAACTTTTGTCCCTTAACTTCATCCACTGTATTCCTTGTATTGTTCTTTCCTGGTTATGGTGGTCACTTCACGTCTGTTCATCATTAAATAAATAAAAAACTACCAAAAAAAAAGGACAAAGGCCTTTTTTAAGTTAATCACACGACTAAAATCTTTGGACACTCTCCAACTGCCATTTCACTATAAGAGCTATTACACTTGTTATCAATAAATTACTTTGATTACACCTTCTTCTTTCTAAATAGTATCAAATGGAAAACTACTCACAAGATTACTGATATTATGCTGCGTTCACACCGAATGTGTCTTCTGTGACACCGGACGCATGTGCCGCACGAAACGTACCGCAGGGTGTGCAGGATCAAAACATGTCCCCAATTCGTTTCATACGCACATCTGAAGCGAAGCCCCGCCCACCAGCGACACATCCGACTTGGTGAGTTTCACTGCCTGCTGAAGCGAGGAGCTGTGCTCCTTTTTCTCCTCTCATAAACATAAACCACCAGTGAAAAAAGCCGGTGTGATTGACGGCTAATGCTATCTTAGCTCAGTGCTCCAGAGAGGACTTTTACCTGCTACTACCACCTCCTCGCTGATTCACCTCCACGCCAAATTCTTCCTAGTCCGGTCCCCGTGCCATACAGCTCCAGGTGGTCACACACAGCTTCTCCTCCATGGTTGAATGGGTGAACAGACTGGTGTTTGTGTTGACAGCCTGACGTCATCGTCAACAAAGACTCTGATTGGCTTTCGTCATGCGAAACAGTCACAGGAGTTCAATATTTTCAACGTTTGCGAATGTGCGGATATGCGTAAAATTGGGAGCGCGGTCGCACGACCAAGACACTTGACGTGCAGATCGCACTGCCGCATAGGAAATATTTTGCATCTGGGATGCATCTATCTATTGACTTTGTATATAATCTGGACGTACGGACATTTCGTGACACATTCGGTGTGAACGCAGCATTGGGATTATTGATTTAAACCTCTTGCTAATTGTTAGTTCTGCTACCCTATGGGAAGCAGGTATGGAATGAGCTCAGCAATGACTTTCAAAGCGTTAGTGCATGGTGAAAATTGCTGCATTCATGAGTTCAAGTGCAACAGAAATGTGTCCGTCATCTTATTCTGTACCCGTGTGTCTTCTTGTTTCCTGCACAGCCTCTTTGTACAGAATCTGCTATAGCATGTCTCTTGGCTTGGACAAACTCCTGCCTTACTCCTCTGTATTTGAAAAGAAGGTACCCCCTCACACACACAGACGCACTCACGCACACACAGAAAAGTTAACGAACCTTTCCTGAAGTCTTACATGGCAGAACGTCTTTGATCCATTCTTGTGTTCCAGGACGTTCCACCGAGCTTGTTGGAGATTCCCGGAGTGTCATGTACCACTGAGCTGAATGTTGGACCTGTGTTTATGGGAAAGGTAATGGTCCAGAGGGACAGATAGAAATGTTGCCATCAAGCTAGGAAACACATTTATTGCCAGTCACTGATGGACCTAAAAATGAGGTGTAGTGCTTCTAAGATGTAGACTATGGCACACTAACATACTATGCACTACAATATATACTGTCTACTATATATTATATGTATGATTAGGATGATGACCGTTCCCACTGAAGTATACCTTCAAGATGTATTTGGAACCTACATCAAAAACCTGATGCACACTGTGGCTAAATATCTCCGTTGATTCGCCACCTTTGAAAGTTCTTTTAAGTGAGAAAGTGACCAAGTACATTACCAACATGTGCTCATTTGATGCATAAAACTGGCGGAAACACATTTCATTCCGACATTTCAGATATTCCATATCGTCCGCCATTGTGCTACTGACTAAACTTCCAGTTAACTTCAAAACATGAGTCCTATTTACAAAAGCATTTAAAAAACTAATAGAAGACAAGAAGAGATGCTTTTGTTTTGAAAACGGGAGGTTTGATTTTTAGCTTGAAGCCGCTCCCAAGACTTTTTTACATTCCGCTCGCAATGCACCATGGGGCAGTTGAGTATGATTAGCGCGCCCACCGTGCGTACTTCAAAAATGTTGCAATATAGTATACATCCGGGTATTTCTTGCGTACTCAATTTTTTCACACTATCTAATATGAACACACTACACTAATACTATATTTGACGTCAGACTTAGTATGAGTAGTACGTTAGTATGCCATTTTGAACTCGGCCTATAAGAAATGGTTTTCCAAATTCTGTTTTTTTCCTGTTATAATTATCTTCCAATGTTAGAATCTTTTTCTCTTGGTTTTCTACGTCTGTATAAAGGCTCGGCTGCTCCAAGGCTTTTGGTCTGAGCTGCAATGGAACACAGAACAGACAAAATATCTGGATTCTCTCCCCAAACCCAGATACATAACCTCTCACATAAAGGCCGACTGGGATAAATACGTGAGTGTGTGCCAGAAAAAAAATTACTTTGATGTGAAAACGTAAAAAAAAGCATCTGATTTAGTTGTTTGTGTGCAATATAATGATCACGGTTTTGTGAAGAAATGCACGTGTGATTTGTGATTACCTGTTTCAGAGGTCTGAAACGAGGCCCTGCAGCAACATGAAACACGTAGAGGAGAACACTAAAAAGTAGGTCTGTCTCCCAGTGGGAGCTTGTTAGGAAGCATGTCACATGCTCAGGACGTAGGAAAACATATCTGCACCAAACTCATACTATTTCATCTCGTTCAGCTGCTGGTTACGGCGACAGCTGATTAAAGAAGGGTTTTATCTTTAGTTTAGGATTCAAATGTGAAAAAAAATCTCTTACATTTGCTGGTTTTTCACAACACGTTCCTTCTTCAAGCTTAGAGGCACTTATAAACACTTTCCACATCAGATCTGCTATAATGTGCAAAATATAGATCAATTTAGCTCAAGCAATGTGATTACGACAAAATGCAACTGAATTAGATACTGCTTTCCCTGCTCTTGTTTCTGCACATAGCTTGAAGCTGTTTTTTTTAATCAGTGTAGGCCTCATAGATCAGAGGTGGGCAACTTCTATCACAGCGGGGGCCAAAAAAATGTGTTTGTTTAATTTAACAGCCACACTATCAACATTCATGTCAGCATTTAGAATAATGACCAATCTGAGCGTCAACACAGGAAAGAACAAAGAGTTTTTACAGTAATTGTATGTGTTTTTTGTAATTCTGTGTATGTTTGTTGTCTTGCTTGTTATGATTGCATTTTTGTGTGTTTCTGTTGTTCTTGTGTGTACTTTTTCTGTAAAATGTATGTATTTTATATTTATGTTGTCATTTTTTTTTCTTCTTTTGAGTAATTTTTGCGTATTTCTGTTGTTGTTTTGCTTAGTTCTTAGTGCTGTGGGTTTGCAGAGTCATTTTTTGTGTTTGTCTTGTCTTTTTGTGTACTTTTATTGTCATTTTCTGTATTTTTGTATATTTTTTTGAGTAATATTGTGTATTTTTGTTGTCGTTTTTTGTTATTTAGAGTAATTTTGTGTATTACTTTTTGTGGTTGTTTTGTGTGTTTTTGGAATATGTTCTGTGTTTTTCATGTCTTTTATGTATTTTCCTGCAATGTTGTAATTCATTTTGTACATTTACAATAATCACACATATTACTGCTTACGCATACTATTTGCGTTTGAAAAGGAGTGGGTGGAAGTATAAATATATTTTCAATATATATTCTTTTAAATTGCTTGATATTTCTACCCTCTTTAATTTCCATTGGCAGTCTTACATAAAGCCCCTTTCATTTCAGTAAAGAGTTTTTGAATGTTTTCTGGCAATAATTTATTCTTGGCCTTAAATACAACTTGAACAGTTTGAAAAATGACTAAATCTGCAAATTTGAGTAACTTCAATTTGAGGAACAATAGGTTGGTATGATCCAAATATCTGGCATTATTTATATAGCGTGTTTCTCTCTTTTGTAGTTTAACTATTGATTGTAAATTTGTTTTGTAATTATTTCCCCAAACTCCTGCACAGTATGTGAGATATGGCAATACCAGTGAACAGTAAAGAATATTAAGTTTAAGTGCAGTTCAATTCCTAACCTGAGGGGCAGTAATAAGTCAGAATAGTATATAATATGAAAACTACTGTAACTGTCTTCCCCTTATGACTCAGTTCGTAACTAGGCCTCCTTAGTTTCACAAAATATGTACACGTCACAGCGTTACCACACGAAACATGATTCATGGTCTAGTAGAGAGCTTGATGCTGAAATGGATGTTCTTAGCAGTTAAATTAGGAACTGAAAGGCCTTTATTTTCCTTTCATTTCCTTTAAATAGTTCCCATTTCCTAGAATATACGCAAGATTTTTCACAAAATTTGAGTCACTGATGAAAAAAAAATGTTTTTTTTCCTATTGTTTCACTTTTCATGTATTCCAGCAGATAGTGAAGAGGTCAGGATTGAGAAACAAATTAAATCGTCATTAGAATGTTGATTGGATTAACTTTACATCGTGGCTTAAGGCCAAATGATTTATTAAAATTAACAGTTGTTACAATCACTAATCTAAGAGTTTACATTTAATATTGTCTAACCTTTATTACATTTTTTTCTAACCTTTGGAGAACCGGTGTATCTTAAATATACATGTGCATATTAAACAGCACTGTAGATGCAATAAATTAAGTTTCCCTAACATGAAACTTTGTATACCTCCAAAGGCTGATAGAAATAAACATAAATGATCTCCATCTGATGACTGTGACATGGTCATAGCTTTTCTTGTATTGAATATTTTTGATATCCAGCAAATATACCCATGGCCTAACCTGTATACGCAATGAAATCACTTAAAAAGCTCACTCAGGGCAGTTGTCCTCATTGTACCACAGTTTGAACCAACAAGCCTTTTCCTCCATAATGAGCTTTTCTGAAGATCCAAATATCCTCCGTAGCACCGTTTGCTTTTTGACATTTCTTTATTTTTCCTGCTGACTTTAGCAGCAGAGCTTTAAAGAGGATCGGCTTAGCAAACACAAAGTAAGACTCTTATGATCCTGTCTGGAGGGATTGTTCTCACACCAAGCTTTTCTTCCTATTTTCCAGAGTTTTTTTGGTGGTGGACACCTGGTGTAGCGGTAAATACACACACACACACACACACACACACACTCACTCACTCACTCACACAGGTTTACATCCCATGTAATGATGAATGATAAAACCTTGAGGCACAATGTAACAAAAAACAAAAATGTTATGTCGTAGAGTTCTTGGGTTTGAGTATTCTGCCCTCTAGAGAATTAACCCTCCACGCTGAGGATAATTTCTGTCGCAAAAACGAAGACAATGTGTTTCAATGTTGCACAAGAGGAAAAAGATCTGAGGTCTATTGTTACGATAAAGGAGACACATGTTGAGAATGTTACCAGCTTCACGTACCTTGGCCATGTCATAACAAATGTGGAAGTTTGTGCTGCATTTACTGTCCAGCGTATTGCTTCAGCTCATAAGAAATGGAATGAGATAAAAACCGTGCTCACGGATCGTCGGATAAAGCTGTCCATCCGGGTAAAGTTTCTAACGGCGTCTGTGCGTACCGTACCCAAGCCTGTCATCCTAACGCCTCACAGCTGGCGAAATTGGACTCCACATGGATTCCTTTTCTTAGAAAACTTGTCCGCAATGGGTTTGAACGTGTCAATTGACCACAAGGACAACGTAGACTGGCGCTTCAAATATACCAATCTCGACATACTCCGCCTCACCCACTCTACACTGATCCGTAACTTCTGTCTTGTCCAACACCTTAAGTACATTGCTCATATAACTAGACCCCCTAACTCAGCCCTGCAAAAACAATTTCTGTTTTGCTCTAATAATAAACTGTGTACCTGTGACATATGGAAAAACTTCTATTCAACTCCAACGGGAAATGCAAGATAAGTCAAGGCTCCTGCCTCTGGTGGAGCGAATCCTTGGCACCCAACCCGCTGAAGCAGTGGAAGGGGAAAATTAATCATAATGATTATCCTTGGGGTCAATTTTACCCCCATTCAATTTTTATCATTCAAAAAATAATAGTTGACTTTTTCTTTTTGTTGCTATTCCTAATGTGAAGGATTCCAATTGATTAAGCATAAAATTATCATATTATTTTTTCAATGTGCTGAACACATACTGTCTGTGTTCCTCTGGGGTCAATTTGACCTGTGGTCATTAATGTTGTCCGTAAATTTGAGAAGATTTGGATTAAAACTATTCAAAATGAATTAATTCTAATTTAAAAGTTTGGCTTGACGGTGGCGCTAGAGAACAGGTCAATGTTTCATTATCAAGGGGTTATTTATGTATTCAATAAATAAACAAAAAAAACTCGATATTCACCCCAAGGGTAAAATGTGTTAGTAATATTTGAGGATAATAGAGGGTTAAACTGAACAAATTAACTAAGCTAATTTATCTCAAAAAGGGAGGACGGATAAGAGGAAGGGTGAGAAAAATAAAAGAGTAGAGGTAAAGAATGCTATAGTTATGTAACAGTAGGGAGATGATCACATGTGTAATTTGGTACCCTTCTCCGACTTTGCTTTTCTGCGTCTATCGTAAATCCGAAGCAGCTGTTTTGCATTCACATGACTCGGGACTTTCCTTTAGCTCAATCTCTCATCATGCATGACCTCACACATTCCCAAACTCCCTTTAGATTCACTCGCTACGTCTCCCTCCCAAATGTATGTATCGTATTTCCTCACTTACCTGATTAATGATTAAGGTTTACAGGGTTCTACATGCCTTACGTGATCAATCCTAGGAGTGTGGTCATAATAGGAGGACATGTTACACAATCAATGGGTTGCCAACTTGTTCAGATCAACAGACAAGATCAATGGATCAACAATAAACATCCAACTTTGGATGCAAATGTATATGATGAACTTAAAACTTTGTGTCTCATTCTATTTTAAAGCTGACTGACCAAATATGACAGCTGTCTGGCTCATAAACATTTTTGTGTAAATATTATTTAGATTATCAAGTGTATTTTTCCTTGACTTCGGCATAATAATTCCAGCAAGAGTCCTTTTGTCTTCTTTTTGAAAAGAAGACAAAACTTCAAAAGAAACATTAAAGCGATCAGCAGACGCCTCTGACTAACACTGGCAGTTGTAATTCGAAACATGTCAAGAGATCAAGGTGGATTTCCTGAGAAACAGTTGTCTGAATAAATGAAACTTTAACAGATTATTCAAAAAGAAGACAAAAACAATCATGATGGAATTGATATGCGGAAGTTAAAGAAACTTCAAAGGAAACATCAAAGCAATCAACAGATGACTCTGATGAAGACTGGCAGTTGACAGTTGAAACATGTCAAGGGATCAAGGTGGACTTCCTGAGTAACTGTTGTCTGAATAAATGAAACCATAATGTATTATTCAAAAATAATGTTGCTGGAATTAATACACAGAAGTCAAGGAAACTTCAAAGCAAACATCAAAGCGCTCAGCAGACACCTCTGATAAAGACTTGCATTTGGTATTCGAAACATGTCAGGAGATCAAGGTGGATTTTCTGAGAAACAGTTGTCTGAATAAATGAAACCTTAACCTATTATTCAAAAAGAATCTAGCTGGAATTATTACACTGAAGTCAAGGAAACTTCAATGAAAACATCAAAGCAATCAGCAGACGCCTCTGATGAAGACTAGCAGTTGTCAGTCGAAACATGTCAGGAGATCAAGGTGGATTCCTTGAGAAACAGTTGTCTGAATAAATGAAACCTTAACCTATTATTCAAAAAGAATCTTTCTGGAATTATTACACGGAACTCAAGGAAACTTCAATGGAAACATCAAAGCAATCAGCAGAAGCCTCTGGCAAAGACGCAGACAAAATAATCTTGCTGGAAGAATTTTAAATAAATCGAGAGCCACAAAAAATTGGCGTATTGTAGCATGTTTGTAGCTAGATTTTTTTTGCATTGTGCTCAAATTACCTCATACTTTGTTTGAATTTCAATCTTTGAAAGAAACCCTCCTGATCCCACCTTTTATTTGTATTTTTTTAAGTTTCTTCTTTTTCTTGGTCCTGGAACGTGCCTGAGTTGGTTAAAAGCAGCAGATGAATATTCATAGTTTTTACACATTTTAAAGAGTTAATTAGCCTGTTGCACCTTGAAAAGCTTCTTATTTTCTATGATGTTGTTTTGTCACACTAATAAAGAGCAGCTTCTCTCATGTGTGGGAGAGTGATCAAAACATGTTGTGTTAGTTTGTCTACGCAAGAGTGTAATAATTCATCTGAAGTATGGGCATAAAACAGCAACACACAAACACACACAGTATGACGGCAGCATCACAACCCCCTCAAGGTTTGGAATGCGTTTTCAAAGCAAAGAAACAAAACACATCATGGAAATCTATTGAAATCAGAGAGTCAGGCCTCTTTTTGTTTGTATATATGTATTCAAAGCAGAATCATTCTTTCCATTTTTCAACTGATAGCCATTTAAAATATGCAATGACACAGACACCTGGGGCTACCTGAAGTGTGCAATCTCACGTCGCTATCAGCTTCAAACGTGTTTTTCTTCTCCTTTGTGGACGACCTGATTTTCTATCTGCTCGTTTCTAGATAAGAAGCTGGTGCCTTTATTCCACGAGGACGATCATCAACAGCGGGCTCTCATTGGCTTGGTGAGATAAATAAATCTGCTCAAACAAATGCAAATATAGGAGAAGAGTTAAATGCATTGGCAGCTGGCCAATAGAGGGCGCTAGGGCACCGCCCCCGACTCACCACTCACAAAAATAATAAAAATGAATAATGAATTAAAAATACTACGTAACAAAGTTATATCTGTATTTAGATAATCAGAATAAATATTATATAGATAATGATGTGTAAAGTTCTTTCGTTCATCTGTGTTTCCTCCTTTGGAAAGTTAAAAGTTGTACATGCGCAGTAACTCCTCTTCAATTCAATTCAATTGAGTGTCACTGGGTGCAGCTTACATACATACAACTTGTTTGGGCGCGCGTCCAAAGAGTGGTGATAAGCGTACTGATTCAATGAGCACAAGGGTCCAACTACGGGCGTGAGGCACGATTTTGGCGGCTGAAGCGCGTTTGGTGTGAATGCAGCATAATGCGCTTTTTCATAGTATTTTGATCAAAATGTTGTTGTCCAACAATGGGGGTACTTGGATTCAGAAGTAAGAGAAAGATGCACTTGAGCCACAACTAGTGCTGTAGACGGATGCAAAATAAGTGTTTTTCCTGCATTCTTTCCATTATTTCTTGTGTTTCTTTGCCAGACAAGGAGGACAGTGATTTGCTTGACACCATTTTTGTTCTAGTTTGTTAGTGTTGCAACATTTAATTTAGGCCTGATTCGGGTCTTTCCGTGTCCCAAAATAAAAAATCCTCTGTCTATGAGTGTTGATAGAGAAGATCAAAACAGACTTTCAAGCTGCACCTTCTACATTTGTTTGTGAGTAAATAATATTCAAATTATTGATCTAATAGATCTACAAGGCCTACACTATGCCTGTGTTTGTTAAAAAAAACATTGTTTCAGGGCCGAAGAACAAATAGCTAAAAATGCTACACCACGATCCCTTCATTAAGCACAATGAGGTCAGACTAGTGCTGTTTTCCTCACTCCTTTGCTGGATTTCAGATAGGCGAGATTCATCATTGTAAAGCACATGTTTGCACTGCTCAAGGGTCCGATTGTGGTTTATTTGACAAACTGCTTCACACAGGGTAATGTTAGGCTTGGGTGCAGTTGCACGGCTATGAAATCACTGAAAATGTGTTTGGTGCTCGTCTGAAGGCCACACAAGCTCTGTTAATGTAAAAAATGAGACATAAATATTGGGGATGTTTGTTATTTGCCAACATCCAATATGTTGATATTTTCCAAGACAGCATTTCTGATATTAACCGATACCGATATCTACATAGACCACTCCCCCTCCCTCCTTACCTAATTTTAGGTTCCATTATATTTACAGTAACTTAATGGACAGGTTAAGCACACTTTTGATGTGATACACCACTGCACATATTTCACAAATAAATGGTGAAATGGTAAACGCTTCCCAGTATCAGCTTATTCACACTCACATTCACAGGTGCCATGCAAGGCGCTAATCAACCATTGGGAAACAGTGACTTGCTAGACAATTTGCTCCATTGTCTTCCCCAAGGACACTTCGACACATAGACAGGTATAGAATGGATTAGAACCCCCAACCTGTGGATCACAAGGTGACTTCTCTACCACCTGAGCCATTGTTGCCCCAAAAAACCATCAGCTGTGCAAAAAAAGAATACTTATTCAACTTTAATGATGGAAAAAGTGCTATATTTGCTTTGTGTCATGTTTTCTCACAAAACAACACGATAGGTTTTCAATATCGGTGGAAAAAACAAAACTGATGTCAACTAATATCACATTTTATGGCAAATATTGGCCGATAACATCGGTGGGCCGATAATATCGCCCATCTATGACATATATATATTTATTAGAAACAGATTTTCTCATAGGTTTTGTAGAGGAGCGTAATAGGAATTTCTGCTGTTGACTTTCATTACGATTCAATGTCAGTGCGTTATTGTGTTAAACTTAGTTTTCGTCATCCCTAATTAAGTGTTTTCATAATACCAAGACATCAGCCTTTATAGGAACAAAAGGATGAAGACAGGGAAAAGAGAACACAGTGGCACGGTTGAATAATCATCAGCTTCCTCTTCTCTCTAATAGTCCACTTACAACATTAAAGAGTGTACATAATGAGACTATGATCCCTACCAACACAGCATCTCACAAAAATCCCGCAAAACTTTCATTGAAAGCCCATGCACGCGTTTGAACCAACATCCTTACGCTTATATATCCTCTCTGACCTTGATATTCATCACTATGAAATACTGACATCCAGACTAATTGCTCAGTCAATGGATCGGTCGCCCTGATGGTTATGGAAAAAAAAAAAAAAGTAGGCAGGCCTTTGAAAAGCAGAAATTCCTTCAGCTTTCTAGCAAAAAAACAAGGTAGCACTTAAAAACCTGCCACTCAAAGTAAAACAAAGCAAGAGCAGATAATAAAGTGAAGAAATGGGTTTGTGTTTACTGCAACAGTGCACCGTGTGTGTGTTCCAATCAATGTCACCAACCATGGGAGCAGAAGGCACAAGAAAGAGTAAATAATAATAAGTCCTTTCAAACTGTGATTGTGCACCACACATTTTTTACAACATTTTTACAACTGCTACTGGGGGTGGATGTTTGCTCCTACACAAGCTGTATATATTGATCAGTGAAATGCTGACCTGGATTATTTCACCTCTGAGTCGACACTTTATAAAAGGGCCGTCTTTCAGTCCAAGTCCTGTGTCCTTTTACTGCTCGCTGCTTGATGGACTATTTCATATCTTCCTGTTTTCTCTGTACTCAGCATAGTTTTATTTAAAAGAGCAGATTAGCTTCGTTTTAAATGGAGTTCAGTCTTGGTGTCATTCCTAAAATACCTCTGTCTTCTGGCCTTTGTCTCTTCACTACATCTCTTCCCTTAATTGCTCTTTCTTCCTGTCTCTCTTACCTACTCTTTCTTTGTTCCCGTCTTTCTGTCCTCCATCACTTATTTTACCATTTCTACTGCTGTTGTCATCATCTGCTAATACTCTACACACTGTCATATCCACAGGTTCTCCTCCTCTCCTATCTCGCCTTCTCCTCTGCTTGCCTAAATCAAGTTTGGGATTTTGTGGCCGAGGGAAAATTCAAGGTGAACTCAATTTGACCCCGCTGACTGCACTAGAAATTGTGATTGAAACACACAGGCCCAAACTTTTACTCTAAGCCTCCAACCCTGGCACACACACCTCCCTAAGTAAGTATATTTATAGGAAATGATGATGTGTGTCTGTGTGTGTGTGTTTGCCGTTGCAGACTGTGGACAAGCTGAGAGAGCATCTCATCAGACACCTGCCTCGACTTGGAAAGAAGAAGATTGACTCGCTTGTCGTCAACTACGTAGCTAAACTGGTTGGTAGTCTCTGTGTGGGAATCAGTGCATTAGATAGGGTGACCATATTTTTATTTCCAAAAAAGAGGACACTTAGGCTGACCTCCTCATACTCAAAATACTCAATGTTTTCTTGGCTCTACCTTGTAATGGCAAAATAAAATATAGTAGTTTGAAAAGCATACAAATTAATGTACACACATTAAGAGTAACTACAGAAAAGCTGAACAACATTTATTCATCCAGAAATTGAACTTATTTCACCTTTAACTTCCTATATTTTTAGTTTCTTCCAGTGGCTCCTTCGTTTTCAAATCCCTCTCTGAACCTTCATGGAGGTTTTCTTTTATCCAGGAGGGGGTTCCTGCTTAACTTTTTTCATTAAATCCACCAGGATTTGGTCTCTTTCAATCAATCTTAGACTTTAGTCTCCCTTCTTTTTGCTGCGTCTTGTCAAAACAAAGCGGCATCTTTAATGATTTCGTCACGTGTGGGTAAAATTACGATAATGGCATGATACTAACCGTAAAGTGCAACTCTTTAGCTTTCAGAAACCAGTAGAATTTCTCTGATAGAGCAAATATTAGCAGAGTTAAGGTCTTTTAAATTAATGTGTTCCTGAGATGCATTCAGGGTCCCTGGGAAACCTGGAAATTTTTACGAGTTTTTAAAATCCGGCTGGACGGTCTGGACGAGACATGAAAAGAGGGTAAATCCGCACATATGGTCACCCTACATTAGAACCTCAAGTTTTCTTTTAATGTGTTTGATTATCTTTAATAAACCTACAGGCGTGCAGTGATCACTGTGGAAACGTGTAGCTGTAATGTATTCCTAACCTTGCCTGCAAGGATTCTCTTGGTGTTCACAAACATTATTTATTCAGTTCATTTCCGACATGGTTACAATCACATAAATTCATTTTGACATTCAGAGCAAAATCACATCATTGTTTTTTTTTTTTTGTTTTTTGTCCTTTTGCATGCCGGAAAGGGCGACGGAAAAAAGCATTATGCTTATCCAGATCCGTCCCCTGATTTGAACACAGATAATTTTACATCAAACCTCGTTTCTTCCCTTGTCAAACATTCTCATCTTCTTCATAATTTCATCATTAACGTTTTTTTTTTTGTCCTTTTTGATGTGATGCGTTCTCGTCTGCAGTCATTGTTCCTGTTGTTACTCCTCCTCACTGGCCTTTTTTTCCGTATCTCCTCGAGCTTTCTTTTCCAGTCGTTGTTTACGTTCCTCCAACTCTCCAAACGAAAAGTTCTTCTTCTTTCGGAGTACCTTCATATCCTCTGAAAGTCGCCTCATGCTTACGATCCATCAGAAAGGCACATGCACATACACATACCCACATCATTAGCAGGCCAAAGATCATGACCCCTAGCAGATAGATGTCCTCCACATCTTCCACTGTCAACAGGGAGAGACAGAGCATCTGGCTTCTCCCTCGTGCATCCATGACATATCCACTTGGGTATGTGTCCTTTGGACACGCTGGTTCGTGCTGTAGCAATTGCCTCGTCGTGAAGATTTTGTCAATGGCGCTCAATGACCAGTTGATGAGTTCCATGTCGTCGCTGTAGAGTTCGATGAAGAGTTGACTTGGGACCTGTAAGCGTATAGAAATATCATCCGTGTCTTCTCCTTAAATCATGTAATGTATTCCTAACCTTGCCTGCAAGGATTCTCTTGGTGTTCACAAACATCAGAATCCATCTTGTGCTGATATTGCCTTTGCTTTTTGAAACCAAACCAAACCGGTTAGAACCAATCATGAGGCGGTGTTGTGGTTTAGGGCGGGATATCTGGGCGTGACAAGGGCAGAAGCGCCGAAGCAGTTGCGGGGAGAGGAACTAGCTGGGCTACCGTTATTAGCATAGCTCCGAATCAAAATAGAAAGATCGATGTGGATAACTCGAGTTAGAGGGAGGGCTACACATCATTCTGACTCTTGCCAGGTTAATGTATTCCTCCCATAGTTTTATTCAGAAAGTCCAGAATCAGGGGGAGCATGTGGGCTTGCTAGCTAACAAAGCTATAGTTGCAGGTGTTGTAGCTGACCACTATCTTTTGGTTTATGGTTTACTTTTGATACAGCCTTAACATAGTGGGCCTAATAGTTTTATCGACCCATTTGTTCATGGTTTAGGTTTGTTTACCTGCTACGGAACAGAGTCCTGGAGAATAGTTAGCTTAACGAATGTGCAAACCTCCATCTACAGCAAACAAAACTAAAACAGCAGCAATAGAAACTTATTGTATTTTACTGAATCTGTGAGTTACTGAGTGAGTGTTTTTATTTTATCATTATTAGAGGTGAGTAGGGATACAGTCATTTTCAGACAGGCTACTTTTTAGCCTAATGCAGTTTTGCTAACTTAGACGTTTACCTCGCTGTCTTTTGAGAAGTTTTGAACTTTCTTTGGCGGTTGCAGAAGTCGTTAAGCTTGGTAAACTGCTGTTAGCGGAATATTGTGATAAAAGGGGCTTTTCTCGCCGGAATATTTTTATACATTTTTAACAGTTTCTGGGCAACAACCATAGGTGGAGTTTGAGATTCTTGCCGATGGGGCGAAAGAAAAAAAAAATTATTAAATTTACCGAGATTCGTGCAAACCACAATGCGTGTAACATATGCAATAAGGCAAAAATTATTAGTAACACAATTTATATTGTTGACTACAAAAATTTGCACCAACGGTAATTTAATGTTGCAAATTCATGATTCAAGTCAG
Organism: Gouania willdenowi; assembly: GCF_900634775.1. Taxonomy (NCBI): domain Eukaryota; kingdom Metazoa; phylum Chordata; class Actinopteri; order Blenniiformes; family Gobiesocidae; genus Gouania; species Gouania willdenowi. Next base: position 14,182,756 of record NC_041049.1, read on the forward strand.
CTCTTTCTGCTTCCTTTTTGCTGCAGTACCATACATGAACTACTGGGCACAGTGTCGCTCCACCATTTATCCTGTGAAGAAGAATTGCGTAACAGAAGAAAAACCAACCTAGAGTCTCAAAACTTTTGGACCATTTCGCTGAAAACTTATACTACACACTTGAGGTGGAACTAACATCTGTGACATGAAACTAACAGTATTATATTACAATCTAAGCAGCAGAGAAATATTTTATTTAAAATTAAAAAATCTCAAGATTTCAACATGGCTGAAAGGAAGACGATGATCACATGACTCAAGCTAAGAAGAATAACTTGTATTTTTAAAAGTTTTGTACAGTCACTGTGTTTTATGGCACTTAAAATATTTGTATATTGTGTACATTATATTAAGAATTTAATTTTTTCAAATGAATTTGGGCAAACTGTAAAGAAAACTTTTGACCACTATTGACTAGTTCACTATTCACTGTTTATTTATTTTTTTGGCTTATTGTCTTTTCTTACATGGTTTTATTTAGTGACATATAGAAGTGTCTGCTATGAGCTGTATATCAACTTGATTGTATTGAATTAGTCCTCAGGGAAGAGCTGGAAACCAGTGGAAACAGGAGACGCCTCATTTTAAACTTTGTTGAATTGTAAATAACATTGAAAGCAGGTGTGATAAACGCACCACTGTTGATGGCTCAGTTTGGCACTGCCAGAGCTCAACAGTTTCATCCTGCAGCTCCTCACTGAAAAATGAAAGTTTATTCAGCTGAATGGAAGTGAAAAAGTTTGTAATCCCAAGAGACTGGCTTCTTCTTTAAACACAACAAACGCCCTCTAGGGAGGTTTTACTTAAAGAGCAGTCGACTAGCGCGCTGGCTATGAGCTGTGCTTTTCAAAACGACTCAGGGTGCTACTTCTTCAACCGAGGCTGACTTCCTCCATACAAATAAAGAATATCCTCCCGTCTTACTGGTGCTTATTGAGACTAATGGTTTCGTTGACTCAGGGGAGATGTCGGGTTGAAATAGATTACAGCTTTTAAAAGCCAGCGAACAACTGTGATGATAGATTACAGCTCCGCTGCGCATTGTTGTTCGTGTTATGCACATCATGTCCCTGTTGGTATACAGACAACTAAAATACAACGCTTTGTATATCACAGCATGTAACTGGTAGAGTGGCTGCATAACACAAGGAGGAGTGCAACAGAATAAAATATTCTCATTTAACTAAGAGAAAGTTGGTTCTTATTAAAGCATTTGCTTGCAGGAGATGCAGACTAAGTAATGGGGCTGGCTCTATGCAGGGGCAAGAGGGGGCAGTGCCCCCTCAAATAAATGTCTTGCCCCCTCAAATCAAAGATTATGATTCCTCACTTCATGCTCAGATTTCACTAGATACGCATCTTTTACACTGTTTATACACATTTTTACACGTGTATTAGCAAGCAAGCAAGCCTGCCTGAAGAAGGTCTCTTTAAGGACCGAAACGTTGCGTTACCGGTTTTTGCTTTTTCTTCCTTTTGACTATTTTACTCCTGTTATGGATAGACGGGGATATGAGGGCGGGTGGATGGTGATCTCCTACCGTTGGGACCGTGACAAACACTGCCGCGCTCTTCAGACCGCTTCTATGACAGCCGCGTGCGATGCACATATGCGTCCTATCACACGGACCGGGGGCCACCGCGCTACACACGGCTACAGAGAGCCAGGCTTTCAGCCACTATTTTTTGTGGCTGAAAGCGTTGTGACTGCGTGACCTAAACAGTTTCACGAAAAATCCCAGAGGACACCACGGCCCCTCCCTCTGGGTGAACCCATGAACACAGAACCAAAATCATCCGGTTAAGATATATGTTATGTTGTTAGTTGATAAAATCTTAATGAAGGATGTTTTGTTCTATTTATTTTTTCAGTTTCTTCCCTTGAGAGATTGCTACCTTATTGTAGTCAGGGGGTTTGAGTGCCTCAGTGACCTTAAGAGGAGCTTAGTCTTCAGGTGGAACACCCAAGTTGGACAGATCTGAAGGTAGAGGCCTGACTAGGTGGAATCCACTAAGCTAACAACCCAATTCAATGAAGAAAACACTGTTACTATAAGCACAGGGGAAACAAAATGCTGGAGCATGATGTGTATATATGATGCCCCCTTAACATTTCTGACTGCCCCCTCATATATGCCTGCCTACAACTGACCCTGCTGAATAAATCTAGTCGTTCTTCAGACAGAGGCTCATTAACACAAATTTGCTGAATCTTGATTTTGCTTTAACAGAGAGCCACACAGGAATTACTGTTTGAATCCGTGCCTTAGAATCACTTGTTTGCATTTGTGCGACTGTTTTTTCAGGACTGAAACACTCCAGCTACACTTTTATGTAATTGATTGAGTCAGCAAAAAGATGTTACTGGAGAAAAAAATAAGAGGATAAAAGCTTATTTATCATCTGTGTTTGCATTATTCAAAATGGAGTTGGAATTAGACTAAAATTAGAACTGCAAAATTGTTTTGATATTTGGTAAAAGTATAGACTTACGTAGTTCTCAAACTTTTTGCCGCAAGTACCCCTTTCTCTTATTTCTGAATCCAAGTATCCCCTTTGTCCAACTACATCATTTTGCCTATAAAACTATTTAAAAACAACTATAGATCAGAATGATGGACTGAACGAGTGATTACACACATTTTAAAGAATCTAATTTTGTAAATAAGTGGAAAGAAACAGTAGTTAGTGCAGTGGTTCCCAACCTTTTTTGGATCGTGAGCCCATTTTGATATTAAGAATTTCTGGCGACCCCAAAGAATTAGTTTTTGATCACGTTTGAGCTCAGATATTTTTGTACTGCATTTTAGTACCTACATTTATATTTCACAAAGTGAAAGTAGAGAAATGCAGTGGTTTTAGAATTTGTGTTGTTTTAATTTAAAAAAAAAAAAAAAAAATTAAATTTAAAATCCATTTTAATTTTTCAGAAATTTCAGGCGATCCCACATGGGGTCTCGACCCAAGGTTGAAAAACTCTGATTTAGTGGCTCCTGAATAGATTTGTTTCTATAGTTTGTATCATTTCTGGTCATCTCATGCCTGGGGTGGGACCAAGACTGACACTTTACTTGTAAATTTCCACTCTTGCTCAAGTACCCCCTGTAGCGCCATCGCGTGTACCCCCATTTGAGAAACAATGTGTTACAGAATTAGTTTTTCTCGTAAAACAAAAAAGGCCGGGCCAAGTGAATTCCACCATCTGAGGTCAGTGGAGGACAAGGCTGCTGCTGGTAGAGGCGGATCCGCTTCCTGTTATTGTGCAGGGGATGACTGAATAATCATTCCTGGAAAATAAAAACAGCAGTCGACACGTTCCAGGCATAGGGTCAAGTGCATTCGTGCAATCCCCAAGTGCAGCAAACTGCAGTGGAAAACACTGTTTTCTAAATTCTACGTGCTTCAGTTTAGGTTTGTAGCTTTCTGCAAAGTGCTGACTTTGTTTGGTGGAAATGAAAAAGCGAAGTAGGAAAAGTGGGAAGTGGAGGTTGCTGATCAGTGAAAATATCATTTCAATGAGGAAAATTGTATTTTCAGGTTCGTTGGAGAGAAATGCTTTCACTGTAAAAATGTAAATGCTCAACGCTATGCATTACAGAGACCAAACTGACACAAACACTGTTATGTGTGCTTTGTGTGTTTAGCTGGAGCTGGTGAGACACATGTTGGAATCAGTGTGGCTCAAACACGAGCTGGGCCCTTGTGTTTTGTGCTTGTAAGTAACTCTTTTCAATATTTTAAAGCTTCTATATCAGGGGCGTTGAACTCATTTCAGTTCAGGGGCCAAATACAGAGCAGTTTGATCTCAAGTGGGCCACTTAATTTATGCAGGAAAGCAAATAATTTATTAGGCCCTAGTTTACACTTCTACGTATACTTAAAACACTAAATATGTAAGAAACCGACCATATCCAAACAATAACTGAAATATATCAGTCCCAACAGGATCTTCACTTTAAATTACCTAGATTTTTTGACCAATTCCTATTTAATTAAGGGAAATATTATGTGAAAATTTCAGGATTTTTTAAGAATTTTGAGGTTTTTCAACTGTTTACCATTAAAAATGACTGTGATATGAGCACTGGGTAAACTGTGAGCACATGCAAATATTGTCGAGTTTCATTTATGCAATGATTTTTAGTTTCTCCTGCAGGCCGAATTAGATGCTCCAAAGGGCCTCATTTGGCCCCCGGGCCATGAGTTTGACACACGTTCTATATATTTGTCCTTTCATTGTGTGTGTTTGTACCTGTGTGTGTGTGATTGTGTTTCTCTGTGTGCTTTAGAAAGCAGAAAGCTAGTCCGGCTGAATGGTCCATGTTTCACTTCATGTTTCGGATCCTTGAATCCACTCAGGGACTCTGTCTCCCCCTCCCACCAGGTAACACACATACACAGCCCTGACACAGTGTCAATAAATACAGTGAAATAAGTTGGAAAAAAATAAATTACAGTTAAATAAATAAGTAAAGTAAAACATGCCAAATAGGCACAGATTTTAAAAGTGACTTCATTGTATTTTAATCAAGTCATTTCTGAAATCAAATGGTTATTCAATTAGAATGTTACTTTCTGTGCCTAATGATAAAGGAATTAGATTTTAGGAAATTAAATAATGTACTTTTTCAGGTATCTGAATGTTGGGAACAGGGTTGCACTAAATACAACAAATAAAACAAATGATGCCTTTGATGCCTGAGCTGAGCCAATCAAGCTTTTCATAGTCTATTACTGAAAAAAGGGTTATTTTTTTTATTTGAAGCCCAAATATCCTTCAATTCTGGAATTACCATATTATGGTTTTAGTTGTTTACACTCCCTAGGGTGTCCATTTTTATTACACTGAAAAGGAATCAAATTAGGACTCAACAAAGTCAGGATAAATACTGAAAAATAATACTAAACTCATAATGTGAGCTTGAGAGTAAAGAACTGCCTCCTTGGTTATTTTAAACCAACCTGGCAACACAACTACTGCAGCGCTTCACTCTCCTGTCACTGCTGATCTGTTCAGATACAAAGTTATACGTTTTATTCCCTCTTAAAGGAAATGAAAACATGTTTCTTTTTTGTTCAATAATTCATCACGTTACATTTTCACTGGTGTTCATTTATTTGTTTGTTTACCTGTTAGGATTACATGAAAAGCACCAAAAGGATTTTTACAAAATTTTAACCAAGATAGACCTTACATCATGAAAGATTCCATTACATTTTGGAGGACAGAGATTCTCAATTATTCTATATATTTGGGCCTCAAACTGAATATTACAGAAAAGTGTCAGTCTCATCCTTTGTGTTGTATTCCCAGGCTATCACACCCTGTGTGCAGTGTTTGCTGTTCGCTGCCTTCCTCATCACACCTTTCTACAGTACATTGACCACCGGTTCCTGCAGCTCACAGAAACCTTTGTGTCCCGACTAATGACAGGTAGGTGTGCTCTATGGCAGCATAGATGTACTCTCACAGTCACAGAGGTTTGGAATCATTAGGCTTAAAATCAAAATTATTGTCACCTTAATGGTATGTTTTGTATGACGTTTCTTTATGTTTTGATTCAGTGTTTTTACAAAGTCCTTTCAAAATAAAAGCACACATTTTATAACTAACTTCCAGGTATGCAAATGAGCTGTGTATAGCCACGCCCACTCCGCGTCCCACTCTAGGAGAGGATGTGCTTTCGTTAGCGGTCCCAAGTCCGAGTTTATACAACTTATGGTGAATGTCTCCTGATAATATTTGCTCTTGTATGTTAATGGACACTATGCTAGTCGCAGTAACTGAGCAGTGTTAGCTACCGTGCTAACATTACCCTGACATTTTAAACACTTATATCAAGCTAGTTAGGCGTATGCAGTAAAAGAAACGCAAAATGATATGAACTTACATCTTCCAAGATTGTGCTTGAGTCATGACGTGTTGGTACCGTGTCATGCTTAATCTTGAGTCTTTGAGCTAAGCTAGCTCTGTACGGGCCCACGTTTTCAAAGCACTCTTCCGTGAAATGCTAAGCACACACATACAAACGTTTGAGAATGTCATTTAGGACAACCGGCAAAGACCAGTCAGAGGGTCCTGAGAGGCTCAGATGAGGCAAGTAAAAATAAACTTTAGCGTGACTTGATGTAGCCGACTCACCGCGATTTGCGTGCCGTTGTGCTGCTTTCACTATGTGTGTTTACCCACAAAGTAGTGAGAGTGGAGCTAACCTGCCTATAGCAAGGCAGAGGGAGGGTCAGTAGGAGGAGTCATTCCTCTTATGACATCACAAATGGAGCAAACTCAAACTCGCCTGTCCGAGCACACATTTCACAAAATGTGGAGCAAACAAGAGATGGGGGATACATTTACACTTTTGGAGCCTCATAATGAGGCTATGGAGATACATGTTACTGTTAAAAAAAACAACTTATAAGACGTACATATTAATGTACATAATTTTCCAATCTATTAATAACATTCAAAAATGTAGCTTGGCTTCAGCTAATTAGCTAAAAAGACAGGGTTGGCTACATTATGTAAGATGACAGATAAACTATATATGGCGCAAAAACTAATACTAGTTAAGATCAAACTATGTGATCACAAAGCTATAAAGTTTCTTGGGTCCTACTGTCATGAGTAAATATGCACATCGACTCATGCTAAACACTCAACATATGCTAATTACTTGGAAGTATTAAGTCTATACTTTTACCAAAGTACGACAAAAAGGGTCAACAAAGCTACATCTCATGTCCTCATTTCTGTTTGCTCGTACCAAGCTAGTTTGGTTTTTAAACATCAAAATAAGATCTGTTATTTTTTTTTTAAATTCAGCAAGAAAAGCTAACAAACAAGGTAAACAGAGGATGAAATTGTCCTCTTTGATCTCAATGCGTGCAGTACACCTTTGTACAGCATTAGGCTTTATTTGGAGTAATAAACTAATTGAACGCTTCAGTGTACATAATGCACATTATTATTTCTCTTTAGACAGCTACAGAACATAATGGGAATCACAATCAAAATGTCAATGAGAAGTTTGGTATTAAAGTTGAAATATTCAGTCCAACTTGCAGACTGATTAAACAAAGACCATGTTGTTCAATTAGTCTCAGTGTCTATCAAAGTTGTCAGTACAAAGAAGCTGAAAGTATGAAACTAATCAGAATGCAGAGGGTGTGCTCGGAGCGGTTATTAAAAGGCATGAGAGAGCTCTTTCTTAGATTTCCCTGTCAACTGTATGACTTTGAGAGGCTTGAATGAGAAAATAAAAACATCTCATAAATGCTGAGTCCACGAAATTATGTAAACTGGGATGGTTGTGCAATCTAGGCGACTATTTTACTGAAAATACAGTCAGTGGGAAGACTTGGTGTGGAAAATGTGAAAAGATTGTTTCATGAAAGAGAAATTATTGTAGCCTTACGTGGTACGGGCCAGTGGGCGGATCGTCAAACACCACCTGTCTGGTCTGGTCCTGGTAGTGCTGGGACTATGGGCTGGTCTTTGTGGTTTTGGTGGCGGGCGTGTGTTGTTGGGCTTTGGTCCCAGGGCTGGTTGGACCTGTTTAGCACCACTTGCCTGAAGTTTATGATTAGAGTTGCAATGGGGCAGGAGAATTTCCATGGGAACTTAAGCTCAGAAATATCCAAAAATATAAACTTTTCATGGAGAATTTTTGATTAATCATTTAGATGATGCTAAAATATATTTTCCTATTTAAAATCATAAAAAGGGCCAACCTTCAATTTTGTAAATTCTCTGTTTTTCCCCAGTAATTCCCATGGAAAGTTTCCTTTTTCTCCCCTTGTCTGCACATGCTGTCAAAGGTCAACACTACAAGAAGTGCAATCATTATGAGACAGCAATGCATGTTTTGTTATTGCAACGAAATACATTCATTTATTTTATTGCTTATTTGTATACATCACCAGCCCTCCCTAAGGAAGGGTAAGAAACATTGTATCACAAGAAGGATATAAAAGGGGAGAGCAGTGTTACGTCTAGGTGAGGGGGTGGTGGGGGAGGGGAAAGGGAGCAGGGAGGAGAGACTCAAGGCAGGAAATAGAAAGGGTGGGGAAGAATCGATTATTTTAAAGTGAGATGTGAAGTTGGAAAGTTTCCAACTTGGAAAATTCCTGTAATTTTTTCAAAGAAAATTGAAAAAGAGGAAAAAAATTCTATGCTAATATTTCTGTTTGGTTATTTAAAATTATTGCCAACATCATGTTAAATCCAATAAATTATTACCATGAAAATGTTTTATTTTTGAATATTTCCAAAGCCTCAGAAGTTTCAGAGGAAATTTCCTCCACTTTGCCTCCTTAGTTACAATACAGACGTATGTTCTATCAGACAAACCTACAGAGATCTGATGACCCTCAGGTCTCAAATCAGTCAACAAAATAAATTCATTATTCATAAGTTCCACCATCATAGATACACATCTATCTTATGCACTAATTTCAGCTTGTTATAATCATTCTAATCATTGGTTTATTGAACCCTTCTCTTTACCCTTATACCCTTCACAATAGTGCCACTCTGTTCTTTCTGGCTGATAAGTATTTTGATGAAATAAAGATTGATTTGTATTTGCTTATTTATGTTAACATGCAAGCATGAAGACAAACATCTTCTATATATCTTATGTTGTAAAAATGCATACAGTACATCCTCAAACATTTGACTCCTTTCATGGGCTCAAATATTACATGTCACTTAATCACATCACCACCAGTGTGGTTCCTTCCATTAAATATGTTGGTCTGAATGTCACTTAAAAGACCAAAGTTGAAGCAAGAAACATGTCAAAGAGAATAATAATGCATCTTTTAAGGATGTGGCTACAACATATAATGATTACTGACTGGTACAACCACAGATATCTATAATTAATATTATAAATATCTATGGTTCCACCAAAATGGTCAGAGTTGCACTGCCCCCAGTGGTCAGTGCTGGTAGAACCTAATTAGGAGCACATTGCTACATTTTTTGATCATTATCATAATTAAATAAAATGGTGTCCTAACCCCTATGTAAAAGCACTAGTAAAATGAAAAAGAAAACATCAAATATTCATGCAATATTAAGATGCTTATTATGTGCTACATGCTATTGTGTACTCCCAAATTGTATGTGTTAATTGTATATTAGTGTATCATTAATTTCACACAGTGTGTACGAAATTAAAACACTCTTAAATTTACCAGCATGTCCAGCTAGTGTTCATTGTAACGTTTTACCTTCCCGGATAATTAAAACAGTGTTTGTGGTGCTCGCCTGCCGTCACCTCTCTACCAAACAAGCACCGTGACCTGAATACAAATAGCTGAGTAATAAAGGGACACACTTTGTCCTGAATTGTAATCACTGCACTGTCCTGTATTAGCTTTGTGTTTGGTAGAGACGACAACAATAATACGAGTCATGGCTGTTTAAGCCAGTGAAGCTTAGAAATACCTCTGTTTTTAGCAGTGGGTACAACGTGATTGTAAAGGACTAAGAATCATTTATAAAAGGTACAAAGTAAGACACATATCAATAATATTCTAATGAAGTGTTGGTAATATGTAACATTTTAAAACCTGGAGAGCTTTTATCAAAGCGACTTTAAATTCTTCAAAGTGCTTAGTTTGCGCTTTCCCTGAAAACAGTGTCGCAGGAAACCTAAGATGACTCACAGATACAACACACATCCTGTATACGACAGCATTCAGTCATTTACGAGAATTGGCAAACATAGAGGAAGGAACACTAAATACTGTAGTCATCAATTAGCTTGTAGCGCAGGTTTCGTTTTTACAAGGGACAGTTGGACACCAGACAATCTTCTTAAAAACCTTTTTTCATTGACAATAAAGATCATTGACACTAAACAAAATACCTACACACAAAGATCGGAAGCCTTAAAATGTAGTAGAAATGAAAAGAAGATTAAACTACTAGAATGTATAGCAGTAGCTGACTTAAAAATGTATTTCCTTTTTTGTTTTCTTAAGCTTTTTGTCACACAGTGCAAACTGTGTTGGGTTATTTTGTGTATTCTTGACTACTGCACTTTTACATTTGTTTTTATGCAGGTGATTTCTTTGATTTAGTTTTTCATTTATAATGAAAATTTGATGTTTCGTGTTCCATGGTTGTTCAGTACATTTGAAAATGTGTTACTTGTCAGGATTATTTACGGGGCAATGATGGGGCTTGAAAGTTCACCTTCGTTCAAAGTGGGGATTATCCAAAAAGTTTGAGAACCACTACTTCAACCCCACAAACAACTTCAATCAGCGCTGCAGAATGGGCAAAAAGCAATTCTTCATTCAAATCTCATAAAAACAACATAACATTTACAATCAATGGTTTAAATAGTTGTAATTGAGCGTAGTGCGTTCAATGGCGGCGGAGAACAATTTGTATATTGCTTTGCTTAGTTCAGTTCTGTACAGTTTTGTTTATGAGGGAGAGGTGTGTGTGTGTGTGTGTGTGTGTGTGTGTGTGTGTGTGTGTGTGTGGTAGAGGGGCTTAGCTTTTGAGGTTTTCAATGCTTCAGGTGAGGAAAGGGGGAAGATTCAGAGCTTGAATCGGGCTGTAAAAAGAAGACCTGACCTGGCTCGAGCCCGACAGAACACGACCTGAACCCAATGAAGGCGTTGTCTCTTTAAGCCGAAACCCATTTCAACCAAACACATCCGAGCGCGCATGTGTAATGATCTGATGCGAGTGGCTTTAATATCTACGCCAATATCTATCACCAGTCCCTTGTTCGGCACAGGTAAAAGGCATCGCTCCATCAAATGTTCTACTGCTCGCCATTTGAACAGTTTCTTCCCACAAGCTGTGATGACTCTAAACATGGCACTTTAATTTTGTATGGACTTTGTATTGTACAGACCCTATAGTATTTTGTGTGGCTTAATGTGACTCTTTATTGTACAGTATTTTACATTATAGTATTTTTAGTGGCATTGATTGATTGTTGGTTGTTTTGTTTTTGTTTTTTTTTATCGTGAAATGTCTTTTTAAATGTTTGAGCTCCTTGCACATTTCTGTCCAATGTGGTTTTCATACTGCAAATGGGTAAAAACTGAACTGAACATTTCTAAACATGAAAAGCAGCTTCATGTGATGCTACAGACGGTATCTTCGTCTTTGTCGGGCCCGAGCCCACGGTCTAACGATCAAAATGAAGTCCTTACTGGGTCGGGTTTGTGCAAAGTACCTCCAACCAAGAAATGGACGACTTCAGCCCACTCTTAAAGGGCCCACATTAAGCTAAACCAACTTTTCTGTGCTTTAAACATTATAAAAGTGCTATTAGGGCTTCATACACATGCCCAAAGTGTTTTTTTCATTGATTCCCTCAATCATTAGTTAGAGGGTGATTTGCTCCTTTCTTACTGCAGGGCGAGCCCAAACACCACGCTACAATTTGATGACGCGTTCCCACTTTGATGATGAATTTGACACGGGACTGAGCTGGAGAAGCCGCGCCTCCAGGAAGCTCTCTGCCTTGATTGACATGTAAACAGACACGCCCACGAAGCTGAGCATTTCAGCATCCTTCGCGCAGTGCTATGTGTGTATTTTCTACAGTCTATGTATGTACCAGTGAACGCCCCGCCCCCACGCTCTGTCTCGTGTTTATAAAGTAGCATGAGCTCGGCTACGGAGTGGGTGGGAGGAGGGCGGGCCGTCCTCTGGCCCTACGTCACCCTGCGGGGAGGAGGAAGTCAATGTCCTTTCTATAGACACGCCCACTAATGAATATGCATAAGTAGGCTGCAAATCAGCCTGTTTGTGTAGAGTTGATCAGAAAGTGACTTTTCAGCGGCTAAACTCTGGAAAACAGGCGAGTTGGGAAAATAACCTCAAATACTATGTTTTTGGTGTTTTAGACAAATGGAGATGGGTGAAAAATAACATGACATGGGACCTTTAAGATCCACACATTGACCTTATTTTAAAGAGTTCCTCTCATCCAGCTGTTTCTTAGGACTTAAGGACAGCAGATTTATTTTCAGATAATGCTGTTTTTATTTCCTATATCCTAAAGTCCAGAAGCTGGAAGCCTTTAAAGCTTCTCTCGGGTTTTCTCTCACTTCACAGTCTGCCTGTTTTCCGTTCTGCCTTTGGTGTGGTTTTCCCTCTTCCAGCTCACAGGTGTGCGCTCATTAATCACGTCCCCGCCTCTATACCTCAATGCTTCATGCAGAGAAGATTATTTTATAAATCTTTGCTCATCTCTTTGCTCTGCCACAAGCTTGCACAGATCAAATGGAAATACTTATTTTCAGTTGACAAAGTTTCTGTTACATGATGAAACACACGTGATATTAACACTAAGGCCTCATCACAGCGCACAAATACTGTATGTTATCTCTGTGCAAGTGCTACTTTTCCACTTTCCTCCCACCATTTCATATTTGTGTTGGAGAAACTAAATGTGATTCTCTGAACTGTCCTGGGTGTTACTTCACAAACTGAGCTATAATCAAAGACTTTCCCAGGAACATTTGGGAGGAAATATGTTTTTAGGAATATTTTCACTAATTCCAGTGTTGGTTTTTTTTTTAGTAAATACAGAAAACAACTGCTGTCTTTTTTTCCCCAGATGTCTTGTGTGAAATGATACGAGACAATAGATGATATAGAACATAAACACACATTTGATTTGTCCTCACAGTTGAGGTTTTGTCTTTCAACTTGTTTTATGTCAATGCATTTAGATTTGGACAACAGCGACGACAACGAGAGACTCAAGTTCAGCGTACTGAAGAGAATAACTCAGGTGTGTGTTTGTGTGTGTCGTTTTATCATCCTCAGTTATCCCAAAGCTACATTAAAAAATTTAATGAGGGATTTAGAAATGCAGATGTTACAGTGCAATTGTATGTCAAATGTCAGTTATGACTGGCAAAATTTCTAAAGTTGTAAAGAACAAAACAAGTAAAAATTGATATTTTACAGTTTTAAAGCTGCTGGAATTTTTTATTTATATTTTTTTAAAGACAGTGTAGGTGTTGTAGATCAATAAATCAAAGATCATTTGCTCTAAAATAGTAAAAGGATGAAATTGCCACTGAAAATGTATTTACATTCCCACCTTAAAAATTACTTGACATTTTCAGAGAAGTTTTACGCATTGCATTGTGGAATATGAAGTCCCGTAGATGGATGCATAAGTGCTTTTACTTCATTCTTACACTGATTTCTTTGCCAAATGAGGTAGAAAGTAAATTGCTTGACACCATTTTTTTTTTTTTGCCTCGTTTTTTTCCCGGTATTCCCCGTGACATTGCCTCACTCCGCAAGAATAAACATCAACCAAAATAAACATCTGCAATTGTTTTGCCGCAACTTCCAATCCGTGAAAACACCAGAAATTGTGTTGGAAAGTCACTTTGGCAGAGCTTTTGGGGGCAAACACAAAAAAATCACTGTAAGAACGAAGTAAAAACACTTCTATATAATGCGTAAAAGTTTTCTAAACATGTCGATAAGAGAGAGTGGTAACACTTTAGTTTAGGGAACACCTATTAACCATTATTTAGTTGCTTTTTAGCATTAGTAACAGATTGGCTATTAATTAGTAATTATTAAGTACTTAGTAATGCCTTATTATACACTTAATGGCAGTGTCGCAGTCCAAAAAGGATTAGGATTAGGGTTAACCTTAATCCTAACCCTAATCCTAGCATGTTAAGGTTGTAATTCATATACAACAACTTCCATACTTAATACTAATAAGTAATAATTCTGAGGTTATTGAGGGAAAACTCTTAGTTAATGGCTTACTGGTTGTATATTAAGGCCATGCAGAATAAGGCATTAATAAGTACTTAATAATGATTAATTAATAGCCAATATGTTACTAATGCTAATAAGAAACTCATTCATGGTTAATGGGTGTTCCCTAAACTAAAGTGTTACCGAGAGTTTTTATGTTGGAAATGAAAATAAACTTTAATTTATTGGTCGATGAGTCCTACACTATGTCTTTAACTGATAAAAAATGATTCTCCAGCAGCAGCTTTAATATTATTGTGCCAAAAAGTAACTCATTATCTCTTTGAATGTCTTTCAGGTGTGCAGCATCCAATTAAAAGCCAGTAGTTATTTATAAAGACGTTGTTATTGCAGATAGAATTTTCTTGGTTATACACTCAGATGTTCTTACAGTTGTGTAACCCTCCACGTGTTTCCCGCTCTGACTGGAATAGGCTTTATTTGTAGCATGTGCATGAGCCGCGTGCGCGTGTTTCCAATCCACCCTGTGATCAGAGGAATGTCGAGTGTTTTGCGTCTGTGTTCGTGTTCCTGTTCGTCAGATGTTTGGTTTTTCTGGCAGTCAGGAGAGAAATTACAGGTACGCACGCACACTAGGAAATGTTCACCGTAGGAGGTATGACTAAGTCCATTAACACATCTCATTATTCTCATAATAGTGTGCTTATCTAACCTAGGGAACTCACTTAAAGCATCATGATATAATTCACTCGTCCTGACTTTAGTTGAGGGATGTGGCTTGTGTTGTGCCAAAAAAATGTACATTTGTTTTCATAAATGTTTTTGGAGTAGCAGCTTAGAGAGAGTTTATCATTAATAATGCTTTAGCTTACAGCCCCATGTAAATAACTGGAATGAATGTCAAACTTACAAATTCCACCTGACACTCAGTGTGTAGTACAAAATAGTAGCACACTGTGATTCATCAATAATGACCTCGATATAAACGATAAATCCGCCACAGAAATATGAGCACTGACTGGTGAGGGGAACTTTAGAGGGATCCTCCACTGTTTTTACAAATGTTTCCTGAAAAATGTACTGATTAGAAGATCTATGCCTAACAAACAGCATTATTTTGCACTATATTCATTTTTATTAACTATTAAAAAATGGTACTACTTTACTGTTTCAGAGCCTGTGTTCCGCCATCTTAAAATCATGTGATTGATGACATCACACGGCCCCACTGCCTGTAAACATCCCATTGTTTTCTATTAGAGTGAAACGTTCAACCTGATTTTTAGATCATTTAGCAGCTTTTTTGGTCAAAATGCCAGTTTGTGCTGCTTTAGGTTGCTCTAAATAATCAGTAAATGTTAAAGATGCCGATGTTAACCTCTTTTGTGTACCAAACGAGAATAAAAACGGTTGTGGACTCCCACCCATAAGGACTTCTTTTAGGCCACATTTGTCCAAATAGTGGAGGATCCCTTTAAGAAGGTTCATTCACATCATTATGAAAGGCTTTAAAATGTAATGTAATATGTATATATGATGTAATAATCTCAGTTTTTTATTTATTAGCATTATTATCTATTTTTACCAGTGATAGCTAAACATATTTTTCACTCCAGCACAAATTAAAGCGGATTCCCATAAATCTTAAGAAACGCATTACTTAAAAAGACTTAATAAACATTCATTATTGAAATCACAATAGTCAGTCTTCATATGGAGGAAGTTCTAGTCCCTGCTTTTCAGATTAGTGCTATTTTTCCTTCCTCTTCACTAAAGACAACGCTCAATTATTCAGAGACTAAGATAAGTTATGGAATCTGCTGCAGCAGATCTTTATTCTCCGACTGTCACACCTGCATCATTTGGTTCCTAAAGTAATATTTATTGCTGTGGTGCACATCCTGAAAGCTGTAAGATGCAAGTCCTCAGAGTCCCTCATTAGCGCTAGCCTCTCTGTAACAATTAGCGTTTCAGATGGCGGAAAGGATTTGGACAGATGTTCTCGTTGCTCTGGAGATTTTAGGCTTGTTTGGACAGCAATGAATTACATGTTAACAAAAGTAAACTTGGTGCGTTTGTGTGTGTGTGTGTGTGTGTGTGTGTGTGTGTGTGTGTGTGTGTGTGCTGCTGTAACCAATGAAGAAAAACATCTACCACATGTGGGATCATCCTGTCAGCTCAGCTTCAATCTCCAGAGATTACGTGAGAACTTTACTGGAGAAAAGGAACAAGACGAAGGTATAGACAAACGCATCCATCTTTTAAAGATAAAGAAAGATCCTGCTCAGTTAATTAAAGTTTGCCCTTTAATAAACAAACATTTTACTGCTACCTTTACGAGTTAAACCACTGTGAATGTGTTGTAAATGTGTGAAAAACTCTCCAAAATCCAGTTATTGCTGCTTTATTTCATCTGCAGGGTTTGGATTTCACCGACAGAGACATGCCAGGCTTCAGATCGGAATTCCTTCCTCTTACATATGTGGCAAAAATTCTCTCTGATGTAGAGGAACAAGGTGTGTGTGTGTGTGTGTGTGTGTGTGTGTGCCCTGCTTAACAGAGATACTGAGGATTTTAGAGGATTAAGACAGAAGGTGTGTGTGTTTATATCTGTTGTGAAAATGTGGTCACTGCTATGATGATGACGCTTAGATTGAATGGCAAGAGTGCATATGTGTGTGTGTGTGTGTTTGCATCCTCTATAAAATGTGTCAAACTCAAGGCCCGGGGGCCAAATCCGGCCCATTAGAGCAGTGTTTCCCAATCTTTTCACAGTCCCGTACCCCTTCAGACAATTAACTTAAAAGCATGTAACCGCTTAAAAAACAAGTGTTTTTCAATCTTGGGGTTGTGACCCCATTGTGGGGTCCCCTGAAATGTCTCATAATTATATTTTAAAGAAAATGACTGATTAAAAAATTTTTTTTTAAAAAATGTTTTAATCAAACAAAACAATCTTAAACAACTGCATTCTCTACTTTCACTTTCTCAAATATAAATCTAGTTTAAATAAAATGCAGTATAAAAATGATCGGAGCTGGCACACTTTGTGCACTGATCCTGGCAACAACAAATATTATCAAAAGCTAATTCTAGAAAGAAAAAAAGTCTCTGGAGACGCCAAAAAATTGTAAATATTAAAATGGGGTCACGACCCAAAAAAGTTGGGAACCACTGATGAAATATCACGTACAATGTAGCCCTACAGTGGAATTGTCTCGAATTATACCTACCCAGTTAAGGAACAATATATAAATAAAAATAATAATATTACATCGGCTAATGCATGGAGGCTCCTGACGGCTGGTTGGTTTATATTCTATAGTTTCCAATTTTTATTTTCTATACATATACTTCTATGACAATTTGCGTACCCCTGAGGGTACCCGTACCCCACTTTGGGAATATAGGCTGTAGCGCATCTAATTGGGCCCGCAGGAGAAAGTAAGACATAAAAAACAGTGTGTAAATAACAAAATAACTCGGTTGTAGATATATTAGCTTCTCCAAATACACATGATACAAATGTACTATTTTCCATGCTTATATCACATGATATAAAGCAAGGAAGTTCTGCGTACGTGTTGTGTGTGTCTGTTGGACCTGAAGCGTTGTCAACGGCTTCCACATAATGGCTTCCAAGTATGTGCATCCGTTATTTTAGAGTAATGTGGTGTTGCAAAACATTTTAGTTTAAAGAATACAGCTTCCTCTCGGTATTGAGCGCAGTACTTCCGGTTCCAGTTCACGACGTCACTGTGTCGCAGGTTGTTTAGGTTTAAAAAAACGTCAATATTGAAAAAGATTTTGTACTGCTAAAAGTTATTTAAGTTAATATTTCATGGTTATTTAAATTTATTCCCGTGACCCAAAACTTCCTTTAAATCAGGGGTGACAGAGTCCACTTCGTCCTCCGTCTCCATGTTCAAAATACAGTACATTTTCTCAAATTGTTCTACCAAATTAAATAACAATTGTTCATAATATCAGGAAATTAAGTTTAAGGTCACTTAATGCTGTCTTTTATGTAATTTATATGTCATTTATACCTGGAAGTGCAAAGTACAGCATACTAATGTTGAAATTGGTCCTTTTCCTGACAAAAATCTGTGGCCCAGTTTGACACCCCTCCTCTGTAATAAACTGTATTGCTCTGTGTACAAACAGCTCTGAACCCCTTCAAGGAACAGGAGAACGTGGACGCTCGGTTTGTGGAGGAAACGGCTCTGAAGCAGACGCTAATCCTGCTCGGCTTTGATAAAAAATGAAGAACGAGTGTACGGGTGGATGGACTGAGAGGAGAAAAGATGAAGAGGTGGGGGCTGGTCTTCACTGATGAGGCCTTGAGGACAAAGTAATGAACGGATAGAGGGGGAGGAATGAAGAAGGAACACAGGGATTAAAAGTTCATGAAGTTTTCAGTGAAGTGGAGGTGTGAATAGAGGAATGGGTGAAGATGCACTCATT
The DNA here is from genome assembly GCF_900634775.1 of Gouania willdenowi. Taxonomy (NCBI): domain Eukaryota; kingdom Metazoa; phylum Chordata; class Actinopteri; order Blenniiformes; family Gobiesocidae; genus Gouania; species Gouania willdenowi. The sequence continues at coordinate 14,201,000 of NC_041049.1, forward strand.
AAATAGAGATGTAAAATAAACAGCAGAACAACTCAATCATACAGTATAAATATGTGAAGCAAAAGGTTTACTTATAGAAACAAATATGTCATAATGTGATCAGTGTCTGCTTTGCTTGGCTGAGCTGTTGTGTCTGTGGTCTCAAAATGTAAATGAATAAAGAGAAAATGTAGCTTTCGTTATCTGCACACAAACTGGTTCCAGAATGGAAACTGGGTGAAGAAATAGGAAAAGGGACAGCAGTGAGGGAACTCTTTAAATGTGCATTAAACTACAGTTGTTCTGTTGTTGGACCAAACAAATCAATTCTGTAAATTCATACACAAAACACAAAATACACCAGTTTGTTGAGAGTAAAATGTAAAGATTATCACGTTTCCTCCTCAAGGACATAACAAATAGTCCGGAGTTTCAGAGAAATTAGGTTTTAAGCAGAAAACTAAATCTGTTTTTTTTTTTTTTTACAGCTGTGCAACACAACTCAACTTCAAATATTTGCCTTGATAAACGTTCCTTAGATTTTATTGTGTGTTTATGTTTATGCTGTCGTGGTTGTGTGTGTGTGTGTGCTTTATAAGGTCTGATGCTGGAAAACAGAGATAGGCAACTTTTATCACAGTGGGGGCCACAAAGATGTGATTGTCTGATCCGAGGGCCACATTATTAACACTTATGTCAGCATTTAGGATAATGACCAATCTGAGCATTAATACAGGAGATGAAGAAGGGTTTGTGTGCTTTCTCTTTGTGTATTTTTGCATGTACGTTTCCCTCATTTTGTAATTTGTTGTTTTTTAGGTATCTCTTTGCACCTTTATGTATTTTTCTGTCATTTCGTGTGTTTTTGCAGTTATTTTTTGTGGATTGTTCTCTCTTTTGTGGTCATTTTGGTGTATTTTGATCTTCCTTTGGTTTATCTTTCTGTCATTTTTTGTGTTTTTGATGCCAATTTGTTGTCGTTTTGTGTTTTTTGAGTAATTTTCCCTATTAATGTGACCTTTTTTGTGTTTTTGTAGTCATTTTGTGCATTTTCGTCTCCCTTTGGTATATTTTTCTGTCATTTTGTGTTTTTTTGGTGTCAATTTGTTTGGTTTGGGGTTTTTGGAGTAATTTTTCTATTAATTTGTTCTTTTGTGCGTTTTTGGAGTAATTTTTGAGTATTTTGTCTTCCTTTACTATATTTTTCTGTCATTTTGTGTGTTTTTGGTGCCATTTTTGTTGTCGTATTGGGTTTTTGTAGTTATGTTCCTATTAATGTGTCCTTTTGTGTATTTTTGTAGTCATTTTGTGGTCATTGTGTTTTCGTCTTCATTTGGTTTATTTGTGTGTTTTTGGTGTCATTTTGTTGTCGCTTTGGGTTTTTCAGTAATTTTTCTATTAATGTGTCTTTTTTTGTATTTTGTCTTCCTGTGGTATCTGATTCTGTCATTTTGTGTTTTTTGGTGTTATTTTTGTTGTCGTTTTGGGTTTCTGGAGTCACTTTCCAATTAATGTGTCCTTTTGTGTGTTTTATAGTAATTTTTGTGTATTTTGTTTTCCTTTGGCACATTTTTCCGTCATTTTGTGTGTTTTTGTCATCTAACATATTTTTCTGTCATTGTGTGTGTTATTTGATTCACTGTGCATTTCCTTTATGGGCTGTCCAAAACTAGACCGATGGCCACATGTAGCCCCCCCCCAGGCCGCCAGTTGCCCATGTCGACCCCCCCCCCCCCCGCCAGTTGCCCATTCTGCTGTACAAAGATAAACATTTAATTCTCATTTGAAGGGATTTGCTTTTTACATCTTTATATTTGCACAAAAATGTAAAATGGATTGTAAATAAAGAGATTTGGTCTTACTCTAACAATTCATTTTTTTTTAACGAGATCTTGTCTATTGTGTGACCTTGAGATGACCTTAAAATGGACCTCAGCTCTCAGGTGAAGTTGCTTGTAGCATTAAGAAGCGCTCTGAAGGAAGGAGGATGCTTTGACATTCCTCAGGATCTCTAAGTGCTTTGGACAGACTCGGCAGACTTCCTCTGAACTCAGGAAATAACCTCGAAGTCAGTCATCACACGCTGAGTCACATTTAATCAAATGTACACTCAATAAACTTGTGCTGGATTTTTTGCCAGAATATTTTTTGGGATCCTTTTTTTTTTTTTCATAACCTTGAGCCTCATCATCTTCGCTTCAGTGTCTCAAATCATTTCTCCTCTGGGTATTTCCTCATTTAAATGGCAACAAATGGCTCATTCCCCCCACCTGACTGCTTCCTCCCCACTCTGTTATGCAGTCAGTGTTATGTAGCCCGCTAACAGCTAGGGGCTAAGTTAAGCTGACAGCTCCAAGCATTAGCCTGGAATAGATGATCACGCACACACATCCCATGGGTGGGTCACCTCTTAGAAAGTTGCAGAGAGATGTGCCGACCTACGGTGAACTGTCCTCACTCACACTCACTCTCACTGCTGTTTAACCTCCTGTTCACTCGCTCTTAATCACACAAAGTTACCTGTTTTTAACACTGATTATTCATCACCCACAGCTGTTGGCTTCAACCTCTATTTTTCCTCTCTGTAAACGTGTATAAAAGCCATTTCTCGCCTTGTTTGTCCAACATTGTTGACTTGAGAGGACTAATTTCATTCTTGTCTGCTGGAGAAGATAAGCAATGTTGAGGTAATTCAAATCTAATCTCCAGAGACGTGTGAGTGTTTGATTGTTTGGGCTTCACCAGCATCTTTAATGGTAACTACTCAGCCTGCCTCTCACGTGCCTGTTGTTTGTTTGGTCAGATATGCTGGTATATTGTATTACATATGCTGAATAATTTGGAAAAACTCTGAAAACTGATTTCTGTTGCCTTTGAGATAATATTGAGGGTACAGTGTTAGTAGTAGCCGATATTCAATACAGCGATATCGTCCACCACTAAATCTCTGATTTCCGATACAGATGTAGGGGACGGATCTGGATATAGGGGACGGATCTGGATAAGCATAATGCTTTTTTCCGTCGCCCTTTCCGGCATGAAAAAGGACAAAAAAAAGACAAAAAAAAACAAAAAACAATGATGTGATTTTGCTCTGAATGTCAAATGAATTTCTGTGAATGCACCATGTCGGAAATGAACTGAATAATAAATAAATAAATAAGTATAAATGTATACAATGATCACATCCCCCAATTCAATTTTAGGCCATATCATATGTTATATCCATGGAAAAAACACATTGAGGCTGTGTTTGAATTGGCATACTAACGTACGACTCATACTGTCTGACAAAATGAGTATGTAGTGCATTCACATTATACAGTATGGCAAGATTGAGTAGTATGCAAGAAATACCCGGATGTATAATATATCAGGAACTTTCCTAAGTGTGCATGGTGGGCACTCTATAGTCATACTCAACCGCCCCATGATGCATTGCGAGTGGAATGTAAAATCATCCTGGGACCGATGTTACGGACTGAGTTTACCTCGTACTGAGTGAGATCAATTATGAGCATGCCCACTACCGGAAAATTAATTGTTGCTACTTCCGCCGTGCTGAGTGAGAGACAATCTCAGTCAACAACTTGAGTAAAGTAATAGTGTCTCATGCAGCAGTCTCAAATAGAAATAGTTTATTCTCCAAAAAAACATGATTATAATATACATTGCAATAAATAGCAGTTAACCTAATGTAGCTTTACAATAATACGCTGTTGTATTCATATAAATTAACAATCTGATCAGGACAATCATATTTCTTTTTATCATTGGTTGATTTTTTTTTTTATTGATGGTTGACTGATGTGATGTTTTAATCTTTTTTAAAAATCAGTACAGCAGTCTCTGTATGACACTGTGCATGGCTAATCCAGCACGGGTACATCTCAGTACGTAGCAGCCACGTACTGAGATTGTAAGACAATCTCAGTACGTAGGTAAACTCAGTCCGTGACACCGGCTTCAAGCTTAAAGTCAAACATCCTCCTTTCAAAACAAAAGCATCGCTTCTTGTCTTCCATTAGTTTTTTAATGCTTTTGTAAATAGGGCTCTTGTTTTGAAGTCAACCAGTAGTTTTGTCAGTAGCACAATGAAGGGTGTCGGAAAATCTCTAAAATATCAGAATGAAACGTGTATACGTGAGTTTTATGGATCAAATCGCCACATGTTGACATTCTACTTGGTCACTTTTTCACTTAAAATGTTCCTGAACTTTCAAAGATGGCGAATCAATGGAGATGTTTGGCCTTAGTGGCTTCAGGTATTTGTGGTTTTAAGTTTGAAATGCATCTTAGGAAACGTGGAAGTATACTTCAGTGGGAACGATCATCCATCCTAATAATAGCATATAATACAGTGTGTACTCATTGAGTGTGTAGTGTACGTAGTGTACATTTTGGAACACAGCCTAAGCATTTTAATGTGATGCTCCACTGGATGCACTTAACAAGCAACAAAGCAAATACGAATACTTATTCAACTTTAGTAATGAAAACATGCCATGTTCTTTTTTTATTATGTTGTCTCAAACCACAACACGTATCGCTTTTGCAATATCGGTCGAAAAACTGATACCGATGTAACATTTTATGGCAAATATCGACCGATAATATTGCCCATCTCTAAATTGTAGCTTACAAAATATTAATAGTTGAATTGAAGACTTTCAACCCTATTGGGAGGGAAGTTTGCATGTTGCTCTCCCTCCCTCAGTATACAGTATGTGTTTTCCTCCCAGGTATTACAGTATTCACCCAGAGAATAAAAACACGTTTTCTACCTTAATGTTTGTCTCTAAATTTGACCGTGAGTGTGAATGAGTTTAAAAAAGGCTAACGTACAGTATAGATAAAGTATACGTTGACTTTTCCAATGCTTTTGATATAAAGTCAGACCTCAGTTGGGGTTTATATAACGTTATAAACACTTTTCACATTTCAATACCAAGAAAAAATATTCCTGAAAAAAAAATCTTGACAAAAAACTCTCACCAAATATAAAACAAAAAACAAACATAAATGAATTAATGAATGAATAAATAAAGACCCAATAGTGGACACCGTTCCCCACAATCCAGCCCATATGCAAGTGTTCTCTTCCTTTAAATTACAATTTGACGCCACAGCTGAGCTGCCAATGCATTGGTAAACAGGACACCAAATTCTGAAGCTCCAGGGGGAAAAAAAAAGAAATATTGACATTATCCACAGGAGTAAAATGAGTGTGATTTACAGCAGGACTATGGCCTTACACGGCCTGTGCAGCTGCTGTAATAAAAAAGCTGTGGAGGGAGTTCAGAAAGTGTACAACCAATCACAAATCTCATCTAGGATGGTATCAACTATGTATGTCTGGATGTTTTTATTCAAAAGCCTTTATTTATTCATATTTAGGCGTTTATTGATCCTGTATTTTACATTCATTGAATCAAAGTCATTCATCTAATTTGCCTTTGGCACATACAATACGCTCTATTAATTGTTTTCATTGTTCTTTTGAAGGCTGATGAGACAACCCTTAATAATTCACATTGAAAATTTCTATTTTTATTTGAGTTCATTACAGTAGACGGTTTGTTGATTACAGAGTATTCCTCATTAGAGGTTTAAAAAAAATATTTTGTCTGAAGTTTCACTTCACTTAAATTCCCCTCATTGTCACTCTCTCTGCTTTTTCAGTGCTTTATCTTCCTTTCTATATCTGCATTTATTATCTCAGGCTTTAAAAAAAAACCCAAAAAGCACTTGTAGAAGTAGATTTATATCCCGATTGTAAGCGTTAGGGTTAAAACTAAAAACAGTTTTTTTGTTTTTTTCTAAAGAGGGAATTGGGGAATTAAAAGTGAAAGCAGTGAATGAAAAACAACATTTTACTGGTTACCATTATGTAACTGGATTCATCCAGCCCTTCCTGCCTGTTTCTCTGGCTGTGCTGAGAGCTGATGGGTGGACACTGTACACTGGCCACCGCCTCGTGTTCGTGGCTGAATTACAACCAGATGGTCCATCATTTTTCACAGAGATGACTCTCAGGTGTATGAAAAACATTAGAGACTGACTCCTCTACGTTTAACACTTTAGACTGTGTTTGCTACTGCGTTCATGTTAACGGACCACAGCCCACACTCAGACATAAAGATTGAATATCATGTTTCGTAGTTGTTTTGTTTTTACAGTACCAGTATATGTTTTGATCAAGTTATCAAACACTTTTTTTTTTCATGGCACCACTTGTGGTCACTAATGAGGAGTTTATCATTCATTTACACACAGAATTACTTGTATTTCCACATCATGTGAGGTGTTTGAGAAGGACTTAAAGAGTCACTAAACCTCAAAACCACTTTTTTCTGCTGACAACAAATGTATTTTTGGTATGAAGTAGTGATGTTGGTTGAATCCTCTTTACATTTTAGCCCAAGTATTGCAGTTTGGCGTATTTTGGTGTCAGAAATATAAAAGACATTGCCCTCTATGGGTGGACAACGCAGCTATTACGATGAATGAATTTCAGTATTGGCTGACAATGGTTGTTTGTGACATTTTGGTGGCTTCTCTTGTCCTGACCACCACTGTTAGCTCCGCCCCTTCTATAAAAACTAAAACCTGTTTGTTTTCTCTATTTTCATTCTAACCAAAAAGTTTTTATTTTAACTGGAGAACCAAAGTGATTGAGTGTTGGGAGATTCTACCATGATATCCAGTAAATGGCAGTAATTCACCTGAACATGGCACGTCAAAAAAAATCAGTAGAAGAAGAAGATGAAGAGGACGTGTACATAGGTAAAAGTTTACATCACTAAAGTAGTGAAATGTTTACCCTGAATTTTTTTTAAACATTTTTCTTAAATCGTTACACTTTTTTAATATTAATAATAATAATAATATTAATAATAATAATAGATCAATTTTATATAGCGCTTTTTTGGACACTCAAAGTCACTTTACAGAATTAAGGGATTATTCTTTCACTCCACACTTAGTGGTGGTAAACTACTATTGTAGCCACAGCTGCCCTGGGGCAGGCTGACAGAGGCGAGGCTGCCAAAGTGCGCCATCAGAACCTCTAATCACCACCAACACTCACTCACACACTACATTCATACTAGGCAATGTAGGTGAAGTACCTTGCCCAAGGACACAATGACAGATACCACTGGGGTGACTGCTACCCCACTGTGGCACTGGCATCTGGAATTCTCAGTGGTCTCCCATCCACCTACTAACCAGGCCCAGACCTGCTTAGCTTCTGAGATCTAATGGGATCAGGCAATGACAGGCTGATGTGAAGAGGAATGAATGAATGAATGAATGAATGAATGAATGAATGAATACATGTTTTTTATTGGTAGAAAAGCTTCACCAAAAAACTTATTTGACACCTAAGGCTAAATGTTTATAAAATTGAATCAATAAAATTCCACGCTCAGATTCGTACAACTTTACCCGACGTGATTCATGTCTCCATGGGTTCGGGTGCAGGTTTGCGGATGTGTCTCATGTTGGCTCCGGGCTGGCTGGGTTTGAACGGTGCGTGGGCTCCATAAGGCTTCGGCAGAGGGAGGGGGTCGTTTGTTGGGATGTACGCGTTTGGGCGTGGCTCAGCTGTGGTGTACACCCCATTAGGCAACTGGTTCCACTCCTCCTCCTCGGCAAGCTGCAAGTACACACACACGCACACACACACGTACGCGTCCTCTTTAATACTTAATGAGAGTTTGCATGACCTTGGACGAATTGCTTGACTTTTAATACTCTTGAATTTTAATCATGTAAATGGAATAATCAGCTGTGTAATTTATTTACTTTTGAACATGGAGACAAATACAAGGGCACTGCTGGAGAGATAAGAGCCTGGGCTCAGCAGGATAACACTTTGATTCATATTTCTCTTAATGATAATACCATGAATTAAAAACTACTTTGGGGAGAAATTGCTCATCTTCACTGTTTGATGTCGAGCGTATAGAGAGAGAAGTACCGGTACTGTATGTCAAGGCTCCCACACATATCAGAGGCACGGGATGCTTGGAGGCAAAGATAAGCTATTTTAACTGTAATTTGGGATAAAATCAGACGAGATTGGTTATGTTTACAGTTTTATGACCTCCAGCTGTAAATTAAGGGTGCTCATTCCATTTGCTGTGATGGAGCGGTCGATCATGACAGCAGTGCAGTGTTCACGCCTCTGTTCTTCCGAGCTTCAGGCTGCACAGCTTTGAAATATTGTGCAGTATGTGAAGATGTACAAAAAATTACCGTTAGATCAGTGATGTGTATCAAAGCCTGAGTAAGCTTTGTACTTTGATGACCCGACAGACTTAAACTTAAATAGAAAGTTGTTTTTTTTTTTATGTGTAACTAAAAATGATGAATTTAAATACTTTGATTAAAATGTGAAGAGTGGGACTAAGATCAATAAACTACCACACTTCATACCTAATCATATATGTATTCAGCAGAAAAAAAAGCGCTTTTAGGGTGTATTTACACTTCAAATAAAATTGTCCAATAAAAGATTTAATGCTAGAAATATTATTAGCTACCAATCTTTACTTCTGATGATAATAAACCTACTTGCTTCACTTGCAACAAACTATGAGATTTGCTTTCAACCTAAATTACATTTAACCTGTTTAATCTGATTTCAGCTTCATGCTCTATAAAGTAAATGCTTTTAAGCCCTTTGCCAAAAAGGCTACACATTCAGAGCTAAATAGTGTGTATCTTTAACCAAAGCAGGTAAAATTGGAACCTGGTGAGCTTTTAATCCTCCATGCTGATGAGTAAGACGCTGGCTGTGGCTGGTAAAATGAATTTAAAGTCAAGAGTGGCTGATGGATCAATTTGTGCTCGCGGAGGATTCCCGCTGAGAGAAATAAAGTGGGGAAAAAAAATCAAAAATAGTACTTCATATGTCCTTGTGACACAACAGTCCTCCCTTTGACTTTCACATTATGCAGATGGAATGTGGCTAAAAGACCAAAATAGACACACAGTGTTTATCCACTGACGTGATCTAAGGAGTGTACACTAAACAAGGCGTTATAGTTGTGAGGAGGCGTTTTAAAAACACTAAACACCGTCTATGATTGTTCTTCATATGACATTTGTGTCCTAAATGAAGATCAGTATTGTAATAAACCCATTGCAGGCAGCTGGGATTTTTTTTTCAGATACGACTGATGGACGTCTTTGTGCTTTTCTTGTGCCAGCCAGTCGACCCGTCATCTCCTGTGTTTGTGCATGTTTTCCAATCCCTGTTGAGTAGAGTCCAGTCCTTCTGTCCTCATGGAGTTTAAAATCGATTCCAGCCCTGCTCTGCTCTCTTCTTCTCTTTGTCACTGCGTTGCCTTTTTTGGTTGTTTTGTTTAGGCCCTCGGTGCTCTCGTCTGTGTTTTCCTACCTTTGAGCTGTCCTCTTTGTCCTTCTGTCTTCTCTTTTTGTCCCGCAGCATCCTTCTCCATTCCTCCTCCATCTCCACATCCAGTGGCAGGTCTTGCTCCAGTGCCCGCTGGCACCTGTCCATCTGGAATCACACAGATACTATTACTTTGTATTCTTTTTATTCTGTCAACTTTACCCTTCCTGCCCGAGTGAATTCATCTCAGACCCCTGAAAAAGATGGTTTTATTGGTGTCAGAATATAGGGCAAAGTTATGGAACTGCATTTTCATTTTGTGGCTGTGTCTGGAGTGCATTGCAGAATTAAATCAGCTGCAGTCAAAAACTGGGAATATCTGTTGTCACAGAATATGCAACGATATTGCTTTATTCACAGCTGTCCGTCATTTTGACATTCGAGTTCAACCAATGATTTGTATGCGACAATTTTGATGCATTCTACAAGGCCTCTGCAGGTTAGTGAGTTAGTAATGGGTTCCTGTATTCACTGAATAATGCTGATGATGATTCTATTGCTTGTTTATGCATAAACCATGAGAAGGCTGGACTGACAACCTCTGCAGAGTTGCAGAAACAGGCCGACTGGCAAATAGACAGAATAAGAAAACAGTATGATTCTTTTCAGTGATTTAGAAAACACAAATACATGAATGACGATAAATACCAAAACCACAAACAATTCCAGCAAGTTCTTTTTGTCTTCTTTTTGAATATGTTTACGTTACATTTATTGAGACAACTTTTCTTCAGTAAATGTACTTTGATCTCCTGACATGTTTTGATTGTTAACTGCCAGTCTACTTCAAAGGCATTTGCCGATCACGTAGACGTTTCCTTGATTTCTGCGTAATGATTCCAGAAAGATATTTTTGTCTTCTTTTTGATTAGCATGTTATGATTTTATTTAGTCAGACAACTGTTTTTCAGGAAATTTACTTTGATCTCCTAACATGTTTCGACTGTCAACAGCCAGTCTTCTTTAGAGGCGTCTGCTGATCGCTTTGATGTTTCCTTGACTTCCGCGTAATAATTCCACAAAGTTATTTTTGTCTTCTTTATGAATTGCATGTTAAGGTTTTATTTAGTCAGACAACTGTTTTTCAGGAAAATTTACTTTGATCTCCTGACATCTTTTTGATTGTTAACTGCCAGTCTTCTTCAGAGGCATTAGCTGATGGTAAATGGTAAATGGACTTGATTTTATATAGCGCTTTATCACCACACTGAAGCAGTCTCAAAGCGCTTTACATATCAGAATCAGAATCAGAATCAGAAATGTTTTATTTGCCATGTACAGTTTTGAGGACAGTACAAGGAATTTGACTTGGTGGTTGGTGCACAAAACAAGCAACAAAAAGAAACAAAAGAAATAAAAACAACACAACATAGAACAACCCAGCAACAATAATAATAATAATAATGATAAATATAAAGGATGAGGGATAAATAAAGGATAGATAGAGAATAAATGATAAATAGGATAAATATAAATATATATATACAGTGCAGCAGGTATCAAGCTGGCGGAGGTGGTGATCGGGTGGGGGGGGGTGGGGGGGTTCAGTGGGTGACTTGGGGTGTGTTCATGTGGATGGTGGCAGAGGGAAAGAAGCTGTTTTTGTGTCTGGAGGTTCTGGTCCTGATGGACCGAAACCTCCTACCAGAAGGGAGAGATTGAAACAGTTTATGACCGGGGTGGGAGGGGTCGGCCACAATCTTTCCTGCACGCCTCAAAATCCTGGAGGCGTACAGGTCCTGGAGGGAGGGCAGATTGCAGCCGATGACCTTCTCTGCAGAGTGGATGATACGCTGCAGTCTGGCCTTGTCCTTGGCCGTAGCTGCAGCGTACCAGATGGTGATGGAGGAGCAGAGGATGGACTGGATGATGGAGCTGTAGAAGTTCACCATCATCTTTGTTGGCAGACTGAACTTCTTCAGCTGCCGCAGAAAGTACATCCTCTGCTGAGCTTTTTTGATAAGGGAGCTGATGTTCAGCTCCCACTTGAGGTCCTGAGTGATGATGGTCCCCAGGAAGCAGAAGTACTCTACAGAGCTCACTGTAGAGTCTCCCAGGGTGAGGGGGGTGAGGGGGGCTGGGTTCTTCCTGAAGTCTGCTATCATCTCCACTGTCTTTAAAGCATTGAGCTCCAGGTTGTTCTGGCTGCACCAGGACACCAGCCGGTCTGTCTCCCACCTGTAGTCGGACTCGTCTCCATCAGCGATGAGACCGATGATGGTCGTGTCGTCTGCAAACTTCAGGAGTTTGACCGACTGGTGAGAGGAGGTGCAGCTGTTGGTGTACAGGGAGAAGAGCAGAGGAGAAAGAACACAGCCCTGAGGAGATCCAGTGCTGATGGTCCGGGGAGCAGAGATGGTTTTTCCCAGCTTCACGTGCTGCTTCCTGTCAGACAGGAAGTCTGTGATCCACCTGCAGGTGGAGTCTGGCACGTTCAGCTGGGAAAGCTTGTCCTGAAGGAGCTCATATCAGCTCATTCACCCAATCACTCTCACATTCACACACCAGTGGGACAGAACTGCCATGCAAGGAGCTAGTCAACCACTGGGAGCAACTTAGGGTTCAGTGTCTTGCCCAAGGACACTTCGACACATAGTCAGGTACTGGGATCGAACCCCCAACCTCTCGATCAGAAGACGACCCACTAACACCTGAGCCACGGTCGCCCTCATCACCTGATCACTTTGATGTTTCCTTGACTTCCTCTTAATAATTCCAGAAAGTTATTTTTGTCTTCATTTTGAATTGCATATTAAGGTTTTATTTAGTCAGACAACTGTTTTTCAGGAAATTTACTTTGATCTCCTGACATGTTTTGACTGTCAACTGCCAGTCTTCTTTAGAGGTGTCTGCTGATTGCTTTGATGTTTTCTTGACTTCAGTGCAATAATTCAAGCAAATTATTTTTTTCAAATAATATGTTATATTTTAATTTATTCAGATGACTGTTCTTTCGGGAATTGACTTTGATCTTCTGACATGCTTTGATTGTTTGCCAATCTTCTTCAGTGGCATCTGCTGATGACTTTGATGTTTTCTTGACTTCTGCGTAATAATTCCAGAAAGTCATTTTTGTCAGTTTTTTAAATAGCATGTCAAGATTTGATTTATTCAGACAGCTGTTTTTTGAGAAATTCACTTTGATCCCCTGACATGTTTAAACTGTCAACTGTCAGTTTTCTTCAAAGACATCTGCTAGGCTGCTTTGACGTTCCCTTTATTTCTGTGTAATAAATTCAGCAAGTTCTTTTTTAATAATATGTTAAGGTTTCATTTATTTAGACCACTTTTTTTTAAGAAAATGTACTTTGATCTTCTGACATGTTTTGACTGTCAACAGCCAGTCTTCTTCAGAGGCATCTACTGGTCGCTGTCTTAACATATTATTCAAAATGAAGACAAGAAGAAATTGCTAGAATTGTCACAAGGAAGTCAATGAAACATCAAAGCAATCAGCAGATGCCTCTGACGAAGACTGGCAGTTGGTAGTCAAAATGTGGCAGGAGATTAAAGTAAATTTCCTGAAAAGCAGTTGTCTAAATAAATTAAAGCTTAAGATATCACATTAACACAATTAGCACACAAACATAATCAAAAGGGGAAATGTGGAGGTGGTTCACACCATGCAGGGTTGGGAAAAAGAGAAATTGAAGTGTTTTGTTTTGTTTTTCTTTTTGTTTTTTTTCCAACCCATTGGCAGTCATTATGAAGGTCGCCGCGCTCGTATTGATTAATGAAGAAGAAGTTTTCAGGTGAAGGACAGGATAAAGACGTTTGTTTTCAGACAATTTTTGCACTCTTCGATTGTGGTCAGAGAAGTGTGACAGCAATAATTGGAGGGACAGCAGGAGACGGAGAAAAAAAAGCAAGAGCACCTTCTTTGTTGAGTCACGCTGTATGAGCTGTGAGTGATTAGGGACACTGCTGACCTGAAGCTCTTTCTCTTTGATTTGCTGCTGCTGAGACAAGACCATGGCTTGCGTCATGGAGAGTTCTGCAGTCACGCCCATCAAACGGTTGTTAGTGTTGGTGATGTTGGTTCGCACTTCATTCAGCTGGATGGAAAGCACAGCATTAACACACAGAATAGGAGATTGTTACAAAGTTTCTGAACACATACTTAGGAGTTTATTTTATTTTAAAAGACAAAAGAGGAGCCAAACTTTAGAACCACGAACCAAAACATTATAATCAGTAACACAGGGTTGGACAACTTTTAGCATAAAAATGTGATAGTCTTGATCCACGGGCCAATTTAACAACTCATCATAATGACCAATCTGTGCAAGAATGCAGGAAAGAACAAATGGTTCATTGTCATTCTGTTTATTTCTGTTCTCATCTTGTGTCTTTTTGTTGTAGTTATGAATATTTCAGAATCAGAATCAACTTTATTGGCCATGTAATGTATGTTATACACACGAGGAATTTGACTTGGTGAACTGTGCTCTCTTTAACAATGTAAACATTAAATAATAAACTAGAAAAAATACAAACAGTAGTTAAAGACTGATATGTGCAAAACTAAATAAAATAATATAACAAAATAATAATAATAATAATAATAATAATAATAATAATAATAATAATAATAATAATAATAATAATAATAGTGCAGTGATGAGTAGTGCAGGTGAACATTTAAATTAAATAGTATACATTTCCTGCTATTTGTGTGTATTTTTGTATTCATCTTCTGTCTTTTGTTTATTTTTGTTGTTATTTTGTGCATTTCCCACAAAATTACTTTTGTGGGCCACAGGGCTGCCAGTTGCCCATATTAAGAACATTTTTTTTTATTACCTGTAAACAAATTTCTATTATTACTTTTTTAGTATCTGATCAAAATGGTTTAAAGTCAATTTCCCATTGTTATCTACAGATAGCCATTTTAAGTCCTTCTAAATGCACCAAGTTTAAATAATTCTTGCGGTTTATCAATTTTCTTCCAAAAATTGTAAATGAAAAGGACACAAATGACATCAAGTCATAAAACATATATGGACTAAATGTACCATGCACTCGTGTGTGTCATATGTGGCCTTGATACACTAAATAAAATATTACATAAGGACAGTTAAAATATATAAAGTACAGAAATACCAGAAAGAAAATTAAACTTTTCATTACACAAATGCATTGGTGTGGAAATTTGGTGCTTAAAATTTTTTTTTTTTTTTTCAATTTTCTTAAGTTTCTATTCCAGTCAGTTAAATGGTTAAATGGTTTGGTATAAAACATTGTAAATGTGCATTTTTTTCAAGTTAGTATTAAAACAGGGATTGCACCTTTTTTGCCAGTAAGAGTCCAACATCACGGCAATTTTCCACCTGATCTCTGATTGGGTTGGAGAGGCGAGTCACCTGGTCCACAAGAAGTTCTTTTTCCATCAACTGGTTCTCACGCTCCGTGATTTTCAGCTCCAACTAAATGTGCACACACAGAGGCAGGCAGAGGCTCCTGAATGTAGCACATACAGTAACACTGGTCCAACAGTGATAATGTAATCATTTTTATCTTTCACCTGCTCAACTTTCTTGACCAGTTCCATCATGGACGGGTCTTTGCCTTTCAGCTCTTTATACTCCACAGCTTGATTGAGGCCTTCCAATGTCTTATCTCTGGCTTCTGACAACTTATAGAACAAAATAAAAACTTTAAAGGAAAAACTGATTTCAGATGACTCAGAATACAAATATGAAACTAGACATGCCTGAAAAAATATGGTAGATTAGTGTCGAAGTTGCTTCAGTCGATGGAAAAATTGTCAATCAAAAAAAGAAAACTTGATTGAATTAAAACAGGGATTGCACCTCCTTTTCAAATCAAAAAACCTTTTTAATAGTAGAAATGTGTTCAAATGTAATTTTTTTGGTGCCAAATACAGCATTTGTTCGCATTTTTTTTGGATTAAAGTCAACGTTTTACTTATGTCTAAAATATATTTTGATTGAATAATAAAGACTCAAATCTAACTTCAGAGAAGAACATTTTAAGCTATTTTAGTTTGATTTTCAAAGAACAGCTTTCTCCCAAAAGGTTGAAAGAAACAGTAATTACTGGGATTTCAGCACCTGGTCCTCGGGGATTTCAAGATGCTTCTGCACAGGGGTTATTAAAAAGGTGTTGCAATTTATTTTTTTTAGCTAAATGCTGTGCTGAGGTGGGAGTTGGCTCCTACGATGTGACAAGTGAGTGGGAAAGTGTGATAGGAGGAGAGACTATCATTTGTAGAGCCACAGGAACCCCTGAGGGGACAGAGTTTTTCAAATTCTGACAATTCCATAAATGACAAAAAGAGCAGAAGGGCGTGTAAGGAAACACAAAAAAGAACAAGCTGGATGAGTCAACAAAGAGGAAAAGACAGATAGCAAGCAGAGTGACAAGAGGAGCTATGGAAATGAAGTGCCAAGGCTGGAGTTTTTAATCTCTGCAGCTGTTATTCTTTAAACAGCTGCAATTAAGAAAGCGATGATGAAGGTTAAAGGTTGGCTTTTACTCAAGGAAAGATCTGGACATAATTTACTGAATAGCTTTATAGTGGATTGACAGGGAATTAATGAATAAAACCCAAAATCCAAGCACCCTATGGGGTGGGATACATGTATTCCCCCCTTTTCTAATGGTAAAGTCCCCTATTCCACTTCATTGGTTGTGCTTCAGAAGGACATACTGTACCTGAATGTACATCCTTACCTATGGTTTTACACAGTATGGACTTTAACCATGAGAATTATTAGAATAGTGCCGGAAATGCAGCAGCCAACAAAACTAGAGAACAATCTAAAGGAGCACAACATGAAATAGTCCTAAATATCTGAAAACATGCGAGGACCTTGAAGATATTGCATTAGATGAACACCAGAACAGTGTGTGTAAGTCTACATGGTGGAAGTCTACATCTAAACAAATGAAGGCAAATTTACAACCAGCATTCACAATTGTCCTTGGGCAAGACACTGAACCCTAAGTTGCTCCCAGTGGTCGACTAGCACCTTGCATGGCAGTCCTGTCCCACTGGTGTGTGAATGTGAGAGTGATTGGGTGAATGAGCTAATATGTAAAGCGCTTTGAGACTGCTTCAGTGTGGTCTACCACTGTGGTCTACTACTGTGGTCTACTACTGTGGTCTACTACTGTAGTCTTCTGTGGTCTACCACTGTGGTCTACTGCGGTCTACTACTGTGGTCTACTGTAGTCTACCACTGCGGTCTACCACTGTGGTCTACTACTGTGGTCTACTGTAGTCTACCACTGCGGTCTACCACTGTGGTCTACTACTGTGGTCTACTGTAGTCTACCACTGCGGTCTACCGTGGTCTACCACTGTGGTCTACTGTAGTCTACCACTGTGGTCTAACACTGTGGTCTACCATTGTGGTACTACTGTAATTTGTGTAACTGCAAGGCTGAAGAAGAGTCAAAAACACAATTACTAACTACATGTCAAAGCTCATCCATCCCCACAGTTTATTATTATTATCAAATGTTTGTTATCCAAGATCTAGCCAGGTATGTGCCATTGTCCTTATCTTAATTCTGTGTCTGTGTATGTGGGTTTGTGTGATGTTTTCTTGTTGATTGTTTGTGTGGGGGTATTTTTTAATCTATGTAAAGCTTTAATGATGTAAAGCACTTTGAATTATATTTTTTATTTGAAAAGCGCTCTAGAAATACAATGTAATTTATTTTGGTTTGAGTAACTAAAGGTTGAACAAGGCTGAAATAAAAATCAATTTCGATATGAACATATTATATTCAAAAGCGTTATGAAAGAGCTCACAAGGAACAGCTAATCAGCTGCCATAGTTGATCATCTGGGCATTTAATGTCACTCAGGAAAGATTGTATTTGCACGAACAATTAGGACATCACAATGTAGACATAAATAAAGAAAACTCAACCCCGGACATGGCTGTATACTATAATCATTACAAAGTGTTTTTAAGCAGTTTTTAATGTGTCTAAAAAAGATGTTTGAAGATTTATTGTTAAAAACATAACATGGGATGAACTTCCTGAGAACAAAATTATTCTAAAAATACTTTTACTGGCCACAAAAGAATCCTCATCCAGACAATAGAGATAAAATATGTGATTTTATTGCTGCAACCAGAATTCCAGTCTATATAATTTGTGAGATAAGGTTTCACATTTTCTTGTACAGTATATGACATAGATAAGAAACAGGAATAAATTAGAAGTTTTTTCTTATAACCTCGGTTGAAAATGAGTTATCAGTAAACAGCTGCAGAATCTCACCAAGGAGGTTAATTCAAACGCTTAACTGCCCTATTACAGCATAAAAAAAAAACAAAAGCCTATAAATGCATATATACAAAATATACCAAGCCAAGACAACCAAAAAGAGAATAGACAGAGACATTTAAAGAACATAGGCAGAAAAGTGAAAAAAGAGGTAAGATGACAGAAGAGAGAAACAATAAGGCGAGAGGAATTATTAATAGACACCAGGAGATGGGAGACAAATTCATGTGAACATGAAGTAATTGGTTTGACAGCAGAGATGAGACTAGTGTTGATGAGCCTGTGAGAAAAAAACAAGACTGTGGAAATATCTAGAAAACAGACAATCTGACCTAATACGACCTTACCTACGAAAAAGCAACTTTTGTTCCATTCAACCGTACAAGAGAAATACGTGTACACATGTGCATTTACATGATTGTATGGTGAGCAAAGATAGATACAAAAAACAAAAAGACAGTTTGAAGCAGCCGGTTTGATTAAAACAGACTTGTTTACTCAACTTGGTAGTCATACTCAAGTTTTCATTAAAAGTGAAGCTGTCAGGGGATTATAGATCACAACGAGTGTTTGGCAAAGCTAAAGATGTGCAAAAACACTGGCCAATTGTACGGTAAATGTTAAACTGAAAATCAAAGACAGAAATGAGAGCCAGTAAACTGTGCTGAGAGTTACTGATAAAAGGCTGACATACGGAAGATGACAACGTCAGGAGAAGCAAATTAAAAAACAGTACGAAGGGCAAAGCGATGAAAGGAGCAAGCTCTGGGAATTGAAAGCAGACAAAAAAGATGGAATTAAAAAGATGAGATGTTGAGAGACAGACACTAAAGCTGACCAATGAAGATTTCACCAAGTATACTGTATATAAAAAAAACCATAAAACCTACACTTTAAGCACATCAAACAGTGGAAATCCATTCAACTTAATGTCTGGCTGATTATGTGCTGCCTCGTCACATTAAATGTGAATTAAAGGTGCATTTCTATCACAAGGACTTTGTTGTTTTAAGTTATGTATCTCCATTTTAAATACATTTCTACTGACAAAAACACAATCTTTTTTTCTTCTTCTTCTTTAAAGCACTATTACTGGTACAAGTTTTTATTTGACTGAGGTTTTTACAGCTTTAATGTCTGCAGTGGCTCTCGTTTCCATACCAAATCATGATATACTGGATTTCAGGTTCTAATTGAATTGCAACTTGTGTGTAATAACTTAAAAAGTGATTAGTCAATGAAGATTTATGAAAGCCCTGAAGCATTAACAACATCTCTCCATTTAATTTCCTTGTTCTCAATTACAAAAAAAAAGCTGCTTTTGTCGACAGAGTCGTCACACAGACATAAGTGTTTTTCCCGGCTCCTGCATTTGAGTTTGATTGATCTGTGCACATTGTCATTCTGAGTCACTTATAAAACTCCATGATGGATGGCGTACAGAGCATCTGGATCACCCTACTTCTCCTTTCTCACACCTTCAATCAATCTCCTTTCCTTGCCTCCATGGTGTCCTTGCTTGTATCCTGTTGATACTCATCCTCCACCTTCCTGTGTTCATGTAATTTGACACTTGGCTCTCTCTTTGAATTCTCCTTTCAATAAGTCACTGTCATTGGAGTCTAAGTTTGCCTACCTCTTTGATTTTACTTATTTGACAGTCACTTTCATGGGTCATGAATGTCGTAAAACATGATCGCATTTGTTCAGACTATGATTAGGTTTTTTTTTTTTTAAACTTAGCAACTGGTTAACAGAGGTGAAAGTAATGGATTTCAAGTGCTCACATTACTGTAATTGAGTTGCTTTTATGGGTACTAGTACTTTTTTGAGTGTATCAGTAGTTTTACTTGTACTTAAGTACGTTTTAATAGAAGTAGTCATTTGTTACATTTCTACACCCAACAGTGACTGAGTAAATTATTATTATTTTTTTAAATGATCAACAGACATTGTGAAACTACAAAAAAAATGATCAAATGCTGGTTATTTTCTCAGTTTTAGAGTTGATATATAAATAAATGTAACTATACTTTTTTTGTTATTTTATTTTAAAATAATTGTACATTTTGACAAACCTTTTATTTTATACAGATGCCTTTGTGGAAAATATGATAAATTCCAACTGAGCAAAATTTTGTATCTTCCATTTTAAGTTTATACATGAGATGTTTACTGTATGCAAGGGAACCGTGGCAAGATTTATTACCAAAAGAATAAACGTAGGGGGTGAAAGTAACTAGTAACTTTTACTTTGAGTACTATTTAATAGAGCTACTCTTTCTTGTACTTGATTTTTTTTTTTTTGTACTTCTACTTCAGTGCAATTTCAATCAAGTAACAGTACTTCTATTTGAGTAGAATATATCAGTACTCTTTACACCTCTGCTGGTGAATATCAAAACCACACAAAATGAGGCTCGTCATCAACTACTTAATTTGTGCGCAGAAAGGCTGCAGAGGAATATAAAGTTATTATGTGAGGCTAAATAGATGAACCTATAAGCAAAGGAGATAAACAAACGATCGGTACATGCACAATAATTACTGTAATCAGTCACATACTCATTAGGCATTATCTAACGGAACAAAATGTCAAATAAAACTGTATTGCTAAAAAACTCAAGAACACACATATTGGTTTTGTGTAATGACTGCTGCAGATAAGGCAGAGAAAATAAAACAGTTAGGAAAGAAAGAACCTCAGGTTAAGTGCTGCACATTTTAAAAAAGAGACAACCCATTTATTAACACCAACATAAGGAGTTATACAGTTTTTTGCTTCTCCACCAGCAAAGATAAGAGTGAGAAAACACAGTGAAAAAGTCTTCAACCTATAATATATTCATCTCAGTCATTCGTCAATAACTCCCTATGCTAGCCGGCATTGTTGATGACTGAGGCTAATCTTAGTGAACTCAGACCACATTGCAGGAAATGTCAACAATGCATCACAAAGCATCATGACAGGGAAGCAATAGACATGCACGCACACAGCTTATATTTCAAGACTGACAGATATGTCAACATGTGGACAGTGGAAAAAAGAAAAGAAAAGAAAGGAAAACCTGATGTGTCATCATGAGTGAATAAACAGAAACCACTTGGGTATGAAGTAGTTTTGTTGTTTTATCCTAGTAAAACTCTTGACATTTTAATCAAATGAATTTGGCGAATTATGTTGTAAAAATATAACTGACCTCTGTGGGTCGAAACTTGGCTATTACAATAGAATTTAACTATTGGTTGAAAATGGTAGTTTGTGAAGTTTTGGTGGCTTCTTACAACACGAACCACCACTGATGGCCCCGCCCCTTCTATGAAAACAAGCACCTGTTGACTGACTGATGGAGAGCTCTATTTTGATAGCTTTAGTAACACAGGCTACATACCTGAGCTAACATCAGGGTATGAAAAAATCGATTTTACGATTTTTTTTGGGTGCCGATTTTAAATCGATTTATTAATCTAAAAACAATATTTATTTTTTTATAAAAAACATTTATATATTATTATTCTTTTATATATTTAATCAATATTTTTGTGTATTTGTGCAAGCTTCAGTGGTGGTTACAATGCTTTCAGTGTGTTGCAATGGTTACTTGATGGACATTTTATGATGGCAGTGTGTAATACCTGCAATATTTATGTATGCACAGACATTTTATTTTCATATAATCTGTTCAGATCAGTGTTTAAACTGATACAATACAATAAATTATTTCTTCTTATTTTTGTGCATTATCAGTAACTCAGGGTGATTCATCCTTAATGTTCTCACTTACAGTTGTTACAATGCCGTCATTATGTTGTCATGGTTACTTTGAGACTTCTACACAGTAGTTTCAGTGAATAGAAACTTGTTGCACTTTATTTAATGATGGCAGTAACACTGCATTTTCTTTTTTTCAGTGAAAATGTGCAAAAACACTAATAATAAATACATAGGATGTTTTTAAGCAAATAGTTTTGACTGAATTTGTTCTCTGAATGATCAATATCTTCTAATGAACATATACAGCAACTTGATTTTTTTTCTCTATATATTGATAATAACTGGGCAGAATATTGTGATAAATCGCTATATCGCGCTAATATCGTATCGTGACCCAGTAAGCTCTGGTAAAATAAATCTATTCTTAATGTGTTGCTAATGTAGGAAGATGTTACTTTTAAATTTTAAAACAGCTGCTGATTTAACAGTAAATTGTGCATTAAAAAGCAGTTTTGAATGTTAAAAGCAATAAATACTAAAACAAAGACAATATATTCGGGGTTAACATTTTTTATTAAAGCAGATTATATTATTACTTAAACATATTGTACTTGAGACTGTAACTGACCTGTATAAACTATGCACTAAAAATAAAACATTTGAAGACATAATTTGTTCTATTTTTAATATACAATGTCGCTGCACTCTCTTTTCTCTCAGAATTGTATTGTTATGGGTTTGCTATTATTTTTCTGTATATATCCTGGCTTTGCCTAAAATTTGCCTATTATATCACTAATCTTTTTTCTCTTTTCTTTCCATTGCACTGTAAATATATTCATTAACACTGCTTCACATTGTTGATATTTCTGTATTTATTATGCCACAAATTCCCTGTATGTGCAAAGAAACTTTTAGATTCTGATTCTGAAAAGTGAATGTATTTCTGTAATTCGACTGCAAAGCTCTGCTGCAAGGTAAACAACTTTAAATATGATTCTTTCCATTTACCTTTGAGATGTCAGTGGAAAGAAAACAACTACTTTCATTAGTGATTCTTGACATAGATGCCACCAACCATGAAATGGAATTAGTCAGTATATTCAATAGCCTAATACAGTGTCCAAAGAGCTTTAATCATGCTGATATTTCAGTTCAATGTCTCAAAAGGAAACTGAACTGAAAAAAAAACCTTTGCTCTGATGTTATTGAGTCTCAGACGTCACAGAAAAAAAGCTTTTTTTCCCCCGTTTTATTTGCCTGCTCTTGACCTGTCTGACTCCAGTTTCTCACTTGCTGATTACAGAAATCCCCCTTCACACAGTCAAAATAAATCTACAGTGGGTTTCCCTTGGTAATAAGCTCCTGATATTTTGGACAAGGACTTTTGGAGAGAAACAGGCAAACACTGTGAATCACTCCCACAGGGACGCAGTCAGTCTCCAACCACACCCTTTAATAAATTTCCCTTCACACAAGTACACGCGGCAGAATCCAGCTGAAGCAGGCGATTAGAAAGACATTTAACAACATTTTGCTCTACTTAATACAGCATAGATCTGAACACGTACACACCTTAAAGTGTCGGAGGTATCAACGCGTTAGCAAGTCATCAACAAGAAGTAAATTTACAATTCGTCACCAACCTCTGTCTATTCTACTGCAATTAAAATTCCTCAAAGCAAATGAAAACCTCGGAGTATATTGAACTTCAATAGTCTCACAGATGGCTCGATCTATCTTTGTCAAAATTTCCCATCGAAGGGAGAGGGGGGTCCATCTGTAATGAACAGATAAAACGGTCACAGATGAATACAAATACACAATATATATGATAAATCGACAGAAAGGCACAGGGATTGAATTTGCAGGGAGAATGAATCGAGTTGGCAAGCGGCCTGCGAAAAGAAGAAATCCACATGATTCACTTTTTGTACCCGGGGGAGCCAGAAGGCTGTATGAGGGAAAGGTGTGATTTAGAAAATGATTTGCTATTTACACATAGTGCACAGGGAAAAAAAATTGAATGACTGGAGGGCTAAATGGGCGGATGGATGAACAAACAGATGGCGTATTACACCACCAGTCATGGATGCAAGTCTGGGTGAGCAAAGTACCATGAATTAGAATTGGGTTACACAGAATTAAACATCTCAGCACGATCTCACAGCTCTGCTGGATACAATAGTGTTTTTAAAACAGTTGAAAACACATGCACGCAGCTATAAATCTGTGCTCACGAGTCCATTAAGGACCCCCTGTCTCGTCTAAGTATACGTGCAGGAAAGAAAACTAAATTCCTGACAAACTCCATCTGACTTCGCCTCGATATGTGGTGCTTTATACTTTGCATAACACTACATATTGATGTAGTTCTGTTTGGAGTAGAGCTGAAGATCTTTGCCTGAACTTGGCAGGATCCAACGGGCGGAGTTGAGTCTTAATTTCTATCATTTTACAAGGATTCGGGTTGGGCACTGCGAGGTAAATGGAAAGTCAGGTGATGCTTTTCGACGAGTACGAGAAAGACGCACAATTAGATGTTGAGGGTGAATCGAAGACTGACCTCTGGAAAATGAATAAATTATGTTTAAAAACATATACCAGTACTTGTTCTTGAGCTGTGAGAGTGCACAGATTTGAAAAGCATCGGGCTGTAATGGGTTCCCACATATAATCTACTTAATTTGGTTTGGACGGGTTTGGATTGTACCTAATATACCAGGTTATGACCATGTTGGTCCAACTTTTGAAGACTGATTTTAGCTCTAGTTTGGAGGAAAAGAGAACAATACGCAGTTTTCACCAGTCCATGTATTTTGAAGCTGCTTGACCCAGTAACCAGCATTACCCATAACTATACCTGTATATGGTGCAGTGATTGGTACAGTTTGGTAACTGTACCTACCTGGTTTGTCAGATAAAAAGAAATGCACACAATCTATTACACACCAGATTGTTATGGTTTCTTTACATTTTTCATATTCCCATTGAGTTAAAAGGTCATACCCAGTGTAAGAATGTAAGTACTGTATGTCCAGAGTTAAAGTCAAATAAAAGCATGGTTATTTTTCCAAAACCTATTTTTTTCTTTTCAATAATGCTCTATCTTATTGTTATTGCGAGCCCATTGGTGTATTGTATCGTAAACACAGTGTGTCATCCCACCCTAACTATTTGACTAAGAAATGTATTTGGTTTGCTGTATGTAAATATACTGAATGTTATTGTTCTTTTAGTTGTTTTTCATCACTAATCACAGCACTGATCCCCCTTGTGTTTGTTTAAAGTGCTGAATAAATAAAGACGCACTAGATTTATACACGCTAGTGTATATATATATATATATATATATATATATATATATATATATATATATATATATATATATTTAATATGGATTGTTACAAGTTCCAAAGAGGTTGGTTGGGCCTACTGGTAAATTACTACAGATTAATCTACCTTCAAAACAGTTTATTTTGTTGTATACTGTTTTTCCAAATTGTTGGTGGAAATTCTCTCATGACAACATGGTAGAAACCAGCTTTAGGTTTCATAGCAATGTGTGTGTTTCTGTTATTAAATGTTTGTATATACAGTATGCTGAGGTGGAAATGAGACACATTCATTAGTCGGATTGTAGGCTATATTTTCCAAAGAAACATTGCAAATTCAAACAATTGCTAATTGTTATGGCACTCTTACCAGATGAGAGATTTCATTCATATATCAAGGAATATATACATTAAATATTGGGATTCCCTCCCTCAACATGTTAGTATGAATTTTGAACAGAAAATAAGGGTTTATGGGTTGACAGGTACAAACAAAGAGTCAAACATTTACTGAAATTTTAGTTTCTTTCTGTACTCCACCATTCTGATCAGAAAAAAAGTATTATTGCCTTGTAAAATATCAACTAAATGTTTGTACTAAAGGGTAAATCTTGTATGAAACAGCAAAATAATGTCATCAGTTCCATATTTGTGAAGATAATGTTGTCATCAGTTCAATAATGGACATAGAAATAGCTTTAAAATGATGTAGGATAGGAAATATATAATTAATTGGAGGGCAGTGTTGACAAAAAAAGAGTAAGTGAATATTTAATGGCAGGGAACACAACAAACAAGAGCTACGGATAAACACGACAACAACAAAAAGGCGAAGGCTGAATAAACTATTGATGGGAGAAACATTATACCATCAGAATAATGATAAATTAATGGTACCAACAAGGCCTGTTGTTGCAAGAGATAAACACCAGCAGGACAAAACAGATGGGGAAAGAAAGAAGAGCTGTTTTTTTTGTTGTTTTTTGACAAAAGAGCAGCACAGAGATATCTGCTCCAACACTCCCTCCATCGGAAAGAGAACAAGACTAAGATAAGAAAGGTCCAGTCTAGCAGTGAAGCCACATCACTCACTCTTATCCCGAGCTGCAACGAACCCAAGACACGGCATGTTTTTGTTGTGCACTGTTCTGTTACAAATCATAACCCCGTATTTATATGTTTCTACTATTTACAGTAGTTGTGTGTAATTGTTAAGAAATATTTATTATTTGCCAGTGGTTTGGGTTTATTCAGCAAGAGCCGTTGGTTCCTCAGGTCACACTAATGAGCACATTGCTCTTACAGCTCAACAGAATAAAACTGATGAAAGAATAAGTGCTGAAAAGAGAAATACAGTATATGCTGAATTCAGGCAAGTAATCCCAGAAAAAAAATGTCCAGATTCAATTATTGAGCCCATTTGCTATGTTTACCCACTAGAATATGTTCATAGACGAAGAGAACATCCTTTGAAGACTAAACTTTTAAATACACATGTACTAATCCTGAGTGTGGTCAATCTCAAAGGTGAGATGAACTTTAACAACAGGGGATGTTCAGAGAGCTTTCCTTCTCAGCATGTTTACCAGAGCAGTTCAAAAGGCTTATTATGGGATACAGCTGAGAATGGAACTCAAAAGTGAGATGAGCTCATTAGTGGTGTGTTCTGCATCTGAACTGCTGTAATGCATTGTCTTCTGGAGCAGTTCCACTTCACTGATTGTTTTGGAGTTCTGACTTTGAAATTCATAACTCTGAAAAATGACCTCCAAAGTCCCAGCTGTAAAAAAGCACACACCCACTCATGAGCAAATATCACATAGACGCAACGTGGTATTTCAACATTGTCGATTATCACTGAAAGGTTTTAGTGAGCTAACAGAGCAGTGGCTTTAAGCACTGCTGGAAAAAACAAACAATCTTTATATTTCAGGGGGGAAAGCGCAGCAAAACACAGTGTTTATCATCTGTTCACAGCCGGGAGAAATAAGTGACGGGTCTAATCTCTCCCAGATCCACTGTGCTGAGCCACGTCCTCACCATAGACTGCTGCTGCTGGAAAAATGTGGACACAAGACTCCAAATATGGCCTCGATGAGCAAATCTATGTGTAAGAATATCAAGAGCTCTATGATCATCAAGGCGTGTTCACAAGATGCTAATCCATTAGTATTGAGAGCACTGTTGGATCACATAGCAGAATAGCATATAATATACACTAAAACTAAATATAGTTCCCAACTAAAGCGACCATTGCTTTGGACAGAGGGACATTTTTTTTAATCATTTTATTCTGATTTAATGTTTTGTGTTGCACTTTTAAACATGTAAAGTTCAACTAATTCCCTTGTATATGAAATTCACGATACACATTAATTTGATTTGTCTAAAAATAAACAGGGAAAAAAGTGTCCTGGGTGCACCTCAGTATAGGCACACATATCATGTAGGTTAGTGTTTCTCAAATGGAGGTACGTGTACCCCTACGGGAAATGAGAGTGGAAAATTAACAAATAAAGTGTGAGTCTCTGTCCCACCCCAGGCGTGATATAACCAGATATGATGAACTGTAAAAATAAATCTATTTAGGAGGCGCTAAATCAGTGCTTTTCAACATCGGGGTCGGGACCCCATATGGAGTCCCCTGAAATTTCTGAAAAATAAAAATAGATTTTTGAAATGTTTTGAAATTTTAATTATTATTTTTCTTTTAATTAAAACAACACACAAACTTAACCAACTGTATTTTTTTTATTTTCACTGTGAAATACAAAAACTAATTCTAAAAAAACATTAAATCATATTAAAATGGGGGTCAATCCAAAAAATGGTTAGGAACCACTGCACTAAATATAATTTCTTTCCATTTATTTACAAATTGAGATTCTTTGAAATGTGTGTCATCACTCGTTCATTCCATCATTACGCTCTATAGTTGTTTTTAAATAGTTAATCGTTTTCTTAGGAAAAGTGTTGTAGGGGTACCTGGATTCACAAATAACAGAAAGGGGGTATTTGAGCTAAAAAACTTTGAGATTCAGATTCAGAGAAGCACTGATGTAGGTAATGTGTCCCCTGCCACTGGATTGTGTTTACCTTCAAGCTAATTCTGCTAGCCTCTACTGGCCTTTAACCTGATCATGGCAAAATCTAATACCTCCATCAATGTCCACCAAGTCTGAATGTCTGTGTTTGCTGAAACAAAATAGTGTACGAGGAAAGTCAGACACTCATCCACTCCATAGGCCTAACTAACAATTACATAAATAGAAAAGAAACATTTCATGCAACACATACAGTCATACATACAGCTGTTTAATTGAACATAAGATAGACCGAAAGCGTTTCATGTCCTAATGAGAAGCAGTGAAGAAAGACATCGTGGGAGAGGAGTAGTGGGTGTTCGAGTCTATCATAAAAACGTTATCATTATTGTTTTTCACAAAAACAATTATAATGAGGGAGTCTATAAGCTTTTTAACACTCTGGGAAAAATCGCTCTCGTTCAGTTCTCGCACGCGAGTTCAATGGTCAAGAGGGAAAAACGCTGACAGCGAGTCTGACAAAGATTTAGATTATTTTTACCGTTAGAGCATTGATTTCTTGAAAGATTTTTGCGGAAACGTGGTATCGGTCTCCAAGGCAGAAATGCAGAGTTAGCTGCTAAAGCTAATGCTGCAAACGAGCTGAAAGTTTTTTCTGGCTTTTAAACTATGACCAATCAGCTGATCAGTGCGGTTTCGCTTATCGACCTGTTTAGTGTCCATCTTGTGCACTTTTTGTAAATTGAATTAAAATAATAAAATAATCATGGACCTGTTTAGTGAATGGTGTAGCTCATAAATTTACCTTTTCAAAATGAGAACTCATGCTGTCCTTTTCACACTAGAAAATCTCACTTGTCCCATCAATAATGATATTTTTATATATAAGCGTTTTTTAAAAACTCAAAGACACGTTACAGTTGTTAAAACAATTACACAAATCAAAAAAAGAAACTAACGATATTAAAGGTAAATACAGAAAAACAATACACAATCACAAGTTAAAAGCTTGAAATGTGGAAACAGAGGAGGTCTATCGCTTTAAAACTGCTTCTCTCATCGGTTTTACAAAAGTGCTTGGATATGAGCATCATTCCTGGGTAGAGTCCGATTTCCACCCACTGGAGACACAGGAAGTCGGTATTTTTGTGCATCAGGGGTCACCTGTGTGGAAATGAGGGAATTCGGATCGGCCGAAAGTGGCTTCAGCGGAAAGCCCTTGTCCCTCCTCATGTATGAATGTGTAATATGATTAATATAAACACTATTAAAACACTAAAGATCTCTGGAATAAAATTACAAACGCTGTTAGGTTGGAACTATCAACAACGTGAACAAGCTTGTTTACGTTCATATCCCTCTCGACCTATGACCCCCCCAGGTCACGTATGTACAGTTCCAGAGGGTGAAAAGGCTTATCGAAGATCTAAAATATTTCAAGCATCCCATAAGCTGGAGCACAATCAACAATTTTAAACTTTTCTTGCAATTGGTACGTTTTGAAAGCTGCTAAGATGACTTTATTGTTTTGATGAGTGAGAGCATAATGGTACAATGAAAATATGTTACTCTACCTCTATCTGCAGCATGGTGATCTCATCCTCCAGCTCTCTCCCGTGAAGCATCTCATTCGTCTTGAGAACAATCTGTCTCTTCTTCTCTTTGATCGCCAACTGTAAGTCGTTCATGTCGTTCTGCAGGGTTTCCAGAGTCATGTTACCCTTAATAATGGCTGCTTCTTGGGTGGCCAACTTTTTATTGTAGTTGAATAACACGTCATCGTGCTCAAGAAGCTGAATTCCTCTAAAAAACAGTGTAGGGAAACATAAAAAAAAATGACACAAAGTTGTTTTTTTAAAAGGGCATCTGTTTGTAGTTCAAGAAGGTCAAGCCAGCTTTAAGTGATGAACATACAGAGAATTACGTTGTCCTATGGCGGTTTCATGATCCTTGTTTATTTCCAGAAGTGTTTCCTCCTGAAGTTTTATTGTTTGGTTAAGTTTCATCCGTTCCCGTTTGCTGTCCTCACTCTCTTGACACATCTGTGTTAGCCTCCAGCTGACCTTAAAGTTGTTACCACACACACACACACACACACACACACACACACACACACACACACACACACACACACACACACACACACACACACACACACACACACTCTACATTCATAACGCCAAATTTTATCCTTGAAAACAAAAAATAAATCAATATCTTTCTTCATTAATCTTATAATATGAATAGCAAAATTCCATATTAATAAATCAAAATATTTTCTAAATTGAGTTAAATTATTACATAAATATTTATGTGACAGAACTGTGCTTTTGTATGAGTAATTATTTCCTCTACCCCCAAGTGACATAATGTGACACCTGTATTTGCTTTATTCTGTACTAGTGATGTTTGTTCCCATTACGTTGTTTTACTGATTTGTAAATTTGCAATTTGACAATTTAAAATAAATAAATAAATGCTTCTCGAACAAGCCTAAAAACTCTTAAATACAGTACCAGATATGTGTATACGTACTTGTTAATGAAAATTGTAAAGAAATTAACAACTGTGCTGGAGGTACATTACTTTTTAAAAAAAAAAAAAAAAAAAAAAAAAAACTTAAATGAAGACAGAATTGATAAAGTTGTAAAGTGTGAATTATCTTTGAAATGTTTCAAAGCAAAGCCATCACACATTTACACACCAAGAATTATACTTGTAAATATATATTGTAGTTTTATTTATACTAGCAAAACATCCACTAACCGACCTAATACAAATTTTAAATCCATGTTTAATCCATGTTTGTAATCCAGATTGGTATCCAAGGTTTTTGGAGACCTTTGCTTCCATTTTAGATCCAAATTGTTTCCTTACACACAGAAATAACTGGGCTCTTATCACATTATACAATCATAGCTACATTGCTTCATTGTGCAGTGCTAAAGCACAATGCAATGCCTCCCCCTCAGAGTTTTTGGAGAGCTTACACAGTAGACAAAGGCTTTATACACCATTGTGGGCTAAAGTATGTGGCCTCAATGACTTGAGTGCTTTTTCAAGGACAGAAAAATTAAACAAATACCAGACAACCACTTGCCAACCTCAACAAAAGGTATACATAGCCCACAGCTTTGTTCCTCATTCATCATTATATTTCTGCTCTAACTGTGCTTCAGGATCGCTTTTACACCAGCATTTCCAAGCAATGTTTCTCCAAAATGTGCATTTTTAAATTATAATAAACTGCTTAAAAGTGTGTATAGTCACACAATTAGAGCAATGTACACCAAAATTCCATATTTGCATGTTTTTCAATGTACCGGTACTGTATGACAAGACATTTTTGACACTTGACTCAATCCAGGTTGTGTGCATAAGTGTGTTTCTAAACCTTTGAAATGTCATTGCGTAGTTTGTCCCGCGCTTTGGTGCTGCTGGAGATCTTCATAGAAACTTTAGTACAAGATCTGAAAAATATTGAAGAAAAAAAAAATATTTAAAATAAACAATACTAAACTAAAATACAGAATTAACAGTATATTTGCATTCTCGAAAGAAATTACTCACTGTTGAAAAGAATCTGATCAGGGCAAGAGTTTAGACAAACCTCTCCTTGTTGATGACAAAAGACTGTTGGATTTCAATTTCATTTTCCAATATTTTTATCTGCTCCGCCAACTCTGTGACGGTGTGTGAGGTGATCTCCTTCAGATTGACATACTTCCTCTTCTCCTCCATCATCATAGCGCACAGTTTAGAATACTGAGATATTCTACAAAGAGAAGGCACAGATGGGTACCAAAATTATCATATTTTCAATTAGTTTACAATGTTGGAAAGCATGTCTCATTTTCTACAGCCACAGTTTGAGATATTATAATATAAAGCACTTTCATTTCAGGTTGTACGTGAGTTCTTGGAAAAATGCTAAAAAAAACAAACATACGCTAGGTACATCCATTTTCATTGACATTTGCTTTAGAAAATAAAGGTTCCTGAACATAGAAGATAATATAAGCTTTACATGGCTTTAGTTTCATGTATATACACAATTTTTGGTTTGGCAAAGCAGAATGTGCCCAATAGAATTCTTGAATGAAAGAGATAACAGAAGATTCAAATGATTAAGAGCTGATTAACAAGTATTACACCTAATCTAAATTTAGCTAACTTTAATGAACCTCAAATCTTCTGTATATTTAAAACATTTCATACATTTTTAATTTTAAAAGAATATACTGGTATTTTGTTCAAATTTAGAGAGAAAATTAAAGACGGATCATAGTAAAACAGGTGATGAAAAGGTTTAGTGTTTTGACTACCAACAGTCAACTATTCACAATATTCATAATATTTGCAGCATCACTGATGCCCACATTAGAAAAACTAGATTCAAACAACCTGCGCTGCAGCACAGAGTTCAGCTTGTGTTGGTCCATGATGATCAACTCTTTCTCTCTGAGCTCCTGTTGGATGAGCTGGTTCAGTTCCTGTGGGTAAATTTATACAGAACAAGGTACATTGTAATGAATGAGGCTATAACTGAGTGAAAAACAAGAAAATCATCCCCAAAAAAGGTTATAATTAGTATTAAACGGACAACTACTGCAATGCATTTACAATGTTGTTGTTGTTGTCTTTGTTTGTTTATTGATTTAATTTTTATTTCGAACATGAACACAACAACAGTGTATTTACCACAATGAAAATAATAATGATTTTTTTTAATCAAACAAAGCAAAGTGAGAATAAATGGTTACAAAATCCTTCACGTGAAGCCTGTATACCAAATATGATATATGATCCTACCCCTTGTAATATCTAGTACTACACTTTATTTCTATGCAATAATCTTTTTATACTATACAACCATTTGCACTATAAAAAGGAACATAATTCATTGATATATATCTATATAATTATACAATTCATGTAATCCACTATACATTCATCTGTCCTTACATACACACCTATTTTGAATTTTATCCCTTTAACACTTATGCTTAGAGAAGATACGTTTCATGTATTTACGTTTAAATTGCTTTAAATTCAGACATTTTGTTATTTCCACACACAAACTGTTCCAAAACCTGGTACCGCTTACTGACACAGAAGAGCTTTTCTTTGTTGCCACGCGTGAAGTGACCAAAAGTTACTTATAACTTATTATTATATAATTATTAATTTACTTTGAAACTCCTTTATGAGTTTTTGGACACAGCCCAATGATTCCCAAATAAATACCAAATTGTACTGTTGTTCCCACAGTGAGCAATTACACTCTTTACCATTTATTTTCCTCCCCTTTGAAGTCTTGAACATAACTTTTTGTGAAATCTCCAGGTCTACGAACACACTAACAATGCCAATGTGTTTTTTTACACCTGAGCTCGGAGCAATTCACGGTGCTTCTGGCCTCTCTCCTCTGCTTTAATCTGTGTCAGACATCTGAGGTTATGGAGCTTCTCTCGGAGGCGGTTTGACTGCTTTAGCAGCTCCTGAATCATCCCGTACTGCTGTTCCTTTTGGCCCTGCTCCTCAGCCACAAAGAGCTGGAAGAGTAACAAATTAAAAGCCAATTTCAGGTTAAACACCTCATCGCTCTGTGGGACTACTGACAGGAAAATGGGCAGTGTTTTGTGTTTTGACCTTTATTTGTGAAGATACAGAGGTTATAATGGATTTCAAATAAAAAAAAAAAACACTGGTTGAATTACGAAGAAGAATAAAAGATCACTAGAAACAGTACCTGTTTTAAAAAGCCCTCTTTAAGAGCATCCACCTCTTTCTGCAGCTCCATTCTTTGCTGTAAACTGGCCTCTCTTTTAGGGATGGCATTTAACTGGAAATCCACAACAAATTTCATATTTACTACACACCACAACCTTTAATTTGTCATACAATGTTTAGAAAATTCAGAAATAGTTCTCTGTATGTGCTGACCTACAGTACTTTATTACTTATGGCAAAGGGAGACAGTAAGGATCAAGTGCAAACTCCACATCGTATTCAGTCAGTGCATTTTAAATATTACATCAAATGCTCGCTGAAAAACTAATACCATGTCTCTGGCAGTCCCACAGGCTTTCCCCAGCTCTGGATTCAGTAACGCTGCCTTAAATTCATTCCTATAAATAATAGAAGTGGTGGTTCTCTGAGGACCATTGGAACTACACCAGTTTGTTCTTAGGATTCACTAATAAATAAAAACAATGTCTGATATCTTATTGTGGCTACAGATTTAAATGTGCCTGATGATCACTGAAGTATTCCTTGTAATCCTTTAGGACAGTGATTCTCAACTGGTGGGTCGCGGACAGCTGGTCTCTCATGTTGGACTTATCTTTTATTTTGAAATAAACTTTTCTTTTTACAGGCATGCTGTGAAATGCATGTTGCGCAGGAAAATATATTGATTTATGTTTTAAAAAAGATTAAAAATGTCTGTTTTTAACAGCTATTTTTGAAAAACTAAATTTGGTTGGTTGAATTCTAAAAAAAAAGTGGATCGTGATTTAATGACCGTGGCAAAATGTGGGTCCCAGGGTGAGACCAGTTGAGAACCCCTGCTTTAGACCAGTGTTTTAGACCCCTGCTTTAGACCAGACGCTTGAATTTTCTAGCAATTGATTAAAAAAAAAAAAAAAAAAATTCTAAAAAATAAATTATTTTCCAATTTAAAACACAATCTTAAACAATTGTATTCTCAAATATGAATCTAGTTAAAACAGTATGCAGTTTAAAAAACAGAAAGAATATAACATAAATAAATAAAATACAGTATAAAAATATCTGAACTAGTGTAAATTGTCACTTTGTGCACTAATCCTGGCAAATAAACATGATCCAAAACTAATTATAGAAAGAAATGCATTTGGGGTCGCCAGAAATTTGGTATATCAAAATGGAGTCATGATCCAAAAAAGGTTGGAAACCACTCCTTTAGACTAAAATAGAGGATTAAAATGTATCATTAACTCATTCAGTGCCAGCCATTTTCAGAATTTCTACCCCCCTCAGTGCCAGCCGTTTTAGAGATTTTTAAAGACCCACAGAATTATTTGTACTATGACAATCTGAAATCTGACACCTGATTCTGAAAGATTAAAGTCTCTACTTTCATCAACAATGCAAGTTTCAGAGCAAAAAGCTGAGAAAACAGGCTTTTACTATTACTATTTACTATTTTTTTTGCTTTATTAATAACTACAACATCTGAACATTGGTTTCCGTAAAAAAATAACAACACTGAGACAAGGCTTTTGATGGCACAATGATTATTATTGTACTATCTGGCTCACAGTTGACTGTTTTGCTTACAGTATTTTGTATTGACGTAATATTACGTCAATGGCAGTGACTGAGTTAAGAGAATTATTCACATAAGAAACATCACTCAACCATCTTGTATTCATCATTCACTGACTGTGCTAAAGCTTAATATGCAATGTTTACTTTACGTTCATAATTCTAAGTGCTTGTGAAACGTGCTAAAAACTTCCCGAGGAGTCTTCATTACTTGTGTGACCCATTCATCTTTTAACATGCTGGTTATAATCATACTTAACCTTGAAATACTTGCATGGCTATGCAAACGCCTGAAATATGATTGAGGGACCTCCATCAGTGAAAAACTAAATCATGCAAAGTTAATGTGTCAGGTATTTAAAGTTTATGGAGTTGATTAATTGATTGATATTCTGACTAATGTCCCAGACAAGTCAGATGATTTTAGTTGTTAATGCTTCTTATCTAACTGCCCTCTAAAGCCAAAAGGAGACATGTACATGTATGTGAGTGAGTGAGTGAGTAAGTGATATATCCTCAGTAGAACTCCACCTGTGCTCGTAAGTCGTTGTAGATACACTGAGAGTGTCCGAGCTGCTCAGTAGCCATGGTCAAAGCATGCTCCATCCTTTTAAGGGCTTGGGCCAGCCTGAGGAAATAGGGCAACATTTAATTTTTTATCATGATCATGAAATGTGTGTGCCTCCTACACTCTTCATCTGAAACTCAAACCTGGCTCCATTGAAAGAAAATACATTCTTATCAGATATGAATGTTTTCAACAGGGCTTGGAATGTGGCTAAGAAATACTTTGACTTGTGTGGTCCAGCTTAAATAAAGCCACACTCATTGAAAGAACCGATCTGTTTACACTCACCTACTCCCTCTGATAAACTGTGCTTTCCATCATTTTCCACCTTATTTTTTTTTGTATATTTTATTGTTCTATGTTTGTTTTTAACTTGTTTTTATCTTTGATTACTGTATGCAGCGACCTTGGGTGCCTTGAAAGGCGCCTTAAATAAAATTAGTTATTAGTGAGGATGCAGGAGGCATGCTAGGTTAGTGTTAATGTTAGGCTAATGCTAAGACTAGGCTAATGCTAACACTAGGCTAATGTTAACACTAGGCTAATGCTAAAGCTAGTCAATGCCATGTTAATGCTAATACTAGACTAATGCTAAAGCTAATCAACGCTATGATAATGCTAAGCTAATGCTAATACTAGACTAATGCTATTGCTAGGATAGTGCTAATGCTAAGCTAATTCTATTGCGAGGTTAGTGTTAATGCTAACATTAGGCTAATGTTAATGCGAGGTTAATGTTATGCTAATGTCATGTTAATGCTATGCTAATGCTAATTATAAAGCTAGTTAATGTTAATGCTAGGTAATGCTATAATAATACTATTGCTAGCCAATGCTAGATAATGCTAATTATTGCTACTGCTAAGCTAATGCAGTGTGGCACAGGCCAGCACCTGCATCCTCACTTGCATTTTCTTCAGGAAGTGCAAATATTCTAGTTTTATTATTATTATTATTATTATTATTATTATTATTATTATTATTATTATTATTGTTATAGTGTGTTCATGATGAACATGGAAGAATTTCTAAACAATCAATAAAAATAATTGCATTCTTTTCTCCCCCAAAGGTAGTTTTCCAAAGTTTTTTGGAAAAACGAGTATATTTTTACACAAATGCTAAACTGTGCTCAAACCTCGTACATATACTTAATGTTGGCCTTTGACATTTCCTTTACATTCCAAATACTATATTTACATTACAAAGTTGTTTTTCACCTCTACTATGCCAAGATGATACACAAATGCAATTATGTAAAATAGGCTTGTTATATAAATACTAAAAAATGGTTTTGCAAAGAAAACTCATCCATCATTGTCAGAACTCACAGACAGTTGTTTAAAACTTCATCAACTTTTTATGAACCGAGATGTATTCACGTGTTGAGGCGATGCTTTTTTCCTACCTGTTTTTCTCTCTGAGCTGCACGGAGAGGCTCTCATGCAGGTACTTTTTGTCACAGACGACGTTCTTCAGTTTCATCTCCAGGATCCCTCTGGAGGCGAAGAACACAGATACGTGCCTTGTTTAACATGGATTCATTCATTTTTTTTGTGTGTGCAGATCCCAATGTTTTCACTGTGACTTTTGATTATAACTGTGGCAGAATTGATACCTGGTGCCGGTGATTTCCCCAGCTTCCTCCTTGCTCATCTCTATCTCCTTCTGCAGCTGTCTGCCTTCCCTCTCACTGGTCTCCACTTGGGTTCTCCGAGCCTCCAGCTCTTGGATCACCTCCTCGTTCCTCATCCTCAGGGAACGATTTAGCTCAATCATGGCTTTTACTCGCTGCTCACTCTCTGAAATCTCTTTATTTAGTTCTTCGGTCTTTTTCACTGCAGCTCTGGTGTGTTTGGGAGTTTAGTCAAGGTGTCGATAGAAGAATCAAAAACATAAAATGAGTTCATGCAAGTGTAGGAGCAGGATGAAAGTGCCATCTGAATCCTCACACTTGGTCTGCGAGAGCGCACATCTTAGGAAATAACAGCAGGCACATTCATCTTTTACACGCTCCCCCACTACTTTGTGAATTTGAAATTACAAGTCAAAGCTCACATGACTCATGCAGTCTGTTTCTCTACATTTCTTACAAGCTCAATGCTAATTGAAAAGAAAACATAAAAGAAGCAGCAGGGAGGCTACTAGAGAACCGTCTATAGTTTCTGCATATGTAAGTTTGTTTTTGGTATTTTAGACTGAGCTGGTTCTGCAAAAAGTACTTACAGCTTCAGTTCTATGTTGAGATTTAAAGTTTAATTTTGTCTTTTACTAAAACACAAATAATTCTGAGTGCATGTGGTGAGGGACATTGAGTTGGGAGGTGGAGAGATGGATGAATATAAAAGCACAAAAACTAACCCAGAAGTTTAAGTATGTATAAATATTGGAATGCACGGACGTTTGTAATGGGCAGAAATGTCGACAACAAATGAATTCATATAAAAATATGTAAATAACATTTTGATAGAAATACATCTTCATTTAAATTTAAAGATACACAACTTCCTCAACCCAGCATGCTTATTTATTACTGTACTTGTAATGTTTCCATCAGCGTTTTGTCAGTCGTCTGTTAATGTGGATGTTTGTTAGCAGGATATCTGAAAAAGTCCTGAATGAATTTAAAGCTGCAGTATGTATTTTTTTTGGCTTCATTTGGTCAAAAATCCATAATCATCTTTGAGCATATTGTAATACAAAGTGTTGTTAATGGTCAGTGCACTTTTGCTCCTTCTCTTGGCCCTGTATAAGAGATTTAGAAATCCAGGAGCGTTACAACCTTTCAGCCAATCAGAGATCTTTTTACAAACAGAGTGCTTCATGAGCTGTTTTGGGGTGTTACTATTGGCTTCCCCGGCCAAGCGCCCAATTTAAGCCGGAGATAGGCACAGGAAGACCCCCGCGACCCTGAAATAAGACAAAACGGTTCTGAAAATGAATGGACTATCGGCTGCCTTACTAAAGTCGATGCAAGTTCACATCCTCTGTAGTAAAGTACAATGATGAACATTCCAGCAGGAGAAATCCCCATCGTGGCGCGAGGCACAACAGTTACACGGTAAAGCAAGCGTAAAAAGGTAAAGCAATAGACTAAAGGCACAAATATACTTGAGCGGAACAGACTCAGGGAGGTCTGCTTTGCGTAAGCGCAGATGTCCGTGACTGTTGGGTCAAACAATGAGCGTGATGTTGGTGAGCTCTGCCTCCTCCTCTGCTGCATACCTGAGTGGCTCAGCAGGTGCGCACGTGTGGGTAATCAGCAGAGCATCTGAGTGTTTGGCATGCTCT
Source organism: Gouania willdenowi (assembly GCF_900634775.1). Classification (NCBI taxonomy): domain Eukaryota; kingdom Metazoa; phylum Chordata; class Actinopteri; order Blenniiformes; family Gobiesocidae; genus Gouania; species Gouania willdenowi. The sequence goes on from NC_041049.1 coordinate 14,239,935, forward strand.
CTGCAGCAGCAAGGATCGGAGAGCATGTGAACAGCTGTACCATGCACTGCATGTTTGGAGGACTTTTCCTACTACAAACTGACTCGCTCATAAGAGAAGACACCGCCAGTAAAAGCTTGTTGCTCCGCTGATGCGCTCCATTCAGTCTTAAATGTGTACAACAATGTTGCATTCAGGGACGCTCTGTATTTCTCAAATGTGAGATTGTGGATTAGATTAAAACATTATTTTGATATAATTTAAGTGCTTGGAAATACAGAAGTAAAGTTTAAAAATTGAGTATATTACATATTAGAGTAAAAAATAAACAATATGGTTAAAATATAAAGGAAAAATATTTAATTTAAGAATGAATAAATCTAATTTAAATGTATGAAATATTTACAATGTGAACTTAAGGTATGTAAGAATTATTTTGATTACAATGTGTTTGACAGAGTAAAAGTATACCAATTTTTGTTAACTGCATAATTATAGAAATGTTTGTTATACAGTTTCTGTTACTACATTAATTAATTGCTGTATGTGTTTCAGGTTTTTTACCTAAAGACTACCTAAAGTCTGAAGGCATTGCTACAACTAATAAAAGAAATGCAGTAAAGAAACCTGATGTCAGAGTAAATTCCTGTCAAACGTCTTCTGAGAGGGTCTCTCGTCCTATCAAGTACAGGACAGTTAAGAGAGTACTTGACAGTGACTGCGCAGGGCCTGGCACACGTACTGGTGTCAGAGGGAGAGAGGTAATAGACGAGATACATCGCCTGTAAACTTAAGAGAAGCATATCCAAGGAGGAGGGAACAGACAATTAAGTCTGGATGCGGAGTGATGCAGGTTTGACTGGCAGCTGAGATCACTACAGCCGCCTGTGTGAGCTTGTGGCGGTGAACGAACTCACAACCGCAGCTCTGGGGAGTAACTACAGTGATACGTGTTTTCATGACTCGAAAACACCAGAAAACTCCCCAATAACACAAAATAAAGTCCCTACATTTGTCACTAGTCTCTATTGAGAAATGAAGTCACTAAGAGGTCCACAGTTGTGTGCGTGGAGGGGGGAGTGTTGTTGTTTTTATACAAGTCTCATGAGTCTACATACTGCAGCGTTACAGTAAATTTGGTGCGCTAATAATGTCAAAATAAAGAACAAGTGCGATTTTGAAGATGATGTGGAAGGTAATATACAGTAGATACAGTACTTATAAACTTGGAGGTTTGGTTACTATTGTAATTCAGGACAGGACTGACAGACAGTTTATTCAAATTGGGGGATTGGAAAGTCATAAGGGGGACCATGTTCTCTTTTATTTGAAATTTTGTATCACTAAAGAGCTCCCTCATGCTTATTGTGATTCTCTACATTTCTAACCTGCTCTTTTTTCCCCTTTATTATTATGAATTTTATATTTTGATAGCTCTATGAGATGACCTTTGTTGTAATTTGCACTATATAAATAAAGATTGATTGGTGATTGATTGATTTCTTGTCTTTTTCAGGGGTTATATCTACTTACTCCTTCTTGGAACGTTTCCTTTCCGTTTCCTTTATAATCTGGTCAGGTATGCTGATGAGCCGAGCGCTCTCGGCCTTCACACCCATGCAGAGACATTCACACAGAGACATCAGTCAGCAGATGGATTTGGATTTTATATTGGGCTGCGAGTTTTGTCCACTTGGATCCACAAACCTCTTTGAACTCAATGATCCCCTTCTTGTCTTGCAGCTCTTTCTGTTCTCTCGATATCTGCATGTCATTGATTTCCATGTCTTCCATCAAACTTCTATGGATGAAGTAAGTAACACACAATTACACACAAGGGTACATTCATCTGGGGGGCCCCAATTTCATTAAAAGTTGAAAGACCATCTGAAAGATGAATAGTTAACAGTTTAATTAAAACATCACTAAATGTTCAGGGTTCGATTTCACTATGGACCATTACGTTAAAGTATTTCTCCCTGACAGAGGATCGATATGTTAACAAGGTTAATAAAGAGGTAGTAATGAAGAAATTTAGTTTGTGGTTTTTTTCACCTCTAAGAAGATTCGCAGTTAAATTCAGTCTTCCGTCTTTGGAGTAAATCAGATCTACTCGTACCTGGATAATAAGACATGAGATCATCATACCTGATTTCTAGTTGTCTTTGCAGCACCTCTTGTTTAAGATCCTCATACTTGTCCCGCAATGTCTTTGTTATGCTCTCAATCTCCTGTACACACACAGAAGATAGTGTGGTTTTGTTACTTTAATTAAACAGACACTATTTAACTCAATAGTTAGTTGTTTCACTGATTGTTTTGGTTTTTCCTGTTTTGATTTTTAGTCTGACCTGTAAGGTTTCATTTATTCAGACACCTTTTTTTTTCAGAAAATTAGATCTCCTGACATGTTTCTAGATGCCTCTGAGGAAGACTGGCGGTTGGCAGTTGAGGAGATCTAATTTCCTGAGAAAACAAAAGGTGTCTGAATAAATGAAACCTTACATATTTCAAAAAAGAAGACAAAATTAACTTGTTGGAATTATTGATTTTTCCTCCCATTTTTAAATGTAATTTCTATGGTGTGCTTGCTTTACTGTGAAGCTTGTTCTTTGTTTTGTGTAAAGCACATTTTCCTGCAAATCTGAAAGTGTGTTAGGATTTTCGAATGAATAATTAATGTAATTTAGCTTTTGTGACCTGTTAAATCTACAGCTTCTATGGGCCTCTCCTATTCAACACATAACCTGTTCGACTCAAATACTATTCATATATTAGAAGGGTAGGATCAAATCGTTCAAATACTTTCATTGCCAATCATAAGCCTTTATATGGAAGAGTTACTCCCTGATGGAGGGCTTAGAGTAAAATTTGGATTGATCCTTCTTTTCTGTCGTCGTTGCACTGGTAATCCATGTCTCAGAAACCAGAGCGGGATGGTGCAATGATGAACTTACAGCAGGTTTTGTCTGAATCTCATTTTCTTTCCTCAGAAACTCCTTCTCTTCCCAGAGACTCCACCGGTTTAGGTGAGTAGAGGTAGAGTCACGAAGAGCAGAGGAAGTGGAAGCAGTGGAAAATACAAAAAAAAAGAAACCAAAATTGAGCTTTCACGAAATGACAAGTTTTTGATTCAACCTAAATTGGAACGCACCGGTATGAACCAGAACTTGCAATTTAAAGTTGGACAAATGCAGTTTCTAGACCCCCCAAGCAGCTACTGAAAGGAAACAAATGCAGCATTCACGTGTCGAATGAATTTAAATGGGAAAACGTAAGTTTCGCAGAAGTAAATTACCTTTTTTTCCATACTTAAGAACCTTATACGTAAGGAAATAATCCACTTAGTCAACACGTCTTAGGGCAAAACAAACAGTACTAAATGCTTCAATAAAAATAACCCATCACAGTAATGGTTTTAATTTGGATTAAGGCTCACTGTGAGCGTGAAAATCCAGACATTAGCACATACCTCTGTCAGAGAAGTAAATGGATTTAATATTAACTCGTGCTCACAGATGGATTCTGGACTGCTCTTATATGTGACAGAAATAAATGTGTTGAATATGTGTGTATCAGGTTTGGCTAAGGATAAAAGAAACGTTTTTTCTTTCAACAAGCATATTTGCATGGACAGAATGTGCTTGTCAGATTTAACATGTTGTCAAAAGGTGTGCGAAGAGAGGTGAACGGGGTGAAGAAATATGGGGAGCAGGATGTGTGGATATTATCTGGAGAAAAAGGAAGGCGGCAGATGGATAAATAGAGCACAGTTAATGAACACAAAGAGCCACAAATAATATCCCCATGTTATCTAGTAGGACATCTCAGGAAAATGCCGTACATGCATCTTTTATTTAACATTTCAATTACCACTCTGCCTATGTGTCTCTGTAATGTATGTTCCTTAGCTGTGACAGGTTTGTAATGCCAAGGCTATTCATTATCTAAAACATTGCTATAAAATAAGGACATAAAATTAAGTTGGAAAAAAAACTAACTCAACTTTCAGTTGAGTAATCGCTTGGAAACATTTAGTGTTTCTACAGGTTTTGACCAAACAAATGCTTCTTAAGAATGCAACATGCGTCACAATTTATTTTCTGACAGAAAATTTAAGGCTAATATACTTATAAATATATGAAGAAAAGAGCGCAAACCTCTGCCAGGTGCCAAACATTCTCTTTAACAGATATTGACAGTTATCTGGATCAGTGATCCTGATCATGGTACCATGATCATTCACACATTAAAGGCTTAGAAGAAATGTATATCCCAATTAACAAACAATAAAGTAGGTCCAAATGTATGGGCACCCACATTTTTAGGAAAATTGCAATAAAATGTGCAATCCAGATCTGATCCTGATGAAACTCTTGAGTAATTGAGGAACCAACCCAGCATAACTGAGACAAATATCATAAAGATCAGTGGATCCCATTAAAATTTAATTCAGCATACTCAATAAACCCCATGTACAAATTTTCACATTTTCTTCCAGAAGTCTACATCTTTTTGACACATCTGCCAGGCTACATGAGGGATGTAGGACAAAACTGGGACGATAACAAAACAACAGAGACAAAAAGAGAGAACCAAAAATAGACAAACCTTCAGACCAAGACCCAAGAGCCATGACTTAGATTATTTGAACATGTTTTTATAAACAGAAAAGAGAAACTTTAATAATAGGCAGAAATCTCTAAAAGTTCACACTGTAAATTGAGACAAGCATTTTTCCACCTCACTATGTAAAAGTTGTCCAAACTAGTTGTTCAATGTGAGTTCATGAGCAAACATGGGCTAGAAACACATTGGTTATTGTGTTGCTTAGCAATATGCCTGTAACCTTTCTTTAGCACTTTAATAAAGTCTAGAATGTGTACAGTGTGAGAGGAGAGATAGCAAAGGGAGCGCGTTCTTTTCCATTTCTGTGGGTGTGTTGGACTTTTTTTTGGGCGAGAGTTGGATAAAAAATAAAGAGGAGAGACAGAAACGTCAACAAAGAAATTGGGAAAAATTGCATGTGACATTGAAAAGCTCAGAAAAACAAAAAACAAAGCAAAATGATTGTCAAAATGGAGCAACTCAGAAAAAAATTCATGCAAGGAGAAATAAATCTTCTTAAATAAGATAGTTATTACACGGATTGCAGAAACAATATTGATAGTGTTTGCATGCATGTGTGTGTGCTCATGTATGAGCTCATAGAAGCCACACTCTGTCTCTCCCCCTGGTACTTGATAATTATGATGAAGATGATTATGTGAACAATTTCTGTGAGAATCAGTCAGTGTCAAACCTGAGAGAACTTTTCTAGACAAAGTGTCAGATAAAGAAAACAAACCTTTTGAGACCTAATCAATAATGTTTCTTCCTGTAGAGCAATGATGATTGCAAGTCTTAATCTGTTTGTGTTTGTTCAGACGTCGCTCTGCTCACCACTTGAGTTGATGTTGTGTCTCGTAACCTCTCTCCTCAGCGGCTTTCAATTCATTGCATGCCTGGAGGAACTGTTGCCTCAGGATGTTGACCTCACTTTCAGGTTCCTCGCAGGAACTCTGCTCATCTGCTCTCCGCATCTCAGCTTGAAGCTTCCCCAGCTCAGCACGATACTTTTTTGCCTTTTCTAAAATATGGTCCTCCTTGTCCTGGGCACTGTTGAATGAAAATACCAATCTTTAAAACCTGGGTTCATGCATTACTTTTTAATCCAGATCCGTGCATTTTCAGGTGAGCATCTTGGGTTTTATCTAGGTAATCTCCCACAGAACCAAAGAGACATGTTTGGTTAACATAAATAATTAGTGAACTGTTAAATAAAATTTGTGGTAGTGTGTGACTGCATATTGACCCTGTGATCGACTGGTACTCTGACCAGAACAAGCCAGTACAGGCAAAGAAATAGGAGCAATGGCAAGACTTAATTTATACAATTAAGGGTGTCCTGATCCGATATAGATATCGGTCTGATATCAGCAAAAAAACAACAAAATAATGAGTATCAGATTATATAAAGGACTGCATCTAAAATCTCCGATACAAGTAGTCCATTCCAGACTCTGCTCCGGCACTTTTATTTAGCAGTTTTTCTCCAGTTGTTTTAAAGGTCTTCCATGTTTTATTTATTTTCTTCAATTGTAGAATATGGCTATATTTTATTTAAACTATAGGTTCTTTTGCACTTCAAGAATATAAGTATTTGTTTTCAGTGGATTTAATGTGGCTATTTTTCAGGGTCTCTTAAATTATTATTTTATTTCATTGATTCAATTGTAGAATACTCTTTTGTTTAAGGGTAAAATGTATGGAACCCATTGGTTGATAATAAATGGGTCAGTTTTTCCTCATTCCCTGAGTAATATCACTTCATCAAGCCTTCTCTAACACTCTCTACACTACAAAATAGGTAATAAAAGTATAATACATGCGGATGTTGGATTGATAACTGTATAGGCCAATACTCAAGTATTGTATCGAAGAAAGTAACAAATAAATTCAAAATTGTATTACATATTTCACAATATGTGAGTAAACACCTGACCAAATTATATTTTATGAAGTAAATAAATGTTTTATTGTTGACAAGCTTATTTGTCTGTATCAACAAGCTGAAGATATACAAAGCAAATTGTGGCTTTAAAGACTCTTTTGAACGTAGTCAATAATTATTAAGTCAAGGATTATTAGGAAAATGTTTAGGAGTGTCTCTCTAATACAGTAGTTGTAGTAGGTCAACTTTTCATATTCACTTTACGATGTTCCAAAAGTCTTTGCTTAAGTAATGATTTTTATGACCACTAAATATGTCAAAAATAAATCCAATTATCAACTGTGAAAAGTGTCCTTGGAGTTTGCGGCAGATTTCTTCTAATCAGTGCACCTGCATCAGATAAAGAGCTTAATCTACTTCAAGGGCACCTGTGTCAGACTCACTTTGACTGTCACAACGATTTGACCCTTGTTTTCTATGGTTAGCACAACAGTTGAGTTTTACTGGCAACCACAACAAAAAAAAGTTACACGTACCTCTTCAATGTGTTGTGGAGAGCTGTATAAGTGGCCTTCAGATTGCCTGCTTTGGTAGCACTGATCTTGCCTGATGACAACAACTGAAAAACACACACAAAATAATTACAATCACAGCAATAGACAACAAAGGGAAAACGATGAATGCGAAATTTGTGGGAGCAAAAGTTTGCAAACGTTCATTAGTATGAAGGCATTTTAGCTGAAAATCTATCTATAAAAGCAAGAAAAGTCTGCGTGTGTGTTTGTGGAGCAAACTTCTCCTTGACGCGGTGTCTGTTCAACCTGAAACTTTATGAACAGCTTGCACATAGCCCAAGTGTGTGCATGCGTCATTTTGGACTTATTTGGTGATTTCAAAACATTTATTTTCATGTTTGTTTGACCGCTCGTGTTTAGACCGGACGGACGGGACCCGGAAGTTATGACGGGACTTCTGAAGGTATTGGCGGGCAATGGCCGCGGCTGTGTTGAAAGCATACAAAACAAAAAAAATGCACATTTCTCCGCGGATACGGCATGATAAGCGCTGATATTTTCACCACGTGCTAGTATATAACCAAATGAATGTACATGTTGAATGCACACAGAGCCATTTAGAGAGAGAGTTGCGACTTATATGGTGTTGCAAAAACCTGTGACAGACTATGTGCATGTGCACGGCTGATGCAAGTGCGTGTGTGAGAGAGAACCCACAGACGAAATGGAGAGTCCTACACGGCAACCAGGAGGACAAGTAGCCACACACACACACACACACACACACACACACACACACACACACACACACACACACACACACACACACACACACACACACACACACACACACACACACACACACACACACACACACACACACACACACACACACACACACACACACACACACACACACACACACACACACACCTCAAAACATGCCTTCACCACACATAAGGTATTTATAATAAAAATATACTGAGTAAAATAAAACTAAACAATATTTATACAAAAAGTATACAAAAATATGCAAAAAGGCTTCAAAAACACACACATGACTCCAAAAAACAAACATTACAGAAAAATACACCAAACAACAACAAAAATATGAAAATGACTCAAAATACACAAAATGACAACAGAAATGCACAAAATTACACCAAAAAAGATACAAAAATCCACAAAATGACTCCAGAATCACACTACAATGGCAACAAAAACAATAATTATACAAAAAATGCACAAAAACACAACAGACACAAAAATACACGTAATGACTACAAAAAACATACATTACAGAAAAATACACCCAACGAATTAAATACTGTATATAAAAATGAGTAAAAAAAACAACAAACACATTTATCATGCGCATGTACCATAAACTTAAACCAGGGAAATCGCATGCGCTATTTTACTTTGCACCTGCAAATAAACCCCTTTATAACACTACAGAGAATGTACACCTCTTTGTACATCCAACCTTCAAACACATACTCATTTGGCCATAATTGACAACTCTACTTAAGCTCCTCCCACTATATGAATGCATACTTCTGACGGGCACTGTAATAGTAATATAAATTTACTGATTACAAATGAATTGGGCATTCAGCAGAGGTGAAAGTAAGGCAAGTACTCACGGTACTGTAATTGAGTTGCTTTTATGAGTACTTGTACACCCAACCATTACTGAGTAAATAATCTTTTTGTTTTGTTTTAAAATGATCAACTGACATTGTGAAAATACAAAATAATAAAATGATCAGACAACAATCAAATGCATCACATCATCGCTGACCAACCAGATTAAATGTAATGCACGGTGCCAAAACAGATGGAGGTTATTTTCTCAGTTTTAGAGATAATAAATTTAGCCAGATAATTTATTTATTTATTTTGAATTGAATTAATTGGTGTTATTTTTTTTAAAATTGTTTATTTTGACAACATTTCTTTTTAAACAGATGCAATTGAGGAAAAGAAATGAAGTTCCAATTGTGTAAGATCTTGTCTCTTCCTTTTTAAGTCTATACATGAGATGTTTACTGTATGCAAGGGAACCATGGCAAGATTTATTACCAAAAATAAATCTGTGGAGTTAAAGTAACTGGTAAATTTTACTTTGAGTACTATTTAATTGAGCTACTTTTTACTTGTACTTGAGTATTTTATGTACAATGTACTTGTACTCGAGTACAATTTCAATCAAGTAACAGTACTTTTTACATCCCTAGCATTCAGACAAATGTCACAATTACAATCTGGAAATATGATGTTTAAAACGTTATTCAGAAACATTTATTGAAAGTTTACCATTTTGGATTTTGTTGAGAATTAAAAAAGCCATTGATAAAAAATTGGCTGTGGCAGACCAAACAGAGCGCTTCCATTGAAAAACAAATACCCATCATTCAGAATCAGAGGCAGTACTATCCATAAATAATAGAAAAAAGCTCAGATTGAAAGAAACAAGATACAAGGTTGTGAATCATTTGAAGGCAAAACAAAGCACAACAGAGATCAATGTGTCAAGTCAAATGGGAAATTATCTACGAGCTTTGCCAGTTCTGTGCATGTCCGGCAGTGATAGAAACAGCAGTGAGGTGTTGCTGTGCTCTTATCGTGCGAGCCAGGTGGCGGAGCTGGGAGTAATGAGCTATAGCCTTGTGTATATAAAAGGCTTTCAGGAGTGAAGCTATCTCAGGTTAGACTGCATAGAGAACAGAGCCATCTGACAGTAAGAAAAGCACAAATCCTCTTTGATTAACAAATACAGCGCAAATACGTGAATTGACTTCAAATTATACTAAATGAAGGATGATTTTATTTGTTTATGGACACAATCTTCTTTCTGATGTGTTATTGTGGTGTTTTTTTCAGCCAAGGTCACATCGGAACCAAAAGAAACCTAAAACATATATTATGGCCCCCTGTAGGATGTTACTGTATATCAAAAGGCTTGAGGGCCCGCAACTTAAAAGAAGCCAAACACAAAGATTATCAAAGTATTTATTTATATAAAGTTCTTGAAAAGTAGCAACATAATAAAAAATAACTCAACGAAAACAAAATGAACAGGAGACTGTGGCTAAACTGAACAAAAGTCGGGAAGACACTGGGCCAACCCTCTACAGGGCCATCACACTCAGCGTCCACCCTCTAAATTACAAAAAGGTAAAAAACACTAAATCTAGAGAAACACAAAAACGGGACTACCAGTGAACTCCGGTCCAAACTAAAATAAGAAATGTGCATAGAGAGTAGGGGTGTGAACATTTTAAATCAATAGTTTTTATTTAAAAAATGGATAAAAATAAATAAATAAATAATTATTATTATTTTTATATTTAGTCAATATTTTTGTGTATTTGTGCAATATTTCAGTGGTGGTTACAATGCCTTCAATGTGGTGGATGCACCTGTTGACTGACTGATGGAGAGCTCTATTTTGATAGCTTTAGTAACACAGGCTACATATCTGAGCTAACATCAGGGTATGAAAAAATCGATTTTACGATTTTTTTTGGGTGCCGATTTTAAATCGATTTATTAATCTAAAAACAATATTTATTTTTTTATAAAAAACATTTATATATTATTATTCTTTTATATATTTAATCAATATTTTTGTGTATTTGTGCAAGCTTCAGTGGTGGTTACAATGCTTTCAGTGTGTTGCAATGGTTACTTGATGGACATTTTATGATGGCAGTGTGTAATGCCTACAATATTTATGTATGCACAGACATTTTATTTTCATATAATCTGTTTAGATCAGTGTTTAAACTGATACAATAGCAGAAATTATTTTTCATTATTTTTGCACATTGTCAGTAACAGTGATTTATCCTTAATGTTCTCACTTACAGTTGTTACAATGCCGTCATTATGTTGTCATGGTTACTTTGAGACTTCTACACAGTAGTTTCAGTAAAAAGAAACTTGTTGCACTTCATTTTATGATGGCAGTAACACTGCGTTTTCTTTTTTTCAGTGAAAATGTGCAAAAACACTCATTATAATTAATAAATAGGATGTTTTGAAGCAAATAGTTTTGACTCAATTTGTCCTCTGAATGATCAATATCTTCTGATGAACATATACAGCAACTTGATTTTTCATCCGTTTAATTTTGATATTAACTGGGTAGAATATCGTACTATATCGCGATAATATTGTACTGTGACCCAAGTATCGTGATATGTATCGTATTGCAACATCCTTGTCAATACTCACCCCTAATCGAGAGCCATCTGACAATAATAAATGCAGAAATTCTCTTTGATTAACAAATACAGCACACACCAGTGGCGGCTGCTGGTCTTTCATGCAGGGGAAGCTCATTTTCTGCCTACTTCAGAAAATGTATCTGTTTATTTAAATGTGAATTCTAGTAGAATTCACATTTTGTTGTCAACAACTATTTGTAGATTATCACGCACGCACGCGCGTAGCTGCTGCGCGCTGGAGTGTGAGTGTTTGGTCAAAAGTCTCACAACACAAGCAGTAACAGTCTCCACAAACACCAAAAACAGACACTAGGTTTGTCAGAAGTTAATTCGCTATGAGAGGATCAGCAAAGTCTCCGTGTCAACACAGAGCAACGGACTGAAATATTTGAAAAACCCGCCTGTGTGCTTACAACGTCATACTCTCTGATTGGCTCATTTCGCTGTCAATCAAAATTGAATTAGCCTGAGACAGATCATCCAATCATCATCCATTATTCCAGCGTCCGGAACAGACAGATCCAGCCCACTGCTCCATAGACCTCCTGTGAAGCCCGGCGTCCGATGGGCGGGACTAAGTGCGTCATAACCGAGCATTTATCCAATGAGCGTCTAGTTTGACTGCAGTGGATCAACCCCTAATTCCTCTCCCATTGAAGTCAATTGAAGCTGAACTTCACCACTGTTTATTAACACTGTGACGCTGCGGTAATGAATGAAGAACGTCACGCTGTCACTGTCAGTTTCCTGTTATAAGAAGCTGATTCTGAACTAAACATACATGTGTTCTGTCATATATTTAGTCAATGAAATGTACACACAACACTACATATTTGACCACTGATTTTAGGGGAAGCTGAGGTTCCCTTGTAGTCTTAAAGCATCCGCCACTGGCACACACACATCTCAAATATTAATAAATTTCTTTTTAATGTGTTATTCTGGTGATTTTTTTCAGCCAAGGTCACACCAGAACAAAAAGAAACCTAAAACATACATCAGTAATATACATACTCTTTCAATCATCAGATACATTATTTTTTCTAATATACAGTATATATACACACACACACGCACACACACACACACACACACAGTTTTTAAGCCTATAAACCTTTGGGATTAATTTTCTTCATCTGACAACTTTTAGCAAGGTTAACATTTTATAAGACAAAAACAAAACAAGCACTTTGCTTGAAGCGGCAAGAGTGACCAGCCATTTGTCCTCTGTGGCACAGACGACAAAAGTGATTGAGCAAAAATCCCACTGGTACACAACTTATTCATCTGAGGGCTGTAGCCTGGAGCATTTACTGGCAGCTCCTGTAATTCTGCAGCTGCTGAGACTTATCTTCAGCCCTATATGTCATACAGAGCTTCTTGTGGGAATCCAATGTGGAAACATACATGTCCGTCCGTCCCTCCCGTAGAACACCCACTAATACCTTCCAGGAATTTAAATGTGTCGCGCAACACTTGATGAAACACAGCTTGAAATTCCTCAGTGTGATAAGACAAAAAGCATCTTCCTCTCTGGCTCTACCTTCATGTCGTCATATTGCCTGTTTGAATTAGAGCTCAGCCTGCAGCTGTGTTGGATTTCGCTGTTAGAAGTTTTCTGGGGCAATTATTTTCCTCCATCAGGAATGTGAAAGTGAAGAAGTCATCATTTTAAAGAAGAACAGAAATGAGAAAAACAACTGAAGGCAAAATATTTAACAGAAACATTGTCATACATTGAACTAAATAAGGAGTAGTGCAGAACTTGTATTCTCAATGAGTTTGACTTTTAGTTCACAACACACAGACTGTGTTCAAAACCGCATACTAACGTACAACTCATACTCAGTTTGACGTCAAAATGAGTATGCGCTGCGTTCACATTAGATAATATGAAAATATTGAGAATGGGAGAAACACTTTATCCCCACACTGAAGTAGTCCCAAAGCACTTTACATATCAGCTTATTCACCCATTCACGCTCACATTCACACACCAATGCTGCCATGCAAGGCGATAATCGCCCCCCATACTATATAGCGACATTTTTTAAGTATGCACAATTGGCACACGAGTCATGCTCAACTGCATTGCAAGCCAAATGTAAAATCGCCTTGGGACCGGTGTCACGGTCTGAGTAACCCTAACATAATCCAATAAACAAATAAAACACGTGTCTGTTTGTCGTTGTAGCTTTGAAATGTATCTTGGGAAACTTCTAAGTACACTTCAGTGGGAATGCTCATCATCCTAATCATACTTATAGTAAATAGTAGACAGTATATAGAGTTTGTAGTGCATAGTACAGAGTATGCCATTTTGAACACTTTCGAATACTGTATTTGTTTATTAATTATCAGTATATCAGAAAATGTTATGAGCATTGTGATGATATCAGGTGACATGTATTGACCTTTACGTTGACTAATTCGACTTAAAATTATTGGAAACTATTTATCACCTTTCGTGTCGGGACATTGAAATTCAGAGCAAAAAAAGCAGAAAGATTAGATTAGGATAAGAAAAAAAAACAGATTTCATGTTTGAATATGTTTCACACAAGCAATTTGATACTGTTTATTCAGCTACAGTAAATAAATCTAGCTCACTCACAAGCACCGATATGTCAGCAGCAAATGCTTAATTGCAAATGCACATAATTACACAAAAAACTGTGACAAATGTGCCATTGTTTACTGTTTGGAAATAGACACAATGCTGTTTTATGAGGGTTAAATCATGCACACTGTTCTGCAGTACTATCAGCTAAACCCTCAGAGTGGTGGGAGAGAGAAAGAGAGATCATAATTCATCATCCACCTGCTTTTTGAGGCGAATACTGAAGGTATTTATTGTGCGGATCCAGTTCTGCAGCTGAGCTCTCCCACTTGTGATCACACAGTAAAGGAAAGGGAAATGAACCAAATGCTGATGTTCATTCTGCTGCCAAAACCTGCAGAGGAATTGTTGACACAATGTATCATCAGTAATCTACTGATGAGTATTGACAGATATCATTAAAGCTAAGCATTATCCATCTAATTTTACAACATATTAGTACATTAAAACATAAAGACTAGAAAGAAGAAGCAAAACTCTAGGTTTAAAATTGTTGTCTTTCTTCTTTGTGGCATAACTCTATCCTCAGTAAATAAAGTTTTCCAAGCCGATTTTCAAACAACACTTGAAATACAACTGCAGACTGACACCACCCATTCCTTAGGGATTAGTTGTTGGATTATATATATATATTTTTTTTTTATAAAGGCTCACCTCAAAGGTGTAGCTTTCTTTTATGGTTTGTAGACTAAGTTCAAATCCAGGAATGCAGAAAATACATGTGTGAGCCGCAACTCTACCACTACTAAAATTCACCAAATCCTTAGGAGATCATAATTTCAGCCTTTATTTATTTTATTGGCCTATACGTAATTTATTTGGAGGACTTTCCCATCTGGGATTCGCCTTTATTTCAATATTATAAAAAGAACGGGTGATAAAGACATTACGAGCAGTTTTACGACCATTTTGATGGTAAGACGATTAAACCTCAGTCTTCTTTTTGGAAAACACCAATTATGGGTCATGATTCTCCAGTGCGAAATTTGCATGTTCTCCCTTAATGTCCCTTAATGGGTTTCTCTGGGTAATTTGGTTTTTATCTCACAAAAAAACCTATAGCCATTGGAGGTTTTTAAAACTGACAATTGTCATGAACGTGAATGTCGGTTTTAGCCCTGAGAGAGAGAGACGAGTGCCCTTTTAGATCCGTACTATCTATTACAAGCTCAAACTTCTTTTCTCCCTAAGGTTGGTTGGATAAGGAACATTGAACAGTATCAAGAATAAATGTTTCCATCTGATGCACTGTACCAGGTTCTAGCTTGAAGCTAATTTGCATCTGCTGCTTTCAGTCCCATTGTGCATTCTTCAGTTTGTATGTGAAGAAGACAACTGCAGTGTTGGAGAGAAATGTTCAAAATGTAATAAAATGAAATTGAAAAAAAAACTACTACCCTATGCCATTAGATTATTCTGTAACACTTGACCTGAAGTTTTATACATACGGCTGGCATTACGCTGTCATTAGCATGAATAAGGTGTCATTAAATGTCATTGGTTCAAGTAAAGTGTTACTGATTATTCCATTTGATACGTAGCATTCCAACACATCTAGCCTAATAAATCTTATTTTCGGCCCTTATTCAGACCATTCAAAGCAATGACTGCAAAGTTTTTATGTGCATAGATTAAAACAAACATTTTTACGCTGGCAACAACAAGGCTTTCCCAATAATTGCAGCCCCTGGAGTTTAATTTGGAGATTAAACATCTGTGTGGATGATCCAACAATTTCAGTGTTTTAACTGAAAATGTTTAAAAAGCGTGTCAGGACGTGAGTGTTGGTAACTTCAGTGCACTGACTCATTCTTATGGGGAAATGAGCGCAATCTGGAGAGTAAGTGATGGGAAAGGACCAACCTGCTCTTTCCCGTCACCCTCCGCAGAATATCTGCCTGCATCTGTGGGGTTTTGCACAATATGAGTGATTTGATGCGTTGCATTACGCAATAGCACTGCCCCTCCCATTCTCTCTAACTCAGCACCCTGCCTCTCTCTCACTCTGCCTCTTGCTCCATCGCAACCTCCCTCCCTCACTTGTCCTGGTATTAATGACACAGCCATCCGAGGCAGCAGCAGTTTCCTTATGCTCTTTTACTCGTGCAGGCAGCACTCGTACTCACACAAAACAATTTTGGAGAGAGAAAAACTGAAGGAATACCTTTTTTGGCAGATCTGTACTCAACTTCACTTAAAGGGTAGTTTTGGACTTTCACTCATCTCTTTGACATATTTCAGAGGAAAATGAGGACAACTATCTTTTACATTTATGCCACTCTCCTGCTCACAGCCACTTTTCTGCCGCAAACCAGGCAGGTAGCAGACGTCCCTGGATATTCTCACCAAAGATGGGACAGTAGAGGACCCAACAACTTGGGATCTGATTCTGGGGTCCCATCTTCGTGTCCTATCAAACTTAGACCCTCGGGTCAGTGTGGGAGCTCTGGGTCGGGAGGAGAAGAAGGGGGAGAGGACTGTCTGTATCAAGTAACTCTGCCTCCGCTCACCATTCAGCTGCCCAAGCAGTTCAGGCTGCTGGAAAAGACAATGAAGGAGCTGCAGAACCTGAGGGAGGTGGTGAACAAGCTGAAAAGTGGGTGCCAAGAGTGCCGTGGTGCACGTGGGAGTGGACCTTTAGGACATCAGCAAGCAGACCAGGGACAGGCACAGGTGAAAGCTCAGGAAGAGAGGAGATTGGATGTGAGGGGGCAAGAGGTGTATGGTACCAGTCAGGAGTCGAGGGAAGATGGAAGGATCCCTGGATCTACCCTGGAGGTTACCGAACATGAACAAAGTTCGATATTTGGAAAAATTACGAGTCCAAGCACAATGCAGGAAATGCAGGTAAGGTCAGTCTCAGTAGACGGATCACAAAAAAAAAAAAAAAATCATGTGTGTGAAATAAAAGACATTAGCTTAATCTTCAATTATATTCTTTATTACAAAGAAATGTGTGCCAAAATTAAAAAAAAAAATGTTTTATGTTTTTGCCCTCCACAATTTGTTCAGCCAAATTTAAACAGGGCTGAGAATGTTTGGAAAAATTTACAAATTGTAAAAAATTAAAAGCGTCAATATTTCATATAACAAATGTTGTACTGCCAAAGCACTGCATTTTTATTATCAAACGAAGAAGATTGCTAAAAAGTCACAAAATGTCATAGACTAGTACTAGCCACCTCCAAACATCCTAATAAAACTAAAAGAACAACATAACTTATGGCTCAAAGCCACACATATTTGGCACAAAAGCATGTTCCCATCTCCTACTCTTATGTAAAAGTCCTACCTGACACGGATTCACTAGGGAAAATTCCAGCTACTGTAAACAGAAAAGAAAGTGAGCGATTGACACTGGCCAAATGGCGGCAAGTCTTTGGTGTCTGTTGAGTCTCAAAGCCAACATGGCAGACAGCCAACCATAACACGCACAGACAATCTATTAAATTCAGTGTAACAGTCATAAAGGCTGGTGACTTGAGCACCTGCTTTGTATTCTGTGCCACAAATAATTACCTTCACGGTCGATCTGGCTTTTCCTAGGTGAAGCTCAATAAGATGTCAACCAGCCTGCGCAACGCCAGGAGCCAGATTTCGGCCTTGCATGGTCGCCTGGAGGGACTCAATCTACTTAACATGGACAACGTGCAGGCTATGGTGGACAGACGGGTGGAAAACATCACTGGAGTGGTCAACAAGCTCAGCTCATCTTGCACCACCCCATGTGCAGCCCAGAACTCACCCCAGTGTAAGCTCACATTTACTTTTTCTAAATCAGCTCATCCTTCAAGCCCAATACTTTGCTTTCACTTCACTAAGCCCTCCGTATCCTCCCATTTTTAAAAGATGTCGTAAAGAGAGACGGTTTTCTAATCTGGACTTTCTTTGCTCTTTAATAAATAGACAATAGATAGATCGTATACTTTATTAATACCAAGGGTTTTACCTCTAGCTCATAACATGACCAGTATTTTTCTTTCAATATTCTTTTCTTCTCCCTAAAATTCTTCTCAGATCAGGTTTGACACTCAAATTTAGCACTGAAAGTTCAACACTTTAGGCCATTCTGACTTGTCTTCTCTGGCACAAGTTCAGAAGATTTATCCAAAGTAGACATTGTGATTTATAGTCACTTCAAACTCAATCCATAGACTCTGGGTGGTCACCGTCACCAAGCAATGCCCTTTTGTGGGACATGCAAACTGTAATGTTCAAGGTTGAGATGGATAATTATTGTGACGTGTTAGATACCACAGTGAACATTATTATATAATCAAGTAAGGATTTTCATCATGAAAAAATTGCTTTAATTTTGAATGTCAATGCTTAAGGCTTCCACATAGCTAAAAATTCATGGTTTGAATTATAAAAATTAGTACAAATATGTTATTCTCCCGAGAGGGGAATAACATCACCTCTAATACAGAGTGGTTTAAAGGAGAAACACTCAAAAAAGACATCTTATTAGTATGCAAACTTCCCACTACCCAGGCATGAGGAACAAGTCACTTTACTTTAATGATAATACTTATTCATACGGCAGCAAAAAAGAAACTAATTCTTTACTTTAAAAAAAGGAATTTTCAATGTGTGAGTCGTGTAAACATAAAGCTATAGTTGAGCTTCTATGTAAAGAAGCAGATGCAAGGTTGTTTCTAATTAGATAAGCAGACAGAATCTTAAAAATACCTTATTCTCAAACCTGCCTAGTTCTCCTTTAGCTCACGTCATCTTTACCCACTCATGGACTTGTCCTCTGACCATTTGTGCCCCTCTACTCATCTCTCGATTCCATATTCCATTTTCTCCTGTCCTCACATGCACCATCTCGCCCTCTCTTTAACACCATCTCTGTGCCCTCCAGCTGTCATTTCTTCAACTAGAGGTTATATTCTCCGAAAGTCATGTTGGCATTATATCTCATAAAGATAACTACTCTTGGTAATTTAAGCAGGAAATTAGTCTGTGCAGTTGAAGAACTGGTAAATTAATCTATCTCCAGTTAGAGAAGCTGCAACAACAGTCATTGGTTAAAATAACTAATGACTGGAACAAAAAGTCATTAGAAAAAAAAAAGTCATTAGAAAAAAAAGAAGACTCAGTAATGGCTGTTGATATCAAAAGAGTGATTACAGGTATACAATAGTGATGTTGTAGCTACTATACAAAGTTAATTGTTTCATTAGAGCAGACAACCTTTAAAATGGCAGCTACTTAGTCTTGTATTGGCTGTAAAGTTATCTGCTAGCACGAAAATAAATAATCACATAGTTTCGAATAAAAGTGTTGATCGTATTCAAGATGAAGTTTGAGAGTGAGAAAGAGAAAATGTCTAAAAGGCAGTTACCAAAATAATCAAATTAAGTGGAGACTTTTACCACTGTAATGTTCTGTATGTATTTTACTCAACCACTCGCAGTATTGCCAGGACTGCAAGACGAATACTCAGGCCTTGAGGCTAACAACAACCATTCACATTTATGTTCTGCTACATTAACTGACTTGGGAACAGAGACCGGACATTTGTTCTTGAAATGCTTGTCTACAAAAATAAAATGACACAACTGAAGTGAAAGAGTGTATTGCTTTTATTAGTCAAGGAAAAACCACTGTCCTCAAGTAAAGTTATTCAACATTCCACTATCTCTCTTTCAACGCGTTTCCTCCCTTGCAAGAAGCCAAGGCATGCAGCTCTGATAGGTCCTCATCTACTTCTATGGTCAAAGCTAAACAAGGAATGTGTTTCCATCATTTTGAATCCACTTATCGGTCAAGGAAGTCTGCGTTCGCTGTTGTAGTTATTGTGGTATGTTCTCAAAACATGTTTATCCTAGCTATGAAAGTACACTCAAATTAAATATGGCAATAATAACAAAAATCCACTTCTAAAATAACCCTCAATAAGAATTGTATAATATAAATACTTTTTTTTAAGCTTTGTTTCACCCTCAGTGATTCAATCTATTTTTCCACCTACCCATTCAATTAATTTAACCACACACCCAAAAGCTTCAAGCCGATTGCCTATTCACGTCAGCCATCTATTTACCCAACCACGCACTCATTCTTTTATTATTTCACACACACCCTCTCCTCTACACACATATATCTATTCACTCAGCCACCAACCAACATTCAAACCCACTCATTACCTTAAATACATTTATCGGTATACAGTACATGCCTAACGTGAACTATTACAATCTCCCAACAACCCATCAATTTCAATCCTTTTTACCCAACCAAAAAAATAATTTAGTCCATTTGTGAAACACAGGAGAAAGTAAAAAAAACACAAAACCTGAATCTTTGTTAGTTCAGCCCCTACAAATTCACAAAATCAATGAGACTCCACAATATTTGCCAGGGATGACAGTTTTCCTATGCTTATATCACATGAAGGGAGTCATTTTCAATCTCAAAAATCCTCAAAATGTTTCTCAAATATTCCACATTTTTCTAAATTAAATAAAGATAGGACTCAAAAATCAACAAAAATTAAAGGAAAGATCCTGCAGGGACTGATAACTGTTATTTTGTCTGAATATTCTTGGTGCCTTTCAAATCACTTATACATGGAAGTGCAAACTAGAGCAGATTAATGTTGAAATTCTTTTCCCACGCATTCCACACTTGGGATCAAACCACTCTTTATTTGGCCCCTGAACAAAAATGAGTCTGAAACCAATGGACGAACCCAATTATCTATACAGTATACTGATATGCTAAAATAAATCCCCACTTGCCACCCAGCAATCCCATCCCAGCTCTATCAACACAACAGTCCAATGTGAGCCAATCGGATAAAAGTTTTTTAAGTATCCATAAGTGACTGATGTGGTATTTGGGGAGACATGATGCCAGCGATGTAGCTGGCTGTTGAGTGTCGAAGGACACTTGCTGCTTGGTAAGAGTAATGGGAGCATGTGGGGAGGGTAATGTTAAATGGAGAGACTGGAGTTCGACAGTGGAAGGGAGAAGATAACTAAGAAGCATTTACAGGCCAATACTTTGTAAGCCAAATAGCGTTGAAGCTGTAAATGTGACAAGTGTACATTTAATCTAAGCTCAGCATCCAGGCTGCGTTCCATATGGGTGGCATTTACCATCTGCAGCTACTTTGCACCTAAAGTACTGCTCTGTGTAATGCAGCAAGACAATATCATTTATGGGTCGCGTCTAAGCGAGCAAA
This sequence comes from Gouania willdenowi, assembly GCF_900634775.1. NCBI lineage: Eukaryota > Metazoa > Chordata > Actinopteri > Blenniiformes > Gobiesocidae > Gouania > Gouania willdenowi. The sequence continues at coordinate 14,260,972 of NC_041049.1, forward strand.
AAGACTGCTTTTATGTTTTAGTTGGAGGATGGTGGTGTTGTCCTATGCACCATTTTCTACTAGTTTCAAGTTGAATCTATTGCGTAAGGATGGATACAAAAAGCATAGCAGTTCATACCAGGGATACTTTATCTTTGAATTGGCTGGGATAGCCTTTTGCAACTTCTGTGATCCCGAACGGGAAAATAGAATATAAATAACTAAATATATCAACAATTGAATTAGGAACAGAGGGGTAGCAAATATTTCTGTTTTAGTTAAAAGCAATGGGAAAACCAAACTCCTAAACCCAGATACAATCTGTCATGTGGTGTGAACGACAAATTTGAACCATTGTTTTCCAATATATATGTCACAGCACACCTAGTCCCAGGTGCACCACATTGCAGTATTATTGTGCACACAGCAAATTGCTTGGTAATACCATACACTAATGACAGACTAATAATAATTAAAAAAAAATGGAAGCAACAGAATAAAATTTCACAGTTTTACAACACGAGCCTAATGATGTCTTATGGTACACTAATGTGCCACAGCAATGTAATTAAAAATCACTCAAGTCAATAATCCCTTTTACTTTAAGCCACCTGCTTTAATTTGATGAATTAATTAACTGGTTAAAATAGTTTAAATAGGTCCACAAGTGCACAGCTAAGACGATGTCACCAACTCAAACATAAATTAAAAAAATATATTTCTACCTTTAAACAAAATTTTAGTTTTCAGTTATTATTCAGTTCATATTATTCAGGCTGAGTCCCTGGCGTACAGCGAGGCACAAAAGATACAGAACAGAGCACAGCGCAAAACCTAAAAAAGACTGAGGAAATCACTGGGATTGGGTTAAATGCCTGTGTTGCAGCACCTGGGACGGTTGGTGACTTTTATCCTCTTACTGCAGCCTGGTTTTTTTTATATATGTTTTCATGCTAGAGTACTTTGATTCTCAAACATTTTTACTGAACCAGAGAGAGAGTGTGGAGCAGAATAAAATTAGCATTAATAACAGTATTTGTCAAGATAAATGACTTAGCTGTTAAAATTCACAGGAAATCAAATGGGATTTGTGTCTATGAGATTAATGTTCCTCGTGTTACTCTTATTGAGTCTTTCCACTGCTTTCTATTTTTGGCTGTGGACAAAATCCACAACAGATGTAAATTATAGATATGATTAAGTTATAATAAACAAGGTTTTTTTTCTTTTCTGTTGTCACCCAACAGTTATCATAGCTCCTCGGGATTGTTCAGACTACAATGTGCTGGAGGTCAAGAAGAACGACATTTATCAAGTCACCCCTGACCCTCGTAATGGGACGTTTGAGGTTTTCTGCGACATGGACTCCTACGGTGGCGGCTGGACAGTGATACAGCAACGACTCAATGGCTCCATCAGCTTCAATCGCACCTGGGCTGAATACAAGAAGGGCTTTGGGAACCTAAGGTAACATTACGGGATTCTCAGGATCTATTTACCCAGCTAGCAATAAAGCTCAATCATTGGCGAAGAATGGAAAACATAAAACTGGTAACAGAACTGAGATATGCTGTAAAATCCAACCAAAGTTATTGTTGAGAGACACAAATTATTATTAGTTTTCTTTAAACACTCATTAAACACTATCACATTGTTTATTATTAATAACTAGATTTATATTTGACAAAGTGAAAGTATAGAATACAGTTGTTTAAGATTGTATGTTGTTTTAATTTGAAAAATAATAATTTTTTTTTTCAGTATTTCTAATCAGTCATTTTATTTATTTATTTTTTTTATCAATCACTAGAAATTTCAGGCGACCCCACATGGGGTCCCGACCCCAAGGTTCCAAAAACTGGGGTAACCCATTGCAGGACACCACATGCAAACAGTCAAAATAAAATAGGAACACTACAAAAAGTGCATTTATATCAATAAACCACGATTAATCTGAGAGCCTCCAAATATTCAAGCTTTGTCCCGAGGATACAGGCACGTCATGTGATAAAACCCACTGTATTTTGACCGACCTTAATGCTATGCTTTGTGAAGTGTTGCAGTTGTTGCGTTTAGCATTTCGCCGCCTCAGTTTTTACTTACCTTGATACTAAAATACTCCCATATTTTTCACATTTATTGACACCTGGCAAAGCCTTTTCCTTCCTTCAAAAATTCTGGTTAAATCTAATTTGCGTGTTTTCTCCTGCTGCACTGCAGCACAAACATGGAGACCTGCTTCTTTTTATTCTATTCACACAACATTAATATCTACAGGGATTGAAGCCTCCAAAAAAAAAAAAAAAAAAAACTCACCACACTGCATACAGCAATCTGCCTCCCACTCTCTCACACCTGCAAAACACTGACTGGACTTTAACAGTTCTTTTTCCCCTGACATCAACCCATGACTAGAAATGACATCTGCTAGGGTTGCCATTGGATGAAACGAGAATTTAGAATAATATAAATATCTACTGCAGAGATGGACAACTGGTTTCACAGTGGGGACTAAAGGGATTTGTGTTTTTGAGGTCATTTTAGGGGCTTATTTTTCTATATGGTTGTTGGAGTCGTTTGATGTATTTCTATTGTAGTATTGTGTGTTATTGAAATTATCGTGTGCGTTTTTGTAGCTATTATGTGCGTTTTGGGAGTTATTTAAATTTTTCTTTTGTCGTTTTGTGAGTTTTTGAAATCATTTGAATGTTTTTTGTCTTCATGCATGTTTTTGGATTCCTTTTGTGTGTTATTGTTACCAGTTTGTGCATTATTGGAGTTATTCTGTGTGTATTTGTTCCAATTATGAATGTGGTGTGTGTGGGAATGTTGGTGGTGGTCGGAGGGGCCACGATGGCGCACTATGGCAGCCTTGCTTCAGTCACCACTGTCTGTGGAGTGAATGAATAATGCAATGTAAAGTGTTTTGTCTATGAAAGGCACTATATAAAATCCAATGCATTATTAATATTACTAATTTACATTTGTCTGTGTTTGGAATCATTTTGTGTATTTTTGTTATTGTTTTGTATCTTTCTGTAGTCGTGTATTTTTCTTTCATTTTTAGTTTGTTTGGATTTATTTTGTGCATTTAATTTGTCAACCTTTTTTCTTTATTTGAGATCTTTGGGGAGGGGGGGAGCATTAAATCTATCTATAAAAGCAAGGAACGTCTGTGTGCATGTGGAGCGCAAGTCTCCCCGACCCAGTGTTTGATCGACCTGAAACTTTGTCACCGGCTTCCAAATACCAAATAATGAGTGTGTGCATCCGTTATTTTGGAGTAATTTGGTCATTCCAAAACCAATTTGAAATGACCTTCCACACTGTGGAACTCCTGTCAAACATTGTTTTAGAACACTGATGATGTCATCAGTAGTGACGTCATCAGAGTTCCAATCAGAATGTTCTAACTGATGATGTCATCAACAGTGTTCTATTCTATGCTAATGCTAAGCTAATGCAGAGCGATGCTGTCTGTACACGATAAATTATGAACGGATTTTGATAACATTTTCAGGAAATGTTGATAATGGGTCAAGGAACAGCTGATTACATTTTGGTGATGTTCTGGCAACCAAAAGAAAATATTAAGATATATACTGTATATCCCATCATTTTCCCATCCACACTGTGGAACTCCTGTTAATGTCAATATGAATACATACCTTCAACGGGCACTGTCCTAGTTAAGTATTGAGAGATGAAAGAAAGAACAGTTGTGTTTATTTTCAAAGAGTGTCCCTGTTATGAAAATTCCAGCTTCTTAGTCTACATCGAGTATCCATTGTGCCTTTAAAACATATATATTTGGCATTACTGCCCACCAGTAGAAAAACATCCACTCATTCATTTATGATCTTCGCACTAGAGCTGGGCAATATATCGTGATTCAAGATATATCGAGTTATCTATGTTGGCGATACAGAAAATGACAATATCAATTATATCGCGATATATCTTTATTCTTACTCCGCCAAGTGCGAAGCACAGAGCAGACGGTTATGTTTTAGCCTGCGCCTGTCTGTCTGATAGCAACGAATTTGGATAAAACATTTTTCGGAAATGTTGATGATGGGACAAGGAACCGGTCATTAAATGTTGGTGATGTTCTGGGTTACCAAAAATATTTCCATGGGTGGATGTGAGCTGTGCCTGAGCCTGCTCCTTTAAGCACGGGTGGCTTATGGGTAATGTAGTAGTGGTAGGGAAGTGCATTATGTGTATGTCCCGCACGGTACTTGTGCTGTACTCTTTACACATTTGTGTCAAATCTTAGAAAGAATAAATGTGGCAGCATTTAAATAAAATAGTGCACTGTGGTTTAATAAATAATTTGGTGGATGGCTGCGTTCTCTAGTGCTTTTCTAGTTTTACTTGTTTTTATTTATACAACCACACAGTAGAAATCACATCATGTATTACATTTTTTTTCATTGAGTACAGTCAAACAGTGACGTTCTTTACAATGTGTGTGTGTATATATATATATATTTTTATAAGTCATTTTGTATTGAAATACTCGTCTTTAGGAGTTGTTGCTTTCGTACTTCTTAGAACAACATGAAAAGCACAGTTTGATGGATTTCTGAGTGCGTCCTAACCCAGACCTTCCCCTAAACAAGCCACACTACAGAACTCACTCACAGGTGCTGTCGCTTATTAAAAGTGAAACATATTGTGCAGCTGTTTGTTAATAAATGTGCCTGTGTGGCATTTGTCATCAGCAAATTTTACCCAGAATTGTCTTTCTGGAAACACTTCATTAAGTTTAAAAAAACGAGATTTATTTCTTATATCAACACTTTAAGAAAAAAACATTGAGATATGAGTTTTGGTCAATATCACCCAGCCTTACTTCCTACATGGCTTAACAATTGTATATTATGAAAACATAGAGTACTCACGTATAAATGAGTGAATTTGATTTTTCTCCTTTCCTTCCCCTGTCCTACAGAGGTGAGTTCTGGTTGGGCAACGATCAGATCCATTTGCTGACAAAGGCCAAAGATATGATTCTGCGCATTGAGCTGGAGGACTTTGAAGGAGTTCGAGAATACGCCAAGTATGACCAGTTCTACGTGTCTAATGAGTTCCTACGCTATCGTCTGTCCATCAGTGGATACAGGTACCTCATTGGTTTTTATGCTCCCGTCAATATAAATCTATTTGCTGGAAATCTGCCAATACATGTGATTCTCTAATCCCCAGTGGGACTGCTGGGAACGCAATAAGCTTCAACAAGCACTTCAACCATGACCAGAAGTTCTTCTCCACGCCTGATCGTGACAACGACCTGTACCCGTCGGGAAACTGCGGCGCCTACTACAGCTCGGGCTGGTGGTTTGATGCCTGCATGTCTGCCAATCTCAACGGCAAGTACTATCACAAGAGGTACAAGGGAGTGAGGAACGGAATCTTCTGGGGAACGTGGCACAACATGTCAAACGAATATTACCCCACCAACTACAGGCAGGCCTTTAAAACGGTGAAGATGATGATACGGCCCAAGAACTATGTTCCTTAAAAATGAAATTACAAACAAATCAGGCACACAAATTGAATAACAAATTCAAACAAGCGCAAAAATAACTAAAGATGTAGTTGATAAACACTTATTTACTTAAGTTAAACAATTGCACACAGGTTGATGGAATATGTTTATACAGAAATATAAATAAAAATGCGTAACCTAAAAGAAAAAAAACAAGTGTGCAAATACTGTTTTACAGTAGTGACTGTGGCCTTTGGAATGTTGGATTAAATTATGAAACTGAAGAAGCAGCCATAACCAGACAGATGATGTAATATATTAATAATAATAAAAAAAGAAAAAAAAATGCTTTGAATGTCAAGGCCAGCTTGCAACAGGGGCAATAATAATAATAATATACCGTGTGTAAACATGAGAGGTTTTTCACCAGTCTTTGACATTTCCTCAGTATTTCTCCTGCTGCGTACTGCAGAGACCCAGCACAGCACATACTGACAGTAAAAATTAATGAGCTATTACTTCCTCTGCTGTCAATGATTTCATAATTAATGACAGCCACTCAAGTAAGGTCTATAGGAGAGCTGATGATACAGACATTATTGTTATATACACAAAAAAAACCCAACAGAAACCAAATAAGATACACAGTACATCACCCTTTGAATGCCGTACACAAGTAAAAGCTTCTGTGCCGTTAATCTAATTATACTGGGACAGTTGCTAAATGCACGATTATCAGACACAGCATAAAACACCCCTTTAGAAATATGCAGGCCGTGATAAATTTCCCAGCGATTCTTCATGTGCACGCTACACTATTGATGCTTTAGTAAATTCTTCCTGACAGCAGCCACAAAGCAGGACAGTGCTGCTCACACTGAGTTACAATAAAACGACTACAGTTGAGTTTTCAATGGGAAAAACATGTTCCCCACTTGTACAATACTGCTATCTAATGTTAGAAAACTGTATAGCAACGTGTCATCCATTTTTCCAGTCACTGAATGGGCAGCATATAATGGGGAGTGAAGTCTGAAGTCACTGTAAGGATGTATACTGTATTTATTTTTTACCTTTTGTTGGAGGTGGGTGGGGGGGTGTAATTGCTTTTTCTATGCTGCAGCACAAGATCTTTGAATATTTGAACAGTATTAAACACTGTGCATTGTTGTGACCATTCATAGTGACTATTACTGGTAGGTGAACCACCTTTCTTTTGATTTCAAATCTCACATCACATGTTGTGCAATTTATTTCTACATTAAGAAATAAATAAAGCTAAGTTAGCTACCAAGGCTTGGTATAGCTTGCTATCGTTGTTGATTTGAAATCCTTCTGTTGCCTGCAAGTTTTTAAAAAAGCATCATTTTCTGTACAGTTAAAGTTAAAGCATGACCTATTTGTCTTACTGGGGGTTTGTGATGCTTGTGGCAGCAAAATGCAAGGTACCGATGTCACTATTGATTATTGAGATGTTGGAAGAATAAAAGAAATCAATGACTAATTACTTTTACTTCACAGTATAGCTGCAGGGGCATCATTTTAATGTCTGTCTGTTTTTTTTTTGGTTTTTTTTGTCCGAGATGAACAAGTTGTTACAAGACTTTGTGGTCATTCATTGGATTATGTCAAGCACCAAGAAATCATATTGTTATTAAAGAAAATATTTTATAGTAGATATATGGTCTGAAAGTCATTTGAAGAGTTTGACTGTTTTAAAGATTTTCTTGTCAGCAGGTTTGATGTCAATCATCCACACTTCTCACCCTTGTTTTTTTTTCCTTTCAAGTAGGGATGTAACGATTCACTCAACTCCCCATACGATTCGATTCACGATGTTGGGTTCACAATACGATTCTCTCACGATTTATTTTACAAAATGAGACTGTAGATAAATTATGACTGAAAAAATATTTTTTTTCTTCTTCGAAAAAAAAAAAAAAAACTGTACTATTTTCTTTTATCTTTCATTGTCAAAAGAATCCTTTGATAAACTATGCAAAACAATGCTATTTAATTAAAAATACATCCTGAATGAAATAAATAAAGAAACAATACAAATGAAGAAAAAGCCTATTCATTTAAATTCTGGCTCTACAGTAAACTTTGCAAAACTGCATAATAGTTCCTTTTCTTTTTAAAAGTGCAACTGAAAATGTATTTTGTGCTTAAAGGTGCAGTCCGCAACTCTCAGGTTCCCCTCTCCCCCTCCCTCCCCGCTGCTCTCTTGCCTTGCCTCCAAACTTTCCAAAGTCCCTCCCTCAGAGGAGCTAACAAGCTAACGTTAGTCCGACAGCAACAGCCCAGTAATATAACATGCTCTGTTAAAAGCATGTTACTGCAGCGCTTCTCTCTCTCTATGTGCACAGTGTCACTTACAGTAGCCCACACGGAAGCTGGTGCGCACACACAAACAACACATGCCCTACAGAGTTCTAGTGTAACAATTACAAATCAAACATAATAAAAATCAAGCAGCAGTAATTACATTTCAAGCAGAAAAGTCACCAATTCCATCTTCTACTCCTCCAGACCACACATTGTAAAAAAGACGGGGCCTCTGAGCAGCAGCTGTCAGACAGCCTGTCAAACACAATCCTGGCTCTGATTGGTTCTTTTTGCTCGGTCGTGGTGCATTCTGGCAATCCGCTAAAGGCTGCAGGAGCAGCAGGGGGGACTCAATGAGTCTGTTTTTTTCACACAAACTACTCATTTCATGTAAAGCTGTCCTTACATATCGACTGCTTTAGCAAATATGACAAAAAGTCACTTTTATAAGAGTTGCAGATGTACCTTTAACAAATGGACTTTAAAATAAATCCCATATCAAAGACATAATATAAATAATTAAACTATTGCTTTCATTCTCTCTCTCTTGTTTCTCCCTTTCCTCTCTGTGCTCCTCTTACCTTGGATTTCACATGTTCTTTCTTTCTCACCAAACACGGTGGTGTGTCCTCAATTTGAAATTCTAAAAAGATAGTGCCATTTGATGTTAAAAAAAAGAAAGAAAGAAAAAAAAAAATATATATATATATATATATTATTTTTTTAAATACTGCAATTCAATTTATCAAAGTATCGATGTGAACCGTGACACCTTTGAATCGATTTTTAACTGCCTCTTGATTAATCTTTACATCCCTACTTTCAAGCAATTGATATCGATGCCACCATTTTTCAACTGCTTTATCATTCACAAACATATAAAATGTTAATAAATCTTACCTCCTCTAAGCACTGAAAAGCAGAACAAGAGGCCACATCAGCATCCGTGCATGGTTTTGTCTCTGGGAACAAAAGATCCGGTGGAAGTGCTGTTAGAGGGAAGCCCTCCATCCATAACGTTTCTTCCTCTTGTTCCTCTACCTCAACATCCTCTCCACTGGGAGGCTGAATATCCCGCTGATTTCCAGATGGATTCACTAAAGTGGAGAAAGCACTGTTGATGAATAGATCTAAGCCTGCTTTGAATCAGATCATTCAGCTCAACAGAACAATAATGTGTGGAAATGGCAGAAATACATGTATATTCAATTTTAAACTGAACCCTCCTATTATCCTCAAATACTACTAACACAGTGGTTCCCTTCAGACATGAACCCACTACCCCAGCACACTTAAAAACATAATAATGCAATGCATTTTTCAACCATGGTAATGACCCCATGTGTGGTCACCTTCAAATGAAATGGGGTCCCCTGAAATGTCTAATAATTCATAATAATAATTAAAAAAAATACTGACTAAAAATTTATTTTTGTAAATGTTTTAAGTATTATTCTTTTTCAAATTACAACAACACACACACACACGCGCGCACAAAAATCTTAAACAACTGTATTCTATACGTTCACTTTCTCAAATTTAAATGCAGTTTAATAATATATAATATAATCCTGGCAACAACAAAAATTATCAAAAGCTAACTCGAGAAAGAAAAATAAAGTCACCTCTAGGAACCTCTGATGTAAAGTCACATGTAATGTAGCCCTGCAGAGAAATTTGTCTCTGAATTCTACCTGTTCTGTTGAGGAATAATATAAAAGAATAATTAACAAAAAAAAAAAAAATATTCTGTAACCATGGGTAGTCTTACATTGGTTATTGTGTAATTTGTGGCAATGCATGGATGCTCCTGACTGCTGGTCGATTCATAAACTACTTTCAATTTTTTTGTTTTTATTCATGCACCCCCTATGTACCCCAACTTTGGGAACCTAGGCACTAACACATTTTACCCTTGGGGTCAATCTGACCCCAGGGAAACAGCATTTTTATTGATTCTGATTTGCCTCAAGAAAATCATTTTCAGAAAATTGTTGACCAAGTTTTTGTGTCAGGCACTTTGTTTATTGGTTGAATACATTAACAACCTTTTGATAATGAAACCTTGACCTGTTCTCTATCATCAGGCCAAACGTTTACATGAGAATTCATTTATTTTGAACAGTTTTCATTCAAATCTTCTCAAATTTACTGACAACATTACAAGAGTATGAACTCTATTGGTTGTGATGATGATATGACCTTTTGTAAAGTCGTGAAATATGAAGCAAAAAAAATACTCAACTATTGTTTTTTAAATTCAAATTGACCCCATGGTCAAACTTCAAATACTAATCATTTAATGCCAAATAACACGCATTTTTCAAAAAATGGAGTTGAGGTTAATAAAATTGCAGTGAGTAAAGCTAGTGTATAAAATAATAAGCCAAACAGTATAAAATAGATGAACGTATGTGTCAATAAGTAAAAGATCTTAAGTGAGGGGGCTCAAGAAACTGTCACGTTACTCTTTTTTAATTTGTACGTGCCAAACTGATTTCCTCATTTTATTTAAGCTTTAAACATACTTTATTTCATAATACCCACCACGATTTTTAAACAGATAAAACATTTTCAGGACGACAGTGACTATGCCACTGCACAAAGAAGTGGGTTATTTTATTTCAATTCTAAACCCTTGGAAAAAATCTACATACAAGAAGAAGAAGAAGAAGAAGAAGATTGCTGACCACAATTCCACCAACAAATACTGCTAAACACTTGGTAAAACATTATAATAAATCAAATTGAACTATTTTCTGAAATAATTGCTGTTTTTAGCTACCTAGCTATGTAGGCCTTTACACTCACACACAGCTGCTGCCATTTTAAGACTAATTAGGCTAGTTTCAAAAAGTGTGTTTAACCTGTTTGGTACAACAAAAGAAACGACGGTAAATGTCTTACTTTCACTTGTGCGAGGTCTCCACACTCTTCTGTAAAACTTAAATCTTGTTGTTGAATGAATTGCTTGTGTTGAATCTTTCTAAAAACAGTTAAAGAGAAACAGAAGCACAGATTCCTCTGTCTGTCAAAAGCGTGCTCCGGTTACCAAGGCAACGACGTCCTACGTGCCTGCTTCTTCACGTAGTATAGTACAAAACATTTCCCACTTTTTTTATTTTTTTATTTTTTTTTATTATTGTTACAATTTCTTTTCTCTTTTCTTTTATGTTTTGTTGTATGGAACCAACATACATTTTCAGTAAGAATTAAAAAAAAAAAAAAAAGAAGAAGAAGAAGAAGTGAAATCAAAGTTGTAGTGTAATTTATTATCCAGAAGATGGCAGAGAAACGTCTGTACTTCAGCAGCATAAAGTGCTCTGCTAACTCAGCACAGGAATGAAAGAGAGCTGAACTGACCTGGATCCAAGGTGAGATGGGGATGATGATGATGATGATGATGATGCAATATAGTTATTTCCCCTGGTAGCTGCTTTCCCACAATGCACCATAAAATATAAGAGCTGACTCTATATGAACAGCTGCAGGGTCAGGGTTGTGGCATCTTAACAATAATGCAGCATGCTCATGTAGGTTTGCATGAAATATATATATATATATATATATATATATATATATATATATATATATATATATATAAAATGAACCTCCTCTGGAATGTGTATTTGTATAGATCATCAATCAATCATAAAAGACAAAGTTTGACCTTGAATGTTCCTGATGGACAAATATCTTCATGTTAATGACTACTAAGTTTTGGAGCAAACTCTTATGTCCCAAACCACATGGTTAGATCGCTCATCTTTAATGTGCAACATAGAGAAATGCATGCAAATCAAATTTCCTGAACATTTTAGCCTTTTATCCAGGAATTGGGAGGTAAACAAAATCAGACTTTAACCCATTTTGAGTCTTTGACCCATTGCTTAGGAAACATTGACAGATGGGCTTAGGTGCCTTACACCAGGGATTCTCAACCTTGGGATCAGGACGACAGGACCCCATTTGAGGTCGCGAAACACTGAGAGGGGGTTGTCAGATGCCAGTTTCATAACTTTTTCTTCCCATATTTTTTGCTCCTTTTAATACATTTTTGCCTCATTACTCCATTTCTACCACTTCTCCGTCAAATTTTAATGCCTTTTCTGCACATGTTCCCACTTTCAAGACATTTTTGGCACTTATAAACCCTTTTCACCACTTTTCTCACATAATTTCACATATGTTGACCCATTATTGTCACTTCTAACCTCTTTTCACCATATATCATGCTTATTTTTGGCCAATTTAACCACATTCACAATTTGTCATGTCTAGTATTTGCCAGTTTAAACTGTCCATTTTTAGCCTCTCTAATTTGAACTTTTTAACCAATTTTTGTGGCTTTTAAAATCCAATTTTACCACCTTTTCCACATTTTATGATGACTTTTAGTCCATTTTTATTTCTGATTAAAACAAGGATTTACATCTTTAAAATGACATATACTATGACACAAATAATAATAAACATCCTGGATAACAGTGGGTATTATTCAGATAAATAAATAAATCACAGATATAAGCAGAAGGAGCATCATTTTTGCTGACTTCATGGAAGGGCCCCAAAAAGCCCTTTATAACCCCTTATAGACGGCCATATCTCCACATGACGTGTGTTCAACCACCTTCAGGTACAGTGGGGGTCCCCGGTATCTGGAACCTTTATTATGGTTGGGGGTCATGGGCTGAAAAGGTTGAAAACCACTGCCTTACACAATTTTAGCATCATACGATCTGACCAAAATGATACATGCAAAGTAAAAATGATATTAACCAAAAAGAAGACAAAGACATTTAAGGGGTTTAAAAGGGTCTTTCTTCCATGCAAATGCAAACTCCCCTCACCTCTAAATCTGCAGACTGTATAATATCAGACACTACGATTCTACAAATCTCCTCGTGTAATTTTTGGCCTGGGACTTTTTGCTGCTTTGATTTATTATGAGCGCAGTTCAAAGAAACTGCAGCGAGAAAATTAGCTGCAGACAACAGACGTAGGTGATACATTTGAATCAAGCAGCTGCAGCAGTTAGCAGGATTTACACAGTACAATCTGTGATTAGGACCATATTGTTACAGACGAAGATTTGTGAGAATGGGCATGAATGGATTATCTATAATATAACTGTAATGTCTGGTTTTAATTTTGACCTAAAATATATACCTTTTTGCATGTTAAAATAATAAGACAATGATTTTAAGAACAACAAAACACTGAGCCAGTGCTTATATTTTTTATATATTTTTTTTATTGTTATGGATGGATTGATGGCTATAAAATCCCCTTCTTAAAGCAATGAAAACATCTGTTACTACTGAATCACCAGCAAAGCGATGTTCTCTTTTTTTTACTAAAGATTTTTGTCATAGATTCCGTCTACTACATGCTTTTAAGTGGCAATAACAAGACTATGATTAATGAAATGAATGAATGAATGAATGAATGAATGAATGAAAACTATATAAAAATATATTGATATTTTCCCTGACTAATGACAACAAAACTATATTGTTCACATGGGACAAAATCCAATTAGAAATAAAAGGATCTAATAGGAAGTAAGCTGATTTACGGACGCAAGACGAGTCATGTGGTCTTACACAATGATCACATCAAATCTCTATACCATCCCATATCAGGTTAATAAATGGCAATTAAATCTCTAAGAAATGCATAAACTCTTTTGCTTTATCTTTTAGTTGCCTATATCTGTGACATATTTAGTCGACTAAAATCTTAATGTCATTTAAGTTGACTAAACCTATGCTATAACTGAAATAGTCCTTAAGACTAAATTTGGACTAAAAATAAGTTGCATTTTAGTCAAAAGACTATGGCTGTGTGGTCGAAATTGCATACTAACGTACTATACACTGCACGCGATACTTTCAAGTTTCCCAAGATGCATTTCAAATCTACAACGACAAAAACCTGAAGCACACTGAGGCTAAATATCTGTGTTGATTCGCCACCATTGAAAGTTTCTAAAACATTTTAACCAAGAAAGCGACCAAGTAGAATATCAACATGTGCTCATTTGATCCATAAAAGTCACGTAATTTCATTCCGACTTTTCAGAGATCCCGTATTGTCCGACGTTTACAACTGGCAAAACTTCCGGTTCACTTCAAAACAAGAGCTCTCTTTACAAAAGCGTCAATAACTGATTAAAGACAAAAAGAGATGCTTTTGTTTTGAAAAGGAAATGTTTGATTTTTAGCTTGAAGCCAGTCCCAGGACTATTTTACATTCTGTTTGCAATGCATCATGGGGCAGTTGTGTATGACTAGTGTGCCCACCGTGCATACTTAGAAAATGTCCCGATATAGTGTACTGTACATCCAGGTATTTCTGGCTCACTCAATCTTTCCATACTACCTAATGTGAACACACTACATACTTATTTTGAAGCCAAACTTAGTATGAGTAGTATGCTAGTATGTAGGGTTGTAACGATTAATCGTAAGGCAGTTAAAAATCGATTCATAGGTATCAAGGTTCACATCGATGCTGTGAAAATTAAATCGCAGTACTTTTTTAACCAGCAGAGGGCAGAAGTGTTGGCGGCGAGCAAAATCTGCTGATACTTTTTTTCTGGCCGCCTTCTACTCTTAAACATATTCATAAATGATTCATTACCCCTTTAGCACCTTAACGAATATCTGTAATATTACGTAAATATCTGTAAAAGTCACGTTTTTCTATTGGCTCTGTCTGCAAGATATCTGCATGCCAACCGACCACTGGGTTACCAGCGCCCTCTGCTGTGCTAAACAAATATCTGACTTAAATACAGTAAAAAAAAAAATATTAAGTCCAATTGTTAAGGCACAAAATACATTTTCAGTTGCACTTTTAAAAAGAAAAAGAACTATTATGCAGTTTTGTATTGTTTACTATAGAACCAGAATTTAAATAATAAGCTTCTTCTTCATTTGTATTATTCCTTTATTTATTTCATTCAAGATTTATATTTAGTTAAATTGCATTGTTTTGAATAGTTTATCAAGGGATTCTTTTGACAATGAAAAATAGTATAGTATTTATCCAAAAAAATAAAGGAATGTTTTTCAGTCATTTATATACAGTCCCATTTTGTAAAATAAATCGTGAGAGAATCGTATCGTGAACCCAGTATCGTGAATCGAATCGTATCGGGAGTCGAGTGAATCGTTACATCCCTACTCGTATGCCATTTCAAACACAGCCAACTAGGACTAAAACTTAATAAAAATTTGCCGTCAAAAAAGACCACTGCCAAAAAGTGGTGCATTCTGCTGTAGGTAAGCTAAACATTTCCCACATATGTTTGTATCCTCTAAAGCTCCAGTATAAACCATCTATTTAAAGTGTTACCAGCCTCTGAATGTGCAGAGTGCAAAGCTTTTATTAGTGTATTGTAGTCACAACAAAACCAACTTGGGGATAAAGCTGGTTTTTACGAGCTCTCCCCACCTCCTTGTTCATCTCTTTCTTGTGGGAAGAATGGACAGGAGATTGTTTCAACAGCTCTAATTAGCAGGGATATACAATGTGCAGGGTTATTTTTCCATGTACGTAATCTACTGTTTTAGCTCTTCTTGTCAAAGAATATTTCCTTCAGACAAAGTGCCAAGGGACAGTTTTTTAAACAGATGTTTACAAATGCAAAAAAAAAACAAAAAACTTTGAAACTACGCAGCATTTGCCCAGAGTTTTCGGGAAATTTTGTCCAAAATGTAGTACAGACATCTCACATCCAATGACAAAATGTTCGGCAACAAGAGATGACAAAAAAAAAAAAAAAAAGATGGCATTTATGTGGGAAATGAAAAAAAAAAGATGGTTATTTAGCTTTCCTTTTATTGCTGAGTTGATATTAAAGGTAAAGTATTTGCAGAGGTGACGGTAATTACAAGTACATACTGTAATAGAGTTGCTTTTATGGGTACGTGTACTTTATTGAGTATATCAGAATCAGTCATTTTACTTGTACTTAAGTATGTTTTAAAATAAGTAAAGTAATTTGCTACATTTCTACACCCAACTGTTACTGAGTAAATTATTATTTTTTGTGATTTTTTTTAAATTTTTGTTTCCTGGCACATTGAACATAATCCATATGTTCTTAGTCGTGCAATTTCTGATCAACGCTCAGCCTCTTTCTTTGGTTCAGGTTCAGGTTTCTACCTATTATGTTGTTACCCACATGGGTAACATTTAGCATGGCATTGTTTTATAGTTCACAAATGTAGCTATACTTAGAGCCTTTTTTTATTTAAAAAATAATTGTACATTTTGACAAAAGCTTTTATTTTATACAGACGCCTTTGTGGAAAATAAATTAAGTTCCAATAGAGGGTTTTCACGGCGTGTCATTAAAGTCACCATATTGGAGGTACTCAGCTGGTAAACAAAGCGCATGCATCTCTTCCTTTTTAAGTTAATACATGAGATGTCTACTGTATGCAAGGGAACTGTGACATTATTTATTACCAACATAAACGTGGAGAGTGAAAGCAACTAGTAACTTTTAAAATGATCACTATTTAACTAAACTACTTTTTAATTGTACGTGAATAATTTATGTATGACTTACTTGTACTCAACTACAATTTCAATCAATTAACAGAGATCTTTCTTGTTTGAAGTGACCAAATACTTATTATCCACCATAATTTACAAATAAATTCTTTAAAATTCCTACAATGTGAATTCCTGGATTTTTTTTTCACATTCTGTCTCTCACAGTGGAAGTGTACCTATGATGAAAATTACAGACCTCTGTCATCATTTTAAGTGGGAGAACTTGCACAATTGGTGGCTGACTAAATACTTTTTTGCCCCACTGTATCAGTACTCTTTACAACTCTGAGTATTTGAACCATCAGATTTGACTTTATAGACCCTTTGATTGTTTGTAAACATTGTGACGTATTTTGTTGGGCGGGGCTTAGCCGAGAGGCAAACCACGATAGATGACTTACCCACGCTGTTAGACAATGGGGAGCAACAAGCAGCAACTTCAACATGTACAAGCATCCTATGTCATACCTACGTATAATAAGGTTTGTAATAAAGGCAAACTGTTTGTAAATTTGTCAATATTTTATCGAGTTGAGGGTATTTTTGTTTAAGCTGATCACTCACCTTCCAACAGCGACCGTAGAGCGTGTCAGAATGTCAGAACGTCAGTTGTCTGAGGTAAGATGGCTTCCATTGAGCTATGCTTGCGAATCTCGCTTGCGTCATTGTGTTTATATACATCTATGCTTCAGCCAGCGGCGTTTCCTGTTTTTGCCTCCAGCCACGTCACTCATGACTTGAGCCATTAAGGGGTCTATAGGACACTTTTGAGATAAATCACAATGGAAAAGTTGCTTGACAAATGGTGATGTAATTGTTGGTCCGACTCTTTGTGCACATTGGGCCTGTGTTCCACTTTGTGTCAGTGGGAAAAGTGCATGAAAAGGGGGGGACGTGCATGCTTGTAGTGTTAACTGTGAGACCCCCTCAGGCTTAACCTTCACTGACTCACATGAACCTTGCAAATAAAAACTAAAAGGCACATGCTGGGCGCCTACATGCATCCTTTGATCTTCTGCTTCTTCAGGAAACATCTACTCAACAATCCATATGTTTCCCTTGAGAACAGCTGTGCATATTTTTGAGTTACTAACAACACAACACAATTTTATACGCAAAACGTCCTCGACAAGGGCTTTTTGAACATTTGAGTTTGTGATCTACCAGGCAGTTCTTTTATTGGGGGATGCTTGGCTAATCCCTGCTTTGACACCTGGTTTAAATTACCTGTGCAGCTCTGATTGTTACACATGTATGTCAAGCACAAGCTGTATATGACTAGTTACTGAGAGGTTCCAGTGCTAGATGCATAGATGAAGGAATGTCTATACAGTATATTCCATGATATACGTGACGTATTTACTAAAGATAAGAACAATACTTCATATATCATCTGATTTGTGGCATGACTGCTTCAAATGTATGGGTTTCAAGATACTGCAAACACTGTTTTTTAAGATTTTTGGCCTTTAATTACCCAATATTTATAGTTTTTCTCAGTCCAGTTAGCTTCGTTTAGCTCACTTGCTCCTCTGAAGGAGTGGAACCGCCCATCACTATCTTATTCGAGCCACTCCATGAAATATATAAAACTGGTATGATTAATCACACGCATTACACCTGTGAATAATCACCCAACAGAGTCTACCCTGAATCAACCCCCCCCACCCCCCACCCCACCCCCTCTCAAGCTCAAGGTCACTTCAACACAAGTGCAGGTAAATCTTTGAAACTGAACCTTCAATACAACAAAAGAAAAAAAGTATTTTCTCATTTCTGGCCTTTGCGAGTTAAGATTTTAGGGTTTAAATTTCTATACATTTTTTTTTTATCTCCCTGCAATTGTTTTAAACTATTTATCTTTTTTCCACAGTGTTTGTTGTTTTGTGTTCATTTACTTGTTAACACAACAGCCTGGTAATTGAGGGTCACCTTAATGTCCTTTTGAGCATAAATGAAGGTTTAGAATACAGTCTTTTATGTAGTTTTAAGGAGTGATTTGCACTTTGTACAAAGTGTCAAAAAAATGGCATAAAGAAACAATTGTCAGGGAACCATGCCGACCAAAAAAATGAAAAATACAATGACATGATTATTAATGATAATATAAGATCAAATAACATTTTCTGAAGGGTTGAGTTACAAACTAAAGATGATAGTTAGAGCTTAGATTTTCAAAAGTTTTTACAAAAAAATAAATAAACAGAAACTATTATTAATATACAACACAACCATATGAGTAAAGGTAATCCACATTAGTAGTAAATTAGACAAAAGTGTATAGATTCCAGTTTGCATGCATTGTTAGATAAAATCAAACAAGTGAAGTTAAAAAAAAAAACAAGCTTTTTTATGCATTAAAGCATTTTGCAGCTGTTTTCCTTTTTATCTGCCTGACACACCAAGAAACTCAAATGTGATTTCTGAAATAAACTGGTGCCCAATCTACAACTGCCTGCACACACACATGGATACCAGATTAGTTGGATTTCTCTTCATTGGGAATTGATATAGAAAATCAGGATTACTATAAACTTTTTTATCAGTTGATTTGTTGTGGTTTTTACATTTTCTGTTATATCATTGTGCTATTTCGAGATGGAGTCTACTGTTTTTACTGCACTGTACTCATTTGGCTCTTAATAAATCCCCTTAAATGAGATAATAAAGGGACATTTACAGTATATATATAGGCAGCCTGAGAAAACAAGGGATTTACCTTTTCCAAACGGTAATTGCGTTACTTGGAGGAAACTGTGTTGCGTCGAAGCTAATACAAGACTAAAGGAACAGTAAATACTGTTCACCTTAGCTGCACTTTTGTAATTATAGTTCATTGGAGCCCACTGAGTCACTGCCATTGTTCACTCAGACAGCGTACAGGTAAACAAAACATAACTCCGTGTGGTAGAATTAACAATTACTATGAAGTATGTGTGTTTTCAAGGAATGGAAGCGTATGTGACCCTCATTAACCACTGACATAGAATGTATCTAATAAAACCAAACAAATGTCCTCAGGATGGATTAGAAGGAGATTCCCACCACCTTCCTGTTTCCACTGAAGAAGACAAGAAGGGGGAATGCTACGAATCTAGATGACCTCTGATCGCGCTAACTTCCAGGATTTTATCAGTGTGTGCTGAACTACAAAGCATGCTGGAGCTTAATCACTATGGTAGTTAATGCTGAACGGTGAACCTGGTCGCAACCAGGTTTTGCTCTGGTTTGGATGTTAGCAAGTGCTAAAGCCACGCCTCCTGACCAATCAGATCTCTTATAAAACCTGCTCATTGATAGAAGATCCTGGTTGGTGCAGATCTGACAGCTGAGTTTAGGAAAGAAAGATTATTAATTATAAACACAAACCTTTCATTTACTGATGACATCCTTTAGGAAAGATATAGATTTATATCTAATGGACTGATTTACAGTCAGCTGATGAATCCTGTGTCTCGATTGTATGCGCGGACGGCCGAAATAATTAATTAATTAATTACTTAATTAATTAATTAATTCATTCATTCAAACGCTGCCCGCCTCAGCAGGGACATACTACAGTTAAACAATGAGCTCTCATCTCTCATCCCAGTGTGTGTGATAAATAGGTGTACTTAAAAGAAAAATGTGTGTGCAGTAATAAAGTTTAACTGCAGAGCGCTGTCCGTTTATCATCCAGTGGATTAATATAATAAACAATCTCGCGCATTCACAGTGTCAGCAGCTTCCTGCCTGGGTTCTCTCATTCCTGCCTTTTTTTTTGTAACAACAGGGTTTTCTTTGGTCTGAATTATGGATTTTAATTATTCATCATTTTAAACTTCAGCAACCTGGTCGGTACCAAGTTACGAAGTGGACCAGATCTGAGCGAGTATAAAAGCTCTGCCTCCTGCTGTGTGCTGCACTGATTCATCATGGATTTATTTTAATTTTATTTGTGTAAGATCATAAGCTGTTCCTCCATTCATTGTAAAGACGCTCAGTCTGCCAGTTCTCTCCATTGATTGATCAGGCTCTGCAATCCCCACCGCTTTCATGTGCACGCGCACGTAGTAAGGCTGTAATCACTTGGTTTAAATTAGCGTGTTGTGATCATAGGTGATCGATGTTCGTAAGACAGCTCCTGTCTGACAGGGAGTGTTTGGTTATTTGAAGCCAGCTAACGGAGATGAATCCAATCTAGATTTGTAACATAGGCCTAACAAGTCATGTTTCTACTAATTTACTGCTTTCCACAGATGTGTACAGCTTTTATGTTTGTTTAAAGTAAAAGAAGATACCCACAATGAGTTACAGAGGTGAAAGCATTGGAATGAATATTGATAGTGGACACACACACGCACACTCACAAAAAACCCTAAAACAGTTGGTCAGGTTGTCCGACTGCATTTAAAGTACAGTCTATCTCTCAAAGATGCATTAACATAAAAGGAGAAACTTTACAACAGTTAATCCAGGTATGGCATGCCAACTATTTTTATCAGCTTCTGTTTAGGTGATTCCAAGAGCTGCAGTCAGTGGAATGAAGTGAAAGGCAACGTTCAAGACATCCTTTAGATTTAGGTTCTAAATCAGTGTTTCTCAAATGGGGGGTACGTGCACCCCTTGGGTACACAATGGCACCACAGGGGGTACTTGAGAAGGAGAAAGTGGAAAATTAACAAACAAAAACAACAAAAATATGGGTCTTTATCATGTTTATTTCTAGTTAAAAATGATTATCATAATAATGATGATGGAAATGATCTTGATTAGAACATGAACAGAAAATACAAAGCTCAGTCTTGGTCCCACACCAGGAGAGAAATGACCGGAAATGATAAAAACTATAGAAATAAATCTGGTCAGGAGGCATTAAATACTGTTTCATTCCACTTATTTATTTAACTTTAGTTGGATTTTTAAAAATTTGTGTTATCACTCATTAATTCTATCTTTATGCTCCATAGCTTTTTTATATATATATATATATATATATATATATATATATATAGAATTCTGAGCAATATGTTGTAGTCAGACAAAAGGCTGGTACCTGGATTCAGACATAAGAGAAAGGGCGTACCTGAGCCAAACAGGTTTGAGAACCGCTGTTCTTAAGTGTAGCCTACATAAAAAGCAAATATCATTTTTTTGTCCTTTAAAGACATTTTCAGTTAATACATACTGTACATTTTTCAACACACACAAAAAAAACCCTGGTTTCTTGCCTTTGTGTCGCGTTACATTAAAACTAGTGGCTCATAAAATAAGCAAAGACTTCAGAAAAATTACCAAAGGATCAGGTTGTATGTTAAAAATAAATAAATAAAAGTGAAAAATTCCACAGTCTTTATCATTAACATTTCTCAGTATGTTTGCACATTACACACATTGAATTAAAAGGGAACACATGTGAAAGAAGAGGAAAAAAAGGGAACATTAATGTTCTATCATGTCATCGAGGACCTAATCATCCCAAACATCTGCTGCTGACCTTTCTCTGAGGATATTCATCTTTTTATGGACAACACTGGAAGGTTTTGTCATCAACCAAGCAAGAAGAAACAAAAGAAATAAAACAAGTGAGAGAGAATAAAGAGGGAGAGAAAGAAGACTTATCATGTGTGTCTGTATAGTATATCTACTTTCCTCTGACTCAGAAGGATGGAAACAATTAACTTCATCTGCTCACCAGATCAAGAGGCCCTCATTTACATACACAGTGCATGTGTGTGTACGTGTGTGTGTGTGCCTGCATGTGTGTGTACGTGTGTGTGCCTGTGTTTGTGTGTGTATGTGTGTGTGTGTGTGCCTGTGTGTGTGTGTACGTGTGTGTGAGGAATCCTCCAGGGTCGTCTGGCTTCCTTCCCTTTAATCCCATCTTCGGTCATCAACCTCAGTCACATTCTTAAATAAGACACACGCTCTAGTTAAGTCTCAGTAAATCTATGTGACAAATTAAATTAGCCCCACTTTCTCATTTACGCCTGTTATTTCTATAGTTTGGTCGCATTTAAAATCAGACCTTCCTGTATGTGACAGTTTTCCCTTTTGAGAAATCAAAAATATTATTTTCATCCACACGACCCTTAGGCCCTGTTTACACGAGAATGCATGGGTGAAAACAGCTAAATATTTTCCCAGATTTCCGTATCGTTTTTTACCTCATGAAAACTGCAAAAATCCCAGACCACCTTCCAAAGTGGGAAACCTGGTGATGCTCCGCTGTCTCGCCACCGTGTAAACAGTATAAACGGCAAACTGCGGTTCTCGTCGCAAACGGATGACATCACGCGTCAGTGGAGGTAAACAAAACACCAAAATGACTACCGAGCGCCAACTAGCCTTAGCTGCAGTAAATGCTGTACAAGAGTCGTGTCAGCAAGTGTCACGACTCCTATTAGAGGCTGGAGAAGAACAGAGGAAAACACTCCTTCACATTCACAAAATTTTTGATGGACCGGAGAAACAGCGAAGGGATTGACAGGAAGTAGAGAAGAAGAAAGGTTCTACATTTCCACCTAGCCACCCGGCGCGCACATTACATGGATAAATAAGGGAGTTTCACACACTGTAGCGTTGTCGTGTGCACACGGAATTCCACCCCAACACACTTGTGTAAACGCGGAATTAAAAGCGGAAACAACACGCCACTTTCGCGTTTTGGTTTGACGTGGTGTTAGAAAGGGAAGAAAAAATGTGACACAGTGAGGTAATGCCATACATACATTTTGGAGACTTCTTACATCATAATGTGGGGGAAAAATGTCCCTGTTAAAGGAGCATAGGGCAGCATCTAGAAAACCAGACTCCATACTGACGCCACGGTGGTTAGGGTAACTGCAGTCAGGATTCACGGTTCAAGGAGAATGAAGCAGAGGACAATTATCAAGGAATACACCATTGAAACGTTCCTTTTTCTGCACAATATCATAGATTATCATCATCTTTGATACATGGATTATGTAAATAGATCCAATGGGTCTCTTGCGTGCACTGCGCCCCTGTTTGTTTCACTTTCCCTTGTTACCCGTGTGCATTAACAGCTGTTTGTTAATAAAACTGGTTCTTACCTCTAAAACCTTTTATTTATTTGCTTTTTTTTATTACTTTGTCTGCATATGCTGCCGACCCACATATGCCACGGTCAGTAAATTGTGAAGCACTTTTTTTTTTTTTTTTTTTTTAGAATTAAACCAACCAAAATTAGTTTTTCAAAAATAGTTGTTGAAAACACATACATAATCTTTTTTAAAACATAAATCTATATATTTTCCTGTGCAACATGCATTTCACAGCATGCCTGTCAAAAGCAAAGTTTATTTCAAAATAAAAGACAAGTCCAACATCAGAGACATTATTTATTTATTTATTTTTGACCAGCTGTCCGCGACCCACCCAGTATCGATCCGCGACCCACTTTTGGGTCCCGACCCGCCAGTTGAGAATCGCTGGTCTAAAGGACCAGATGTTCACTGTAGAGCTACATTGTATATGACATTACATTATTATGTTTTTAAGTGTGCAGGAGTAGGGGGTACATGGCTTCAGGTTAAATGTCTGAAGGGTACGAGAGTGTGAAAGGTTTGAGAACCATTGGTCTAGTAAATGATTTTAAACAAATTCTGATTAAGATTATCTATTTTTTTAGATTATTATTCTTTTTCAAATTAAAACAGACACAATCTCAAACAGCTGCATACTACACTTTCACTTCCTCAAAAATAAATCTAGTAAAAAAAATAAAATAAAATACGTTTTAAAAAATCCTGAGCTGGCGCGTCTCGTCACTATAGTGTTTTATTTTATTTTTTAATTTATTATTATTTTTCTTTGCCCGCACATGCTGTCGAAGGTCAACACTACAAGAAGTGCAATCTTTTTAAGACAGCAATGCATGTTTTATTATTGCAATTGAATAAATGAATTTATTTTATTGCGTAATTGTGGCCATCACCAGCCCTCCCTAAGGAAGGGTAAGAAACACTTTATTAAAGGGAGGATATAAAACCACTAAAACAAACGTAAATATGTTGTTTCTTTGAAAAAGAAAAATTGGTTTTCACTGTTGGGTCGAACTCGGAAGAGAAAATGCGTTCTGATCCACGCCGTTCATGTGACCGTTTACTACACGACCTGTGCACATGCCTCTGCGTACATCTGTGGAACCGAACAGTAGTTTAGTCCACTGGGTTGGTCTTATTTCAGTGTCAAAGCCGTCTTCTTCTTCTCATTCTTTATTTTCGGTAGAACTGCGCGAGAAATTTGTGTGGACTCATTCTCTTTGGTTGTGAGCGCTTCATCAACCATTGGCATTAAAAGACTTAAAATTAATGTTTATTTTTTCACAAATCCTGCCCTATGCTCCTTTACATGTCCTCTGCCCTCTGGTTCATCCCACTTGCACTACAAACAATCAGAGGTTTGTTACGGCAAAATTTGCGGTTGACCTCATTTGGAGACATGATTTATTGCTCTGGTTGAATGATGGAGTCCAGGAGAAGCATTGATGATTTTATGAAAAAGTTTATTCTAAACTAAGAAAAAAAGTACAAGATGGAACAAAAGAAGTGACCGTCCCGGCCGGAGGTCCGATGATTCAGTGACACACAGTTCTGATCCAACACGTATATTCCCCTCAGTCCCCCTCCCTCCTCCCCCCAGGAGATAGAGATAGAGGGAGAGGGAGGAGGTGAGGACAGAGGGTGAAAAAGAAAGACAGTTTCTTCTTTGGGTCTAAACAACCAGTTCTGGTATCTGCCGGTTGTCATAGAGACGGAGGGGTGTGCGTTTATGTGTTTGTGTGTGTGAATGAATGTGTATGGCGTGTGTATGTGTGACATGTGACTGTGTGAGCATGTGAGTGCGCACACAGAGTGCCTATGCGTCCTTGTGCGATTATTGTTTTGGGGAGATATCGTGTGCTTTGGACAAGGCAGTCTGACCCAGCAAAGTTGAAGACATGAAAATCACACAATGGAAAGTTACCCAAGGCTTAAGGATTAAAATATATGAGTAAATATATTATTAAGCCTAACTAATAATTTCGCCCCCCACAGGTTTTACATTTTTTAATCCCAATGGCTTCATCTGATTAATCCTCCTGATATGGAGACACAATTTGGTATTCTAATGACTTCATGTTCAATTATTAATTAATATTTCAAGATAAGGACTTACTCAGTTGAAGCGACTTGAAATTACATTTTTGACCATATGTGTCAACAATGCAAACTTTGAAAATGTGTATTAAATTAATGTTAAATCCCTCAGTTATCACTGTACTTTTACCTTTATGCAATATACATCATGTCCACCAAAGTGCATGATACACTGTTTTGATTAATCAATTACCGGTACACTATTTACAAAGTAAAATGTGGTGCTTAGAACAAATTAGAGTTGATAAACACACTCTATGTAATGTATTGTAAAAGCAAAAAAGAGCAAAGATACCAACAAAAAACATATCGCAATTAGTGATATTTATCAGTATTAGGCAATATTGGCTTTAAAGGTAAGTCCCAGACAAGGAGCATTTCATCGATACAATAACAGGCTTTGCTTCCTTGATCAATTTAGACATCATATACGTAGACGCCTCAATGCCCGTAGAGATGCGTGACTAAGTACCACCATCTTATTAGATATTTCAAAAAATGTTTTTAGGACACAGAATCCCGCAACAAAAACTAGATGATCTCTGCAAATAGGTGTGGGAGAAAAAATATCAGTATCTGTTAACGGCCAAATGAGTTGTAAAATAACAAGTATTGGATATCGTCTAAAATTCCAATGTCATGCGTCTCTAATGGCAACAAAAATAAGTGTTCTTCAAATTTTCACAAGGACCAAATAAAGAAAGGTTCAGATTCCAAAAACTGGAATTTTCTGTGTATTATTACTGAAGTCTGGTGTAACAAACCCATGGAAATTATATCTTTAGTCAGTGGAAATACATTAGTGACATTTGCAGTGCCCACACACTCTTATTACATGAAATCTCTCAGTGTTGCCTATTCACATTTTCTATCCAAAATAACTAAAACCTTGACATGTTAGTTTGTTTTGCCCATAGTAAATGTAAAAAAGTAAAACCTTGCCATGGCTGGAGGTGTCATCTTGAAGAAGCCACAGGAACGTTTTTTAATG
Source organism: Gouania willdenowi (assembly GCF_900634775.1). Classification (NCBI taxonomy): domain Eukaryota; kingdom Metazoa; phylum Chordata; class Actinopteri; order Blenniiformes; family Gobiesocidae; genus Gouania; species Gouania willdenowi. The sequence continues at coordinate 14,287,478 of NC_041049.1, forward strand.
GGGGATTTTACATCCCTACGCTCTCTCTTTCTCTCTTTCTTCATCTCTGTCCTTGGTTTTTGTGGTTGTGTGAAGTTCTTTCCAGTCTCTGGTCAAGGAAGAACTTCAACATTTTCTATTTAGTGTGGTGAGTTTTCTGTTTATTCCAATAGGAGTAGGCTGTACAACCCTGCACACCAAAACCAAAATTATAGACTGAAGTCCAGAGAGAGCGAAGGAAGGTACAGAGCAACTACAATGCAAACAACCTTTAGCACAAAGTAAGCTCATTAAAGAGCTTTAGTTCATTCTCAGAAACTTGAGGCAAGTGTGATTGATATCTGACGAAAAGCCAATGTGATAAAAATAAAAGCAACACGTATAAATGTTGGTGCGGAAAGCATTCTCAAGGCAAAACACAACATCTGGTGAAATAGCTCATGACTCACCCTCTCTTTTTATCCGGTAAACTACAGACTGAATTTGAATCTGATCCAGGTCTTTAACCGTGCACATAGGCTTGCAGCTCCTAAACATTTTTAGAAGTGAATTTAGCAGAGTTTTTGTGCTTTTCTGCAGCTTCACTTTGCAGTGGGTCACATCAGATGGAGGAGAGTTTAAGGTAATATGTTTTTTCCAAACATTGCTAATGAGTCAGCAGGTTCACGCATGTGTACTGCTAAGTATGATGTCAGGGGCAGGAATGCAGCTGTAGGGTTTGCTGCTGGCTCTACTGGTGACCTCTGAACCCTTTTGCACAGCTGGTATATGTTGGTCAGCAGTGAGAATGTAATTTACGGAGTGACATGTCGAACAAGACACGTTTGGTGATATACAAAGACACACTCTCTCAGTTACAGGGCTTTGATTGCACAGAACAATAACAACTTCTCACCAGCCAAGAATATAAAAGCCAACTGGTAATGGTTTCCTAAATATCAGATGTTCCTTTCTATTGTATGTCGCCTATCAGGGTCGTGGGTGGCTCATATGGTCATCTCCCTAGCCACTTCCACCAGCTTCTGGATCCCAAGATGTTCCCATGTCAACTGAAAGATATAATTCCTCCAGTGTGTCCTAGGCTGGTCTTGGAGTCTCCTACCAGCTGGACATGTCCAGCACACCAAGAGAGGCATCCAGGAGTCATCCTTATTAGATGCCCAAACCATCCTTCCCGGATGTCTGCTTTGACTCGTGATCCTGTACTCAAAACCTCATGATTGTAGGTGAAGAATAGACACTGTCAGATTCTGTACACCTGAATGCATGTTTGGAATCATTTTTGGGGGGAACTAGGTAAATGTGTAACACAATCACACACAGCATAATAAAAGGGGATGAAGACAATGATTCTTGGAACGGGAAACAGAAGAGAACAAAGGTCCAGGAAGTCATGCTGGTTATCACAGGACCAGCAAATGGTGAAGAAGCAGGGGATCAAACCCTCACCCCTGGACTCTGAACTGTAGGTGAAAAGCACCAGAAGAACAACAGAGTCAGACAGAAGTACAAGGGAGTTGGATAGAGTAACATGTCTTTGGCCTCTAGAGCAGTCTGCTGTGAAGAAAGCAGAGAACCTTGATCGAGCTGTAACTTTACATGTATCAGGGTTATTGATAACGACATGTATCAGGATTATTGATTATGTTAATAAATTGAGTCATCTGTGTGAGGTGATAAAAGAAAAAAATTGACTGATGTTCAGGTCATTTGAAACACCAGCATTAAAGTATCTACGCCGACAACATATAGATCTACTGATAAACAGAGAGCCTTTCCATTTGGCTTTACTCCTCTCTTCATCACAATAGACAGATTAAGCATCTGCATCACTGCAGACACTGCACTGATCTGCCAGTTATCACCCACTCCCTATTACTCTTACTTGTGAACAAGATCCCAAAATACTTGAACTCCTTCTTTTGGGGCAAGACCTCTCCCTTGACCTTGAGTTGACAATCCACCCTTTTCCTACTGAAAACCATGGCCTCAGACTTGGAGATGCTGATCCTTGTTCTAACCACTTCACACTCGGCTGCGAGAGCCACTTCCTTGGCCAATAGTATCAATAAAATCCTTTGACCCATTAGCTCAACCTCCTCCACCTCCTAGGTATTTTATCCAAAAAAATGATGAACAGAACTAATGACAAAGGGCAGCCATGGCACAGTCCAATCCTCACTAAGAACAGGTCGGACTTCCGGCCAGTTATTCGAACCGGACTTCTGCTCCTTTGGTACCAGGACAAAACATCACAATGAAGTTATTTCGGAATTGCCAAGTTGCAAGATTTTCTTCCAAAACAAGTTCTTTCTTTCAAAATGACACATTCACAATGCTTTTTCCTCACAAACTATGATAGGAAAATTGCCTCTTAGTGATGCTGGTTGGTTTCTGAGCCTAAAGAATTCCTGATTCCAATGTCCTTGTTAATGCTAACTCAGATCATATGAAACGTAGGCTTGCAAACTGACATAAAATCATCCGACCAATGAGAAAAAGAGCAGGCTCAGATGGTTTGGAAGACTCCATGTGCTGTGTGGTTTGTAGAATTCTATAAAAACACTGAAGAAATCAAGAAACTGCAATTCAAGTGATGCTGATCTAGTTTCAGTGACATGGTTGGTATTATGGTTTTATTGCTGCAATATAGCCCTTGTTGAGTGTCTGCATCTCAGTGTAAACAATGTCTGGCAGAGTAGGTATTCTTTCCCGTCAGAAGGTAAATAAGGAAAGAGTGCTGCAATAATAAACTATTTTAAAGTGATGGAAAATAACAACTGAGCTCAAAGAATGAAGGGAAACGTGACTTGAAGAGGTTAGTAGAGACTGAATTAAATGATTATCTGCATTTTTAAGCCCAATATAGGAAATAGATCATGTAAAATAGAATGTTTTAAGTATGACATAGTCTTTTAAACAAGTTATCTGCAACTACTTCCAGCCTAAGAAGTGTTGCAGATCCTAACAAGAAAACTGGCAGACTGACAGCATATACGAAAGCCTACAAACAAATGTGCTATTAGATCATTTTGTTTGCAAAACAGATGTTCTAATAAGATGTTTCTGCAAGGTTGATCACAGTTAGTTACACCATGACAACACTTCATCCAACGTGAAAACACCTGAAATCACTAGAACCTGTTTATACTGTTTCCTTTAAAGAAGTACAGTAATTTGCAAATGAAGTGTTAAAAAAGTGCTCCAAGAGAAGCTCCAGGTCCCTTTCAGTAACTATCAGATATTACCATGAAATGGATGACTTTGTGATATTTTTAATGAGTCAACCTTACATGTTTCAAGCTATTCCAATCCAAATTGTTTTTTAATGTCCAGACTTGAATGATGGGGAGAAATGAATTGAAAAACATCTGTACAACAGAGGAATTCATGTCCTGGTATGTATATTTTGGAGGGACATCTGGGTTAATGCATGGACTCCATAGCCTTGACCTCATCTGACTCACCTAATTCCTCTCCTTAATCCTTTTAAAACATGCCAGATTTTTTCAGCCTTCAGTCAGAGTACGGTTTGGTCCTTAATTAATGTGGGCTCACAAAATAACGGTCTAGTGAACCCACGGAAACCTAAGTATTTCACATTTCAGCATTCCTTCAGAGGTGATTAACAACAATTCAGTGGCGAGAAGTGACTGAAACTGTAGGAACAGGAGGGATTTGGAAAGGAACCAAAAGGTGGTTATAGTGGATGATGGGAAAAAAGGATTATAGAAAAGGCAGGATAAGAAATGTTGGTGCGGCTCACATTTAGCAGACTAATGACTGAAGGAGCAACAATACTCCTCCTACAAATGAAACAAGTGCTGACATATTTTGACATTTTTCATTTATTTACAAGGAGGGAACAAAGCCCAAAGAGCTTGTATAGAAGCTGTACCCCTTTCTATAAGCACAAACAATTTAGAAAAAGGGCTAACAAATAAACATGAATGATAACAAAAAATCATGAGAAAAAATGTACAATTAAACTTTGATTTATGAGGAAAAATTATATATAAACAAAGTAAACAAAAATCAATATCAAAAGACAAATGAAAATATTGAATATTGAAATCCAAAAAAGAAATACAAACTTAAAACATATGTACATATACACATACTGTACACATGCGAATACGGACATATTTCTAAAGGAATCATTGAACAGTCTCCTAATTTATTTGTATGTTTATTTCCTTTTAATGTTTTGAGTTTTTACTGTGTGAAGTTGTCTTTATCGTTTACTAGTTTAAAAGCCTCACGTGGACAGAAAAGTAGCGTTTTAAATAAATCACTTATTGCAGTGCATAAAGGATTAAATGTCACAGCACCAATGTCACCATGTTAAAAAGTTAAACAAATAAAAAATACAAAACCCAATCAAGCATTAAAAATCCAACCATTTCTTAAAGGTCCTACATCATGCTATATTAAGACCTTCCAAAATCAACTACAGCCACATATGGGTGATATTTTACATTTTGCTAAATACAATACTAATTTATTAAGAAATATGGCTTATTTTCTTTCAACCCAGATGTTGAGACACACGGTTTCTCAGAGCGCCGCCTTTTCTCGTGTGAGTGTCGCCCATTTCATGATGTAGCCCTAGAGCCCCGGCAGCATGGGCAACAGATACGCCCACCGAGGTTTATTTTACTCAAGGCTGTGGCCTCTCCATCAGTGTGTTTTATTGTGGGAATCGCTCTGGTTTGAAGACGTAAGTTACTGGACAGTCCACTTTGGACCTGGCCAAGGTTCACCAAGCAGTCTTCTGTAAAGTGACGGTCACAGACTAACGGATGCTGGATGAGTGTCGCGTGCTCCCGGAGATAAATTCCAACCACTTCTGGCAAGTAGACTCTTCTTTAGGAAGTTTGAACAAATTCCGAGGACTTTCGCAGTGGAACACGCATTTTCGGTTGCCAGACATTATCTTTTGGTACAAAAACAAAAACCGTTTCTTTTCCTTGTGCAGACTGGATAAGAAAGGACAATGACCATTCAAACAGATATTCTTTGGCCGCTGGTGTGCCTCTAGCACCAGAGAGAATGGGAGTGTATGTTCACTGTGGAGGGGCGGCACAAGCAGCAGGCACTACCGGGAGAATTCTCTTGACGTCACTAACATTTGATCCGCTGTTTTTTCCAGAAGAGGGCAGAGAAGCAGCCCAGAGAGCAGGATTATTGAGGATATCTTAGAGATGCAGGAAGGAATCCCAATAATACTTTGGGGGTGTTATTGATAAGGAATTAACATTGTAAAAAGGTTAAAACAAAAGCTCAAAAAAGGTGATTTGCATGATACAGGACCTTTAAAACAACCTCAATGTAGTCATCTGAAAATGTAATCCATGTTTGTTTTCAAGATGGGAGGTAATTTTTATCTTTTTTTTTTTCGTTTGTTAAATAATTTTCTTGAAAATCCGACCCTGAGAAAAGCAGCAAGTGGGTCAGAAAATGAATAGATAGATGGATTATTCTTGAAAATATTTCTCTTCATGACTTTAAATTTGAATTAGTGTGTAGGAACTATTTGCAAGATGGACCATACGTGCAAGGCTTCAGACGTAACATTTAAGCACACAGAAAAACCCTCCATCACGATACACCCATAGTTGAACACAACACCCAATAAATCACTATCCACTCTGGGTCATTAGATTAACCTAATGGTAGAAGAATGTAAGTGACCTGGATAGACATGGATGTTTTTCTTTTAATTTGCTAAAAAAATATGGATCCAGACACATTTAACTGACTGTAACCACCAACAGACAGAAAGCCCTCACATGTTAGTGTTGCAAGTAAATAGGAACTCTCTATGAAAACAAAATCGCTTCACACTTAAGTTTACAACTGCGATGAAGGATTTGTAGGGTGTACGATCTCATAAACGGTCTCCTTTCATGACTTTCGCTCAGCTTGTGTATATAACATTGATCCCGAGAAAGTGCCCACATCCCAAACAGCACATTTATGTCGCATAATTGCGTCCAATGGAAATCATTCCCAATGATTGCACCTCATCTAAAAACCCAGTGCCTCCCAACATGAGAAGTGTAGTTAAGGAGAAATGTGCCTTTACTTTGGAAATAAAGTGCAGTAAATTGAAAAAGCGTCGCCTGGATTAAACTGACTCACATGGAATCACATGTTTCTTTCCATATGGAATCCACCGCTCGACATTTACAAATAAAGCACATGGTAGTGCTGTGGAAATATGACTTAATAATTCATTTTAAAAGGTTGATAACTGTTAAAAAAAAAAAAAAAAAAATGGTTCAAGAAAAAAACAACCCATCAAATATTGAGAGAAATAATTTTTCATGTATTTACCTTTTTGAAAAATAAAAACAAACAAGAACAACACAGAATGCTTCCTCATGACAAAAGTAAACAAAAATATATATTTTTTTTGAATAAAAAATAAAATGCTCATGCCTCTAAAATTTGATTAAATCACAGTATTAATACTTCACAAACTGTATAACAAACATCAGTTTCTCTCTCATCCTGTAGAAAACTTAGTTAACTTGTTCATTACATTATCATTATTTTTTTTTTAAACTAAACAATACCGGTAACACTTTACTTGAAGTTTTATAAATAAGGCTGGCATTACACTGTCATTAGCATGAATAAGTTGTCATGAAAGCTGTCAAGAAGCCGTCATTTGAATGAAATTACATTGCATTAGCCACGACAAAAACAGTTGGATAAGCAGCGAGAATACAAGAGTAAAAAGAATATAAAGGAAAAAACCAGGTCAGGTCAGAGAGGGATGCAGTATAAATATATAAATAAATATAGTAATAATGACAGTGTAATGTCAGTCTTTATGTATAAAACTTCAAGTGAGGTGTTACCGCGATACCTTCTCAGGCAGATTTCTTAGTAGAATTATGATTGTTGCTTTCCTAAACGTGTATAAACTCTGAGTACAGTACACACACAGAACAGGACCTTTACCCTTGAACACGGCTGATAAATATATGTCATGGCATGTGGGGGGGGTGTGACTTGAAAAACAAACATCTTCATAGCCGCAGGGCATGTTAGTGGTTAGTGATCTGTGATCAATGTGACATCTGGTTGTTCCAATTATGTGTTATTTCACTCAGTTGAAAGCCTTGAAGTGGAAGTAAAATGTGTTGAGGCAGATGACATACGATGCCTCATGCTCTGAGTCAGAAACACGGCTTTGTGCAGTCGTTCCTGAGAGAAAATAACAACATTACTTACATACACAAAGTCTATTCTACATGATTTATTAACCTTTGTAAACCAGACAGTCAAATATAAATACTGGCATGAGTTTTGATATTATATTACATACAAAATTGTAACCATGACCATATGTTTAAAGCTAAACTATCAAATTATTATTTAAATGAAAATTCAATTCAATTTCAAGAAATGATCTTCAAATAAATAAGTTAGTAAGTTTAATGGGTAAAGCTGCTCAGGATGATATTTTTTAGCAGATAAAGACAGTGTGGCACTGGCCGCATATATTAATAAATCAAGGATATTTGCTAGTAAAAATATGTGAAAGGTTAAAATTGTTATTTGAAAAAATTGGGGTTGTACCAAAAAGAAACGGCAATTCTTTACTTGAAGTTTTATACAAAAGGCTGACACAGCACTGTCATTATCTGTATTTAGCATGAATAAGATGTCATGAAGGCTGTCATTAAGTGTCGCTTGCTAAATTATGATACCTTTCGCTAAATTGTGACACCTTTGGAGCTAAGTTGGCATTTTTTGAATTACTGTAGTTGGAGGGATCTAGCGGGGTTGGGTAGGGTTAGGTTTAGGAGAGTTAGGGGAAAGGTAGGGATAGGGTGATGGTTAGGGTTAGGGGTTAGGTAGGGATAGGGTGACGGTTAGGGTTAGGTAGGGATAGGGTGACGGTTAGGGTTAGGTAGGGATAGGGTGACGGTTAGGGTTAGGGGTTAGGTAGGGATAGGGTGACGGTTAGGGTTAGGGTGATGAACGAGACTTAATGACAGCCTTCATGACACCTTATCCATAATAATGACACGGTGTCATGTCAGCTTTATGCATAAAATACTTTCAAGTAAAGTGTTACCAAAAAAAACTTACCATACTTTTTTTTGTATGTCTTTTTTTCCTTCCATTATGAGAAAGTGACATTACATTCCAATACCCGCCCCCTACAGTCTCAGTTACTGTTTGTGTTTCAATCTTAGCATTAAAAGAATTTGAAGGCATTTTTCTCATAAAAAACTGATATTTTAAGCATTAAATAAATTCAATTCAATTTAGTCTTCAGAGGGGACAAGTGGGTGTTTTCCATTTCATGCAGGACTCCTGTTGTTGACATTGGAACCAGATTTTTGGCACATTGAGATTTTTGCCTAAGGTCTCGAACTGAAGTAGTTTTTTCTTGATATATCATTTCGATTTTTGTTAACAACTGATGCCAGAGCCTATTTTTGAGTATGTGAACATAGTCTACACATTTATAACTCAACCCTTATGTCTCTGGATTTACAACAATGTTCCCTTGTATTTTCATCCCAAGTACGGTGAGATTTTCTTTTCATTTCTTATTAAATCCAATCCAGGATTGCTGTTTACTTTGTAGACACATTATCCTTCTTTTTAGTGGCGCACAGAGGGTAAAGACCTCTCAGTTAGGGCAAATGTACATGGAACAAATTGCGACATGAGGTGCTCCCTCTGCATTTTCCATGGTGCTGTCAACTGTATTTGGGTTTCATGTAACACTGCAGTAAAGTAATATGGAGTGTTAGAATCCTTAAATGTTAAAAATGCATCATTCAACATCAGAAATCCACAAAGTGGCTAGTTAATTTTCTGTCAATGTTATGTGAAACTTCTAAGAACGAATGCAGGGTTTAGAAAGTCGTTTCAACCGCAGAGTGAGAGATGATTTCTTCTACGTAAACAAGTCTCCATCTTCTTCAGGGCATCTACACAAGGAGTTTATTGAGCTGATGTTAGCTTGGCAAAGGATGATTTACACTCATGGAGGAACTAGTCCAAGTGACCTGAATGTGAACTCCCCACAGAGAAAGCAGGTATTCATCCTCCGCAGAATTACTGAGTCCACACTGTTTTTTTGTCATCATGTCAAAGTTTTGATTTTTCTAAGTAAAAGAGAAGTAAAAAATGTCGGGATGGCAACAATTATAGATGTTTTTTTTTTTTTTTTTTTTTTTAACATCTCAGCTGAAGTTAAACTTAAATAAATGCTTATATGACGATAATTGAGGAAGTATCAGTGTTTCAGCAGCAGATAAAAACAGATACATAAACAGCGTAATAAAAAATGTACAGTAACTGTGATTTAACTTCTTATTTCATGCTTATTTCTGCCAATTTAACCCCATTCAGATTTCATCATGCCCATTATTTGTCCTAAATACCATAAATCAGAGGTAAAGAGTTCTAATTCATCAATTACAAGTAAGTCATACATAAAATACCCAAGTACAAGTGAAAAGTAGTTCAATTACAGAGTACATGCTATTTAATTCAATTTAATTTAAATGTTCTCCTGCACTACTCATCAATGCACTACTTCACTATTATCTTATTATTATTATTATATTTTATTATTATCTTATTATTATTATTATATTTTATTATTTTTTTTATTTTTATACTATTATTATTATTATTATTATTATTATTATATTTAGTTTTGCACATTCTAGTCTAACTACTGTTTATATTTATGTTTATATTTATTATTATTTTTTCTCGTTGATTGTTATTATTTAATGTTTACACTATTAGAGAGAGCACAGTTCACCAAGTCAAATTCCTCGTGTGTATAACATACATTCTTGGTCAATAAAGTTGATTCTGATTCTGATTCTGATTCTGAGTAAAAGTGACTTACTTTCACCCCCCATGTTTATTTTTGGTAATGCATTTTGCCACTACTTGTATACAGTAAACATCTCATGTATAAACTTAAAAAAGGAGAGATTAAATCTTAAAAGGTTTGTCAAAACGTTAAATTATTTAAAAAAAAAAAAAATAACGGGAATGAATTCAATTCAAAATTTAAAAAACAAAACAATTCTCAGACAGACTCTAAGTATAGCTATGAACACTAAAACAGTGTCCTGCCACATGTGCCATGTGGGTAACAACACAAGTAGAAACCCCAACCTGAACCTGAGAAAGTGGCTGGATGTTGATCAGAAATGCCACAAATAAGAACATATGGATTATATTCCATGAAACACAAAATTAATCCCAAAAACGGAAAAAATAATCACAAAAAAACAATAATTTAACCAGTAACAATTGGGTGTAGAGATGTGACGAATTACTTTACTTCTTCTAAAATGTACTAAAGTACATGTAAAACTACTGATTTAGAAATATACTCAAAAGAAGTACAAATACCTATAAAAGTAACTCAATTACAGTAACACGAATAGTGTTACCTATGGGTATATTGGAGGAGGATGATGATCTGCAACAACTAAAGGGAAAATGAAGGATAAAAAGAGGAAGCTTGTATAACAAAAAGAAAGAAAAAACCCTGCATTAATACATGATAAAAACTAAGTTTATCTTTAGGACACTCCTTTAAGCTGTCATGCTTGCATTAGAAACAGTTTTTGGACTCAACTGTCAAGGAAGACATGGTCATTGTCAGGAGATAAGAAAACAAGTTGTTAGCTTCTATAATTGGTAGGAGTGAGATTTTACTATAGGACTTCATTTTTGGTGACAAGGTCGTGAGTTTCCCTTTATAAATATTTCAGACTGTTTATCAATGTATACTAAGTTTGTTTAATTAAGATGATAATAAACTTGAACCTGAACCATAACCATCAAAGCAAGAAGAACTTTCTGATTTTGGGGTAGGAATGCTTTTATTTTTATTTTATTTTCTATTTGTAACTAGTTTAATGTTTATTGGGGAATTTATGCAATAATCCACACTAGCAATGAGGTGAACAAATGTTGACTATGTCAGAGGTATACTGTAGCTCCATATGATGTTTTTTTAAACTACTTTTAGAACACTAGAAAATGTATCAGTCTATTACAAAGCCACTACATATAGACAAAGATACACGATCAGTACTACTTTGGAATCAAGAAAGTCATTGTATTCTATTATACATGATTTAGGACTTTGATGACAAAACGTGAAACATGAAGGAAACATGAAAAATTACAAAAAGTCCTTGGACCAGACTTACTTCGTACAACTAGTTTACCATACTTTTTTAGGAGTTTAAAAAAAAAAGTCATACCAAAAGTAAATATGAATGTCCAGAGTCAAAATCAAATAAAAGCATGTTTCTTTTCCAATTGCAATTATTTTTGTTTTATTTATTTTCATTATTTTCATTTTTTTCCCCTTTCAAATAACTATTGCATTGTCTCGTTAGCGCAAGCTCAGTATTGTTTAGCGTCTTGAATCGTGAACTCGGTGTATTGTCCCACCCCGACTGCTCAACCTTGAACTACATTTTTAATTTTTTGGGTTATATACAGTATGATGCGTGTACAATACAAAGCAAAGCCAAAATAGGCAGAAAATGCAGCAAACATGAATATGAACAAAAGGCTTAAAAAGCAACGTAGTGAGTGATTATGGTTCAACAACCACTGGCCGGTTTCTACCACTTGAATTATTGGCATGCATTTTGCAGCCTGTTGATTAAACACAAGTTTAAACCTATTTTAATGCTCATGCACATTTAAATGAACTAATGTAAATAAGATGAACACCTCTGTTAAGTCCAGACAGCTGTTGTTTATGTTTTTTTTATCATTTTCAGCCAAGAATTTAAAAAGAGATTGTCACATCCTCCCATTAATTAATGGTCCCTGTTATCAGTTGATAAAGTGCAGCTATCAATTCCTCTGTGTTGCATAAGAAAAACAGAGCTCATTATTTTCTAGATTTTTAGTATTTATAGTCATGATACTAGGGATGACAAATTGTATAAGCAGTCTGAAATGTATGCATCCATGTCTGTTTGTTGTTATGAATATGAAAAAATTAAACAAAGCAGGATATGTTGAAAATAACTGCTTGTTATAGAGTTCACCCATCAAATTGCCATTCATTCTAAATTTGACCATTTATTTTTTATCCACCAGAGAAAAACACAATGAACAATAGTATTTGGTTTATTTTTTTTTCTACTAACCCCCATTGTATACACTTAATCTGGCATTGACTGCAAACTCAGAAAGTGTTGACAACTCTGGGTCTTTGATTCAAAGGAAGTGTATTAAAGAAGTCACATGGTTAATGTCTAAATCAGGGTTACCTCAAGGGCCAAAAAACATTTTGCAACAGACTTTTTCGGATCAGCAATAAATTAGGTAAATCCCACTGCACAGCGCAAACAGTGCCACAAATGCTTAAATCAATCTCATGAACAAGCTAATCTTTTTGGCTACATTCAACCTGGTCATAAACTGTATCATTAAATACGTCAATAAAATGTCAAATCCTGTCAAATCAGTGTGACTTTGAAAACAGTACTTGCTTGTTTGCTTTGGAATTGGATGCATTCATTTAATATGTAATACTAAAAGAACAGTTTATTAAAGCAGCATAATTAGAAGTTTTAGGAGCTTTAGTATTTGCAATTGCAAATTAGACTTCAGTTCATTAATCACAAAGCCATGTAAGTTTGGTGAAAGTACCTTTTGTTGAAACATTGGCCCTGCTCCTTAAAGAAAATCCTTTCTTTCTCCACGGGGACTGCTGTGCACCCATGCCCATTCACACCTTTGCATAAAACACATTCCCAAGGGAAATGTCTTAAATTCCAGCTTGCATGTATCTAGTATGTGTGTTCGAGGAGCGATTACTGCATAATAACTGACATAAACCGACATAATGACCCCTGTGTACCTTTCCAGAAAAGAACACAAACCCTCTGTTCCTTCTCGTCCAACAAACTAAAAACAAGGGATATGGTGTAAGTGCCCTCAGTCTTTCTAAAGTGTTTGGCAGTAAACAGTTCCATTTAGGAGGCAGAAGAGCGTTGGCCCTAATATGGAGCTGTTTCACTCAGCGTTGTTCCAGTGAAAAAACGCCGACAAGAAGAGAAAAAGACTATGTTGATAGCGTTGGTACCTTCCTCAGATCAGAAATTAAAGTTTCAAAACTACTTGCTAGTTTTGAAAAGTCTTTTGACAACATTTTCATGTAAAGACTTTTGCAATGAACCAATGCCTAAATATTGTGGGAGGTGAGACTAATCAACAGAGACCCACATAATACATTTTGACCAACATGACATAAGCATTTGATAATGTACGGAAAAGCAGAGAATTGTACATATACAGGAAATATACAAGAAAACATACAGTGAAAAATGTAGCTACATAATAACATATCACACTTCCATATTACAAATTATTAAAACAAAACAAAAAAACTTTATTTTTTAAGAGAAGATCATCAGATATTAAAAGACAAGTTCATAAAATAAAACATTAAAAAGTCACGAAGAGTTTCTGATGATTATGAACTGATTGAGGGGAGGAGAGGACTCACCTTAATTATTTTGTAAATTAAACAGACGTTTGAATATTTGATGTCATTTTCCCAGTTTAACAGACTGTGCTTTTCTAAGATTAATTTTCTTAATTTAGTCATCAATACTTGATGATTTACTGTATCAAAAGCTTTCTTCAAGTCAAGAAACACAGCACCAACCACACCTTCTTTACCCAAAATCTTTCTGATGTTTTTAGTAAAGAAACAGTTAGCAGTTGCTGTGGAATGATTGGTTCTGAAGCCAAATTGCATATGGAGTGAAGAAAATGGAGTATTGTCTAGATGGGAGATTATTTGCTGCGCAATGAGTTTCTCTGTGACTTTGGACACTGTGGGTATAATACTGATAGGCCGATAATTACTAACTGTGTTGAAATCACCATTTTTTTAAACTGGAATGACAACTGCTGACTTCCAAAGATTTGGGTATGCTCCCCGGGAAATGGAAAGATTGATTATTTTTGTTATTGGACTAGTGTGGGACTGAGCTCCTTTAACAGAAAAGATCAGAGAAATGTACCTATCTGGTTGAGGGAAACTGTAGACTCCGGAACTGTCCACCTTCTGTTGTCATCAATACACAACATACGGTGGTGATCTGCCATCATGGAGCAAAAGCAAATGGCGTTCAAAGGATTGACCGATTGTATACTCTCTGCGCAAGTCTAGCAAGACGCCCTCCAAGCTCGTGTTTATTACTCTGTGACCCCTAATGCTATGTGTGTTATGGAGAAAAGCTCTAGTACCTAAGATAGATAGATAGATAGATAGATAGATAGATAGATAGATAGATAGATAGATAGATAGATAGATAGATAGATAGATAGATAGATAGATAGATAGATAGATAGATAGATAGATAGATAGATAGATAGATAGATAGATAGATAGATTGATAGATAGATAGATAGATAGATAGATAGATAGATAGATATCCAAGCCATTTCTGTTTGCAAAATGGCAGGAATACAGACACGTATGTGGGCATGACAGAGTTGGTGAGTGTTTTGCCTTTCATACCACACAGATGCTTCATCTCTGTCAAGCCGTTTAGCAACTGCACGACCAGGAGAAAATCCATTGGTTCCCAAGAGATCAGTCTGGGGGTGCAAGTACCCTCCCACATATGAGTGTAGGAATCTGTTCAAGCATGTGAGGGTCGGTTTAACTCCTCTTTTAGTCTCTTTGTTTCACAACACACTCATAGTGTTATCCCGATAAGAGTGTGTAAAACTGAAAAAGTAAGTAATAGGAGGTACAGGGCCAAAGTCACTCATTCAGCACAGACGGCAGAGGAATACAGACAGAGGGAGGAGGGAGAGCAAAGGAGAAAGAGAGAGAGGGAGGAAGCAGCCATTCGCTCGTCCCTCACTCCAGGCTCTAAGTTTACAGGCAGTCAGACAGATTTTCTTGGCTTGGATGCAGTGCTCATGACAGGATTAGGAGCCCGGGACACGGGACCCACCGGAGATCTGCAGGTCCTTGTAGACGACCCAGTGACAGATTCCCCCACTGCAAAGGTAGGACATGAAACCTTATGTTGGATCAAGATACATCAGACCTATGGGTCTTCTAGAAAGCATTGAAACAATAGAACAGCAGGAGAATACATTCTTCCACAGCTGCTTATCCTTTGTGCAAGGAAAATGACAAACTATGGTGTTTTTGGCACCATCCACAGTCACAGTCTAGT
Source organism: Gouania willdenowi (assembly GCF_900634775.1). Classification (NCBI taxonomy): domain Eukaryota; kingdom Metazoa; phylum Chordata; class Actinopteri; order Blenniiformes; family Gobiesocidae; genus Gouania; species Gouania willdenowi. Next base: position 14,302,699 of record NC_041049.1, read on the forward strand.
TTATTTGTTCTAAAGGGGTGAGATAAAACAAGACACTTCAATCTTCTCCTTTTTGTAGTGCTTTGTTCTTTGTGTTGTCATAAACAGCAAGGCAATATGTGCCAATGAATTGTCAAAGAACAGATTCTATTAAGTGTTTTTGACCACACAGCTCGTTTTCTGATAAGTTTGGGGATAAACTGCTGTCAAGACGTTAAACTACCATCACAACTTCAGGGTTCAATATGAATCATTCATTCTAGTTGCGAAAAGAGGAAAGTTACATGAAGGGTTGTGGGTCTAAAGGTTGCCTATACCCTTTTAAAGAAGGCTTGCAAAAGACCAATAATAATATAGATTAGTGAATATGATACAGAGTGGCTTTGCAGAATAATTTGTCTTGATTTAATTTCAAAAGGCAGATTCATTCCAGAGCAAGGAAACAATCAGTGGATGTCTTTTGATGCAACTTTCTTGTATTCATGACAAATACACCCAAGCAAGAGATCTGATGAGTTAGCAAGTTCTTTTATCCACTTGGACTGGTTATTGGAGAATTAGGAAGAGAATCCTGTGTGGACACTGCTCAAGATGTGACTCACACTAAATGCAAAACACAGTTATCTTATTATCACAAGTGAGAAAACATGTCATGATCAATCTCCTGTGAGGTTCATGAAGGAATGGTTGTGTAGGATGTTAGGATGTTGTCATGATGTGTGTGTGTGTGTGTGTGTGTGTGTGTGTGTGTGTGTGTGTGTGTGTGTGTGTGTGTGTGTGTGTGTGTGTGTGTGTGTGTGTGTGTGTGTGTGTGTGTGTGTGTGTGTGTGTGTGTTCAGCTGCACGGTGTAACCTGGCCCTGTGTGAATCATGGTAAAATTCCAAACTTGGAGAAGCAGAGTGCCAATTGAACTCTGGAATCCTGCTCCAAAAAAAGGAGGGCTGCATTGGGCATTTAGTGCTTGACTTGCACATTTCCTCTGATTGTAAAGTTTGAGTCCCTTTTATTCTGGGTTTTGCTGTTTCAGTTTACCACTGTTAAATGTAAGCAGTTGCTTGGAGGCGGGAGAGAAAAAAGTGTGTATTTGTGTGTGTGTCTGCTTTACACACCAACAGCAGATGGAAAGGCACGTAACATCATACCATGCTTGCCTGTTGCTCTGTGTGTGAGTCCCTGCACTAAATGCATTGACGTGAATCCTGTTGCACAAATGATGGCATGTATCACTCTTAATCGTTGTATTACTCCGTTAAAGATGTAATACTGTGTTTTCACTGGCGTTTGTGTATTTTGTTTGTCTGATAGCAGGATTTCGTCAAAAGTACTGAACGGTATTCTAACCAAAGATAGAACTTACATCATGGAAGATTCAATTACATTTTGGAGGAGTTCTGGATCAGATTTTGGATCAGTTTAAATTATCTAAAAATCCCTATCTCTCATCATTGACAACATTTCAAAACTTCGTATCTCGGTTTCTTCATTGACTGTTCTTTATGACATTTGACTCAGTTATGTCGGGTTGGTTTCTTAAATACCGTTTTATTCGGATGGACATGAATGACCATGGTACCATGATCAGCGTCATTGTCAATGGACTTAAGGTGGAAGAATTGACCTACGAGAGGAACATGGATTAATAAAGCACAGAAAAATGTTCCAATATTACTCAAAGGTTCAAGAGTAAGTCTTGAGAGTGATTCTATCACAATGGAATTACATTTACCATCCATTCCCCTGTGTGAAACAAAAAACACTTTAACTTAGTTGGGGAGAGGAAACATAGGAACTAAAAAGCAGAATGAAAAAAATTACTCTAAGCTCCAATATGGTTTTAATAAGCTATGGGTTCAAAGATACAGTACATTGGTTTGGGAGCCCTGGATGAACACTGAGGTCATCTTCCAATAGGACAAGCACAGTTGAATGTCTAGCACTTTTCTACTTACCCTTATGCTCGGTTTCTCTTTGGTTATATGACGACTCTATAATGGAAGATGCAGAGAAAGGTTCGACTTTTGCTCACAGAGATAGGCAAGTTAAAGAAAGCATCAGACATCAGTTTCCTCCTCTGCTTCCTCAGTAGAACCCAAGCATCCTTGCTTTCATGGCAAAGTACAGTTCTTTGAAAAAAAAAAAAAACTTAAAAAATTCCCATTTTTTTTATTAATCTGGGGCCTTCAATAGCCAGCAGGTTCTAAACAACTGGGCAGGTTAGCCGATCAGCCCAGACCTTCTCTCCAGAAGGACTAACACCATTGATAGGAATAGCTGGAAACATATTTCTGGCTCATGATTCGATTTTTAGATATTGAGTATCAGCCAATCCTGTTTTTCCCTTCTTGTGTGTAGATATGCAAACTTGTTTTTTTTTTTTTATCTTTCTTTTCTTTATTGCAACTCTATGATTTCAAAAGCTGAAAGATGAATTTACAGAAGCTTTGGAAGCATTAACTAACATGGTTTTGCTGTTAAAATAGAACCAATAATTGATTGCAGAAGAACCAGCAGACCAGACATGACCTTTGATCAGTGCTATAGACTCACATTTGTCTGACAATATGTGTGTCAGTTACTATTAGGGTGATCTATCTAATGTTACAGGTCTATCTCTCTTTATCCCTTCATTCTATTTCTCTCTTGCTCTCTCTTCCTCTTTTTCTTACTCTTGTGTCTAAATTAGACGATTGTGCTCTTTGTGAGCCAGCGGTGTGAGGTGTGTGTGTATTTCTGTGTGTCTCTATGTTTGCCTCGGAGCTGTGTCTGGCATCAATCCACACCAGCCTACAAAGCTGGACAGCGGTGGAACACAGTGAGTGTGTATATTTGTAAGCTTTTGTTAAACATCGTGTGACAGCTTTTAAACTCCCTTATTCTAATGAAATGTTTTGTAGACACAAGGGAGGTTAAAAATAAAACGCGAGCTGGAGGCCATTTCTTTCAAACCTCACTTGGTTTATTTACATTCTTAACTTCGGTTTCTGCTTGCTAATCGGTCACCTGATCAAGTTGAACTTTAATCCATGACTAGTGTGTTTCTTTTCACTTAATTTTAATCACATTCTGTATTTTATTCATGTCTGAGCTACATTTTCAACATTTTGCTGAGGAAAGTCTATCAAGGATTTTCAAACTAGTAAATTAATTATAAATCAATGATTCGTAGACACTTTTTCTGTTTATTAAACTGAAGACAACATAAATTAGTTTTTTGGGGCTACTTCCCGAATGTGGGCGCAACTTCCTGTGAGATCAATAGATAACATTCATTCATTCATTCATTCATTCATTCATTCATTCACTCCTAGCCATTTACAACAAAGTATAGGAAATGAACTTTTAAACATAAGTAGCTTCCGTAAACTCTTACTCTCACAACATTATAAAATAGCTAAAAAATGTGTTTCTTCTTTGAAAGCTAAAATAGCCACATACAAATGCATTCTTATTGCCTAGCTACTTGCTAACTGCTGATTTATCAATCACACATAACGTTACACCCATTATTCTTTCTCTGGCAGGGAATTCATGAATGTGTAAATGTGCAGTGACAATGTTGTTAGTATATTCTCAGGTATTTTTGTGTGAAAAAAGTTTGCATTTATTGTCCTTCTTGGACTATAATCGATCTTCTCTGCAAAGACTAAAAATAGACAATAAAGGATTCACAAGAGCAAAATAGAGAGGCCGAGGTCAGTGGGTGTGGTTTGGGTTTGATTGTAATGTTAAAATTGAAGTGATTCCGTTGAATATTTGGTGTTGGTTTCTGTCTGCTGGGTTGAAGCCAGGTTATAAGTTTATTCTCTCCCTCTGTGTCTGTGTGGGTCATTGTTCTTTCTTGTTTACAACTCCAGCTGTTATGTCAGTGCAGTCTGCAGAGAGATAGTCAACAGTCCTTCTGATTCCACTCGGGTGTGCCTCGTCTTCTAATTGCCTTCTCTCACTACTTAAAGGGCCCATGTTAAGCTAAACCGACTTTTCTATGCTTTAAACATAATAAAAGTCCTATTTGATTTGCTCCTTTCTTACTGCAGGGTGAGCCCAAACACCTCGCTCCAATTTGATGATGCGTTCCCACTTTGATGACAAATTTGCACTCAGCTGGGGAAGCTCTCTGCCGTGATTGACATGTAAACAGACACGCCCACAAAGGTGAGCATTTCAGCGTCCTTCGCGCAGTGCCATGTATGTATTTTCTACAGTCTATGTATGTACCAGTGAACGCCCCGCCTCCACGCTCTGTCTCGTGTTTATAAAGCAGCATGAGCTCAGCTACGGAATGGGTGGGAGGAGGGCGGGCCGTCCTCTGGCCCTACATCACCGTGCGGGGAGGAGGAAGTCAGTGTTCCGTTTATAGACACGCCCACTCATGAATATGCATAAGTAGGCTGCAAATAAGCCTGTTTGTGTAGAGTTGCTCGGAAAGTGACTTTTCAGAGCCAAAAACTCTGGAAAACAGGCGCGTTTGGGGAAATAAACCTCAAATACTATGTTTTTGGGTGAAAAATAGCATGATTTAAGACCTTTAAGGTGTGCTTGAACACTGATTGTTTGCTGGCTCATTGGATTATCTACCCACCTGTTCCTGTCAAATTTGTACTCATTTTTGTGTCCTATTTTTGGTTGGTTTTTGAGTTTCTTTGAGTACTTCAGTGTATTTGTTGCCTTTTTTGTACTTTTTTGGTTTAGGGTTTGCGTTAAATGGATTTTGCTTTGACAACGTTCCCCTGGCCTCCTTCTTGTTTTTTGCTCTTAGTTTCAATCCTTCATATCACCCCTCTCCTTACATTTCAGTGCATTTGTAAGAATATTATTAATACATCCAGGGTAATGGAGCTTAAAAAGTTTGAAAGCTAAACTAAAAAACATTTAATGTGATTTTTCAGTGTTTATCAAAACACCATCATCAGTTTTAATGTTAAAGAAAGGGAAAATAATTGGTCAATAAATACCCACCAGGATGTTATAAGTGACTTTTTCCCATCCATGCATGTGAACCCATGTAGATAAATCTTTTAAAACACAATATAGAGCTGTCATTATAAATTTCACCTTCGTCAGAGTTGTGACACGTGGACAGACGTTTTTACTCCCATCTCACTAAAAATGTCCCCTAAAAGCTGTTTGTTGCAGTTCACAGTCGTTGAAAAACCACACTGTGGGTTTTTGTCTGTAAACTTTGTTCCTATGGCTTTGCCTCTGCAGCAGAATGCACTGTGTCTGTTTTCAATTAGCCTTGCAGGGATGTGTGAGGCTTCTCTCCTGCATACTTATTCAGACACATGTCTGTCTACCACTGATTCATTCTCTGCTTTAAGTTTAACATTTTTTTTTTTTTAAATTTGGACTTTTACCCCCATCCCCCGCGTTGTATTCTTCAAGTTTCGGCTGTTTATTCTTACCCTGATCTCCTCACCGTCTCTTTGTTATAGCCTTAATGGTGTCTGCGTTAAACTGTAACCAGCCACAGACCTCCTGGCACAGAGAGGAAATTTAGCCGAAGTAAAACAAAGTAGGGTCAGCTCTGTGGGAGGTGTAGTGGCGTTTGAAATTAAAAAAAAGAAAAAATACCCACATGTGCTGTGTTCTTCCAAGAATGACCTGCTGGACTGACTGATTTTCTGCTTTTGCGCCCATTCAACATACTTACAACTTACTAAATTTTTCTTTTTCATTTTACATTAGGAGCCAAAAGCAAAACCCGCTGTTGTTTTTAAAAGCCTTTTCCTTCTAGTTCTCACTTCCACACAGCAACAGTGACCCTTGTGTTTCTGAACTACTTCCCTTGGACGTCTGAACTCTTTCCATTCCCAGAGGCCTACCCACTGTAACTAAAGAATGGGGGCTTCTCAGGGGCCAGCTGGTACCACAGATTGTGGAGTCTCAAGGCCATGCTGGTGAGCAACTATAAAAGGGATCAACTCAGAAAACTTTCACATAGCAAACTCAGGCAACTCATCAGACTCCAAGCTGTTTTGACATCCGCTTTCTCCATCTTTGCCTATAGGATTTGCACACATATGTTAGAGTTTGATTACGTAACGTCCCATCTGCGGTGCAGAAATAAACGGAAGGGGTGAACATTTGTGAATGACTTGCATCTCGCCCCTATAATCCTTTTGTCAGACACATTTTGAAGTCTTAGAACTGTAAGAAATGGAAATTAGTGCCAGGTTTTGGATTGTAAAAGTAGTCTGACATTGGCCTGTGGTGCTGATGTCTGTTTCTGCTGCCTGAGAAGTCAGATGTCCTCCTGGATTAAAGGAAGCAAAGCAATATCACATAAAACTTAACACATTTCCCCCTTGCCCTGTATAGCTGACATAATAATCTTCTCAGATGTATGAGGGGACGTCTGCTGTTTCATCATTCAGCCCAGGATATCATTTTAATTATATGTAAGCTATCAGCATCTGTGTTTCTCCAGTTCATAGTCCACGTGTCTCCCCTCCTCTTCCTGATGTATCTGGGAAGCAGTCGTGCTGGATGCCAGCGCCTCTGGCATTCTTTTGGACTGGTGAAGCCAGCTGAGTCTTTGAATCCTCATAGAACGTTGAGAAACCACAGACACAGAGACAATGAAGAAATAGGACCCTGTTTGTTTTGAGTACATGTAAGAAGTCGTATCATTTTGCTATCAAGAAAAAGGAACGGATTCAAACAGAAGACAAAGCACCAACAATCAGTCATCAAGCATGTTTTAAGTGTAGGCATGAAAGGGCCATATAAATCGAGTCCATTTTACCATTTAAGTAGTACAGAAAGACAATCAAGTGATAAGTAACTCCTGAGTGGAGACAAAAGGGAGGAGGACCTAAACCAGACATGGGAAATATCTACAAAACAAGACTGACTGATGACAAGTAAAGCTTCAATTTACAAGAATAAAACTGATTAAAACCACAAGATTAAAGCCACATTGGTATCTTCAGTCCATGTTTAAGTTGTAGTTTATTTCTTCCACTATTTAGTTAGAAATATTCTCACCTATCTCTAGCTACATGCAACATGTAGTTATTGTGTAGTTCACTAGCACTGTTACAGTGACACACACACAGGTCTGGTGTATTACCTGCATTGTTTTGTGGTTTATGTCTCCTTGTACATACAGGATTTTTCAGGTCTATGGGACTGTTCGCTGTTGATATCTATAAAAGAAAACCCAAACACTTCCTAAATCAAATAGGTGATAGTGGAAGCATGATTATACATGATTAGAAATCATATTCAACAAGTAGTGTTTAAAACCCAGAGACTATTAATGACATTTTAATGCCATTTAGATCAAATGTACTCATTTTAATAATTAAAAGTGGACCGTTTGGTGATATTATTGAGATTGTCTTTCAATCAAACTAACAAACTGCATTTCCCAAAGAAAATACATGCATATGCATGAGGATCTCAGGGTCAGTATAACCCCTGATGTTATACATTCTCGCTATTTGACGTATAAATGGGGATTTAGAAAAAAAAATGATTTTGATAAATGCTAAGCTAAAGTGAAGCATGTATTCAAAATCATGCCTAATATCATACCAATATCTAATTTAGAACCACATAGACCTATACTGTTACTAAAATCTCCTTAAGTCTGCATGGTTTTGAAGACCTCCCATTTCCCAGCAACACCTAGAAACTTAACTTCCTTGACTCTTTTTATAATAACTTTATCAACTGTGATTTTCACATTATCAATTTTGCTATGATCACTGAAAATCATGTAGTTTGTTTTATCCCAATTTTAAGATAACTTATTTTTGTTCAACCAATTGCTCACTTTTCACATTTCTTCTTCAATTCTTTCCTGTAGCTCTAACAAATTACTTCCTGATTGAGACACAAATATCATTAGTAAACAAAATAAGAAGCAATGGCCACAACACTGACCCTTGCGGAACTCCACATATGACCTCTCCACATTCAGAATTCAGGTCATTGATATGTTCATACTGCTTACGGTTTATAATATAACTTTGAAGACACTGATGTGTCATACCCCTAATCTCATAATTGAATAATTTTGACAGTAAAAACTCATAATTTGTGGTGTGTAGGTCAATAAACAACTGTGTCCTCTTTTGGTTCATTTTATAAACTGCTTGAGAATAGATTCCCTTTGGGAATATCTAACTTGAACTCTTAAAGCATGTGTTTACAGATGGACCTTTTTAGAAGGCTTTGGATTGGTATCGACGGGCCAATGGGAGCTCGGATGGGAAATGATAAATGACTGAAGAACTATTTTGGGCTGGTATGGGGTGAACCAAAGGAACAGTTTTAGCCTTAGTGTGTCTGCTGTGGTCCCAGTTAAACTTTGTTTTGGATACTGACGGCTGCCATTACTTAGAGGTTTCCAAGAAGGAACAGACTTTTTCAATATATAAAATCTGAGCTGGAACCACAGGAAGTTCAAGTGGGGATGGATTATTTATGAACGTCTACTAATCTAAGTTTAAGATTATTATAATTATTATTAAATTTGACTCATACTAAATTCAAACACGGCTCATTTAAGAATCTACCCAAACAACATTAGAGCAATAGCATAAATACATAGATAAAATACATTGACACGGTCACATCAACAGGAACTATTCATATAGTTATTCATTATAAAAAGCTGAGCAAGAAGGAAAGGGATGTGTTGTCCTCTAGAAGTGAAGAAGAAATCAGGCAGAGAGTTTGGGCAAAGATCACTTTCAGCTATAAATATGAAGTTTTAAATCCTTGATGCCAAAACAATCTTAAATTTTTAACTTCAGAACTAAAAGCTTTTGCACAACATGGAAGAGTTTCAGTCATTTTGTATGTGGGGTGATGCTGTTATTATTATTATTTTTATTATTGCATTTTATTATTCCTCATTTTGCTGCAAATGATAGTAAAATTGATTAAACACCATTTTCCATCTGTAATGATGCAAATCTTGTCATTTATTCTTGTAATTTTGCATTGAATATTCAAAATTACTCTGACAATACTCAAAAATGATTAAAATGTGGCTACTCCATTAACTAATGGTGAGGGCTTCTGCTATCTACGTGGAGCTCAAAGTAGATCGGCTGCTCCTCTACATAGAAGGGAGGAAGTGGAGATGGTATGGTATCATCCATCTATCCATCATACTTGATTCCTCATCTTCCTCTATCTTCCAACAGTCTTTTCAACTTGAAGTACTTCCATCAAAACAGCAACACATGCATCTGTATCAGGGCTCTGTTTTTCTCTGGTTGGCTGATTGGATTTACTAAACCTAAAATGGGATTCCAGGACACTGGAACGGGAATGGGACCTTTTCCAGTAGCTCAACATGGTATTTGTTCTTGCTCTGGTTTTGCTGTATGTTGAAACATGTCTGTTGTTAAACCTCAAAATCAGCAAACACACACGACTAGAGCATGTGTGGTGCAGTTGTTTCCCTCAGAACCCACATACATGCCAAAACACAGCAGTATAAGAGCAGACTTCTGTACAAATAAAGAGAAGACAGAAAGAAAAACTTCTATAAAAGTGAGAAACACCTTACTTGATAAATATAATTGTCTGCGAGGCATCCTGTGACGAAAAGTCCTTTTGTTTTTATGTGATTTATGGTCGGCCAGTTGTAAAACTCTTACTAAACTATAAAATGCATCCCTAGATACATTCACAGCTGTTTCTGTCTGTAGTGAGCTAACATGCCCAGTGTGTTACTCACAATGGAAAGGCACCATCTGCATTGACGGACTTGTTCCACTGTCTGAAAAAAAGGATGGTTTTAAGATCTGTGGTTGGTTGGGTATCGTTGGGCTGAGTCAGCCTAGACATAAAGAACATGTGTGTCGGATCTTAAAGTTTTAACCGTTTTATTTGTCCTTTACAATGCTTATCCTTTGATATGGATGTTAAAAACCATGCAGGAAGCAAAGACTAAAATTCTGAGACCATATTAAACATGAACATATGTCCAATGTGGATAACATTGATAATAATAAACTAAGATAGAACTACAAATTGCTTTAACAGACTAATTATGGGTGAAGTGATGTCACTTTGCTGTTGCTGACAGTTGGGCAGTAGGTCATAAGAAAAGGGATACAAGAAGATAACATTAAGCGAACGCCAGAAAGTATGTAAGATTTTTCATTATTTCTATTTGTTTACACAAAATCAAATTACATTGTGTGACACTATTTAGATGTATCAAAGACGTAGTAGACTCCCGTCTAATTTGTGCAAGATTTATAAGATTAATTAGGGCAGTCTGATTCTTATCAGTTTTAATTACTGAATAGGAAATATTTTATTACTTTTTACAGATTCTCAGGAAAAAAAATCCAGCATCTGAAGTTTTGTTTTCTAATTAATGGCAACAGATACCCCAACTCTTTGTGTTACTTAGCTCCTTCCTAGGGTTGTAGGGTAGAGACCGGTCTAGAGATGGCTTTAGTCTTACTTCGGTCTTGGACTGGCTGAACTTAGGGATTCTCCATCAAGACCGCTTGAGACCAGGACTGATCTGCTATTTTTCCAACTTCATTATGGTGATATTAAGGAGAAGCACTTGGTAAAACAACAAATACCTTCAATTCACGAGTTATCCCTCCTACCGAGATGACTGCAACCTTTTCGGTGTTGTAACTTGAGGGACATACCAGCCTTGGATGGAAGTATTCTCTCACTGAATTTTGTTCAGGCTTGGCATTAGATGTAATTTTAAGTTGAACTTTTCAAACATTTAGCGTTAGCTCACTGATTGTTCTGCTTCCTTGCAAATCTTTTCCACTGCCTTATGTGTCAGACACTTGCAAGAACACGGACATCGGACCTTCTTATTTCTTGACAGAAACACCTCCACACACTTACTTTCGGCCTCTTTCACTTGACAAATAAACATTGTGTTTTACGATATTTAAAATAAATCTTTAAAATAAATACAATGAATATTTTTTTGTTGCAATAATGTAGTTTAACATAATTGTTAAGAGTTGAGATTTTTGCATGTTGAGCTTTGAAAGAGTGAGGATACCTTTTTTTCTTCTGTCAAATGTATTTAAAAGAAAACTTAAAGAGAGAATGCTCTTTAATTAATCAAACATGTCATGGTTTTTAAAATACATTTTTATGATTTTGGTCTTTGTCTTGTCTTGGTTTCGGCTTGTCTAGGTCTTGACTCAGTCTTGACTCCCAAAAATCTTGGTCTATGTGTATTCTGTTCTTGGGCAAGTCCTGGTCTTGGATACTGTGGTCTTGAGCACAACACTAACTCTCGCCCGCCCTCAACATATTGGTTGACTTCACTTTCCAACATGAATCCAGGTGGCAGTAGTTCAGAAGGAAGTGCTTCTGTAAATACATTGGAAGCCATTCCTCTGTCTGAGTGTCTCAGTGCAACCCATTCATCCTACCCACCAGAATGGGCAAGATGACTGACTCCTGGCTTTTACTGTAAAAGTGTGAGTCAGTCAGAATGTGTTTCAGGTTTGCGTTTTATTTCCATTCTAATCTAAAGTCCACTATATTGAAGTAATTATAGATTAAGCTGCAGATCGGGATCTAGGAGGGCAGCTAGCTATACAGTAAACAAGTGTTCATTATTAGGCTCACCTGGAACAAATGTATTTTCCTTACAAACTTCTCTTCCTGTTTTCTTTCTCTCAGTCTTCCTCATTCACTCCAACTTTTCAGTAATTCTTTCAACATGTGCAGCGTTGCTTTTTCAATTGTCAACAGCCCCTTAAAAAGCCAACAGTGCCTATGGTTTGCTATACATTCTACAGTGTGTGTATGCAGCGGGGTTTGTGGTCAGTTACATTTTTCAGTTACAATTACATTTTCAATTACCCATTTTCAAATACAACTCAATTTTGATTACAGTTAACAGAATTTTTTTCCAAATACATTTATTTATTTTTTTATCTTCAGATAGCCAATGATAATTATGTTCTCAGTTACTGAATTTCAATTACAATTAATCACAATTACTGAGTCTGAAATAAATAAGCTAATAAAAGTTAACCTTCCTCTTGTGTTAGCTTTTTGTTAGCATCCCTTATGATAACGGGTCTTAAATCAGCTGTAGAATACACAAAAAAATATTATCCATCATCTAATTTGTTTCTTGACTCTTGGTTACCTTGTTAGGGCTTCCAAATCATTGAAAATATTGGTTTTATTTTTTATTTTTGCTGTGGGCATCTGAGCCTTTTTTCTGTCTGTATACCCCTGGATTAAATTACCTAACTAGTCTTTTACTATGGTCTACTGCCGGTGGTCATTCATATACATTAACATATATACAGTAAGTCCCTTCTCCGTCCTATAGACCCCTATACAAATGGAAACGAGTGTTTTTGAGACTGTCAATCAAAGTGAATGCGTAACTGTGCACGGAAACAAGGCCGTGCATCACAACAACAAACATGTAAATATGATTTTGTCTCTTACCTGACCCATAGATGTATATCAATGCAACCCGATGCGACCCTGTTATGTTCTGCGATGCGCATGCAGAAAAGTAGAGGCGTGGCTTCTGGTAGATTGGGAGAAGCAGTGGGAGGAGGTGAGGCTGTTTAGGGCGGGACATTGAGACGTTTCTCAGAAACTCCAGATATCAGCTTTAACCACATATTTATAGAACTTTATGGTTCCCCAGTTTTGCGTTAAATTATAATTGACCATTTTTATAGAATTTTCATGGCAATTACAATTACAAAGTCAAATATTCTAACTCAATTACAAATGAATAACGATTATGAAAGCAACAGATTTTTTAAATTACAATTATAACTACACCATAATTGAGATTAATTATCAATTATGCAATTACAGTTATAATTGACCCCAACCCTGTTATGCAGGTTAAAGTTCTCTTTAGGTGTGTTTGAAGAAGGTACTCATTTTTGCATGGAAAAGCAGGTGTTCTGAAAATAATCAAAAACTCTTGTTCTCCTCCTTGTAGACGCAGCTGTGACAGACCAACCGCCAAGTCGGTCTTCCAACAACAAAACTCCAAAGCTGACGTGGTTACTAACAGCCTCCCGGTATGCGGCTCTTCGCCACCCTCCTCCTCCTCCTGCTCCTGCGCTCAGCTGAACCTCGCAGGGGCCCTCGGTCTGGGGGCCACGTGCGGGGCCGAGGCCGCGTCGGGGTCACGAGACGTCAAACTCAGGAGTGCAAAGAGTACGTGGAGGCAGGAGAGAAGTACCTGGACTGCCAGGACAGGCAGCTGACCACAGTGATGCAGGAATGGCCCAAAGATATTCAACACCTGCTGTTGGCAAGAAACAAGTTTCAGGTATTTACTGTCAGATTTACACTCATCAGCTGCAGGGGCCACAACAAACCATCAGTGAGATTGTTTTGTTCCGTAAGAAGAATGAGGTAATTATGTCACAGGCACTTAAGCCTTTATATGCTGATTATGAATCCTGCCCTTTGTTGATATCCTCACCATCTGTGCACCATTTATTCGGGAAGCAGATCAAAGGCCGATTTTTTTCCCTCCACTGTGTGTGTCTGTGTGCGAATGCAGGTTTGTGGGAGTTAACAAGATGTGTTCTTCAAAGGTGTTGAAATAATCTAAACCAAAGTATAACAAATGGAAATAAATACATATTTGGCTTATGATCTAAGTCGTAAAGTATCAAAGTAATTGAGTGTAAATCCTTATAATCCTTCTCTGCACAGTGTTTAGTATGTTCTCTGACACAGATCTGCCTTTATTGGACTGACCATGCTCTACTGTGTGATTTTGGTTGATAATCCCGTTAAAGGGAACTTTTACAGACAGCTCAACTGAAAGACTACTACATGCAATACTCCTAGTTTGAATGAGAGGTGATTTAGAAACTGCATATGCAATAAGAATCCCTTTAAACACACATTTGTGGAGGTCTATATTTTTTAGAATCCGTGATAGTGAAAACTTTCTGGTAAGTAGAACATCAAAATCCATCCAAAATTCCTCAACTTTTTTAGGAATAACGTTATGACGTCCAAGAAACTGGATGACACGTAACTAGGTGTTCAAATGTCAGAATGAAAGGCTATTTCACCATAGACTTTCTATGCGAGCGGATATATAGTAGTCAGTAGTCCTGACTTGATGTAAACATGTTAATTGGCTGAAATCTCCAAAATGGCGATGCCCATATATAGAAGGATAATACATGTTTTTGAAGGCTAAAGGCTGACATAAATGAGTCCAAAGACATTTCCTGCATGAATTAGTAACAATGCAAGTTGTAGACCTAATATAAAATGCATTAATGTGAAGGGTTGGTATCGCTTTAAAAAAGAAAAAGGCAAGAAAATGTAATAAAACACAAAAAGCTCTTCACACAGACAGTTCACAGTCGTAAAATAAATCAATAAAATAAATAAGTAAAAGAGCGTGTAATCAAGGACATAGTATAAAGTATAACAAAACACAACGCTAGGTCAGGTAGGACAAGAATGCTTGCCAACAAAAGTATTCCTTATACAAGGACATTTTACATTCCTTTGTACATCACTGTTCAAATCAGTTGCTGTCTGCAACTACACTGGTTCAAGGGCTCGAATGCTCCTAGCAGACACTGTGAGGGACAAATACTCATAAAAGAAAGCATTAATACATTAGCATATGTAATATTGACCTTTAATTAGCTCAAAATCTAAATTTATTTTTTTGTAGCTTTGCCATTGTTTAAAGACTCCTATTACCTGCAATGCAACCAGTCACTCGGTGACAATGGTTCCATTATAGTGAGGTTTTTAACTAACTAAATCCTGTCTGTTAAAACCTGTTTGCATGATTTATTTTGTTATTTTTCTGGTGACGAGTTAAAATTGTTTTGGAATAAACAAAAAACAGAAAAAAAAAGAAAAGTCACTAAAATCTATTGTTTAAATCCAAGAGTCAGTAGCAGTCTTGCTGTAATTTGGGGGTAGTTTCATTTCTGATCAGTGCGATAAAATCTTAATTCAGTCACGACCGCTATAGTCAAATTAAATGTGCATTAGGATTTATATAGCGGCTTTGAGCGCTTTACATGGATATGCATGCAATCATATACAGTTGTGTGCGAAAGTCAGGGCACCCCTTTAAAAACAGCATATTTTATATATTTAAAAAGTTATATTCATATTTACTGTCTCTCTGGTACATGGGGAAAAAAAGACAATATTGTCAAGAAACATTAATGCATAGTTACATTTTATTTTATAAATTGAACAAAATTACAAAAATGAAAAACATAATTTTGGCATGTGCAAAAGTCGGGGCACCCTACAGCATCAGTACCTTCAGTACTTAGTAACACCCCCTCTGGCAGATATCACAGCTTGTAAACGCTTCTTATAGCCAACAACAAGTCTCTGGATTCTATTATTTGGGATTTTTCCCCATTCTTCCTTGCAAAAGGCTTCCAGTTCTGCAATATTCCTAGGACGTCTTGCATGCACAGCTCTTTTAAGATCTACCCACAGATTTTCGATAATGTTTAAGTCGGGAGACTGTGAAGGCCATTCCAAAACCTTCAGCTTGCGTTTCTTGAAGTAGTCCATGGTGGATTTGGAGGTATGTTTAGGATCATTATCCTGTTGTAGAAGCCATCCTCTTTTCAGCTTTAGCTATTTTACAGATGCTGTGATATTTGCCTCCAGAATTTGCTGGTATTTAATTGAATCCATTCTTCCCTCCACCCGAGCAATGTTTCCTGTCCCACTGGCTGCAACACAACCCCAAAGCATGATGGATCCACCCCCATATTTAACAGTTGGCAAGGTGTTCTTTTCATGAAATGCTGCTCCTTTTTTTCTCCAAACATACCTTTGCTTATTGTGGCCAAAGAGTTCTATTTTAACTTCATCAGTCCACAGCACTTGTTTCCAAAAGTCATCAGGCTTCTGTAGATGTTCTGTTGCATATTTTTGACGTTGTATTTTATGATGAGGTCGTAGATAAGGTTTTTTTCTACAGACTCTTCCATGAAGGTCTTGTTTGTGCAAGTATCGGCGCACAGTGGAAGGGTGCACCACCACTCCTGAGTCTGCTAAATCTTCCTGGAGGTCTTTTGAAGTCAAATGTGGGTTTTGGCTTACCTTTCTGACCAGACTACGAGCTGTTCTCTCCGAGAGTTTCCTTGGTCTTCCAGATCTCTTCTTGACCTCCACAGTTCCCCTCACCTGCCATCTCTTAATTATGCCTCGCACTGTGGAAACTGCAAGCTGAAAACGCTTTGCTATCTTCTTGTAGCCCTCCCCGGCATTGTGGGCATCAATTACTTTCATTTTTTCTGTCTTACACAGCTTCTTAGAGGAACCCATGGTTGCTGAGTGTTTGTACAAGGTTTGTGGAGTCGCCGTATTTAAGAAACCCTCAAATTGGCACCAGCTGGCACTCCCTAATGACAATTGTTGACACATGCTTCAGGACCAATGAGCTGGTAGAGGTCTGAGCTTGTAAAAAGAATCTGACACTTTGAAACTCTCAGGGTGCCCCGACTTTTGCACATGCCAAAATTATGTTTTTCATTTTTGTAATTTTGTTCAATTTATAAAATAAAATGTAACTATGCATTAATGTTTCCTGACAATATTGTCTTTTTTTCCCATATACCAGAGAGACAGTAAATATGAATATAACTTTTTAAATATATAAAATATGCTGTTTTTAAAGGGGTGCCCTGACTTTTGCACACAACTGTATTTGGCGGCATGGGTATGTTCTGGGACGTCCTTGCCTTTTCCGCAAGCTTACGTGGAAAGCTGGTGGTAGGGAGAGCACTCCTCCCTGACCTTCCCTGAGCCCTTGCTAAAGGCTAAAGCAAGGAGAGCGGTTAGCAGAAACCTCCTGGAACAGATCAGAGCATGTATTAATGACGAAAAAAGACACCCAGTTAGTTGGATACATACTGACCTGGAGGAGTTGGGGTGGAGGTGAGTTGTGAGATGCTTGCTTAGGAGGTAAAAGGCAAACGTCGTGTTTTAAGTTGTGCTTTCTGTATGCTTTGACCAATAGGGAGCCAATCTTGGCCGTTGGTTGATTGGAGGTGTGGCTGGCTTGATGTCCGCGGCCTGCCTGAACTAACGCTATGCTCAATTAGTTTGTCAGATTTAAAGCTAAATATAATAAACTACACTTGTGTGAATTGTTTTGCAGATCCTCTTGGCAGGCAGACAAACTATAATTGGTTTAATGTTGGTTTACGCAAATGTTCCAATTAACAAAACCAAAACAATTACTACTGGTTTCCCATTTCAGGTCTTGAGGGACAACATGTTCTCCCAGTTCACCCAGTTAAAGAGTTTAGATCTCCAGCACAACGACATCTCCAAGGTGGAGGACGGTGCGTTCAGTGGCCTCTCAAAGCTCACCACTTTGCTCCTCCAGCACAACCAGCTGAGAACAGCCTCTGAAGACATACTGCTCCCTCTGCCCCGCCTTAACTACCTCCGTATCTATGACAACCCCTGGAGCTGCCTTTGTACATTGGACAGCCTGGTCAGGACGCTGCAGGTGCCAAGCAATCGCAACCTGGGAAACTACGCAAAGTGTGAAGAGCCTTTTTCACTGAGGGGTCTGAAACTGAAAAAGATGATGGTGGAGTTGTTGTGTGAAGAAGACAAAAGGCCAGAAGATGGACGAGGAGGACGGCCGATAAAAAAGCCAACAAAAAAGAAACCTGAGGCCACCTCCATGTGCCACACCTCCATGTTTCCAAAACCTTTATTGGACTGCAGCTCCAAAGGTAAGAACATTTTTACAATCCTGCTACTTTCCTCATAATTAACCGCAGGTTAATTTTTCTGTTACAATTACAGCACATTTTTAATTGTGGGCCATCACTCTGGGATCCTGAGCAAGTCCCCTCCACCAAATTGCTTCCAGGACTCTCTTGATTATTTATTTGTTTGGGTGGAAAATGTGAACTGTAATTGTCAAGATGTGATGGTTCCCATGTAATTTAGTTAATTACCTCACTGTAATGAAATCTAATTGGGAAAAAAAATCACCTATGTCTCCTGGTTACTTGTTAAAATTGCAGGTAAAAGGAGTCTTTAAACAATTACAAAGCAATAAAATCATAATTATGGATATAAATCTAATTAAAGGAAAATATATTACATAGAATAATGTATGTAATACTTTATTCTCTGAGTATTTGTCCCTCACAGTGTCTGCTATAGGAAAATTCCAGCCCTTCGACCAGTGTAGTTGCAGACCGAGGGACAGCAGCTAATTTGATGAATGAAAATGATGTATTTTTATTTATTTATTCCAGTGGGAAATGTGAACTGTCATTGCCAAGATGTGATGGTTGCCATGATCATTGCTGGAAACTGTAGGCTGTTCCTGCTTTGGTTGCTTTAACTCTTAAACACATTTGTAGCCCATACAAGAATAATATTATGATGAGTTATTAGGTTTAAACCAAGCAAAGAGAGCACAAAGATCAAACAAGTTACACTGTCTGAATTACAAATATCTTGAATGACGTTGGTATTGAGTAACCTTGCCTTCAAGATGGATTCTCCTGGTGTTCATAAGCACCAGAATCTATCTTGTACTGTTCCCGCCTTTGCCTTTCAAAGCAGAACCAAAAAGGTTTGAACCAATCATGAGGCAGTGTTGTGGTGTAGGGCGGGACATCCGGATGTGACGAAGGCAGAAGCGTTGAAGCAAAACTGGTTGCGGGGAGAGGAACTAGCTGGGCTACTGCTATTAGCATAGCTCTGAATCAAACTAGAAATGTGTGGAAGCTGCTATCAACTCAGTTTTAGAATAATCCAGCATTTTCCTTTTTGAAAGAGCAACAACAAGAGGCGCTTTGTGCATGTTTGGACGGTAAAGACGTATGTGCTTAGACGACATCATCATTTGTTACCGTGTGATTGGCTAAAACAAATCATGGTGGACAGGCGCTTCGCCCAATCAGCTTCAAGCATTCTGTTCATGTCCCTCCCTGGTTCCGAAATGATTCACCAGACACAGACCCAGATCATTGTGGAGAACTCAAGTTAGAGGGAGGGGCTACACATCAATCTGGCTCTTGCCAGGTTTGGTATTCAGGCCTTTAATCTTAATCTTAATCGATACCAGTTTATTTGATTCTTTGATGGTTCTAGTGTGAAGTTGCAAAGCCATGCTATTGCAAGACACTTTGGTATCAGAGAGACAAAGGAAGTATTTGGTCACACTTGTTTTTTCAAATTTTGGACTGGGCCCAATATCCCCAGTGTACCAAGACATTTTGGACAATGCTAGGCTTCCAACTTTGTGGGAACCGGCCTGCAAGCACCTTTATGAAGAACTGGAACAGAGATTGCAAGCCAATTAAGTCTTCTCCTCCAACATCAGTGCCTTACCTTAGAAATGCTCACAAAAACACTCCAACATCTCATAAAACGCCTTCCAAGAAGAATAGAATCTATTATGAGCAAAAGGGGACCAACTCTATAATCATTCGTCCGAATACTTTTGTCCATTTAGTGTACTTTGGGGGTAACCTTGCAGGAGTTAAATCCATACATTTTCAGACCCTCCTGAGATGACTTCTTAATAAAGATAACTATTAGGGGAATATTCCGATGCTATCATTTTCCAAATCCATTTCCCAAACAAAACATTTTCAGTGTTTGCTTTGGGTCATAGTCAAAGAGAAAGCCATTGGAAAGTCCCAATCGAGGCATTTTTGTGAATTATTTTCGATCTTTTCTTGTGTTTTGCTATACTGACAGTATATCCCTGCTGACGCATTCAGTGAATTTATTTTGCCAGGCTGCTTTTCATTGTGTTGCGGTCTCAGCCTTAACAAGTCAGTGTGTGGGAGGGAAGCTGCCTATTAAATTAAAACAGGCAAGTCTAAATGAAAGAAAGCTGCATTCTGAATCACCATTGGATGCATAGATCGCCATTGGTTGCATTATTTATGTGGGATCATCCTTCTAAGCTGCTTTGATTTATTGTTTGATACATGATACCTCCTTGACATCTTTGTTCCAAACACACACATACACACACGTTCCAGGCTTTTCATTGAGCGTGAAGATTTCAATTTGTCCCTATTTGTAACTTGCTAAGAGCGGACAATCCTTAACTGAACACCAACAACCAAAAGACACACAATGTGCCATCTGTGTTGTGGAAATGCCCACGGATTCACATACTTTCCTAATTATCTGATCTTTTCCAACAGTAGGACTGAATCGGGTCTTTATCTGACGCGCTGTGAGGTTTCCCTGTGTCCCACATGGGGGATTATCCCGTCCATATTTTTACAACTCCTCTTCTTTTTATTAAAGCTTGGTAATGACTCGGCAGCCAACTTCAAAAATCAAGCCACATTATAAAGGGTATATGTGATTTCTGAACGGTGTCTAATAGAGCACAGCTGTTGTACATGACATCAGTACAGTGCGTTCATGTTCTTAATTTGAAAGGAACCCCACAGTCTATTATTTTCAGATGACTAAAGGCTTCTCCTGGATTTTGGGGTTCAACACCAGCATTTCTTTACTCCAGGGAGCTCAATTTTGACAATAGATGATGCAAACACAAACTTTCAAATGTTTCCTCCAACCAATCAAAAGCATGTATGTTAGGTTTATTTGGAGTTGCTAAATTGCATGTATGAGTGAATGGGAGTAGTCGTCTGTATCTCTGCGATGGACTGTACCTGGGTGTACCCCTGCCTGGCATCCGTTGAGAGCTGGAGATTAGCACCGACAGACCCTGAACAGTAATAAGTTGGTCAAAAGGTGAATATATGCACGTCTTTTAAATGTTCATGCAACATCATGAAGAAAATACAGTACTTTAAAGGCGCAGTCTGTAATATTGGTAAGCCAGCAAGATTGGAGATGGCAAGAAATTCTCCACCCCTTCCTCTCCCTCCCATCCGGGCTCTGTTCAAAGAAGGGGTCACCAACCTTTCTGAAACTGCGAACGACTTCAAAGGTACTGAATCACCTAAAGGGCTACCAGTTTGATATACACTTCTAAAATACTACATTTTCACAGTTTCACTTTAATTATAGTGTAATTATAGTGTAAGATTATTATTATTTATATTATGATATATATATATATATATATATATATATATCATAATATAAATAATAATAATCTTTTTTTTTTTTTTAAATATGCAATTTTCATTATATTTCTAAGGAAATTTTCTTATTTTACTAGCCATTACTCAATAACTTTTAACTCATGTAACATGTATTGTATGCAACAACAATTTATCAATGATGAACAATTTTGCAAAACTTAACTTTTCAAAAATATCTTCCACTTAGGGGGGTATACTATGAATCTAGATGACCTCTTATCGCGCTAACTTCCAGAATTTAATTAGTGTGTTCTGGATTACGAAGCATGCTGGCGCTTAATCACTATGGTAGTTATTGTTGAACGGCTAACCTGGTCAGCAACAGGATTTGCTCTGGCTTGGATGTTAGTGAGCCCTAAAGCCCCGCCTCCTGACCAATCACATCCCTTAGAAAATAACCCACCCATTGATAGAAGATCCTGGTTGGTGCAGATCTGACAGCTGAGTTTAGGAAATAAGATTATTAATTATAAATGCAATCCTTTCATTTACTGATGGGTGAAGTCATTCATTAATTAATTCATCAGCTGGGGCTGACATTATAAGCAGGAACATGTGTGTGCTGTAATAAAGTTTAACTGCAGAGCGCTGTCCGTTTATCATCCAATGGATTAATATAATAAATAATCTCGCACATTTACACATTCACAGTATCAGCAACTTCCTGCCTGGGTTCTTTAATTCCTGCCTTTTCTGTAACAACAGTGTTGTCTTTGGTCTGAATTATGGATTTTAATTATTCATCATTTTAAGCTTCAGCAACCTGGTCGGTAGCGAGTATAAAAACTCCGCCTCCTTCTGCGCGCTGCACTAATTCACTGTTGCTCTTCACTGTCATCATGGATTTATATTCATTATATTTGGTTAAGATCATAAGCTGTTTCTCCATTCATTGTAAAGACGCTCAGTCTGCCAGTTCTCTCCATTGATTGGTCAGACGCTGCAATCTCCACCCCTTTCATGTGTACGCACACGTAGCGAGGCTGTAATCACTTGGTTTACATTAACGTGTTGTGATCATAGGTGATCGACCTTCGTATACAGCTTGTGTCTGAGAAGGAATGTTTGGTTAGTTCAAGCCAGCTAACGGAGATTAATCCAATCTAGATTTGTAGTATACAGCACCCTCTTAAACACATTTGATATATTATTTCAGTGAAAACAAACATTTAAAGATGGTTCATTTAACACCAAACTTGTCAAGTGCAGCAGTATGTCACTCTACTAAAGCACTGACTACATCTGTCATCTGTATTTATTTTTGATTTGAAGCCATTGGTGACTAGTGCTTTTGTAAGAACAGGCCTGAGGGCACCTCACATGGTCCATAAGGGCCACCTGGTGCCCGTGGGCCCAGTGTTGGTGACCCCTGGTCCAAAGCCACGCCCCCACAAGCTCAAATGCGCAATTTTGATGTGCACATGGGGAGGAGGGTGGGACAGAAAGAGACAAAACATTAAGGCATCTGATTGGTTCTTTCAATTTGGACCGAATGGCTGGGATTGGTCAGAGATTTTTTTTTTTTTTACAGGATTCCAGCTGCAAAACACGTCTGATTGTTTTTGTTCTTTTTTCTGAATACATAATCTACTGAGCACTCTCAGGATGGAAGAACCATTTCACTCAATAACAAAAAACAGAATCGCAAACTCCATCTTTATGTGGTCTATTTATGTTATGGCAAGAAAAAATGGAACAATGCAGCCAATGCAAACAATTTTTAAATTAATCCATCCATCCATTTTCTGACCCGCTTGCACCATTTTTTCAGGGGTCATATATACATTTAATTCCCTCCATCCATCCATTTTCAGACCCGTTTTGTCTTATTTCATGCTTGCGGGGTATCTTTTAAATTGTGCCAGAAAATCTAAATGGTTCAAAAATAATTCTGGTCAACTCTAACAATGATCCGAAGAGAACTTGTCCAGTAGCATTCTGCTTTACGGTGCGGATGTGGGAATTTTAAGCTTGGAATTTTAATGAGGCTCTAAAGAGTCAACTATAGAAATTTTTTTTTTCTTTTACATTATCTTAATGACAATGGCAAAAACTACAAAGAACCTGATAATCAAGTTAAGTGGAACCATGTGTTGTACAAAGTGAGTGTGAGTATCAGCAAGAGGAAAATGTAGAGCAGAGTGAGAACATGTCTGTCATTAAACAGCATTTTCCTCATGTCTCTGTTTTTCTCGCTGTATCCCAGTTTCTTCCTTGTTTGGCCCTTTTTTGAGGTGAACCACAGCAGAATTGAGTCTCCACTGGGTAAATGTTGGAGAGAAAAAGCAGGAGTTTATATGGAAATTTCACAGACTAAAGTTACTCTATAATCTCTGCTTGTTGGTTGTCAACACTTGACAGATACCGAAAAGCTGGATAAGAAAACTGAATATGAAAGTGCACAGCTGAGTGAGCCCACTCCCACTTATACCAACAATGTTGCTTTCAGTGCACAAGTTAGGAAAGATGACCAAAACAAGAGCACTCAAAGGGGCGGATTCACCAATTGTTTAGTGGTATTAAAACGTGTGCAAACGTCACTCCACACGCTTCCAAATGCATCCTCATTCCATTTAGCGCATTTCACTCTGATGAATATGCATAGTAGGCGGATCTCCCAGGGGGAGCAAAAATATGGGAGGAGTGAATGGAAATAAATTAATGCAGGGGACGCAATGCGATTCATGAAATCTGGAACTGTTTGCAGTGATAAGTTTTAGTACCAGAAAATACCATGACTGACAAGCAGGTGCAAACACACACGCAGAGATCATCACTAGGTTAGCTGTGCGCAGAGATGGATATATGGATATGACCGTGGATCAATATCGCTTCGGACTCACTGCTCCACTGATCTCCTTTCTCTCCATGTTTTAACCATTAAATTCTCGTGTCGTATTGATGTCCGGCCAGATCCAGCAGATCAGATGCGTAATTTACACATGCTCACTGATGACACAACGGTGACATATGAGAGTGTGCATGACACAGCGCTGCTCAGACCTACTGGATGATGGTCAGTGGTTCATCTTCAAAGAACGCAGACTGATTGACAGACTGTGTAGCTTCATTAACTCAGATCAATGGTAGATCAGTGGGACGGTTTCTGTGCTAACCTGCCTACTTTGCATGCACTGATCAGAGCAAAGTTACAGGACCAAACGGAGCACCCACATTAACATAGGGGGGACACATAAAGTTGTTTCTTTAAATAAAACAAGCAAAAACACATGTTATTTGTTTATTTAGTTTTCTACATTATTAAATGTTTCTGCAGCAGACCGAGAAGTCCATCTGCCTCAAATTTAACTTCCTCAAATGTCAATGTGCTTGTGCGCACTGACGTCTCCACATTAAACAAGCAAAACGTTCATTTAAATAGGGGCGGTCTGCACCAGTTCTGCACGTGCACTAATCATTGCTGCAATCTTAAAGAATTCCGTGCAGCAGGTGAGGAAACTGCATCACTAAAGGATTTAGGGAAGCAACTGAATTACTGCCCTTTCAGATTTATGGGAATCCGGCCCAAAGAGCACAAACCTCAGTCAAGTGCGAAATCTCCTTTTTGCCAGATATTGGCAGTTATCTGGGTCACTGATCCTGATCATGGCACGAAAAAACACGATGAAATACGCAATCTGGAAATTTAGAATAGAATATAATAGCAGCATACAATTTTCACATGCAATTTCAAAAGAAATGTTGTAGCTCATGAAACTGGTCAAGGACACAAAAGAAAGAAAATAATTAAAGACAAGTTATACAGAAAGTTAGCACCATATAAATACATATTCCACGGAATGTTTCTGGTAAAAAACACTTAATACATATTTGTTGTCGATAAAGAACATTTTGAAACCTAATGGCATCTTCGATGGCGTCAGGTACAGTATATATTTGGTCAAAATAAGTACTTTTCTATTAAAAATAATGAATAAAACCATATGTTGTTCTGACATCACATTTAAAAAACTGGCTGTAAATCCAGTATTTTGGCTAGGTGCACTGTGTGATGAGAAACAGCAATATTGAGATGTGAACTGTTGAACTGGAACGGATGACTTCATTGGTCCAATATTGTGCAAATGGGTGAATATGGCTGATATTTGTGCAATGCCTTTGTGCTGTGATTTCAACAACTAACGTATGAACAATAGCTTTACAAAGTACAAAACTAAAGACAACATATATAATAAACCCAATCCTACATCCATTCTTATGCATCTTACCTGTTTCTTAAGGCAGTGGTTTCCAACCAGGGGTACGTGTACCTTTGGGAATACTTGATCACATCTCAGGGGGTACACAGACATGCACAGCACATATTTTCCTCATCCATCAATAATAAATTGTGGCACAAGTATTTAAAATACATCTAAAGGTGAAGTTCAAAATCTAAAATAGGCAAAGCATCAGAAATAGATGAATATTAGGCTTTAATCGTAGGTTAATTCTGGACCAGAAGGAGGAAAGGGTTTAGATGAACCTGGTGACACAAGTAAACAATGCATAGCATGAACTAGCATGAACTTAGGGTTACACGTGATATGACAAATAAAATAAGGATTACCAAAAAGGTTGGGAAACACTACCTTGAGGAACTATTTAGGAGAATGTGTTATCAATGTTTTTTTTAGCGTAACCGTCACACTGAAAAGTGAAAACACTAAATAAATGTTTCACAATTCAATTATATCTGGAAGAAATAAAACCAATAACCGCAGCAAAATTTTTAGTGAGTCAAAAGAAAATATTCACTTTTTTCTCTTTGTTATGAAACCAGTGAGTTTTACTTCCAAAAAGAAATCAAACTTCAACAATGAAGCCCAAAAAATATTGAAAAGGTCTTTTTCTATATTTAATCCACTTGCTGCTGTGACTATTTCTCACCTCTGGTCCATCCTTTTAACCTACAATGTATAAATTCCCTTTAAAGCTAATAAATGCTCCAGGTTATTCAGCGTTTGTGACATCAGAAGGGAAAAAATACCGGTAATGCACTTGGGTTTGACCCAATTTAATGTAACTTAATTTACTGCAGCCCAGTTTTGCACTTCGTCACATTCACTGCCTATAAAAACACATGAATCAGTCTCTCCCCTGTCAGGTTTGAGGGCTTGGGTCCAAACTGCTGAAAATCCAGCACACGCTACACAGTTTACCCCAGAGTCTATGGGTCAACACAGTAAAGAAATACTGCTTCCCTTTCTGCTGTCTAAACATTCTAAAGCACATGGCCAGATCTGCTTGGCATGGATTCACAGTTACAGTGCAAATGGTTTCTTGACTGTGAGCTATTTTATGGAATAATAAAAGTGACTTAAAGGAAGAACAGTGAGACGACAGACTTTGCTTCTCATGCCGATGCAAATCATCCACAGTGCTGAACCACTGCATTTACAGCAGATGAATGTGGACAAATATCCAGATTAATGTTCTGTTTTCCTTTCTCAGTCATTGAAATAGCTCATATAGCTCATTCAAACTATGTAACAATGCTTCAGTGAAAGCAATACAAGCTCAGTGTATTCAAGTGCTGCTTTAGCTATTTGTTAATAGCAGAAGCTTTGTGCATTGATGAAGATGAGGTGCAATAAAACAAGATTTAATGCCTAGGCTGTTGATTCTTACCTCCTCATTTACACTTTAGTGCAAAAACTTTGGTCTTAAAGGAACACTCAACCTAATGACCAAAGAAAGCTCAACCGAAAGTCAATTATATATAACTTTTACAAGTAGGAATGGGAGGCGATTTTTAAGCTGCATATGCAATACGCTGGTGACGTGAAGATGTTTGACACACTGTGACATAGTCAATACTCAAGGACGTGAACCATTTACATAATTCCATCTGGTTTTTTTAGTTATCCGATGGTTGCCATTGTAGCGCATCGTTGCCCGTTTTAAGGTGTCTTCCTTTTTCAGCTGGAAAGCATGAGTAGATCCGTAGTAAGATGGCTGATAGTTGCACTTTCTTAAAAAAAAACGTCACAACTTCCAACATGTAACGAAGCGTTAAAACGACGGATTGGAATGCTGTTTCACCACAGAGTATACATGGAAACGGAAATACGACAAAGTAATTATAACATGTAGAGAACATTATGCAGTCCCTCCAGGATTTTGCAATGTTGCGATTGCAACTATTAACGCAAAATCAAGCAAACAATGCAAATTCAGTGCGTCATTGCAATTTTTCCAAAATCCCGCAACTTCGCTGCAAAAAAAATAAAAAATATGCGGCCGCTTACTGTTATTTTTGGCATTTTAGCACTTGTAGTTTCTACGGAAGTAGCGGAGGATGTACTATGGGCTTTGCGTCATAGACATGTCTACGTTGGCGACGCATCGACTCCTGCCGCCTACTAAAGTGGTGCGTCTACATATATTATGTCTATGCTTTGCGCGGCATTACAAAGGCACCTACAAAGATGAAAATGCCTACGTCACATCCTGTTTTCAACCAGTGCCGGGAGAAAACGTTCAATAGAGTCATGTGCGATAGAAATACCTCGCATTTGCTTACAAAAATATCGGCTAAGGACCGTGCAAAACAGTACCCAACGTTGCTTCATAACAGCGGAGGTAAACTTTTTTGTTCACAATGCAATGCTATCATCGAGAAAAAGCGATGGACAAGCATTTTGCTTCTGCAAAGCACATCAAGAGAATGCAAGCCAGTGCACAACCCCATGTGGGAGAACAAACAGGAAGCACATAATATCATTACATACAGTATGTTCGTTAATGCTTTATATTTTAAATTTTTTTGTTATGCCTAAAGAAATATGTCTTTATGACAGGTTCATGTTATGCACTTTAAGATTCCCTAAGTTCAATATTGTTTACTGACTTGCACTTCTGATCATCATTTTGATTAAAAACTGTTGCACCTTTTGCATTCAGGGTATGCTCAGAGTATAAGCCAAAAAAAAAACAAAAGTGTTTGCATGTTTTGCAAAATTGTGTTAGTGTTTGCTTTCCAACAATAAAGCATATTTTTTTGAGAACTTTCTGGTCAATATGTATTTATAATTGGTATACAATGAATAATAACAATTAACTTAGCTGTGAGTAAAGTATGTTTTAGGGCTGAAAAAAAATCGCAACATTTTACCGCAAGTTTTGGAAACTTGGCCCGCGAAATCAGGCATTTCAGCCCGCAACAATCACAAAAAATGCCCACAAAATCCTGGAGGGACTGGTAAATTATGCGTATGATGATTGGTTGAAATCTCCAAAATGGCAATGTTCACATACAAAGAAATATTTGGCAAAAGGAGACACGTTCCTAATCCAAAAGCAATGCACACTCTTTATTGTACACTTGTTTTACCATATTTGAGTTTCTGTCTAGAAGTTTGGGGAAATACATACATGATGAACATCCAACCGTTATGCATAATGCAAAAAAGAGCCATCAGACTGATACATAACGCAGAATACAGTGAACACACACATGGATTGTTTTGAAAAACACCAGATTTAAAACTCCCAGATCTCATCCAATTCAAAACTGTCCAAATGATTTATAAAGCAAGTAAAGGTTCACTTCCAAAAAGGTTCCAGAGAAGATTTTTAGAGAGAGAAGGGGAATATAATTTAAGAGGAAAACTACATTTCAAGATCCAATAGGCTAGAAAAACACTGAAAAAGATGAGTATAACAATAGCAGGGGTTAAATTATGTAACTGCTTAAAGGATGAAATAAAACAAAGGACCAACATAAACCAGTTTAAGAAGCTTTTTAAATCATATATCGTTAGTAAGTATAAGAAAAAAGAGCAACATTTTTAGCTAGGACAGCAATAATATATAATATGCATATAATGGTATAAAATATATTAATACTTAAACATAATAAAAGGTTTTTATTAATTTACATATTACCACTTTAAATTTAATTGATGAAATTTGTGTCGTAAATATGAAATAGTATAATATTATTATGTACATATCATATACATTCATGTGTATGTATGTACTGTATGTGTGTACGTATGTATATATGTTTGATATGAGTGTATAAACTGTACATATAAAACTTATATATTGAATGTATATTGTGAAAATAGTAATATATGTTAAATATTTTGTGTGTGAGATATTATGTAGAGAACCTTGTTTTGTTTTGTTGTGATGGGGTAGGTATATATAAGCTAACCTACACCCTTTCGGTGGATGAATTGGACAATTGAGTGTTTGTTCTGTACTTTTTTTTTGTTTGTGAAGACCGCCAAAATAAAATAAAAGATAAAATAAGGCTAAAAGTTGATATAAATGACTCCAAAGACAATTCTGACACAAAATAGTAACAACGTGTAATTGTTAAGTTTTAGACTGATCATCTAAATCTCATTCATGTGATAGATTGCGTTTGGCTTTAATGGTTAATATTTCAGCATAGCTTTGGAAAACCTTTTTTTTCTTTTTTTATACATTTAACGTCATTTTTCTTCCTGCATATTGTTTCGCTCATGCAACTGCACTTTATCTAATTTTCCTCTCGTTTAAAGCAAGGTGAGATGACATTATACAAACAAAACAGCGACACGGTGTTATAAACACATGTTCCAGGTTGTAGGAGTCCAGATGTATTTGCTTTATCTTAACAAATCAAATGACATCTTAAAGACAAAATGCTGCTTCCTGAGCGAAACATTTAGCTCCAGGAAACAGTTAAGTCAAAACTGACTTAATCTTTGTGATAATGACCCGCCCCCCCTTTAAATTGCTTCATCCGGTACAAACGCTACTGTCACTGCTGGATACTCTGTGGGAGGAGGTTTGATCCTCACACAGATGTATCCCACTCGGACAGAAAAGATTTGCTTTTGGCTCAAATGATTCAAGTTGGATTTCATTGGAGGGATCACGAGTATTTGAGTCTGATGTTTGGATGACAGCTTTTTGCAGCTTGTTTTTGAATCATTTTGGAACAAGCAAAGATAAATGCAGAAGAGAATATGTATTGGAGTATGCTGCCCTAACATGAATAGAAGAAGAAAAAAAGCAACTTCACAAAATGATATTCATTGCTTCTTCCTATTGGTTACATCTGTGCTTTGGATTTGTCCCTGTAATGATGACTGATTATGTTTGGTATCATGAGAACTAACTATACCATCTGTTACAATAATAAGTCATGTGCAAACAGCCTGCGACATCTGATAAAAATCATACAGCATGTGTACAGTATTTATGTCACGGAGCTTCATTTGAAGTCTCCTCCACACAAACACACACTCATACACTATTTAACCTCTAAAATGGGTATTTTATACAAAAACAAACCTGACTGGATTAGGTTTAACTATCATTCTCTTCTTGTGAAAACAAACACACATAGACCACCTACGGGGCTTTTAATTTGTAAGATCTTCCATTCACCATTAAACTATTATGGGTGTGTATTCAAGTGTCAGATCAGTCGTACAAATGAGAATCCTCATTACTGTAGCAATAATATGGTGTTATTAGAATGTGATTTGATTCTATAGAGGTAAAAACCTTCTCCTTTTGCATATGAATAACATAAATAATGTGATTGTGCTGTTGCTTCTTGACAGAAGCTTTAAAACCTGAAATATTGCATGCATACCACAAAACATCTTGAAAACATACAGTCTACAGATGATGACTGATTGGACATTAACTTTGACTAATCCCAACAGTTTGCAGCCTTTCGTACAGTTTCCTTTGTTGTGTGCATGAATGTGAAAATGTATATTCAGGCCAAAGTTGCCATAACCCTTCCTATGTTGTGCTTCCTATTACTATAGTGATAGGCTCAAAGGCGTCTTTTTTTCTTTCCATTGCAGATTTGAACCACATTCCCTCTGACCTTCCTTCTGACATTGTGAAGATGGACCTGTCTAATAACACCATCAAACACCTCAGGCCCCAACAGTTCCTGCAGTCCAAAGACCTCAAGATGCTGAACCTCAGCTGCAACAACATCCACCACATAGACACAGGTAACGGCAATCCTGACTTTCAGAACAACACACCAACACACACCATGGTATGTACACACATATCAGAGCTGAGAATGCCAGGTCCTCTTGTCTTATATCATATGGTTGTAAGGTTTTTGTTACCTCTACCTTCCCGGTTCTTTGATGATCAGCTTCAAGGAAAGATGGCAAGGGTATTTCTAATGATCTTTTATTCTAAGTTAGTCACAAGTAAAAACTTACAACCAACCAGCCCTTACAGTGTAAGGGTTACACACACGCAGGCGGTAGGAAGCTGGGAGAATTCTGGGCTGAGGAAAGCATGCTGCTCTCCATGCTGCCAGCTCTAGGAAGACTCAACACCAACTTCCAACAGTACAGATAACTTCTTGGGTTTTTCACCTCTGAACCCCAGCATGTTGCTGGCCATTGGCTGGCTGATGCTTTGGCTTATTATCATGTAAATCAGGGTGTCGATACAGCAACCCCCAGAGCAACACAAAGGAACATTGGAATATGAAATTTCTCATGTAATACTATGGAGTCAGGACTAGGACCTAATGTCCCTAAAAATCCCTCATGGTCAAGTCCTTTAAGGCAGTGGTTCTCAAACTTTTCAGCCTGGAACCCCCAAAATAAGGGTTCCAGAGCCCGGGGACCCCTACTGTACCTGAAGGTGGTTGAACACAGACATGAATTAAACATTGAAGAACAGCCATGTGGAGACAGGGTCATCTATAAGGGGGAATAAAGGGGAGAGCTTTTTGGGGCCATGAAGTCAGTAAAATGATGGTCCATTGTTCTATGAATCTGTGATAACCACATGTATTTATCCACTGTTATCCAGGAAGTTTATTATTATTTGCTCCATAGTTGATAGTCATCTTAAAGATGCAAATCGTTGTTTTAATTAGGAATAAAATAGGTTAAAAGTGACCAAAAATGGCGGAAAAGGTGCCACAGAAAACCACAGAAATCGGTGAAAAGTTGCAAATTAGAGTGGCCAAAAACGAATAGAAAAAGAGGTCAAAAGGGTTCAAAGTGTCAATATTGGCTTAAGAGTGGCAGAGAAAAGTAGAAACATCTAGTTTAAACTGGCAAATAATGGGCATGGCAATTCATGAATGTGGTTAAATTGGAAAAAATAAGCATGAAATATGGCGAAATTGGGTGAAAAGTGACATTAATGGGTAAGAAAAGTGGTGGAAAAGGTTTATAAGTTCTGAAAATGTCTTGAAAGTGGAAAACGTGCAGAAAAGGCATTGAAATTTGATGGAAAAGTGGCAGAAATGGGAATAATGTGGCAAAATGCAATAAAAGGAGCAAAAATATGGCAAGACACAGTGATGAAAATAGGTTCAAGTTTGGTGTAGTGGCAGAAAAAGGGTAAAAATAAGCAAAAATGTACTCAAATTGTTCAAAAAATATTCTTAGTTTCTTAAAGGCATCTGGCGACCCCCTCTCAGTGTCTCAAGACCTGACCCCAAGGTTGAGAACCAGTACTTTAAGGAATATTGGGTCAAAGACATACAGTATAAGGGCAGCATCGGGCAAGGTTTACATGAATATGATGGAAATAGAAATGTAAATACTTTGAAATCTTGTAAAATACTATCATATGACTAAAATAGGGCAGGAATACATTTGAATAGATTTAAAGTAATTTTAAAGATTTTTTCAAAACAGCAGTCATGGACAGACAGTTGCTCCAAATGATATTTTGACACTGTGAATAACAGAATGAATTAAAGAAGTAATTGAGTAGATAGCATTAAAAAAATTAAAACAAAGTGAGCGCATATGTAATAAGTTACTACGTATTTGGTATCTTTTTGAGCTTTTAAACCTTTTTTTAGCTCAAATAAATACAGAATATTTAGATGTCATTGACCCGTTTGAATTATACTATTTGTAGATAACAATGCATTGAAACAGTGCAGCCTTAAATATTTGACGGCATAAATTAAATCCACACGCACAACAAAAAGCCACTTGAGAGTTTAACTTTGGCATGAGCAACATCTTTGGTCATGGCCTTGGATTTTTTAAGTTAATTTTGAACAAACTCAAGCCGATTTCTCATGGATTCCAAAAGTCGGTCATGCTGAGTAAATGCACTTTGACGTAGGACTATGAACCATTGCCAGCCAGGGAGGAATAAGCAAGTTATATCAAATATCTATTTGGATTTCAATGATTACCTATCAATAGCAATTATAAAAAAAATGGAACCAAAATGTCCAATATGTTGTCAGACGTCAGCGTTTAATCCATCAGATTTCAAGTTGTCACAACTGAAGATAATTATAAACACTCAAAAAAAAGCAAAAAAAAACAAACTTTTGAATGATTAAATCGAGGGATAAAA
This sequence comes from Gouania willdenowi, assembly GCF_900634775.1. Lineage (NCBI taxonomy): Eukaryota > Metazoa > Chordata > Actinopteri > Blenniiformes > Gobiesocidae > Gouania > Gouania willdenowi. The sequence continues at coordinate 14,336,086 of NC_041049.1, forward strand.
ATGTCTCTTCACTCTGGCTTTTTTTTTCTTTATTGAGAGAAAGATTTCATCTGAGGGAATGTGTCGGCATCATATAAAGTCATTTGTCATGCCAATGACGACTACACTGAACAGTTAATGCAGATTCTTTACTTTCTCCAGGCTAATGATGTCTTGGCTCCAGTTTCAGCAGTTGTTGGGGGAAACCCTTTACAAAAGTCTGTTGGTAGTGACATAAAGCTGCGCAAAATCTGCTCGTGCTGCCCAGAATTGTCTGGAAACACTATCCTCACATTTCACAACCATTATAGCAACGTTCTGGCTCTAAGCACCAGTACACAGTGGTTCAGGAAGATACACTGTGCCAATTTCTGCAGATATGTGGACAAAAGAGGGGAACACAACCCCCTGAGTCATGACTTAATATCGTCGGAACTCCTTTTTCGGGCCTTTCCCAGGAGTGAAAAACGTGTACTTATTGACTGAATGCAGACCTACCAACTTTGTCTACTTCAAACAAACAAACAAAAAAACCGAGAAGGGAAATACTTGATTCTTGAAACTTTCGAAACCTTGTGTCAATTTTTCATTTTGTTAGAAGATAAGACAAAATGGCATGACTCCAATTTGCAAATGTAGAAAGAAAATCAGCTGTAAATAATTATTTTAAGATCACTGATGCCTTGTGTTCCACACGTCTTTCCTCCCCTTTGTTTCTTCCGCTGATTAAAGATCAAAGCTGTGCCAAAGGGCTATTGAGCAGCATGAGGCGGCCTTCACCCTACCAACTACCCATTTAGCGTGCACTTATTAAAAAAGGTCCAGACCCAATTAGCATGTCAGCAGTCACCTTTAAAGGCAAATTAGTCCAACCTGACCTGTCTGCTTTTTGTCCTCAGTGATGTGTGGCAGTGTCCTGCAAAACAAGATTAAGTAAGTTAAGATAAATGGATGAATGGCCTTATCCCTAGCTATTTTTATTTAAAGGTTAGTGCTGAAAAGAACTTCTCATAAACAATGATAAACAAAAGCGTGACAGAGCGCAAACCTCCACCAAGCACTAAATAACCTCCTTGCCAGATGTTGCCAGTGACATGATCATTCACAGTATCCCCATTAATAACAATACAGTAGGGCCAAACGTATGGACACCCCCATTTTTTGTAAAGATCACGATGAAATTTGCAATCCGGGTCCAATCTATAAGATACTCAGTGGGATAATAAAGTGGGCAACATTACTTAAATGAATCAAATTTTATTAAGATCAATCAATTATACAAGCAGTGATATGAATTTTTGAAATTTTGCCAATGATGAGAGATAGTGATTTTTTGATTTTTGAAGCTGATCCAGAATCAATATATTAATCCGGATCCCCTCCAAAATTAATGGAATCTTCCATGGCTTAAGGTTTATCTTTAGCTAAAATCATGTAAGTACTTTTAACTCAGTCCTCCTAACAAACAAACAAATACATATTATGTTACCTCCTTAGCAGAGCTCATGAACCTATTCATCATAAATGATTTTGCATTTCTTGTTTTTTTCCATTCCCAGCTTCATTTGCAGGCCTGCTCTACCTGAGTGAGCTGGATCTGTCCAACAACAGCCTCCATTACTTCCAGTACGGTGTACTGGAGGACCTCTACTACCTGCGTAGGCTCTCACTGAATAACAACCCATGGGTCTGTGACTACAACATCCACTACCTGACCTACTGGCTAAAGCACCACCCAAGGGTCTACCACACTGGCCTGATCTGCTCTGAGCCTCAGGAATTCAGAGGTTGGCGCGTCGAAGACTACGTCAAGACCTACAATGGAGAATGTCCCAAGGACAAACAAACAGAAGGAGCGGGCATGGGCCAGGGGGCGATCGGAGGCTCGGAGAATGAAGCACAGGAGGTGGTGGGGGAGACAGATGAGGGACAGCTACAGCATCTTAAGGATAAGGTGCCTAAAAAGTTTGAGATCATCAGGCTGAGTTAGAGTGGATGTGTGTTTTATAACTGTACTGGTTGATCTGGTAGAAATGTACTCTAAGATAAGATCAGAGTGTGCAGAAAAGACAAACAGCAAGGAAATGCCAAGAGAAAAATAGTCGACGGCATTAGATTTTTTTTTTTTTGTAGGAGTCATTTTGCATTTGCTTATATGCAAAACTCTAAATATCTCTATTTTAAATGTATAATTCATTAATTTTCCGAATTGTAAAAAAAAAAAACTGTTTATTTTCTTTGTACAATGAATTGCAGGTGCTTCAATCATTTTTCTTTAACAATTTTGTTTGATACGACCTTCTCAATATTTTTTCAAATCCGTTTTGCTTTTGTTCGTATCATTCATTTGTAACGTCAACTTGTTCTCTGGAAATAAAACTTGATTTATTTTTTCTGAACCCTGCCTTGATTTGGTGCATCAACATGACTTAAACACTGAAGAAGATATCGTAGTAGATACTTATTCATTCATTCATTTTATTCATCTTTTGCACCCACTTATCCAGTTTGGACTATATTCCAGGTCACAGCACAAAATACACCCTCAATAAATAACTAAACTAATTACCTTACATGTTTTTTGGATTGTGGGAGAGAAGCCATGCTTTCTGTCTGTGAGATAGCATTGCTAGCACCACCTAGCTAACCATCAAACTATTTTTCTAAAGAAATTTCAAACATTATTCCCTATAAAAAGGCTTACAAGTGGATAATATGTTGTAAAATTATGAGCGGAATAAACAATGTCAGAAATTACACGTCATTGTTTTCAAGGAAATGACTATGAGTGCTTGAGTTAGCGCTTGCTAATTACAAAAGCATAGCCTACTTTGAAAAATACATATATTTATCAATTGTACCAAATGATCTAATTCTGTCATAATTCCACATATAACCTCCTTTATTGCGTGTAAAAGTAACAATACATTTAGCTACTTATACCCAACATCCCTGACAACGACACTTGATTTGCCTCAATGAACACAAACAAGCAGGCTATCGGATGCTAAATGTACGCGTGTATTTTGGACATGCACTGGAAAATAAATAGGCTTCTTGATGACAAAGTACACTTTCTTAAAGGTTCATAAGTGTCTATTACAAGTCCCCTTTGTGTCTTTAAGATTTAAAAAGGTACAGTGCCACCAAGTGGTAAAGGATAGTTACCGTTACCATGACGTTTCTCTGGTATAAGTCATGGACCAAACCATTGACACCAAACGGCCGCAACAAATCCAATACATTTTGAACAAAAACCAAGATTAGTAAAAATAATTTATATGCTAAAAATTTTTTTTGACAGTATCAATTTATTTTATTTATAAATTCGTGTCAGTTTTTGTGCTGCCCACTTGTCATAGGGGATAAAGTAGAAAATTAAAAAAAAACAAATTCTAAAAATACATTCTCGCAAAAGATGTAATTGAGGGAAAAAAACAATTTTAATTCTAAAGTGAATTTTGTTTGATGTAGGCTAAGTTTTGGGTAAAAAAAAAAAAAAACATTTAAAATGTTCTATTAAGGTATTAAAATGAGCCCTTTAATAATAACAAAAACTAAAACAGAGGATCCTAAATAGACGTATTGTGTTGGTGAGGTGGCTGACAAGTAACGCAAATAACAAACAAAAGCTGAGCCAGCAACACGTGACACTTTCATTGAAACCTTTATATTTTTTTCTGTTTTCATTGAATATGAGGTTTTAACTTGTATCACCAGAACAAGATCATCAATCAAACAGTTATTCTACACTCACATTATTTTACACGTTTTCCAAGAGATTTTCATCCAGACTTCAGCAGCAGAGACATGACAACTTCTAGGGTTGTTTGGTGAAATACTCAGTCCATTTTACTCTGTTTCACAGTTTATCTCCAGCTCTTTCCAAGAGTAAGCTGTCCTAAGCCATTCAAATCATCATAAGACCACTCCTTCTGACAAAAAAAAAGAAAAAAACACATAACATGATATATTTGGAACTGGAATGACAGAGTTACACACAGAGTTACTGTTTTGTTGTGCAAGCTTAAAACCAAACAAAGAAACATCTCCTCAACACTGAGGGACAAAGATGTAGTGACCAGTGGAAAAAGTAAATGGACGGTAGTAATGTTATTAGTAAAAAGCAACAGAACTGCTTTTTGTGTCTCTTTGAAGACATTCCACCCAATTCACCATCACCTGGTGATTAATGGCCTCAACGGGCATTTTTCAAAGCATAAAGATCCTCTCGTTTCTGCTGACTGCAGAAACTACCTTTGCTTTCATTTAAATGTCACAGAGTCAAAGGTTTTCCCATCAAACTAGATGATTGTCAACAGCATCAAAGGCGTTAAAAAGACAAAAGCAAGATCAGTTGGCCTTCACATTGTTTTCCAATAACAGATCTCCATGACCGAGAACGTTGACAGGCAGCTTACGGAAACACTTCAACAACACTGAACACACTCTACGCCTTGCATGCTTCTTATAAGATCCCCATGTAGGCTCATCTGTGCATCTTTGGCCAGTGTTCTTCTTCATTGTCAATAAACACTTTTTAAATCCTCTTCAGAGCAAAAACTGCCAGTTCTGAAGATGTCCTCACTTCATGACCTGTACTTCTTTATTCCAAGTAGTGTCAGATCTTTGTTTGTGACATGAGTGTCATAATTATTTCCATCTCTATGGTCCAACTTTACGTCAGCAACACGACTTCTTCTCTGGCTCAGTGTTGGCATCTGTAAACCCGTTGACCGGCCGAGAGTCAGATCGGAGAAGAGCTCGTGGGTTGGTGTAACTCCCAAAGTCTCTCTGCTGGATGCTGTGGCCGTTACGAAGCAGCAGCTCTTTAGCCATCATGACGAAAGCTTCCTCCACATTCTGACTTTCCTACGAGGACAAAAGGGATTAGTGCCAATCTAAGCTGAACCCAACACATGTTAGATTTTTAATACCTTAGCAGATGTTTCCAAAGCAGCCAGGATTCCTTTCTCTTTGGCGAGAATACAGGCTTTCTCAAAGGAGACCTGTCGTTCCTCTTCCAGGTCACACTTGTTACCTACAGCCAGAGAATCACGCACAAAGCACATCAATGTACCTTTCTATGGGCCTTTTTTCTCTCTCAAAATGCATACAGTAACAATCCATACACAAATTTATAGTTACTAACAGATGTGTTGGGTGATTTAGTATCAGTGTGTCCTGATTAGAGCCAACTTATGTGGTTTTGCTGGAGGTTACTTCCTGTTTAAGTAATGTTTTGAATTGAATTTGTGATGCTATGCTATGCTATGCTATGCTATGCTATGCTATGCTATGCTATGCTATGCTATGCTATGCTATGCTGAAAAAAAAAGAATTTGAACAGAAGTATTTTGAGTTAAGGTCTCCACTCCTACTCGTCAACTTAGTGCTTGGATTCTATAGTTAACATTTTTATTCAATTTATTTATAATAAGGTTTGGACATCAGGAACAGCACAATTAATATGCTAGCCTCACAAATAAGACATTACACTGGTTTATTTATTTTTTTCATTTTATTTGTATTTATTTTGTATATCTAATATACATTATAGTTCTTCAAAAAACCAAATATATAGTTCTTCTAGAGTTTATGCAGAACAAGCAATAATACATTGCCTGCGTTCAATACTGTGCTGTATCTTTTTGTGTTATGTTGATGTGGAAAATATGAGATTGAATTTGATTAAATTGTTCTTAATTAATTCCACAAAGGGCAAAGTCTCTTGTTACAGCCACTAACAGATACAACACATAAAGAAGGTAGAACGGAACACACAAAACCTATTTAAATGAGTATGATGGAAAATCCATTATGTACAAAAAGATTTTTAAAACATACTTTTGAGGGAAATCTTGCAAAATGTTGTTGCATTTTCTTCACCCATCTCTGTCTGGTGACTCTTGATCGTGATTTAAGCATGTACAGTAAATAGAAATGATGCATGGATGAACATACAATAGGCTCACCTATGAGAACCAGGACGACCTGGGCTGCTCCGTACTGCTCCACCTCTTTAATCCAATGGTTCACAGAGTCAAAGGTGCAACCCCTTGTGATGTCATATGCGATCATGGCACCATGTGCGCTGCGGTAGTAGCTCTGGGTGATGGTTCGAAACCTCTCCTGACCTGCTGTGTCCCACACCTGCATCTGCTTAGGCAACACAAACATACAACAAGATTAAAGGCAAACACACACAGGTGGATAAAATTAACATGACTGAGTAAATTCCAAATGGAGAATTCCTGAGTTTAACTCTCATTCCTATTATTCTCAAATATTACTAATACATTTTAGGCAGTGGCTATCTGTACGGATACTGACATCCTATCCGTACGCAGCGCCCCTCATTGGCCAGTTTAGGTCACGTGACTAAGACTAAACCGAACCGTAAACCAAACCCTAACCCTAAAATTGTTGCAATATTGGGTTTTAACCTAACTCTAACCCTAAACCTAACCCCAAACCTAAACCTAACCCTAAGACATTATGTACATTTTACCCTTAAGGTCAATCTGACCCCAGGGATATTTGCCTCAAGAAAAGGATTTTCAGAAAATTGTTGAGCAAGTTTTTGTGTCAGGAACTTTGTTTATTTGTTGAATACATAAATAACCCCTTGATAATGAAACCTTGACTTGTTCTCTAGCGCCACCATCAGGCCTAACATTTAAATTAGAATTAATTTATCTTGAACAGTTTTCATTCTAATCTTCTCAAATTTACTGACAACATTAATGACCACAAGAGTTTGAACCCTATTGGTTATGGTGATGATATGATCTTTCCCTGCAGCGCCACCATCAAGTCAAACTTTCAGTTTTAGAGTTAGTGTATCGTGAAAATCTTTTAACAAATCTTTTATAATTTGGGGTTCACATTCTTGACTCTCACAGAATTAACCATAGTGATTGATGTTGGTCTTTCTATTTTTGGAAAAGATTGCGTCTACTGGAATATCAACGCTCTCATTGTCATCAGATCAGAATGCCTCAAAATCAGTAAACCTTTAAGGTCACACATGGGTCACAAAAGGTTATACACAACTAAAGCAGCTTGGGGTCAAATTGACACCAGAGGAACACCAATACAAATAAGAATGTGTCACCCCCAGTGCTATTGGTACGTTTACCAGAGTACAAGTATGTAGCGTCTTAGGGTTAGGGTTAGGTTACAACCCAATATCGGAACACTTTTTAGGGTTAAGATTAGGTTTAGGTTTAGGGTATGGTTTAGTTTTAGTCTTAGTCACGCGACCTAAACTGGCCAATGACTGACCTATCACGTGACCTAAACTGGCCAATGACTGACCTATCACGTGACCTAAACTGGCCAATGACTGACCTATCACGTGACCTAAACTGGCCAATGACTGACCTATCACGTGACCTAAACTGGCCAATGACTGACCTATCACGTGACCTAAACTGGCCAATGACTGACCTATCACGTGACCTAAACTGGCCAATGACTGACCTATCACGTGACCTAAACTGGCCAAATGAGGCACTGCGTAAGGATAGAATGTTATGATACGGCAACCGTATGGATAGCCACTGCCTACATATAATATGGGCTCAGCACATTGAACAAATATCATCATGATAATTTTATGCTTAATAAATTGTAACTGTCAAATTAGAAAAAATCATAAAATATGAAGCAAAAAAAATAAACTAAACAATTCTTTTTTTTGAATGATAAACGCTGAATGTGGTCATATTGACCCCAAGGATAATAGGAGCGTTAAACTGTTTGACTTGATTACAATTCATTATTTCTTCACATTTCAGAGCTGATCTTTATCCTCCCTCTGTAGAAAGCTCCCCGAGGATCTCACAAACCAGCTTCCTGAAGTAACAACTGTCATAGCAACCAGCCAGACTCACAGGCCCAGTATGCTTGTTTGCAGTAACAGCACTGATTATCTTACCATTGCTCCCTTTTGTGCTGGAATATAACAATCATAATAATGTAATAACGCAAAATCAAAGCAAACCTCCAAGAAAACATATTGCTGACTAAGTGGGTGAAGTTTTTCAGTTGTTATCAAGCTAATGTAATGTTACAGCTAATACAGAATACGTCATGCTGAAAACTACATGATCTGACTCCAATTGTAACTTGCAAACATGAACAATTACTTAGCTCGAGGGCTCAAACTGCAGTAAAACTGTGAAACCTGAGCTGTCATTGAAGACGCTCCAAATCTGCTGTTCATTCCAGTGGCCTAATAATGACTTAATCCTGTTATTCTGTGAGTTTAGTTTGACAAAAACGGACAAAGGAGAACATTCTTAGTGTTTCTATAAGTAGATTTGAAAGGCTTGTAGTAATATTGAAACAGAAAGGTTGGTAACCTGCAAACTGAAAGAAAAAGTTGTCCTGTAAATTTTACTTCAAGTGTAACTGTCAAATCTTGCCAAAGTGTTTAAAACTCTTCAGAAATAGTTATCTTTACTTATAATGAACATTTAATCACATGTTATCTTTGTACATATCATACATTCCTTTCTCCAAAAGCACTTCAGTTGTTGTGGGTGTGTTTTATGTGTTGACAGATGACAGAATGTGTATTCATTTCTTTTTATGTCTGTAAATAAAATGTCAGTGTTTGTTTAGTCATCGACCTGATATGGGTTTATAAAGTAGGACAATGGGTTATTAAATGGGATAAGAAGAGTTTAAGTTGTTTTTTTTGTTTTAAAGGTGAACCTGTAGAACTGCTTCTGAACAACAAAACAATTAATTTCCTCTTCGTGACTGTAAGGAGAAGTCCTTGCAATTTTATTTTTGTGCACAGCTCAGGCAGACAAACCTGAACAACTGGTTGTTCAGTAAGTTACTGGTCTGACCAGTTAACTGGCCCAGTAACCACAGGACACCTCACTTTCAAAGGTTCCGGAATGAAAAAACAGCCACCTCGTGTGTGTGTTAGAGGAATCTGGGCTTGTTTTCATGGCACTAGTTGTAGTTTATTTTGGTTGTTGTTTTTTTTTTTCTGTTTTGATGGTTAGCTATGGACAAATTGTGAATATGTAGCTTGTTTGTTTAAGGATATATGGGTAATTAATTGTATTATTAGTTGTACTTTAAAAAAAAGCAACATTGGTATTGATTAAAGGGGTAGAATTAAATAGGTTCACACTTCTTCCTACTCCTTTTCACACGTGTAAGCTGAGAAGTTTAAGCGTTGGTGGATCACATCAAAGGTCTGTTTATGCTGTTCTAATTCATCATTTTTCGTTTTTTAAATTGTTGTTCTCTTATCATTTTTACATGTTTGACATCAACCAAAAATCCCATATTAAATTTCAAGTGTGCATTTATCACTGAAATGTACAACGTGACAAGCCGACGCCGTGATAAAGATCATGGCATTCAGAGGAAATGTCAAAGATATCTTCAGGGTTCAAGAGGATCTTGTGACATCACTGCACACATTTGTTCTAATCCTGGCCACTTGGTTTTATTCAACCCAGTGCTTGTCACACCAATTTTGTGATCAGCTTCAAAAACCTCACTTCAACCAACCAAGCAATCAGAATTGTTCATAATGTAGATTTTTGGGTGTTTACGCAAAATGACTTGTTTTTTAAATCCAATTTTTGACTTGGTGGAGCATAAAATACCAAAAATATTCAGGAAATGTTTCTTGAAAGAGAGGGAGGTTATAATTTAAGAGGATAATCAAATATATAGGTTTGCAGTGTTCGTACAACAATGAAATGCTTCTGTATTACCATCTGTGGAGTTAAACTGTGAATTTAAAATAATTCCGAGCGTAATACTGTTTAAAAAGAAGCGTAAAGAAATAATTCTTCAGAAGTATGTTGATAATTAATTACCACAGGTAGTCGCTTGTTATTTGGAGTAAAAAAAAGTTGCAGGATATGGTACATTATTTGTAAAGGAGGTATGGTTCAAGTTTTAAAATGTTAAAAAAATTTGATTTTGTTAAAGTTTAAGTTATGAAATCTAGAAAAAAAAAAATGAAAGGGATAGGACTAGATACGTTAATACTTCTTCCTGTACTCCTTTTCATTCATGTAAACTGAGATCTGTAAGACACTGTTATGTTGTTGTTTCTTGATGTTTAAACAGTTTTTAAGTTGTCATTTACATGATTGCAATGCATAAAAAAAAAAAATCAAATCAAATCACAAATAAGCAGCTAAATCTATACACTTGTTCAGTTTGGGTGTTTTGAGCTCTTGCAACATGCTGTTGCAGTGTCACTGGGACAGGAAGTGTGGACTTCCCCTCTGTGGTTGGTTGGTTTTGATGAGGCAGTTGATCTCTTCTCTAAACTAACATTCACCATATGTTTTCCTGAGCACTTTTGTACTTCTTCCCCATACATCAACACACACATGCACACCCCAAATGAATCCCAGCAAAATCTAACCTTGACTCTCTTTCCATCGATGTCCACGGTCCGTACAGTGAAATCCACACCGATGGTGTTCTGCTGCTTCTCAGAGTAAATCCCTGACTTGAAATTCTGTACTACGCACGTCTTCCCAACGTTAGAATCTCCGATAAGGATGATTTTAAAGAGGAAATCAAAACAGTCATCGAGTTCAGGCCCGGCAGTCTGCATGGTGGATGGATAGGAGAGAGTGTGGATCACCTGACCTTTCACTTCCAGATTTATCTTCAATAAATCTTAAAACTGGATTCCATTCACAAGTTTCTTTCAATGTAGTTTACAAAAAAAGTGGCTCCACAAGAAATATTTGCATCAGCACAGTGGATTTAGGCAAATTACTCCAACTGTTTGTTGCAAAACCAGTTCAGGGGTGAAATAATTTGTCGAGAAGTAAAATAAAAAAAAGCAGATACATAAATATTTGCTAGATTAAATCTATGTCACACAATGTCCAATAAATGAGCTTTTCAGAGCATTTACTACTACTACTACTACTACTACAGTACAAGGAATAAAACTGATAAAACCCTGTAGCTTCCCTCCAGGCGTCAACACACTTTATATCCAAAGGCTTGAATAGTATACTCATCCCATTAGAGAATAATGTCCTTTATTTGGACAGAATAGTCCAAAGTTCTGGTCCAGGGTAGCTGTCTGATCCACCTGCTGCTTACGCTCTCACACACACACACACACACACACACACACACGTGTCTGCTTCCTTTCTTTCAGCAGCTCGCTCTTATCTGGTTTGTATTTGTTGCTTCCGTCTCTCACAGAACACTTGTGGTAACAATAGAAACCTGCCCTACCTGTTAGGTGTGAGTAGCCCCGCCCACTTTGGGAATCCTGGGAAATGCAGTCAAACCAAATAAGTTGGTTAAACCTGATATCAATTGGGATTATTCATAATAAAAAAATAAACAAAAAAACATCAGTTTTTTTTGTAGGGTTGCGTACGGTGATCGTAGTTGTGACAGAGATGCTGGCAAAAACAGATCCATTGGTTAATGCTGCTTTATTATTATTATTTATTTTTATTTTTATTTTTCGTGTGTGTGTTTTAATAACCAAAAATTTCAAGTTGGTAATATTTCAAAATGAGAAAACAAACCAAAAACTTTTGTTAATGTTGTATTTTGAAACAATGAAAACAAGATCAGTGTCAATAAATCCATGTGGCATTAAAAAATAATAATTAAAAAAATGATAATATATATATATATATATATATATATATATATATATATATATATATTTTTTTTTTTTTTTTTTTTTTTTTTTTTTTTTCTTCAGGCATGTCCGAGTGTCACTGAACGCAGCACCGTCGCGTCACGTAGCGCCTCGTGACGTCCAGTGCTGATGCATCGGGTGGAGGCTGATGCTAATGCTGATGCTGATGCTGATGCTGATGCTGATGCTGTCCGTAGCGTCTGTGTGAAAGGGCGTCTGTACTCGGTACAGCCAGTGGTCGGTGGCAGCATGCAGCGGAGCGCAGTGGTCGTGGTGGCGGACAAAACGAGCCTGAAAAGGCCGTTTATCTTCGCTAACGCCGTTCACATGGTAGGCTCATTTACCTCCATTTACATCCAGCAGGCTATGTGTGTGTGTGTGTGTGTGTGATGTATTAACCATGCTGTGTTTGATTGAATAATTGATCAGCTGTTATTTACAGTTCATCCATAGACAGCTGCTCCCTCCCTGCTGCAGGACCATAATACCTGCACTGGTTCATTTAGTGATGGAAACTAAAGCACTTTAAAGAGGACTTAAACACAAACAATCAGGGATTGGATACACGTTTGTGTGTTTTTTTTTCTATCTGCTAATCCTTTAAAACCAAGAAGTTCCAGATGTTCCTGATGTGAGCATCTTAGGGAGAATGTGGGATTTATCCACAGGCCTTGTTTAGCCTGAGATGTGGATTCACTGCTGCTGATGTTTAAAGCTGCTCCTTCAGGACGTCACACACTAAAGTATGTGGACATGTGGAGTTGTCCCACCCTTCACTGCTGCCATTAAACGCTCCTAATTGTTCCAATGGTGTTTCTTCTAAACTCTCACATCCTGGTTTTATCTTGATTAACATGTCACCACAAAGTTGGGAGCATGCAACTGACCAGAATGTCTCTGGTACCCTACGTCCCCATACCATTTTCCATTTCAGATATGATACCGATATTGCAGCCTTGCATATCGGCCGATACCGATACTGATCCGATGCGATATCAGCATGACTCATACATATTTTTGTTATTTATTTATTTATTTATTTTTATAAAATAATAATAATGACTTAATTTGTAGTGTGGAACGTTGGAAAAGGTTTGATCAAGTGATGTCACTCAAACACAGAACAATAGTCAGCAACAGTAGGGATGAGAGAAACTGACCCATTTATTATTAACAATTGGTTAAATAAATGTTTACCTTCAACATAATATCTACAGTATTCTACAAATAAATAAATATAAATAATCATGTACATACTATTTAATTTAAATGTTCACCTGCACTCATCACTGCACTACTGCATTATTATTATTATTATTATTATTATTATTATTATTATCTTATCTTGTTATTGTTATCTTGTTATATTATTTTATTTAGTTTTGCACATATTAGTCTAACTACTGTTTATATTTATGTTTATATTTTTTCTAGTTGATTGTTATTATTTAATGTTTACATTTTTAGAGAGAGCAAAGTTCACCAAGTCATATTCCTCGTGTATATAACGTACATTACATGTCCAATAAACTTGATTCTGATTCTGATAAAAAATGAATTGCAAAAAAAAAAAAAACGGAAATTTGAATCCGATACTTGTTTTCAGGTTGATATCGGACCGATATCGATATCGGATCGGGACACCCCGAGTCTTCTATTTAAGTCTTCATAAAGGCTGCTAGACCTATAAGAACAATACAATCTCTAAATGTTTAAACATAAAGATATTAAACAGTGTTTGCTTACCTGCGTTTAAATTGTTCCAAATGAATGTACATTTTTGTGTTTTCATGTAGATTATTCCAAAGTATAACATTATTCCCTCAATAATGATGTTCCTCTTTGATGATCTTTGTTGAATGTTATTTGGTAAAACATTTGTTTTCGCCTTAAACAGCATCTGCACAATTTTAAACTTTAAAAAATTTAATTAAATCCCTTAAATTTTAATTTTAAAACACCTGATTTTACGCATAGAGGTTTTAAGTTTACAATTCATTACAGGCGTTGGACCCATTCTAAAAATAAATATTCAATGATACACAAAAAGGTAGGGGTGTGCATTACAATAAATCTGACGATGTGATTCACAATTTGCAAGTGACAATACTATTCACCCCGATATATCCTGATACTAGTAAACAATATGATATATTGTGATATTGCAATATCAATTACAGATTTCATCATTACAAAATAGTACAAAATAGCATGAAATACAATTTGTTTCATTTTCTTTTTTTAACTTGCAGGAACAAGTAAATGGTAACTATCTGTAAATGAAGTACCAATATAAAAAAACAAGTGGTATGTTTATCAAACTGTTGAATTACTTTTTTTTTTTTTTAAGTTTAAAGGAGCATAGGGCAGGATTTGTGAAAAAATAAACACAAATTTTAAGTCTTTTAATGCTATTGGTTGATGAAGCGCTCACAACCAAAGAGAATGAGTCCACACACATTTCTCCCTGTTGCCTTGAACAGATCGTGTGATACATTTTGTTCTGCAGACGTGACGTCATATGACGCTGGCGCACGTTCTCGACGACTTGGAGAGGCGTCACCATAACAGGGACATAAAAAAGAATGGCAAGTAAATAAATAACCATGTCACAGTTAGAGTGTGGATCAGGACGCATTTTGTAGTCTGAGTCCGACCCACCAGTTAAAACCTCATTTTTTTTCTCAAAGAAACGACGTATTTAAGTTTGTTTCAGTGGTAAGCACCAATTTTATTAACAAACAACTGTTAATTAGAGATCGACAGATATTGGATTTTCAAAGGCCGACGCAGATACAAAAAAAATCAGCCGATGGCCGATATCTAAAGCCAAATTTAGAAGCCGATGTTTGCGAGCGATATATTTTTTTTAAAAGCACATTGATTATGAAACACAATTGAAACACTCATGTGATATAAATGCGGGGTCCTTCCGTCAGTCAAGCGGTGGCTGCAGCTGCCCACAAGGGTGCCTGATCAGATATTTGATCAGGCACTATTATATTTTATCCTAATATTATATTTTTATTTGTAAGCCTTTTGGTCAACATCAGATCAGCGCATGGCTAACAAGCAAAAGTGAAACACAAACAGGGGCGCAGTGCACGCAAGAGACCCATCAGATCTATTTACATCATTTATGTTTCAAAGATAGTCCTCTGCTCCATTCTCCATCCATCACGGATCACTGCATTCTACAGGGCTACAGCAGCTGCAGCAGGAAAGGAAGAACGCTGCGTGCAATGACACTATGTGACCGAACACAACCACCAGTTCTAAATATCTGTCGGAACCCGACCCGTCCGGTGCCGTCGGGTCCTGTCAGCTGATGGTTGCAGTTACACTAACCACCGTGGTGTCACTATAGAGTCTGATTTATAGATCCCGCCCTCAGCTCCTTTAAAAGGCATCTGCATAATTTTGAATAAAATACCTGATACTTCGGTATTCGGTATCTGTCTGTCTGTGTGTGTTGTGTGTGTGTGTGTGTAGAGTGATGTAGGTCTTTTAATGAAATACCCACCAACCACTCTCACACCAAAACTTTGGTAATAATGGGGGGATTCCAGGTAATGAAACAAAAAAAAAAAAACTGTTTTTGAGGATTTTGAAAAAAAACTTTGTCATGGACTGATTTTAAAGAAGGAAAGGAGGTGGGCCATTGATACCTTGCTCTAAGGTGACATTCACTCAGGGCTGTAGATCAGTGCAAAAAAATGTTCCGATCTGATGATTTTTGGTGAAAAAATGGCGTTTTTTTTAAACGAAGCCTCAATATTTTGGACTCTGGTATTTTATGCAGGTGTAAGTCTGAATTCATAACCCAGCAACAATTCATGCATCAAAACATTGGTACCTATATGGAGGTTCTTGGTAATGAAGACAATTTTTGGTGAAAAAAAAAACACGTTTTTGAGGGTTTGTCGTGGTCTGATTTTAAGGAAGGAGAGGAGGTGGAATAGGATTTTTCAAATGTCAGGCCGAGGATTTTCAAGAGCGGGCACGTTATGTTGGAAATGATTTATTCCATTTTTACACAAAGAAGATTAGTATGAACTTGACTTCAGTCTGCAATCCAAGCTAAACCCTGTTGTGTTGTTTCCTTCTGTGTAGGCGCTGTGCTTCTTCATGCTGACGATGACCGTGGCTTGGCACAGAGACCTCATGCTATCAGGCAAAGTAAGTTTTTGTTTTTTTTCTTCTTCTCTCTGACTGGGTGAAAATAGGTCCGGGGGATGTATTAAAAGTCACAGCAGACAGAAATAACTGCTGCTGTGTCAGGCTCCAAAGGAGGCAGCAGAGGAATTATTAATGCACTGGATCTGTTCGGTTCCATCAATAAAGCATTAGCAGCACATCTGTGTGTTGTTGTTTTTCAATATCTCTGACCACTAATGTTTGACCTTTGATTTTTATTTATTTTTTACACGTGTGCCATCATCAGGGTAAATTATAATCGCATAATTGATAATATAATTACAATTTCAACATCAATATAATAATAATAGTAATTGATAAAAAAGGTTGTCTTAATTAATATTCAATTATTTGCAATTGAGTTCACATAATTGACTTTGTACTTGTAATTGGAAATTGAAATACTCTAAAAAGTGTCAATTTAATCAAACAGAAACCTGTGTTACGGTTCTATGACTTACACATACGTAGTTAACAATTATTAAAACATGTTTCATATCAAGTTTACCTTTAGGATCAATACACCATTTAAAAATATATAGAAAAACATAAATCTAGGAGTAAAAAAAGGCTCAGACGCCCAAACCAAAAATATGAAAATCAATATTTTCATTGATTAGGAAGCCTCACTAGGTAACCAAGAGATGAAAAACAATTTAGATGACAGATAATGTTTTTTTGGTGTATTTTACAGCTGATTTAAGACATTTGTCAAACCAACACGTTATCATTATAGATGCTAACAGGAAGCTAACACAAGAGGAAGGTTAGGTTTTATGGACAGTAATTCTGATCATGTGAATTTGAACTTTTGTAATTGAGAATGTAATTTTAATTGACCTCAGGGGGGAAAATAATATTGTAATTTTAATTGTAATTGGCAAAAAATGTGGGTCACTGACTGTAATCTAGTTGAATTGTAATCAAACCTGGTTAATTGGGGACAGAATTGAAATTAAGAAATGTAATTGACCCCAACCCTGATTTGTTGGGTGTATTTTTTGAAAACAAAATATCCCTGTGTGTGATGTGTGTGTGTTCAGATGGTGTCCAGTGTTTCAGTGGTGATCATGTACGTCATAGAGATCAGCTGTCTGCTGCTGTCAGTGCTGGGAGTGTTTGGTGCGCTCAAGCAAAAGAGATGGTGTTTGATCCTGGTATGAAGATGTTTTTTTTTTTAAAATCTTAAAACCATAGCTCTTTTCTTTTCTGTTTTTGTTTGTTGAGCTGCATTTGTCATGTTTGCAGTATGCTGCTGGGATGGCTGCGGCCAGTCAGACAATCATTGTGAGAACAGCACTGAGTTACCAGGATGTCTATGAGGTACGACACTTCTATATTCACTTTTTCTCACTCGAAGTCAGGGGTGTCAAACTCATTTTAGTTCAGGGGCCAAATATGAACCAGTTTGACCTTAATTAAGCCACAGATTTCAGGTGGGATAAAGAGCTAATTCAACATTAATGTAACAGTTTACATTTCCACGTATAAATGATAAAGTATGTGAGTCTATCTGCAGGATCTTCACTTAAATTTCCCTGATTTTGTTAATTTGGGGGAAATTTTGTAGAGTAATATGAGGAAAATTTGCCAGATTTTTTTGGGAGAAACAGAGTTCTTTTAACAATTTGAGATTAAAAATGACTGCCGTCGTCATGTGATATAAGAACTGGAAAACTGAGCTCTGCAAATATTGTTGATTTTATTTGGGGTTTTTTTGTATTTGAAGGGGCTGATATATCTACAATTGAATTCGTTGGTAATATACGAAATGTTTGATGTTTTTTCTGTAATTTTTTTACTTTCTCAAGCCAAATTTGATGCTCTGAAGCAGTGTTTCCCAAACTTTTGGTGCCCAAGGGACACCAAAGGAGAAGTAATACACCTATTGTGAAAAATAGCCTTTACACATGTTATCACTCAAACGGTGGGTACGGAAAGTATTCAGAGCCTTTACATTATTGCATCATTCCCAAGAAGACTCATGGCTGCTGTACTAACTCAATGTTAGTACAGCCGTACTCAATGGGTGCTTCTACTCAATACTGAGCAAAGGGTCTGAATACTTAGGACCATGTGATATTTCAGTTTTTCTCTTTTAATGAATTTGCAAACATTTCTAAATTTGTGATTTTTTTCTGTCAAGATGGGGTGCTGAGTGTACATTAGTGAGAAATAAAATGAACTTTTTTGATTTTAGCAAATGGCTGCAATGAAACAAAGAGTGAAAAATGTAAAGGGGTCTGAATACTTTCCGTACCCACTGTATCATGTGCAATATCTGTAAATGTGCATCATTATTTACTAATGTCAAATAAAATGTGACAAAGACAACTATATTATTCACAAAATATTTATTAACGAAATATTTAAAAAAAAAAATTAGTATAGAGTTGGTCTCTGTATCATGAAATGAGTGCATACAAAGTAGTAATCTAAGAAATAATTATTTTTGTGTAGTTGTATATTGCAATAAATGTATGGTTGTGACAAAATCCCATAGCACACCCGGACTTCTTCCGCGGCACACCGTTTGGGAACCACTGCTCTAAAGGGCCGTATTTGGCCTCTGGGCCTTGAGTTTGACATTGTGCTCTAAGTATTGTTTTTGTGACCAATTGGAACAATATATCTCCATCTGTAGAAACGTGTGGCGCGTGAGGAGTCCAAACTTCTTTCCATGATGCCACTGACTACAACAAGCAAAGCCAACAGGACGCTGCTCTATAGTATTCAAGAAGAAGTAAGATTTTCAGCTATTTGCATCCAACCATTCAGATTATTCTAATCTATGCACGAGTAAAATGATCGTTTAACCTGGATTACAACTACTGATGATGCTACATTAGCTAAATTGATGATGTAACAAAATATTCACATTGACATTAAACCTCGCTTTAAAAAAAAAAATCGAAGAAGAAGAAGCTTTGCTTAAACTCTTAAACGTAACCCTCCTATTGTCCTCAAATATTACTAACACATTTTACCCTTTAACGCCACCGCCACCCTATGTCATGTATGAACTCTGCATCTGCCATCATGGGTCACGCAGTTTTACATAGCTAAAACAGCATGGGGTCAAATTGACCATCAGTGGAACGCCAATGCATGCAGTATGTGTTCATCACATTGAAATATGTCATCATGATAATTTTATTAAAAAAAAACAAAGTTAATCTTTTTTTATTTTTTTGTAATGGTAAACACTGAATGAGGTCAAATTGACCCCAATGATAACTGGAGGGTTAAGGCTTTTCTTTAAAGCTTTGTACAACACAAAACATGTCCTATGTATGACTGCATGGTTTTTTTAGGTGGTTTGAATACACTTTACCTAGGACAAGCCTTTCCCAATTCACATAAATGTAGTTGATGGCTGAACTCAGCAAGAATGGACAAGCATAGAGATGAAAAATCCAGCATTACAGGATTTTTTGTAATCACATGGGACATTTTTATAATCTGCCTAAAGCAGATAAATCCACTGTATAGGGCTGTAAAGGGGAAACAGATATTTGTTCCATACAAATCCCACACAAGCCTCAAGCAGTGGCAGCTAGCCGCAGCAGCAGAAGCAACAGCAGTGGCAGCAGCAGCTAGCTGCAGCAGCAACAGTGGCAGCAGGGGCAGCAGTGGCAGCAGCAACAGTGGCAGCAGCAGCTAGCTGCAGGGCAGGGGCAGGGGCAGCCGCAGCAGTGGCAGCAGCAGCAGCGGCAGCAGACTCCAACGATGAATTCTTAGGCTAAAGGCTAACGTCTGGGCTTGTGTTTGTGTGTTTGTGTCGTCACTAGTTTGAGTGCTGTGGTCTCATTGAAGGCTACAAAGACTGGGGCCCCTCCATCCCAGCCTCATGTAACTGTCAACATCCAGGAAAATGTGTAAGTGTTGTTGTTCTTCCCACAAATATATAATCTCTCATTCCCTCTGTCAGTTTCCATCATAACGATCACATATCACTTCTTAGACCAGAGGAGAGACTGTTATAAATGCAGGGGCAATGTTTTTGTGCTCAGTTTGTGTGTTTTTTGCTGCTGTTGTCATTATGTGTTTTTTGTATTATTTTGACTGTATTTCATAATTTTTTCTAATTTTATTTGTTTTTCTTGTCTTGTATTTTTTTGTTGCTGTTTTGTGTGTTTTTGAAGTCATTTTTTGTATTTTCTTGTCATTTTGTTGGTTTTTTGTACAATATTAGTCCACCCATCCATCTTCTCCCGCTTTGCCGTTTCCGGGTCGCGGGGGCAGCATCCTCAGTAGGGAGGCCCAGACTTCCCTCTCCCCGGCCACTTCCTCCAGCTCTTCCGGGGGGACCCCGAGACGTTCCCAGGCCAGCCGAGAGACATAGTCTCTCCAGCGTGTCCTGGGTCTTCCCCGGGGCCTCCTTCCGGAGGGACGTGCCCTGAACGCCTCACTAGGGAGGCCCCACCTTGGAGCCTGGCTCCAAGGTGGGGCCCCGGTAGCGCCAATCCGGGCGATGTGAACTGCCTTTGTTGTTTAATGTACATATATGGCTATTGAACCGCTCTTAGTCGGACCCGTCACCTGGGACCTGTTTGCCTTGGGAGACCCTACCAAGGACATTAAGCCCCCGACAACATAGCTCCCAGGATCATTCGGGTACTCAAACCCCTCCACCACGTTAAGGTGACGGTTCATGGAGGAGATAATATTAGTTATTTATATTAATTATTTATATTTGTTCTCATTTTTTAAGTTTAGAGTCATTTGTGTATATTTGTTGTAATTTTGTTAATTTCTCATTTTTTACATTCAGCTTTTATTTTGGTGATGGTATGGACCCAAATGCAGAGAGCGATGGAGGCAAAATGCCGGCGTAACATTCTTAGAACCAGTCCATGTTCATTCCAAAACTCATAAAACAAAATTCAACAGAACACAAGGAGGGTCAACAACACACAGTGAACCAGCAACTACTCAGTGTCCAAGCACTCAGCTAAATAGTGGAGGAGGCCTGATTGGGAATGGGCCACACCTGGGTGGAAACATGATGGAGTTAATCAGTCACACAGACGTCACTGGGGGGTGGAGCCACAAGTAGGAATCCCTGGAAACACAGAGACAAGAGTTAAAACAAGGAACATACTCAAAAATAGAAAAACCAAAGACTCACAGAAAAACTAAAAGACCACAAGGGCTAAACACAAACAAAACGAAACAGAACACATTTTTTGTTTGTTTTCTTGTCATTTTGTTCATTTTTGTTGCAATTCTGTCTTTTAGGAGTCATTTTTGTCTTCTATTGTTGTCATTTTAGACTAATTTTTCTGTATATTTCTTGAAATTATTTGTGAGTTTGGTAAATTTTGCTGTCATTCATGATATTTTGTGTGTTTTTTTGGTATTTTGTGTGTTTTGGAATCACTTTGTGTTTTTTTGTTGTCTGCTGTACTTTTCTGTAATTTTGTAAAATAATTTGGCCCCTGGGCCACCTGTTACCCACGTTAATTTTATCTGACTCTCCTCTCTGATATAAAAACTTGTGTTTTTTCTGAACTAGATTCGTCTGCGAGGAAGTGCTACACTTGGAGCGCCAAAGAACCAGTATGTTTATAGAGAGGTAAAAACCATTTACAGCTTCATTTTTATATTATTCAAAAGCCAGCATGTTTTTGAGCTTTAGTAATGCAGATTTTAGCCTAAAATATGATTTCAAGAGAGAAAAATTGATGTAGCACCCAGGATAGAACAGAAATGAAAAAGCAACTAATTATACTGTTTAGAGGTAAAAAAAAAAAAAAAAAAAAAGATGATTCGTACATATAAAAGATGAATGTGTGTATATAATAGTCCAAATGAATGATGAATGTGTATGGCTCAATGGTGACCCTCAGTAAAGGGGAAGTGACTGTGTGAGTCAGTGGGAATCAGTTCAAAGTGTGGATGCCAGAGGCAGAGGAAGAGTTTGGTGTTTTGAAGTTTCTGACGTGTTGGAATATGACTCTGCTCTCTTCATTACAGCCCTGCCTTCCCATCTATGTTTCTGAACTAAAGCTGGCTTTTTCTTTGGGGATGGCCATTCAGTTTGGCAGTGCAGTATTCTGGGTACGTACCTATTTTACATCATATGTATATATTAATACAGACATGTATATAACACAGGCGACCGTGGCTCAGTTTGTTGTGTCCTTGGGCAAGGCACTTTACCTACATTGCCTAGTATGAATGTGGTGTGTCGGATGGGCCACGATGGCAGCCTCGCTTCTGTCAGTCTGCCCAAGGGCAGCTGTGGCTACAAAAGTAGCTTACCACCACTCTGTGTGTGGAGTGAAAGAATAATGCACATCGATGTAAAGCATTTTCAGTGTCTATGATAAAGCGCTATATAAAATCCAATGCATTTTTTATATACATATACTGTATTTATATATTTAAGTTTTAACTCCAATGACATTCATAGTAAAAGCACTTTGTACTGCATTTCTCTGTATGAAAAGCACCTTTAATAAATAAATATCGATTGATAAAAATGATGACAAAAATGCGCAAAACTCAAAATTTGACTGCTTAATTAACCAAAATGCCAGCATAATTCCAAAACAACAGCAAAAATACACAAAATGACTCCAATAACACAACATGACAACATCGAATGCAGAAA
This sequence comes from Gouania willdenowi, assembly GCF_900634775.1. Classification (NCBI taxonomy): domain Eukaryota; kingdom Metazoa; phylum Chordata; class Actinopteri; order Blenniiformes; family Gobiesocidae; genus Gouania; species Gouania willdenowi. The sequence goes on from NC_041049.1 coordinate 14,358,555, forward strand.
ATTAACTGGAAAACACAAAAAATGAGAGAAAAATATAAAAACCTGACATCAAATTTACATAAAAATGACTCCTAAAACACATAGTATGAGAACAAATATACACAAAAAGTTAAAGACAAATATGTAAAATGACAACAAAAATATATAAAAATGATTACAAAAACATAACGTGACAACAAAAATGCAGAACATAACTTGGAAAACTCACGAAAACATGCAAAATGACAGAAAAATATAAAATCTGACAACAAATATACACAATAATGACTTCTAAAACTTGACAAAAAAAGGACAAAACACAATCTGACTGCTGAATTACACAAAATGACAGAATAATTGCAAAGCAACAGCTAATATACAAAAAAATACTCCAAACACACAGCATGATATAAAAAATGCAGACAATTACTTGGAAAACTCACAAAACGACTACAAAAACACACAAAATGACATAAAAATAAAAATAAAATTTATAAAGATAAAAACCTGACAACAAATATACAGAAAAATTTACAGAAAAATGTACAATACGAAAACAAAAGCACACACAAAGACAAAAATATACAAAATGACAACAAAAACCCTTTATTCACCCTGATAATGTTCTGAATGCTGACAGGAATGTTGCTAATGTGGCTCTCTGATCAGATACAGTTACATTTTTGTGGTTGGTAAACACAACACAATGCATCAACGTTTGCCGCCAAAAGCCACAAACTCATCATTATCTGATGAACCACTTTTTTATGTGAATGTTCAACACTTAGCAGAGAAAAGCCTGCGAGCTTTTGTGGTCTGGATTTTGCCACGTTCTGCTTCTCTGCAACAATATGATCATTACCAGTATCTGTCCAGTCAGGTGTGTGGGTTTTTTCTTCCCTTTCAGGTGGTTTTACTGGTCATGAGCATCAAGCTAATGGGTCAGATCAGAAGGAAACAGGAGTTCATGGCTCTCCTCCACTCCAACAGATACATTCCTGGTGTTTTCTAACCACCTTGTTACATCTTCATCTTTCCATTAAACTCATTTTATTTGAATTTGCACAGAATCCTACACTGATTCACCCAGGGTTTTTTTTTTTTTTTGTGCTATATAGGATAATATATTGTGACTTCCTTCATGGTAATGCATGTAATGAATATTGGAGAGTAATCTACATGCAACAATAATTGAAAGACTGTTTTCTTTTGCTGTAAAATAAGCTTTTAATTTATGATTTAATAACTGTATCTTCATGTCTCTTTGTCATGTTCCATTTATACCCTCAGAGACATAATCCAGTATGTTAATAATACAGTTATATGTAACACACTCATATCAACTATACACAAAAGTTGTTATTTTCTCTCTCTCTTCTATTATTATTGGGTGCTTAAAAACATTTGAATGCTAAACTTTGCCATCTTAAAAATATGGGGCTCAGCTAATATTGTGTTTTATTGTAACTACTAATAATAGTGGTGTATTAGCACATTTTGAACTTACAGCATTAAAGAAGCTATTAATCCTTGAATCTATGAAATGAATAATGTAATAGTGGTTCTATAGCACCTTCCTTAAAACCGTGTTTACAAAAGTGCTTTGACTGAAATATAGTCATTATACAGTGATGTATATCTTCGGTGAATATTCAGGTCAGACGAAGGAATGAGTCTCGTCTCTATGCCTTGTTATGCACACGTAGCATCACTTTTTTTTTTTTTCCTTCCTCAGAGTAGAGTTAGTGTCAGATTCAGTGAAAATGCTGCAGTGACTTCTTCTGAGAAGATACGAGGACTGTTTTAGTGACGACGTCAGAGGGAGCGTGGAGGGAAACGTCCCGCAGGGCGAGGCTGCTCTAACCTTTGCTGCTGCTGCTGCTGCTGCATGAGCTGCTGCCTGTGCACTTTAAACCATTTACGTTCATTACGGTTTCAATTCCATTTTCAAGTGATCAACCACCCATTTTTATTTATTTATTGGATGAACGTGTGTGATATTTTGTAAATAGAATAATAAAATGTGATTCTTCCATCTGGTTTTCATTTTTCTTTTAATTGTGTGTGTGTGTGTTATTTTTTTTAAATTACTATTTTATTATGTTTTCATAGCTAACATCCCCTTACAATACAAGCACATTTCTTCCAAACTCACTTTATAATGTCTATACAAAAAAAGGAAAATAAAATCAACAGAAAAAGAAAACATATAAAAAAAAATAGGTTGTTGCTCAGAACCAGGGATGTAATAGAGAAAACATATCTTTTCGGCCTCTGTAGAATATAGCAGTGGTTCCTAACCTTTCTTGTCTTGTGTACCCCTTGAGCCTTTTTGTCACACCATGAGTACCCCCTCACTCATACGTGTTCATGATTCATAACACAACTGAATATTCAACACACGTCATTTTATTTCATCTTCTTAAATTGAACAATTAATATTCAGGTGTTATCTTCTTATTTAATTCAAATTAAACATAAAATGATGTTGCCTTCAAGGCAATAAAAATGATAAATATAAAAAATAACATTATTTACAGTCAATGTTTGTATTATTAATACTAATACATTAAGATTATATTGTTATTAAAGGAAAATAATAAAGTTGAAATTAGAAAAAAATAATAAGTCATATAAATACAAAACAAATAATTAACCTGCCTGTGTTATATATAACTTTTATAACATTTACCACAAAAGGAGCTTCTTTGAATACATCCCCCTGATTTTTAGAAATAAGTCATAACACACACGTACCATTAAATTGAATTTCTCATTATCTTGGAAATGATTGGGAAACACTGGAATAGAGAATTGTCTTCAAACCTGCATCACACAGTTAGATATATTCCACAAAAGCATACACACATTTCAGTGGGTCCTACTCACTGAAATGTGAATTTTTAAACAATTGAATGTTTTACCATGTAAAGCACATTGAGTTGCCTTGTGTATGAAATGCGCTATACAAATAAATTTGCCTTGCCTTGCCTTACTCTATGTTGTCAAACACATAGTAGCCATCCTTCCCAGATATCATTACATTTTTCAACCTCCAGTCTAAGTGACGCTGTCAATTTGTCCTTATTAATGTGGTTTTTAAATGAAGGAGTGAATGCACTGATTCTCACAAAGTGAAGAGTAAAAAAAAACATCTTTGATAGTAGAAATACAACCTGACAAAATATTAAATAAAATATGTGGGAAACACTTTACTAGATGTTTTATACATAAGGCTGACAATACGCTGTCATTAGCATGAATAAGGTGTCATGATGGCTGCCATTAAGTGTTGCTTGACAAATTATGACACTTTTCGCTAAATTATGACAAATGTGTAGTAATGTTGTCATTTTTTTGGGCTTAGGTGGAGGGATCTAAAGGTTAAGGTAACAAAGACACCTAAAGGTTCAGTATTATGCTATTTTTCACCCATCTTTAATTGTTCTAATAACCCCAATAACAAAGTATTTGAGATTTATTTTCCCAAACTCGCCTGTATTCTGGAGTTTTAGCCTCCGAAAAGTACCTTTCAGAACGCTCCTAAAAGCAGGCTGTTTTTTGGGCCTTAATGCACATGCACGAGTCTTTCTTCTCATGACCACAGAAATAGTCAATTTAAGACGATGGTCCATTGTTTTGTTCTACCGCTGCGTCGCATTGGGTCACAAACATGTCAGATCCTCCCATAAAAGCAATACAAGGTGGTGTAACGGCTACTAAAAATGAAACTGTTGAAACTCTGGAAAAACAGTTTTAAAACAGAATATAACCTCAAGTGAATCATATATAGACGACAATAAACCTTATCATCATAGGCGTGTTTACGTGGACATTTCCACCAGAGGTCAGTAATACCACATAATGAAGGTAATTTTACAAAGTTTATTCAAAGAAATCAAGTGAATTTTTACTGAAACTTTATTTAAAACAGTGGAGAGCTGGAAACAATTGTGTTTTTAAAATTCATACAGAAGATATTGCAAAAAACTCAAGACTGTCAGTTGATATATTTTGTTTTTAAACAAATAAAACTATTTGTGTAACCAATTGACAATGACCACTGCTGGCTATTTTGCTAGTAATGTATTTGTTTTGTTGAATTTGAAAATACACAAATAAATAAATAGAAGAAAAATTGATCAAAATAAATTAAGTCCAAGTTTAATGTGTTGAAAAAAATGTTTTTAGTTGTCCAGGATGAAAAAACTGTAATACATTTAACCAAAAAGGCAACATTCAAAAAAAAAAAAAAAAGGTACAAATTGAAAGACAAACAAAATATACTCAATATATATTGAGTATTTTTGTCAGAATTAGCTGAAAGTTCAATAAAAATATCAAAAGTGGACTTCCTCCATGGATTGGGCTTCACAATAATAAGTCAATTATGACTTTCTAAAGTATATTTCCAAAAAACAAACTGTGCAGTAAAGAACTTATTTCATTTACTGTATCTACGCAACTTTCTTCGATACAATTCATAGATGCGGTAAAGCTGTGTTATGATCCATACGTACAGTATGTGTGACAATTAACTTTACTGTAGATGTTATTGTTTAGGAACTTAAAGCTTTGGTAACACAAGTAACACCAGATGCAAACTCACCATATTCTGAGAGTTAAGTCAATGCCCTTGAGGAGTTGATCTTTATTACATTCAACGTGAATACTCGGCATTACTGTAAAAAAGCATGTCTGAGGTTATCCCACTGTTCCCACAGGCTCTGTTAAAGATCTACAGTTTCCTCTGTAACATCTGTCAGAGTGGTGTAGTTTCCTGCTTTTGCCTCCTGACTGTAAACCACTGCAGGGACGTCCACCTTACGGTTCAGTTGGCACAGAGCGATGATTCCCAGCAAGGACGACAACACCTGCAGCACATGGAACACATGCACTCAGGTTAAGTGTAAAGAGTACACTTAAAAGTACTGTTACTTGAATGAAATTGTACTCAAGTACAAGTACAAGTAGAGGTGACAAGTAACAAATTACAAATACTTTGTGACTGTACTTAAGTATTTATTTTTTTGGAGACTTTTTTCTTTTACTCCTTACTTTTTTAAACAAATATCTGTACTTTCGACTCCTTCCATTTTAAAAATGAGCTCGTTACTTTTTAGACCTTTGAAGATGACGTCACAAAGTACAAAGATGCAAACCAACAACCGCTAACATGGAGAAGCTAGTGCTAGTCAACGTGCTAACATAGAGGTGAAGCTAGTACTAGTCAACGTGCTAACCAGGAGGAGAAGATAGTGCTAGTTAACGTGCTAACATGGAGGAGGAGCTAGTGCTAGTCAACGTGCTAACAAGGAGGAGAAGCTAGCGCTAGTCAACGTGCTAACAAGGAGGTGAAGCTAGTGCTAGTCAACGTGCTAACATAGAGGTGAAGCTAGTACTAGTCAACGTGCTAACCAGGAGGAGCTAGTGCTAGTCAACCTGCTAACAAGGAGGAGAAGCTAGTGCTAGTCAACCTGCTAACAAGGAGAAGCTAGTGCTAGTCAACCTGCTAACAAGGAGGAGAAGCTAGTGCTAGTCAACCTGCTAACAAGGAGAAGCTAGTGCTAGTCAACCTGCTAAAAAGGAGGAGAAGCTAGTGCTAGTCAACCTGCTAACAAGGAGGAGAAGCTAGTGCTAGTCAACCTGCTAACAAGGAGGAGAAGCTAGTGCTAGTCAACCTGCTAACAAGGAGAAGCTAGTGCTAGTCAACGTGCTAAGGAGGTGAAGCTAAGTATAAGTAAAATTACAGATTTAGAAATATACTCAAAAAAGTACAAATAAAAACAACTCAATTACAGTAATGTGAGTACTTGTAATCTTTCACTTTCACCTCTGCATGTTGCCCTAAATAAGACAGTATAGTGATAACAGGAGGCAGATCAACACTCAGACATGATGAGGCTTTTCAAAAATACTAGTTTGTGTGTTCTCCTTGGGTTCATTCATGCAAATTAAAAAAAAAAATGCCCTCTCTCCAAAAAACAGCCAAGACAAGCTTCAGGGCGATCTTATTTAAAATCGCATTTTAAAATTTGAAAAACACAACTTGACATTTAAGACGTTTTAGGATTTACAAAATAAAAAAACAAACAAGCAGATCAGCTGGATTTTTCACTTAACAATGATAATACAAGAGATGATATGATAGCATTAATTACCCAAAGACAAAAAAAAAGACTGAGTTGAACAAAAACACGTTCAAAATCAAATAAGGATGTATTTGCTGAAGTGTGGGCAGAACCTTAATGTGTGCCTGTGTGTAAATAAACATAAGGTCAACTTTCCAACCCTGAAAACACAACGTAACCAGTAAACATCAAGCCTGAAAATAAACTACAAAAGAACATTTAGCTTTTAACAATTTTATAACTCAAAATACATCACATGACAAATGTGACCCATGGGAAAAACAGTGCCACCAGCAAAATTATGCATATGTAAACTTTTTAAAAAGAGCAAACACATATTCACAACATTACACATTAAACGATTGAAAACATTTATTTATTAAGTTCATCTGTCGTGATTTCTGACTTTATTTTTGATGTTTCTAAACTCCTTCTGGGATAAAACATACATTGGTACGTAAATAACATCAAATAAGATTTTTATTATATATTATCATGAATGTTAAATATTAGTATTTTGATATTTCCAATTCTATTTAAAATTGAATATACACTTTCCGAGTGTCCAGATTAAGGTTTCAACAAACAAAAACAAAAACAATTCAAATAGCACATTAAATCACAATTTGGGAAAATATTTCAGAGAAAATAATAAAGAAAAATATTAATAATTAGTTCAACTGTACAAAATATATATATATATTTTTTTTTTTAACTATTTCAATATTTAAAAATTGGAAATAAAAGTTGTTAATGAGTGTGAAGAAGCATTCTCGGTGATACATACCAGTAACAATATGATTCCCATTATTATATTCACTGTGGTTTTGATGACATCCTTAACATGGCTTATGAGGAAGGGAACACACGGCTGAAACACAAACAATCCAACGTTTAATCTGCAATCTCCACCAAACTGCATCTTTGCTCACATGTCTGTGAAGGTCAAAATAAAGACTTCCTTATTACATCCGCGTAAATCCGGATCAGCTCCCCTTCTGCTCTGCCTGTAAACTGACTGCCTGCAGGGGGCTCCACCTGAAACACACAGACACACAGTCACAGCTTCAACTCTCGTTAAAAGGTCTGAACGAGTAAAATAAAAGATTACAACCAATATAGAAGAATGCAAGTAAGAACCACGTGTGAATAGGCTGGAAATTGAAAAAGGCTTTGCTTATGGGCGGAGCTCCAGGAGCAGTTAAGACACGCCCAGTCTATGCTATTAGATCTACAAAAAACAATCTATGCTATGCTAACTCAACACTCACTATACCTCTTTATTCACGATTATCTTATAACTTTTATCAACTTGCGTGACAGATTTCTATGGAAGCCCTTTCTATCACATAATTATGACTTTCTTTCTCATAATTATGACTTTCTATCTCATAATTATGACTTTCTTTCTCATAATTATGACTTTGTTTGCCATAAATATGACTTTACTTGGTGATTTTTTATGTTTTTTTAGTGTCGGAAACGGGCTTCCATAGATTTCAGTACACAGATACCAGTTTTAATAGAAGGGGCGGAGCCAACAGTGGTGGTTCATGATGTAAGAAGCCACCAAAACATCACAAACCCCCATTCTCAGCCACTATTCAGTTGAAATAGCCAGGCTTCAAACCACAGAGGCCACTCCTTCTTACATTTCAGGCTATTCCCAGTTAGCAGATTAGATTAGATTAGATTAGTGCTGACAGCAGGAACAACTGAAGAGAGATGGATGGATGTAAGAAGACGTTCCAGTGAAAAAAACAAAGAAGTGGTGTAAATACCTTGGAGAGTTTATCTTCCTAAAGAGCATCAGGATGGGACACAGTTACACGTTCTGTAAGATTAATAACTGAGATTTTAACGTCTACCACAGCGGAAGGAACTACGTAAGTCACCATGAAAAATCCACCAATTACAAGCACCACAAATAAATACTGCTTTCAAAAAAGTGTTAAAGGATGTAAAGTCTGTAAAAAATGTGTCTAATAAGTCATTAGTGAATACCAGAGAATCACATGAGTGAGCATGAGAAATTATAAGAAAATATGTAATAAAATAAAATGTCTAATTTAAAGACAAGCAATGTGAAATTAACAGTAAATATGCAACGTGTTGACTTGTATATGAACTGTAAGTATATTAAATAAACACATGTGCTTCATATACACATTTATGTTTTTATTTAGGCTGTTTTATAATGTAGGAATTAGGGCTGTACGATATATCGAGTTTTCTATTTTGGTGATGTAAAAAACTACAATATCGCATATGTATTTATATATTTTTTTTTTTATAGCTCATTTGGAATCAAAATACTCTCAGGAGTCGCTGCTTTTACTTCTCAGAACAGCATGTAAAGCACAGTTAACTGGATTTCCGAGTGTGTCCTAGCCCAGACCGTCCCCATTGGCTTTTTCACCTGTAAGGGACAGCACGTGTGAGTGAGTTCCGTAAGATTATTGTACCAACGTTTTTGTTAAGAGTTCATGACGCTAAAATGCGGAAATTCAGTTTTCAAGCGACAGGTAAACAAAGACAGAGAAAGAGAGGGTGAGTTGAGAGATGTGAGATAATAGTGATTATTACTGTGATTTGACTGTTTAGTTAGTGTGTAGTGAGTGAGATTAGAGGGTAGTGTCTAATATATTTGTTTATTGTTTTCTATCAACACAATGAGGCAAAAATAATTCCCTGTATTTGTGATTCATCGCCTGAGACATTGCTTGTATTTCACTGTAAATAACTATACAGTATATAACTGTGCTTTTTTATTCATCTGTATATAAGTTTTTGAAATATATAGTTTAGATTTGCTAGCAATAAAAATGATTTGTTAAAAATGTTTGTGACTTTTATAGTAAAAAAACTTAACTTTTTCCCACTCGAATTTGAGTTTTGATAGTGGTTTTAGATCCACTGTGTTAATACAGTATGCCATATTAAAAAAAATACTAAACAGTCACATTTGGGAAAATGTGACTGTTCCAACCAGCTCCAACCAGCACACAGCACGTCCTCCCGTCCTTTGACAGCTGACAGTTTGACAGCGAGCAGCGAGACCGACGCTAAAGTGGTTCTGTTAGTTATAAGTTTCTCCAGTTTGGTCAAGTTGCTAAAACCTATGTTCTTTTTAATTTGGGTTCTGCGTAACCCGGTTTGGTAAATATTATTTTTCTTACATGTGGCCTAAATAAATAACCCCGCTTTTGTAAACGTGTGTTGGTGTGCTGCTTGAGGCTGGTGTAGGGTGACGTGTTCATGTGCCGTTCAGTGGCTCCTATAGGCTGAGCGTAACAGAAATATAAAGGTCAAATCAAACGTATAGTGAAAAAACACCAAAAACTCCTTAGAGAGGGTTAAGAGTTTTTACTTGTTCATGAGGCTAAAATGCACCAGAATACAGGAAATGACATGCATTTTGTAAAAAAAAAAATTTGGGGGACCCCGCCAATATTCAAACAAACGTTACGCCCGTGGTTTAAGAAGAAATAAATATATGAATGATGGGAAAATATAGGACTTCAGTTTAAGCGGTTTCTTTGATGACTATGAATATATTTGCCAGGCGACGTAAAGAGGTAGAAAGCAGGTTGGAAAATGGATGGATGGATAAAAAACAAGTATTATTGTTTTATTTCCTTCTCGTTTTCATAAAAAAATAATAATGTGTGTACATTTATTGTATGTTTTGTTATGTCAACTTATAACCTGACTAAAGGTTTTGTTAGGAATGACTCTATACCAGGTTGTTCCCACACACACACCAGTGATACTCACACATTTTTGTACCGAGTCGTCATCACACACGCATGAGTCTGGGATGTTCCCCCCCCAGTCCTGGTAGCCCGCATCCAACCCACAGCACTGAAACTGACAAACCAAAAAAACTCATCATTTACACATTTTTATTTTTACACAGTGGCTAATTTTCTCTGTGATGCCAGAATATTATTTATATAACATAACTGATGTAATGTAGTGGAATTTTATATTCATGTCTTTTTTTTTTTTTTTTTTTTTTTTTTGGCCAGTTTCCTTACAAACCATTTTTCAATGAATTGTAAATTTTTTGCTATAAATTCAAATTGACTTTTATGAATCAATATTCCAATATATATATATAATACATGTAAAATATACTGCAATACATGAGAAGTGATTCCAATTGAATAATTTAGCCCTATTGCAGCATTTATTGTGTTATCTACTGCCATCTATTGACATGTTGACTACAGAAGCTGAGCACATTGATACAATTACACCATAGCAGTGTTTTTCAAATGGCGGTACGTGTACCCCTAGGGGTACGCGATGGCACTACAGAGGGTACTTGAGAGAGACAGAGATGGGACAATTAACAAATAAAAGCATTAAAAATGAGATTTTATAATGTTTATTTTTAGTAAAAAAAAAAAATGACAATACTAAATATATACCAACAACTCACAAAACGACAACAAAAACACACAAAATAAGAAAAAAATGAACTGAATAACAAAAAGAACAACAACAAAATACACAAAATGACACTCGGAAAGAAAAATACTTACTATTAGAGCTGCACAATTAATCAAATTTTAATCGTGATCAAGACTTTAGTTGCCACGATTAAATTAACCTCATCGTTGGCAATATTAATGTTTAAAATACTGGCTTTGCACTCTTTAATAATGAATTTATTCTGGTAAATTTTAAATTCTTGTTTTTTTTTATATATATATATATAATTATTTTTTAAAGCTTCATTTTGCACTGTAAACTGTACACATATTATTTGTTTGAAAACAGATTTTTTTTGTTTTTCCTAACATGATAAATAATTGTGATTAAAATATTGATAAAAATAATCGTGATTAACGTTTTGGCCATAATTGTGCAGCTCTATTTACTATTACCCGCAACACACAAAAACGATTACAAAGATGCACTAAATGAGAGAAAAACACACAAGATCACTATAAAATACACAAAAAAACAACAACAGAGAAACACAACAAAACGACATAGGAACAACCAAACGACCCCAAAAACACACAAAATGAGAAAAAAATATACTGAAAAAATAGGGATGTCTCGATACAACTTCTTCATTTCCGATATGATACCGATATTGCAGCCTAATAATAAAAAAAATAATAACTACTTATTTTGTAGTGTGGAATGTAAGAAAAAACTGACCCATTTATTATTTAACAATTGGTTACAAAAATGTTTTCCTTCAACATAATATCTACAGTATTATATAATTGAACAAAATAAATAAAAAAAATGAATTTAAAAAATAAAATAAAATAAAATCGGAAAATCCGGACATTTGAATCCGATATTAGTTTTAGGCTAATATCGGACTGATATCGATATCGGATCGGGACACCCCTACGGAAAAATAAAAAGAACAGACAAACAACAACAAAATACACAAAATCACACAAGGCATTAAATACTGTTTAATTACACTTATTTACAAAACGAGATTTTCTATAATGTGTGTTATCACTCATTCATTCCATCATTATGCTCTATATTTGTTGTTTTTAAACATAATTTTTTGTAAAATGTTGTGGTCAGACACAAAGGGGTACTTGGATTCAAAAGTAAGGGAAAGGGGGTACTTGACTCAAAAAAATGGAGAATTATTGCACTATAGCATGCAATAAAAAAAGAAAGCACTGTGAGAAAAAATAACAGAACTTACTTCTTTCTGTATTTCATTTAAGTCGTCTACAACGACTGTGCTTGCATTAGACAGAGGAAGCAGGTGCTGGTATTGCGCCTGCAGCTCCGCACCAATCTGCACAGGTTCAGACAGTGTAACTGTGATTATTCAAGATTACTCATGATTAAAAAAGTCAAAAACGTTTCCTCATCACTGTAATACCTCTGACATGAGGGCAAAGGACTGAATGCTGATTCCAAAGAGGAACAGAGAACTCAGGATCATTCCAACTACAAACTGATGCACAAACATGGACACAAATCAGATTCATGTTGCATTTTGTAACTCATTGCTCATGTTTTTTTTTTTTGTTTTTGTATCTTTACCCACAATAATTAGTGCCCACTTCTTCTCTTTGCAGGCACCGAACACACCGATGGCGACCAAGATCAGTGTCACAGCCGCTGTAGCGTACATGAAGTGTAAGCCTCCCATCAAGTCTTGGATCTGAGACAAAGAGAAGCTACCAGCACTCAATGATGGTTGTTTAGCTGTTTTTCAAAATAAAGTATGGTTAGGGTCAATTACAATTGATAATTAATCACAATTATGGCATCATTTTAAGTTAAATTGTAATTTTAAAACTATGTTGCTGTCGTTAATGTAATTAAATTGTAATTGAATTAAGAAAATTTACTTAAAAAAAATTAATGGAGTATACTGACACAAAAAAGGATCAGACGCCCACATTAAAAATATTAATACCAATATTTAAATTTATTAGAAAGCATAACAAGGTAGATAATTGTTTTTAGTGTATTTTACAGCTGATTTAAGACTTGGGTCAAAACTGACCCGTTATCAAAAGAGATGCTAACAGCACGCTAACACTAGAGGAAGGTTATGTTTCATTTGGTTTTTTATTAAATAATTAATTGAACTTTTGAAATTGCAAATGTAATTGTAATTGACTTTCAGGAAGAAAATTATTATTGTCATTTTAATTGTAACTTAAAAAAAATGCTGGCCAACCTTAATCGTAATTGAACGTGGATAATTGTCGACGTAATTGTAATTTAAAAATGTAATTGACCCCAACCCTGCTATAAAGTAGTCAGGTACAATAATTTACAGTTTTTCAAACAAAAATGTATTTTTATTCATTTTCAAAAAAGCATCTAAACCTGAGATCTAAACTCTTTACTGGCTTTGCAGCCCAACTGTGTAAATATAACATTACTCATGGTATTAGTGATATATAAATTATTTTTAGGGTGACTCAAACACAGATTATTGCCAAATACATTGAATGACATTTGTCTTACTTCTTCATCTTTGTGGAAGTGTCCGTGGCTGAAAAGTGTGAGACCCAACAACAGGAGACCGATGACCTTAAAGGTAAATAAAGGAAACATGTCATTTAAATAGATGAAATACAGTAGATCATTCATATACAATTAGCTGATGCTCTTCATGAGGCTGGGAGCAGCTGCAGCATTAACGCAGGTGATGAATTCCATGGTATGATTGGAAAAATAGGATCCTGTATTTACAGATTACAGCAAAAGTGCCAAACTCAAGGTCAAAATAACTCCCCCCAATTTAGGCCTGACAGAGCATCCATTCAGCCCTGCAGAAGAATACTGCAGTGCTGTAGAAACTACAGAATAAAAATCAAACACATGGCATTTACTCTGTTCTAGGGATGAACGATTTTAGAAAATAATCTAATTGCAAAAAATTCTCCTCAATATTGCGATTTATTATGCGATTATTTTTCAAGGCCTCTTGTCGTGTATTTTTCAATGAACACAAGCAATAAATCAATCTGTCTCCTAATAAAAAAAAACAGTTTCATATTGATTTCAACTTTAAATAAATATAAAATATGAATTTAAAGCACAGATTACAACAATGAAGCAAACAAATCTGTGGCTTTACCTCTTCAACATATCAAACTAACCTCACATTTCATGAAACATGTAAACCTGCACTTCTTAAACACTCTCTGACCTTAACAGGACAGTCTATAAATAAAAATAATAAACAAAAAAAATAAAAAATAAATCTTACTAACATCCAGTCAGTAACATCACACATACTAAAAAAGTAAGGAGAACTAATATCTGCATTAACCAATTGGATGTTTTTCAGGTAAATCAAACTCCCAACAAACTTAAAATAAATTATTACTAAAAATAAAAATAAAAAATTAGATTAGATTAGAAAATCGCAAATGCAATTAATCGTTCAACCTTACTCTGTTCCTAATTTTCTTACGAAATACTTTGCAGTTTTGGTTGCTAGGATTGTGTAAAGCAGCGGTTCTCAAACGTTTCTGACTCACACTTCCTGTTACTTTTGAATATAAGTACTCCCCTTATGTCTGACTACAACATTTTGCTCAGGATACTGTGAAGAAACAACTATAGAGTGTAACGATGAATGAAGGAGTGACAACACATTTTAAAGGAGCAGTATTATGAAAATTTCACTTTATAATGGTTTTTCTACAGTGATATAAATTCCTTTAGCCTCAATCAGAGGGCCAAAGTTAAAAAGGTTCTGTTTCATCCCTCCTTTGTTATTCCACATCTTGTAAAAAGTCAGCTCCAAACAGGTGAGTTGGATTTTTCTCAGGTTGTGACGTCATAAGGCGGAAACTCCTCCTCTTGACAATCCTGGCTCCTCCTTCCCTGCATAAGAAGAATGTGAGCTCCTCCCTCTCAAACTACCTCACAGATAAAACAAAGAGAGCAAAGGCAGGTACCCCCATTTGAGAAACACTGATGGATGGATGCTCCTCATTCACCTTTCTTCCTTTCCCAGCGTTTGACTGTTATCACGTGATTAACTTTCCCACACATAACAAACCATAAGACTTGACAGAACACATCATGGTGGGGGTGGTGTCAATTCCTTTCAAACTTGTGCTTTTATTCTAATCGTAAAGGTAAATCTCACTCAGATATAAAGTGACTCACTCTCTCTTTCTCTTTTAGTCCAATATTTAGTTAATAAATGTCAGATTCCAAAGGGTACTGATCCATAACTATGGCACCCTGTCGTGCTCTGAATACAGTTGTGCTCTTGGCCTCTTCTGATCTGTTTTGCATTAATACCTGTGCCTTTAAGTAAGTAAGCAGTCTTTTTTACAGAAAGCCACCAAACTGGTCCTGCGTGTCTGATGTTTTGCACACACAGGAATCCTAACATGAGAGGCAAAAGAGGCTTCTCATTTGGATAGGCTGAAAAACCTGGGAAATAAGACTGTACGGACGTATACAGTAACACACAGGTTTGCCTCACGTGCAAACACCAACCTTGAAGGTTGGTCAAATAAGTTCCCATTGGACTCAAAACTAATAAGCCTTTTATGACCGGGAGACCTATTGATTCTTAAACCAAAAGTGAATGGGGTTATGATCCAATATCGGTCTAATATCATCAAAAAAATGAGCATCGGATGACATCATCCTGCATCTAAAAGAAATCTCTGACACAATATATATTGTTTTTATGCAGGAGGCATCGTCACTATTGTTATCCGTTTTTGTACGGTGGCTGGGAAGTGTCAGGTGAATGCATTTACAGAAACAAACACAAATACAAAAAGGTCACAACACGAATGCAAAATGGCCACAACGGAAGTGTTTCCGCAACGGAAGTGTTTCCGCAACGGAAGTGTTTCCGCAACGGAAGTGTTTCCGACGGACATTGGCCATTTTGCATTCGTGTTGTGACCTTTTTGCATTTGTGTTCCTTTCTGTAAATGCATTCACCTGATACTTCCCAGCCACCGCGTTTCCGCAACGGAAGTGTTTCCGACGAACCGGTATTACAGACGGACATGTTTTTAACCTGCCAGAATAGAGAAGAACAAGAAGAAGACATCGAAACACATATAAAATTAAGTGAAAGTTGATTAGGATACTCTAATATTTTTCATATTAGGCTATCACATCATAATACCGGTCCGTCGGAAACACTTCCGTTGTGGCCATTTTGCATTTGTGTTCGTTTCTGTAAATGCATTCACCTGACACTTCTCAGCCACCGTAGTTTTTAGTTCCTTCTGCGTTAACCACTCCTACACCGTTTGTCCGATTTTGACAAATAAGCTATCGAAAATTTCAAAAGGTTCCAGAGATTTATTGCTTCTATAATTTCGAACTTTTTTGACTATTTACAATAATTTCTATTGAAAATTTCAGATTTTTCAACTTTTAAGCCCTTCATCCCTAGACATTCTTCAACCGATTTTGACCATTCATCCTTTAACATGTTCAGCTACTTCTACCTTCAACCCATTTCAACCTTTTTCAATTTTTTTCAACTTTTTCAACCCATTTGAACCTTTTTCAAACTTTTCAACCTTTTTCAAACATATTGCTAATGTTCAGTTATTGTTAGGTTAATGTTTAGCTAATGCTAGGTTAATGCTATTGCTAGGCTAATGCTAAGTGAATGCTATTGCTAAGCTAATGCTAAGTGAATGCTATTGATAGGTTAGTGCTAATGCAAGGTTAATCCCATTACTAATGCTAACACTGGGTGAATGTTAATGCTAGCTAATATTGATGCTATGCTAATGCTATATTCATGCTAATGCTATATTCAGGCTAATGTTAATTTAAATGTTAATGCTAGCTAATGTTAATTTTAGCTAATGCTATTGCAAATGTATGTTAATGCTAGTTAATGCTAATGCTAAGCTAATGCTAAAGCTAATAATTTCTTATGTTTAAAGGTAAAAATTATTAGGAATAAATGTCCGTCAGTTTTTCCTCCAACCTACTGTTGCTGACTATTGTTCTCTGTTCGAGTAATATAATCACTTGATCAAGCCTTTTCTAACATTCCACACTACAAAATAAGAAATAAAATGATGTAAGATACTAATAATCAAGGATTTAATATTAGTATCGTATCAGAGGTGAAAAACTTGTATCTGCACATCTCTGAATAAAAAGACTTACATTTTTCAAGTACATTTTACCCACCTGTATATTCATATTTGAATTGTATATTACAATGTTAGAGTTTGGTATAAACCATTGAAAATAACAAATTATAAAGGACATTATCTTCCAAACCATGCTTTTTTTTAACTCTGGTTATACCTATTTACATAGTTACTCTGGAACTAACCTTTTCAACTCATTAGGATTATAAATACACATATATAGAAAAACTTAAATGGGATCAATTTTTCTTATTTGGTACAAAAAGTACTATTCAGCAAATATAATGTAAAAAAGAAACAGAGAATGACAATTCATGCCAGTCTGAAATTAAAACGAAATCATCATGACATTCTTTAAAGAAATAATCTCATCTGTGCATGAATTTAGCGTCACAACATTTTTAAAACATCAAACTCAGCCAAGATTTCAGATATGGACATGTTCTTTTTCAACAATAACATCATGTCTACATTTCCTGGCAGCGATTGAGTCCTTTGGACATCGTCCATGTATGACTATGTCTCTTGTGACATTTATATATCGCAATATCTTCTAGGACATGTGGTCCCACCCTTAGAATCCAAACCTCTATGTCACATATTAGAGGCCTGAGATACACACACTGTTATTAATGGCAGTGTTTCTCACAGATGAACCATTCCAGCGTTCTCCATTATAGTGTTTTTCTTTAAAGCTGTAGTATGTTAGTTTACATACGCTCTTCTTAAAGTGACAGAGTGTCAGTGAAGCAGAGATACAACAGGTTTGTCAAAGTTGGTTTAAAATAATATGGTTTGGCTGAATGCCTTTCCTCAATGGGTGTGACATCCCTAAACATTCATCAATGGACGCCTGGGAAAAGCTTTTTAGTGCCAAAAAAGCTGAGAAACACATGTCGAGAAGACATTTTAACAAGTCCTCACTTTATAGTGATTGAGTTGCATTTGCAGGTACGTTTTGAGTATATTTCTAAATCAGTCATTTTACTTGTACTTCATTATATTTCAAAATAATTAAAGCAATACGTTACAATTCTGCACCCAACCATTACTGAGTAAATTATCATATTTTGTTTTAAAGTGATCAGCGGACATTGTCAAACTATAAAAAAATGAGATGATCAGACAACAATCAAACGCATCACATCATGCACAGTGCCAAAACAGCATTGAATGGAGGTTATTTTCTCAGTTTTGGAGTTCATAAATACAGTATAGCTATACTTTAAAAAAAAAAAAAAAAATATTCCAATTGTGCAAGATTTGGTCTCTTCCATTTTAAGTTTATCCATGAGATGTTTACTGTTTGCAAGGAACACGTGACAAGATTTATTACCAAAAATAAACACGGCTGGTGAAAGTAACTAGTAACTTTTACTTTGATTACTATTTAATTGAGCTACTTATTACTCATACTTGAGTATTTTATGTATGACTTACTTGTATTTGTACTTAAGTATAATTTCAATCTAGTAACAGCACTTCTACTTGAGCAGGATATATCAGTACTCTTTACACCTTTGAGTTTCACTGCTGTTTAAATGTTATTTCTCATTAAAGAAACTATTTTTTTTTTGTTGTTTTGTTTTTTTCCACATGTTCTAGTGAGGTTCAAACATCCATCCACTGTCCTTCCTTTCAAAACAACATCCTGTCTCTGCGCTAAAGTCATCCAGTTACGTTGAAAAGTTACTCATTAAGAGATGTCCACACATGGTTTCAATGATAGCGCTATTTGACAAATAAAAGTAGCGGGACATCAACCCTGAGGACCTGGATCAACCATCTCTGTTCCACAGTGTCCATGAGCAAACATGTGGTTACTTTAACCTGCGTATTACGGCGTAATACGCGCTAATTTTGCACTCGGTTGAAACGCGCAAACAATCATCGACTTACCGCGATCACAGCCAGCACAGCGAACAGAGCCCGCTTCACCCACACGTTCACTTTCCCCATGTTTAATGGATCCCTTCAGCTCCAGAGCTGCTCCTGGAAGGAGGGGCACTGCTTTGCCTCGTCCCCGAGCTCTCGCTGCGTCAGTATACTAAGCATTACGGTAAAAGCAGAAACAACCCGATTTTGAGCTTAAAGACACATTCCAGTGAATAGGACACCACTTAAGAATAATCACTAAGTAGATAAATGCATTCTAAATACGTGGAACATTTAAAATTTACAAAAAAATAATTATTTAAAGATAAAACCTACTGTAAGCAAATGCTTATTTCAAATGAGTAGCATTCTACAGTTTCACTCAAAGATTAAAACTATGTAAAACTATGATACTACTACTGCAATTAATAATAATGTTGATTATTATCATTAATTATACACCACAATTCGTCCTTTCAAAACAAAAGACCAACAAACTAACTTGTTTTGGCTGGATTGAGATTTCAATTTATTTATTTATTTATTTATTTATTTATTTATTTATTTATTTAAAATGTCCCCATTCATACAGCACCATTCCACCTCAGCATGACAATAACCCATCCCAGGATGACGCCCACAAAGTTTTGGAACAATCTGATGTTTCATTTCAAAATAAAAGCCCCTCAAAGTAGCACATCTGGAGTGCAATTCCTATAATTTCAAAAAATTATGAAAATAAAAATTTCGCCATAGTTACAGCGCCATTCCATTTCACCGTTCCACATAATGCTAAAGTAGAATACTGTTAAATTGTCCTGATCTATGACAGTGAAATGCCGTTCTTTGCGAAGAGACGCCTTTACCGTAAAGTTTAGTATACACGCGCAGCAAAAAATAGACCGGCGGCTTGCTTTACACACACACACACACACACACACACACGGGTTGGGACGACATACAAAGTTCTATATACGATACGATATACGATACTGAATTCACGATAACAATAAGAAACAGAATTTTGGGAAGGGAAAAACACAGAAAAACTAACTGGATTTATTACCATAATACTTTCTCTGGGTATGGTCTTTTAAACTCTATAAGAATATAAAATATATAACAAAAATTATGCGAATAACACAATTTTTTTATTTTTTATTTTTTTCTCGATATGATGTGCAACAAATGGAACACGAAAACAGAGATGGACGATTTGTGGCAGTTTAAAATAAAAACAAAATCATATCATCAGAAACAAATTATTATATCAATATTCCTATCTGTGCATGAACTTTGCATTACAAGTTTTTTTTTTTTTAAACTTCAAACTATAACAGTCTACACAGCCATATATATATATATACACCATACATTATTTTTCAACAATATTACTTTTTCCGGCAGCGATTGAGACCTTTGGAACCACCCCACTCTCTCATTTAAAAAAGAAAAAATAAGTTCCTGCAATTTCTAACAAACAATCCCACAAAAATTACACAAGGAATGGCCACAAAGTGAAGTAAGTGAAGATAATAAGTCATATCCACCATTTATTGATGCTTGGATGTATACTGTATGTATCAGTTATATGTAGAAGTGCAAGCCAGGGCACAATAATGTTGGAATTGCTTTTTATTATATTGTTGTTTTGATTTATTGCAATCAAAATAAATGGATTTCCCACCCAAATTCTACGGCCTATTTCAGATCAAACTGCTCCATATTTGGCTGCAGTTTGACAGCCCCTGCTCTACTCCAACATCTTTCTTTTCTCAGTCTTCCAGTTCATATTTGACTTATTTTCCCACAAATCTTTAAACTTGTTACAACATGCATTTGGCAGATGGCTTCGTTTTTATGAAAAATTGGAAAAGGGGACCATGACAACGTTGGAAGCTTTATTATAGGATTGTGCAATGCCACATTATCAAGTAATACACAGCTTTCCATGAACACTGAGGAAAATATGGATCTGGAGAATGAGGAGTCCAGGTGTAACCAGCAGAAAAATCATTGATAATTTGAAATATATCTGGATGCCAACTTTGTTCCAGGTTAGTTCCAAATTAAACAGGGTTAACTCCCAGCCACCAGTAGTGACAACATTAATGTTATTAAAGCTGAAAATGAGAGAATCCAAGAGAGAAATTGGTTCAAAATGAAAATACAGCTGTAAGGGGATTATTTTATAAAGAAAACATGAAGCAGAATGAAGAGTCTCCAAGATGTTTGACCTTTGGTGTCATTTAGCCCACCGACATCCTCCGTATTGAATGTCTGTGTCCTCATGCTAAACAGATGTGTGAACCCCTGCCAGAGGTTTTGTAGCTGTATGCTAGTGATGTGGACTGAAGCATGTGAAAAAAGCTCAACTTTAATGCATCATTCTGGCCATCTGCATTAGCCTGTGAAATGGAAGTTTGGGTGGATGTTTCTAAGATCCAATGGGAACCATTTCATCCAGGATTGAGTTTAATAACTCTGCTTTTTTAAGAAGAAAAAAAGGGGGGGGAAAAGGAACACCAAGGACTGAAACTATTGCTACACTGTTCATCTTTTAAAGCCTTTCAACGACAGGCAGACATATGTTTCCAGTGTCTGTTCAGATGTGACTGTGAGACTTTGTAGTGGGGGGGGGTCATGTGATGAAGCTTCCAGCTGACAATAGGTGCTTTATGGGAGAGTGAGCGGAGCTGTCACGGAGGCACACACTGAGGGAAAAAGGAGGAACATTAAAGAAAGGAGTTACTTTCTCTCTCCCTTTTTTTCTTCTTCTAGGCTTTCTTTTACAAAATGATTCTCATACTGTATTTTGGGTGAACTCAGCTGATCAATTTGGTCACTCCAAAAGACATTAGGTATCATTTTTAGATTCATTTTAAGAGGGAAAACCAAAAAAACCAAGGTACCGTACATGTAATTTATGATAATTTAATGCATATTGCATTATATTTAATACCCAATAACATATCAAGTCAGTGGTCTGTCAAAGACCGCCTCATTCTTCAAACATAGCAATAGACTTTCTACTACTGTAAGTATTTAGTGCAGTGGTTCCATAACAGGGGTATGCGTACCCCTAGGTGTACAGGAGCAAATTGCAGGGGTTACTCGGAAAGATTTAACAATATTTTAAAAATAAGTGGGAAATGTTCCTAGTCATTTTCTTAAACAATTTTTTTTGGGACAAATTCACCACAAACGAACAGTACTAACTAATATGTTAAGAAACCACAAGATATTTAAAAGAAAATGAACTTGCTGGAATTATTAACAGTACTATTGCTCAATATATACAATGTAATATCATGCATTTTCTTGTAATTTATTGAAACAGGATTATTTCATGCTGTTGAGACTATTTCATCACATTTCTGACAATAGAGAGAGTAATTAGCTACATTTGACAAAAGGAAACCGTATTTACTTTCGATTGAAGTAATCACATTAAAGTTGCAAGCCGCAGGGTAACAAGGGAACCAATGTTTGAGACATCGTTAAGGGTTTAGGAGTTGGGGTGGGAACCTCCGGGTACCTCACAATACAATACGATACACGATACAAAGCTCACGATATTACGATCATCTCACGATATTACGATACTGCGATTATCGATATATTGGTCAGAAATCAATCTACGATAATCTGACATAAGAAAAAAAAAAATTAAGTAAGAAAATACAAATTTCATTTATATCTCTGAAAGACAATAAATTGAAAAAGTGTCCTATGAACAGTGACACTATTTTAGTGCAACATTTCTGTAAATAAGTGTCAACATACCAATGTAAACAAATAAGTATCTCCAATAGTGCTTTCTGTAAACAAAAAATAGGGTCTTTCTTACCAGTGACACCAGTACAGTGCAATATTCCAGTAAACAATATATTGGTTCCTTCAACAAACAGTGACAAACAGTGAAGACATACCTGCACATTTTAGTGAAAAAGCAGAAAAGATTTTGAGAAAAAAAAAAAAAAACGATTCTAAGCCGGAGTATATCGATGAGCGATCGTGCGGAAAAAATATTGCGATATATCGCCGTATCGAGATATTGTCACACTCCTATTTCGGAGAGCCAGTTGTTTCACAAATAAAGAAATCATATGAGATTATGGAGAGGGCACTAAGGGGGTACACGGGTTAAAAAAAAGATTGGGAACCACTGATTTAGTGTATCCAAAGTCCCATAATGTTATCCCCCAAAACAGCCCACTTTGAAATGGCAAAAAAATCTCTTTCAGCCAGACTTGAACGCTATACACTTCTACCTCACTTAACATCCAACAGGCTAAACTTTCACCTCTTGCTTGACCTGTCTCATGGTGAGTCCCAGCCTAAATATTCACTGTTTAGAAATTACACATTTTGCTGTCGATTTTTGTGTTTTGGGAGTTATTTTGTGTATTATGTTGGGCTTTTTATTCCTTCCAACTTCTTGAAATAACAATTTTTGGGGATTTGTTTTTGGGGCCACACAAAACTAGACAGAGGGTCACATGTGGCCCCTAGGCCGCTAGATGCCTACGTCTGGTATAGAGTACATGCTGTACTCCATGGAAAAGTAAATGATGGATATTTTTAATAAAATCAATATGTATACATTTGTTATTATAAATCCAAACTTCAATGGATTTAATCACATGCTCTTGTTGTTGTGTTTCACTTCCACTTATACTGACAGTCGGAGAAACATTGAGTTCTTGTGTAAGATTTCCAGGTTATGTTCTGTACCTGACCTAGACCTTAAATCTCAGAAATGCACTTATTTTCAGCAGTTAAACAAAGATCTCAGGATGTAGACGTATAGTCCATTTGTTGCTTTTGGCCGTTTCCTTGCAACTAATGACCCCTTGACTTCCTGTTTGTTATTGTCTGTTACCTCCATTTAGCATCTTCCACCCCATTTCCCAGCATTCATGTGAGATAATGAAGACAAATATCCAGAATGAAAACTTAAGGGAAATGTTGTATGTTGTAATATTGTACTACATATTATATGATCATAACCCAAAAATGTAGCGATGGGTGTCAGTAGTCATCATAACTTTTACTAAAAGATTTACTGCTTTTAATTGATCTGTATTGTTGTGTGTGCTTGGAAACATTCTTGAACATTCCTGAAGTGCCAGAAAAAAGAAGAAGAAAAAAAAAAAAACATTCTAAAAATAAAAACCTTTACCGGAAATTATGTCTGGCTTATACACAGTCATAACACACAAGAAAACCCCCACAAGTGCAAAACAGAAAAAACAGCATACAACTTAAGTTATTTTTATCACATTGTAAGTAAAAAAAGAAGAAGTGTATGAGAATAGATGATGGAAAGAGTTCAATAACAACATCATATAATGTTCAGTGCTATTCCTATGATTACCGAAATACATATACGTAGCGTCTTAGGTTTAGGGTTAGGGTTAGGGTTAAGCCTAACCAACCAAATTTTTTTTAAACATAAATCTATATATGTACCGGTGCAACATGCATTTCACAGCATGCCTGTCAAAAGAAAAGTTTTTTTCAAAATAAAAGACAAGCCCAACATGAGCAATATTAAGTACCCACCCAGTACAGGTCCGCGACCCACTTTTGGGTCCCGATCCACCAGTTGAGAATTTCTGTTTTAAATGGTAAAATATGGGGAAAGCTTTTTTTAAAAATAATTGTTAACGACATACTGTATGTGTAGAAATGTACATAGAACTGTAACACGGTTCCCCAGTTTTTTATTCAATTATAATTGACAATTTTTATAGAATTTTCATGGCAATTACAATTACAAAGTAAATTATCAGAACTAATTTACAATTGAATTGTGATTACAAGAGCAACACATTTCTTTAAATTACAATTACAATTCTAATTACGCCATAATTGTATATAATTATCAATTACCCAATTACAATTATAATTGAACACAACCCTGGTGGTGGTGGAGAAAGGAAGCTTGTTGTTTGTTCAAGGGTCAAATAACTTCAGGTTTAGCCACAGCTATAAAGTTAACCACAGTAATTCATTAGTCAGCCTGTCTGGAACTTCCATTTCCTCTGAGTTGGGATCTTTCCGCGTTAATGGCGCGGCCCCTTTAAGAGAAGTCATGTGATCGTCACGTGTTAAGGAAAAGGCTCGTTCCGTCGCTGCGTGGTAGTGTTGACAAACCTGTAGTTTACAGCTCGCACACATGGCTGTGCTGTAAACAAACAGTGAAGTCGGGCTCATTGGTTGGTTTTATGCTTGTTTTCGTGTTTTCAGACACCAATGTGCTCCTCTTCCTTTGTCCTAGCGGGTTAGCTTTGCGTCGTTTGGACGAAGGTAGGTTAATTTACAGGATTTAGTGTTGATTGCAGAGTGTTTACTGTTTGTGTCACAGACACACAGAAATCAGCTGTTATTATCATGAGATCCCTTGTCTTTTTATGAATGTATCATATGGTAGAGGTGGGTTTAAACTTGGAACACCAATGTAGCATTTACACAAGTCACATTTGTTGAAAATGATGGATGTCAATGTGTTTCTGAACGATATTTCATTGATCTTCCTTGTAAATAATCTACTTTGTTTGTTTCTTTAACTATTAACAGAGGTGAAAGTAATGGATTACTGTAATTGAGTTGCTTTTATGGATATTTGTGCTTTTTTTTAAAAATTTTTTAGTATATTTCTAAATCAGTAATTTTACTTGTGCTTAAGTACGTTTTAAAATAAGTAAAGTAATTCATTACACATTTACATCAAATAATTACTGAGAAAATTATTATATTTTGATTTAAAATGATCAACAGACATTGTGAAACTACAAAAAAATAAATAAATAATGAAATAACCAGACAACAATCACGTCATAGTCGACCAATCAGATTAAACGTAATACACAGTTCATAAATATAGCTATACTTAGAGCTTGAGAATGTTTTTATTTTGAATTAAATTCATTGCAATTTTTGCAAGATTTTGTCTCATTGTTATTATTTATTATTATTATTACTACTCTTATTATTTTGTTTAAACATGAGATGTTTACTGTATGCAAGTCATGGCAAGATTTATTACCAAAAATAAACGTGGGGGGTGTAAGTAACTAGTAACTTTTAGATTGAGTACCAATTTGTTGAGCTAAGTTTAAGCTTATTTTATGTATGACTTACTTGTACTTGAGTTCAATTTCATTCAAGGAACAGTACTTCTACTTGATGAGTGGGATGTATCAGTATTCTTTACACCAGGGGTCACCAACACGGTGCTCGGGGGCATCAGGTAGCCTGCATGGACCATGTGAGGGGCCCTCAGGAGCTCAATGAGCTCCATCTAAAATCTGATTTGCTTTCCAGGATTCAAACTCACAAAGATAAATACATATAACATATTTAGTTAGTACTTATTAGAGTTAAATACTAGGGGTGTCCTGATACGTTATTGATATCAGCTATTGGTCCGATATCATCTAGAAAACTAATATCGGATTTTATTGGACTGTATATAAAATCTCCGATATATATTATTGAAGGTTAAAATTCATGTAACCAATTGGTTAATAATAAATGGGTCAGTTTTTCTCATCCCAACTGTTGCTGACTATTGTTCTCTGTTTGAGTAACATCACTTAATCAAGCCTTTTCTAACATTCCACACTACAAAATAAGTGACTAAAGTATGTATGATTCGTGCTGATATCGCATCGCATTGATATCGGTATCGGCCAACACGAAAGGGGCCAATATCGGTATCGTATCGGAAGTGAAAAAGTTGTATCGGGACATCACTATTAAATACTGCTGCACCCGATCCATTTTTAGTATGAAATTAACCATCTTTAAATGCTTATTTTCACTAAAACATTGTGACCAATGTGTTTAAGTGCTGCAGATTCGCTGTATGGGTTGAGGTATGTTATATATAATATGATGTATGAAATATATTTTTAAAAACGCATGGTGGTTTTTTGTAAAATATGACATAATTGTTACATTTTACAAACGTTACATGTTATACCATTAGTTAAAATTTGTTTGTATGAAGCTAGTAAAATAGGAATATTATCAGTTTCTATGAAATGTAATGAAAATGAAAAAATTGCATAAATTAGGAGAAATAAAGTGTTTCATGCTGAAACCTAAACATTTCTTACCTTTTTGAGTTACTGCTACCCTTCCTTATTGTCCTACCCTTTAATTAAAGTGAAAACGTGTACATTTAGTATTTAAGAAGTGCTTTTTAAACTGGTTCCTATGAAGTAGCTCAGTTTCAGAATGGTTGGTGACCCTTGCTTTACACCTCTGTCTATTAATGCTTTCTTCTCTGCTTTAAGTGAAGCTGTGTGAGGACCATGAAGCAGGATAATGAGGCTTTGCATGTCCCAGCTTGTTTCATATCAAACCATGAAGGTTTCCATGGAAGCATCAAGAACTTTATTGAAGATTTTGTGGTGACGGAGATCGACGTGGATGGACAACAGGTGAAAACATCGGCTACTCCAGGCTCCTCAGAGGGAAGATGCAAAGACCCCCCACAGGACTGCAGTCATCCTTCAGCCTCACAGGAAGCTGCTGCTGATGCTTCCTCCGGGTGGGGGATGGACATCCCCCTCCCCAGTCTGGACAGCTTTGACTTAGGTGTGATTCTGGGTCAGTCTGTGAGCGAAGAGCTGGAGCAGTTCGTTCTGACGCTCAGAGATAAACAGCCGTCCGAGCTGGAGCTTTCCCTCGGATCCTTCGCCGACAAATACCAGAGAGCCAACGTCCACCGAGCAGTGAGACACCGCTTCCCCTTCCTCATGACCATCACCATCCAGCCTGAGATCAGAGTGAGGGAGGACCCCGACTACAGGGAGCTCTCCCAGCTGGTGAAGGAGGACGAGGCCGAGGACTTCTTCAGGTTCATCGATGCCAAAGTGCAAGGCTCGTCCTACACGTTTGGACCCGATGACAATAAGGATCACAGGACTGCGGTCCATCACTTCCTCAACAGGAGGTTTGGGAAACTGGTGGAGACGAAAAGCTTCAACGACCAGGGGACCACCTCCATTTCTGTGAGGCTGAGAGAACGGGGAAGACCAAAGAAGAGAAGCGCCGAAGAGCGGAAAGAGGAAGACGTTTACACAGGTGCAGAGCGTAATTAATCCATGGGATTCAAACCGTAAAACTTAAAGGTCCAGTATTATGCTATTTTTCACCTATCTCCAGTTGTTCTAAGAACCCCAACAACACAGTATTTGATGCTTATTTTCCCAAACTCGCCGGTTTTCTGGAGTTTTAGCCCTCTATAAAGTCACTTTCAGAGCGCTCCTAAAAACAGGCTGTTTTTGGGCATTCATGCATATGCATGAGTAGGCGTAAACACACACACTGCTCAGTGCTGCTTCAGCGTGTGTCTCTTTCACAGCGGCAGCAGTAGTAAATCATTAACAGTCTTTTTTCTTCTCACCACCTCACTGAAATACTCAATTAAAGACGATAATCTATTGTCTTGTGTCCAGCTGTTGCATCACGTTGGGTCACAAACACGTCAGATCATCCCAGATATGAGGCAGTATAACGGCTACTAAAAATGGAACTGATTGTCACTGCTCACGCTGCGCGGGAGGGAAGTAAACTTTCAACTATCAGCTGTTTCAAACACTCACATGAGCTGCTACTCCACTTTCCTGTCCTCCTCACCTCTTATGACCGCAGAAATATTCCATTCAAGATGATGGTCCACCGTTTTATCCAACCGCTTCGTCAGATCATCCCATAAATGCGATACAAGGTGATATAACGGCTACTAAAAATGGAACTGATTGTAACCCTTCGCTCTGCGACGCTGGGAAGTAAACTCATCTATCAGCTGAGTCAGCTGTTTCAAACACTCACATGAGCTGCTACGCCGCTTTCTTTTCATCCGCACCTCTTATGACCACAGACATAATCCATTTAAGACGATAGTCTTAGTCACTGTTTTGTCCTACTACTACTAAAAGTGGAACAGATTGTGAGCGCTCTTCGGTCTATCTATATACTGGATTATCTATATACTGAATGTAAAAATATTAACTGTAATTTAATATCATCCTGCCTTCGCTATGTTAGTTTTACCTGTGAGGTAGTTTGAGAGGGAGGAGCTCATGTTCTTATAGGGTAGGAGGAGCCAGGATTGGCAGGAGGAGGAGTTTCCGCGTTATGACGTCACAAAGCAAGAAAAATCCAACTCGCCCGTTTGGAGCTGACTTTATACAAAATGTGTAATAACAAGGGAGGGAAGAAACAACTTTGACCCTCTGAATGAGGCTAAAGGGATGCATATCACTGTAGCAAAACAGTTATGAAGTGAATTTTTCATAATATACTGCCCCTTTAAATTTTATTTTCATTCCATCACATTTTTGATACATTAATTTAATTTGGAATGGGTTGACCATGAGGCCTGGACAATGATTCAAGACATATTGAAATTTCTATTTTGGCGATATAGAAAATTACAATATTGCCTATTAAGGCTGCACAATTTTAGCTCAAAACATAATCCCCATTTTTTTACTTTGAAAACTTGTTTTTTAATTCCAATCTCGATTTTTTTTTTTTCCCCCCCCTTTGGGAAAAAAAAAAAAAAAAGACACTGGATTTAATTATTGCAAGTATTTTCTTGTAATTGAAAAAGTGAAAACATATTTCTGTATTGGGAACAAAGTGCGACTGCAAAGCTTGAACACAGAATGTTGAATCCCCTGTGGGTTTGACAAAAATAACAACCTACCCAACCAATAATAATAATAACCAATATATTGATTTATCGTGCAGCCTTATCGCCTATATCAATATATTTTTATTTTACTGCTTGTTTAGTATTAAAATACTTGTTATGGGAGTAGCTGCTTTCACTACTTCTCAGAAAAGCATGAAAAATACACTTGGATGGATTTCTGACTATGTCCCAAACCAGACCTTCCCCTAAACAAGCCACATTACAGACTCACTCACACGTGCTGTCCCTTAGAGGAGAAAAAGCCAAAAGTGGCAGACATTATTCAGCTGTTTGGCAATACTTGTGCCTGTGTGACGTTTTGCGTCAGCAAATTTAACCCAGAAATGTATTTCTGTTAAAACTTTTTTGAGTTAAAAACATCAAAATTGATATCGTTAATCGTCATTTTGAGATAAAATATTGAGATATGAATTTTACTCCATATCGTCCAGCTCTAGTTGGCCATGTGGTAGAGAATAGAATATAATGTCATTTGATTTGTTGTTTTTCCAGCTTTTACTCTTTGCAAAATTAACCTTGAGACCCTGGAGGCCATCAGTTATATGGCAGCAGCTCTGGGCGTCCTGCCGTCAGATTTCACCTACGCAGGCATTAAAGATAAGAGAGCCATCACGTACCAGTCCATGGTGGTCAAGAAGGTCTCACCGCAAAGGTACTTAGTATTTAATTATCTTCATTTGGATGAAATGAATTTAAAAAATCAACCCGTTGTGCTTCCTCCTATTTAATGTAATTCCTTTGTTGACGCTGCGTTAGGTTAACAGAAAAAACTTTGGCGTTTGAGAGAAGAGGCATGCGTCTGTCCCAGGTGCGTTCTGTCAGTAAGCCTCTCAGGCTCGGACGTCTGATGGGGAATCACTTCGACCTGGTGGTCCGAGATGTCAGACCGCACAGGGACAACGGCACACACTCCTCTGCTGCGGACGCACACTCTCACTTGTCGACGTTGGTGAGGGAGGCAGTGGAAAATGTCAAGGTAGGATTCAGTTCAGAGAAGTAGATGCAAGTTTAGTTTCCTTTTTGTTTTACTCCAATTCTATGAAACCAAAAACAACTGGAACAATATTCAAAATGCTTTAGAATATATTGGTTTTGTCTAAAATCTATTCTGAGGATGCAAGGTGAGGCTAGCATCTGGGGTCCAGCTTTCATTAAAACTGATATTTCCTCAATTAAAATTTCACAATTTGTTACCACAAACATATTCCCACACATTTGATGTGAGTGACTGGTGTGAATAAATACATTTTGTCTCCTTGGAAAAATGCGTTATATAAATCTAAGCCATTATTATTATGAGGAGGAGCTGTATGGAAACAGATTAGGACCAGTTTTAATGGAGACTGTTGTTGTATCGGGTGAATTGGCCCTAGTCAGCTTTTGTAGATTTGACTTTAATAGCAAACCTTCAACTTTCATCACAAATCACGATATTGCATTTTGAATTTATTTTCTAAATTTCGACTTTAATATCTTTTTGACTTCAGTGTTAACATTATATTTCAACTTTATTCTTGAAATTTAAACTTTCATTTTGACATTTCGACTTTATTCTGGTTTTGCCCAAAATTATTTTCTTCATCAAAATTGGCCCTAATCTGCTTGCGTAGAAACTCAAAATTCTATCTCTAATGTTGGTAATTTTGACTCAAATTGCTAATTCAACAGCTCTGAGAGAGCAGCTGATCAGCTGTCATAGTTGGTCAGTTTGAGTCAATGATCAAACCTTTGATTATAAAGATCACCATCCATAGTAGACTCGTGGAATATAGTAATTATACAGGGAAATATACATTAAAATACCTGATTTAAAATATCATCTTAATTTGTTACTTTTCTCTCCTTCTTTGCAGACCCGAGGCTTTGTGAACTACTACGGGCCGCAGAGGTTCGGCAGCGGACAGAGCGTCCAATCAGACCGAGTGGGACTGGCTTTACTGAGGGAAGATATGGTGAGTGTAAAGGGTGTAAGAAAAAATACATTCAATGATATATCACAATATTTCACCACGCAGTTATCAATAAAAAAAAAGTCAAAATTGATTTTTTTTTAAAATCATGATTTTTAACAAAAAAACATTTAATTGCTCCAAAATATGCATAGTACATAAACATCTGGTCACTGGGTGTCAGTGAACCACATCAGACCTTATTAAACTACCTCACTCCTCAATGCATTTTAGCTTGGAAGATAATAGCATTTTGTTTTTAAGAAACACACAAGGCACTTTTATAGATGTATGTAGTTTTTTTTAATTTAAGAAATGAACAGAATCAGAATCTGTTGTAGGAGCAAAAGTTAAACATTTTTGAAAAATGTAATTTTACAGTTTGATAACCATACCACTTGTTTTTATATTTGTTCTTATATACCATAGTTACCATTTACTTATCGCAAATAAAAAAAAAAAATTGCATTTCATACCATTTTGTACTTGTATTTGTGAAATTTGTAATGATTTATATTGTGATGTATATTGTATTCTTTAATATCGAGATATATTGTATCATGACTGTGTTCGAGGTATCTTCAAAGGGGACAGCTTTTCTCAGAAAGTTATAATGAGAACCAATCTGGCGGGGGATGTCGATGATGACTGTCTTGATGTTGTGTATCAGGTGAATGCGGTGCGTCTTTTCTTCACTCCAGAGGAAGGCAGTGATCCTCAAAGCCAAGCAAAGAGACACTTCCTGCAAACAGGTGAAAACTAGGCTAACAATGAAGGTCCTGAGCAGGTTACTTAAACATACAGCAGAATGTCCAGGGTCAGGAGTTTGTTCATTTTCTAAAAGTTCATTTCTATCAGTTTTTGACTCTGTTTTTCCTTCTTTGTATCAGATAATGCTAAAGAATCTCTGGCGTTGATGCCGTTGTCCAAGGCGAGGGAACGGTTGATGCTCCGGGCCTTGAACCGCTTCGGTACGGGTCCAGATGGCTGCACTCAGGCGTGGCTCGGCCTGCCTCACAACATGAGAGTTTTCTACCCTCATGCTTACTGTAGCAGGTCAGAGAAAAAACAACAACACATTATCATGGTATTTTCACCTGTTTTAAACACAAACATCCTGGTATTCTGTGTTAATGAGGCCATTGGGACTCTGAAGCTAAAATAACCATGCTCAGTTCTTCTGTAATTGTGATAACTAGAGTTATTCTGGTGGGTTTGTGTTTGTCAGAGTGTGGAATGAAGCAGTGGCACACAGGTTGTCTACTATGGGTCACAGCGTCAGACAAGGAGACCTGGTGCTGAGGCAGAATGGACCAAACAAAGCAGGCTGTGCAGAAACCAGCGCAGCTCAGGTGAGGAAGGACCTGTCTTTAGCTTCATCATATCTGTAAACCATAATAACCATAATATTAGAATTTCTTCGCACATGTAAGTTGAGAGGTGTAAGTGTTTGTGGATCAAATCAATGGTTTATTTCTGCTTTTGTAATTCATCATTTTTCATTTTTTTATGTTTTAAACTATTTGTTCTGTTATCATTTACATGTTTGACATAAAGACAATCAATAAAAATAACTAAAGTACAAAAAGCAGTTAGAAAAGGACAGAAAGAAGTATCAATGCTGAGGGAAAGAAAACTCTTTTCATCAGAGGTGGCAAAAGTACTAGTCTTCAGTACTCAAGTAAAAGTATACATACTTGAATAAAAAATTACTCTGGGAAAAGTTGCTCAGTTGAATTAAATTGAATTGAAATGTCATTTCAATAATAAGACAGAGTTTTTATTAAATCGTGAAATTCCATCTCTTTTTTTCTTCAGAACTTGTAGAAAACTGGTACATGGAAACAAGTTAAATCTGTTTCCTTTGTAAATAAAATGTGTCCAGGTAAAAAAAAGTGCAAATGCTCATTTAAACCCAGAGCAG
The DNA here is from genome assembly GCF_900634775.1 of Gouania willdenowi. Taxonomy (NCBI): domain Eukaryota; kingdom Metazoa; phylum Chordata; class Actinopteri; order Blenniiformes; family Gobiesocidae; genus Gouania; species Gouania willdenowi. The sequence continues at coordinate 14,391,776 of NC_041049.1, forward strand.
CTTTAACATTTTTTTATTTTTATAAATGTTAACCATAAAACTAAGCGACCTGCCTAAAAGAAAAAAATCTCAAACTACCAACATTTTTACGTTGTGATGTCATCTTCAAAGGTCTTAAAGGGAACAAGCTCATTTTTAAAATGTAAGGAGTAGAAAGTACAGATATTTAATTAAAAAAGTAAGGAGTACAAGTAGAATATAAATACTCAAGTAAAATACAGATACGAGAAATAAAACGACTTAAATACAGTAATGAAGTATTTGTACTTTGTTACTTGTCACGTCTGTTTCTCATCATGTCAATTCAACATGAATTCAGCACAAAGGACATGGGCATACATACCACTTAATTAAAAAAAAAAATACTTGTGTACTCTACCCAGCAGTGGAGAACCCCCAACGTAAACATGGCCCCCATGTGCCCAAGAGTAATCAAAATAAATAAATAAATGCTCTCAGAAGTTTGTTTTCAACATGAGGAAGTTATCAAGTTTCCTGTTGAGTGGAATACAACACAGATGCATTCTGTAGCCCCCCCCCCCCCAAAAAAAACCTCAACAATGTTGTTTTTTGTAAAGCAAGGAATGACATTGGAATGTAATATCTAAAACAAATGTTTTGGACTGTTTCATAGTCGACTAATCCAAAGATATCCCAGATGGCTGTGTTCAGTTGGAAGCTTTACGGAAGTGTGCGAATAATCCATCTGTGACCTTCAGACTCACTATTTTCTACCATTTCAACAGTATGATCATAATGCTGACTTACTTTTTCCAAATGTGTTCAATAATCTTTTTAGAGGTCAGAATTTTTTATCAAAAACAGGTTTTCGGAAGCTTTAACCCTCAGGGCACCTTTAAAAAAAATACAAAAAACTACACTTGTTGAGCTTAGGTACCAAAACAGTACCCTTCATAAAAGTGTCGTCCATATATTTTTTCCCGTTTTTTCACATCAGATCTTTTCAACAACTTCAGACCTACAGTAACCCATAAATAGAAAGTTTTTCATTATATTTCTGTATTTGTTCCATGTTTTTATGCCCTTTCTGTTATAAAAAAACATTTTTTTTTTCCAATAAGAAAACCCACAACAAAAACAAACTATGCATTTTTTCCAAAAATAAGGTGCAAAGTGGAATATTTGGTATTAAGTCATTATAGTCTTGAGTAGGTCAATAATTAATCGGAACATTGATTTTGAAGGATTATGACTTTTAGAGCTATGAGCATTTATTGTAAAAACTTACACTCGACCAAAACAGTACCCTTATAAAAATGCCTTCTTCAAAATGTCACATTAATATTTTCCCCCACTTTTTTTCACATCAGATATTTTCATCAATTTCAGACCCAAACATAAATTTAATTTCCATTTTATTTATTTGTTGCCTTTTTTGGTTGTTTTTTTCTTTCAATGAGAAAAATGCAAATTAAGTATTTTTCCCCCCCAAGAAAATAAGGTGCATTTTGTATTTTGAAGGTAGAGGCTTAGATTTATTAGGTATTTAATGAAAACCAATGTTATGTCAGGATAACAGTACTGTATATCTAAAAATATGTGGTTATAATTGGGAGTTAATGGGACCAAATCGGTCCTGAACACAAAGAGTGTTGGTATGTTTTATATCTCCTGTTCTATACATCGTGCAATAAAAGTGATCATGGAATTATGAACATTATATTAAAAGAAAACTCCTGACCAAGGTTCATACAATTAGTTTTTAAAGGTGCAGTCCGTAACTTTCAGATCCCTCCCTCCCCCTCCCTCTCTGCTGCTTTCTTGCCCAGCCTCCGAAGTCCCTCCCTCAGAAGAGCTAACAAGCTAATGTTAGCCTGACAGCAACATCACAGCAATGTAACATGCACTGTTAAAAGCTTATTACTGCAGCGCTTCTCTCTTTCAATGTGCACACACCAATCTATCAGCAGCAGTAACAACACTGTCACTCATAGCAGCCCACACGGAGGCTGCAGTGATGGCAGCGCGCACACGAACAACCAACAGATGCACTACAGAGTTCTAGTGCAACAGTTACAAATAAAACATCATGTAAATCAAGCAGCAGTAATTAGCTTTCAAGCAGAAAAGTCACCAACTCCATCTTCTACTCCTCCAGACCATATACTGTAAAAAAAAAAAAAAAAAAAAAAAAGACAGGAGGCGCTTCCGGCACTACCTTGCCTTGGGCATTGCTGTGTTTTGGCCACGGTGGAATGGGGCGGGGGCTGTGAGTAACAGCTGTCAGACAGTCCATCAAACACAATCCTGGCTCTGATTGGTTCTTTTTGCTCGGTCACAGTGCATTCTGATAATCTGCCAAAGGCTGCAGGAGCAGCAGGGGGCACTCAATGAGCCTGTTTTTTTCCACACAAACTACTAGTGACAGCTTTATAAAAGTTATGGACTGCACCTTTAAACTGAATGTTTTATTGAGAATTTTAAAACCTGAATAATTAGAAGGAACTTGTTTGGTGTCCCGAGGGTTACATTTTTTTGTTCTCTTTCCTTTTTTAGATTCATGTGGTGACGGCTCAGGAGGAGCATGACGGGGTTTACAGCCTCGACCAAGTATGTTGGTGTTGGATCAAGGTTCCTTTTTTAATTTTTTATTGTACTTCATGCACTATATCCTCCCGCCAGGTGGTGCTTCCCATGCCAGGAAACACAGTGAAGTATCCAGAGAACGCCATGGGGCTTTGGTACCAGGAGAGGCTGGACAGAGATGGACTGGCGGCGGGTCGTTTCAGAGTCAGTGCCCTGAAACTGAACTTGCCTGGGTGTTACCGCCCCCTGCTGTCACTGCCTCACAACCTGAGCTACAGGCTGCAGAGAGCAGAGAAGCAGGACTCCAGCTCAGAGCAGGTGACGCTGACAATCAGCTTTGACCTGGACTCTTCCTGCTACTCCACCATCTGCCTCAGAGAGATCATGAAGTGCAACCTCTGAAATGTTCAGTAGTTTTTACAATTAGGAAGAAAACATTTCTAGGTTGTTGTTGTTTTTCTTTTAAGATACTTTTATTTACCAGTGGCTGTAAAACACTATTGAATAGTTTTTAGTTGGATGTTGACGTATCAGATAGAAGTTGTATAAGCCTTAAACGAGAAAAAAAAAATCCTGACGTGCGTTTGTAAGTGTTAACAAACTTTGATGTGAAATCATGCTGAACATTGTCTTCTTGTCACATTAATAAATAGTGGTTTTAATTCAATGTGTTAATGTTACCGACTCAGCAACACTCATTACTGTGATTAATGCAATTAATGCTTAGAACAATCAGGTGTGGGGTTTACCTGCTGTGCAGTGGTTCCTAACTCTTTTTGGATCATGACCCCATTTGGATATCACACTTTTCACACACGTTTGTGGCGCCCCCAGACATTTTTTTTATATTGCACCAGTTCAGATATTTTTTTTACTGTATTTTATTTTAACTAGATTTATATTTGAGAAAGTGAAAGTATAGAATACAGTTGTTTAAGATTGTGTCGTATTTAGTGATTAATATATATGTATGTAATTGACCAATTACATTAACGTCTTCAATTACCCATGTTCAACTACAATTCAATTACAATTACAGTATTTTTTACGGCATTTTTTCCAATTACAATGAAATATGTCGAATACAATTACATTCTCAATTACTAAAGTTTAAATACAAATAATCTCAATTACTCAATTACTAATTACATGTCTTAAATCATCTGTAAGATACACTAAAAACAAATATCTATGATGTAATTAATTTATTAATCACCTTATTAGGCTTCCTAATCAATGAAAACATAGGTTTTAAGAATTTTGGTGACTACATATTGACAATTTTTGATAGAATTTTCATGGCAATTACAATTACAAAGTCAATTATCTAAACTCGATTACAATTTAATTATAATTATGATAGCAACATATTTTTTTTATCTAAAATTACAATTATAATTAGGCCATAATTGTAATTATCAATTACACAATTATAATTGATCCCAACCCATATATATATATATATATGTGTGTGTGTGTGTAATAAATTACTTGACATTTCAGATGACCCCAAGGTTGAAAAACACTGGTTTAGTAAGTCGGGCTCATAATGGTCAGTGAAAAGAGAGAAAATCCAGACGCCAACATACAAACTCAATGGTGTCAAACTCGAGGCCTGTGGAAAGATTCCAGCCCACTAGAGCATCCATTTTGGCCCACGGGATGATTTTTTGCTCAAAGTGAATATTACATTAGGAACATTCATCCAACTCATTTAATCTCAGGTGCAATACATGAAATAAAAAGGTAAAAAAACACCTAACCTGAATAATCCAAGCATTCTTATAAAGGAAATAAGAATCTTTCAACAAATGTCCGTTATATTACGAACACATTTTACCCTTTGACCAAGATTTTGTGTCTGGCACTTATTAGTTGAACACATGAATAACCCTTTGATTATGAAACCTTGACCTTTCCTACAGCGCCACCATCAGGTCAAACTTTCTATTTTAGAGTTAGTGAATGGGGGTCAAATTGACACCAAGGATAAAAGGAGGGTTTATCAACTTAAATGAGAACTTAAGAGTCAAAATTAATCTGTTCAAAAGGGACACAGTGACGCAAAATCATTTGAAACGTTGCTACAAAGGGTTTTACTTTATATTTCCTGTTTTTTTCGGTAACTTTCCTTCTTAAATCAGCAAATATAGTCATAATGATGAGTGAAAAATAGACCGCAGGCCTTCATTTTGCCACATTAGTCATGTGGTAAATAACTAAATCTATAACTGCATCATTACACCTTTAGAAATGTATATACGGTCGTTTACATGCATAAGTGTTACAAATAAGTCACAATAATAGTTTTTCTTTTTGTTTTGTATGGTCCTACATTTTGCCATGATCATTAAATTGCGACAAATTTAGTTTTTCAAAATCAGCTGTTGAAAACATCTTTTTTGAAACATAAATCTATATATTTTCCTGTGTAACATGCATTTCACAGAATGCCAGTCAAAAGATAAGTTTCTTTCAAAATAAAAGACAAGTCCAACATGAGAAACATTTAGTAATTATTTATATTTGACCAGCTGTCCGCGACCCACTTTCGGGTCTTGACCCACCAGTTGAGAATCGATGATATAGATAACATTAGATCAAAATATCTGTGATATAACTTATACTTGTGCCAGTATTTGGCTAATTTGAGGGTAAAACTATTGGGGGGGGGGAGTTACTATAATGTTCTCCCAATATAAATAATTTCCAAATTATTTGGTCATAAATGTCATAAGTTGTTGTTGGTGCCATATGGCTTTTCATAAGATTTTATCAAGAATGCTTATTATAATTACTTAATTATACATTATTATTGCTACAATTATGAATTATTTTATTTAAAAACAATAATTTAGTTTTCTTAAACAATAATAATAATAATAATAATAATTATTATTATTATTATTATTATTATTATTATTATTATTATTATTATTATTAATGCAATGCCATGAGTGTATTAGCAGTGTTTTTCAACCTTAGGGTTGTGACCCCATGTGAGGTCGCCGAAAATATCTAGTCTATCAAAATCATTACTGATTAAAACAAAAACAAAAAAAATTGAATTGTTTAAATCATTGTTAATTTTTTTTTTACAAATCAAAACACCGCATACAGTCTCAAACAACTGAATTCTAAATTTTCACTTTCTCAAATACAAATCTAGTTTAAATAAATATATCTGAGTATCTTGTTACTTGGCTACTCGTCCTAACACAATGTAATATAACAAATTAAATTATCAAAAACAAATTCTATATGAAAGAAATAATATCCCTGGGGTCGCCAGAAATTAGTTCTGTCAAAATGGGGTCACAACCCAAAAAAAGGTGTGAAACCACTAGAGTATTGTGTCACAGAGCTGGATGATGTAGTATTCACTTATTGCCACTAGATGGCAAGAAAGCACAAAATGTTTTAACACACCAAATACTGTAACAGTGCAGTTTTCTATTGCTGTTATCAGTCTCTCTACTGAGTTAAATGCTGATTCATCCTTAATGTGTGGGAGCAGAAATGTTAAATCAGAAAAACTGTTTCATACGCCGAGTAAAGTTTCTAAAAAAAAAAGAAAGAAAAGTGATTACAGGAAAAATGCAAACATTTACCAATGTGGGTGTTTATGACTTTAGTGTTAGTTTGGCATGGATCACATCATCTTTTTACACCTAAAATAAAACAGTACCCTCACCATGTGTTGAAAAGTAAATCCATCAATCCATCGTCAAGTGTGCGTTAATTACGAGGCTTGTGATGATATTGGCCTCACATTAGTTCATCGGCTCCTCTTTTGTGGAAACACAGAATAGTGGATGTGTGAGAAAACCATTTTAAAGAGCCAATAAAAACATAATGAAGCTGAAGAGTGCAGTGTAATTACACTGCTGGGGGGCACCTCGAGATTGAGAAGTGAAAATTGAGCCAGCTTTGTGTTCTGCAACTCATTTATGGAGTTTTGATACAAATGTTTCAAGATGGCAGTGTGCATAAAAAGCTAGCTCATGTATAAGTCATGTTGGATGTACCCACAGGCGAGTTGAAGCTATATGAAACATGAGTGAGTGGATGGATGCTTGTTGGTGGTGAGGTGGGTTCTGACATGCACTCTGTCATTAAAGCACAGCACTGCTTGATAAAGTGTCTGTGTGGAACCTGATCTGCCTGCCACAGACACACATTAGCTCCAGTGAGTTTCTTCACTTGTTGGAGAGACTTTGCTTTTCTGGATGACACATGAGATGTCCCAAGATAAGACGCTGGAGTGAAATCCAACAGAAGACATCCTTCTTATCACTGAACACTTGTAGCCTGAGGGGCAGTGGTAATTTCGTTGACACAGTTTTTGTCGACTAATATTTTTTAGGTGACACTAACGAGCTGTGTTCGAAATTGAACACTCCATACTATACACTACAAACGCAATTAGTATATACTGTCTACTATATACTATTAGTATGATTAGGATGATGACCGTTCCCACTGAAGTATACTTCCAAGTTTCCCAAGATGCATTTCGACAAAAACCAGAAGCTCTATCTCTGTTGATGTTGTCACATTTGAAAGTTCGAAAACACTTTACTTGAAGTTTTATTCATAAGGCTGACACTACGGTGTCATTAATATGACATGACACCTGTCATTAGTATCAATAAGGTGTCATGAAAGCTGTCATTAAGTGTCGTTCGTAACCCTAACCCTTTGTTACGCGAACCCTAACCCGTATACCCAACCCTAAACTTAACCATAACCCGTATACCTAACCGGTATACCTAATGCTAACCCCTAACCCTAAACTTAACCCTAACCCGTAAACCTAACCCTAAACTTAACCCTAACCCGTATACCTAACTTTAACCCTAAACTTAACCATAACCCGTATACCTAACCCTAACCCGTATACCTAACCCTAACCCTAACCATAACCCGTATACCTAACCCTAACCGGTATACCTAATGCTAACCCCTAACCCTAAACTTAACCCTAACCCGTATACCTAACCCTAACCCTAAACTTAACCATAACCCGTATACCTAACCCTAAACTTAACCATAACCCGTATACCTAATTCGAACCCTAAACGTAACCCTAACCCGTATCCCTAACCGGTATACCTAATGCTAACCCCTAACCCATATACCTAACCCTAACCCTAAACTTAACCATAACCCGTATACCTAACCCTAACCCGTATACCTAACCCTAACCCTAACCATAACCCGTATACCTAACCCTAACCCTAACCATTACCCGTATACCTAACCCTAACCGGTATACCTAATGCTAACCCCTGACCCTAAACTTAACCCTAACCCATATACCTAACCCTAACCCTAAACTTAACCATAACCCGTATATCTAATTCTAACCCTAAACTTAACCCTAACCCGTATACCTAACCCTAACCGGTATACCTAATCCTAGCCCCTAACCCTAAACTTAACCCTAACCTGTATGCCTAACCCTAACTCTAACCAACCCCACTAGATCCCTCCACCTAACCCACAAAATGCCAACATAGCTCCAAAGTTGTAATACTTTAGTGAACGACACTTAATGACAGCCTTCATGACACCTTATTCCTGCTAACGACAGATAATGTATAAAACTTCAAGTAAAGCTGAAAAGTTACTGAAAGTTTTGAAAGCATTTTAAGTGAAAAAGAGACCAAGTAGAATATCAACATGTGGTCATTTGATCCATAAAACTCGTGGAAACACATTTCCTGACAACTTTTCTGAGATTTTTGGAGACCCGCCATTATGCTACTGACAAAACTTCTGGTTAACTTCAAAACAAGAGCCCTATTTACAAAAGTGTTTTGAAAACGAGACATTTGATGTTTTGCTTGAAGCCGTCCCAGGACGATTTTACATTCCGCTAACAATGCATCATGGGGCGGTTGGGTATGAATTGTTTGCCCATTGTGCCTACTTGAAAATGTTCGGTAACACTTTACTTGATGTTGTTATACATAAGGCTGACATTACGCTATTGTTATCTGTCATTAGCACGAATAAGGTGGCATGAAGGCTGTCAACAAGTGCCATCTGCTAAATTTTGACACTTTTGGAGCTATGTTGGCATTTTTTCGGTCAGGTTGAGGGATCTAGTTGGGTTAGGTTAGGGTTAGGTGCAATAGTTATTTTTTCTCAATGAAACCTCCTGAATGGTTCTGGACCGTTCAGTTTGGAATAAGAAGTCAAAGGTGGGGCGTGGCGTGGGCTGATGCATGTTACTCAAGTTAGGGGTTAGGGTAACGAAGAACACTTGATGACAGCCTTCATGACACCTTATTCATGCTAATGACAGGTGTCGGGTCATAATAATGACAGCATAATATAAGCCTTATGTATAAAACTTCAAGTAAAGTGTTACCAAATGTTTCGATATAGTATACATCCAGGTATTTCTCGCGTACTCAATCTTTTCATACTGTCTAAAGTGAACTCACTACATACTCATTTTGATGTCAGACTTAGTATGAGTAGTAAGTTAGTATGACATTTCGAAAACAGCCTCTGAGAATAATTTAAAATAAGAAAATACATGTGCATGAAACCTATAATATATTATAATTTCCGATAACTAACAAAAAGAAAACTATAATGTTTACGTAGGACGAAATCCAATCAGACCCAAGTATCCCATCAAAACAGGCTTTTGTGCCCTAGTAAGTAGTGCCTGAAATTGTGTCAAGTAAATTAAAGTGACCTTTTAATCCAAATCTCACATAATTCAATGCTATGGGAATACAGGCTGAGAAAGAAGGACAATTAAATATAGCATCCTCTCTAGATATAATTCTCTTCCTCAGACAGAAATAGGGAGTGACTGCTTTTTCTTCTCCTCGGGCTGTTTCCCTCTGAAGCCGGCTGTAGATAAATGTTGACCCACTTCAGCTGCGAAGATGATAAATTTACTACACTTCTCACAAGCCGAAAGGCCAAGCCGAGGTCTGGGAATGAGTGAGGAAAGTAAAGAGCTGTGAAAGACACTTAGGAGTGATACGCAGAGGAAGGGTGATGAAAGAAACCATCGAGCAAGGAAGCAGGGAAGCTTACAGTGCTTAGAGTCGTCACTTTTCTTTTAAGACTTTTTAAACGCTATGAAGACATTCTTTTAAAACCACTTTGATTAAAGATGTTGCTTTTTTTTTAGCTGCGAGTCTCAATAGATATGGGGTGCCGACTTGGCCTCATATTTTAAAACTATAGCTCACTTTCCACACATTTAGCTCATTTTTCTTTCATTTGAGACAGAAATTCATGCAAAACAGCATGTTCTATATCATTATTAAAAATGTGTACGCATGTAAATGTTAAATGTAAATGTTAAATGTAAATGTTAAATGTAAATGTTAAATGTTAGATGTTAAATGTTAGATGTTAAATGTTAGATGTTAAATGTTAGATTTTAAATGTAAATGTTAAACGTAAATCTAATTGTTGAATGTAAATCTTAATGTTAAATGTATATCTAAATCTAAATGTTAAATTGGTCGCCAAGTGTAAAGCTAAATGTTTCAAAATTATTTAAAGTGGATAGGTCGGTGCCTAGCGACCGATTTAACATTTAGTTTTAGATTTAACATTTAGATTTACATTTCAAATTTAGATTTAAATTTTACATTTGAATTGAAATTTAATATTTTAATTTAACATTTACATTTATTTTTCACTTTTACACATTTTCTAACAATGATATAGAACATGTTATTTTACATGAATTTCTGTCTCAAATGAAAGAAAAATTTGCTAAATGTGAGGAAAGTGAGATAAATGTCGGCTATGAAATAGTGACTGAGTTTTTCCCATTCTGCACCCCACAAACAGAAACATCTTCTGTGAAAAGACTTTAAAAAGGTATCAAAGTATTACAGAAAGGAACCATGACTAATAAATAGAATTGCAACAAAATCTAAATAAAGGCCGACACTCACTCAAAGGTAACAATTAAAATAACACTTTCAACGATGAAAATGTCCAAATGTTGGGAGTCACGATCAGACGTATCAACACCCCAGTAACCTTTGACCTGTCTGAGCCACCCGACCTCATGCCCGTTGATTGGCAGGTGGTGTGTGCTGTTTTCACTGGAGCAGACAGCGTTCTGTGTATTTGTGTGGGGTTTGAGCTTGTCTGTGCCTGTGAAAGATAAAGTGTGTATGTTGTTTTTAAACCATGTCAGCCGTAGCTCTGCAGAGACCGCTGCTTTGGGGATTGTCCAGATGTGACAGAGCTGTAGCTACAGACCGTGGACAGTCTGCACAGGCTCAATCTATCTGGATTTTTTTCACACCATTTATTTTTGGCCACCTTGGTTCCAGCTTTTTTTTTTTAAATTTAACTGACAAAGTATAACAGCTGATACATTGTTCCCTGCCAGCTGTCATATTACTAATTTGAAGTTTATGGTCAATTTCATGTCATTAGGAAACATCACCAGAATCCTTCACAAATTTCCACCTTCTGCCACTTATCCACAGTTGGGTCGCGGGGCAGCATCCTTAGCAGGGACGCCCAGACTTCCCTCTCCCCGGCCACTTTGTCCAGCTGTACCCAGGGAATCCCGAGGCATTCCCAGGCCAGCCGAGAAACATAGTCTCTCCAATTCAATTCAACTTTATTTGTATAGAGCAAATTACAACAAAGTCATCTCAATGTGCTTATCAAATTATACAATTCATAATAAGAAAGAAAAAACCCAACAAGATCCACATCGACAAGCATTTAGTGACACTGGGAAGAAACAACTCCCTTTTAACAGGAAGAAATCTCCAGCAGAACCAGGTTCTTAGGTGGCAGCCATGTGCTTAGACTGGTTGAGGTTAGTGGACAGAAGGACCAACAGAACAGGATAGAGAGATAGAACATCAGAGTATCCCAGACTAGTTGAGCCGTGAACCACAGATCAGGAACTGCCATCATCAGCTTCACGACACTTGAAACAGAGCAGAGAGTAGGGCGAGGAGAAGGCACTGACTGCAGAAAAACATGATACATTATTATCAAGTCAGCCTGCCTTGGCCTTGGGCCTCACTCCCAGTGGACTAGTCAACACTTATTATAAAGGTGACTAATCTCTTCCCATTTATTGGTAAGCTAACAGCGACTCCAAGGTCTGTAAATGTGACCGTTTATAGACGAGCCCATGTCCGCTCTAGTGGTTAGGTTATGTTGTGATTCTCCAGCATGTCGTGGGTCTTCCTCTGGGTCTTCTTCCGGAGGGAAGAAGCCTGATAGCCTCACCAAGGAAGCGTCCTGGGGGCACCCTAATTAGGTGCCAAAGCCACTTAATCTGGCTCTTCTCACTGCGGAGGAGCAGCGGCTCTACTCGGAGCCCCACCTGGATGACTCAGCTTCTCACCTTACATAAGGAAGAGCCCAGCCACCCTACAGAGAAAACTCATTTTGGCCACTTGTACCCGCAATCTTGTTTTTTCGGTCATGAAACCAAAGTTCATGACCATAGGTGAGGGTAGGAATGTAGATTGACAGGTAAAAAAGAGCTTAGCCTTCAGATCGGTGCAGACTCCACATCACTGCAGACGCTGCACCAATCCGCCTGTTGATCTCTCGCTCCATTCTTCCCTCACTCGTGAACAAGTCCTTGAGGTACATGAACTCCTCCACTTGGGGCAGGACCTCAGCCCCAACCCGGAGAAGGCACTCCACCTTTTTCCAGTCAAGAACCATGGACTCGAATTTGGAGGTGCTGATTCTTATCTCTCCCCCCTCATCCCATATTTTCAAATATATAGTTAAATATTGACAAAATAATTTCAGTTTGTAGAAACATATGGAGTATGTAGCGAGGTAATAGTCAGTCTTATGCCAGTTTGTGTGTAAAACGATAATGTCAGGGTATGATCTTGAAATATCTTTAAATAATAAACACTTAAAAACAAATAATGTACTTTTATTTTTGCCAGACTTTACTTGAAGTTTAATACAGTAAGGCTGACATTACGCTGTCATTAGCATGAATAAAGTGTCAAGAAGGCTGTCATTAAGTGTTGCTAAATTATGACACCTTTTGCTAAATTATGACTCCTTTGGAGCTATGTTGGCATTTTTTTTGATTAGGTGGAGGGATCTAGTGGGGATACTTCAAGTAAAGTATTACCTTTTTTTTTTTTAAAGCCATTTAATGTCAATCGGCATGTAATTTTGTTGTGTTTGAGAACACTTGTAGATGTCCAATGCTGCCAATCACTTTCAGTTCCACTTTGAGCAAACAATAACTTCCGTACCTTGTGTTCTTTTTACCCTGGCACTGTGCAGGCCAGCCCATAAACCATTGGAACTGTTGGGCACTGTTACCCATTTAGTCCAGTCCCTTGCCCCACATGTGGAAAAAAAATACTGTACTGACCTGATGACGACAGCTTTCATATTGACATTTGAAAGAGGGGGGAGGAATAATGACTAAATACGATTGATCTTTGTATACATTGTTGCAGCAGTGCTTGGAGAGCATCATTGATTCACTCTTTCTGATTCTGATTTCTGGCCCAAGCGGATGACCATAAGTATGAAACATAGATAGGCCTACTTATATGCATAAAATTACTTCATTACTTACTAACAGCTTTCATTGGCCTTATACCTAATGTATTTGTAATGTAATGCAATGCATTTGTTTTTCATCAATATAACACTTTAAATTTAAAATTGCCTGCAGGTCATCAAACCACAACAAAAACACATACAAAACATAAAGAAAAATTACATGAATAACAACAGAAACATAACAACAAAGAACAAAATCAAATACAATGATTTTCTTTTCTTTTTCTTTCTTAAAGAGTAACTAAACCCCTGCTTTCTGCTAAACCTGCAACAAGGAGGGAAATTAAAAAAAAAAAAAAAAATCCCTGGGATATGGGCGTTACTGCTGTATCAGTAAAGACGCACCCACTCAGACATTCCACACCGCTGTGCGCAGAGACAGACGGTAATACACACAATGATGCGCCTGTACACACACACACAACAAGTGCATAAGCTGAGATATGTCACTAAAACCACAGGCACACACAATGACGACGTGAAGCTCACACACAGCCTTACATACATCACTCAGGGGCAAAGAAGCCCTGCTCTCCCACCACCTCGAGCACAAAGTTAAGACATACACACGTCCGTGCACACGCAGAGACAGACGGGAATACACACATAGCATAGATGTGTCTGTAAATACTCAACTTAAAAAGTACAACAGTCAAAAACATCACGGCAAACGGAACACAGTGGACTTCCTCATTAGGGATGTCAATCAATGCTCACTGAGGGCTGTGATTGGAGGAAACCCTTTTCCATCCTCTCAGTTTTTATAGGAGGGGTGGGGTCAACAGTCAAAGTTGATGATGCAGGGAAATCTAAAGAATCTGTTTCAGCCAAAAGCCAAATTAAATAGTAATAGCCGATGTTCAACCCGTAGAGGCCAGTAACTGACATTACGTAGAATTAAAATAATTTTACTAAAATGTAAAGAGTGGGACTATAAACATACACGTGTTCAGCCGAAAAAAGTGTTATATACTCTTTAATGTTAAAATCTATCCTAAATAAATATGTTCAAACATGGATATGCAACTTCCAGTGTTATTGAAAGGAAGCTAACAAACAAGCGGTTACACCCAAAAAATGTCCAACACATTTTGTATTATGTGTCTTTTCCCAAACAAATGATCCTTTCCTTAAAATGTCCCTTCGGAGCACCCTTACCTGTTTGACCAAGCAGTAAAACTTTAATATACACATTAAACTTTCCAAAAATCCCAGAAAAAAACAGCGGAAAAATCCTGTTAATGTTCTCATTAGCTAAATTCCATTTGCTGGTTCTGTTGAAGCATAGGTCACATTTGAATGAAATTTATAAATGACACACTCCGAAAACATCTGGTGCTAAAGCATGGCTGTTGAGTGTGTGTCCATGGTGGAAAAAAAGGTAATTTCCTGCCCTGTTTGTGACCCAGAAAACAGCCTGACATTGAACACACCCCAACACAACAGTGAGATGGTGCTAAACATGCTGCCCAGGAGCCAATAATGAGTTACTTGCTGTAACTGGGAATATTTTCTCACACTGTAAAAATCCAGTAAAAAAAAAAAAAAAGAAAACCTGGGCACACTGAGCTCTCTGTGCCAGGTTGGGAGAATTCATTGACTGACTAAGGAGCTCAAAATGTGATGAAAAATCCTTATTTTTAATGGTTCCTCTGCAATGGGAGGGAGAAGAAGTTATCTGCAACACTGGGACATTGTATATTTGTAAGCTAACATAGCTTCTAGTCAACAAAGTGAAAAGTAAGCATTACCACAAGCCAGAGGTGTAAAGAGTACTGATATATCCTACTCAAGTAGAAGTACTGTTACTTGATTGAAAACGTACTCAAGTACAAGTGAAAAGTAGCTCAATTTAATAATACTCAAAGTAAAAATCATGTATAAACTTAAATATTAAGAGACCAAATCTTGCACAATTGGAACGTAATTTATTTTCCATACAAGCATCTGTATATTTTGACAAACCTTTTATTTTATACAATTATTTAAAATAGATAAATAACACCAATGAATGAATGAAGTATAGCTAAAATTATAAACTATAAAAACTGAGAAAATAACCGTCATTCACTGCTGTTTTGGCGTTTGCGCATTACGCTTGAGCTAGTCGGTCCGTTATGATGTGATGCATTTGATTGTTTTATGATCAATTCTTTTTTTTTTTTTAGTTTCACAATGTCCGTTGATCATTTTCAAACAAAAAAAAAAAATTATTTACTCGGTAACGAGTGGGTGTAGAAATGTAACTAATTACTTTTTTAAAACGTACTTAAGTAAAATTACTGATTTAAGAATATACTAGTACCCCTACTACTGTAAGTACCCATAAAAATAACTCAATTACAGTAATGTAAGTACTTGTACTATGCACAGCAGGTTTTTATTTTTAACATACAGGGTTAACCAGCTAATAGAATACAAAAATCCACAAACAAAAAGCTGAAGCTTTTGAGCCGAAACATTTTTTACCAAGTCATCAAATAGGCTACTCAGCATAAAACCAGGCTTGTCAAATTCACATACTGTGGCCCCTAATCCAGTTGTGTGGTGTCACCATCAGATTTGGCCAGCAGGGGAATTTTACTTAAAATTCCAAGGAAAACATTAATCATTAGATTTTAATGAATGTTTCACATGTTAGGAAATTTGTAGTGATTACTATACAATTCAGAATACACACTAGTTTAGTCCTGTTCAGATATCACCATCTTTTATAACCTGCTTGTTCCTTTCCAGTGTTGGGGGGGGGGAAATTTGCTATTGCCTATCCCAGCTGTCATTGGGTGCTGAAAATGTATTTATATAGCGCATTTCATACTCAAGGCAATTCAATGTGCTTTACATGACCAAAAAGTGCAACAGAAAACATTCAACAGCTTAAAAAACAGAAAGACAATTTAAAATTAGCAGTAAAAACATTAAATCAACAATAACATGATTAAAGGTGTACCTTTGCATATGAAATTTTAATTAGTCCATTGCAGATATTTCTACAGAAAGTAAACAGTCTGCATAGTGTTGTTTTGTAAATCCAACAACTTGACTTTTGCATCTCTGTCTTGGTGGTAAAGCAGTTTTAAAGGCTGAAACTAGTCCTGTAATTACCATGTTGACCAAATCTCTCTGTGTTCATTTGCGTGTGTATTAGGCAGCCTGGTATGAAAATGGGAGTTAGGCAGCTATGCAGCAGCTGCTCCTCTGTGTCAGTTGGGAGAAATGTGAGCGAACGCTGTCCTCTTGGTGATTGATGGAGCTGCTTTCTGTCCTGAAAGAGGTTATTAAGGAGCTCTGAGGGACCATGGCTTTCTCCTTATACTGATCCTCCATTTGGGCCAAGTCGTTTTAATCTCAGGCCTTTTTCTCCTTATCCTCCCCTCCCCTCTGTGAAGCCCTGTGCTCCATTTCCCTTTTTGTTTTACAAGGAATGACATATTGTTGACATAATGGCTACAGATATACCCAAACACCAAATTATCTACACAGTATCTCAATATTCTGCTGTGCTTGGACTGCTACATGAAGAAAAGTAAAAGCAGTATTTATCATACATGTAAGCTAACTGACACAGGAGAGGATGTGACACTGGATCTGCTGTTTTTCCACACACTGGCTATAGTCCATTTGTCCAATATATCTTTCTATTGTTTATTTACTCCAACCAAACCAGTGCGGCTTTCACCTGCTTTGTTTACTTCACAAATTAAAGTTATATAGAATAGTAAGAAATCATTGAAAGCAGCGTTTGTAGTACACTGTGAAAGTAATGGGTTACAAGTGCTTACGTTACTGTAATTTAGTTGCTTTTATGGGTACTTGTACTTTTTTAAGCATATTTCTAAATGAGTCATTTTACTGTTCTTAAGTACGTTTTAAAAGAAGTCAAGTCATTTCTTACATTTCTACACCCAACTGTTGCTGAGTAAATTATTATTTTTTCGTTTTAAAATGAATGAATAAAAGTAACTTATAACTTTTACTTAAATGAGCAAAATGTGGCAAACATTAGTCAAAAAAGGACAAAAAGAGGCCAAATGTAGGGAAAAGGGAAACAAGTGTTATTTATTGGGCCAAAGGTAGCTTATTTGGGTGGAAAGTGGCAAAAATGGTTAAAGAATTGACAAAAATTGGACAAAAGCGGCAAAAAGAATGATTACTGTTTAATTAAGCTACTTTTTACTTTTGTCGACTTACTTGTACTTGGACTTGAGTACAATTTCAATCAAGTAACAATACTTCTACTTCAGTAGAATATTCAGTACTTTTTACACCTCCGCAAAAAGATAGAATTGGATGTTAGCTTGACGGGCAAACAGTTAGCTTGACTCTCATTTAGCCTAAAACAATGAACTGCTCTTGGATAGAAACACCATCTTCAGATCACATCATTTTGTTGTTAAGTTGGTACAAAGATTTTACCTTTGTCGGAAGCAAATTAAATAGGGTAACTCAAATGCTAACATGCTGGTTACAAGCTAACGGGGAATCCAACTTTTTGATAAACTTTCCACTTGCAAATCTTGCCAAAGTTTTACCTTTAGTAAAACTAACTTGGCTTCTTTCCAACATATTCGGATACTTCATTCAGCTAGGGTACTAAACTTTTATTCATGGTCTCAGTATACTGTATTCTAGATGAGAATATGCTTACTGTTCTGTTAGCCAAACAACCTTTGCTTTGCAATAACGTTGAGATATTTCTAGACATGTTTGGAGTGGGGGGGGGGGGCTGTTTTTTTACTCTGAGGCAATAAACTATGGCACATTATTGGACTTTAAACCATTAATAATCTTAAGACAAATTTCATACCCTCAAGGCAAAAGCTTATTTAAAATAAACCCAGAAAGTATGAATGTAAAAAATTAATCTTCAGCACAAGCATGAGATCATAAATACTTCACAAAGACCATTATGTCATCTAGGATTATTTCCTGAAGGAGCAGTGATTTCCAGATGTATTGCCTGCACCTTATTATTATTACAATTTACGGTGTAATTTTCTTTTGCCAGAGCTTTTGTAATTCATAAATCTCTTAATTTTTTTTTCCTGCTTGAATGTGTTCTACCTGCAATTCTACCTTAATGAGATAAGCACGACCAATGTAGTTGTCTAAGGGTTTCACATGGAAAACTTAATTTCATTTGAAAAATGAAAAACATAGAACAATTTTACTTATGCAGGACCCTATGGTGTAGATATCTAAACTTTAAGCCTCACAAACGTTTGCTGCATTTGCTCTAATGCATTCAGTGTTGTACCAGTGCTTGTAAATCAGTGCAGGAATGTGATGATATCACACTGCAGCGAGCAATTCACTGCAGACTTATCCGTAGGAACACGACTAATCCTTCTACAGTTTTTTCTTCCCCGTCTGCCCAGGGGACTTTCAGTCTATTTCAGCTAAACTTGTTTTTAAGAGGCATAACATCACAGCATCACATAACTAAATGACTAAACACAAAAAGGTTAGGAAAGTTTCTAAATATATTCAACATGGGGAATATTTCCAAGAATTCATCTTTTGTTTCCGACACAGGTAGAAAAAAACCTGACTTAAGATCTTTCTTTAGAGAAATACCATTGTCCCGCAACCAGAGAAAAAGATGTTTGGACAGAAAAGATGGGAAATATACCGGTAGCTAAAATCATATGGAGAGGAAATGCCATAATGGTGGAACCCTGGTTAGAACAACTGAGCACCAACGGATGAGATCACACAACGTTAGTTTGAGGCAAAACTGTCAAGACCACACATGGAGTAAACAAACATGCACTTCCATTTCTGATGGTTGTCATTGGAACAGATAAAACCCAACCGCTCTGAAGTAACATAAATCAGAACCATTCCATGACTGATCCTAAACCCCTCAAAGCTTTTCCTCCCCTCAGTGTTTAATTCTTATCAAGCCTTCCTTTGGTTTCAGTAAATACACAGGAGATGCATTTGGCCATACTGCTGCTTTCATTCAGATACGGTTCCTTGGACGAACACAAAGGCTGCATGTCTCCTTGATCCCTTATAGGAGTTTAACACTGACAGATAGATGTGAGAACATCCAACACTCATTTCATTTCCAATCTCCAACTATGATATAGTCAGCTTGTCAAAATAAGTTTCAACGGCGATGTGCTCTGTTTAGCCACATCAGGATGTTTTCATTGGACCAGATACACATTAAAGACAGTCTTATTTTAAAAAGTGCCATATTTGAAATAGTATACAGTTGACCAAGTTCTGGAAACTACTACTTACTATTGTTTTGAGAAGACTAGTGTGCCAAGTGTTTTAAATATGGAATACTATTGAATTCCATGTGAACTTTATACAGTCACTTTGTGTCAAAATATCTTGTTTTCACAAATCAAAAACACAATGGATCTTTTTAACAAAGGATGTGTGTGATGTATGCCTGTGTCTTTCCATTGATAGTGGCATGATCAGAGGAGAAGTATTGGTCTGTTCTGGCCAGGAGCTAGAGGGGTAATAGGGGTAGCATTGCCCAACTCTACCGCCTGATTGGATAACTCAGGTGCCTTGTGGTTGAAAGCTGTAAGAATAAATGTTGAACATCTGTCATGTATGTGTCCGATGGGTATTAATGCAGTTGAAGTATAGAATCCCTGATAACGCCTTGACTGAGCTCTAAAGACTTTTCGGCGCCAGAATTTTCAACCACCCTGAAGTGTACATGTCTAAAGTAATAATAGTAAAGCCTTCCTGATGAATAAAGTGAAAAGATGTGTGTGCTATGCCTGGTATTGGGCTGGCCTGACATTTTCTGCCTGATTGATTGGGCTTGTTTTGCTGCCCCAAAGGAGTCAGAGAAAACTAGCTGAGGTCACAACCTCTCGTATGGCTACTTTGTATATGAGGGCACACCCAGATTAGACACAGTTCATTTGTATTCAATATTATAACTGAAATGGCTGTTGCAGCACATTCAAATTCAATAGCCAAATGCATTAGCAAATATCAAGCTGGCTTTACTCGTATGCTGTACATGGTTTAGAGTTTCAGCAACACCGAACATCGGTTAGATGCTATTTTAACCTAGTTTTGGTTACACACAAAGATAGATAAGGGACACATTACTCAGTGACCTAAATGTTCCTTCTACACACTATGCCGTGGCCTTTGTTGACGTATTACGTTGTTTTCCACAAATCATTGTTTCATAGATTTGGGATTTTTAGTGAAGTTCTTTGATGTGAATTTTCGTGATATCTATCTAGCTATCTACTGTATGTATCTATCTATAAAGCAAGGAATTTCTGTCTGTGTCTTTGTGTGTGTGTAATTCAGAATTAAATTTGCATTAGGAATTGAGTGTTTACAAGGTCAGTTTAAAGATGATTTAACTTTTATTCTAAATTAAAGAGGAATTAAAGCTCCCATGTAAACCATCCATGAAAAAGCTACTTAACCTCCCACTTTTCTAAAGCCAGACATACAGTACTCCCTACAGGCACAGCACTTGTTTTTCAAAAGTAATACTTGTTCTTATATATTAAGTTTAGTTACCATGGAAACAGACACTGGACTAGCCCTAGAACAAGACATCCCAAAAACCATAATGTGGAGTTTGCGGGAGGGCAAACTCCCACCACCCACCCACCCACCCTAGTGGTCAAAAGTTTTCATTACAGTTTTCCTAAATTAATTTTAAAAATACTAAACATATATGCATTATTTGTTCTTTTAAAATTACAAGTTCTTTTTTTGGCACTCAAGTCATGTGACTTGGTTCTTCTTCTGCTGCGCAATCCTTCACAATGCAAATGGTGAAGCGACACTGCGGCCATCAGTTTATGTATGGTACTGCAGAAAAAATTCAGCAGAAAGTGGCCACCGGCCTGATTTTATCATGAATTTACAACATTAATCTAAAAATAAGGATTTTTAATGACACGGTCAGCCTCACAGAACTAAAAAAAAAAAAAAAAGTAAGAAGTAATCAGGGCAGAGCTGCTTTTTTCTTGTAAATAGGACATTACATTGGATGTTTTGGACTAAATGCTGGAATTTATTGGATTTTTTAATGTCTTAGGAAGATTTTGAGACTATTTTTGATGGAATATATGGAGTCAGTAAGACATTGAAACGCTTTAAAGGTGATGCTGGCTTGATTATGTCGCCATATTTTTCCAAGTTTGACAAAATAATTGAGTGTGTTTTCTGTGATGGTTGTGTCTAATAATGATTTACAGTATATGGTTAAAAACAGAAGATTCTAAGCTTTCGAATGGTATATGATACTCGTGATATGCTGCTGTATTTGAGAAGCATTTAATCCCTTAAGAGCGTGAATGAGTGAGAACATGCATTTTGACCCATATTTGGGACGGTGGACGTTATGACGCGTCAATGCACATTTTTGTAGTTAACATTACCAATCACTTTACCAATAATTTTTGCATTATTGTATATGTTACGTACATTGTGGTTGGCACGAATCCAGAGACGGTCTTTATGTTTCATTCTATTTTTTCTTTTGCCCCCCTGGCATGAATCTCAAACTCCGCCTATGCGTAATACCTACTGCTGGATTCTATAAACAGCTAAATCCCTTCAGTCTGTAATCCCTGGCGCTAATCCAGCATTAAGAGTATAGGACTGATTTCAATTTTCTCAGCGGTGATCATTTAGAAGGAAGTTCATGTACTTGTTTCCTCGCTAGCTAACGAAGCAGCACCTGGGCGGCTGTTTGCACTTTTTTTTTTTTTAAAGATTCTAAATTGATGCAAGCCCTGACATCTGTGATACATCCGTTGTTTCAGCTTGCAAAAAACAAGACCCAGCTTCTTTTTGTGTGCAACACATATTAAAGTCACGTAGAATGTAAAGCTGCTTTTAAGAATCTCCTTTCTTGAGTTCAACTCCCATTTTCATAGCTTTGTTGATCAAATCAGGACACGCCCCTATCCTGCTGGATTACCTTCCCCGTCCTCGCAGGATGTGTTAGAGGTATGATATCAGATGACACATTCCCACACTGCAAGTCAGGCATGGGAGAGTGGGATGGGTTGGTGGGGATGGTCTTGTCTCATATGTGTGTCAGTGGCTCTGTCAGAACTGGCCCACATAAGTGCAGATACCAACACAGATTATCCAAAGTGGTGTCAGTGTATAATAGCAGGAATATCAAATACTTACAAGTGAAAAGTGGGAAAACACTCACATATTACTTTGAAGTTTGTTATATAATGGGAAATAACTGATATAACTCATGTTAATGTAGAGTAAAGTAAAGACTGTTTCCTCTGTGTTGACCTTGAATTGGGAAGTCCATGTCATAATACAGTACTGTGAGCTTATTGAGTTTACTGAGGTGTCTGTGATGTTCGTGCTTCCATTGTTGTAAGAAAAGCCCTTCCTGTGCCATTTTTCAGCAACCCCCAAGAGACTCATATCCCACAGGCTGTCTGACTAAAAGAGTGAGAAAGAAGCCTTCAGTACTGTCATGTGAATGGACTGGTTGGAGGCTATTTTAAAGATGGAAGGAACAACTTCCTACATGCCTTTGATGGCTATTTTCAATTGGCTGTTGGTCACAGAAACTTTGCATATTGTGATCTAATTTTATTTCCCACAAGCCTCGGGTTCTCCGAGTCTTGTGGGAAATTGCAAATCCACAACACCACATTCATGTCCTGGCTGGCAAGTAAACAAACATGTGTTTGTGATGTTTATTGTTTCTGGCTTGAGGTTTTTACGAGATTCTACAGTTTCATTATGAAAAGCACGGTTGAACCGCTCTTTGGATCTCCATGCTGATTAAGGGCAGATTTTCTTAGAACAATGGACAAGACCTGGGAAACAAGACAGTCCAACTGTTGCCTTCTATAGGGAATAAAAACAGGACCTGTTATGCTGTATGGTACTGATACATTACTGATTGTAATGAGTAGTCCTTAGGCAGATTGCAAGTAAACTATAGAAACATTCATGCATTAGTTTGCTTTTAAGAAAGCTATCATTCTCACATGTAAAGTCATCGGACTTATGTCACCCTAAAGGAATGTCTACCATGATTGTACACTTCCTCTGATGAGTCGTCATCAGCATTTTTGCACTCTAGTGTATCACTTCTAAAGACCAAATATAAGAGAGGAATAAAATCCTTCCTTGGACGAAACATACCTAATTTAAAAAACAAGATTTGACACTCAGAGCAAATGCCAGGACTGTTTTTTTCCTAGTGAGGTGGTCTGTGTCACTGGGTGGCTGCTTATTAGTGTCGCAGGCCATCACCTTCAGCCTGGATTAAATCTCCTTTAAAGAGCCTGAGCAATGTTCTGGACTCAAATTCATATGGCAGGATTTAGTGAAATGCGTTTAAATTAGCGTGTGATAGTGCCTTAATGCCTCGGAGTTATTCACTTCCTTGGTCATGTGAAAAGTTAACCAATAAAAATCCAAGCTGATTGATTGTTAGTTTTTTGTTTACTTGGTTAACATACATCTATCCATTCATCCAAGCCACAGGTTATGGACATTACAACATCCTAATTTTACATCATGTTTATCACCACACTTTCTCCAAATTTATTGAACGTATGAGTAGCACTTTACGTGTTCATCAGTTGTTCATCCGGTGAATAGCAACTAATGCCATTGCAGACCAGCAGTCACTGTCAAGACCGAATTTTTGTTTTTTCTAATGTAAGAAAATGAGTTAGTTCATAAACGGGAACACTCATCAAGCTAAAACCTGGCAATCCACAATGACACAATCCTAGTTGTTTTGGCAGTATCAAGCCCGTCTTGAGAGCTAAAAGCATATTAGGCTTTGTCCACATGTAGGTATTTTTGTAAACAAATATCCACCCCTCTTGTGTTTAAAATAATCATTTACATACACACATCGTTTTAAAAAAAAAATTGAATCCACACAAAACTGCAGAAATATGCTATTGATAGCGGTTATAAGCATGCCAGACCTGTAGTTGGCAGTATTTGCCAAAAAGTTAGAACCACAACCAGAGCAAGCTTCCCAGCTAAACAGTACAGGATGCAGGCCACATTTTTTAACTACATTGACAGGTGGCCTGTCCTTCTATGTGAGGACAAAGGAACTCCATCAATAACTACCTGACATTAACAAGAGCACAAATATTGCATTCCTTCATTAGATGTCGCAGACAGTGTTGTTTGGAAACTTAAAACTCCAGTTATCCATGTCCACACTCAAACGCAAAAACTGACATTTCCAAAATCTTCACTTTGGTCGAGGTTTCCCAAAAGTCCTGTTTTTAATTACCTTATCCTGCGTTTTTGTGTGCATGACAGGCCAAACCGTACAAAAATATATTAGTTTTAGCAGATACTGTACAAATCATGTTTACCCTAGAAACACTTAATTATCTTAAATTTTTAAGTAACTTACAAGTGATGTGGAAGTTCACCATTACCCAAAACTTTACACATCTCATCTGGATTAAGAAGCATGATAGATAACTACTTCTTGCAGCCGCGATGCTAACAACTCAGTGACTGCATTATAAACTCCATTCAGCTCTTGGGAGAGACACCAGCAAACAACAATAAACAGATAGGCAATTGTTGCCCCAGGTTTTAGGTGAATTTATGCCTCCCTAACAAATCTCAATGACAGTCGTTTCTGGTGCGTGGGCCTTCAACTCTGTCACTGATCCACCAAAGCAGAGAAAGAGCATGTCACAGCAGATCAACCATTTGTTAAATGCAGAGTCACACGCTAATGGCAACAATGTGTCTCCTAGCGAATGACTCTACAGCCAATAGCAATCAATGCTCTTGCAAGCTCCTCTTACACCCTTCAATGTTCCAAGGATAACTGAGGTGATTATTCTCCCACAGGGGTCAAAGACAAACAACAGGTCATCATTGGGAGACAGGTTCAAGGGGAGTTCAAGGAAATTTTAGCATCATTTTCACAATTAGCTTTGTCAGTACAAACATGCTTTGCACCATTAACTGCATTCCGACTGATTAAAAACTAGTATGTGATGTGTTTTCTTTATTTGTATTCTTGTTTAACCATGGTTAAGCATGCTGTACATCAGTAGAAAGGTGTGTGTGCATGTTAAAGGTTGTCACAGACACAATCATAGTTATCCACATTTGGGGAAATTGCTGAAGGCTTTTACATCTGCTGGATAATTCACCATAAAAATGATGTACCTTTTAGTTACTCATCGAAATTATGGAAACCCTTCCATTCAGTTTGTTCAGTGTTCACATGCAACTCCTTTCAAATGCTGGAGATGACATCATTATGCCTTCTGGCCTAAACTGTTGACAGATTACAAACCTCTAATAACAAGTTTTCACATTGCAATAATCTTTCCAGGATGAATTTAATGCGGGTGATACTGAATTTAATAGATTTCTAGCTCTGCTAACATCTCTTTTTATTTGAGGAAAAACTTTTATGTTTCTTTTCATTCTAGAAGTTAGTCAACTCTTTAGTTTGGAAAACTTTTAACTGGGTTATTTTTGTAAAGAACACAAGATTAAATTGGTTGCTCACTTAGTCACGTTTTCTATCCCCAAACCTCATCTTGTAGGTGTTTCATTTGAGTCTCCCAATAAAATGTCGTGTATTGTTTGACATACTTCGTATTTCAACATTCCTTTAGAAAAAAGAAAAACATGTGAAACTTGATTGTAGCTTAACTTAAAGGGGACACATGAACATTTTTTTGAACACTTGAGCTAACTTGAGTGTCCACCGGCACACAAAATGTGAAATAAATCCATCCAGTCTTTTGTTTGTGGTTTGTCTAAGTCTTGCAACACAGAGAAAAGTTATCCGCTTCAAATTTTCTGAGCTTGTGATGTCACAAATTGAATTGGGCTTTGTTTCGAACTACAGCTGCCGAAGACACAAGAAGAAGTGGCTGGATTTAATTTTTAATGTCAGTGTCCCCTTCATCATTGGGAAAAACTTGTTAGTGTGTGCCAATCACTTCACCCTTGACTGTTTCCATAACCTCAGAACTGTTTTCAGGACACCCCGTGGAAAAAAGGGGCAGGGGGAAAACGAAGCGCTCTGAAAGAGCTGTTTTATACCTTAAATCTCCCCTTTTACTTGATTTATGTTGTGTTTTGACCCAACTCCCTCACAGATATGTCATTTAGACCACAGGGAACTTGTCACATGCAGGTGTAGGTGCAGACCCAAATGCAGGGAGAGAGGCAGAGCTCAGGTGCATTAAACCAATATCTGTTGTTCATTTAGACATGGTCAGGCAAGCAGGGATTTGGCACAAAGGTGGTCAGTTCAGGGAGGAAGAGGTATGCACAAAACACATAGCAAGGGTAAACAAGAAGGACATCCAAAAGCAAAAACACTAGTTGTGGATCCAGGAATTACTGGCATTAAACCAAGCCCAGGTCACAAGTGACAACATAGTACCTGTATGTCCCAGCAATGAACTAAGGCAACGCCTCCCATTTATATACAGAGCAGTTAATTGCAGCTGGTGACCAATCACCAGCAGCTGTTGCCCAGCAGGAGAAAGCTGCTGGGAGGGAGGCCAAGAGTTCCTGCCTGCCCTACAAAATAAAACCCCATCCTGACAGAACTGTTTTAAAAGGTGAAACATGGGTACGATACAGTATGTCTCCTTTGAATTGAATTAACATTTAAAGATGACATTTAGAATGTGGGAAATACAAATGATGACACCTTTGCACATGTCCACTGACACCTTATAAAACTGTGATGTGGGGTTTGGGTTTTTGTCGGACAAATTTCTGCATGAGAACCATTGGTCTATGTCTATGCAGTTTCACTCAAATCAAACTGTATTTTTTTGTGTTCATTCTTTGAAGTCTTAGTCACCGGTGACTGATTTGTTGCTGTGGATAGACACCGACCACTGCAGACCAACTGTTGCCATAATAGCAAGATAATTATAGCAGATAAAGAAATGTTCTGACTTGAAGACAGCTTGTTGGGAGATTTATAAAGTAGTTCAGTAGACCCAAACCTTTTTTCCTTGCCGCAGACAAGTCTCAAGTTTGAAGGCAACTGTAAGCTGGTGTGTTGGACTGGGGTAATGTGAGGCAGCCTGGCACTGCGCTGAATGCTGTGAAAATACTGCTTCACAAATATGTCACTTTCATTCACAAACACTAAAATCTTTCCTTTTTTCTTACTAAAGAGAAAAACGTCTCTGTTTGTGGATAGTTTTTCAAGCTGAGGATCGTTGCTCTGAGATTGACCCACCATCAAGGATGTCCAAGGGCCGCTACACCTCGGTGAAACACACCAGTATATACCAATAGAGCTGAGTAAAATCACCTTTACCTTTTCTCTGAGTAGCTGACAATTGGAAGTTTAACCGTTTTTCAGGGAAAGTTGGTATTGTGCACAGATCAGTTTCAACACTTTTTTGAAATCTTCTTAGCAACCTTATTTTTAATAAAGCACCTTGTACAAAGATTTTCTGATGAATGAATGAATGAGGTATTTCTTACCTATCTATACATTCAGTATTTAGGTATGTGTGCAAGGCCAGCCCAGTCTCACGTTGTTTGTGACACTGGCACGAAATGGACTTTGATAAATTTTCTGTTTCTTCATTATCAGTGTTGGGCACAATATTTTTTCATTAAATGCTGTCGCTCTTCCTGTTAGGCATTGCAAAGTGATACATTTTAATGGGAGATAGCACCTTAACTATAACCCTTATCTGCTCATAAAGAAGCCTGACCGGGCAAAACGTCAAGCAATGCTGCTGCTTCCTTCTTCTGTTTCTTCATGATGAAGGGATTTTAACTGTTTTTAACTTAAGCTCAAGTGTTTTTTAGACTGTTTTTATACATTTTTATGGCCTGGATTTAACTGAACTTCGCTCACACCTGGAGAAATCAACCTAAAGGTAGACTCTAAGCCTTGGTAAATGGTGAAACTACCAAATCAACACTGATCCTCCAAGAGGTGAAGATGCTTCCAATTGGTTTGTTTTGTGTTTTTGAAGGTATGTATTCCTTTTTGGTCTTTTATTTTAGCTGTCCTTTTAACTTTTTAGCTTTCTTACCCCTACGCCCCTACCCCTTATTTTTACACTAACCGGTAAAACAAGGTTTTTATGGCCACATTGTCAGCAAATGACTGCAGGGAAGAAGGTTTTCTTCAGCCCTCTGAGAATTCAAAGAACTCGGGAGTCCAAAATGGCCGATCAGGTCAGGAGAGTGCTTATCTTTATGTTAAAATTTTAACTTCCAAAAGCAATTACACAATTCCAAAGTGAATGGTCAAAAAAACCCTGGTAATTTAACAGATTTTTTTTCAACCAGCCTCACCAATTAAAGACATTTTACGGAAGGTGAAAGACAACACAGCAAAATGAATGGAGGAAAATGTAAACATCTTATTGGAACATCATGAGAAAATGCTGGCTAAGTTCTGATTTTAACCTCACAGCTTTCAACAGAGCTCTAATGTGGGCTAGGAAGTGGTATAGTTGTAGATTAACTGGGAATAACATTGGGAAGTGGAAACAGTTATTAACTGAAAAGAAAAGCATCAAAGGTTATAACTCCAGAGGGCACTGTGGAAAGTGGGGGTTCTCTTCCTGTAATTAAACCAGTTACCCCGACACAGAAGCTTCCACCTAGCCCTGTTTTTAAAGATGCGTCTATGTCTTTTCCCTCAGCAGAACTGCAGGATTCTGAATTTTTAGGGGGGGTAGAGTCCATGAATGCACTCTCCTGAACCTCACATTTTTCTGGGTCTCCTGGGTCCTAAAAATCATGAATCCTCTCAGCCTATGATTCATCCTTTATCAGATCACAAAATCATGGACTGGCATCTTACTGTTAAAAAAAACATAAAAAAAAAACAATCGTGATTAACTACTAATTTCAATAGCTTCCCTCAGACTCATTTTAGCCACCTGACGGCCATTATACATAAACTGGAACCAGAGACAGTCAAGAAAGTGATTTTATCTCTTGTACTCCAAGAATGCCTTACCCCCTAAAAATCACATCAATAACTATAACTATACAACTCAACAATCTAATAAAAACAGTGGAAACCAATAAAAAGTAGGATGACCAAACTAAATGATTTGATTAGAAATCCAAGCGTTTGTGGAGTTTAGAGGAAAAGGACTTTGAAACAGAGAAATCAGAATCCTCTATGTTAGACTAAGAAGACTGCAAAAAAGGTGTTTGCTCATTGGTGGTCCCAATTAGATGGAGACATGTTGCTGTCACTAGTCTTTTAAACAGTTGGCTGGTGCCGAAACAAGAGTTACAGGCACTACTACGCTTTGCTTGTGTGGTGCTACTGAACTGGTTGTGGCAAAAGCCACTGCCAAGTATCTTTACAAATGTTGAATATATACTATGTTGGAGAACATCAACAACAGCTTAATGGCGCGTTCACACCAAATGCGTCAAAAGCGGCAACTGTACATTCACAATACATGGTGGACGTGCTTCTATGGAGCATCCCGCGCCTCCTATGCAGTGCCCTTTGAAGCTTTTCGCGCGGCGAATGCTTTTGACATGCGTCCGGACCCTCCAACGTGGCCAACGCTGGAGTTGGGATTGTTGAACTTTTGGGGCATATCACGGCGCGTCGACCAATCAGGAGCTTTCCCCCACTGTGACGTATTCAGAATAATGAGAAGAAGAAAAAAACACTAATCGGAGGTGGAGATAGATGGCGCAAATAAAGCCAAGCCACTCTCTGGATAATGTAGAGCCGATGAACAGGGGTCAGAGGCGGCGTTTTCAGCAAGGAACTCCAAACTTTATTCTCCATTCACCCACACTTCTCTATAGCCCTCTAACATCACAGTGCACACACTGAGTCACACCAAAATACATCCGACCGGAAACACCGCCTTCTTAACACAATAATGTTCCCCACCATTTCACTGGGTGAAATATGTATGTAACTGATGGCCACAATATCATCCATTGTATGAACACCACCGGCAACAGAGAAGCCCCTCCCCTTGATGCACCGGGCGTGCGTCCCAAGCATCTTCGACACTTGTGACAAGCGTCTGTATTCAATGAGCACAAGCGTTCAACTACGCACGAGGCACAATTTTGACGTCAGAAACGCGTTTGGTGTGAACGTACCATAAGAGAGATACAAGCAGTCAATATATACACAAACTTCCTGTTTTCCAAATAAGTGCAGACGGCTTGGATTGCTGTTTAGCAACGGTAATAATTAGGCTACCTACGTGCTAAAGGCTAATTTTGTTCTGAACAATTCTACAGGTAACATGGACCTGTAATGAGTCTGACGTCACTGGTTGGAAACCTGTGTTCGATTGTTATTTTTTTTATTTTTTACTAGTGTGCTCTTTAACCTTTTTTCCAACCAAGAAACAGCATCATTTTGACAGTTTTAGTAGTGGTGGTTTATATACCCCAAACATTTGGTTACCTTGACTTAAGTAGTACCCAGGGATTCCCCTCTTCATGTCTTTTAATTGGGGGTGAAAAGGGTGAGGACGACAACAAAAGAAAGCGGAAAGGTGCCTCTTAGTCTGTCAGATGTTTTATTCATCTTCTTTCTTCGCAACCAGATGGAAAAGGTTTGTTACACCGCCTGTCATAAATTCTTGAGACACAGAGTTAGTTTGGGCACAGAGAGAATAAAACAAAAGGATATCACAGAAAATGGAAATATAATGGTGTGTTTCTTTTACTGAGTCTGTAGGACAGACTGAAAACAGACAGGTTGATACATTTCCTTTGGGAGTGTGACGCATCCCATAGTTCATTTCACCCACAAATATTTAGGGAGAAACGTGGGATCTGGTTAATGCTTTTCACACTTCCTTCCCTTTTCATGTGAAAGTTGTATGTGTAGGTCACAAATCACAAAGAACGTGGGAGAGAGTGTTAAAGGGAGGGCAGGAGATTTTCTGGGTGTTCAGACACGATGGGAAGGTTACGGCAACTGGGAGAGCAAAGGGCAGAGGAAGGTAGACAGAGGTGAGAAAGAGGAGAGGAACACGGTGAGGATCGGGGATGGGGGAGCTCCAAGTGTCTGGGACAGATTATCCCTGGAAGGCAATCAATCTTCCCTTGGATTTAGACAGCTAAGGGAGGGGCCCAAACACATGCACTCACACATACATTCACACGCAAACAAACAGTGCTCACCCCTCTTAACCTTGTCTCTCGCCTTTTTTTAATCTCTTCATCTCACCCGCTGCCACCATCCTTTTCTTAAACATAGCCAAGTCAGAAGAAGAAGGTAATGATGTTGTTCCTAAAGGTGTAGGCTATACATTTCAACCTGGGCACCCCTTGAACATATGGGTACAATTCAAAATATAAAAGGGGAACAAACTTCAGAGAAAAGTAAAGGGTTCTGTTTCAGTGGAACATGAGGGCGCATTTATCAGTCTGCGCCTACAAAAAAAAAAAAAACCTGGAAAATAAGAAAAACATGATGTGCAGATGGTTGAATTCAAGTGCTGTACTTTGTCAAACGCTCAAACCGTTGTAATTTGGCATCCTGACTGTATGGATTTCTCCTTAGAATTTCAAAGAAACATCTACCTTCTCCTTTGAGGTCAAATACTGCTATAGAAGCTGTTCAATAAGGTTCCAAACTGCTCTTCTCTGTGGCAATCACCATCTGTGAATACATTCAATCTGCTTAAAATGGATGCCAGGATGTTAATCTAAGACACAGAATCTGTCAGTCAGCAGAGACATGATCAGGGATAATATTGCAGTCCAATATGCTCATTTATTAAAGGTGGAAAATACCCCATGTCCAAAGATCTGCTTGAAAATGTAGACATGCTAATATATTTATTCTGAGCTGTATATACTGTTCTCATTTGATACTTTAAAAAAAGCTTATATAAAGTTCATACACAGAAAATATTTTTTTTAAAGAATGTCATGATGACTTAGGTGTAACGCCACCTTCTCTTCTTATATTCTCCGTTTAATAAAGTTTTTCTTACCCTTCCTTAGGGAGGCTACATGGTGATGGTCACAATAATGCAAAATAAATGTATTTATTTAATTACAATAATAAAACATGCAGCTGTCGTGAAAAGATTGCATTAACTACAGTACTTGTATTGTTGACCTTCCACAGCATGTGCAGAGAAGGTTAAAAAAATGTCATGAGGAAATGACTTGGTTCTATTTCATAATATTTCGTGATAAGTCTCAGTATGGGATGTACATTTCCTGCAGCCCTCAGAAGCACTTTTTTCAATCTGCCAAGCCCTGATTGGCTGGTAGGACCTGTCCATCTGCCAGTGACATTCCCAGCCTCTATAAGAGGGAAGGCGGATGTGCAGGTCCGTCATTCAAATAAGTAAGTAAGTAAGTAATATTTATTTATATAGCACCTTTTACAGACAGAAGTCACAAAGTGCTTCACAATACATACAGTGCATGCAATACAATACAAATTGCAGTTAGTCACAAGAATTTGATGGTCATAAAACAACCCTTCATCACTGGAATTTAAAATGCTTTCTGAAAGCACCTCTTCTCACTTGTTCGAGCAAGAAGGGTAGTCTGGTGAGCCATCTCACTCATTTTACTCATATAACCGGGGTTATGTAAATAACCTAAAGTTTTCATTTTAGACTGTCATGAATTGGTCAGTCTCTATTTTTGCATTTTATTTGCATAGTGGAACTTTTTACACTTTAAAGATAAAGAAATATATAAAAATGTCATTTATTCTTACTATTCGTTATTTTATTTTTATTTTTTTTAATATTGCTATTAATTTGAAAATGTTATACCCAGAGTATAAGAATGCCCAGAGGTAGTCAAATGTATGGTTCATTTTCAAGTGCATTTTTTTCCTTTTCCAAATACGGTACATCTTCTTGTATCGTAATCGTGAGTCGACTATTGTATATCACCCAATCCCTATTATCATAATAATCAGAAAGATATGCCTAATATGTTTAAGTTGAGGTGTGATTTATTTATAGAATTCAGTCACACATAATAAGTATTGAAGGGGAAGTGAAAATGCAGTAGTCATTGTGTGTTTGGTGTACAGGTTTTAAGGACTATGTCTGTTTGAGTGGAATTGACAGAAAGGATACCCTCAGGACTTTAAACCAAAACAATCACATTCATACAGAGACTTAAATTACCAAAACACAAATGTTTTTGATTTTTTTTTTAACAAAAATCTGGGGTGTGAAGCTTCATGCTATGCACAAACACTGGTAGGACTAGTCAAGTAAAAACTCAAGTAAACTAGCAGTTTCCCCATGGGAGAGCAAAATAAACAGCAACTTTTTACAACATTTAGCAAAAAACCACATTTAAAAATGTATGTGATTTTTTTTGTATGTTGCTCTTGACCAGATTTACTGCAGTGTTTGAGAAATTTGATAATTGTGATGTTCAATTTTCTGGTAAAAAAAAATGTCAGTGTTAAATATAAAATCTAAATGTTAAATATTAAATATTAAATCTAAATATGGAGCGCAATCACTCCGTCTGAATACACCGCGGATAATGCTCTTCGCATGGATAAGCTTTTATGTTGGTACTTCTGGTAAATTTGCTTATTAGCTAAATAATTAGTTTCACATTTAGATTTAACATTTAAAATTTAGATTTAACATTTAACATTTAGATTTAGATGTAACATTTAGATTTAGATGTAAGATTTAGATTTACATTTAACATTTATATTTAGATGTAACATTTAGATTTAGATGTAAGATTTAGATTTACATTTAACATTTATATTCAGATTTAACATTTAACATTTACATTATATTTCAACAAGAAAAGTATGTATCACAAATTTCACAAATATTGCTGTAAATCTGGTCAAAAGTAACTTTTTAAAAATTCATGTACATTTTTTAAACATTGTTTCTTGCTAAATGTTGCAAAAAATTGCTTTTGTTTTAGCACGCGCAACTTTACAATAAGCGCCCCATACTTTACCACTATGTCACCTAGCAGCCCAACAATAGATCATAACACAACCCAACAATGTCTGACATTTCAATGACTCATACAGTTTATATACTGAATTTTCAGACATCTTCGGAAAGTTTCCCTCTCCATAAAGAATGGAATACTACTGGAAAAATGTGGCTTGTATAGGATTCATTAAAGCCATGGATTCAGAGGAAAACCTAAAATGGTTAGATTAAACGTCACTCTTTAGTGCTGTTAGTGATTGATTTCCAAAAGTGGTAAAAAAGCATTTGGCTGGTTCTTTGTGTTTGCTGATCTCTAAGCATTATGGCATTATGTGGTAGTTTTAAACATGTTTTTTACCACAAATAACTTTTTTAAAGGTTTTGTAAGGAGACAGTTAAAACAGAGAACTGGCCTATCGTCCTTGGTTTCCAGCTGTGAGATCATAGTAAGCATCTGAGGAGTGTCATCAGTAAGAGGGTTCACACACACACACACACACACACACACACACACACACACACACACAAAGAAACACACACACACACACACACTGATGCAATCATGCTGTCTGTTCAGCTGCCAAGGAAAAGTGCCTCAAATCTGTAAAATCTGTCGAATTTGCAGATGTACATGGAGCAGCATCTCGATGTGAACGCACGTGTGCGCGCTCAAATTGGACCGCCGCCACAGAATTTGTTAGCATGCCTTTGTAGTGAGCCTTAGACAAACATCACTTAGCAGCTCACATCACATGCTTTTTGACATGCACACGCACATTTGCTCTGTGGTCTCTTGCCCTGATTGATAAGATGTCTGCTGTCAGCTCTATCTGATCATTCCAGCATGGTTGTGTTGACTATGGCTTTGCCTGGCTTAACTTTATCTTCTCTTTTTCATCTCATGTTTCCTCCTTTTTTTTGTTCTCTTTCACTTTCACTGGCCTTGTTTATAACTTTGCCATCATTTTTCAGTTTGTCTTACACCTCTCCTTTTATCAGTCAGCTGCTCCGTACAGTGTTTGGTGTTTCTATGTGAATGTCTTTGTGATGAGCTCCTTCCCACATCAAACACTCAGAGGATTGCTTTATCTCCTATACCTGTCGGTTTTTCCTGGCGCAGCTGAATCTGAGCAATGGTGTGAATCATTTGTGTCTGTCTGAACAGTAACTTGGATTTCAGCTCCATTCCTTCACTTAAGACTTTTCATTGTTTCTCCACCTCCTGCTTGTTTGAGCTTCTTTATCTCTCCAAGGCCTTCAAATTGGTACTTTTACTGTTTATTGATAGAAGTTAACTTTAACGCTACACAGGCTGAAAAACAATCCATGGCAGGCAGAGTTGTAAATAGTAGTGATATATCCTACTCAAATAAAAGTACTGTTACTTGATTGAAATTGTACTCAAGTACAAATACAAGTAAATCCTACATAAAATACTCAAGTACAAGTAAAAAGTAGATCAATTAAATAGTAATCAAAGTAAAAGTTTCTAGTTACTTTCACCCCCCATGTTTATTTTTGGTAATAAATCATGCCACGGTTCCCTTGCATACAGTAAGCATCTCATGGATAAACTTAAAAAAGAAGAAACCAAATATTGCACAACTGGAACTTGATTTATTTCCTACAAAGGCATCTGTATAAAATAAAAAGTTTTATACAGAGTAGTTCTGGTGAGGTTCAGACTGAGCAGGGACGGTAGCTGCTCGCTCGGGGGTTCCGACAAGCCCTTGGTTCTGGTTTTGTTCTACTTTGACAAATTAACAGGCCTAAACAATTAATAATGAATGATATTAATTATTAATCTGAGTTAAAATGGAAAGAACTGATGTTGACAGGTTGTCGTGGTGACTCAGGATAAGTTAGAACAGCTCTGTTGACAGGCAGTCATGGTAACTCAAAAGCACTGTTTTTTAAATAAAAAAACACAAACAGATGTAATTCAAAATAAATACATTCTCAGGCTCCAAGTATAGCTACATTTATTAACTGTAAAACTGAGAAAATATCCTCCATTACTCAGCCCTACGAAACACCCCTTTCTTTTTTTTTCAATTGATCTAATGTACTTACTAGCAGGAACTATCAGGAACCATTAGGTTTAGGTGACTTTACTCACTCACACTTGTTAGTTGGGTGGTCAAGTGGCCAAAATGAGTACATTTTTGTATCTGTTAAAGACCCCACAATGCAAAGAATCGTTTTTATCATAATGTACGTGGTTTGCTCCAATAATCTCAACACAGCAAACATTACGATTCTGTCTCACCACCGATTTTCTCCCAAACCAGAAATCTCACGTGACCAAACTAGATGCTACATGGACTTTCTGACCTCCTACTTGAAAAAGCGATTTGGAATGTCAACCTGAAGTCGGAGCCCCTATACGGTAAAGTCAGGAAAAAAAATCTTTAGCTAACATCCATGTTTGAGATATTTTGGCGTCCTGCCGCTGAACTCAGTTGAACTGTGAGTTCGGAATTAAACTCGGGAATTATATGTTTCTTAGTCTTTCGCTTCTTGATTGGCTACATTCCGTTCCAAGTCACAAATCACAGGGTCATGAGGCGAGAGTCGTCATTTTCCACCCACATACGAGGAGTTTTGATCATAAAGATTAAACAAGTTCAATATTTACGATTGTCTCCCCCGACCCGTTTCAGAGAAACTTATTGGGACAAATTGACTTCTAACACACCTCAGACCTAAACAAACCCAACAGAAAGTAATCTGTCATTTGCTTTCCTTGGTCGGGAAGGGGTAAAATCTGATCAAAACCAGTCTGATATTCTCAATGTGTGTACCCTGTTTTAGCCTTTAGCATTACTGCTCAGCAGGAATGGCAGTAGCAGATGCCATGGTTAATCTGTGATTTCCTGGAGAGCCTGCGGTCTGCTTCAGCGGCCTTGAGCCACCTCTGGAACAAATGTCTTCTTGTTGTCTTGCAATGAAGCCACAGATAAAGAAGCAAAAAGCAGCCCTGCCACTTTGTTGTTCATGGCCGTGTCCGAGTATGGCAGACATATAATCAGACATAACTGGGGACAGGGGGACTATCCATTGGTGGCCCGATAACCAATGCCGTGCAGTTCTGCCCATGGTGCCAAGAGTTTTACACATGTTTATGTTTATTTATTAGAATCCCCATTTGCCACAGCGAAAGCTGCTGCTATTCTTCCTGGAGTCCGTAGAAAAATACAAGATATACAATTACAGAAAAGACAATTACAGAAAGATAAACAAAGTTCTGGACTTTAAAATACATAACTTGGACAACAGTTATCAACATTGGTGTATCTAACAGTCAAGATAATACAATCCCAATAATAAAATAAGCATCAAATTCACTTAGGCATTGTAAAAACACAACTAAATCACAATAAAAAAAGTAAAACACAAAGGTACAGACTTCACTCTGGAACAACTTTAAATGAATGTCTAATCTATTAAGGTTTTATGGAGATTCAACAGAATAAACTTTTTCAGAATCATTTTGAATCCAAAATGGTTTTCCATCAGAACTATTTGTTTGTGAAGTAGATTCCATTCATACATTCCTCTGTAAGCAAATGTTCTTTTCCTGTGATTGTCGCTACTTTAGGTAAGATACATTTATTTGCAGAAGCATGTCTGGTTGCATAATTACTGGATGTATGTTCAAGCTGAACATTATATTCTGGTAGAGCGTCTGAGGAGTTTTAGTGACAGAAATATTTCTGAACAAACATAATAATGAATATAGAAGTATATCTTGTACCAATAACCAGTTTAGTTCCTGATGCATTGATTTAGTGCTGGTGTAATAGTCACAATGAAGTACTCATTGTGCTGCTTGATTTTGTATGACTTGTAATAATATCTAAGTAGGTAATTCAGATGGGAAACTTTAAGTTCTGTTTTGGTGTGCGGAAATTGTAGAAAGACCACTAGTGCTACTGGTTTCATGTTATGGCATCATTATATCTGTATTTTGTTCTATTCAGCAATTTATAAATGCTCGCCAAGACAAGAACAATCATCATTGTTTGTTCTGGAGACAGACTGTCTTCAAATGCAGCAAATGATAATGCTAAAAACAGAGATACTTTCGTAAAGAGGACTTTTTAATGCAGGTTATAATCATTTGTTGCAGCAAAAGAAGATACACTGCTATTATTACCACGGCATCTCCATGAGGGCTCTTGACCTCAAATTCTCTTTGTATCTGATGGTAAAAACACAAAGCAATTTGTTTTTGATGGGAAAAAAAATTGGCAAATTGGAAATGTGAAATATGGAATGGGTAAAGACTTGAAAGCAGCCCAGAATAAGAAAAACACTCATGTTTCATCTAAATGTCACTTTGTGGTCTCAGCTAGTTTGTCATCAGACCATAGTCTGACTGCGACCCTCTAAAAATGATTTGGTTTTGGTGACTTAATTCTTTTTCCACATCCTTTGTCTTTCGCTGTCTCTCCTTCCTCTATGATCTTCTTTTTGTTCTTGCAATTCAACTCTGAATGCAGACATTCATCTTTTTTATGATCCTCAGTGTTTGCTTTGCTTCTTACTTAGTGGTGTGAGGATAATGCGACCTTTGTGTCCACTGCCATATGAACAAAGTAGTTCTTTAAAATCCCATGATCCCTAAAATGTGAAGCTCTGAGAATCCCATCAGATAAGATTTAGTGTCAAATAAGCATTAAACCATTTCCTGTGACTGTTTCTAATATCAACATGTTTGCATGACTGGATGGCAATCAGCTCCATGATGTCTACTGTACAAACAGTTGAATCTACGTCACACCAGTACTTCTCTCTCTCTCTCTCTCTATCTTTTTTTTTTTTCAAATCAACCAATATAGTCACTTTAATGACTATATATCTTCCATTAATTATTGTTTTATTAGCTTTTAACCAGTAGAGAATCTTCATTTCAGCCTCATGGATCTGGACGGTAATAAAGACCAAAGTTTATTATCTTACACTTTAATACACTGTGTGGAAAGTTAAATTAGAATATATTCATCGCAACAAACTCATTAAATATGTTAGCTATCATGTTTTATCAGGGCCAAAGAAATGTCACTTTAGGTCTGAGAAATAGCATGAATGAAATGGACAACAACTGACAAATTCGAATTAGAATTTGAAAAACATACATCGGATTTTCTTGAGTTTCTCACTTTAGGAATGAAATGAATTGCTACTTTCATATTTGTATTGTGACAAAGACAAAGCAGTTTCACAAAAGATGAGTACGTAAACTGCCAAAAGACTATACAAATCATCACCGACTCCTAAATACGGAGCCGACCAGTGCCCGCTTAACTTTGCTGTGCCTGCATGTGAAGCTCCGTCCGTTTCTCGTCGCTCCGTGAAAACATGAGCAGCTTTAATCAGCTTCACCTGCTCAGTGTTGAAACAACATCTCATCAGAGCTACAGAAG
Organism: Gouania willdenowi; assembly: GCF_900634775.1. Classification (NCBI taxonomy): domain Eukaryota; kingdom Metazoa; phylum Chordata; class Actinopteri; order Blenniiformes; family Gobiesocidae; genus Gouania; species Gouania willdenowi. The sequence continues at coordinate 14,431,230 of NC_041049.1, forward strand.
ATCTGTGGAAAAAGTTGGGTGTTGTTGTGGGTGAGACCATTGATGCCATGTAGAATCCTAAACATCGTAGGTTAATGATTCCTACTGATACTGTAAAATATGCTGGTCCCCTCCCTAGTGGTGAAATAACTGATGCATCCTGGCGTCCATTTATTTTTGTTTAATCATTACGGTCTGGAAAGACTTAATCATTAAACTTAATCAATAAACCTGCTCAGATTCAGTAAACCATTGATCCATGAGGGGAAATTGGGTGACATTAATGCTGCTCTCAGACATCTTTATATGACATATAAATAATTAAAAAGGAGCAGTCGGAATAATCCATGTCAGTACAATTTATAGCCACCTTTTAATTGTATTTGACTTTATTTTTTACATACATTGTTGTTTAATTCTGGGTTTTTTATTTATTAGTATTTATTGTGTTTACAGGAGTTAAAAACGCATATTTTCTGAAAAAATTATAATAAATAATATTTATAAAAAAAAAACGAAATTTAAAAAAATTGATGTGGAAAACACGGAATTTGGGAAAAAATAAAACAGATTTTATAAGGCCCTACTTTACACTGGTGCTGAGACTCTGTTAGTCCTCCTCGTCTCTAATTACAGTCCTCGCCTGACCTTTGACCTCTGTCTCCTGATCAGCTCTGGGGATTGTGAGTCAGCCTGGTCACACTGAGCCTATCGGATCACCGAAAGTGTGATTCTTATCATCTGAAGTGTCCACAGGTCAGCCTGTTTAAAAACAGTATATCAGTAAACCCTTGAGATATCGCCTTCTTTTCCTGCCATTTTCTAAATTAAACTGCAAACATTGTTGAGTGTTTGTGCATGGTCCAGCTTCTTTGTACCTCAAGGTCTGATAATCCACTTGACAACTGACCATAAAACCCAGAGTGTGTGGTCGGCCCAACGGTGGCTGCGCCTGTGTGTGTGTGTGTGTGTGTGTGTGTGACGTGTGACATTCCTGTCATACCAGACGATCACGCAGAACGGGAGAAAGAGAGAGAATCCATCATACATCGGATTTTCTAGAGTTTCTCACTTTAGGAATGAAATGAATTATTACTTTCATATTTCTAATGTAACAAAGACAAAGCAGTTTCACAAAAGATGAGAAAATCACGTAAAATAGATTCAAAAGCAAAGTAGTTCTTCAAACTTCGCACTATTTTCAGAGTTAGTAGCCCACCAAAAAAGTGCAATAAATCTTTACGATTTAGAAACTTTCCCCCACTTTATTTGAATGCTTCCAGATACTCTTTTACAAAGGATTCCATTTTGTCCTTTTCCTCCGCACTTATTTTTACTGCTTTATAGATATTCATGTTAAAGCTTCTCTAACAGGCCAGAAACCACAAGAACCTCTTACAACAATTACCGACCTCAGGGTCTTTGCAAAACACTGTGCGTATGAAGAAAAAATATAAAAGCCTTTATTTTTTGTTACCCTGTGCAATAAAATTATCCAACCTATGAAAGTGAAAAACAGAAAATACATTAGACATATCATGTTGGTTTTGTTGGTCAAGTACTGTAAGTGTTCCCTCAACATAACGCGTTATAGTGGTAGTGCATAGTTGTGTGACTGGGAAGATGAATGGTGAAGCTATAAAACAACACGCAGAAGGTGCAGCTGACACTGTATATCTTACCCAGCTCAGATACGTGTCTGCTGTCATGCCAAATGAATGGGTCGCAGTTAGCTTTCTGTTGTGCCACTATTGCTGCCACAGCCGCAGTGTTTATGTTTCAGAATTCAGTGTATGGGTTCATTAGCTCCAGATATACGAGTGAGCCATGTCTGCAGGACTTTCGGCTTGGTCAACACTGAACCTAGAGCAGTTCTTAGAAACATTAAAGTGAACAACCAGCATGTGCAAATGTAACATGCATGACCCTGTTGACTCTGGTGTAATAATAAACAAAATCACATCATTTGTGCAAGGTAAGAACAGAATGAGACTGAAGTTGCTAGAACAGGAGTAACCAACACGGTGCCCATGGACCATGTGAGGGGCCCTCTAGTCAACAATGGGCTCCATCTAAAATCTGATTTACTTTCCAGGATTCAAACTCACAAAGATGAATACATATAACAGATGTAGTTTGTACTTAGTAGAGTTAAATACTGTTGTACTTGATAAAGTTTTAGTATGAAATTCTTTTTCACCATCTTTAAATGTTTATTTTCACTGAAACATTGTGACAAATGTTTGTTAAAGCTGCAGTTTTTAGAATCGGGAGGCGCTGCACACTCCCCTCTCCCCTGCTTTTTTTTTTCTTCTATTCTTACTTGTCTGCACATGCTGTCAAAGGTCAACACTACAAGAAGTCCAATCTTTTTTAGACAGCAATGCATTTTTTTTGTTTTTTTTTTTGTTATTGCAATTAAATAAATAAGGAAGGGTAAGAAACACTTTATTAAAGGGAGAATTTAAAAAGAGAGGGCAGTGTTACACCTAGGTGAGGGGGTGGGGGGGAGGTGGAGGGGGAAGAGAGCAGGGAGGAGCGATTCAAGGTAGAGAAATGGAAGGGTGGGGAAGAGTTGATTACTGTAAAGTGAGATGTGAAGTTGTAGGCATGAGGCTTAAATGTCATGATGGTGGCTGTGGGCAGAGGGAAGGAGTGAGTGGTAATACCTGAAACAGGTGTTTGGGATCAACGTGTCTAAAGTTAAGCCCACTACAAGTTTTATCCCACAGTCCAAGGCATGCTAGTACATCGTAGACCGATGTATGTGCAAGAAACTGCCACTGTAAACCCAAGCGCTGCCCCGGACTCGTGGATGCAGCCAGAATAGCAGAAAGAGTGGGGGACCAGGGAGCCCAGGCCACCCCCCCCGGCCGAGCAGCCCCCCAGACGCTCCCAAGACACCAAGCCGAGAGGCAGCCACCGCCCCCCACATACACACCCGAGAAAGCATCTAGAAGCCGAGGAGCCGGCGCACTCCACCACCGCCCCCAACCCCCAACCCCAAGGCCCCCCACCGACATCCACCCCCGCACCCAATCCCCCAAGGGGAGGGCCCAGAGAGCCCCCGCCCGAGACCCCAGCAGAGGAGCCAAGGCCCACGCCCAGCAGACGGCCAGAGCCGCAAGGAACGGGCAGCCGGCGGGCACCCATCAGTGGGCCCAGAGCCAGCAGGGGCCGGACCCCAGGCCAGAAGGACCCGGAATAGAAGCAGCACCGGGAGCAGCACGCCTGAGGACAACGGCCACACCCCCGGCCGCCCTGGGCAACGAGGGGACACTGCACGCCGCACCGCCAGCCGCCAGGGGCACCGACCCAGCCCCCCAGAGCGCCCCAGGTCACCCTTTTTTGACACCGCCAGCGCGATGCACCTCAGTTATTGCTAAAGTCCCCCCGCCGCCCCACCCACCCCCAAGGGCCCAGCCAAACCGCCACACCGGCATGTGGCGTGTGCAAACCAGAGGCGGTGCTTTGGGTACCGCCCAAGCAGGGTCCACCCCACACCGCACCCACTCGTATGCAAGAGCTGAAGTCCAGCGTCATGCTCCTGTATTTCTAAAGCTCATTTACAGAGCCAGGAGCAGGAGCCGACATTCACTGTCCACTCAGAACACTTTGGATTACAATATTCTCAAAGAAGATTATACATTTTTGACCAAATAACACACAAAAAAACTTACATACTGCAGCTTTAAGCGCTTCAAATTTGGTGTATGGTCAGTGGTATATAGGCTATGTTATGTATAATGATATACATACGACATTTTTTTTTTTAAAAAACCCAAGCGACTTTTAGTAAAATGTGACACAATTGTTACATTTTACTAATGTTACATGTTGTACACTTAGTTAAAAGTTGTTTGTTAGTAGCTAGTAAAATAGGAAGATGATAATTTTCTATGAAATGTATTCAAAATGAAACAAGTGCAAAAATAGGAGAAATACAGTTTTTCATGATGAAGCTTATTATCTTACACTCAAATTAAAGTGAAACTGAACATTTAGAAGAAGTGCTTTTCAAACTGGTAGCTCTTTGGACTATTCAGTACCTATGAAGTAACTCACAGTCACAGAAAGGTTGGTGACCCCTGTGCTAGAGTCTGCGGCCAGATCTTCTTTGGCTCATTGTCAGTGTGTGAGTAGTCACAGTGTTGCCAACCTAGCAAATGTGTTGGTACTTTCTTACTGACTTTTAAATAGCTAGTGACAATTCTAGACTTTTTATTCTGTTGTATTGAAATCTTTAAGATTGCATCGTTGCCCCTCCTAACAAACAGCGGGTGTCGACGTGAGCCCCTGTACCAAAACACTCATAAGGTGGACCAATCATTGCATGCCAAAAGTGTCACTGAGGTACTACGTACACACGCAGGCACTCACTGTGTTCATGGAGGTAGATAACATCCCGTCTCAGCATGTGGCACCGATAATATTTATTCATTTTAAAACCTCACTCTCCTTTCACTGTCTACTTTTCACTCCGTCCTCCATCAGGTTTTTTCCCCCCTGCCGTTCTCCTGGGAAGCAGAATGTTGATGTTTCTGTCTTAAAAAGATTGCATTTCTTGTAGTGTTGACCTTTGACAGCATGTACAAACAAAGGAAAAAAAAAAAAAAAAGAATGTTGATGTTTATTGCTTTTCACTGATGCAAAGGATGGATAGAATTCGACCTGACGGATAAGACAGCAGACGCGTTGTAAAATATCAGATTTTCGGAATCAGGACGATATCTGAAAGTGGCCTGGGTTGGATTTGAAAAAATCAGATTTGTGCCGTTCTAACAGATCAGATACAGGTGGTATATGGGCAAAAAAAACTGATTTGGGTCACATTTGTCTGCAGTTTAAACGTAGCCATAGTCAATGGAATGAATCAGTGAACTAAAGATAGAATTAGACAAACTTTAAGTTTGGACATACCGCAGTTGTCGCCTAACTCAGCGCAATTAATAAATAAGATCTCACTCTATAGCTTTAACCTACGTAAAAAGAATAAAATCAATTGTGAGGTCATCTTTAGATGTTTACAATAGAAAAGGAATGCATTTAAACATATGATCAAATAATGTCGACAGCAGCTAACATTCATGATATAAAACTTAACTTTCTATCTTTTATGCCAAATTATGATGGCAGAGGCTATCCGTACAGTAGCCGTATCAATATACCGACATTCTATCCATATGCAGCGCCCCTATTTGGCCAGTTTAGGTCACGTGACTAAGACTAAACCTTACCCTAAACCTAAACCTAAACCCAAACCTAACCCTAAGACGCTACGTACTTGTACTTCGGTAATCATACCAATAAAACCAGGGGTTGTCCGTACGGCAACCATGCAAATAGACACTTTCATTTACTATCCAGCTACAGAATTCATGTATTATTATTAATTTAGGAGCATTGTTAATAGATGATGGTTTGAACTCAGAAGGTTAATACTGAGAGCTAAATTAGTAATGCGTACAAGCAGCTAGCTAGCCAGCAGATCAAATAAACACCACCCCTGCTTTTAGCTTAGCTAGCTGTTTTCAATCTTCCTAAAAACACTACCGGCAACTTTTGAACCGAAATAATAAAGACTGTGATGAATGAAAAAGTTGAATTATTTCTTCAGTTATTAACTATCAAAGTTATTGTGCAATGGTTTTGGCTCCTGATGCAACATTTACAGCTCTGGCTGTCATTAAGTTGGTTTATGTTTTCAGCTGTGTCCAACTCAGTGCAAACCATCTCCTCAATGATTCAAAGTAGTCTCCAAATCACTTTTATTGTTCTGTCTTATAAAAACGACATCCTTCCTCTATTGAACAAGCAAGGATCCTATAAAACAAGGCAATAAACCACTCACTGTCCTGTGTTTTTGGCCGTTTCCTCTCAATTTTCTTTGTCTCTCTAAATTCTTTCACCTGATTTAGTCACTCAGAGTTTAAGGGAAAATAAATTAAAAAAAAAAAAAAAAAGTGCTCACATCTGAGTAAAGGAAGAAAAGTAATTATTCCAAGGCTTTTCTACTTACTCGGAAAATCAGCATGAGATTTTACTGAGGACAGCAGTTTTACAAATCTTACCCACGAGCAAAAAGTATCAAAGACCAAAAACCAAAATAGATACCTTCAATTGTTTTTCAGATACTTTTGTTAAGCTATTGTTGAGTAACTACATAGTGCTGTAACTATTCTTACTCACGACCAAGGAAGACAAAACCGTTTAATTTCACAATCCAGACACCACTGATTACATGCAACATTTAGTCGTGTATAAAGAGCTACAAAGAGAGCTGCCACTCAAGCAGTTTTCCAAATGTTGCCTTCTCCACATTTGGACAAATCTCACACTTCCCACAAGCATCTGTTTACTAGTACCAGCCAAAAAAAGCACTGCCTGTTGGACACAGGACCGAAGAGTGATGCGCAAATACTACAAGTAACACCACTATGTCATTAGAGTTTGTGGACTTACTCGTGTAAATCGATACTCACTACTAAAACAGATGACGGTCCAAGAAGAAAACTTCACATTCACAATTTCCTAAATCTTTTCTAAAAACTGGAGTCCACAAAGTGATAGGCCTATAGAAAGTGACTCAAATAGCTGTAGTGACTACCCATGGCCTGGGTGAGGCAATAACATTTAGCACTGAAAAAAAAAACCTCTCCAAATGAAGGTCAGGCATGATCTCTAACACATCTAATTTATCTTGCTAAACTTTTGTAATGAGAACCCTCGATCTAAAGTTCAACAGTACTTGGCCATATCAGAAACTGCAAGAAAATTGCAAGCCTATACAAATATCTTGTAATCTGCATTCATTTGTGAAGCTGCAGTTTTCAAAAGTCACTGATGCGTTTCATTTTCTATTTAGTGTTAGATGCTAATTTCATTCTAGTCATTTAATTAAGGTTGCAGTCAGTGAGGTACAGTATGCTTGAAGTTGTAACGCAGTCTCAAACTGGCCATTTATCCCCTCACCTCTCCTCCTGTTGTCCCTTTTTCACCTAAATATGCGGGCGCCGGAAATGGCTGCTCCGGTGTGTTGATGTGTATTCTTTTGCTGCAACTACCAAGTCAAATTCCTCGTATTGTTCTAAACTGTACCTGGCAAATAAAGCAATCTGATTCTGATTCTGATTCTGATTCTGATTCGACATTACATTTGCTATTGTGGATGTTGACTTAATGCAGTGGTACCAGAACAGGGGTACATGTACCCCTTGGAGTACAGGAGAACATTGCAAGGGGTATTTAAAAATTGAACAATTCATGAAAAAAATAATCTGGAAATGTTCCTAGTTCCTTTTTAGGCTCTTTTTTGGACAAGTTCACCACAAACTAACAGTACTATTTACTATTTAATCCTATTAACACAGGATTTCTTTATGCTGTATAGGCCGTTTTATCACTTCTGGCGATAAGAAACAATAATTAGTTACATTTTACAAAGGAGACTATGCTTACTATTGAAAAAATCACATAAAAGTTGTAGTTTGAAGAGATTCCACTTTAAATTCCACTCATTGTTTTGATTTTGTAGATTACACCATAGGGAATCAATGTTCGAGGCACATTTAGGGGTGTAGGAGAGCCCGCTGTTCCACAAATGAAAAAGCATATGAAATTTTGGAGAGGGTACTGATGATATGAAGAGTGGATACGCATGATTTGACAAAAATGCAAAGGGGCTCCATGGATCAAAAAAGATTGGGAACCACTGACTTAATGTTTTGTATACTATAAACAAAGGCACATTGAAAGATGGATGCTAAGGTGTCAGGATCAGCCTTGAGCGGTAATAGCAAAAATGTGCAGGTGGTGTACCAGCAAGTGTGATTCATAAACATCTCATTCATTCAGCAAAACAAAGAACAGTGGTTTTGTCTGTTTCCTGAAGGGAGTGATACATCTAATTTGCTATTTGCGCTGTTATGTTAGATCTGAATCAGGGGGTCTTTGCATAGAGGTTTCTAATGCTCATAATCTTCACTCTCAAAGAGTGATGTCTTCATTGCCATGTTGGAAATGGCGATGGCGCAGTTTTTAAGATTTCTCCACACACGTTTTTACATTGTTTCATGTTAGAGCTCATAATGTATTAACACTGTAAATAGTGTAGTGGTCGCATATGGCAGCCCGAATGTGTTAAGATTTTTTTCAGTTGAGGCATTGAGCTTTACTTTAACTAGTACAGTGCCCATCGGAGGTATGTGTTCATATAGTGGGACCTTAAGTAGAGTTGTTAGTTATGGCCAAATGAGTATGTGTTTGAAGGTTGGATGTACAAAGAGGTGTACATACTCTGTCGTGTTAAATTGTTCCTCCTGCTGCTGTGCTGTTGCTGCTGCATGGCATCTTGCCTAGCACACAGCGTTGCTGGCCAGGCCATTACTCTGTTCTTCACCCGTTTGTGTTGCACGGCGTATTGTCACGCGTGCAGCATTGCTGGCCAGGCGGGCATTTCGGAATTCAGGTGACTCAGCATCACGTTGCCGCTCTTTCTCTGCATGTCAATTTTTTGGCATGGTACAACCAAAAGTGATTTGTAGAAAAGTAGTTATAGTAGTAGTAGTAGTAGTAGTAGTGCGTGTGGCTCAGACGCTCCTCTCATATTTAACCCACGTTTATCATGACATCATCAGTTACAACATTCTGATTGGAACTCTGGGGACATCACTGTTGATGACATCATCAGTGTCCTAAAACAATGCGGGCCAGAGCCAATCACTGGAGAGTCCAGTGAAATTTAAAATTTCTAACATAAGATTAATTAGTATAAGTATCATGGCTCAGATTTAATTTTATGGCAGAGTTGGGTGTACTGTTATTTTATTAGGTTTTTGTTTTGATACATTTTTAAAATGATCATACTTGTGATTATGCACTACAAATCAAAAGGTTACAGAGGTATTCCGTAGTCAGCGGGCTGGATTTAAAGGGTACCTGCACTATTCATGTATATAATAAAATGTCATGTCAGAATGAAGTAAAAACACTTCTATGCATCCCTCTTAGGACTCCACATCCCACAATACAATGCGGAAAACTTTTCCAATAATATCAATAAGGGAATGGTTACAATAGAGATCAAAGCAAACTTTCAACTGACAATTTTAACCTTTTAGATTGTTTTTTTTTATCAAATCATCTTTAATTTATTGATCTATGAGGCCTTCACTGTGTCTTAAGAAAATTATCATCAAAACAATCAATGGGGAGCAGCCATTTTTGGCTAATTTCTCTGATTTCCTTTTTTATTTAGGTTTTTGTAGGGCTTTTCTCCACATTTTCTTTCATACTGTTGTATTTATTTCTATGGACAAAACATTTTTACATGTATGAAGTTGTGGGCATTGGTGCAGCCCCAGTCTGCACTTTGTTGCACTGTTTGCATACAAGACTTGACAGTAATATAGATAGTTACCTGATTGATAGAGTTTGTAATTTCATTTCACTACAGGTACCTTTAATATTTAACCTGGTGTGGAAAATGCCTGCCAGTGAGATATTCTATCAGTCAAACCTGCAGATTTATCACAGCCTGTCTCAGTTCATTAGCTGTTATCTTTCTCCTCATCTCATTTTTCTCTGTCTTTTCCATTATTAATCAACTTGGGCCTAATGTGCAGGCCTCCTCCCGTGTAACTCTCTATTTATCTTCTTCTTTCTCCATTCCATGTAATAATCTAGACATTTCTCACTCTAACAGTTATTCATACAAGTGCAGGGTCAAACCGGTCCTTCTGCCCACGGCTACATTTGGCCTAGCTTGAATGAATGATGAGCTCCTCGATGTGTTGCACAGAGGCTGACTTTTCCCCCTTAATAGACATTTCTTCGAGGTTTTGAAAGATTTCATTTGTCAACTTGTGTTCTTCTTGCAACGTGTCTGTACTTTGCCATACTCCAAACATCTCATTGTGATTCATAAAAACAGTCCTTCTTTATCACGGTTTACTCACGTTCTTTAACTCGACTGTTTTGACAAGACAGCTGTGTAACACTGACCTTGCTGAGGTAAGCTACCCTGTAATTACCTGCAAAGGAAAAATGCTGGACATCCCCTATCACCAAATCGTGGAGATAATGGCAGCATTAGCCGCATCTCAAACACAGAGATACCAGACAGAGGTGCATTTGTCTGGAATGTGGCACCAACCCAGATTGGGAGATGGCTTGGATATGTTACAAAGAGAGCCAAGGCAAAGCACTAATCATATGTCTTTTTTTTTTTTTTCTCCCCCTTCTTCCTTCCCATCTTGCACTTCATGTTTCTCTTTGCCTTTTTCCCATCCTGCACACCTGCAACACTCAAACTTCTCCAACAATTTTCAAACATTAACCCAGTAGTTTCCAACCTTTTTTGGAACGTGACCCCATTTTAATACCACTACAGTAATTTCTGGCGACCCTAAAAGCTTTTTTGGGGGGTTTGTTATGATGTGTAACTAATACAGAGTAGCCAGGATCAGAGGCGGACTTTCTTTACATTTTTTGACCTCTTTTCATCACAATGAGCTAAATTTTGCCCAATAAATACCTCGTTTCCTTTTTTTTCCTACATTTTGCCTCTTTTTGATCCACATTTTTCCCCTTTTTCACTATTGTTTGCCACATTTTGCTCATTAGAACTACTCTTTGCCATTACATATTACCTAGTTCCTCTTTGTTTGTCCATTTTTTGGTCACTCATGACTGCTTTTGGCCAATTTTAGTCACTTTCCACTCTATTCTTGCCACATTTTTGCCAATTTTTGGCCACCTGTTACCATGGCTGCCTCCAGTCACTCTTAAAAAACAAAAATGTAGCAAAAATGCATCACTTTGGGTCAACGGCCCACCGAGACGATGCCCGGTATGCCAGATGATTAGTCCATCCCTGCCGAGGATAAATGCACAAAGTGACAAGATGCACCAGCTCAGATATTTTTATACTGTATTTTATTTATTCCTTTTTTTCTCTTTTCTTTAAACTGCATTTTATTTGAACCAGATTCATGATTAAAAAAGCGAAAGTATAGAATACAATCTAAAGTTGTCTGTTGTTTTAATTTGAAAAAGGGATTATAATCAAACATTTTAAAATCCATTTTTAATCAGTAATAGTTTTTTAATCAATTCCTAGACACTTCAGGGGACCTGATTTACATTTCAGGTGATCCCACATGGTGTCACGACCCCACGGTAAAAAAATAAACACAGCATTAACAGATTATTCTCCTCTTTATCCATTTATTTTGTGCTTCATCCCTTGAAAAATCAACTTTGCACCAGCAAGGAAATAATCTCTGATGTTCAAATTCAACTTGTTAATTCAACTGTTTAGATTCTAAACTCGTGTTCAATGAGCAGGCCTTCAAGCAGATAATAAAAATGACTGACTGACCTCACAGTGACTCTTGTAGAGTACCATAGCTAAGAGTGGCCTGCATGAACACACATTCACATACGTGTGATATTGTGCATCCATGTGCAAGATTATCTAAAATACTGTATGTCTCTGTCGGCTGAGACATAGTGGTCATGCTAAAATCTTTCTCCTTCCTTCTTCCATCTTTGTTTAATCACTTGTTGGGCTTTTTTCCGCTTCTTATCCCCCCCCGACAGGTAATTCTTAGGTCAGTGTTTGGCATGAAACACCAGTTGTCTCCAACTAATCATGTGCACACTGAAAAAGTCCATGAACTTCTGTGCTTGCCTTGCACCCACAGCTGGAGTCGGCACACAGTGTTGGGGGAAAACATGAGTAAATCCTAGCTAAGCAGACCACATCCCCTTTGCCCTGAAGCCCTGCAGGTAATAAGACAGGAGATTGCAGGAGGAAAGGGAATTTTTTTCAAAGGGCCAGCAGATAACGACTTGGTAAAAGTTGTTGGGTTTAAAGTTTTGAAAACTTTTTTTTGTGTCCTTGTAAAGAATTGCACAAATGTCTACCTGGGAGGTGGCTAAAGACACAAGGGTTCAGAGACTCCTCAACGTGACAAAATTGACTCCTTCCTTGTGTAGCCCATGTTCATGGCCTTAAAACGCCATAATACTTAGTTTCAGCTAAATTAATTTTGTCTTCTTTTTGAATAGAATGTTAAGTTAAAATTTTGTCTATTCAGAGAAGGTTTTTCAGGTGGAAAACTAAATAAAACTTGCTGGAACTATTACATGAAAGTCAAGTGAAACTTAAAAGGGACCATCAAAGGTGATCAGCAGAACTCCTCTGACGATGACAGGCAGTTGACAGTTGAAACTTGTCAGGGGATAAAAATTTCCTGAAAAACCTTGTCTGAATAAACAAAACCTTAACTTAACATAATATTCAAAAAGAAGACAAAATTAATCTTGCTGGAACTATTGCATGAAAGTCAAGTAAAACTTCAAAGAAACCATCAAAGCTGATCGGCAGAACTCCTCTGACAAAGACTGGCAGTTGACAGGCGAAACATTTCAGGAGATGAAAATTTTCTGAAAAACCTTGTCTGAAAAAACAAAACCTTAACTTAGTATACAATTAAAAAAGAAGACAGAGTGAATCTCGCTCTAACTACTACATGGAAGTCAAGTGAAACTTCAAAGGAACCATCAAAGGCGGTCAGCAGAACTCCTCTGATGAAGAATGGCAGTTCAAAGTCAAAACTTCTCAGGAGATAGAAATTTCCTGAAAAACCTTGTCTGAATAAACAAAACCTTAACTTAACATACCATCCATAAAAACTATAGAGAGAAAAAAATACTGGTTGGAATCAAATATCCAGGCATCACTTGCAATAAGTAGGTAATTTCCACAGTATGAGAAACTTTTCCACACATGGTAAAAAGTCATATGATTTCCATATTGTACCAAATAACCACACAAATTCCACTATATTGCGTAATAATCATCAATTTGTGTTTTATGACACAATGTTTATCATTGGGGAAAGAAAAAGAATGGTGTGACCGCAAACTTCTTCATCAGCAAAAACTTTAATAAAATCCATTTGGTTTGATTTTACTTCTCAGTGCTCTTTGTGGTTTAACGCTGTGTCTATGTCCCATTTTTAAATGTCTGGGAAAAGGAAAAAAATCTTTAAAAATGAATTAAAATAAAAGCAGCAAAGTAGTTTGTGGATATAAAGTCCATAAAATTCAGTCCATCTGAACATCATTTGAATCCAAGCCATTGAAATGTCAAAAATCTAAGTTTAAAACACATTGTTTTGCCGCAGCTTGGAAACCGTGCCAAGTTGGCGATGTGGAAAAACCCTCTGTGAACCATCATGTTTATGGCACAGCAAGGCGCAGGTATCGCTCCACAACTGACATTTTACACGAGCGCACCACATGTAGGGTCTGAAAGGCTCTTCAAAAGGGCCGAGCTGAACAGAAATGCATTGTTACAAGTCTGCCGGCAGACATTTGCTCCCGCTGCAAAGAAAACGGCATTGTAAGGCCCTGAATGCTTATTTTGATGAGTATTTTCAGCTGTGAAGGAGATGCCAACTGAGGACAGGCAGCAGAAAGGAGAGCAACACTGAGGAGAGCTGCCTGTTTGGAGACATAATGGAAACCAGGCCTTCTGGCCGAGAGGTAATTAAACTGCACAGCACAATGGCGTCACCGCTCATAAACTCTATGGGACAAGTTTTTACTTCCTAACGACTTTTCCCTTTTCCTTTTATACGTTTAGAAATCAGTAAATCTAAACAAATGACGATGGTGACACAATTAAGCCCAACAATACTAATAGGGATAAGGAAAAATTCACGTAATGGTACTTCATGTGTGTAGCTTTGTTGGCTTATTATCCTTATTCTCCTTTCACATGAAAATCTTTGCATTTCTTTGAAGCAAGAGGACCTAAGATTCCTTACATGTAAAAAAAGAAAAGTTTCAAGTTTGAGTAAGTAAAAAAAAAAAAAAATCAAGTTTGCATGTCTAGCCATGTCTGGGTTGTTTCTTCTCCTTTTTTAGTGCAGCTAGAAAACCCTGAATATTCAAAAAAAGACATGTACGATGTCATGACAATGATTGAAGTTAGTTCTGAGATGAGATAGAAGAGTCTCCAAAGTCCTGCAATTCTGGTTAATGGATGGATGGATGGATGGATGGATGGATGGATGGATGGATGGATGGATGGATGGATGATGGATGGATTCACTGAGGGAAGAAAAAAATACATAGATTGGAGACTGGAGGGTAGGAAGAATGGAAGAAAGAGGGCCATCCCTAAAGTGAAGGAAGGTACAGTTGTAGGCCTACATCAGGGGTGTCCAATTCCGGTCCTCGAGGGCCACTATCCAGCATGTTTTAGATGTTTCCCTCTTCCAACACACCTGATTCAAATGATCAACTCCTCATCCAGCTCTGCAGAAGCTTGATAACGATCCTAATCATTTGAATCAGGTGTGTTGGAAGAGGGAAACATCTAAAACATGCTGGATAGTGGCCCTCGAGGACCGGAATTGGACACCCCTGGCCTACATCAATAAGATGATCATTTATTTGGAAAAAAAAAGATGTAAAAATTGCCGTTGGAAAATTTGTTTTGAACCCCATTGTAAAAATGATCTTATTGACACCGTTGGAAAAGTTTTGAGCACTGCATTGTGGGAGGTGGAGTCCCGTAGATGGATGCATAGAAGTGTTTTTATTTCATTCATACTGGGATTTCTTGTGTTTGCCCCCAAAACTCTTACCAATACAATTCTAAAGTTTTCACAGTCTAAAAGTTGCTGTAAACAATAGCAGATGTTTATTTTCTTGCACAGAAAGACTCGAATCCGGCCGAAAGTTAACGTGTCGCAGAGTTTGGTTATATCATGGGGAACATGGTCCTCTTTGTCTGCTGAAGAAACACAATAAATCATAGTAAGAATGAGGCAAAAACACATCTGTCTACGGTACTCCACATCAGGCGTGAAACCTTTCCAACAATGTCAATAACAGTGTTTACAGTCGAGATCAAAGCAGCCTTTCAAGCAGCAATTTCAACCTTTCCCATCTTTTTTCGAGCAAATTATCTTCAATTTATTGATCTTTAAGGACTACAATATTGTCTATCTGATGAAAAAGTATTGTGTCCAGCAGTTTTAACATTCATTAACCCTTTAATGCTCTAAATCAGTGGTTCTCAAACTTTTTTGGCTCAAGTACCTTCTTTGTCTGTCTACAAGATTTTGTTCAGAATACTATGAAAAAACAACTACAGAGCAAAATGATGGAATGAATGAGTGATAACACACATTGTTAAAAAAAATCTGACTTTGTAAATAAGTGGGATATAACCCATTTAACAACCTATTTAGTGCCTTATGAATAGATTTCCATAGTTTTTATCATTTACGGTCATCTCCCGCCTGGATTGGGACCAAGACCGACTCTTTTCTGTTCATGTTCCAAAGAAGATCATTTCATCATCAATACTATGATCATCCTTTTTAAGTAAAATTAAACATTATAAATCCTAAAATTAAAAAAAATTGGGGAATATAATTTAATTTTTCACTCTCTCTCAAGTACCGGCACCCTCCTGTAGTGCCATTGCGTACCCCCATTTGAGAAGCAGTGCTCTAAACATACATGTCGTATGAACAAATGTTTTAGTTGTTTTTTGGGTCGTTGCTTTGGCTTGACTGTGATCAACTTTAATAAGACAATTATTTGCTTGAACCCAGTTTTATGGCGACTGCCTAGGCCAGAATACTTTTGTCTCCCCAAAGCCACATGTGGGACAGTTCGCCACACAAATGCAGTAGGAAAATCTGGTAGCAGGTAATTCTATATAATCAAATTTTATAATAAAATAGTTGAATAAGCTTCTTTTTTAAAGGCAGCGAAAGCTAAAGAAAGGCTTTCAGAGTTGACTGCAGGATTCTTCGTCCCCTTTCTCGTTGTGATCATCTCTGTACAGTGAAAGTAAAGACGTCGTCTGAACCCTAAGGCTTGTGTGTGTCTTTCTTAACCAGTCACCCAGAGGAGGGCGTCAGGGTTCAGGGGGCATCAGAGGGGTGCAGGTCGCGACCCACCATGTCACGCTCTAATTGTGATTGTCATGTTGATGGAGAGGAAAGAGACTGGAAAATTAGCAAGCTAACATAAATTTTAATGATCGGTGCTGAGGAGAGAGAGTATGAGTCCGACTGAAGCTTTGTGTGTGGGAGGGTTTGCACATTTGGCTTTTTGGTTTGCATGTGCGTGTGTGCGCGTGTGCTTGTGTGTGCATGTGCATGTGTGTGTGTGTGTGTGTATGTGTGTGAGGAAGCGAGTCATTATCTGTCCCGGGATGGAAACCATTGTTTAGGCCACAGCTCTTGTTTTATAAGTGTTTGCTGTTGTGAGAATGCTGTGGGTTTTTTTGGAGTCACAGCAGAAGAACGTGTGTCGTCCAAACAGAGAAGGGAGGGGATGAAAGGGTGAGGGTGTGTGTGTGTGTGGGGGGGGGGGGGGAATGTAACGAAATGTAGAAGGACGAAAAGCTAGATTCAAGGCATCACAGGGTGAATAAATTGGCAGAAAAACCAAAAGAAGAACCCAAAAAATGAAGAAAGACAAGAAGGACGGAAAACAAGAAAGACAGAATCAAGATTACTTTAAGGACGAGCCAAGAAAATAAGAGAATGGGTCCATTCAGTGGTAGATAGCACGGTTATTCTTTCAAGCATCGCTCTTCTCCCTGAAACATGCATTACAGGTATACTGATTTTTTTAAATCCAAAGAAGTGAAACAGTATTTGTGCGCTGGCTGATGCTTTGGTTTGCTTTTAGTTCAAAGAGACACGTTACACTCCAACATGATGGATGAAAGAGGAGAATGGACGATAAGTGCAAATGTCCACCAGTTAAGAGAACCGGAGAGGTGATTCCTCCCATGTATGTCTGGTTTTCTGTGGTCTTTCTCAACCTTTGGCTGCATGTGTCCTCAGGCCAGCCCGTTGCTGGAATTTACAGTCCAACAGGCCTGCCTGCTAATAAAACACATGTGGGCTTGTAGAGGAATGGGGAGGGACGGTGGGAGAGGTGGGGGGTGGGGGGGTGGGGGGTGTTGAGAACAGCCTCTCTCTGTCTGTGGACTCACGGCACATGCAGGGAAACAAGCACATTCATGTGTGTGTGTGTGTTTGCAATGGACTCGCCGTACACTGAGCATGTCGACTGCTTCTGCATCGTTTCCATCATGAAAAACCATAAATGCAAAGGGGAATAGATACAGACAGTTATTTAGTGTTATACCACACAACTTCACAATAGAAGTTTTTTTTTTTTTTTCCATGATGGGTTTTCAAGTTGAACTTTAAGAAATGAAAGCACCCGTGACCTCTTTGCCCAAAACATTTTCCAAAGACATTCTGAAGCGGCCCTGGTTTCAATTAAAACTTGTATTTTTAGTTTCATAAAAGTACAACATTGAGCGATTACTCGACAAATGTTCCACACGTGCAATTGATTTCAAGACCAGGCAAACATTAAAAACATCGGCGAAGGCAAGGTGCCTTCAAGTCCAACTAAAATCAGTTCTGTGTGCCAAATACCAACTGACCTGAGGAACACATGAAGTTTACAAAACTTGCTTTTTATTTTTTTTATTTCTTGTGGGACTCCAGGGAGCCAAAGGGAGAGAGACAGAGATGGAAAGCCTGTCACCAAACCTCAGCCTGTCTCCTCATTCTTCCACGATTTTTAGTCTCCACAGAGATGCATGTCTGTACCAAAGAAAAAATGCTTTGTTTGGATCGTATTTTCTCTCCATCAGTGGCTCCTAATCTTTGGCAACAAAAACAGAAATATGATAATAATAATAATAATAATAATAATTACCTTAAAATGCCAAAATAATAAGCCAGGAATGTTACTCGAAATTAGCTTCACATTTTATTCATATAACATATGACCTATGTCAAACTGTGACCTGAAAAAGACAACCCTGTGGCCCAGTTTAAGTCCAAAACCATATTTTGGAAAACATCAAACCAGACAATAAAGCACCAAGTAACTTATTATGATGTTTGTGTTGATATGAAAAGTAGATTCAGTATCTGACCCTTGGATCATTGTTTGCATTGTTATGCCAGACACTTATTTGTCCTCCTTCTGAGACAATCCTGTGTTCTATTTTATCTAGTTATATATGTTAAATAAATAAAAACGAACAAGTAAATATTAAATTAAAATGTCTAAATGTACTCTACGGAGGAATCATTTTAGAAGGAGGTGATGGAGGCAAAAGTTTGGTGGATTTTCATAGGTAGAACTACCAGTTCTATCTGGCAGCGTAGGCCAGACTGTTGAATGGAAAAGATAAATATAAGCAGAGATGGACAGAGATGACAGAATCTCTCCATGAAAGGACTTAGATTTATTTAGCTTGTTTAGCGCTCTGTTGGTCAGTTTAAAGGGTTTAAAAAGCTAAATGAAAGCTCTGTTTTGATAGCTTTAGTAGCACGGGCGACACACCTGAGCTAACACCATTAATCTCTAGTAAAACAAATCTATTTTCAATGTGTACTTATTATGAAGATTTTCCTTTTTGAGTTCTCTTCCTGAAAACAGCTCCTGGTTACAGAGTAAATGTGTGCTGTTTTGTATATGAACATTATATTAAATGTTGAATCAAAGAAATCTTATTTTTGGGATCAATATTTTCATCAAAGCAGATTAAAGAATATTACTTAAAGGGATCCTCCACTGTTTGTACAAATGTGGCCTAAAATCTTTGAAATCTTTGTCCTTATTCGAACATCTATGCCTAACAAAACGCATTATTTTGCACCATATTCGTTTCATTAACTTTTAAAAATGGGACTACTTAACGGTTTGAGAGTCCGTGCGCCGCCATGTTGAAATGACGTCATTGATGACGTAATTGGCCCCTTTTAGTCCATTGAGTTCAATGGGAGGCGAAGCATTCAGGATCATTTAGCGGCTTTTTCAGTCAAAATGACAACTTGTGCTGCTTTGGGTTGCTCTAAAAATCAGTAAAAGGAAAAAAGGAAAAAGTCAACCTTTTCTGGGAACCTCTTTTGTTTACCAAAATTTGATAAACAAAATCCGTGAGCCAAAAAAAATCTGTAACCACAGGGGGCCACAGTTCCATCTCTGCTGTTTCATAGACGCCATGAAGAAGAGAAGAGCACGTAAATACAGGATCGACTGCTCATTAATGCCGACCCAAGTTGAATCTGTCTGCTGCAAAGATCTGGTGTTCTTGTCAGAAATGGTTGAAGGTATGGTTTAATGGTTTAAGTCCAGATTTTTTGCTCTTCTTCCCTTTTTCATGGCTTCTATGAAAGAGCAGAGATGGAACTGTCGCCCCCTGTGGTCACAGATTTTGTTTATCAAATTTCGGTAAACGAAAAAGGTTTACATCAACTTTTTTAACTTTTACTGATTTTTAGAGCAACCCATAGCAGCACAAGTTGTCATTTTGAACGAAAAAGCTGCTAAATGATCCTGAATGCTTCACCATGAGGCTTCTCAGGACTCTTACGGTGACCCTGAGCCTTAATTTGCCTTGACCCTGAGATCTGCTTTAGACTGAGAGGATGTAAACAAAGAGACGGCCCAGGCAAGCCTCCAAAACACTCATTATTTCTAAAGCTGGCCCGCATCATCTGGACATGGAGATCATCTGCGTGTGTGGGGGTGGAGTGGGGGTGTTAGGGTACAGCTGAGGTCATATTAAGGCCATGGTTCAATCTGTGCATCATTAGGCAAAAACCCAGAAGGTTTAAATTCAGAGACAACTCACGCTTTAAGACTTGCATCTGAATAGTCCCTCCTATCTCCTTTCATATCCACTTCTCCTTAACCCCCTTGGATGACGTCACAGGGTAAAGGAAAGGTGTTAGGAAACTTCCTAAAGGAGCTAGGGAAAGGCCATCACATTGTTTTTGACAATCAAACGCACTTCCAATAGGTGACGTAATAATCTGACAGCGGTGGAGGTTAGTGACGTCTGCTGTGGTGAAAAATACTACAAATTTCCAAAAATGGACTTCTAAAAACGCATTTATAACACTTTCCCCTGTGCCTCGAACCGCTGATATAATCTCAAATATCACAAGGTTTGAACGTATATCAAAGGAAAAGAGGCTACCAGGCTACGAGGAACTAAAGTGAAACTAAAAGAACCTCACATTGAGAATGTTTCCTCACACTCACCTTCCACTCAGAAATCAACATTAATGCAAAATAAGTATGATTTTATGAAATTGATACATTTATGCAAGATATGGGCCTACATAACTTTTTACACATACAAATGTACAGCCATACAAAGCCTTCCTAGGTGAATAAAATATGTTGAATAAAATATAAAGTGGCTAAAAATGTCTCTGATAACTTTTTCTTGAACAACAGAGTTGTGTTTTATGTCATTTATAATCTAATAATATGGCTTACATATAGTATAAGATTTGGGTATTAGATTATTTCATGTTTTTCAAGGCATATTATTGCCTTGGTAAGTTTCATGATCTGCGTCCCATTTCAGTCATCGTGAGCTACCGTGAACGCTCGGGTGTGCGTGTCCCTTTAAATGTTGTTGCAGCAAGGAATTGTGGGGTGGAATTATCTCGTCTACTTTGGTAAAGGATGCGTCAGTGTTTCTTAGGCTAAAGGAGGTAATGAAGGAAGCAATGAGCCTATACTTTCCTTAGCCTAAACAGAATTTGAACACACCTTGTCAAGGCCGCCACTTAAACACTTCTGGGGCTTAAGGAAAAGCAGATAGGAAAGGAGATAGGAGGGACTATTCAGACGCACCCTTGGTCCCATTTTTAGAAGATGTCAGACAACAGAAAAAGTTTGGTGTTAGGGATGATGATTATTAGATTGCATTTTGTCAGTTTAAAGTGAAATTGTCTTTTTTTTTTTCTCCCAATGTGTGATTACAGATTAGACATTTTAGTCTTACGAATAATTACAAGACAATGCTTAAACCAACGGATGCCTTTTGACCACATTTTGACAGCCAACTCTTAAATGAAGATATTTCTTTGTGCACAAACACTGTGGTCAAAAAAAAAAAAAAAGTTTCAAATTTATGAAAACATTTCCTGTTCAAAACGTTTCATGGTTTTCACAAGTTTGCTTCCCGTGTTCCTGAGGCAGTCATGTGAAACACTGGGGTTTTGTACCAGTGTCAGAGTGAATGAGGGTTGGGTAACTGTGGTTTACATAAACCTATAATTGCATTCCCATCTCTGATCGTAGCCGCGGGCCTTTTCCTCCCATGCCATGTTGGAGCAGTGTCAGTGCGTGCCAACCCACACTATTATATACAGTAAATAACTGATCTGTCTCTATGGTGGCATCGAAGCTGGGACGTCATTACTTTCTATATGCTGTTTACTCTTATATCATAACTGTGGCTTAAATATAATGGACTTGCACCTTTATCTTGTTTTTCCTCTGCAGGATTAAGTCTTTTCCCCATTGTCCAAAACCATCATTTATTAAAATATCTAAACATAACTTTAGATTTCTACCTTCTCTAACACAGTGGTCCCCAAACACCATGATCCGTGGACAGAGGTGAAAGTATTGGACTACTAAGTACTCACGTTACTGTAATAGTTATTTTTATAAGCACTTGTACTGTTTTGAGTATATTTCTAAACCAGTAGTTTTACTTGTACACAAGTACGTTTTAAAAGAAGTTAAGTAATGTGTTACATTTCTACACTCAACCATTACTGAGTGCATTTTTATCCCCCACTACAAAGTGTGGAAGGGGAATGTAGGTTTGAGCTCCGTCCGTCCGAGTTAAAGGGGACAGCTCTGTTTAAAATAAGACAACCAAATTCAGTGTGTGGTTTCAGGGTATCAATACCTTGACTGAGTTCGAAAATGAGAAGTGTGCAATTATTTTTTCTGGAGTTATTGCCCTTGTTCCATTTTTCTTTACTCTGTTCGAGGTATCTTCAAAGGGGACAGCGATAGGATAACCAAATTTGCTGTGTGGCTTCAGGGTATCAATACCTTGATGGAGTTTGAAAATGAGAAGTGTGCAAATATTTCTCCCGGAGTTATTGCCGGTTTTTTTACTCTGTTCGAGGTATCTTCAAAGGGGACTGTTTTTCTTAGAAACCGTTTAAGATATTTAGTAATTTTATACTCTGATGTGATAATATTTTATGTATACATCTAAGTTCTTAGATTTAGGACATTTAGAAAAAGGTTGTTAAAGGAGTTATAATGAGAACAAATCTGGCGGGGGATGTTGATGACTATGTCTTCTTGTTATTTTTTGTTTTAAAATCATCAACGGACATTGTGAAACTACAAGACCAGACAATAATCAAATGCATCACGTCATAGCCGACCAACCAGATTAAACGTAATGCACCACGCCAAAACAGCATTGAATGGAGGTTATTTTCTCAGCTTTAGAGTCCATAAATGTAGCTATACTTATAGACAAAAAAAAAAAAAAAAAATCTATATATATATAAAATTACATCTTAATTAAAATAAATTAAGCTCCAATTGTGGTAGATTTGGTCTCTTCCTTTCTGTTTACTGTACGCAAGGGAACCGTGGCAAGATTTACTAAAAATAAACATGGGGGTGAAACTAACTAATAAATTTGACTTTGAGTACTATTTAATTGAGTATTTTATGTATGACTTACTTCTACTTGAGTATGATATACTGTATCAGTACTCTTTACACCTCTGTCCATGGACCATTTAGTGCTGGGCTACAACAAAATAGCACTGACCGGGACAGGAAGAGACTGAACAAACTGGTGAGCAGGGCCAGGCAGTGATGTCCTGGGCTGCTCACTGGACCCACTGGAGGAAGTGGGTGAGAGGAGGATGGTAGCAAAGCGACACCTCTCACCCCCTGCATCAGAGTGTGGAGGGTCTGAGCAGCTCCTTCAGTGGTAGAGTGTAGGACTGAGCGCTACCGCAGCTCATTCATCCCCACCGCTGTACGACAATAAAACAGTCTGAGGCATCTATCCTTGTACTGTCTGTAAATATGTGAACATATATCCTTGCCCTCGCCTGTAAATGTGTATATATATATGTATCCTTTATGTATTATATTTTTCTATTTATATATAGCTTCTGTTATTGTATTGTTTATTTTATCCATTGCACTACTTTTGGGGTGTCTTTCGGGTTTCTCGGTGTGTTGCATTCTGTTGTCTTTTTTATTGCACTTTTTTTATTGAGCTGTCATGACAGTAAATTTCCCCACTGCGGGATGAATAAAGAATACTGGACTCTCCCCTACTCTACTCTCTACTCTAGTCTACTCTACTTTTTACTCTACTCTCTATTCTTTACTCTCTACTTTCTACTCTACTCTCTCCTCTCCTCTCCTCTACTAAAACACACAAATTACCCAACTACAATGAGTGTGACACATGCAGCACCACACACCCAATCCGTACAGTAACAGATATTCATGAGTTGTATACAAATTGTGTAATGACATAAAAAACTCTTTCCTTGAGTTTGTATTGTGTACTATGTATTAGCCTCGTTAGCATTACATGTCTGAACATTACAGTCGATCACTAAACTATTTTAAGTGGACAAATACATTGAAAACAGTGCAATAGTTTTTATGAAACGATTTCATAAAGGAGTTTTGCTGACCCATGCTCTCAAGTGTGCGTGTGTGTGTGCGTGTGCGTGTGCCCCAACCTGTACTTTGAATAAACCAGATTAGGCCTCAGGCTACATTTATATCAGCCCTAACTCCATGACTAATCTGTAAGGATGAGACGGGTGAACATGTCAGAATATATATATATATATATATATATATGTATGTATCTGCAGCTGAAGAGTTGTTGATACGTTTCAAGAATTTGACATTTTTTCATGGAATCTGTTCTATTTGCTGCAGGTCATTGGTGTAAAATAGTGACACAGCTGGAAAAGTGATTAAATAAACTATTTTTGCTACAGGTACTCATCAGAAAATGCATGGTTGACACTTACAAGCTCAGTGTGGAGGGTTTTTCGCTGGAGGACATAGGAAGAGTCAGCCAGAGTTCAGGCACTAAAGTCAGTTTTATGATGCCTCGTCGTGAATAACCTGTAACACAGAATGGGCACATGGGAATTGGACCTTCAACAGTTGAAAGGCTTGCTCATTGTGCCATCGGCCTATCAAAAAAGAAAACAGTAGAATATATTGTATATGCATGATTTATCATGTCACCACAGCAATGCAGAGATTAATCTAATTACATGTGTTTTTAAAGTATTGCAGAAACAGTAATTTATGTTTTTCTAAACATAATGACTGTAAATTGTTTTTTTCTGCAAACAGCCACCAAATTAAGCTAATTGATGCTAATGCCGCTAATAAGACTCCAGAATGTCTACTGGATAAGAAAACATGAGCACATTATGCAACAGGCTCAACAAGAACATATTTGTTCTCACTCTAAATGGATCTATTATAACTAATAAATCAACTCTGCTGGGAAACACACCAGAACAGAGATGTGCAACTTCTATCACAGCAGGGACCGCAAAAATGGCAATATCTGATCCGTATCAACATTCATGTCAGCAATTAGAATAATTCTAATATTTGTGGGTCATTTTTTGTGCATGTTTGCTGTCATTCTGTATATTCTTATTTTATTTTGTATGTTTTACTTGGGTTTTAGAGTAATTTTTTTTTGTCATTTTGTATATTTTTTGTTGTTTCAAGGGGTTTTTGGAATCATTTTGTGTCATTTTGCCATTTTGTGTGTTTTTTTTGGTGTCAATTTCTGTATTTACTTTGGGGACCACACAAAATTAGACACAGGACCGCATATTATGGAGGACCTGCCAGTTAAAATTAAATGAATAAATAAATAAATGTAAAAATATAGAAAATGAAATACAAATGAATATAAGTGGGAAGAAACACAAATGTTAGATTATAAATACATCATTAAATAAATAAATGTAAAAAAAAAATATTGTCCAAAATAGTATTATAGATTGATAAATAAAAGTGGAAATAAAAAGAAAATACATATATAATTTATTTTTATTTTATCTTTTACTTTTATTCATTTAATAATTTATTGTATACATAAATATATATTGTTTTTATTTTTATCTTTATTTATGTATTTTTAATTTTGGCTGGTTTTGGTCACAACAAAATATAAATGTTAATAAGGGGGCTGTGTCTTATGTTGTATCTAGTTATTGAGTCAATATCTTTTTCTTTTTTTTTTGCATTTATTTAATGACGTATTTATATTTGTATTTTTTCTCATTTATTTATTTGTATTTTCTATTTTTTTTTTTTATTTAATTTGAATTTTGACAAGCTTTGGTCCTCTGTAGCATGTGGCCCCTGGGCCGCCAGTTGCCCACATCTGCACTATAAGTTTGAGGGAGCTGTGCTGTGTGATGGCGAGTGTGTGTCATCCTGCTGTATTATTACTGAGTTTAATGATTGGCCTGAGCTAGTGTAGTTGTACACTGGGCTTATTGGATTCAGACAAACATGTGACTGCATGGATCCGTGCGGTGTTGACACAAAAGCACTTACAAGTACATTTTGATTTCAGCACGAACCACCTCAGGGTCAAACTCTAGAATAAATACTTTAAAAAACGCGTTTATGAGAAGAAATGTCGCAAGAGTGTCTGCTGGCGGAGTCTTAGTGGTTGTTAGTGTTGTTTAAAATTTGCAAAACTATCAAAAGGTTTTAGTTTAAGATAAATAAAAAATACTGACATCATGCAAAGCTAAAAAGCAAATACCTTCTGCAATCCTAGAGGAAAATAGTGTTTAAAGACCATTATGGTATAAATGCCTTTAACTGATTGAAACAGACTGATATAAAATATAAACAAAAACTGTTAACGGGAAAATAAGCATTTATTTTTATAGAAAAACAGCACTTTTCAAGAGAAATAAATCAATAACTCAATGAAGTAGAACAATTAAAATGTAATATAATTTTTGCCTTTTTGCTCAACCAATTGTAATTGAAGATGTTTAACTTGCAATACCTTTACAGCTTATTTGGAACCAATATTAAAGGGCTAATGGTCATAGGATTATTGCCAGGGGGGCAAAAAAAATAATAGAATTAAATATATAGACCGTCTCGAGCATCGGGCCATGTGTGTAACATACAATAATGCAAAAATTAATAGTAACATAATTGATAACGTTGAATACATAAATTTACGGCAATGTGTCGTTTAATGTTGTAATGATATCATGATAAAATCCCACTTTCTGCTTCATTTCTGCTGCAGTACCATACATGAACTGCTGGATGCAGTGTCGCTTCACCATTTACATTGTGAAGAAGAATTGCGCAACAGAAGAAGAACCAACCTAAAGTCTCAAAAGTTTGGGACTTTTCCCACGTATGCTAATATTCTCAAAATAACAATAACTAAATTCATTTATATTTTATATTTTTCACTGTGTTTTATGGCACATAAAATATTTGTATATTATGAACATTTTATTATGAATTGTGTTTTTTCGAATAAATTTGGGAAAACTGTAATGAAAACTTTTGACGTATGCTAACGGACTAGCATTCACATTAATCAAAACTTTTCATTTTAAATACGGCAAAAAGGAACTTTCTTATTTTCACATGTTTAAAGATATTGTGGACAATGTTATTTTGGCTTCAACGTCCGGGTGGATCTTCTTAACTATTGGTCCTCCTATTGTCATTCTGATGATTTGTTTACGTAAGGCCGCCGTACGTGCTCATGCTCGTGCTCAGTGCGTACCTGGTCTTTTGAAAATTGATTTTCACTTACCGGTAGCGAGTATGACATAGTGGGAATCTCCTTTTGGAAGGTAATCTTGTACGAGCGATGCCGACTCCAACTTGTAAACAGAGCTGTGCACGAGGAAAACTTGGCTCGTGCACGCTCTCTTGCAGGCGTTCCATCTTGAGCAGGTAGAGTATTACGCATGTGCAGAGGGCGTTTCTTTTCTAAACTTCGGAAAAATGATCCTCTATACCTTTAAGACAGGTTAGTCAGCAAAAAAAAAATTGGAAAACAACACCACTTCGAAACAGTTCCTATGAAAATACTTGAATGATAACAGCAAGGTGACTGTATTTACTTCTAATAATCACTCAGAAGCATAAAAAGCCACGTAATGAGCATGTGTCACAATTAATCTTGAATGTTGGGTTCATACAACAAAGGGCCTTTCTTAATCCTGTTGCCCTAGAATTTGAAGCGTCTCTTGTTGATGCACAGCAGCTCTTTGTGTTAAGTATCCTACAGTAACAGCTTGTTATTATTTTCTCACCAAACTGTGGCCACGACACTCACAAAAGCTCCCCTTAATGTGGTTTAACTTTGACTGCTAGAGTCCCACAGGCGAAGGAATGAAGTCGTTACTCTGTGGACCACCTTGTAATTAACCCGTTTTCTCCAAAAAGATGTTTTCTAAATAGGTTTTTGAAGTGATAGATGTGTGATTATCTTTGGAGATTGCAGGCCGACTGATAGCTTAGCAGAATTTGTTTTGAGCGTGCGGGTTTTGAGCTGCGGAGATGGATTTAATGAATATGGGGCGCCGATTATAAAGTTGCGCATGCGAAAATAAACTGGAACTTTTTGCAACATTTAGCAACAAACCACATTAACAAAAAAAAAAAAAACTAATGTGAATTTTTTTGAATGTTACTTTTGACCAGATTTACAGCAATATTTGCAAAATGTATTATATTTTTTTCTCGTAAAAATATCATGTCAGTGTTAAATCTAAATGTTGAATCTAAATCTAATGCTTAACATTTAATATTTACATTTAACATTCAGATTCAACTTTTAGATTTAATATTCAACATTTACATTTAATCTAAACATTAAATCTAAATGTCATATATAAATCTAAATGTTAAATCAAATTTTTACATTTAAATATGATGCAAAATCTAAATGCTAAATGTTAAACCTAATATCTAAATGTTAAATCTAAATGTTAAATCTAAATGTTAAATGTAAATCTTAAATGTTAAACATTTGATTTAGATTTAAAGAAGTAACATATAGTATTAAGATTTAACATTTATATTTAAATGTAACATTTAGATTAAACATTTATATATAATTTAAATCTAAATGTTAAATCTAAACCTATGTTTATGTTTAGTTTAGCATGTGCAACTTCACATTCGGCGCACCATGAATGAATGCTGCTGCTGCTGTAGCAGGACTGCGACGCACACGCATGCGCACATAGTTTGACACACAAAGAGAACACACACAGATGTATGAATAGCCGAGGTCACTCAAGCAAACGAGGTTAATCAAGCCTGTACGATAATGCGACTCACACTGGCTCCGTTTGTCCGTGCTGTACTCGGCTCATCTTCAATTCAATCTACTTGGGTTAGCTTGACGACCATTTGTTTCATTTTTTTTTTTCCTCTATTATCTCACCGAGCGGATCATCAGGAAACGCTAAGAAAGTGTGACATCTCTATAAAGCCTGTTGGGATTGTTAAACAGCCAGAATCCGTATGCTGAGGTTATTTATTTACTGGCTGTTGACAGTCGAAACATGTCAGGTGACCAAACTAAATTCCCTGAAAAAAAGTTGCCTGAATAAATCACACTTTAACATATTATTCAAAAAGAAGACAAACTGAACCTACTGGAATTATTACAAGGAACTCAAGAAAACATCTAAGCGATCAGCAGACGCCTCTGAAGAAGACAGACAGTTGACAGTCGAAACATGTCAGTAGATCAAGGTAAATATCCTGAAAAAAAAAAAGTTGCCAGACTAAATGAAAACTTACCATATCATTTAAAAAGAAGACAAAATGAACCTGCTGAAATTATTACGCAGATGTCAACAAAACATCAAAGCCAACAGCAGATGCCTTTGAAATAGACTGGCAGTTGACAGTCGAAACATGTCAGTAGATCAAAGTACATTTCCTGAAAAAAAAAAAAAATTGCCTGAATAAATTAAACCTTTACGTATTATTCAAAAAGAAGACAAACTGAACCTGCTGGAATTATTACAAGGAAGTCAAGAAAACATCAAAGCGATCAGCAGAAGCCTCTGAAGAAGACTGGCAGTTGGCAGTCGAAACATGTCAGTAGATCAAAGTACATTTCCTAAAAAAAAAGTTGCCTGAATAAATGAAACCTTAACATATCATTTAAAAAGTAGACAAAATGAACCGGCTGAAATGATTACGCAGCTGTCAAGAAAACATCAAAGCCAGCAGCAGACGCCTCTGAAGAAGACTGGCAGTTGACGGTCAAAACACGTCAGTAAATCAAAGTAAATTTTCTGAAAAAAGTTGCCTGAATAAATGAAATCGTATCATTATTATGATTATTAAATGAACCTGCTGGAATTAGCCAGCATTAGGTTGTTTTTTAACAAATTCTAAAAAATCATGCTTAATTTTTTGCATGCTGTTATACTAATGTGCTACATCCATAGTTCTACACTTCGTAGCATGGAGGTCATTACCTCATGTTGACCCAGTCCTTTATTTTGGCTAACCCTCTTTAGGCCTGGTGTGGGAGGGAGGCTGGCTTTATAGAGTGCTGAGCCCAGCATTGGGTGTCATTGTGAATCAATGGGCTGTGAGTAAAAAGCATGGGGCTTCCTGCAGGACGCATTGGGGGCATTATGAGATGATCTGCAGCAAACAAAGGGCCACAGGGTGTGGGAGACAAGCTGTGCCAGAAAGAGGAGATATAAACACAATTGAGACTTGATTAATACAGTAAAAAGGTTTAGAACTTCATTTAGGGGTTTAAGAATGAGTTTTAAAGCTTATAGCTTGTTGAATTACTGATATTTTGAGTTAATCGCTCAAAAATACCATTTTTTATTCATTCAAGGATGACTGAAAAATAAAAGCTTGAGTCAGCATCAACACATTTTTTTATGTTTTCATGTTTGGTTCACCCCCCTACTCGAGTCAACATCGAATGGGCCAGTAAGCCAATGAATAGTCTCTTTATTTCACTGTAGCTACAAGTTACTCAAAAAGCTCTTCTTGGTGGTCTTGGTTCAAGTGCAGACTGGAGCATAAGTGAGTTACTGACTGAATTCTTGTCTCTCTATTTAAAAAGACAGCATCAGTTATGCAGGAAACCGAGGGAAAAAAATGCTTTAGTTGCAATGAAAAGTGGAGTTGGAGGGATACCAGTAACGTTATTAAAAGGCTGTGATTTGATTGCCATGTTGTTGCTTTGCACATGAAAGCGACTTTAAAAGATGCAGACCTTCAATGGCAACGCTTATTGGTCGCAATCGGCTAAACCAGAGGAGGTGTCGGAGCTGTGGGCGACACAAAGTGAGACATAATTAGGCATGATGTATGGTTTCTCATCGGACTGGGAGGCAGTTGGCAGGAAACACACATCCATCAAATCCAACAGCCGACCCATTTAGTCTCTGACTAAACACTTTAAATTGGCTTTAATTTGATTGCCTTTTTCAAAAGCTCAAACCAAAATGTAATTTGTCGATTAAGAAGATTATATTATATTTTTTGTGTTGTGAAAGCCAAAGGTCAGACAGAAGAAGCTAATAATTCACTCCGTCTTTTAAAGTATGATTATAAATGCTGTGAGGGATTCCATTTTTATGATTGTTTGTAAAAGTAGAAAAAGCTGTAACCTCCCCCTCATCTCCAACATGTTGGTTTGGTCTTACCTAACAAAGAGGATATTTGGCGCTTGGTGGAGGTTTGCGCGCTCTCAGGACTCTTGTTTTCTTGTCCTAAATAAGTACCGGTACTATCCCTTCATAGGGTCTGCATTTGGTCAGTGGCCTCCCTTGCACATATTATTTGGGAACACTTTACTTGAGGTTTTATACATAAGGCTGACAATACACTGTCATTATCAATCATTAGCATGAATAAGGTGTCATGAAGGCTGTCGTTAAGGTGTTTTGCAAAATTATGACACCTTTTTAGCTATGTTGGAATTGTTTGGGTTAGGTGGAGGGATCTATGCTTGTTCATGTGGATATTGTTGGGGTTTTTTTTTCCTTATTGTTATGAATTTTATATCTTGAAAGCGCTATGAGATGACCTTTGTTGTAATTTGTGCTATATGAATAAAGATTGATTGATCTAGAAGGGTCAGGGCTTATGATTGTGGTTAGGAGTTAGAGGGTTACGGGTTAAGGTGAGCCTAACAAAGGTTAATGTCAGGGTTACGTATAAAACTTCAATTAAAGTGTTACCAAATATTTAGAGGATTAATAATGGATTCTTCTTCTTCTTGGATTTTTGAGGCCCTTCCCATTGGTGCAATTTCATGAAATTTGGCAGGAGGGTATAGTTTAGTGAAAGATTGAACAAGTTGTTTTTGGATGCAATTTTGGGACTTGTTAGCGCCACCTAGCGTTTGTGACTTTCCACTGGTTTAAACGAGCTGGATGGCATTTGGTAAATATATACAATGGACTGTGACTAGCAAAAATGGAATTTGGACCTATAACCTAAATTCAACAGGAAGTCTGCAATTTTGAATTTAGCGGACCAAGTTCGGCACTTTTTCAAATTTTTTTGCTTAACTTTGGTCTTTAAAAGCACAATTCTCCTCGAGTGTTCATAATTTCCTCTTGAAGTTTTGCATTTTTTAGTTAATTTACTTCGATAAGCTGGTTAACAGCTGTATTTATGAATTCGGGAATTGTGGAATGTGATAAAAGATGACAAAGTCTTTCCAATCCTTCAAGTTTGGGTCTCTTCTTTGTGTGAGAAACAGAACAGAGTTCTGCCTCCGTTGGCTCCACAACATTTCAGGACCGCTTAGCGTAACACACGCGACCTTGTGAACGCCTTTGTTTTGGTTGTGGTGCACTGAGGTCACCGTGTTGTGTCCCCCAGGCTAATGGTGGGCTAAATGAGCCTGGTGAGTCTCAAAGGGTGTAAAAGTCCGTCTGAAGGGTCGCGGAGCTGATTGTCTCGGTTGATCCGATCATTGAACCTGATGGGATGAATGAGGCTTTCTCTCTCCCAACTGTGGACTTCAAGTTCGCTACCAGGGTGTTGACTCAAACCTGTAGGTCTGGGGTGTCACCGCTGCGTCTCTCAAGAATGGGTGACCTTTGACCCCGCTAGTAGTCTTGCAGGTCATTGCGCTGTGACCTCAGCAGTTACAAGGGTGCATTCCCACTGAGAGGTCTGAGCGCCTGGAGCCTCAAGGCTACAAACCCACACCCTCAAAGGTTGTAACACTCAATATTCACACGCATCCACATATTCAAACTACCTCACAAACTCAGCCCCTGAGTCAGCAAAATAAACTTTCAGCCATCTTTGTTTTAACAATCAAGCTTGACTAAAGTTTTTTTGGTTTTTGTTTCATTGTTTAATTTTCCCCAGAGTCCCAAAGTCTGGCACGGCTTCATTAATTAGTGCAATGTGAGGCGAGTGATTTACAGCCACGCTCTTTGGTGTCAGGGTTTAGAGTGGTGGAAATGGGTATCATTAGTCTGCAAGACGCTCTAAGTGGCAGCCATACACACATAATGAAAGCTTTCATTAGGGATCGAGGAGGGCTGCTTGTGTACGGCGGGTTTGTTTCGACTGCAAACATTAAACATCTCACCACCACATGTGAACTCTGTCTCCACTGGTGTCTGTCCAGCCTCGGCGTGTGTTGCCAATGCTTTAATGATCTGTGTTGTCATTCTTTTCAAACATTACCTATTGGAGTGTTTTTGCTTAGTAACTTAAAGACCAGATTTCACGTGTGAACTGCAGTCAATTTAATGCATGAAGTTATCTCTAATAATAATATCCAGGATTAAATTAGAGCATGGCTAGAGTCTGTTTTAGATTATTATTACCTTTAATCACCAAGTTTACTGTACACTCTGTGCTGTGTATTCCAGTTAAAACTGTGTGCAGTCTGCTCAAAAATTAATGATTCACAACTTTTATTAATAAAATATCTTATTACAGTCATTAGGCTGATATGTCAATATACTATTATAGCCACAAAAAAATGAAATCAGACCTTTCTGTGGTTGAGTGGTAAAGAGAACTCAGATCTTAGCATAAAGTAACATCAGAGGTGTAAATAGTACTGATATCTGATATATATTTAAGTACTGTTACTTGATTGAAATTGTACTCAAGTACGAGTACAAGTAAGTCATACATAAAATACTCCAGTACAAGTAAAAAGTAGCTCAATTAAATAATACTCAAAGTAAAAGTTATGAGTTACTTTCACCCCCATGTTTATAAAAAACATGTAAATGTTGCCACGGTTCCCTTGCATACAGTAAACATATCATGTATAAACTTAAAAGGGAAGAGTACAATATATTTTTTTAAATAAAATTACACTAATAAATTTAATTTGAAATACAAACAGATTATCAGGCCCTAAGTACAGCTACATTTATGAACTCTGAAACAGTGCCATGCCAAATGTGCCAGCATAATAGGTAGAAACACCAACATAAACCCAAGACAGTGGTTGGGTGTTGATCAGAAATGGCACGACTCAGAACATATGGATTATGGAGAGACCATGAAATTTAAAAATAAAAAAAAATCACAAAAAATTACAATTTACTCAGTAAATGTAATTAAGTACTTAACGTACTGAAGTACAAGTAAAAATACTGATTTAGAAATATACTCAAAGTACCCATAAAACCAACTCAATTACAGAAACGTGAGTACTTGTAATCCATTACTTTCTCCTCTGAGTAACACACAAATAATGCAAAATCTACTGAATGGCTGCACTGCCAAATGTTCATTCATAACTCTACAGATCCATTCATCTTTTATCATTTCAATGGACATGGAGACCGTGACAGATGGCTTAGTGTCAATGCCAGGTTACATTGGTGTCAAGTAGCCCAGTTTCTCTCTATTCAGTGACATAACAATAACAATGTGCCAACATTACAGGTTTCAAGCTGAGGGACATTTTTGTGTTCTCGGGGAGAACATGCAAACCTATGCAAAAAAAAAAGGACAACTTTGACATTGCACATAAGCAACTGTATTCATGTTTCCTTGCTAACAAATGTTGTCCTTCTCAAGTGTGTGCATCAATTCAACAATGGGAAGAAAAACCATAAAAATGAAAAATGTTCTTATCTCTTCGCACAGGTTTGATTGTTTTGTCTCAGTGATGTTGGGTAAAGGATCGAATATGTAATGGGTATGAGACTAGGGTTGCAAACTCTTCTAATATGAATGTAGCACATCTTTTTGAAGCAGATCTAGGTCGCTTTTTTGGTCTTCCAACATGTTTTATTAAACCCTTATTTTATTCCCTTTTTTCTTCACTCGTCTGTGTGTTTTCCTCTGCCCCGTCTCTGAAGCTGTCCAAACAAAGCAGCCGATTTAAAGGCTTCTTTCACATGTGTGGGAGAAATCACTGTAAATACATCATATTGGCTGTAAAATACAATATCCTAGCTTTCAGAAACTGTTAGATTTATTTTAATATGGAAAATATTTATATGGTTATACCCCGAAAGAAAAGGTTCCAGAGACTGGGGACCCCCACTGTAGCTGAAGGTGGTTGAACACATTGAAGAACAGTCATGTGGAGGCAGGGCCATCTATAAGGGGGAATAAAGGGGAGAGCTTTTTGGGGCCCATCCATAAAGTCAGCAAAATGATGGTCCATTGTTCTATTAATCTGTGATAACCACATTTATTTATCAGAATAATATCCACTGTTATTCAGGAAGTTTATCATTATTTGCGCTATAGAATATAGTCATTTTAAAGATGTAAATCCTTGTTTTAATCAGAAATAAGATTAGTTAAAAGTCACCAAAAATTGTGGAAAAGGTGGTGAAATGGGATTTTTAAAAACACAGAAATTGGTGAAAAAGTGCAAATTAGAGTGGGGAAAAAATGGACAGAAAAAAGTGATAAAAATGGTAAAAAAAAAAAAAAAAAAAAAAGTGTTAATATTGGCTTAAAAGTGACAGAAATGGTGGCAGAAACAATTACTGGTGTTTAAACTGGCAAAGGGCATGATAAATCTGGTTTATTGGGTAAAAGTAAGTATGAAATATGGTGAAAAGAGATTAAAGGTGACAATAATGGCTCAACACATGACATTAGGTGAGAAAAATGATAGAAAGGGTTTATAAGTGGAAAAACATGTCTTTAAAGTGGACAAAATGTGCAGAAAAGGCATCGACATTGGCTTAAAAGTGGCAGAAATGGGAATAATGTAGCAAAAATGCATTAAAAGGGAACCAAAATATGACAAGAAAAAGTTATGACGATAGGTTGAAATATAGCAAGTTTAGTGTAGTTGCAGAAAAATAAGCAAAAATGGGCACAAATTGTTAAAAAAAAATATATTCATAGTTTCTTGAAGGCATCTGGCAACCCCTGAGCCCAAGGTTTCTCGAGAACCCCTGGTTTAGAGTGCAATTCCATGTATGGATTTTTAAAAATCCTTTCAGGATTTTATTTACCTTAAACAGACTGTTTTAAACTTCTATGGAGAAAGTGTACTGACAAACACTGCAGTGATCTTTGTAAATGTTTTACGACTAAAGGTTTTCCTTTCCATTCTTAAATGAAAAAACATAACATTTTTACTATTATTAGAGTTAGAAATAAAGGTCTCTTTTTTTTACCGTCTATTGTTGATTTTCACAGAAATATGGATGCATCCTATATCAGTTCAATAAATGACGTGTACAGTTGTATTGATTCTATAATTCAAAGCATGGTTGGTAACCCGACATGAGAAACATCCATCACGCTTGATCTACAGCTTTATCAAATGTGACCATCTTCCGTCTGCCTGGTGTTGGCTTATTGAATCAACCGTTTGATGGATGGGAATCAGTTACCACTTAAAATAAACAGTCTCATTACAATTAGACTAAATGCTCTTTAGTCAATGTAAATTCAATGGCCTTTACTAGCATGCTGGCTAGCATATGAAGTATAGTTTTTTTTTTTCTATAGCTGTCATTTCCACAGACCGTGTGATAAAAGCACACATTAGTGCAGCTAACACCAGTTCATCATTAACTCTGTGAGCAGACCGAGGGATCTCTAACCTTATGTAATTTGTACATATCCTGTGGGCTTGTCATCTGTTTGTAAAATTAATCATTAAGTCCATCTCTGGACTGCCTTTCGTTCAAGCTGTGCCTCAAGCTGCTCTTTTATGTAACAATGAAACCCTTTAGATGAAGCATAAAGCAGAGACAAGGAAGGGAAATGGTGTCATGTGTTTGGGACGTGATCTGAGAATTCAACACGAGTTTTACTTGTGTAAACAATGGCGCTTTATAACGTGGCGTAAAGTCATCCTGGAATGACTTCAACTCCTAATGTGACGCAAGTGTGACACTCACACGTCGTCTGGTTGTTTGTGCAGCTCAACAGGATATGGAGCTAAAAAAACAAAAAAAAGATGGAGAAGTGTTTGAGGACATAATCAGGGAGCAGATCCACATGTTTCTGCTCTTCAGGGACTCATTACTCACAGCAGGAGATTAGGATTTAAATGAATGTCCTCCCTGCTGCTGAACACGCATGTTATTTGAAAGAGC
This sequence comes from Gouania willdenowi, assembly GCF_900634775.1. Lineage (NCBI taxonomy): Eukaryota > Metazoa > Chordata > Actinopteri > Blenniiformes > Gobiesocidae > Gouania > Gouania willdenowi. The sequence goes on from NC_041049.1 coordinate 14,467,697, forward strand.
CTGAATGTTTTTTTTTTAATTCAGAATTGATTATTCAGAATTAAATTATTAATAATTAAAGTGTTGTGCTTCATGTTTACATGGAAATAGTAATTCAAAATTGAAGTTCACATGGAAAACAGGTTTATTCGGCTTTGTTCAATTCCGCTTTGGGTCTGGGGGTTGGGAAGGGTTCTGATTGGACAGGGGGCGATTGTGACGTATCAGGTCTATTAGGAAAAAACACACAACAAACCTTTTATTTTCAGCTACAACATAGAAGAATACATAATAAGAACTATCTCCAAAATGTTTCCGGGATTTAGAATCACCAGCCCGAAGAAGCCCGTTCCGTCTGCCGATGTCTGTGTGTCCTCGTGAATGTCCACATGTTGATGCTTCCATTCATCCACTATTTTCATTGTATCCATCTCTTCTAAGACTCTTATCAAATAAATATTCTCGGCTCAAGTCCAGGCGGCCATCTTGGATTGCACGTCATTGCGACTGGCATGCGCACAATGACCGAAATTAGGCGTTTACAAGATTGCAGAATTATTTAATTTGGAATTGAAATCGGAATAAACCAGCCACCTAATTTAGATTTAAGAATTACGTTTTCATTCAGAATTAAGTGTTTACAAGGTCAGTTTATAGAGGATTAAACTTTTATTCTGAATTAAAGGGGAATGAAAGTCACTTCTTTTCCGCTCTTCTTTTTCTCATTTTTTTCCTATTACAACACTTGTTGTAATGCCAAAGCAACACTCTGGGTGATGATGACTCAAAGCTCACAGGAACACAGCAGGAGGTATTGCCAGCACCACACAGGCACCCACACCACAGGGCTACAGTACAGTTCCTTATTAGCTGAAACCAGCGAGGGTTTCAAAAGTTCAACTTTAAACTGGATTATTAATGCTTCTGATAGGTTTTACATCTCCGGCGTCTTATCTTTGTAATTTATATGTCCTCAGGCTAACGTCATTGTAGCAACATCAAGCAATGCTTTCCATAAATCTGTTCAATCTGTTTTGTTTTGTTTTTTTTATGGATTATGATCATCAGTGTCTGGAGTTTGTCCCAGCCAGGAAGAAAATAAGATATACCCTCTCAGAAATCATACAGAGACAGGGTATCATACTTTTAACCCTCCTATTATACTCAAATATTTTACCATTGGGGTCAATCTGACTCCAGGGATATTTGCTTCCAAAAAATTATTTTCAGAAAATTGTTGACCAAGTTTTTGTGTCAGGCACTTTGTTTAATTGTTGAATACATAAATAACCCCTTGATAATGAAACATTTACCTGTTCTCTAGCGCCACCATCAGGCCAAACCTTTAAATTATGATGAATTTATCTTGAATAGTTTTCATCCAAATCTTCTCAAACGTACTGACAACAAGAGTTTGAATCCTATTGGTTATGGTGATGATATGACCTTTTCCTGCAGCACCACCATCAGGTCAAACTTTCAGTTTTAGAGTTAGAGTATCTTCAAAATCTTTCATCCAAATCTTTTGTAATTTGGGGTTCACATTCATGACTCTCAGAATGAACCATATTGATTGACGTCGGTGATGACCCCCCCCCCCCTTTTCCTCTCATAGACATATTATTTTACAACTTCAGATGAGAATGTCTCAAAATCAGGGTTCTCCTCAACACATTGTTGTCTTTGTCAATTTCACTGTGAAAGAGCTGTTCCAAAACCTCATTGACAGTAAACCTTTCGGTCACACAGACGGACAAATTTTAAATCGTCATGATAATTTAATGCTTAATAAATTGTACCCATCAAATTAGGAAAAGTCATGAAATATAAATTTGGTTTAAATTGACCCCAAGGATAATAGAAGGGTTAAAGGTATAATTCATTACGAATCTTTTAAAATGCTGAGGGCTCCTATTGGCCGCACCCTAAAACTACTCAAACATCTTGAAGTGATGTTCAACATGAGCCAAAGACGGCATTGCTCATTGCTATGTTTGCATTTTTCAGGAGATGATTTTAGTTTTGCATGGCTGAAGAAGTTCATGGTGATGTGCAAACATCCACAAATTATGTTTTTCACCATACACCTGCAAATGTATGTCATCGTTCATGAAAAGCATTTGGGTTGAAAGCCCATATTTGCATTCTGAATATGTTTTTAGATAAAAGGCATGATGCTATCTCCCACCATTCAGATGTTCAGGGAACTTTCAGCTGAGTGGGTGGGACACAGCTGGGCAGTATCACACAGCGTCCAACACCTCTGGTGACTTTATGCCTGACTGGACTCAGATGTAGCGTGAAGAGTAGCATCACAGATCAGGCAGAAGGTGGGAAACGTGTAAATAAAGGCTAATTCTTTGTGGGGCCTGACATGCTAAGCACAGGTGCTCCACAGACTAAAGTTATCGTTTAACATTCTTATTTGTCTTATTTAGTAGTTTTATTGTGTAGTTTTGGGAACCACCTATTATCTAAATACAAATATTGAGTTACCATGAGTTTATTTGTATCCATCTCGTCTAACGCAGTGTTCTCCAATTGTTGGGTCGCAGACCGAAACAGGTCGGTGGACCATTTCCCACCAGTGGCCGCAAAGAAAGAATAAAGTTCTGAAAAATTCAAATGTACTTTTAATTTCATGTATTTTCCAGGAATTTTTATAAAGTAAAGCGGGGTACACAAGAGGTTCCTCTAATTCTGAAGAGATTTTTTCTGTCTGAAAAGACCTCAAACATGAAGATAAAAAAAATCATGCATTCAACAGTTTTGATCGTACTGTGTGTGAGCTTTGATAATCTCAACATAGCAAACTACACACATAACCATTCTGTCCCACTAGAAATCTTCCTTCAAGCCAGCAACTCGGAACGAGAGATTTTCCCACCTCCTACTTGAGAAAGTGTCTTGGAACGCCACCTGAGCTCCTCCTCGGTAAAGAAATCTAATATTATAGCGGCCATCCACGTTTGACATATTTTTATGTGCTGTCAATTAACTTGCAGATGCCTATTTCTGGGTTGCCTTGGACACAGCATTTAGTGTTACTCAGTCAGCTTGATCGCGTCTTGTCACGAATCATGGAGTCATGATTCCGGAGTCGTCAGCTTTCCTACAAACTTGAGAAGTTTTAGTTGTGAATATTGAACAAGTTTAATATTTTTGATGATTGTCTCCGACCAATTTCAAAGCCAATTATCTGGACAAATTAACTGTCAACACAACTCAGGCCACAGAATAATCCTATAGTATAATCTTATAGGACATTATAAGATATTGTGGTGTTTGCCGCCATTGGTTTGGAAAGGGGAAAATTGGGACAAAAACACCCCGATTATCTTTGTGTGTACCCAGCTTAAGTTTGAGAAGTGTGCTGCAGTGTCAAACTAATTTTAAAAAGCTGTCTGTTTAGCTGGTGTCTTATGGTACAAGCCCAAAATGAGAGGATACAAACCCCAACCTGCCCTAGATGAAGCCATTATTCATTGTACGTTGGAAAAACACGACTATTCGTTACTTTAATAGGGTTTTCAGTCAAAGTGATTTAGCGTCTATCAATTGTTCATTAAAACTGAACAAATGAACAATTATTGCCACAAAACTCATCTTACTCACTGTGTACACTAAAATCTTCAATTGAGATGCTCGAGTCATTATTGGCAACCAACATTTGCTTTGACTGTAAACAAATCTCAGGACTCCCGCAGGTCACCTCTTTCCTCCTAAATATTTTCTTTGGAGATCTCTACAGTTCCCCAGCTCCCTCTCTCTGTCTTCCAGGCTTTTTCGCTCCCCTGCACACACCTGAGCCCACCTGTGAGTGTGTTATTCTACACTTGTACATGCAGCCTCAGGAGAGCTGGGTCGGGTGTAGCGTTACGGCGCTGACACACTTTAGCATTAGCCACAGATCATTAGGAGGAACTGGAACTTCTCCACTTGCTAATTGCTGTTTAGGAAGTTTCATGGTAACTTTGCAGGGATGTCATGGGTTGTGAATGCCTGATATTTTCATACTAGTCATACAATGGAATAGGCATAAGGTTACAGTAGTTTTTTTGTAAAGGGTTTTTTTTCTTTTTAATTTTGGGTCATTTTTATCAAGTTTGAATGTATTTACCTTTTGTTTTCTTTCTTTTTTTGACCGGTTTTGACTAAGTTTGGATACATTCCTGCGTTTTCATCGTTTAAAGTTTTTTTCTGTTTATTATAAGTTTATTTGACTAATATGTATCTGCAGAATTGTCAAGTATTTATTTTGTTATGGTTTAGTTAAGAACAGATTACTAATTTCAACATATGCAGAGCATTTCATGTATATATGTGTGTGTGTGTGCTTGAAAATGCGCATGTTTATACTGTACATGTTTTCTGCATATGTTAAAATTAAACTTATCTAAATTTTAACAAACAAAAATACTTGCCAATCCTATATTTATTTACTAATTCTATATTTTTTCACAATATTGATCTCAGAGAATCTCTTTCATATTTAAGTAAGATTGGTAACCATTGGTTAAAATCATGAATAGCATAGCAAATCAAATCGGGCCCATGTGAATCGAATTGGGAAATCTGAATCGATACCCAGCTCTAATATATATATATATAAATATGTGTGTGTATACTGTATGTATATCAGCTACAAAGTGTTGTTCTCCATCTAATTGCTTTACATAATTCTACATATTTTTATTATTTTATTTCAAGCTCAAAGTTTTCTGCAAATATCACTTATTAAAAGTAAAGTATGTGCACCAAACGCAGAGAAACAAAATCTCTTTTGCTAGCTTGGCAGCTAAACAAAATGGCCCATGCCCAGATATGACTGAAAGCTGCTTTTAATATTTCCAAGAGATGAATGACAGATGAAGGGAGAAGGTGTTGTACATGCCGTGATAGATGAACTGAGCAAATGGGCAGCGTGCGTCATGGATGTGAGCCAACATTTCAGTCACGAGAACTGAACCCAACAGGGGAACCTTTTTTCTGATGCTCAGGAGAGTTTTGGCTCCTCCCATCAACCCACCCGCACTCTCTCTCTTCTTCACCCCCCCCTCCTCCTCCTCCCCCTCCACTTCCTCCCAGATATTCCTCCATCTGTGTTCGTTTTTGCCTCCATTTGCAGAGCCTCCTCTTCTCTCTCCACTCTGCTCCTCCTGGAGGTGATGACAGAACTTCCTTGGCATGTGTTCTGCAGATAAACCTCCGGAGGTTCAACAGATACACACACTAAAACACATGCTGAAGGGATTGATTCAACCTGACCAGACCCACCTGAGTAATGGGGCATTAAGTCTACATATCATACATTGCAAAACTCTGGACTGCCTCTCTATGAGATCCCTGTTTCCCTATAGCATGTTTATAAATGTATGGCTGCAGAAATCCAACCACGTCTCAGCACAGTGGCTAAACTGTATTACAGATGACGGATGGACGGACAAAAAGAACATCTGTCACAAGCATGTCACGAAAAATGTCACGCACCAGCACCAGCTAACAAAGTGTTGTCCCATATCTATGTAGGAGACATACAGCAAAAGTTTTCCACCAAGTAAAAACTGCACTTGGCAACTTTCCAAGATGTATTTTTCAATAAAAAGGTTGAGGAAAGGAGGAAAATAAAACTTCTCACTGTTTTAAATCCTCCATATCCTGAGCTAGATGTTATCTTTTCAGTCAAGATCTACACGAGATCTTACAAATCCCTGTGTGACGAGAGAAAGCTGCTGCAGAAGTCTCTCATTTGGATACATTTGGTGAAGACTGCCACAGAGGGGTGTTTTTTTTCTGCAAAAGCAGTGTTACAGGATTGTTTGAGTGATAAGACGAAACACGATAAGTCTCCTTTTATAGCATGTGTGGAAAACTGATTAATTCACTAAATGTACTTATTTGAATCCAATCAGGAATAATAACATCTTACGCTATGTTCACACTGCAGGTCTTAATGTACAGTGTGGATTTCTTTTCAAAACGTCCTATTTTTTGTGTGATCGTTCATATTACCGTACATGTTAAATGTGTCTTCAATCAGTTTGATGTATGAATGTAATGCGACACTGAAGTGACCCGCATGAGCCGAATAGGTCTAAGGGTGCATCCAAATAGTCCCTCCTATTTCCTTTATTTCCACTTTTCCTTAACCCCCAGGAGTGTTTAAGTGGCGGCCATGATAAAAGCTCAGGAAAGGAGTCTCAGTGCTTCCTTAATAACCTCCTTTAGCCTAGGAAAAACTGATGCATCCTGTACCAAAAAGGGACCCACTCATCCGAGCGTTCAGGGAAACTCACAATGACTGAAAACAGAGTACTCTGTCTTTCAAGAAAAAGGGATCATAGACATTTTAAGCCACATTATGTTTTATTCAACATATTTCCTTCACCTAGGAATGCTTTGTGTCTGCAAAACAGATGTTCTAATAAGATGTTTATGTAGGCTTATATCTTGCATAAATGTAACAAATTCATAAAATCATACTTATTTTGGAATAATGTTGATTTGTGAGTGGAAAGTGAGCGTGAGCAACCTTTCTCAATGACATTCTTTAAGTTTCACTTTTGTTCCTCATAGCCTAGTTAGATCGTTAAAGGCACAGGGGAAAATTTGTAGTTTTTTCACCACGGCAGACATCACTAACCGATTACTACGTCACCTAGTGGATGTGCGTCTAATTGTCAAAGCAATGTGATGGCCTTTCACTAACTCCTTCAGGAAGTGTCCTAACACCATTCCTTAACCCTGCGGATTTATGACCCTATATGAAAGTGACCTGGGTCGGATTTGAAAAAAATTGGAATTGTGTGTTCAGACTGTCTTTAACAGATCGGATACAGGTTACATATGGGCAAAACGATCTAATTTGGGTCGCATTTTCCTGCAGTGTAAACGTAGCTTTAAATGTATAGCACTGTGCTTGTGATGAAAAGATTAATCCAGATTCTACGAATCTGGATTAAATGTTATCGTTTTCCCCCAAAACACAATCCAGAAGCCCTGATATATCACTTGCTATGACATCCTCTTCTTTTTTCACCATTAAGTACCATCATCTTTCTTCTATCAATAAATGAGAGGGATAAGATTATGGCTCTGTGGTACCGCCATGGCTCTCGTGCATGTCCCTCAGTTTGAGAAACCAAAGTAACTAAAAGTGAATTTGAAAATGTTTTTTCTTCAATTTGAAATGCATTACAAACTGTACCTGGCAGCCTCTCAACAGTTACGTCAATATGATTTTGTGCGGTGGGATTGGAGAAGAGAGAGTTTTTTGTTTGTTCTCTGAGAAAATGAATGACGACATAATCTGGCCCAGATCTACTCTTGTTTTCCCTGCTGAGCCTGTGCGACTCGGGGATTCTGCTGAAGAAGACTGCACAGAGTAGTTAAGGTGATGCAGTTTTCAATGGGTGTAGCATGACGAGAAACAAAGCATTGCATCATCGCCATATGTATCAACGCCTCTTTATTATGGAGGTTGGATAGCTGATCTTGTGTTGTGTGTGTGTGAATGTATGTCGGATGTGAGTTTGTGTAGACGAAAGACTGATTTGTGCATCGGATTGTCTCTGATCCAGGCCCTCTTTTCTACTGCACTTTTTCTCGGCAAAGCATTAAAAACAGATTACCGTATATGTTCGGATCAAGTTCAAAACATGTGATTGATAGACAGCATGATCCTTGTTAGGCTCTATTTGCACCGGAGGTTGTTTCCTGTGAAACCTCAGGTTCAAAAACCAGCAAAGAGACTTCAGGATAAGTATTTTCCTCAATACATTAGCTTTGACGAGCTGCCATCAAGGGACCTTCTGGGAGGATTTGACTTATCTGGCTACATTTGTAACAACAACAGGAAAAGTCATTTCTGGACTGTGGAAGACATTTGGTCTCCCATGTTGATTTCTGCTTTCTTCTCCATGACGCCTCAAAGCTCCTCCTTTTCCATCTTTACTCCTGGCCTTGGCTGAAGTATCCTAGTCTAGATTTCATGTATGTGTGCGAGAGAGAGAGAGAAACCACTTAGTGTGCCCCAAGACCTGTAACATACTTCCTCTCGGAGGCCAGATCGTTGAGAAAAGGGAGGAGGGTGAGACGTGGAGAGAAAGGTTGACTTAGTACTTAAAATTCATAGAGTACGGTAGGTAAAACATGTAGCATGTCAAATGGGCCCTGTTGTATCACGGAGACTTGACTAGACTAGTGTCTGTTTTACTGCTTTGAAATGAATCAGGTGCCACACTTTGTGCATTTACCAAATACCAAGGTGCACACAACCCTGATTTATACACAAAAACACAACATTATCTTGTTGTGTCTAATATGATGATATTAAACCAAGGTGTAGTGTCAAGCTTAAACAAACTGCTGTTGTTTTTCTTCCAGCTTTAAATGGCCTCATGGTGTATTTTGGTCTTTGGGTCACTGAAAGCTTAAATATTAGACAATGTCATACAGGAGAGGTTGAGTATTAACTAAAAGTGAAGTCATCGTGTTAAGAACTGTAGCCTGAGGAGACGATAGCTAGATACCGTGCAAGCTTTGTCCAAACACAAAGCTAGTAATAAGTGATTGAAATGGTGTAATGAAATTTGCCTGAACGTGTTCAGAGAGTAATTCTGAAAAGATGATCTTAAAACTGGTTTATTTATAGATGGGAATTTTCTGTCATATTATTGGTATTTTTGCTACACAACAACACATTTAATAGGGAGTCTCATTTTTTAACTACTGACCATTAAAGGAGTAGATGTTTGCCTGAATGTCTATTGGTTTTTACCAATATTCTATGACTATGTTTATACATTATGTAGAATTGCTGACATTACCAGAGATTGTAAGAGTGTGTATTGTTATGTTGGGGTAAGTAAGTATCGTCTATGTTTAGGATGCTCCAAAACTTGAACCATAAGTCTACAAGAATGTAAATGACTCAGATCAAACAGGAAAAACCAAGACGATGACAGAGAAATCAAACATTTAATGTTCAGCATCGAAAGTCAAATAGTTTGACTCAGACTGGCCACAGGGTTAAAATCAGTAGAATTAAAAAGAACAAATGATTTGGCAAAAACATTTGGTGAATAATAACAAGAACAAAAGTGCATATACGGTCAAAGATGCCAGTAGCTTAGTTACTTAAAAAAGCATTACAGTAACAAGTAATCCAACGCGTTACTATTTCCAAACCAGTAATCAGATTAAAGTTACTGTGAGTTACTATTTGTTATTCTCCTCAAATTTTCAACCTAAGGACAACTCAGAGTATGACAGGTATAGAGACAAAATATGTCAGGTCAAAAAAGATCATCTTTTTCAATTTATTTATTTATTTATTTTTAAGTATTTGTCAAAGTTACCCAAGAAACTGTCTTGACTTTGTTTTGTTTTTTTTAAACATGTATGTAACCAAGTAACTTTTTAAAAGAGTAATTAGTATTCAGTCAGATTACTTTTTCAAGGTAACTGTGGCAACACAGTACAGTGCATTGGAGATAGGAAAGAGGTTTTACAGAAGTGATATGACACATTAATGGCCATTAATTTCTTTTGTTGTGTCTATATAGGGTAATACTACTTTGCATGCATACATTAATCAATGTATTATACAGTATTTTATCATTGTAAGTACGGGTTAGATTTACTTTATTAAAGGGAAAGATGTAAAAAAAAAAAAAAAAAAGACGGCAGTTAGGGATCATTTAAAAGAACTTTTTGGTTCAGCTGTTGGTGTAACGTTGGTGTTATTATGTAGTGAAATGGAATGTGCTGTGTCATTGAGTTTAGTAGCATATGTAGACAGAGTATTTGGTAGAAACATCCCAACGCTCAGATACTGTGAAGAGGAGCGTAAAAACAGAGGGAGTAAATGTGTGCCTCCATGTGTGACAGAGCTATTTGTCGGAAGCAAACATTTTGAAGTTATGTCACGACTAAAGCTGTATCATAGCCCCGGGCATGTCTTATGCGTCCACAACAGATGTGTGTGTATAAGGCATTGAAATAAGTGTCAGCCGCTCCCTGAGTGCATTGTGAAGAGATGTCAATTGTCGAAAAACACATTTTTCACATGTTATCTTGGTGTTCTATGAAGAACCTTATATTTAAAAAATTGTAGGTTATAGATTCATAACCAGTCTTTAGTTTCGCATCTACTGTATAATACCTTACAAAATAACAACCCATTTGATGTGCCTAGTGCTTTGTGTAGAGTCTGTAGACTATGATAGGCTCCAGCTCCCATGACTCTGGTATCAATCACTCAGGTTGCGTGCTTGCCTTTTGTGACGCTCGAGTCTTTCGTTTAGAGACCGCTCGCTGCAATATGCAATCTTCGTTTCTAGGGTATAATTATGTAGATCAGGCTATAATAGATCCTTTTATGCTGTTATTCAGGCCAGAGTATGTAGCATGTAGGCTCCAATAGAGAACAAACATAAAAGAAAAGAAAACACCCAGTGATTTTACTGCACTGAGATGTGGGTGCGACCATTATCAAGTCGTGACTTTTTTTCCATTACTGACTAACTTCTTAAGTCTGGTAAACTCGTCATGATTCATGCTTGATATTTGTGATTTTTAACACTAATAAATCCTCCCTGTAAGATAAGTGTGTGTGTGTTTCAACTATTGTGTTGATGAGTGGGAAGCTGTTAGCCGTGATGTGGCAACTCCTACCCATTCATGTTGATCCTAACAGTCACCTAACCTAATATGGTCAAACACTCAACAGTTAAACAGTCCAGACAAAGCACTATGGTATGCCAGCTATTGTAGCTTAACTACTGGAGATTCAGCACAGGTTGGAAGCACCTCATTGGGTAAGTTTGACAATGTGCATTTGTGTGTGGATATGCAGTGAGAAGTGAACACAACCACTCAATGAGATTAACATTTAACCATCGCACACACTCGTTGTCACACACCTGAATTAGAAACCAAAACACACTTTGGGAAATGGTGTGTATCTATACGCGCGTTTCTACGGCAGACTGTTGATTTACTTCATTCAACAATTACCTCTCAGAGGTGGCAGGAATTCCAGCAATGAGGAAAGTTTGCGTTCCAGTCTATTCACTCCAAGGCCTTTCTCACATAAAAATACCTGAATTAGTTGATTTGGTTGACTAAGTTTCTCCAGCGTTTTAGTCGGGAAGGTCCACTTGTTTTTTTTTTTCACAAATAGTTGCTAGATTTTAAATAGAAGTTGGATTATAGCAAATGGGAGAAGTTTAATAGCACATTTTTCTTTTCTTTTTTTTTAAAGCAGCATCAAAAAGACAAAAATGTTTTGTCAGATAAAGACAGTGTAGGCCTCAGATATCAATAAAGAAAACAAAATAAATGGTTGGAATTGCTGCTTGAAATTTAGTTTTGAGCTCTCTAGTTTATTGACATTGTTGGAAAAACATTCCCAAATTGATTATTCTAACTGTGTTTCCGTTACAGATTTTCACCAAAAATAAAAGCAATGCTAAATGTCGAGAAAGTATAATTGCATTTTGAACGCGTTTCCATTGAAGGTTGTTTTGGAGCCTCATAACTCGCGTTAAATCTCATCCTGTGAGACTTCTCTGCAGGAAGACGGACACTCTTAACCTCCTTATAACACTTGGTATTCCTTTGTTATATGGTGTCTAATGTGGCAGTAATCATTTTAAAGTATAATGCTTAGAAATGTCTCGGTCTCCTCTTCTGTCCACATGCGCTGCACCATGTTTTCTCGGTAAGAAGTGGTCATGTGACCAGGTATGTTTCCATGGCGCTTTTGCGACACATTTCAATATCGTCATGAAAGCGTAAAAACCACTCAAACAATATTTGAGTGGTTTTTTTTCAAAATTTAGGCTTTTCCATTACCAGTTTTTATTGCGCTATTCAAATTTTGCACATTTCCAAGGGTAATAGAAACCCATCTTCTGGTATCGCGGGGAATATCGGAAAAACAGACTAGAACAGAAATGGTGTTAAGCCAATCACAGTCCTCCTTGTCTGGCGAAGAAACAAAAATCATGGTTCAAAGTAAAAACAGTTCTATGCTCTGGGACTCCACATCCCACAATGCAATGGGAATGTTTTACGTGGCATTTTAAACCTTTTAAATCTTTTTTTTTTTTGAGGCCTGCACTTTATTATCATCAAATAAAAATAAAATAATTCTCCATCAGCTTTAAATTCAATAACACTGATTTAAGCTTCCACTTGAGTATCCGGTGAAGACACTTCTTTCTTTGCTTTCCTTTAACAATTCTACATATGTGTTCAACATATTTAAAGAATTCACGCTGTTGATCCTGAAAGGAACCAAACCTTGTCTGACCCGAGTCAACTAATTCATCTGATGACAGCGGAGTGAAAACAAAGGCCCCTCCAACCCAAATCCTGCCCAGGGTAAAGGCAGAGATGACATGTGCAGATAGACAAATGACAAGGGAGAAAGAAAACACAGATTGTATGAAGATATGCTCGAGAGGCGGCAACCACATAAGGATCGGAAAATCTCTTATTTCTGTTGATGTTCTATGTTAAAGAAGGAATATTATGGATGTTTTTTGGTCAAACATTCAGATGAGTCATTGATCATCCACATGAAATTTCTGTTTTAGCCGTTTTCTAGAGGAGGTTTTCATGGATGATGGGATTGTGACTAAGTACGGCCCAGATTTCCACAGCTTTGATTGACAGTTTTCCTTCAGGCCAGATCTGGAACCATTTACCTCGTTCTCACAAGGAGGAGTGAAGGTTTTTGGAGCTGGGTTATACGAGGTCAGTGGAGGAAAGGGGCTGGTTAGCCTGCCATAAGAACAAACAAAACAACAATAACAAAAGACACATTGGATTTGTGAGTCTTCTTTTTATCTGGATACAAAAGCTTTCTTTCTTTCTTTATTCTTTGTCTCAAACTTCATGTCAAAGGCAAAACGTCAAAACAATTCAAGGAAACCATTGAATACATATGTTCTAATCACAATACAGAGGAAAACAAACAACATATTTATATATATATACATATTTATAAGGGTAGACACACATACACATACCAATATATATGCACCCATATACTGTATACAAACATAAACTATCAAAATTGCCAAAAACCTATATGTACGTCATCAATTAGGAAAGAAGATGCCAGAACATCCCTTTCTTCTTGATATTATCATTGTAATAACGTTTCTAAATCCAATTTTTTTTATTAAATAAAATCATAATGTATGCCTCATAGACTCCTCGTTTACTCCAAAAAGAAAGAAAAAAGGTTGACAAATTGAATTGTGGGACGTGGAGTCCCGTAAACCGATGCATAAAAGTGCTTTTACTTCCTTTTTACTGTGATTCGTTTGACACATTTTTGTTCTAGTTTGTTTCCAGTATTTCCCATGATATCAAAATGAAGTAAAAACACTTCTATGAACCTAATTCCGTTACTACACTATGATATCTAATTTTAAAAAAATGTTGTGGGTAGCAATCTAAATGTACGTATCAATGACGCACTGTACAACAAAATGTATTTCTGTTGGATTATATATATTCGTTTAAAAAAAAAAAAAAAAAAAGAAATCACAGAAATAGTACAGAGCAGAGACATGTAAAAGGAGGACTCTATGAGCTGAGCCTCTTCTGACTGAACAGTTGAACACAAACAAACTGAGATAAAGTGAAATTTAGAAACAAATATTGGTTATTATGAATGTTCATTTTAATAAAAAAAAAAAATCATTCTAAAAATGAAATATGTTTGTCTAACAGTGACAAAGAAATGACCAACACAAAGGTACCAAGCGTTCCTTAAATAAACAGAGGCTGATTAGCACAACTCAAAGCACCTGGTGAACACAGCTGAAGAAGATCACATAACGAGCACAGGTAGATACAGAAACAAACACTGATAGCATTAACCCATTAACAGTGAAATGAATCCTTCGTCCTTGAAAAATGAAAACAAAAAAAAAAAATGGCTCAGACAAAGTCCGAAAAAAACAAAAGCGTCCAAAGTGGAGACCTATTGAGTCAGTTTCTCCCTTTTGTAGACGCTCCTTAAAAGGTTTCTATCTTTTTTTTTTGGAATTGCTAAAATAATGATTTATTTATGTGCCTTTAAAGCATAAACATTATTTTGCTGTGGCAACTGTAATGAGGATAAGGTCAGTGAAGCACCAAGTTCTGCCAATGATTTTCCTTGAAATCAAGTTAGTCTAAATTTGTTTTAAACATGTAGCAAAATTGTCTACAAAAGAGAACAAATATACGATTTTGATGAGACTTAAGAGAGAAAAAATACATGAAAATGAGAACCACAGTTAATAAACATGTCCCCATTCCCACCATCAATATACAATATACAATAAAAGTGGCCTCTCTTTTTAATTTTAATTGCAAGCTCTATCAAAAGATGTTTATTAAGGTAAAATTTGTCAAAAGTGTTTGACTCAACCAATCAGACATTACTAGGGCTTCAGCAAAAACAGATTATTGTGTATAAATCTGATATACAATATAATTTATATGCATAAATACATGCACAGAACATGTATGCATATGAATAAATCCACAAAAATAAAGGCAAAACAAAAAATAACACAAAATAAACAACAGTATTATTTTTACCCTAAAATGCAGATGAATTTTATGGGTAGATATACAGTATTTGATTTAGGATTTCAAGCACAACCAACAGTAATTGTGTAAACTGGTACATGAACTGAGAATTCAAGCCATGCATTTGTTTTATATAAATAACATATAACTAGTTAGTTTATGTGCCGTTAAAATAAAAGTGTCCCACACGTCACTGGTTCAGAAGAGTCCCAGCTGGTCATGACCCAGGCACATGCTGGCTCATCTTTCGGACGTAGTTTCACAGGGTCAAAGGTCACTTGAAAGCAGAACATGATTAGACACGGTGAACGGTTTTCCATTGATTTTAATGGGCGGATATCACCTTTCACACTAGTCTTTAAATGATACGCTTCATTCTTATAGTTCAATCACCACTATGGACTATATTTTTCTTTTTTTTTGTTTTGCCATTTCACCAATAACGCTGAATCTCCGATTTCCATATTTTAAAAAAAAATGTGATTATATCTAAAGGATCTAACTAGGGCATTGCATGATAGATGAGCTGATATATAAGTTACAGAGCTCCCTTTGAACACGAGATACGTTGATCTAAAGATAACGTTCTTCAGAAGCAGCTTTCTATTGATTGCTCATGTTATCCAAGCCATCACAAAGTGCTGAAGCATTCCACATTCATGCCGATTGTCTCCAAAAGTGCTTGTTCTGAACACAGGAACAATAGACGCCCTGACACTTTCATCATCCAATCCACGCTGTATTTTCACGCTGCAGAATTTGACAGGGTCAGGATTTAGTGAGCCGGCAGCCCCCTTTGTGTCCCCCACGCAGCACTGATCCTCACTTCCTCTCCGGCTGCATGTGTAGGCCTATAGGCTTACCTTTTATACCCCTCTCTTTTTCCACTGTGTCTGCTGTAAATGGGCTTAACATTACAGATGTCTGTTTATGAGCACAAAGGGACACAGGGAGTCAGTCTACTCCATACACTCCATACAGATGCAAGAAGAACACGTTGGAAGAGACCAATCAGGACAAGGAAGATGATCAGATATACGCTTTAAAAAAGTTTGAACGTTACAGTCGAAGGACAAGATGACTGCCTCACCGTAACCATGTTGAACATTTTAACTCTTGTCTTTCTCTGAGAATGTGACGGACCTCAACAACAGTGTAGAGTATGCTATGTTTTAGCTAGCTTAGCATAAACCATCGCTGGCTGAAGAGGTCAAAGGGTAAAGATACAAAGCTTTGTTATTGGTTCAACTAATCTGTTCAAATGGTCTCATATTATTAATGGGCATCCCTTATACAGACATACTAACTTACTACTCATACTAAGTTTGACGTCAAAATGAGTATTTAGTGCGTTCACATTAGACAGTATGAAAAGATTGAGTACGCGGGAAATACCCAAATGTATATTGGGATGTTTTTTAAGTATGCACAGTGGGCACACTGTGCATACTTGTATGTATTACTTAACCGCCCCATGATGCATTGCGAGCAATCAAAGTGATCACATCCGCCTTTTCAAAACAAACGCATCTCTTCTGTTTTTAACACTTTTGTAAATTGGGCTCTTGTTTTGAAGTCAACCGGCGGTTTTGTCAGTAGCATGACGCCGAACAATATGGAATCTCTGAAATGTCGGACTGAAATGTGTATATGCGAGTTTTATGGATCAAATGACCACATGTTGATATTCTACTTGGTCATTTTCTCGCTTAAAATGTTTTACAAACTTTCAAAAGTGGCCAATCATTGGCGATATTTAGCATCAGTGTGCTTCAGGTTTTGATTGTTGTAGGTTTGAAATGCATCTTTAGAAACTTGGAAGTACGGTATATTTCAGTGGGAACGGTCATCATCCTAATCATACTTAACTATGTACTCGACAGTATATACTCATTGAGTTTGTAGCGTATAGTACGTTAGTGTGCCATTTCAAACACAGCCTGTGTTTGTGAAAGAAATGTCCTTAGAATAATTTACATAAACTTTTAGTAATTCCTAAATATTGTGCCGTTGTAATAGTATTGTACACTGCATTTTCCTCCCTTTACTCTTTTTATTACTTCTGCTAGTTTTATGACTTTAAAATTCTCCTGTGGACAAGTGCCACGAATTAGAATATATGCTAAAACACTCAACAGTTAAATTAGAAAACCCAGGTGTATTATTATTACGTCCACATGAAATAAACAATGTTATTCAATGGTGAAACAGCATCTCAATTAGACGTTTTAGAGCTTAGTTTTGTGTCATCAAGTTCCTTGGACATCATGATCTTATTTCTAAGAAACATAACAGTAAACACATTACAAGGAAATTAGACTTTAAGGGTGCATTCACACCGACAGATCCGAGGTTAAAATGCTCCAGGATTAGTTTGCTCAGATAGTCCGCCTCGTTTGGGCGGTGTGAACATGCAAACAAAGTCCAGAGCGGCTCAAACAAGCAAATTCTAGAGCGATTGTTTCTGCAGGTCTCGGAGCGTTTCCAATCGATGCCTACAGCGATTCGGTGCGCCGTGAACACAACTGCTCATGGAACAGATCAAACTCAGGAAATATTGGCAATGATGTAAGTAAGTAAGTACATTTTCTTTTATAAAGCGCTTTTCACAGATAAAAATCACAAAGTGCTGTACAAAACAAAGGTGAATTTAAAACAACAGGAACAACATCATAAAAAGGATTACAAAAGTAAAAAATTCACACAGTCAAGCTCACGGTGGAACTGGTGCAAGTCATTTCAGAGTCTGGGGGCTACAGCCTGGAATGCCAGGTCTCACCAGGTTTTAAAATTAGTTTTAGGGATCTTTAGGAGACCCTGGCCTGAAGACCTAAGGCTGCGCCCTATAGTGTAGGGACACAAAAAATCAGTGATATAGTGAGGGGCCTGACCATGCAACGCATGGAAAGTCAGGACTAAAATTTAAAACTCGACGCAAAATTTGACCAGAAGCCAGTGCAGAGTAGAAATAATGGGGGTAATGTGGGCTGATCTGGGTGCACCAGTCAGTCTGGCAGCAGCATTTTGTACAATCTGAAGTCTGTTTAGAGTCAACTTGTTGAAACAATTCAATTCAACTTTATATGTACAGCGCAATTTACAACAAAGTCATCTCAATGCGCTTATCAAAATATAAAATTCACAATAAGAAAGAAAAAACCCAACAACATCCACATGAACAAGCTTTTAGCGACAGTGGGAAGAAACAACTCCCTTTTAACAGGAAGAAATCTCCAGCAGAACCAGGTTCAGAGGTGGCAGCCATGTGCTTAGACTGGTTGGGGTTAGTGGACAGAAGGACCAACAGAACAGGATAGAGAGATAGAACATCAGAGTATCCCAGACTAGTTGAGCCGTGAACCACAGATCAGGAACTGCCATCATCAGCTTCACGACACCTGAAATAGAGACAAGTGAAAAACAGAATTACAATAATCAATGCGAGACGAGATGAACGCGTGGATGATCATTTCAAGATCTGATTCAGACAAAAAATTCCCCACTTTAGAGATTAAAACAGTTTTTGGTCAATTGATGACAGTGACTCTCCAAAGACATTGCTTGATCAAACACAACCCCAAGGTTTCTGAGGCTGGTTTTCACAGATAAGCCCAGCGCACCAAGGGAGTTCTTGATTGGGGGGACCTTTTTATCGGGAGCAATGATCAGTTTCTTTTTTGTTAGAATTTATCTGAAGGTAGTTTGAAGACAACCCGTTTTTGATGCAAGATGCACATTCCAAGAACTCAGATAATAAGCGAAACTCTGAGTCACTGAAGGAGCAATACAACTGAATATCATCTGCATAGAAATGATAAGACACATTTTCAAAACCACAGATCAACCGACCAAGAGGCATCAGGTACAACAAAAACAAAACAGACCCCAGAACAGAGCCCTGGGCAACTTCACATGACAGTTGGACACATTTGACATTACATTGTTGATAGCAACATTAAAAGTTCTTCCATTTATATATAAAGAAAACCACTGGAGAACAGCCCCAGAAAACCCCATCTCAGATTTGAGTCGATCAGTCAGTACACCATGATCTACAGTATCAAAGGCAGATGTCAAATCAAGTAAAACCAAAACTGTGTAGCAACTAGAGTCAGTGGCCATCATCACGTCACTGGAAACTTTCACAAGAGCAGTTTCAGTGGAGTGGATTGACCAAAACCCAGATTGATATTTATCATAAATATCATGCTGTTCCAAAAATAAGGTTAGCTCCTCAGCCACCACTTTTTCCATGATTATTGACATGAAGGGAAGTTTTGATATGGGCCGGTAAATTATAGGCTCCACTGGATCAAGATTAGGCTTTTTAAGAATGGGATTCACCACAGCATGTTTAAAGACACTGAGACCAAGCACAGATTGAATGAAATGATTATCAATTTTACCACCTAAGGACCACAACATCAAAAACATTTAAGAACAAGGAAGTAGGAACAAAGTCCACAGGGCTCGATGAGGGTTTCATCTTTCACAGGCAGTGAACAATCTATTCAGGGAGGACTGATACTGGCCCTAATGTCTTGCACTTTGTTCACAAAGAAGTTCAAAAAAATATTACAGTCATCCTGTGTATACACATGCACATGAGGTGATGAGGATGCAACAAGTGTCAATTAAGACTTTAGGGTTTTTCTTTTTATGCAAAGTAAGATTTGAGAAGTAAGCTGAGCGAGCGCGTTTTATTATTTGAAGCTTAATGAAGTTGTACGGAAATATTCTCGGTACACAATCGCCAAACCGCCACCAACATTTCCGTGAGACACATAGAATCCAATTAGCGGGACATGAAGAGGTCATTGAAGAGGTGTGTTTTGTTAGCTAGCGATCTAACATTCTGCAAGCACAGGCGTAGAAACACTTCCTCGCAAGCCCATGGAGAGGTGCCGCACAGCGGCCGGAGGCATCTGTGATCCATACCGCGGTGGCGGGGAAGGGGTCTGTGAAGCGCCGCTGCCAGTGGCAGATGACGCAGGCCGGTGTCCAGATGCGCGGGGCCACAGGGTAGATTCACCGCAATCCATGTGTTTCCTGGCATCCAGGTGTAGAGAGGACAGGAGCAATTCCGGGATTGGACCTCCAGTACGCCTTGATCCTCACTAGAAGTCCTCCGCGTCTACCCCGCTTTTTGGCTTGCTTCCTCTCCGGCACAGGTGAGTACAAGAGGTCAGCTAGTCCTGATGCCAAGTGGGGAGGAAGTCTAGATGCTTGATCCTCAAAGTTGTGTTTTAGACACAACACATAAGATTGATTTAGATCAATAAGTCCCGGACGGTCATACACTAGCAACCCAGTGTCATTTTGGCACATAATACAAAACAATGCAGTAATAAACAATAGTTCAAGCAGAGCAAGCAGACTGCGGCCGGTACACGCTGGCGCCATCTTGTCCTGTCAGCTGTCCTATGTAGAGCACACGATCTAGTGGGTGGTCAGGAAAACTGGCGACGGTGTAAAACAGGGCTTTAAAACCACCAAAAGCACAGCAATTTGTTGGCGCTCCATTGTTGAATGTTGTGAAAGAACAAACGGAGAAGGCAGAAGTGTCTGCGCACTCTTAAACGCTCGCTTTGACACACTGTTGAGAGCCTCCTTTTCGGGGTTTCCCTTTCTCTAGAAAAGTCTACTCCAGTAACGCCCCCTCAATTGGTTAGCTCATGCAACTGCACCAGAGGATGTTTGGAGCGGATCAGAAGTTGCACTCTGAACAAAAACCAAGCCAAACCAAGGTGATACAAATTATCATCTGTCCTCCGCCCATTTGGACGAAGTGAATGCATCCAAAGAATGCCTGTGGACGCAGCATTTGATGCCACTATTAGCCATATTACTACAGATCCACTCATGCCTTCCAGCTGAACAAGGGAGACGCCGTAAAACGGGGAAGTCTACACTACCATGGCAACCATCAGATGCCTTTACGTCATAAAACCAGTTGGAGTTACGTGAATAGCGTACGTCCTTGAGTAATCGCTACCTCACAGTTTGTCAAACATGGTGACCTCCGTAAATGTGTTCAAAGTACTTTTTATTGCCTACACAGCTTCTAAATCACTTCTTATTACTACAAGTAAAGTTTTCTTAAGTCTTTCAGTTGAGCCGTCGTTTTCCATTTGGGTTTGGTATCCTTTAAGATCCCCAAAGCAAATCCAAACTTCACATGATAAGATTTAAACGTCTGTAATAAATCTATATGTCAGATGGAGAGTGGAGCAGCCGGCAGGGTGAACGAGGGCGTGCACCCTGCACAGGTCCCTCACTGTGTGGGCTGAGTGGCAGTGCTAAGCTACTCTGTTTGTTCTGCACCGTTGGTCCTTCCGCCAGGTTTACAGACACACAAACATCTATCCTCCCTGTTCGGGCTACGCAGCTGGAAGGGGAGAGTCAGAGTCAAATCCATGCTGCTATGCTAACACTAATCAGTACTGTCCCATGACTTTACACTGATGCCAAAAATGAGGAAGTTTTCTTCTTTTGTGTTGCTTTAATAAGTCATTTGCACTTGGGCTTTTAAACATATTATCACATGTAGCTCATGATTGCCATGGTATGGTATTATTCCACAAATATTATTATAAACTCTTTTATTGATGGTTTATTCACGTTATTATGTAGTGGTTCAACAATTCAGCCTCACAGAACATAGGGTCATTCCATGTCATTTCAACAAATGGTCCACACACTTCCGTCTCAAAAAATTCTGAAAAAAATTTCTACCAATTATTTTAGAACTATTCAAAAAGCACATTTTAAATGTTAAGTTTGATCAGATGAATACTTTCTGAGATATGACCAATTTAGTGAGGGGGTATGCTTTGATTATCTCAGGAACTACATCATATAGGAAACTCAAATTTGGCATAGTAATACAGCTCCACCTAATCTCTCAGATTATAGAAAAAGATCTTCTATACATCCTATCTGGTGGACATGGCCGTGCCTCAAAATTGGAAAAAAGTCGAACATGTTTGGGCCCTCAGTAAACAACTTTGCATATGTCTCAGCTCCCTGTAATTTGATCAGCTTTGAGCTATGTACAAAGACAGTTCACAACACTAATGATTAGTCAGATACATGCATTGGTTCTTGAATGACAGTCTCTGGAAATCCGAAAAAAAATACAATTTTCTTGTGGAAATGTAAGAGAAAGTATGATCTCTGTTTTAATTTATAGTACAAAGATGACTCTTTTTTGGTATATAAATTTTTTTTTTCTTGATGCGTGTGCAATTTGCAAGTTCTCCATGTGTTATGGTTAACAATAAAACTAATGGGTATACTTAATTTTGTTGTGCTTTTCTGTCTGGAGTGACAAATGGGTTCTTCAGAGTTTTATACCATGATAATGCATTCAGGTTCAATAAAACAATCCCCAGCTTCCTCCCACAGGCTAAAGACAACAGTGTAATTGCGTGTTGAAGTACATCTCTATGGCTTTATGGATGGATGGACGACTCCTCACATCCTGCTTACTTGCTTATTTATAGCACGAATCAGCTTGGATCATAGTTTTCTGACCAACTGAACAATGACTCAACTATTTTAGGTATCATGCAATGACAAGACAATTCTATGATAATTCTTGTTTATCAGTTATTGACACTGAAATACACCCAACGGGCTAAATTAAAATGCTATACTGTCCTACTAACATATAGAGCAGTTTTATCACAAAAGAGTGATTTTCACATTATCAACATCCATGTCAACAAGTAGAATAATGACCAATCTGAGCATTAAAGAAGTGAAGGACAACACGTTTGTGCTGTCATTTCATGTGTTTTTGGTGTAATATATTGTTTTGTTTTGTTTTGTTTTTTTGTGGTCGTTTTGTGTTTTTTCTCATTTTTGCGCTTTCTGTGTTTTTACTGTTTTATGTGTGTTTTTGAAGCAATTTAGCATTATTTAATTTGTTTTTGCTGTTTTGTGTGTTTTTGTTGTCGTTTTATAATTTTTCTCTCATTAGGTGTTGTTTTGTTTGTTTTTTTGGAGTCAATTTGTGTATTTATGTTTTCTAGCATATGTTTCTGTAACATTGTATGTGTTTTAACTCATTTTGTGCATTTACTTCAGGGGCCGCTCAAAATTACAGCAAGGGCTGCGTGTGGCTCCCCGGGCCGCCAGATGCCCATGTCTGATATAAAGGGTGCTACGGTAAGGAAGTTGTCTTTTTGTTTCCAGAAAGCAACGACCATACAAATCTTATGATGACACTGATTCACGTGAATACTGATTGGCTGACTATTTCAGTTGGTGTTTCTGTGGCACTTTAGGCCACAGTAAGA
The DNA here is from genome assembly GCF_900634775.1 of Gouania willdenowi. Classification (NCBI taxonomy): domain Eukaryota; kingdom Metazoa; phylum Chordata; class Actinopteri; order Blenniiformes; family Gobiesocidae; genus Gouania; species Gouania willdenowi. Next base: position 14,490,580 of record NC_041049.1, read on the forward strand.
AAGGCTGGACATGCAGCATAAATCATACCAGCCACAAATCACACTAAAAAACCAGTGTTGGGTTTCAGGAGGCCACTGTGTGGTATGTGCATGTCCTGTACTTTATGTTATACATACCACCGACAGAGAAGGACTCAGTGGTGGTGTATCCTAAGAAAACAGATGCGGTGCTCAGGATCTCCAGATTGTTTTGTCATTTTGATGACTTTGTATTACATTATTACTGTCACTAATAAACTATTGCTTACCACATCATCCTCTATTGCTTTCACACTGAGTGCAGTGCAAGGGCCAAAAAGCTTACATTTCCTTTTGAAAGCGAGACAAGTTACAAACATCACACACACACACACACACACATATATATATATATATATATATATATATATATATATATATATATTGTTTTAGCTTGATAACAAATGTGTTGAGAAAGTGTTCAGTCAGAAAAGTATCCTTCTCTGTTTTACAGTATGATGGATGAGTCTGGGATCAGTGGTTGCTAGGAGAACAGTACTATTCTAAGTGAACTACAGTCTACAGAGGGCGGGGCTATGGGGTTTTCTTCCAATGAGTGAGCTTGGTCCTAAGTAGGAATGATGAAAAACCTGATACTTTGAAGTTAAAAAAGCATTTTGGACAACGTTATGCTTTTGAAGAATTGGTGAAAACTAGTTCATGCAAAAAAATCTGTTTGAATCTGTTATTACCTCGATTACCTTGCACAGCCCAGCTGTGCTTGTACATTTCTTTACATTTATACTTCTATTTGAATAATATTGTGGGGTTTTTTTGGTGTTGTTTTTTCACTATTTATGCCTGATCCTTTCCTCGCTCGTCTTTGTAGATTTTTATCGGACTGCTTTCGTGTTGTGCTGTGAGCGTTTGTGTTTTGAGCTTTCGTGTTGCGTTGTGGGGTTTGTATTTGTGTGCGTTGTGGCGTTTGTCATTTTGTGTTGTGTTGTGAGCTCACAGGGCGTTTAGTGTTGTGTTGTCGAGTTCTTCATTTTGTCCACACAGTGCGCGTTCATGAAGATGCGATAAGTTTCGTTCAGGGAGGAGAGGGGGGAGTGTGGTTGTTTCTCACCATTTTACATACTGCAGCTTTAAATGGGAAATTAACAACACTTTTTTTGCATGTGAATTTTAGTTCACCTTTGCTAGTTTTTATTGGAATTTAAAAAATGTATATTTAAACATATTTAATATAGATCTAATAACAGTACACAGAAGTTATATGTTCATTATAAGTGTTCAATAAAGCTCCAGGTCTCTTATTGTGAAAGGTGAAAAAAGGAGAAGTTACTGATCTGTGTACAACACAATCATGTGACAATAAAAACTGTCAAGTGTTTTTTTTTTTTTTCTTCATAAACAAATACTTTCTCTGTATTTGATTTATTCATCACACAGGAAGTCGCGCCCATTAACAGGAAGTCACTTTTTTTTTTTTAAAGATAAACCAACTCAAATTTAAAACATGCAGGGGAGAAATGAAGATGCATGCCGTAACGTGCACATCCTTATAATTTTGAGAGTTTTTGCTTCTTTTTAGTGTGTCTGCAGTGAAACAGAGAATGAGGCGTGTTTGTGTGCAGAGGCGGGGGTGGGGGGGTGAGGAGGAGGAGGAGGGGGTGGGGGGTGAGGAGGAGGAGGGGGGGGGGGGGGGGTTAGACCAATGGGAGCAGCGCAGCGTTCATGTCATGTGTGGACGCTCGAACAGGGAGTCAGAGCTCAGCACTGACACACAGACCTCCACTCATCATCTCTCCTTCTCCTCGGTCATGCTCTGACAGACTCCGTATCTTCTCTCTCTGATCCGCGACCTCTCGTTGCGCTCTGCCCGGATGTCTCCACAGAGGTGATCCTATCTTCATAATCGGAATATCCGACGCGACTCTAGTCCGAACTGTTTCCATTTAGAGGTAAGTTTATATTTCATTCAACAAATGTGTGAAGCTGCAGCTTTGGCTCTGTGATTCAGTCACTTTACATGATTTAATCCTTTAAAATGGACACGCCGTGCGTATTTATCCATCAATCAGACTGTATTATCTAAATTTTAAAAATCAAAATAAATAAATAAAATAGGATAAAACCATGTTAAGTTACGGAATACGATTAATTTGAAGAGTGTGAGTTTGCGTCTGAGTAAATAAAGGCAGAGGGAGTATTTTACGCGGAACGTGTGTGCGTAAAGGCGCACATAATGGAGGGTTGCATTTTGGTTACCAGATGTGTGGACTCAGCTGTCTCCTGTCACTCAGGCGGTGCTCTGTGGAATTCTTTGTGAGTTCTTTGGGTGTCTCTTAAACTCTTTGGGGATCGGATCAGTGTTGACAGAGCTCAGGGACAGTAGGGTGTGCTCTCCAAAACTCATTCATTGAAAATGCAACGCAGTTTTGAAACTCAATCTGAGATAATTAGGCCAACTCACTGTAGACTTTAAATAATAAATAATTGTTTTTTTGTTTTTTTTAACACATAATCTTGGCTCTTTTTTGCACAAATGTTATTAACTTACACAAATGTATTGTTTTCACACACACAAATGAATCAAAAATTCAAAGCTTTAATTCTAAAGTGACGTGTAAAAGTTTTCCCGTTGTGCAGGGATCAGTTCTGCAGCCAGTGCTGACACCTAGTGGTAGGAGATGTTGGTAAACATGCTGCAAGTGGCTCAAATTGATGATATTTTTGGTTTTTTTTTTTTTTTTTTTTTTGACTAAAACACATGAACAAATTAAAAAAAAAAAAAAAGAAAGCTGATTTTAATATATAAAATAAAAGTTGGTTGTATTTTTACTGTCATTATGTTAAAACATTCAGTGTTTAGAAAGTGTGCCTGAGCCAATCCAAGATCAGGTGACTGATGTGAATTTCCTCTCTGTGGGGGGCCGGTCTGCCAGACTATCCTTCACTGTGCTGGGGGTATTCTGCAATGCTAAGCCCCTGTTAATGAGTATGTATCAGTGTGTGTGTGTGTGTGTGTGTGTGTGTGTGTGGGGGGGGGGGGGGGGTCCTCTGTGTGTGGTACTTATGGGTCTAAGTTGCCTTGGGTTCTAAGTGTCATTATTGTTGTGACTTTGTGTATTTTTATTCCTCCTGTGTGTGTGTGTGTGTGTGTGTGTGTGTGTGTGTGTGTGTGTGAGTGAGGGGAAGTTTTTGGACATCCGAGTTAATCTGCAGTTAATTGGTCATCCATTTTGGACCACATGGGAGAATCAAGTCAGGCAGCAGCTGAAATGAGTGGCGTGCTCAGCATGACCACTTCCTGTCGTGGGACGTCCCACATCTCTGCTTTTCAACGGATGCAAACAGTCTGTGATCCACATTAAATGCACTTCATACACAGTGATAGAAACTAAGATTTTCTCAAAGACCATCCTAATGACCTCTGAGTCTCCAATGGGGATGTATTTTTTTTTAATCTATTTTTAGTTATTTTTTCACACCTTGATGAGGGGGGAGGGGACAGGGAAGAGGGAGTCAGGGTAGGACAATGGAAGAGTGGGCAATGCAGATGTCTTAGATAGAACTCACAAGTGTTAGATGACTAAAGAGGATGAAAACTGAAGCAGATCTTAGGGATGTGACCCTTTTATGCTTCTGACACATGGAACTGAATACAGAAACTTATTATTGACTAAAAGCCTCAATTAGTGCATCAGATTGCAGATTTTTCTGGAGTATTATTTTCTCTCACATCAGGAGGATTGAAACTTCACCCTGCTACTCTTCTTTTTTGTTCACGTGCAACTCAAGATTCCCATTCTCCAGTCAGGTTTGAGTGCCAGTGCGGAAATCCAGCCCGGAGATTGTTTTGATACTGTTGGACTCTCTCCTGGAAAACTTTTTTGTTTGCTGTAGAGAGTGTTTCGAATGTTGAGCCAAAAGCTGCTCGACTAAAACATCTGAGTAAAGCCATTTGAGGAGCTCAAGATGTGCCTGTGTGACCCACAAAGCAAAGAAAATAACTGGAATTTGTGACGCGTGTGTCTTTTACGCCATATTTTCACATCTATCCACTGATTATTTTAAATGAGCTAATGGGTGATATTCTGGGATAGGGCTGGGCCATTTTGCCAAAAAAAAAAAAAAAAATCTCAGATTATTTTAAGAAAAATTCGATTTTCGATTCTATTTTCCATTTCTTTTCTTGAATGCACTTAAAAATGACTGATATATTATCAAAAATGCAACTTTATTGCTTTGATTGTCCTCAAGCGTTAAAATGCATAAAACAGTTCCAAAATAAGAAGTAAATGAAGCTCTGTCATTCAACAATTTCAAGCTTTAAACCAGGTTTAAGCAAAAGTGCAACAGCAACTTCACAGTAGCTTAAATTTTCTGATTAAGAAATGAAATAACTACATATTTTATAACATATAACATTACAATTAAAAAAATGTAATTGTAAAAATAAACTCTTCCCATAGCATCTCAGCATAGTGTGAATAGAAAATGAAACATGATTGTGACACACATATAGCCTCTCAAAGGGTAAACACATGTAAACAAAGAGGGGGCTGGCTCACATTGTGCTATGGTAACCCACAAGGACGGAACGTGGAAAAATCCGAAAAAACTGTGGTGGGAAAAATATATATATATATATATTTATATATTTTTTTTAAAAAACTCTAATTTGCAAAATAAAAATTGTTTTATCTACAAATTCGATAAATCGATGAAATGGATTTTTTGCCCAGCCCTACTCTGGGATCACCTTTTACTTTTTTCCACAGCAGTGTGTGTGTGTGTGTGTGTGTGTGTGTGTGTGTGTGTGTGTGTGTGTGTGTGTGTGCGTGTGCATGTGCGTGGTGAGTCAACACAGTTCTGTCTGTATGCCACTATTAGCTCAGACCAACATTTTGACACACATGCTAGCTTGTTCTGTCATTCAGGAATTAATCGAGTGTGGGGTTGTGTAAATCATTCTAAACCTCAGAGAACACACCAGCACTCTTGCTCCCTCACACACAACATTTTTGTCTATCCTCTGCTGTCCCAAAAAATTTAAACACCTGAAGAAACAAGACATTTAAAAACTTGCTCGCAAAGCAGTTTTCTGTTAGCACAATTATCACTGAAGCAAAATGTGTTTTTTTTACTTTCACTAGTTTTAGGCGAGTATCAAATGCAACATAAACTATATCTATCTTTCCAGTAAATTGTGATCCTACAATAGCAAAAGCTATCAAAAAGTTAGCAAAACTGCTGTTTAGGGGTTTATGTCGCACATGCAACTTAATGTCACTTATCTACCCACAAAAAGCTATAAAGCCACAACCCAAATCAGTGCCTTGTGGCTGGAAGCAATTTTCACTTCTGGGAATAATTTTGGTGATGCTTATTTGACCACTTCTAAGCTTTAAAGCGGACTTCCTCAATGTGTGGTCCATGGACCACTTTGGGTCCATAAACACCACCGAGCAGTGTCTTAAATGACACAATAACTTAAAGCTGCAGTATGTAGAATCTATGAGATTGGTATGGAAACAACCACACTCCCCCCGCCCCTCCCTGTTTACTTCCTGTTTTCCTGTCGTTCAATGGTATCCTCGTGAATGTGCAAATCTGTTATCACTCTCCCTCTTAGACTCTTGCTTCTCCATGTCAGTCTTCCTCTTTTTGGCTTGCTTTGCTATGTAAAGTCCCCCATTAAGGTGTGTTCACACCTAAGGCGACAGAAGTGACTGCAGTCGCTTAAATCACCCGTGTTGAGTCGCTTGAACATTGTCGCGCTTTTTGGTCACTTTGGTCAAAAGTTAAAATATTTTAACTTTGAGCGATTTGTCGCGCGATCTAGTGGCTGGAATCGCCTGATGTTGCGTCATTTACATTGATTTTGAATGAAATCTTGTCGCTGGAGTCGCTGAAGTTGCAATTCGGTGTGAACGCACCTTTACACCTTCACTACCGACAGCAAGTGAACGTGCTTCGACCTTTGACGAGCAGCCAATAGTAATGCCCAAAACAGCAATCCTTAATTTCCAAAGCTTGAATTCAGAGCAAAGAGGTCCAGTGTCTTCTCAGGACACTTTGAATTACAAAATGCCGAAAGGTTATTATGGATTTTTCACCAAATTACGGCCAAAAAAAACCCTACATACTGCAGCTTTAATGTGCTATAAAATTCAAGTAGTAATTCAAGCCACTAACAAATAAGTGTTGTGTTTTTATATAAAATCAAGTATTTAAATTGATCGATTGACTGACTTATTTTGATTGTTGCCAGGTCTGATGTGTTTTTAATATTTTGGCTGTGAAAATGCTTTTACTGTACAATCAGCTCTAACCTTGGGCTCGTGCTCCAGTTTGGAGCCAGACTGTTGTTTCACTCAGTGCCGATTCAGAGAACTGTGACTGTGCACGGAGCCGCACGTTGGTAAAGCTTTCATTGTAGACTAACAATTAAAATGATTACAAAGTCTTCACATATTTTGGAGGAGATTCAGAGTTAAGTGGTCCATTATTGTGTGATTTGTGGATCGGGAAATAGTACTTTAAAGTGTGGCCGCCCTGCCTCACTTCAGACAAAAGAATAGTTGAAATTAGATGTTGCAGTAATTGTTAGAAAGGTGACGCAACATCATTGCTCATAATTACACAGTCAGTTGGATTAATTAAATGTAAATTATTGCAAATTTAATAGAAAATTGACTTGTTTGTTGCAGGAAATTGCAAATTAATTGATTTCCGGCTGAATTAATCACAAAAATGGGAACTTCTGAATGCAAATGTATGCAGTGGTGTGAAGAGTGCTGATATATTCTACTCAAGTAGAAGTACTTTTACTTGATTGGAATTGTACTCAAGTACAAGTACAAGTAAGTCATATATAAAATACAAAGTACAAGTAAAAAGTCGCTTAATTAGTAAAAGTTACTAGTTACTTTCACCCCCCATGTTTATTTTGGGTAATAAATCTTGCCACGCTTTCCTTGCATACAGTAAACATCTCATGTGTAAACCAAATTTTGCGCAATTTATTTTCCACAAAGGCATCTGTATAAAATAAAAGGTTTGTCAAAATTTACAATTCTTTTTTTTTTTTTTAAATGAAATAACAACATTAAATTCAATTAAAAATAATACAATTCTCAGGCTGTAAGTATAGCTTCATTAATGAACTGTAAAAATGAAAAAAATAACTGGCATTCAATGGCTATTTTGGCACTGTGCATTATGCGTTTAATCAGATTGGTTGGCTATGATGCATTTGATTGTTGTCTGGACACTTTGTAGTTTCACAATGTCCGTTGATCATTTTAAAATAAAAAAACAATAATTTACTCAGTAACAGTTGGGTGTAGAAATGTAATGAATTCTGACTTCTTTTAAAACATACTTAAGTCCAAGTAAAACTACTAATTTAGAATTATACTTAAAAAAAAGTACAAGTACCCATAAAAGCAACTCAATTACAGTTACGTGAGTACTTGTAATCCGTTACTTTCACCTCTGAATGTATGATAATTTAAATAGTAAAAATACAAGTTAATAACACTAGCATTAATTGATAGTGTCTAAGTTTTAATGCTTTTGGTTAAAAAAAATACCCAGTGCTCCTCCGTTTTGTTCAGTTCATGCTTGTTCCTGGGGGCTTGGACGGTGATCCTGATCCACGAACGCTAATCGTGATCCATGTGCTGAGAGCGGTTTCAGACCAAAACCCCACAGGCCGGACTGGCTCCGCAACCCTGGCATTATGGTCAATTCGTGGTGAGGAAAAGTAATCCAAAGCTTAGAAGTAATGGACTCTGAGATGGTGGTTGAACTCATTTCTGTGTCAAAACTTGCCACAGAAATGGAAGTTGCCTGCAGCACTTGCTGAGCGATGCACACATGGCGCTGTTGTTGTTGAGAGTTTCTGCCTCCCTCCTACGAGTGAGAGTCGATTTGGCACCAGTTTAATTACCTATACACACAGCTCTATTTGATGATGAATAAAGCCACAAACACACACACATACACACACACACACAGCTCAGACACTGCCCGTCGCCAGCCACAGACATTAAAGGTGATGATTATTAAATGATAATAATTAAAAGGCTTGCAAGCAGCTAAAGTAAAGGTAAATAGTGTAGATAGCAGCAGTCTCGTATACCGAGGCAACATCGCTCTGCTACAACCTCGTAATTATTTTCCATCAAATGACCACCCTGGGGCACGACGAAAATGATAGCTTTTAGTTTTGCTTTTCATTGGGAGAAACATTAAAGGTCTGCATGACAGATGATAAGTTTCTTGGTACTGCACCAGTTATATAATATATGATGTGAAAAGTGAGTGTATAGGCCTGTCTGTTACTAGCATAAACACTCCAAATACTGTGCACACGTCTACGCACCGCTACCCACACATCAATATCTTGTAGGGTACAAGGGTATACTCTCATTAGAAGAAAACATCGGAGTTGGAATTCTTGGATCTGTGGTCGGTTGAGCTGAGCTTCAACATTCCCTTCTTAAATTGCTCTCATATGTTCGACATTTTGTTCCCAAAGACAAGCTCCTGAGCTAAATGTCCCCACTTAGTGCTAATCAGTAACAGCCTTGCTCTTTCCTCCTTTCTTTCTTCTTCTACGTCGACTCACTTTTCAATTAATGTAATTTTTTGTCAAGTATCAATCCTCCGACAACACTGTACATGGCATCAGTTGGCGCGGCTAATAAAATAACTCAGGATCCACTGCCGTATGTACACTGTTTGATGGTTAATGGATTGTTCGGAGTCGAGATGATTCCGTCACGTGACCTGACAAATGTTTGAGGATATACATCATTCCATCTGAGTATAGTCACTGTACTCTACATGTGGACTCCTTTCATCTAGAGATAACCAGCCTTCAGAAGGGAAATGGCTTCAAGCAATCTGATGTCAACCAAACTCCGGAAATAACCAGTTGCGATAACTGCAGGCCAAGTTAGGGTGGGAAATGAAATTGCAGCATTTACAAGAACTTTGCCTCGGGCTTCCCCATTTATCTGCCCATTTTGTCTTGATCTCTAATTTTATTTTATTTATTTGTTTATTTTTCCTAATCATTTGCTAGGCAGGCACACCAAATGCCAAAGAGGTGAATCCAAGTTGAAATCGTAGAAAGTATTCCCAAGGCTTGAAAGTCTAAAGTCTATTTTGAGTTTAAAAATCTGGTCCTGTGTTTTTTTTATGGCCACCAGATTAATTCTCTGACTTTTTTCAAATCCACAGAAGTTTATAATTTCATGGCTGATAGTTGCAAAGTGTCATCATTCAACCTCACCCGTCATGCTAATGTTTTTTCGAAAGAAGGCCATGTCGGCACAAAGAACAAGAATATACCCAGTGCTTCATTTATAAATCATCAGGTACCAGAGCAAACGCCGGGTGTTGTTTCGACGCTAAGAGAGAGACAAAAAAGTCACGGAATACATTTTTTAAAGCACCTTTTGCTCACTAAATGGGCCAATTATATCACGTGAACACAAACAACCAATCAACGTTAAAGAAGCACGTACGATCACCCGTTACAGAGCATCCGTCTCTCACTCTCTGAGTGACAGATGTCGAAATCTGCCTTGTTTCAGCAACAAGGACAGCGCAAGATCACCGCTAATTTAGCCACAAAGGTCACTAAACTTTCAGAACACAAAAATACAAAATATTTACAAAAGGCCACAACTCATCAAATGAATCAGCAGCAGAGCAGAAAATGAAATTAAAATGCGTGCTTACCTTTTATTTGTCAAAATAGCCACACAAAAAAAAAACAGCCATGGAGAACTTTGTATTAACAGCCAAGGCCTGCCTTGTCTTTCATAAGCCAAGAGTCCTCGTCATGGCCAATGGATAGGTACAGGACAGGTGCTGCTAGTCGTTAAGCTAACTGTTGCTGCTAGTCGCTAAGCTAACTGCTACTGTGCTGCTCTTCGCTGCGATTTCTACAGAAACAACCTTTACCTCAGGCCCATCTTCACTTATTGGCTTAAAAAAGCTCTTTTTTAGCATTTTTCTACCATCTTCAGCGCTGACAGAGAAACTGTTTTTGCACAAAATCACCCACGTAGCGTGGGGGCGTGGCTTAACTCACTCTGTTCCTCACATTTGCACTGTGTCTACAATCAATTTTTACAAAGTTTACAATGAAATTTCCAGTGATTTCAACTAAAAAAAGAATACAGCTGTCCAGATATAATAGTTCAAAATGTAATGAAACACCTAAAAGTGAAAAAGGGGTCTGATTTTCTTTCTTTTTTTTTTTAATGAGGTGCTGGAGCCAATCAAACAAGTGCCGGTCAAAATCTGGGAGGTGCCAGATCTTGCCAGAGCAAATTAAGCTCTGTATATACCCATACCTATTGATCATCCAGCTAGCTATGATGCTGCAAAACAGAGTACCAAACAAAACCAAGTAGGAAGGCTATATATCTCTTGGAAACAATTATTAGCTTTAAAAACCAAGAAAAACTTTCAAATGACTCTTACTTTAGTTTTTTTACACGAATCTCACAAGCAAATGTATCATATTGAACAACATTTTCTGAATTTCAAATATATATCTACATACTGTTTGGCTCACAGATCTATGCATCATCTGATTATGAAGTGGGACTTTCCAAGTGTTTCGTTCAAAATCCGGACAAACAGTCCTTTGTTTGTTGTAGGGTTTTGCTTTGCTGTGGGCTATCTGTTCCTGTTCATATTTTTGTGTGTGGAAAGAAGCCTAAATTGCCACTTGCATTAATGAGGTGGTAAATAAATGTCTTGTGTTTACAAAATGACCTCAAACCCTCAGTAAACTGGTAGTTTAGGTTTTCATTATATCCAACCATTGAACCGTCAAATCCAACATGTGTGGCCCTGTGTGGATCTTCTAATACATGTGTATGCGTTTGCATCTGTTTTCCTGATTCATCCCCATTATGGGTTTGCATGATCCCATCAGACCCTAAATACCCAGACATCTGGTTATAGATGAACAGTTTGTATCTCGTGGTAATGTGTGCTGTTAAGCTTTTGAGAACTCCTGTTAAGTACACCATTACAACTCTCCTCAGGCCCTGCTTTAAACCTCGCTGAAACCCAATCGTTTGTTTCAGAGGGGTACAAATATGCTGTGTATCCTTCGCTCTACATCTCTTCGTATTCACCCCATCTGTTGCAGATTAGTCTTTTGTGTGTGTTTAGAGAGCAAGGCCCTTTGCCGGGCGGGACTGATAGTAAACCCAGAGGGTTTTAGTCAGATCTGTCAGGTAGGTCTAAATTAACAGAGACCAACCAAGGTAATGGCAGACTGAGAGGAAAGCCGCGGGGGGTGGAAGTTTGTAGTGTAGAGATAGACAGATTTGGGGGTAAGACAGGTACCAAAATAACACAAGGCAGCCCACCAACGCAAACGGCGTGTCTGTTTACCCATGAACCTTAGGCTAGCTAGTCGAGGGTCAGTGTGGAATGCCAACATTGACTGCACGGCCAATTTCAACCACAGTCCTTGGGGAGAATAGTGAGACAAACGACCCCCACCCCCACAAAATATCTGGTTTATGCCACAATCGCTACAATAGTAAGTTCAAGCAAAGCCTAAAGCAACAGCGATAGCACTTGGTCTTGATATCTGTATTATTTGTGTCATCATATCTCGTCTGGCTAAGCTAAACTTATGCTATTTACTGTAGCTATTCCGTTAGATTGTAAATTTCTGTTGTCTCAAAAGTATGGACACAAACCAAGAAAATAAAACACAAAGCAGTATGGGAACACTTCTTTGACACCATGCTACCTTGAGAGTCAATGCTAGCCCTTGCAGGTCAAACTGCTCACGGTTGTGATGAACTTGACTTCTTTTTCTCTTTTTTTCTGTGGTTCTATTGTTAATTTGAGGGATATGATGTTTCTGGATTTGTAATGCATACTCGATTTTAAGAGCATGTATGTTTGGTGTGTGCATGTTTGTCTCCTCTTTAATGTGCCATCCCTCCAGGGTTCTGTCGTTTAGCTTCTGTGTACTCAAGCCCAATTACTGGGCAACATCTATCAGTTCAGTTAGACACAATTCACAAGGGATCTGTGCACCAATATGTGCACGCACACACACATACACACACACAGATACTAGCTTGCAGCTTGCTTATGCAAGAAATGATGCAATGCTCCTGCTGGCTTTGCATACTATATCATCAACTGTCTGTTTTTTTTTGCTTTTCTCTTTTCATCATGGTGTACTGTATTTGCTCTCCATGAAGAAATTCTTTATTTGGTTTGATTGGCACAACTTATTGGGGCCAAATGTTATAACTCTGTCTTTTGGCTAAAATGTGAAACACTGCAAATCCATCAAAAAGGTACTTGAAGTTGGAGCATTCATGTGAGTCTTTATTTGTTACGTAAAGATGAGGCACGTCCAGAGGAATTTAAATTCATTCTTAGTAGTGTAGTTTGTAGCGTGTGTTTTATTTATCTACCAGCTGCCTTTATTTATCAAGAGAAATACATAAGAGTGGTTTGGTTCATGGTTTTGTCCTTGCTTGTTATGGCCCTACTGCTTTTAAAACCATGACAGTTACTGGAAGTCATTGATTTGGATAAGAAAAACTAAAAATGTCCAACTCTTCTTTACTTTGGTTGAGTTTGGTTTCATGCTGTATTTTTGAAAATGGACCAAACTGCCAACACTTGACAGATTCACAACAACTGCTAAAAAAAAAACAACAGCAAAAACAGCCCTGATGCTGAAAAACCATTTCAAAGTGAAACGTTTTTGTGACTACCAAAAAAGAAAAAAAAGACTTCTCCATGAAGGTTCCATGTGTCGTATTAGTAAATTGGACTTAAACTAGTTTGTGTGTCTGCTCTACTTTAAATTGATCTAGATATTTCAGGTTATCCCCAAACCCCACCTCCCTCACGCCAGGGCAGCTGCAGTAATTCCCCCGTTTGTTTTTCAAACCACTCAAGTGAGGCAAATCATTCTTCTGTCAGCGAGAACAAGACAGTCTGGTTCCTGACATTTTTCCCTCCTTATCTCTGATCTCACTCTTTTTTTACTGTTCTGCCTGTTCTTTCTCATCCATGGAGGTTCAATGGGAGACTACTGAGGCAACGTGATCTCTGCACCTAGGCAGGCTTATTTAAAGACCAGTTGAAGGACACACACATGCACGCTTCTTTCAAAGTTGTTGGTTAAAATGTCCCCTGGCTTTTATTAAAGGAGGAATGCATCACTTAACAATATCAAATTAGTCTTGGATGGGATGCACAAGACCCTTCTTTTCTTTCTGCACTGTAACATACACACAGTATGAAGGACACAGTGACTGTATAGCATTCACATGCATATTGAAGTTGTTTTATTAGGTGCTTTAGATGCTCTTCTGAGAACTAGTGAAAACAGCGACTCCTAAAACAAGTATTTTGATACAAAATAAGCTATAAAAATATGGATATCTATATATTAGGCCTGAACGATTTTGGAAAATAATCTAATTACAATTTTTGTTCTTCAATAATGCGATTGCGATTTAATATGCAATTATTTTTTCAAGGGCCTCCTGTCATGTATTTTTCAATAAACACAAGCAATAAATCAACCTGTTTCATAAAAAACAATTTCAGATTTATTTAAACTTTAAATAAATATGAAATATACATTTTAAAGCACAGATTACAACAAATCTGTGGCTTTACCTCTTCAACATATCTAACTAACTTCACGTTTCATGAAACATGTAAACATGTGGACTGCACTTCTTAAACACTCTGAACTTAACAGGACAGTGCAAGACAGGACAAGAAAAAAAAAAAAAAATAGATATATATATTAGAAAATCGCGTGTTATGATATCACGATAATATCGCAAATGTAATTTGGCAGTCGTAATAATGTTAAAACAGGGTAGAACAGGTTAGCTATGGCTAAGAGATAGCTTACTTCCAACAGTGTGACTGCGGTGTGGTTGAACATTTACTGTAAAGCACATAGACATGGATTGGTTAATGTAAGGCATGTGTCAAACTCATCATCCAATTCGGTCCTGCAGAAGAAAGTAAAAATGACAGAGAAAACATGAATCATTGTTTAAGCGAAAATGAACAATATTTGCAGGGGCTTACAGTTTTCCCGGTGCTTATATGGCATGATTGCAGTCATTTTTAATGTTAAACAGTTGCAAATTCTTACAAAATTCTTACATTTTTCTCTAAGTATTACTTAATATTTCCCTTAATTAATAGAAATTGGTCAAAAAATCTAGGAAATTTAAAGTGAAGACCCGGTTTGGACTGATATGTAGCACTTATTCCATGGATATGGCTGGTTTCATACTTATTTTGTATTTTATGTATACGTAGAAGTGCAAGCTATGGCAAAATAATGTTGAAATTGTGTGTTTTTCTGCATAAAATCTGTGGCCCACGATCAAACCGCTCTGTATTTGGCCCTTGAACTAAAATGAGTTTGACACCCCTGACGGAAGGATATTTCAGGGTTTGCTGTAGTAGTTTTTTTTGTATTTTCTTAGCAACCTGTCATTGCCTATGATATTTACTAGTTTGTTTTGGCTCCATGTGGATGCAGAATAATGTTTAAAGGTGTCCATCAATGAAAAATAATTCAAAAAAATGTCTGGATATTTCAAACTTCAAATAATTTTCAAATTTCAAACAAAATGATTAGCCTACAGAGATATACAGGATATAGGTGACTATTTTTCCCTTTAAATACAATTATTATTCCTCAAAATACCTCACTCAGCCTGTGAGAAATAAAAGGGCTTTACAGAAAAGCCACTTGAATGCCAGCGCAGTCAGCTACATTTAAAGGGATGTAAAGCACTAATTCACCCTAAAGATTGACAGCCACAAATATAAAGCTAAGCAGTAGCTGCATTGAAGCAGTGCTTAGTTTCTTTGAGAATAATCTCTCCAAATTAGACTAGAATCAAAAGATCTGTAGAACCACTAGGTGCAAGAAGTCAGCTCTTTGTTCGACACTCAAAACCCATAACAGTTTCATTGATCTCTTAATTATATAAAAGCTATATTGACAGTTTTTTGTTGTTGTTGTTGCTATTTTACTGCTGAGAAGGTTACATATTTCACAATAATCAAAAAGTCCAATGATAATTTAGTATGGACAACAAAAAAAAAAGTTGTACGTGTTTAGGCCAGGGCTTCTGAAACCAAAATGAAGTATTAGTAATTTAGAAATAAAAAAAGTCCAATACAGTACGAAGATATGTGTTAGTTTAATTACAGCCTATAGTTTTGATGGAAAGAAAATATCCTATGCTTGACTGGGCTATGATGGACTTGCTCCCCTTTCCAGGTTAAACAAGGATAGTCGCTAGCATGTGACAAGTTACAACGCCCTTCAGGCTAGCAAGTCCCAACGGACAAAACTTTGACCCCTATTAGCAAGTCGAGAAAAATCCCAGTTTTCACTTTTTTCTGTTTATCAAATACCTAACTATAACCCTAATTGTCATACAACTTTTGTTCTAAAATATGGGAGTTCATCCTGTCACAAATAGATAGATAGATAGATAGATAGATAGATAGCTAGATAGATAGATAGATAGATAGATAGATAGATAGATAGATAGATAGATAGATAGATAGATAGATAGATAGATAGATAGATAGATAGATAGACCAATGGATGAAGACCATCAGATAATCTTGTGTTTTGTACTTGGCTTGATAACAGCTGGAGCCTACAAAAGAAGTCTCTAAACTCATCTCAAATTTTACCACTCCTCTCATCAGAGCCAAGAATTTCCTGCCCTTTATGGCACTTTTATTGACACTTGTTGTCACAAAGGTGTGTAGCTAACACCCCGTGGTCCTAATAAATCTAGGAAGAGGGTTTTATGGCTACACTCTTATATTACACTTGGCTGTAGAGTGTCAAGGAATATTAACACCGATCTAGTAAGACCACTAAACGGTGGTTGCAAGGACCTGTTATGCAGCATGAAGTCGCGTTGGTGTGCTAGTTAGTCAGAGCCAAAGATTTGTTTCCTGGTGTGAAAGGCGTCTGTTAGCGTGAAGACGGCTGAATGAGGCTAAACACGACTGAATGGTGAAATCCTAGTGGATGACAATGGAATGTGGACCAGAGGTCTTTAAGTGAAACAAATGTGTATTAGGCTGGTTTGTCCGCCATTGTCCATGTGATTGTTCTTATGACAGAGGTAGCTAATTAAAATCAGATGAACAACATTAGGATTTAGATAAGCCCATTTTCCAAACTAAATTAAAGAGTCTGTCACGTATATGTTGTCTGCTATAGTATATATAATGCGCCATGGTCTTTTTAATACAGTCCATCTGGCCTTTATTAAACATCTACTAGATATTTACATCAACTTCAAAGTATATGATGACAAACACTCTTCATACAATTGCATGATATTATATTTCTCTTTCAAGAGTATTTTTGCATTTAAGCTAATTTGCGATGCCTTTCTTGGCCATCTGTGTAATCCTATATATCCCATTATATCTTTCCAGTTTGAGCGAGTTCAACTTAAGGAATGGTCCAAGGGCTTAACCTAACCTCACTTTTTATGATAAACTTCCCTGCAACAAGTTGAGACTTGTCATTGTCTTTGTTAGTTTCTGTTGTAAAACGACCAAAGGGACATCTTGCCAGATATTTGCATTCTCAACCCCCTTTTACCTCCTGGGGATGTTAAAAACTGCTGGTGTGAAAGGCTGTTATGAATGAAAATAGCTGCTGGAAAAGAGCATGTTTGTTTGGCAAGCCTCTTCTTCACAATAAAGGTTAGGAACAGGTCAGATTACCAGCTGAGTTAGGCTCCAATAAAGAGATAAAACGTGCTTGGAGCAAGTGTGCCTGGTATTTGTGTTGTCTAGACTTGGGCCTGAGGTATAGAAAAGGCCATTACACTTTGTTCCAGTTAAAGTACCAATCAACTTACATTTTCATCTGAATAACATCAGAAGATTCTTTTAATATTTTAGAAACAATAGTTGATTTTCAATATTAGTTTTAGCCAAAGTTACAGAAACACTGATTTTAAAGTGTTTCCTTATTGAATATGTAACAACCAACAACACCCAAATTTATTCAATTCCACATAGACTTGCTGCCTTTCTTCAGGGATAAAAAAAAGGGCTATTTGTGATTTTCATGGATTTCTGGACATCCTTTAAGCACTCAGGATCAAAGGTCACTGCATAAACTCTCCATTAGTAGGTTCCTGCCATTAGTTCTTAGACATTTCAATGAAAGTGGGACATCATCCATTTAACACGTGTCCAGTTGGCTTTGTGGAGTGCTAATACGTGACATCTTGGCCTGTTAATGGATCCATTAGAACCTTATTCCAAACCAAGGACAAGGTCGGAAAAATATCCTTATGTTTAAAACCACATTGCACAACAAAAAGTAAAAAGTCTATTTAAGTAGAAATTTTTCTTTAGCGATAAAACTAGCATCTGCATTAGCACCCACAGATCTGTCCTCTGGTTTTTCTCACTGAAGTACAGACGTCTGGGTAAAGATTGCTGGCTCAGGCTGAATGGATGATATCGGCCTCTTTGACAAAGCCACTTCTCCTTTGACAAGTCCCCCCTTTACAAAAGGACATTCATTGGCTGTTTGCCTTACCCAGAGCTGGGGTTTTGTGTGTAACAAAACGTGAACACCTGAACAAGTAGTTGGGTGTATATCCACACCGATATGCCAGTATGTACCCTAGCCCTAACCCAAATAAGCATGCACCTCTTTCCGAGTAGCTTTTGTAGAGCTCTGTCAAGACCAGTGGATCAGACAAGAACTTTTCTCAGGGGTTTTAACCATTTTCACTGGTTCATATGGGGTATACCATCAAAGTATGGGGATGTCGTTCAAGCACTTTGAGCGCTCCGACCTAAACATACTCAGGATGACTGTTTCCCATCTCCTTCTCCTATGTGGAGTCATTTCTCATTTGTTACAGGTGATCTAGCGTGTGACAAAACAGCTCTGTTAGTCCACTCACAAGGGACTTTGTGGGGTTGTCAGAGGAGAAGTCTTTGTGCTCTGTACAATTGAGTAAACTCATTTGTCATTTTTGACTCTTTGAATGACACCGTTGCTGCCTTTCAGCCCCTCTTGATGACAGATGAGGCAAGGCTTGTCCAAATAATCACATATAACTTCTCAAGGCATGTGTACTCATGATTTTGTGTGGGAATTGTTGTGCTTCAAATGTTTTTCTGCACTTTTTATGGAAGAAGAAGTTTTCACATTTAGACATGTTTTAATACAAATGACTTCTCTTTCACATCTTGTTCTGGAACAAAGCTTTTCAGCGCTCGTTCAGTTGGATTGTCAGGAGTTTCCTCAAGTGAAGTGTTCTCTGACAATAACACCATTGTGATTGGCTGAAGTGAGAGATGAGAACAGAGGACCTCTCTCCTCTCCCTCATTCAAATCTCCAAAAAGGAGAACGGGGGTGGCGATGTCCGTGTCAGGGTGAGCAGACAGGTCCCTGTGTGAGAATTTCCTGAGATGGATGAGGCTAACCCAAGAGGAAGCATGGTGAAAATTTAACCAAGGAAACACCAACAAAACACAAGAAGGGAGGAAGGATTGCTATTATGAAATCCATGCTGTTAAATGACACACTACATTCATCACATAGAAAGTCAGCTGATTAAGTCCTGGGCTACACATTCCCCCGTTACCAGGAGAATCCACTCATATTGTATTGTTTTATAAGCAAGCAAACTTAAGGTTAACTTATTTCCAACTCTTAATGGACATTTCCTAAAGCTTAAAATAATGCTAATACTTGAAAACTTTAGGTTTTGTCTTCTGCCCCAAGTAGTAGAAAAGCAAATGATAGCAGATTAAAGTTTGACATATATGATCTGTTGTCTCGAACAAAGTTTTTCACTAACTTGTGTATCTGCAGTGTGGGATAAATCTGTACTTTATTTTTGCGTTTTAGGATATATGAAGGAATGGCTGTTTGGTTCGTAGATCAAGACAACTAAGATAAGATAAATCAGATAAGGAGAAGAGTCAGAGACGAAGGTAGGCATGTTAGCTCAATCTCTGTTTCCAAGTTGGGGGTTGCTGGGTGAAGGATTTGATGTCACACTTGTGGAGGAAGGGGATGCTTGGTATGGGGGAGGGTGGTGGAGCGGTGTTGACTCTGAAGTGTGTGTGTGCTTGGGACTGAAGTGCAGTGGCAGGCGGTTTGCTGGAGAGGGGAGGGGCTGACGTGGCCTGACTGCCCCCAAAGGCAGACACACACTCACTTGAGTGGAATCGGGGACACTTCAAGATAGAGGTCAGCTAACTGCTCTCCTGTCCATGCTTTTTGGGCTGCTAAATTCCTCTATTCAAAGAGTGAGAGTTGGACCATTGCAAGACACAGGAGGAGGATTACTGTTTGATTGCCCAGGATGTGTGTCTGATTAGAGTTTGGATCTACTTGGCATGAAGAAGAAGTTGCCTAATTGGTGAATTGTAACTTCATGAGAACTTGGAGAAATGCTTTATGTTCAGGTAAGAGATGTACAAATGTTCTGAATGAAGGGGTTTCTATTCTCTAGGTGTGATGTGGCAAATCATCACTTAGATTTCTCGATGCAGATGACTGTGTGTCCTGGTCGTGTCTTGTGTCTCTGTGTACAGTCCATATAGTGTCTGTCTGTGCAGGTGGTCCAACTCCAGCTGTGCTTAGTCTCCCTTGAACCCCTTGACACCCATTTGGCTTTAAAACAACACCCTTTAGCAGTCAAAGAGCAATGACCTCGGCCTTTGAGCTTCTCAATTTAATTGTTTTTCAAAGAAAAATCCCACAACGTTTACCAAACTAGATGTTTTAAGTCTTTTTATTTTGCTCCTATGGATCTGTCCTGAAGAATCATAGCAGGTCATATATTCTTACTTGGCATATGTAAAGCACTTCACCACAATATTAGATTGGGAACTAAAATGCATACTTTAGATGTTATTGCTTGAACGTAGTGTATTTGGAAGGTAATGTCTTGATGAACAGGAGCCCCTTTAATGTGGCAGTTAGGCGGGGGGAGGCACACATGCCTACATCTGGACAGTATTTACACAGACCTGATGTTAGGACTCTTAAACGCCTTTTTAAAAAAAGTTTCTCTTTTTAACCCCCTTAACCTCCCGCTGTCACATCCCTGTGGCGGAGGAGGAGAAGCTGGACGTCTTGTTTTTGTTTTTTGACAAAGACGACCATTGTGGTATTGCCAAGAGGTGACATGGAGAAATGTGAGTTGCTGTGTATGTTGGCTCAGGAATCTGGAGTCACCTTTTCTCTGGTTCTTAGTGGATGAAAAGCTGGAAGGCCAATAGACAGACTGTCATCTTAATTTTCTGATTCTAACTTCTCAAAGCACTGATGGGCTACTTTCCGTTGCACATAATGAACTGGTGACTATTTATTAAATAACGTCTCTCAACACTGAAAATACGTCTAATCTTCAAGCATTCGCAAATAAAGATAATATTGAACAGCAAGAGGGGAAAGAAATAATCTTCGCCTGATGATATCAAGCTGCTCCCTCACTGGCCTTCTTGGTTATACTGTGTGATAACATTATCTAACCCTCCATAAAACCTGATAGATTAGTCGCCAAAAAACAAAGCAGCACTGATATAGTCTCTTTGTTTAGTGATAAGAGCCGCAGTTTGACTTTTAACTGAATTTCTTATCTACAAATTCAGTGTTTAGGCTTTATTCAGTTTCATTCAACTATATGTAAATGAGGGGAGTGTTTTCCTACTCGTGTTGAAGAGGTTTGACTACATGCAGTGGTGTCGTCTTCAAGGATCGGGTTTCTTTTTAACTAGTTGATTTTTTATTTATTTTTTTTAACTCTAAAAAGTTATCTGATAAAGGCAACAAGAAGAAGAGGGGGTAGTGTGCATTTTTAGTCATTTGACAGAAAATCAGGAGTGAAAAGGTGGAAAGAAAACATAAAAAATAATGACAATGATGGTGTTGTTTTTTTTAAAAGGTCAGACAGTTCAACATAGTTTAGCCCACTCCCCTCCCAGTGGTTTTTGTTCAGTCCCACAGGAACTGGTTATCACCTGGCACAAGCTTTTGTCAAAGTCATTAATGACCGCTCTACAGTCGCAGCTAACAGACATAATTACTGGTCAGTGGTGGCCATCAAAGCTCTAATGAGGACGCCATAGTGCTGGTGCTTCTGCTGCTGCGTAAAAGACCAAACCCCGCATACAGTTTGGAGGGCTGGTGTAAAGTTTCTGTTTTCACCCAAACAAGGCCCATTCTGGTCTACATTTGCATGTGAAAGGGGCAGAGCAGGGCCACTGAAGACTGGCTTTGTCAACACCTTGTGACCAAACCTCTGTTATCAGGATGAGGGGACTATGAATAACATGGTTTCTGAGATAAGACGGCTACTGCTAAAGGTGATAGACAGACAGTCCCAAAAGAATGACGATATCTCGATTCCCGAAAATTAGGATGCATGGATTTCTACTTTAAGATGCAGAAAGCTATGCAGTTTGTGTGCTTGTGTCATTCATTCATTCATCTTCTGACTCGCATATTCCTGTTCTGGGTTGCGGGGGTCTGCTGGTGCCTGGACAGGCAGCCAGTCCTTCACAGGGCAAACATAATGTAGTATAAACTAGGGCTAGGCAATATGGACAAAAACTCATATTTCAATATTTTATGGCGATACACGAAATAAGTCTCAATATTTTTAAATCAAATAAAGTCTTAATAGTAAGACAATTCTGGGTTAAATTTGCTGATGCAAAGTGGCACACAGGCACATTTATAAACAAAAAGCTGCACAATTCCCTCTTTTAATGGATTTTTGCTACATTACTTACATTTCCGCCACTTCTCAATCAAATTGCAGTGCATTTTCTGCAAAATTTTTCCACTTTCACGACATTTTCGGCACTTATAAAAGCTTTCCACCACTTTTACCATACAATGTTACACATATTGACCCTTTATTGTTATTTTTAACCTCTTTTTACCATATTTCATGCTTATTTTTTGCTAATTTAACCACATTCACAATTTGTCATGCCCTTTATTTGCCAGTTGAAATTAATTGTTCCTACTTTTTAAATTACATTACCACAACCCCCTAAAATAAGTATTTTAATATAAAATAAGCTATAAAAAAATGTATATGTCGATATAGGCGATATTGTAATTTTTTATATCGTTAAAATAGAAAATTTCATTATATCTCAATATATTACCCAGCCCTAGTATAAACCCATCTTATTTCTTCCTGACACTCTTAAGCCCAATCTACAATTGTTTAAAAAATCTCCTTGGTTCATTGGCAGAAATGGAAAGAAATTTGGTTCGTCGTAACTTGTTTTTTTGAAACGAGGATTGGAAAAGACTGGATTCTTAATGTATTAATGCAAGTTTTTGCATTTTCTCAGTCAAATATCTCTGTTATCTCTGGATTCCTTGTGGAGCACGAGCTTAGGCTGATGGGGTCACCATAAAGATTTGGTTTCACGGAAAACAACATGGTGTTCCAAAAAATATATACAAATCATAGGACAACACTGAAGCCAAATGGCAAACAAGAGGCTCTGGGGGTTGATTTCATTCACTAATGGCCAAATGGAGTTCAGGTGTGGGTGATTTCAGTGCATAGAGATGTGGCCAGCAAAAACACAGACACAGCTCTAGATTCCAGAGAAAAAAAACCACAGCCTGTGTCGTTATCCAAGTGAAAAAAGACTATCTCAACCTGTTTTCATGAGTTCCCTTTGCTTCCCTGTGTTTCTTCTTTTCTTTATCACATCTCAAACTAATCTTCCCTGTAACTTCCTCAGTCTCTTTCAGAGAAGCACATCACATTTCAGTCATTTCACGTTAAGCCATCTTAAGGTCAGTATAGACAGAGACCATTTTTATTAGAGGAAAAACATTCCTATAGAGTGCCCAAACTCAAAATTTACACACAACCGCTATTTATCATCATATGATCCTAGATTAGGTTTCCTAGCTTCTCTTTTTATAACGCGGGGAGAAACAGATGTTGCTGTAGAAACAGCTGGATCTCTTCTGGTTCATCATGTCAAGTTACTGTTTTACAATCCCTGTAGGACGACCCAGTGGAAGTACTCTGTGTCCCTATTCACTGAACTGGAAACCAATCATTGTTTTATTACAAGTTTAGACTAATGTAGATGAAGTGGTAAGATTGTAGACATTTTACAAAGAAAATCTAAGTAAATGCATCTTTGTATGTTTTACAAACGCTTCGGCAAATGTCTGTTATTGATGTGGGATTGTTGATGTCTCATGCTGAGAAAGACAGACCAATTTTCCATTATACATCTACTGAAATGTCACGTGTACCCCTTAAAAAGTGAAACTGTTTTTTTTACAAGCTCAATCTTTCAGTATTGGCTAAACAAAGGATGTTTGAGTTTGGAATTTAAGATGTTTTACTTTAAACAGACTTCATCATTATCTGTGGAAACAGTTTGTTCTTTCCTAATCAGCTTGGCTCTTATTTATCTCTGCGCTACATAAAAGAAAATATTTTCCTTCAGAAACATTAGAAAGTCAGATCAAAGCTAACATGGGGGGTGGGGGCGGGGGTAGTACTGGCATTAACAGAATGCAGAAGTCTTTTTTCAAGTAAAAGCTAGAGCTTTGTTTGCAATTAAAGAAAGCATAAAAGGCAAACACGAGAGGGCTTAAAGAGACATGAAACAAGAAACAAGGTGGGGTTTTTAAATCCCATATCCTTTTTGTGTTTACAGCGCCCGAGTGCGATAAAGCTGGAGTGCAGTGAGAGAGGGGAGCGCCCTTTACCCAGAGGCCCTGACATGGAGGCCCGGGCCGGGGGAAAGATGGGCAAGGTATCCATGGGCTTCCAGAGGAGCTCCACCTCTGACGATGACTCCGGGTGTGCGTTGGAGGAGTATGCCTGGGTCCCACCTGGACTCAGACCGGAACAGGTGAGACAGGTTTTTTGTATGAAATGTTTGAGTGGCTAGCATCTCTTATTATTAGCATTAAGCTAATTAACACTTGATGAAGAATATTGGGTAATATTTACTTGAAGTTTTACACTTAAAAGCTGACATTATGCTGTCATTATTATGACATGAAAGTTGTCAAAGTGTTGTTTGTAACCCTAACCCCTAACTTTAGCCCTAACCCCTCTAGATCCCTCCACCTCACCCAAAAATGCCAACATAGCTCTAAAAGTGTCATAATTTAGCAAACGACACTCAAGCCTGGTATATGGTTCTGCGTCAGGACTTACGCCGTCAACGTAACGCAGAGGTTGGCCAACTGTACTTCTGCGTTAAGGGAAAGCATCGCCATGCCATTGGCCGCCATGCTGCTAGGGGGTTGTGGCCGTGTGTGGTTTCAGAGGAGCATTAAAAAGCCCTTGTTTATCTTCTGGTCAAAGAAAACAATGTTGTATAAGCATCTTAAAATGTGATTTATTACTGACCTACCTAACCATGTATGTTTTGTTGGACACAAACATGAAAACAACGGTTTCAAAATGTGCGCTTTATTTTTCAATGTTGGACTGTCGACAGTCATGCCGGGGGTGAGGGGGCTCCGACCCCACCATAGAGCGGAGAGGGAGCAGCAAGGTAACCTGGTCCTTGGCCCCCGGAAGAGGCGAGTTGAGAGCGAAGTGTATAACTCGCTATAAAGATAACGTCATGTCTGCTCCTCAGGCAGCTTCCACAGCATGTCAGTCATTGTTTACTGTTAATGGAACACGCACACAAACACACTGTAGGTACAGAGATGAGGCAGTAGTTGTGATAATAACAGTAAACACACACCTTTTGTCTGTGAATGACTCCGTTTGGCGGCGTTTCGCGTGCTGCAGCCATGAAAGGAAATAATAAAACTCTGGCACTTTCTGTCCATCTTGGTTCTCTCTTTGACTCAATCCACGGTAGAAACAACTCTCGTATTGTTGAAAAAGTTGAAGCATGGCAGTGTGACTGGAAAAGGCAGTGACTGGGGCCGAGGTTTGATGCGAACCAATCAGCGCTTATGTTCCATGTCGTCTCGACGCGCAGTCAGAATTTTTTGGAGACGCACATCAGGTTACGGAGGAGGGGTAGAGCGCTAGTGCGTCTACAGCTTCGATTTGATGTGGAACCATATATCAGGCTTTAACGACAGCCTTCACAACACCTTATTCATGCTTATGACAGCATAATGTCAGCCTTATGTATAAAACTTCAAGTAAAGTATGACCTGATATTGTTTTTAAAGGCCCTGCACATCATCTGGCCAGACCTTAAACTTGAGTCTAGTGTTATTACCGAGTTTTTGTTTTTATACAGTGTCTCCAAATTGCAGCACACAGCAAATATGACAGATTTTAACCTTATTCAAAAACTGAATTTGCAAAAGCAGATGACTCCTTTAAAAAAAATGTATCTGAAATAGAGATTTTTCATTGATTTAGTTAAGGAGTATTGAGTCAAATCAAAGTTGAGTGGCTTGGACCAAAAAGAGAATATCACCTCTCAAAAGTCACTCAATCTACCTGAATTAAATCATGAAAAACCTCTTGTTCTGAAAAACTGAGTTGTCTGATTTTGTGAACGCTTCAATTTTAAAGTACACATTTTAGTTTGTGGTGTTTTCAGAATCCCAGCTGTCTGTGCAGACATTTGTTACAGATTAGCGGTTTCGCGACATGAGACCCAGCGTCTGGCAAATGCTTCCTGCTTTCTCAATAATACAGTAATGTGTGAGATACAGTATGTGTTTAATCATATCTTCTTTTTTATTGCGTGGTTTCACATCTTGTGCACACTGATAAATCACTTCTCTGTTTTAACTAAGACAAACATTAACATTTACAGTCACTTACTGTCTCCCCCTGTGTAAAGAGATCTCCCAGTCAGGCGCCTGGGACCAGATAAAGAATGACATGTTTAGCACAGTGTCACCAAAGGACACATACACACATGCTATTTGATGTGTGCAAGAACTTTCCATTGATAATGACTTCCGTTCCTCTAAAACAGTGGTTTTCAACCTGGGGGTCAGGACTTCATTTGGGGCCGCGAGACACTGAAAGGTGGTTGCCAGATGCCTTTAGGAAGCTAAGAATATATTTTTTTTAACAATTTGAGCCCATTTTTGCTTATTTTTACCATTTTATCTGCAACTCCACCAAACTTGCCTTATTTTAATGTATTTTTGGAACTTTTTTTGCTCCTTTTAATGAGTTCTTGCTACATTACTTCCATTTCTGCCACTTCATCAAATTTAAATGCCTTTTCTGCACATTTTTTTCCAATTTTTGTGGTTTTTAAAATCCCATTTCACCACCTTTTCCACCATTCTTGGTCACTTTTAACCCGTTTTATTTCTGAATAAAACAGACTTACATATTTAAGGTGACTGTATACTATGGCGCAAATCATTTTCCTGGATAACAGTTGATATTGTTCAATAAATAAATAAATAAATGTGGTTATCACAGATTCACATCATTTTGCTGACTTTATGGATAGGCTCCAAAAAACTCTCCCCTTTAATCCTCCTTATAGATGGCATTGTCTCCACATGACACATTCTTAAATGTTCATGTCTGTGTTCAACCACCTTCAGGCACAGTGGGGGTCCCCAGTCTCTGACACCTTTATTTTGGGGGTTGTGGGCTGAAAAGTTTGAGAACTTCTGCTCTAAAAACACATGAAGTTAAAAAGTTTCATAAGTTTTCACTTTGGTCCATTTTTGTAAAGTTTGTCATTCGTTTTTTTTTTTTTTTTGCAGGTCCAGATGTATTTCTCCTGCTTGCCAGAGGACAAGGTGCCGTATGTAAACAGCCCAGGAGAGAAGCACCGGATCCGACAGCTCCTCTACCAGTTGCCGCCACATGACAATGAGGTAGTGATGATTAGAGAACTGTACAAGCTCAAAAACTAGAAAGATTGTCAAGAAAATAATTTTAGAAAGTCATAGAAGCTGTATTATTTAAATGAAATAGAGGAAAAATGCCAGACGTATATAAATCCAGTACCATATCCTAACAACTGATAAGAAGCCCTTTAATGCCACCCAACTTGAGCAAACTAAAGCCAGCAGGTGAGTAAAGTCCTTTAGTTTAGCAGGTCTTTTCTAGTAAAGTCGAAACAATAGCTGGAGAAAGCGAATGAGCCACCCCTCTGCGACTGTAAAGCAGAGCTCTATAACAGCTTTATGGTGTGCAAACCTGCACTCCTTTCACATCAGTTTACATTAGGAGATATGCCAGAGGGGTTATCACCATCCAGGAGGGCACGGAGGGGTTTCCGCTGACAGAGGTGGTCTCTGCTAGACACACGATTGTTGCACTCCACACACAGACGCAGTGTTTGACTGCTCCCTCAACCACCAAACATCATAAAACCGCTCAAACTGCCCAAGGATTCCTTAGGTAATTGTAGTTAGGAGGGATAAGCCCTCTGCGTGCATGAAAGAGAGATACAGTGTGTGTGTGTGTGTGTGTGTGTGTGTGTGTGTGTGTGTGTGTGTGTGTGTGTGTGTGTGCGTGTGTGTGTGTGTGATCATTTACTGCTGTTTAGAGAACAACTGAGCTGGTTGTTAAGACAGTCTTGGTCTTTTATCTGAACCATCATCACCATCTCTAAACACAGGGAAAGGGTTTGTGTATTGCTCAAACCAATCTTTTCAACACAGCTTTGAGGGGAATTAGCTTTAATTAAACCCTTTCCCAGCCATGCAATGACTTTACATTCAACTGTGGGGAATAGTGTCTCACAATGATGAAAGCCGGGCACTGTTTTAGCCACTTATTCCATCTGTAATCCCTCAGAAATTTACCACATAGCAACAAGTTTAGTTTCAGGGACAAATAAAGGATCATAAGGGTTTCCAATGGGTCTGTTTTTCAATCCATTTCCTCCTTGTCCTGATATTCTAGATCAGAGATGGACAACTTTTATTGCAGTGAAGGCCACGTTCACATTTACTGTATGTCAGCAATTAGAATCATGACCGATCTGAGCATTAATGCTGGAAAGAAAGAGTTTTGTGTGGTTTTTTACGGTTGTTTTGTGGTTTTTCCTTTTATATTTGTATATTATTGTTCTTGTTTTGTTTGTTTTTGGCCTCATTTATTGTATTTTACTGTAATGTATGTTTTGTGGAGTCCTTTATGTATTTTCATTATATATTTTTTTCTGTTAATGCAGTCATTTTGTGTATTTTTCTGTCATTTTGTCTATTTATGAAGTAATTTGATATATTTTTGTTATCGTTTTGTATTTTTCTTTAGTCGTTTTGTTGTCATTTTTTGTATTATTGTGTCATTATGTGTGTTTTTAGATTTGTTTTGTCCATTCACTTCAAGGGTCACACGAAATTAGATCAAGGGCCCCTTGTAGTGCACAAGCCGCCAGTTTCCCATGTTTGTTCTAGATCATTGTATCATTTTGTATTTGTACCATTTTTAACTCATTGGCTTGTGTTGATTATCAAATGTTTAGCTAAGCTAGCTACTTCTTTTTTCTCTTATGTTACAAAGAGTTCCAGTAATAGTTCTTAGTTCCTGATGGATCCTGTCACAAAAAAAAAAAAAAAAAATATATATATATATATATATATATATATATAAAACGGCTGTTTTCAACAATTGCTCTTTTTTTAACACATTTTTAACAGGTGCGCTACTGCAACTCTCTAACAGAAGAGGAAAGGCGGGAACTTCACATGTTCACATCCCAGAGGAAGAGGGAGGCACTGGGAAGAGGGATCCCAAAGATCTTGCCTCGGGCACTGCAACACACTCGCTGTGAGAATGTAAGTGTTACATAATAAAATCAATCAAGTGCACATGGAAAACAATGCTTATAGTCATAAAAATGAAAAAGTCACTACATGCTAGGCTAATAGAACATAATATTCATAGCGTGGTGTGGAACAATAGCCACAACCTAATCCAAACTAGTGGCAGCCCGAGGACAAGGGATGGACTGGCCATCTGGCATACCGGGCATCGTCCCGGTGGACTGTCGACCTGAAGTGGGCCAGTCCGGTCCACAGACATGGTAACAGGTGGCCAAAAATGGTCCAAAGGTGGCAAGAAAAAAGACTAAGATGGGCCAAAAGCCGGTCAAGAGTGGCCAAAAATGGTCAAACAATGATAAACCAGGTGGTATGTAATGGCAAAAGAGTAGCTTTAATAAGCAACATGTGGCAAACAATAGCGAAAAAGAGAAAATATGTGGCACAAAAAGAGGCAAAATGTAGGAAAATAAGGAAACAAGTGGCATTTATTGGGCAAAAGTTAGCTCATTGGGATGAGCCAAAGAAAATTAAAGAAAGGATAGAAATGTGATGTGTCAAAAATGGACAAAAAATAGGAAAAAGGGAGACTTATTGACAAAAGGTAGCTAAAGTCTGAAAAAAGTGGCAAAATTGGGACAAAGGCAGTTGAAAAATGGCCAAAGGAAATAGGTAAAAAGGGGTTAAAACGTTTCCCTCTTATAATTAAAATCAAAGCCACATGTTGAGCATTTCACAGCATCTTCGTGGTGTCCACTGATAATGTAGTGGGCTATTCTGGACAGAAAATGCCAGGGCTGAATTTTTGTCCCAGTCCATCCCTGCCGAGGACTTTCCTGATTGGTTAGTACCGCCATATTAATCAGGGACTAAAAACTTCCTCATTAACCCGAGAAGGGGAACCAGGAAATTGAGAGGAAATTCATGTGAGAAGCCAGTTCTTCTTGAGAAACTTTGGTAATTTCCTGTCTGGCATCTGTAGAACAGAAAAGCACACTCCAACTAAAATGGTTCAAGTTAATGAGTAATTCTTGCCAAGAGTCCTGGTTTGTCCTCAGCATCACAAGTATATTCACATTGTTGTCATATTTTCTGCTTTCATGTTGAAAAATGTCGTTTTTGTTATGAACGAATACAAGCATGGCACCAATCTGAAACCCTGACCACCCTTTTATATTGTTGGCTTGCCCTTGTTCCTTTATACACTCTAACCAATGTCAGTCGAGCAACCCTTGATCATCTTCCTAAAAACATCCTGTCATTGCAACAAACATAAATATGAATGTTTTGTGGCTGTTTTTGTGGGAACCACATCCTGGTTTGGGACGTTTATGCAAATGTTCACTAAATACCAGTGGAAAATGTGTTGACACTCAAACTCAGACATACAAGGTCACACTGAGGTGAGTCCTAGGATCACCATGGGACGCACAGACATGCTTTGTTAGAAATACTGGGCTGTTGTATATATGTATGTATCATAAAGGCATCCGGATGTACACCCGCCCACACACACACACACACACATCATCAGGCTCCTGTTTCCTGATTCTTTTACCACCAGAGACATATAGCTCCTCTGTATCCAAGGCTGTCCACTGTGGTAATAATGATTAACAGCTGGGCATGCTATCCCCGGCTGCCTGTGGGAGTCTCATGAGTCTGCTCGGTTATATAAAGACTGCAGGTTCAGACACGCTCTGGTGATCTCTGTGAGGTTATATGATCTCTGGGCTCAGGACCAAGGCCAGTATTTAACATTACAGCCGTACAGATATGTCATTCATTTCTTCGGAAGCAGCAGCCATACCATTCATCATCCTTTATCAAAGCAAGTAGTCATTTACTAAAACATGAAGACAACCAATCCAATGATTGCCTCTCTGCTTGAACAACTCCTTTTGTTAATGATAAAGGTTTTGCGAAAGGATTATCATACATACTACCCAATTACTACCCAAATTTTAGGAAGAGGCGCCTCTAAATGTGCCTGTTTACCTTCATTCATACCATCTTCATATTAGCACATTTGTCAGGTGGTAAAGCATAATGTATGTGATCTTGTAAGAACTCCATGTCTATGTTTACATGAAAGTATCTCAATTCATCAAAACTGTGTTTAGAAAGCGTTGCATATCTTTGCCATTTACAGAACCTGTTGTTAAGTCATCTTTGTTTTAGTCCATATAAAACATCTAGAAATATTTGATATTTGATTTATATATATATATATATATATATATATATATATATATATATATATATTTACTTGCCCCCAAGGCTTTTACAATGAGTGATTAGCATCAACTATAGTACACAGCTGTTTTTAAATGCCATGCATATCTCCCAAGATTCTTCTCATCAACGTGAAGTATTTATTACCAGATTTACCAACAACATGAGCAGGGTGATGGGCTTATCGTTAAGACACCAGTCTTCTTTGTCAATCACTTTGGTGGTATACTCATAGGATTATCTGTTTTGTTTTTTTTGCCAGTGTTGTGGCAGCATCAAGGGAGGGGAGATGGCAATCTTTGCCTCCAGAGCAGGCCTGAGCCCTTGTTGGCACCCAGCGTGTTTCACCTGTGCTACGTGCCAAGAACTCTTAGTTGATCTCATCTACTTTTTCCAAAATGGCAAGATCATATGCGGAAGACACCACGCAGAGCTTCTCAAGCCCCGGTGCTCTTCGTGCGATGAAGTAAGTGGCAGTAACAGTTGCTGCATTCTGAAATCCCGCAAGTTCTTGGGCTGATTTCATGGTGATTTCTAGCATTAACAGCAGTGTTTTTGTGTTTCCTCGTAGATCATCTTTGCAGATGAATGCACAGAAGCTGAGGGTCGTCACTGGCACATGAAGCACTTTGCCTGTTTTGAGTGTGAGACAATGCTTGGAGGACAGCGGTATATCATGAAAGATGGGCGGCCCTACTGCTGTGGGTGCTTTGAGTCACTGTATGCAGAATACTGTGAAGCCTGTGGTGAAAACATAGGTATGTAAAAACAAAAAAGTGATAAAGATGATACTCTGATCCCAGATCTTGAATCCCCTATTTTTTTATCATGATATCTCAGGTGTTGACCATGCACAGATGACCTATGAAGGTGTACACTGGCATGCAACAGACCAGTGCTTTTGTTGTGCCCAGTGTAAGGCATCCTTACTGGGATGTCCCTTCCTTCCCAAAGAAGGACGCATCTATTGCTCAAAGGCCTGCAGTCAAGGGGAAGACATTCACACTTCAGATTCATCCGATTCTGCATTCCAGTCCGCTCGATCACGGGAATCTCGTCGTAGTGTCCGCATGGGAAAGAGCAGCCGGCCCGGAGAACAGTGGAGGCAATCGCAGCTGTTTAATCTTCCTGCCACCGTCTCCACCTTTGAGCCCAAGTTTGGGGATGATGAGGGTGATGCTGATGCTGAGATTGACATCATTGGGCACAAACTTGGCCATCTTGGCCTGGAGGAGGAGCGATTTTGGAGGGAACGGGAAGAGCAAGACGGTGGGGGAGAGGAGGATCCAGAGGAGTGGGCGCAACACGAAGACTATATGACTCAGCTCCTCTTGAAGTTTGGTGATCATGGGATGCTACACCAGTTTCAGCAGCCAAGTCTAAAATCTCCCAGCCCCACAAGAGACAGAAATAATCTAAGCGTAACTGATCCCTGGTTAAAACCAGATACTTCCTCTAGGGGAATTACCGCCTCTTCTCCCACTCCTGACAGTCCTACCCAAAGTCAGAGTTCCCACCAATCTTGTGCTAACAGTCCTAGCCCTGGATTGATAAGCAAGAAACACCTGCCTGAAAAGTACTGGGCTCAGTCTCAGGATGGGTTGGGAGACTCAGCCTATGGGAGTCATCCAGGACCGGCAAGCGCCAGGAAGATACAAGAATTGGAAATGGACCAAGATCCGGATCGGACCGAAACAAGAAGGCAGGAGGCATTCTGGCCAGACAGAAGGCAGTGGTATGAAAACTCCCTGGAGTGTATTGCTGATGAATTAAGGAAAGTTGGAAAGGGTGTTGGAGACTCCATGGACTCACTTGCACTTTCAAATATCACTGGTAAGTAGACAACCTTTTCAAGAGATGTTAATTCCCCTTGTGTTTACAGCAATGTTCAAAACTCTTTGTTATCCTTTCCCAGGTGCATCTGTGGATACGGATGGCAAGGACAGGTCTTTGCTCTACACACTCCGTTCCATGCAGGATCCATCAGCAGCAGATGACTGTGAAAAAATGAGCAACATGGGAACCTTTAATTCATCTCATCTCCACCACAGTAGCAACTCTCTCAACTTCAACATGGACAAGAGAGATGAAGTGGCAGAGGAGCAAGTAATGTTGGCAATGAGGGGAGGCTCTCCAGGAGGAATCATCCCTCTGTCTCCTCAATCTGAAGGCCTGCCTTCTTCTTTTGTTCAAACCCCAGTTTTGAGGAGAAGCAAGTCTCAATCCAGGCCTCCTCAGATGGTCAAGTTCTCTGAGGACACTGTGTACAATGGATACAACGATGGCTTTGAAGTTGACGTGAGAAAGCATCCCATGAGTGAGAAGCCACAGAGGAGAGTTTATTGTCCAGAACCCGAGAGACACCGTCCAACAAGCCACCAAGGCCACCGCAAGCAGCACTCGCACCGTCGCGGCCGGCACCATAAGAGCCGCAAAACTCGTTCAGACAATGCCCTTCATATGGTACCGTGGGAGAAAGCTCAGAGGAAGTTTGAGCCTCAACAGGGAACACCAATCCCTAGTTGCAGTGGTATGCTACAGCAGCATCCCTCTCAGAGACTACCAATGGCTTTCACTCAAACCAGATCGGACTATGCACTCCGGAATATACAGGACGAGCGCTTTACGGGTCTCTACAGAGATGAGGACGATTGGTGCTCCACTTGCTCCTCATCATCATCAGACTCTGAAGAGGAGGGGTTCTTTCTGGGTCAGCCAATACCTCAGCCCAGACCCACTGGGCACTACTATACAGAGGACTACCCAACAAGGGTAACCGCCCTCTCACCCCAGAGCCATGGCTCACAGACTGGTCGCAGGAAAAGCCACCGCTCCAAGAACTGTATAATTTCTTAACAGTGCAAAGTGTTTATAGATCACGACGTGCAAT
Organism: Gouania willdenowi; assembly: GCF_900634775.1. NCBI lineage: Eukaryota > Metazoa > Chordata > Actinopteri > Blenniiformes > Gobiesocidae > Gouania > Gouania willdenowi. The sequence goes on from NC_041049.1 coordinate 14,524,492, forward strand.
GCATTGTTAAAAGTCAAGTTCTCTTTTCCTGGTGCACAAGTTTTTGGAAATATAATGTAGGTCTTCGGAAGAGACCCTTGCAAATGGCAGATGATTCAACATTTAGATGCATATCACATTCTTACGCCAAATTCTGCTAAAATAAGAAACATTAAACAAACAAAAAAATTTTGATTTGTGCAAAGTTTTTACCTTTTAACCAATAGGCTTTTTCAGATGCTTATATTCAGTTAGCTTTCAGCAGTGTCTTTTCTGGCAAAGGTCAATAATTGAGTTAAGAATAGAAACTAACCAAATAATTATTTAAAGCATAATTCAAGTATATATTAAGTTAAGATTTTAATACACGCTATTTTTCTATTTTTAGTTTAAAGATTTTTGTTTGAAGTATATAATGAAACAAAGCAGTTGTTTTATATGATAAAATGAAGATTTCGCTTCAACCAGTAACATAATATTAAAGGAAAATGTTTGCTGCAAAGTATATTCTGCAATACTCAATATTTGTGTACCAACAACTGGTCACTGTCTGCCTTTTTTTATGCTGAACGCATTACGTCAAGCTAAATGCTTTAAAGATGTAAAGACGCTTGTAATAAAATATTTCCCCAAAGCATCAAACTGTTTTTTTTTTTATTATTTTATTGTGGTGTTACAGCAAAGGTGTTCTTTTTTATAGACGATACATTTTTAATGTCTTCCTACAAGAAAATAAAAAGATATCAAGGTAAGAAGTGCAACAAGATGATGGGGGGAAAGTTAAGTTAGGGCTACTGCTGCCTGTTGGGGAAAGAAGTTTCAACATTACAGATAAGTCATGAGCAAAGAAAGCTAATGGTTGGAAGTGAATCAAAAGACTCGATTCCTATCGCGTGAAGGTTGGCTCCCAGCAATATTCTCTCCTGTAGCTCATTTGTGTCAAAATCAAGGCCTGGAGGCCAAATCCGGCCCTTTATAGCATCCAATTGGGCTCACAGCAGAAGGTAATACTTAAGTTATAGATATCTCAGTCCCTCCAAATACACAAACTCGATGAAACTCATCAATATCTCATTTATATATCACATGATGGCAGTTTTTAATCTCATATTGCTGAAAGAACTCTCAATTTTTCCAAAATACTGCCCTTTTCCTCAGATTTATTTATTTTTACAATATTTTCTTAAATTACATTAAAAAATGGTCACAAAAACAAGGAAATTAATAGTGAAGACCTAGCATGGACTGATATGTCACTTACTGCTTGAATATTGTGGCTGCCCTAAATATTTTCAATAACATTCATAGGTGGAAGTGCAAACAAGGGTACATTAATGTTGAAACTGCTGATTTTCCCATCTATGCTCTGCAGCCCACTTTGGGATCAAACTGCTCAATATTTGGCCCCTGAACACATGGTGAATTAGGATCATTATTTATGGGAAGGGTTATCATTAGTGTATATATGGCAAATCTGTTCCTTGAGATAATCTCATACAGGGCATATAGTGCATGTTGGGAAAAAAAATCAGATGCTGATGTGATTAAGAACATTTAAAGCATTAGTTAACCGAGTTTGCTTCTATTTTTGCTCGTGTGGATTTGATAGCATCGTTTGGTTTGTTTCTTTGCAAATTACAATTTATTAAACTATTAAACAAATGAATGCCTTTGGAACAGAATAACCGCAGAAAACCAGACAAATATTAATCTTCTCCTCAAAACACCCCGTATGTATTTACCGTACTGTATTGGGCTTAAATAATAGGCTACAAATGATACAAAGTAAAGAGCCGAACAAGCCAGTTGTTCTTTGAAAGCCGTGACAAATGAGCCACCAGTACTGGACTGAACACATCAAGCTTGACAGCTTGTAACGCTTATTGATATGTTATTGAGTGGATTTTCTACTTGTCCAATGGGATAGTATTCGTTTCCTGGCTACTGTGGTCAGTGAGGATCACAAGATGTGCCTTTATGTTTATATACAGGCAATATACCGTAGCAGTGGGTTTTTAGGATCTACCGCTCAAGAAATGTCATTGTGGTGCCTATGCAAAGCCCCATCTTTGTCACCAATCAGCCAAAATGATAAAGAACTTAATACTCACAGCGCATACTGGCCTATGCCTACATTTTCTCCATTTAAAAAAAGTGAATCCTTATTTTTCTAAATAACCTAATTCATAATACAATGAATATTCAGTGTCAGCAATATCAGTTTGGCTAAAATCCCTCCCATGCAAAAAGCAGACAGGTTTCAGCAATGTGTCTTTTACAGACATTTATTTTGCACTTTAACCAAAGTTATGGTGTGAACTGATGGCAGGGAGAGAACATACATCTTTTACGAGGATTCCAATAACACTGCGAGCAAAACTTTCCACAGAACCATTTTCAAATTGCATAAAAAACATGAATATGAAACCAACATTTTGAATACATTTTAACAGCTCATTTAGTTTGAAAAGTCAAAATGGAAAAAAAATCGTGTCTAAAAAAAAACAAAATTATAAACACATGCAATAAAAAAAAAACTTGAAACAACCGTTTATTGGACCAGCTTAAATACATTTCTTTTCACAATCTCCACATTGTGAGACTGCTGGTATCATTTGTTTAAATAATGTAAAATAAAAAAACAGAAATCATGACTGAACTTTTTTTTTTAAGAACGTGGTAATCTGCCAATGAAAATTTGACAGTTAAAAAAAAAAAAAAAAAAATCAGCTGTCCAAAAATAACACTAAACCCCCACAGTGCTTCTATTATTCAGGCTGAACAGCACTTCATGGGTATAAGCTGTAGAACATCTTCAGGACAATGACTGAACCTACAACGTGCACGTATCAGTAAGCTGTGGTGGGATTGACTGTTGTCTTTGATACTTTATGGCTGGTGAGGGACGTAGATGGAGTGGTGGAGTCACAGGTGGAGGGCTCTGCCTGTCGAACCACGTCGTCCAGCTCGCTGATGAAATGTTTGAGGTCCTCCAGGCAACGTTCGCGGATTTCCCCCAGGCTCTCCCTGAGTGGGACCTGTAGTTGTTTCTCTAAGTTTGGATCTTTAGCCACCAGCATCTTCACTACCATTCCAAATGTCTCGCAGTCCTGACGGTAAACCTGAAAGTTGAAAGTTATGGTAAATTAGCAAGCAAAAAAAAAAAGGGTTAAGCCGTAGTTTTCAACCACAATTTGATGCATTTGTACCTTCTTTTAGGCTGCTTTTATACCGCGATAGTCTCGGACTTGGACCGAATGAGTGAAAAACAGCGGATAATTCCATCACTTTGATTTGGCTTGGTTTACGTTCACAGCACACTTTTGATCCACTCCAAAATAACAGGGAGAACCCCATCAGTTACGCTGCTTGTTTATTATTTTACTGCGGCCTCCCCATCAAGAGAGGATGCCATCAACCGCCAAAGCAGGGCCACCCCGCCAGCCATAGACCAACAAGCAGGTGTACCCAAGCACCCCCAACCGGGCACTGCCACCCCACACCAATGCCGCCAGCATAGCTCCACCCCAGAGCTGCTTGTTAAACAATTGATATTTAAAACTGTGTATTATGGAAGCCAATAGTTCTGTTTCACTGCAAACATCCTCTGTATTAAAGCAGGACGCTCTGCGGCCACATTATTTCCTCATATCTCCAGCGCATCTAACTCGGTCACGCTTTACAGCGATGATGATGATGATGATCAAGGAGAGAGATCTTAACTGTGACTCAGACAGAAGAATGCGACCGATCCTCAATCACACTGCAATAATCTGATTAATGATCTGATCAAATCAACCTGTTACATTGTTTATCAATGAAGGCGTTTCAAATTAAAAGTGAACTTTATCATTTTCAATAACATTTACAAAAGTTGAGAAAACTCCATGTTCCAACATCACCGCCTCCTTTCCTTCAGACCGCCTCCATTCACAGATTACAGTTTTGCTCTACTTACACGCGGTGGGAGTGTCAGGAACCTGGAACGGAGAATACGAGTAGGAGAGAAGCGCGTAAGTGCAGGCGTGCAAAAAAGCAACGGGAGAATAGACCCCTAAAAGTTTTAACGCTCCGAGTGGTTGACGAGTCATTGCATTCCTGCTCTTCCTTTCACCCAGTTGTAGATCCCAGTATCACTCGGGCTCGAGTTGATCAGGAGTGTTAACACACGTAGATGCAAATAATAAATCCTCCTCCTCTCAAGTTTAACAGGAGCAGATTCTATAGGACTGGATGGCCATAGAGACAGTAAAAGCACACTTCACTGGTGCGTTAAGACCACTATCAGGTGTTAGTGGGACAATGAAGAAGAATTTGTTTAGAGAGTGTTAATTTCACACTGAGCCCTCAAAAGTCTGAAAACAAAGGAAGGAGCCTTTCAGTTTTAAATGTCCTGCTGCAACACTTTGTATAAGTTCACAACAAAATCGACAAACATGTCGTGTAACGGGCCCTTTGCACTAGTTTCTCTGGAAAACATCTGCAGAAAAAATAGAACGAGCAACTTGAATGAGCAGCCTGGTTGTAAAAAAAAAGCACAACAGTATGTTTTTCTCTCCTTTTTTTGGACATGGGAAGATAGATGAATACCGACGGTAATTAGGGTTGCAAAGGGGCAGAAAACTTCTGTAAATTCCCACAGGAATTCATGCTGAGAAATTTTGGAATATTCAAAAATAGAAATAAATAATTCCTGTGAAAAGGAATTATTTATTGGAATTAACTAGAAATTGGGAGTAATTGATGCTAAAAATACATTTTCACAAATATATTTAACATCCCTTTTAATGGCCAACCTTTAATTTGGCAAATTTCCCATTAATTACCAGTAATTTCCATTAAAAGTTTCCAAATGTGAAAAGCTACAAGATTTTGTAACCCTAATAAAATGTTGTTTTTTAATTATAATATTTTGCATGAATGCTAATATTTGTTTGGATATGACACAGGTATTTAAAATTACTCCCAATTTATGCTTAATTTCCAGTTAATGATGCCCATGAAAAGTTTATATTTGGACAATTACTGAAGCTTTTTTTTAAGCCCATTCTATATCATTCTTCCATGTGTGCAAGAATAGTAAATTATTAGACAGGGTGTTAATGCTGACACTCAGGCCAAGAAGTGGAAGAAGTGATGCATGTTACCTTTACGCAAAGATTTATAAATAAAAATGTAGTTTTAATCTTTGTCTTGATTTTCTTTTTGCCCTGATACATAAGTTATAGTGTCTTTAGTCAACAAGACATTTCAACAATTTACTAAAACAGTCTGTTACAGACTATGTTGATAAGTGTCTGAATAGAGAAGTTGAAAGATTTCTGTCCTGCACACCAGTATATTTTTTGTTCCCTCCGTCCAGAAACAAGTCATGAAAAAAAATGAATGAATGGATATTTTAAGCCCTACAACAACAATTCCTTCAAACCCTCCCACTTTCCTGTTGAAATTTCAAAGATAAATCCCTGATCACAAATAGTACTAGCATTGATTAACTTTTCACATCAGTATTGATTTGTTTAGTTTACTTTCATGACTGGCAACATGTTTACTAATGCACACTGAGGCCCAGGTGCTGCCATCTATTAATGACAAAAATGTGTTGTACGTGCCACAGGCTGGTGTGAGGTTACCTCTGGTGACAGGAGCGTGTGCACTGTTTGTTATTAGAAGAGCCAGTGTGTGTATAATTAGGTCAGGCAAGGGCGAGTTTCAATCATTCACTGGATACCAACGATAGCTTCTGTGCTGCTGGGCGCTTCAGCTCGATTGGTTTTTTATAGATTTCTACAATGTTTCCGTGAGCAAAGGGGAAAATAAACGATCACAAATAAAGATGTGGATGGACCTCTACGACTCATCAGACGCATCACAAATACCCGTTTAAATGTGACTTGTGGTTACTCCACTTAACTAATCAGATATAATGGATAGACAGGAAATTACATTTGTGAGCCAAGTCGTCACATCATTATTTCAAATTGGACTGCACCAGATGTTCTGTGGTTGTTACGGCAAAAAACTCAAATCAATGTTCTCGGGGCACAGAGATCAAAAATATCCATGTCCAAGCAATCTTCACATTTTCTTTGGTTTATTCCTTTACAAATCACCAACAACTTGTCGTTTCCTCATGTCATTCAAGGTTCCAGGTAGAAAACTATTCACCTTACTGGTACTAGCCCCTCCTATGTACCTGCCTAGTTAATGAAGGATCACCTTTTCAACGTTTAGAATTTACCCAGTGCAAACTATCAATAAATAAATCCCACAACAAGAAACAAGTTTATCTTTAAATAAACAATAACTTAATGAAATACTTTAAGGTAAATTATTAAATAATAATGCATCAATTTTATATAGTGCTTTATCATAGACACTCAAAGTCACTTTACAGAATTAAGGGATTATTCTTTCACTCCACACTTAGCGGTGGTAAACTACTATTGTAGCCACAGCTGCCCTGGGGCAGACTGACGGAAGCGAGGCTGCCATAGTTCGCCATCGGCCCCTCTGACCACCAACACTCAATCACACACTACATTCATACTAGGCAATGTGGGTAAAGTGTTTTGCCCAAGGACACAATGACAGATACCACCTGGAATTCTCAGTGGTCTCCCATCCAACTACTAACCAAGCCCAGACCTGCTGAGCTTCCGAGATCTAACGGGATCAGGCAATGACAGGGTGGTGTGGCCACATACAAATTATTTAAACCGAGAAAATTGCTCCAACAGTGGTGTTTAGCTGCTCTTACAAAGAAAGGTAAAGATGTTTCTTAGTGAGGCAGTAACAAAAGTAAATTAATCAAAACAAAAATGTTACAATTAAAAGTTTTGGTCTAACATAAGTTCTTAGGTTGTACAATTTCTGTTTTACAGAAAAATTGCCAATTTGGGAAGGAATAAGAGTACAATCCTTCAGCTGGTGATGCTAACATTGCTTTTTGAAAGTTTTTTTTTTCAACCATCTGTTATCTTCATTTCGGATTCACACACTCAAATAAGAACTGACGAATCTGGTCAACCCTGGTCAGTAGCTACAGACAGGTACATGTTATCAGCTAACTGCCAACACTGATTGTTTCTATACTTTTTCTCCTCCATAAAATAATATCTATCTAAATCAAGGAAGGTCTGTGTGTGTGTGTGTGTGTGTGTGTGTGTGTGTGTGTGTGTGTGTGTGTGTGTGTGTGTGTGTGTGTGTGTGTGTGTGTGTGTGTGTGTGTGTGTGTGTGTGTGTGTGTGTGTGTGTGTGTGTGTGTGTGTACACATATCTCCCTGACGCGGTGTCTGAACAACCTGAAACTTTTTTAATAGCTTGATATAGCCCGAGTGTGTACAGCCATTATTTTGGACTTATTTGGTGTTGCAAAATTTTAATTTTATGTTGAACGCGGGTCAAACTGGACATGAGAGAAGGAAAGGGCGTCCAGATATTCTCTGGCTCTGTACTGCCTGCAAAGTCCATTTAAACATGCACATTTCTGGGGTGGTGTGTAGCTCAGTGGGTTGAGCGCCCACCCCATGTACGGAGGCTGTAGTTCCTCACCTGCAGCCGGTCCAGGTTCGATTCCCGGCCTGAGACCCTTTGCTGCGTGTCATTCCCTGCTCTCTCTGATCCCTTTCCTGTCAAGCAACTGTCATATAAAGGCCACAAGAGCCCAAAAAATCCTTTTAAAAAAAAAAAAAAAAAAAAACATGCACATTTCTCCGCAAACACAGCATTATAAATGCTGATATTTTCACCACGTGTTTATAACCTAATGCACACCTTGGATGTACATGACATGTTTGTGTGTAATTAAATATCCTACTGGTTTTTTTTTTTTGTTTTTCCTTGCCAAAGGAGGGTCAAAGGACAGGGGATGACATTTATTATCCATCTGCTTAAGTCCAGCAAACATTATTGCAAACTTTATTCATCAATTTATCATGCGCATGTCCCACCAGAGAAATCGCACCCGCAAATATAGCCCTTTATAACACTACAGAGTACAGAGTATGTACACATTTGTACATCCAACCTTCAAACACACACTCATTTGGCCATAATTGACAACTCTACTTAAGCTCCCACTATATGAATACATACTTCCGACGGGCACTGTACTAGTTTTAGGAAAGACAGACATACTCCTCTAAATAATAAGCACTCAATGTTTTCCTCACTTGAAAGCAAAGCATCAAGGTTTTTTGTCTTCGTCATATATCTAATGTCTAAAGAAGCATCCAATCAGAGCACAGACAGCCATCTCTATGAAGACAGGAATAGCTCTTCCTGGACAATAAGGTGCTTAAAATAAACTTCCTCTATTCAAAAACACTGCCTGAGACCTCTCCTTATCCAGTCAGGAAGGAAAGGACTTTGGGTGTGGCTGACGGAGAATCAGGCCATCTGTTTCAGAGCGTATTTGTTTACGTTTACATAACACAGCTAGTTTCTCATAGGCTGCGGGTGTAGGTCACGGATCAAAAATAATTATTTAGAACAAAGGACGACAAGTGTGGCATCTGAAACTGCACAGGTTCAAACAAAACAGCCTCAGTCCTCTGCTGCCGTGTTTGTGTTAAAGAAAAACTCAAAGGCTTGAGTTGTCTGACTTTTTGTCTAAAAGCCAAATATAATTAGATTCCTCTCCAGACAGAATAAAACTCCTTGTTTAATGGTCTGACCTAAAAGCAGTAAAGCACAGCCACCTGAACTGTCACTCATTGTAATCACTTGGGCTGAATTGGAGCCAAAGTCAACCCTGAAAAAGCTCGGGTTGACTTTCAGTCGGCCAACTGCACTTAGTCAAGCTGCTCTGCTCACATCTGCCTGATGGTGGAAAGTTTTACTTGTGGCAGTTGGAGAACTTAACAGAAGCTTCTGGATTTTCTTTTATGCTTGTTGTTCCCATGGCTGAGAATAGAAAGCCAAACCGACAGATAAACAGGTGAAGTGTCTCGTTTGTCAGTGAGTTCAAGGCACGCATTTATGAACTTTTATGTACATTGTTAGCTTGTCTACCTCATCGATGGATGAACAAACACAGACTTTAACTTTTAGCTATACAGTATGTATTTTTAGTAAAGCTACTTTCTATGTTTTTCTCCTTTTGTGCTGTGGGTTGGTTCTTCTTTGTGCCCACAATGCCCTGCGCAATACACTCACTTCTTATGTTTGTTCCCATCGGAGTTTGTTTAAGAGGTAGAGTTGGTCTTCCAATAACCGAAGGGTTGGGGATTCAAATTCTGCTCTAACCTAATCATTGTCGTCGTGTCCTTGCACTTTACCCACATTGCCTCATATGAATGGGTATGAATTGTGCATGAATGTTGGTGGTGGTCAGAGAGGCCGTAGGCGCACAATGGCAGCCACGCTTCTGTACCACCACTGGTATGACTGATTTGAATGAACAATGGTTTCTATAACTTCTGTAATGGGCTTTGAGTCTCCTTGGAAAAAGCGCTCTATAAATCCAAGCCATTATTATTATTATTATTATATTATTATTATTATTATTATTATTACCAACTGCGTAGTTCTCTGTTTCCCATTTGTTTGCTTCTTTGATCTACATCAAAGTTAGCTTGCGTGTTCACACCTCACGAAACTAACCAGACTTTACGGGGAAATAAATCATTTTGCGGTTAAAGCAAGTTAAAGAGAACTTGTGTGAATTTTATCTACGACCTCACATTCATACTGAAGAACTCAGTTTCCTGTTGATTGAGACTAGAAAAACAAACTGACTAAAGAAAATGTATTATTTGGATCTTGTTTCACTAAGATTGTGGTCATCAGTCTTGAAAGTTGAAATGTAAAGTATGGTAATGCCCCTTCTTTACATATTATCATTTAAAATCTGTGAGGGAGTGTTAAAGCACTATGTATTGGGATAATTAGTTTCATTGGCATCTCTTTTGGGAGCTACCCTTCAATCAGAAGGTGCCATTTTCCTATTGGTCAAAGCCGTAAAGACTGTCTGTTTTTGGTTGGTTTCCAAATGCGTTATGATGAACTATGTTCATCTTCATTCTGTTACATCAAACAATGAGAAATAAAGCTGACACAGCTGAATTAATCCACCGTTTTTCCCTAAAATGGGAAGAGACACAAAAGGGGTAGAAAGAGACCGGTCATAAAAGTGGCCAGAAGCTGCACGGTCAGCAAGTGTTATAATGGCCTGTAGGCTATGAGGCACAGCTCTATGTGAGAGCCCAGCGTGCGCTCCCAGGCAGCGTTAGCTCAGGTTTAATGGTCTCAGTAAAGCAGCACTAGTGCTCGCTGGTGCGGGAATGGCCTTTATTAGACAGCAGAGCAAAGCTGGAGCATTAAGCCTGGGGTGGTTTCAGCTCAGTCAACCAGTCATTCTCTCCATTTATTGTATGCGGTTTATTATACAACTTCTAAGATGTAGTCAATTGCTGTGTTCATTTACGAGTTCCTGTCCCATGTAATACGTTTTGTGTAATTCCAAGCACTGTTGTACACCATCACGCTAACAGCTGAATCAAAAGAAAGTAGCTGCTGATAAATAATGACAAGCTCTTGCAGTTCGACAAAAACTAACAAAGAGAAGATGTTAAACTGAGCTCCCATCTTCACTCACAACCGCTTTAAAACTGCTGTTAGGCTGCAAAATCACATGCAGGAAAAAAAACTTACCGTAATTTAACCCTTGTTAGGATCGGACCAGGTGTTTGTTTCATACATATGTAGTAAATTAGCACAAATGTGAGTCAGAAAACTCAAGGCCACCAAAATACAAGTGCACATGCCAAGCATATGGCATGAAGTACGACGATATATGAGCCTTTTACTAGAAGTGTAAATGTAGAGATTTCCAACAAATTTGTATTCCATCCAAAAGTATAATGCCACAATATTTAACACTTCACTCACTATTAGTTGGCAACAGACTCATTATGTTGGTGTGGAGAGCATTGGACCAATGTAAAAAACTAGGTTTATTTGGAGGGGACCATTACCTTTTCTATTTCTTGAGCTTTGCTTGCTATAGCCAGGGAACGTCGCTCTTGAAAGGTCTCTGTAGACTTTTGACTCTCTTCAACCACAGAGGCCACCAATTGATCCTCTTTTTCTGCTTCTGGGGGAACTTTGTCTTCCTGAAAGTCAAAATGAAAAAGGAATATAAGCCCTACTTTTTATTATGTCAGAAAAACTTTTAAATTGTCTGAAACTATCATGTGTTTATACCAGTGGGGTATTCCTCACTCTGAACAAAGCTGGACTTTCAAGCCCCTCAAGTAACGTCCTATTTTACAATGAATCACATGATCACAAACTAAATTAAAGTAATCACCTGAAAATGTGAAAGTGCAGCAGTCAAAAATACGGGAAATAAAGGTACATTGTTTGCAATCTGTGGCAAAAAGCTTAAAAAAACTAAAAAGGAAATACATTTTCTCATTATTATTTTTGCACTCTAGTTCCACGTTCCATTTTGTTCCTGGTCACATATCTAATACAGTCTAATAATTTCATTATCTTTCAATTTCTGCTACATTTCTAGGTTTCTCATGATTACATTCTTTGTGTTTTGTTTAATGTTACTGATCTCAGAAAGGCATTTGGCAACTTCAAACTGAAATTATTAGTTTTCGGGGCTTAAAAATGCCAGGAAAGAGTCTTTCCTTTTTTGTTTTTACACTTTCTTAAAAAATCAGCTAAACATTTGCTTAAACCACAGTGATAGTAATTTATAACAACAATACATAAGCAATGACAGAAGCACAGAAGTCATAACTAAACCAAGTGTCATTAAAGTTCAACTACTGACGAGTTTATTTCCAACACGAGTGTGAGCAACTTTGCGAGTCAAAGCAGAAATGCAATGCAATGACCTGACCTACTGAATGTTTATAGCTATGATGCGGTTGATGAGGCGTACTAAAGGGTAGAGCTGGGATGTATAGGCATTTCTATAATGGCAAACCTACAATAGGAAATGAGCTTGTTCAGTTAGAAAACTAAAAATTGGAATTGGTTTGGTAAACGGTTCAATCATCCAGGTTCTTTTTGAACAGGAATGCTCAGAAAACGCACGTTGCACCAGTCAGTGTTTCTCCGAGCTTTGTTGTCTTGAAATGAAATCTTCTGAAACTGAAAACCTGTCCCAAGCATAAAAAATAGAACTTTTATAAGTAAAAATACAAACAATCATAACAAACGACAAAGATTTTTGCTTGACGGGGGCAAACCTTTCTTTAACCTCCGATAGTTCATTACTATTTTTGTCTGTTGTCGCGCAAATTAGCGTTGCCTTTTTTTTCTTTTTGATAAAACCACTGTTTTAGGCTTTTTTAAAAAAAAAAATGGAATAAAAATTGATTAACATTTTTTTTTTTAAACATACAAATTAAATTTTTGGGTGGGATGCTGTTGGCAGGGCTGGTGTGTCCGTTGGGAGGGGGTGGGGGTGGGAACAATGAAAATGTTTTGTTTTTTCTGTTTGCAGAGTAGAACATTAACAGTCAAAATGCATTGCTGAAATTTGAGAAAGCAGGTGATCTGAAGTATGGCTGGGCAAAAAATCGACTTAATTGATTTGTTTACCCAATGAGTATGTGTGCCACAGGCATGTTTAATTTTTTATTCGCACCATGGTGAGATGCTAAGGGAACAGTTTATTTATTTTTTTTAAATTGTAATGTTATATGTTATAAAATATGTAGTTATCGGATTTCTTAATCAGAAAATTTAAGCTACTGTGAAGTTGCTGTTGCTCTTTTGCTTAAACCTGGTTCAAAGCTTGAAATAGTGGAATGACAGAGCCTCATTTACTTCTTATTTTGGGATTGTTTTATGCATTTTGCACTTTTGACACTATATCTGATGTCTGTAGTCATTTTTAAGTGCATTGAAAAAAAAAAAGAAAAATCGAAAATCCAATCTCGAATTTTTCTTTAAAAAAAATCGGAGATTTTTTTTTGAGGCAAAATCGCCCAGCCCTACTCTGAAGCTGTAATAATGCTGTAATGTGCAGAGAGGAAAAAGCAGCACCTTCAAGTGTTCCTGTTAAATCCAAACAGGATCAAGAAAAGGTTGAGAAATGAGGCCAACTTGGATCAGCGCTCAATTTCTTTTGCTCATTTCTTTTGACTATTAAAGGCTGAAGGCGAGGACGCCGAGCTGCCCGAGCATGACAAAAGTCCACTCATACATTACAGAAAACAGGATGATGTCATGATTCACTTGGATTTGATTGAAGGAATACATTACAGAAGATTAAACATCACAAAGCTTTGTGTACTCTAAAATAAAATGCACAACTCATGAAGAATCATCCTATTATTCCTCCTTCCTCCCTGAGGCTATGCCTGGAAGGAGCCAGATGTGTGGGATGGAGCAGGATTGAAAGATTTCATTTGTCAGTCCCTAGTCTTCATCACCTCAGGAAAAAAACCCTCAGTATTTGTTTTCCAGCTTTCTCTGGGTACAGGCCAACCTCAGAGGAACATTCCACTTCATAGCAAAGACAAAAAAAAAGAATCTTGGCTGATTTATTTCCTACTAATTGATTTTATTAGATATCAAGTGAGGAAATGCGTCTCCAGAGTTACAAAAGGTTATTAAACTAAATAATCATGTGTAAATTCCATTTTTATTCACTCTAACAATTCTCTATTAGATCAAATGTGGTCTTCTTGTCTCAATGGTCCCAGTTATTACCTTGTTCCCCTCCACTAAGGGTTACACTGCATTCAGCAGGAATTTGTGGTGCAGAGATGAAAACCCTTCGGTGACCTTTTCTGTTCCAGGACGTGCTCTCCACCCACCGAGCCACCCTGGCTCACAGCCAGAGCTGCTCTTTTAGGTCCCGTCTTTGGTCTCCCTGTCTGGGATGGCTCCAGAGAGCCTGCGTGTGTGTGTTTGTTTGAATCTCCACAGCAGGCAGTGACCGGGGCCATTAGTGCGAGCTTTACTGGGGGCACAGCGCAGGCCTTTCATCTCGACCAAGGTTATGGGTTTGTGCCCCAGGAACAGGGAATAACAATGCACCACAGGACAGATCAAACACAGCAGCAGATGCAGACGTGGTGTGCCTGTAGGTGTGTGTGTGTGTGTGTGTGTGTGTGTCTGTGGATGGGTGAGGCATTTTTTTAAAGAACTTTCATCACAGCAGTGGATAGGCTGGTGGTGGGTGGTTCTTTCCAAAAAAAAAAAAAAAAAATGCACATCAGCCAGAGAGAAGAACACAGGGTTTAAAAGCAGCGTCTTGTAATTTAACGAATACTCTTTTCGTCATTCGTAAAGCATCCGAGTGGCTTTTTACAGGCAAAAATCTAGTGTAGCTTTCCCAACTCTAACTGAAAAGGTTTTCCAAAAGTTTAATAGGCGCAGGCATAGTAAAGCTACAATGGAACCAATTATAATTTTATTGTTAGAACATTTCAGAATATTGTTTCAATATTTTCAACCTATAAAATGTGAAGATATTGAAATAAATATTCAGTACATAAAGCAAAAATGGGCAACTGCTATTTCAGCAGGGCCACAAAACTGTGATTGTGTCTGATCCGAGGGCCACATAATCAACTGTCATGTTCATTTAGTTGATTAGTTTAATAATGACCAAGCTGAGCATTAACACAGAAACTTTCCTGTCAATTTGCGCATTTTTGTTGTTTTTATATGTTTTTTGTATATTTTTATGACAATTTTTGTGTTTTTGTTGCCATTTTTGTTTTTCTGTCATTTTGTCTGTTTAGTTATCGTCTTGTTTTTACTTTGTCGTATTTAGAGCCAATTTGTTTATTTCTGTTGTTTTGTCTTTTTGGAGTAAATTTTTGTATTTTCCTTGTTATTTTTTGTATTTTTCTGTCATTTCTGCTGTTATTTTCTGTATTTTTTTTTGTCTTTTTGTGCATTTGTTCACCACTCCGTGTATTTTTGCAGTTCTTTCATGTATTTTTCCGTCATTATGTGTGTTTCTTTCTGAGTCTAGTCTGAGGGCCACATGTGGCCACCGGGCCGCCAGTTGCCCATGTCTGGCATAAAGCCTTCCAGTTGAAAACAATAACTGTAGAAGCCATTTTCATGATCTGTGAAGTGATTGTAGTAAACTGAATAAAAACTCAGCCTAAGACGCACATCAGGGTTGCAGTCAATTACATTTACGTCTTCAATTACTCATGTTCAAAATTACAACTCAAATATGATTACGGTAACGCGCATTTCTCCCAAATACAATTCAAATTACAATTGTTCTTTTCCCCTGAAATTCAATAACAATTACATTCTCAATTAATAAAGTTCAATTACAAATAATCAACAATCACTGAACCTGAAATAAATAACCTCACAAAATGTAACCTTCCTCTTGTGTTAGCTTTGTGTTAGCATCTCTTGTAATTTTTGCTTTGACCCATGTCCTAAGTCAGCTGTAAAATACGCAAACTTACCTTGTTAGGCTTCCTTATTCATGAAAATATTGGTATTCAATTGTAATTGACAGTTTCTATAAAATTTCATTGCCAATCACAAATCTAATTATCTAACCTAAATTACATTTCAATTATGATTACAACAGCAACAATTACAATTATAGGTATGCCATAATTGTAATTAACTATCAATTACACAATAATCAGAATTGACCCCAACACTGATGCACATCCTCCCCTCAGGATTATAGGGAACACCGTCCTGTGACATCTCCGATGAAAGTTATTCTCTCAGATGGTAAAAAAAGAAAGGATTGTTCATTGTAAACAGAGTAAACACATCCCGATCAGTTCCTCCTTAGGGACTTCTTCTGGCTTTGCTGTGGAGATGCAGCGATAACGCTATGACTCGGGCTACTGACTTAGCCTGCATACTTCTGGGTGGCCGAAGCCAGACACACTGTGTTTAATCACATCTGATTGTATTTACACTCCTCCGTAGTGCTGGAGATGGATGAAATCAGCCAAACAAATTCTTATTTGGAAAGCCGTCGGGAAGATATATCGGTGTTCGATACCTAAAGACTTTTTTTTTAAACATCGTCAGCAATTGTACACTTTCTCCTGAGCCATCATCAAATCTTCTGACTGAGGTCTGCTTACACCTCAAGTAAACAAAGCCCTTGTCTGACATTAGTGTTCTGTATGAGGAAATCTAATTTAGAACATCCGCTATGGTATGCTGTATAACAGGGTTGGGGTCAATTATAGTTGTAATCGCGTAATTGCTGATTAATTACAACTAGGATATAATTGTCATTGAAAGAAAATTCAGAAAATTGACTTTGTAATTGGTATGAAAACTGTAATTTAAATGTAATTAAAAGCAAAACTGAGGAGGCATGTTACAGTTCTATGGCTTACATATACTGTATGCAGTTAATTATTAAAATATGTTTCATATCACGTTTACCTGTCCGTTATCATGACATCCTTATGGTTTTACCATCTAAAAATAAATAATTAACTGAAATCTAGGGGTATGATGACACCAAAAATATGAATTCACTAACAAGATAAGTTCTTGTTTTTCACAGCTGACTGAGGACTAGAGTCAAAATAAAAATCATAAGAGACGCTAAGAGAAAGCTAACACAAGAGGAAGGTTAAGTTTTATGAGGTTATTAATTTCAGACTGAGTAATTGTTGAATCATTGTAATTTAACTTTAATAACTGAAAACGTAATTGTTATCAACTTTCAGGGGAAAGTATAAAAAAAAAAAGGAGTCATCGTAATCACAATTGAGTTGCAATTGAAGACATACTCATGGCCCGGGGGCCAAATTCGGCCCTTTGGAGGATCCCATTCGGCCCGTACCGCAGGAGAAAGTAAAAATGACAGAGAAAATATGAATCATTGTGTTAATGAAACTCAACAATCAGTTTTCCGGGTGCTTTTATCACATGGTGGCAGTCATTTTTAATGTTAAATTGTTGAAAAAAGAAAATTCAAAATTCTTACAAAATCCTTTCCTCAAATTATTACACAATATTTCCATTAATTAAATTGAAATTGGCCATAAAATCTAGGAAATTTAAAGTGAATACCCTGCTGGGACTGATATCTGTAACTTTTTGCTTGCATATTGTTGGTTTCATACCCATTTAGTTATTTTTGTTAACGTAGAAGTGCAAACTAGGACACAATTATGTTGAAATTACTTGTTTTCTCACATAAAATCTATGACCCACTTGAGGTCAAACTGCTCTGTATTTGGCCCCTGAACTAAAATGAGTTTGACACAACTGTCATAAGAGATGCTAACAGAAAGCTAACACAAGAGGAAGGTTACATTTTTAGGGCTAATTTATTTCAAGCTCAGTAATTGTGATTAATTGTAATTGAACTTTAGTAATTGATAACGTACATGTAATTGACTTTCTGGGGAAAAATAATAATTAAAATTTTATTTTATTTTTTAAAAGGCCAGTCAACATAGTTGTAATTAACATGGATAATAGAAGAGCCCAACCCTAACGTGTAATAAACACTATCATGGGATGTGCTTCAGGTAACTTTAGGGAAAACAACATTTTCTCACCTTGTTTGAAGCTGCACTGTGTGGAGAACTTTCTCTGGAGAGACCAGGGATTTTGTCTAAAAAACATTTAAAAGAAGAAAGAAAACATTAACGGACACATTTTGAACATAAAAACAGGAGAAAGGATTAACTGTGAATTGTTAAATGTGAGGACAAGGAGTGGGAGGCAGAAATTCCATGGAGAGCCCAATTAGTACGTCTAAAAATATGTCTGCATGTCTGTGCCCAGGGAAATCTGGTCTTAGTGAAGGGTTTGATGTTTGGCCCCAGGATCCAGACAGGTAACTAAGCTAGAACATCTGGAACAATCAAGAAACAGCTGGTTTACAACCCCTATTGGCTGTATTGACCGTGACACATTCATAGCACACATAACCTCCTCTTTGGTCACTTACTTTCCATTTATTCTCCCCGTAGCAACGGAATCAAACCCACACACACACACACACAATGTCACGATGCTTTAGTTTAACTTCACCCACTGCCAGCTAAATTAAATGAAAACACTTCAGAGGGTAAGCTCTGGCTTCAGGGAAATTCATCAGACATTCTACACCTTCAGCCTCCACGTCCACACGGGCTGGTGGCATCTTTATGGAGCCTGACAAAACGAAGAGGAAGGTGGGCTGCAGGACACATTAGAAACGCTCCGTGTCACTCTCAGGTTACGCACACAAACTGGTTAACCGCTGCACCCATTAAAAGACAGCTTTGCATTCCCTCTTGCTTCAATTCATTTGCAATTTTGCATTGGCAGAAAAAGACAAGAGTCAGTCTTTCTATAAGAAACTCTGCCATTACTTTATTTGTTGATTAAGAAAAAAATTGCAATACGTATGAAGCATTAAAGCTGATATCAAGAGTTTGAGAAACATCTTGATGCCCCGCCCTAAACAGCATCACTTCCTCCCACTGCCTCTACCAATCTACCAAAAGCCACGCGTATACTTTTCTGCACGTGCATTGCGGAACATAAGGTTGCATAGATATAGGTCTATGGGTCAGGTAAGAGCCAAAATCATATTTACCCGTTTGCTGTTGTGACGCAGTAGACCATAGTAAGACTAGTTAGGTATTTTTTCGCATTTCAAAAGAATCATACATAAACATAGATTTCTCAGAAACTCCGGATATCAGCTTTAATGCAATATATTTTGCCGTTTCTAAATCAGTATTTTTACTTTTACTTAAGTACGTTTTTAAAGAAGTAAAGTCATTTGTTACATTTCTACACTCAACCTTTACTGAGTAAATTACATATTTTTTGTTTTAAAATGATCAACGGACATTGTGAAACTACAAAAAAATGAATGCTAAATCCACTTTTTTAGCCCTTCAATGCATTTTGTTGTATATTTAGAGTGTTTAGAAGTACAGAAAAGTTCAAATTAGTCTCTTCAGGTGCTCCGTTGATATCTTTATATTCTGTTTTGGTCATATTTTTCAATCTGTTTCGATTTTTCTATTCTCTATTACGTTTTTTGAACAATAACGTCACAGTATTTGCAGCGGAACTGCCAAATTAGGACATCGACTCCAGGCCCAAATTTCGAGCAATCCGCCATTTTTATTTCTCGCTTTTATTTTGTAGTCCACGCTCAAGGATGCCGACGTTACGAGAGGATAAGTCAAAATGTTCGGGTGTTGGATGTAGTAACCCACACGCTTCATTATACCGTCTCCCAGCATCAGAACCTTTTCAAAGTGCCTGGTTGAGTTTTATTTTTCATGGAAATGTACCCACATCTGTGGGTAAGGTCATTTTTGTGTGCGCGAAGCACTTCAAGGATGACTGCTTCAGCAACCTCCGCCAGTATAAAGAAGGATTTGCCGAAAGACTTTGTCTGATTGAGGGTTCAATTCCTTCTGTCTTTGGAGACGATGAATAGAGCACTTCGGTAAGCTGTAAATAACGCTAAAAAGTATATTTATTTGTTTTTTTATAAAACAAATAAAGAATGTACTACTAAAGAGGAGACAAGACTCATGCAGAAAAACACTTTTGCACTTAATATATACAGTATTTAGTCAGCCAGGCCTTCGTGCTACTTGGATTGGACTAAAACAAGTGGAAAAAGCATTCAAGATTTAGTAATAATCCAATATTACAGAAATCTTGATGGAACATTATGCGTTTACTCAGCTGACCAGCTCATGTGCATTAGGAAAAGATTAAAGAAGCAATATTCTGGACTGAGAAAAGAAAACCAAAAATAGTTGAAACATACAAGAATATGTATTAAGTGCAAATGTATTTCAACAACCAAAAAAAAAGGGTGAAAAGAGTCTAAAATCTAATCTACTGAGTCAGTCAAAAAGAAATAATGCAGCAGCTATAGACCTGAGTGAAAGAGTCTTCCTCTAGATTGTGGCTGCAATTTGAATGCATAAAAATAGGTAGTGATTCATAAATTCAAATACATTTATTATTGGTTTTCTTTGCTTTTTTCCCCCCAAATGAGAAACAATAAAACCCTGACAAATCAGTCTTCCCTTTCACCCAGCTCAGGCTGCTGCTGTTAATGGCTCTGAGTACAGACCTAAAGTGTCATGGCCACTCTGCTGAGGAAAGTGCGCCCCCCAGAGGAGCTCAGAAACAACCGCGTGACCTTCTGGACCGTCGGCACCTAGAAAGCCGACAGTAGTCAGCCACAGTCAGGTGCAGCTGAACAGTGAAATAATAAACAGCGGTGGCAAAAATATAGATGTATTTCCTGCACATGAAGTGAGTCTGTGTCACTTCTTTGAGTTCAAGCAAAAAATAGACAATGCGACTGAAACCAATTCAATGATTTGGAAAAAAGTTTTTGCAGCTAGCTGGACCACCAAAACCAGTATTTCTACACTTCATTTATTTAACTCAGACTATATTTTTGTTTATTTTGTGACTTTTACTTACACTACAGTCTCAGGGTTTCTACAGTTTCGGTCAAATTAAAGACTTTTTAAGACTTTTTAATGCCATTTCAAATTCAATTTAAGACTAACTTCACAGTAAACACAAATGGGGAAAAAAACGCCACATCAATAACATAGGGTTAGGGTACATTTTTTCCAGTGTGCAAACATACTGATAAAACAAAATGATAGTAAAATACAATAAAATCACTCAAAACACAAGTTGACTACAAAAATAGCCAGAAATCTATGAAACGACCACGAAAATACAAAAAATTAAAAACCATTAAAAAAAAAAGCCATTCAGAAAGATCTTCGTTGGACAATTTTCATTACATTTACATTTCTCCATGTTGTTGAAAGTTGCTACAAGCATGACGCGCATCTTTACAGAGTCCCACTACAACCATGTTACCGTTTTTTAGTTGGTTACGCTGTCGTGATTGCATGATGTTACGGTAAATTATATATTTTTTGAATGTGAGACTTATTACAATCATAAAATGAGACTTAATATGCATTAAAATGTAAGACTTTTCAAACCTTGATTTAAAACATTACACAAGATTCATGAATTTAATGCCTTTTAAGACTTTTTAACTCAATGAGTGTCTTTGACGTCTATAGATGTCAATTGTGTTTTCCGGCTGGGGTTGCTAGGAGACAGTGACAAAGCTCTCCGGTGAATATCTAACTTGGACAATGGTGTAGTGACTGACAGGTGACATGTAGGTGAAAGCAGAGCACCTTTAGATGAGAGATCACCCGTGATGGGCAGAGCGCAGAGGAAGAGGAAAGTTTATAAGACAGAAAATGGCGCTATGAGAGTTGATACTGAAGTTCACAGCAGCTCACAGCAGCGCACACTTGACCAGAGCATGTGTGGAACCTAAGTAGACTATTGAGAGTGTCGTGATGGTGAGATAAAATGATCAAAAAAATGGGGCAAGCGGTGAAACTCGGCATGTCCGGGAGGAGGAGGAAGTTGCGTGTGTGGAGAATGACGGGGGAGAGGCTTGGAAAAAAGCCAAAATACACTAAGAAATCCATTCAACTCTGACCCAGATAGCATAATAATAACCTTGGTCTCAATGTTGTTTTTGTAGTTTTATAGAAGGAAACCAATGTTGAGGTGTCGCTAAAGCAAAAAAAATGCTTCAAAGTCACTAAAAGATTTTTTCAGAAGACGTTTTTCTCAGCTTTTTGTTACAAACTGGCGATTTGTGTGAAACTTGCCTCTATTCAACTGCTGATTACAGAAGAACAAAACAAGCTAGAAATGTAATTCTTTTTTCTGATTAAATTAGAGACTTTAATCTTTCAGAATATGTCAGAACTCAGATTGTTATAGTACAAAATATTCTGTGGGTCTTTAAAAATTTGTCAAAATGCTCTAAAACAGCTGGCACTGAGGGGGTAGAAATTTTGAAAATGGCTGGCACTGAATGAGTTAAGGATCCGCAGGAACCTTGAGTCTATTCCAATAGGACAGAATATGACAACATAGGAATGGTAGAGCTAGTTTCTACGTACTCTTGCCTTGGAGCGAGGAGAATGCCGCAGCCTTGACTCTGTCGGGCGAGTATCCTCTGCTGCTCACGCTGGAACCAGAGCGACTGTGAGGGGAGCGGGGCCCGTCTCTACGTGTGGGAGAACGATCTCTGTGGGGAGGAAGGAGTCCAGCCTTTCTCCTGAAAAGCTCGTCACTGGAGGCGCTGAGATCCAAAGAGCAACACAATGGATGAATAATAATAATTTAAAAAAAAAAAGTTATTTTAAAAACTCAAATGTAAGCTTGTTTGTCTCTTTTTTTGCATACATATTGGATGATATATTTATTCCATAATCGATTGAAACCAGGGTTGAGGTCAATTACAATTGTGTAATTGATAAATAATTACAATGATGATGTCATTCTAACAGTAATTATAATTGTAAAAATCAGTTGCTCTTGTAATCGTAATTAAATGGTAATTGAGTTCAGATAATTGACTTTGTCATGGAAATTCTATAAAAACTGTCATTTATAATTTAACGCAAACCTGGGGAACCATGTGTCAGTTCTACACATACAGTATGTAGTTAATTATTAATATATATATTTAGTATCAAGCTTTCCCACACTTTACCATTTTACAAAAATTGAAATGGAGGGGTAAACGAACACAAAAAAGGCTCAGAAGTCCACACCATGAATATTAAAACCTATATTTTCATTGATTAGGAAGCCTAACAAGGTAATCAATAAAAGGACAGAAATGAGATAGTAGATATTTGTTTTTAGTGTATTTTACAGCTGATTTAAGACCTGTTATCATAATAGGTGCTAACAGAAAGCTAACACAAGAGGAAGGTCAACTTTTATGAACTTATTTATTACAGACTCAATATATACTGTATGATCAAATGTAATTGAATTTTAATAATTGAGAACATAATCGACTTTCTGAGGATAAAAAAATAATTGTAATTTAATTGTAATTGGGAAAAATGCTGGTCACTAATCGTAATTGAGTTGTAATTGAACATGAGTAATTAAAGATGTAATTGTAACTGAAATATGTAATTGACCCAAACCCTGGGTTTAAAAATGTTTTTTTTTTTTTTTACTTCAGTCCACCTTGATTAAACATCAAACATATTTTCTAAATTTTTATTATTTTATTTTATTTTTTTACACTCCATTAAAGCTGTGGTTGAAGTATTTTTTTTCTTCCTCGTACCTTTTGTCTATGTTCAGGATGGCCTGCACCAAAGAGTCTTCCCCACTATCAGGGAGAGGTCTGGGTGTTGGATAGACGCCCTGGCTTCGCATGTTATGAGTAGGTGGAGCTCGGCTGCTAAAGAGTTTAACACATTTAATTATGTTCATGTGTTTGTCAAAGAAATAAAATAGTGCATCAATTTATTTATTTTTTTTAAGATGAAATCATAGTCTAGGCCTTTTTAAATCAACAAATCAATGATCATTTGTTCAAAAACAAAATTTCAACCTTTGAAATTTTGTTTTTATCCCTACCATAAAGACTCTATTTGGTGACATTTTCACGCATTGCATTGTCGGATGTAGAGTTGTAGAGACGCGTGTAGAAGAGCTTGTACTTTGTTCTGATATCACGGGGAATAACAGAAACAAACTACAACAAAAATTGTTTCAAGCAAATCACTGTCCTATTTGTCTGGTACAGAAACACAAGAAATCACGGTAATGATGCGTTCACACCGGATGCGTCACAAAATGTCCGTATGTCCAGACTACATACAAAGTCAATGAATATATGCGTCCCAGATGCGAAATCTTTCCAGTGCGGCAGTGTGGTGCGATCCACACGTTAAGGCCGTGAGAGCGCGATCCCGATTTTACGCAAGAGTTGAAAATATTGAACTCTTGTGGCTGTTTTGCATGATGAAAGCCAATCAGAGTCTTTGTTGACGATGACGTCAGGCCGTCAACACGAACACCGGTCTGTTCACCCATTCAACCATGGAGTAGAAGCTGTGTGTGACCACCTGGAGCTGTATGACACGGCCTTTATAACCGGGACCGGACTAGGAAGGATTTGGCGTGGAGGAGAATCGCCGAGGAGGTTGTAGTAGCAGGTAAAAGTTCTCTCTGTAGTTTTCATCTTTGAAAGTCGGCACTGAGCTACTATAGCATTAGCTGCTAATCACAACGGCTTTTTCCACTGGTGGTTTATGTTTGTGAGAGGAGAAAAAGGAGCGCAGCGCCTCGCTTCAGCAGGCAGTGAAACTCACCGAGTTGGATGTGTCGCTGGTGGGCGGGGTTTCGCTTCAAACGCACTTATGATGAGAATGGGAACATTTTTTGATCCTGTGGACCCTACGGTACATTTCGTACGGCAGATACGTCCGCTGCCACAGAAGACGTATTCGGTGTGAAAGCAGCATAAGAACGGGACTCCACATCCCACAATGCAATGCATGAAAATGTCAGCAAACAGTGTTTATGGTGGGGATTAAAACAAAAACAAAAAACTGTCAAGAAGCAATTTGACCTTTTTTTCCCTTTCTTTTTGTATTAATGATGTTAGATTCATTGATCTACGAGGCCTACACCATGATTTCATCTGATAAAATATTGTCAAAGATATATTATAATACTAAACAAACAAACTTTAGGTGAATTAAAAAAAATATAATGAATAAGAATATTAGTCAAA
This sequence comes from Gouania willdenowi, assembly GCF_900634775.1. Lineage (NCBI taxonomy): Eukaryota > Metazoa > Chordata > Actinopteri > Blenniiformes > Gobiesocidae > Gouania > Gouania willdenowi. Next base: position 14,549,051 of record NC_041049.1, read on the forward strand.
AAGACCAGATCAACCCTAGGTTGTCTGTTGTAATAGTCACATGGTGTCCCCTCCTGCTTCTGCTGCCTTTGTAGCTCCAAACACATTCTTTCTAAGTCTCCTCTCTAAAGTCTCAGTGATCTCTCAGATGACATCTGACCTCATCCTCAGTCGAACCCAATAATCTACAGTCCAGACCTGACCTCGTTCACCTTTCATTGCCAGAATTGTTTGTGTGGAGATATTATCCCTGTCTGTGCAGTAAAGTCTATGTCAGAGTTGATCTCTAACTCCATTTACTCTGTGCATTTTTGGAACTTACACGTTAACACAACAATTCAACAATTTAAGAACCCAAAACCTGAAGCATTTCCCACTTTCAGGCAGAAAGATAAATTCATCTAATAACGGAGCACCAAAAAGGCATATTTTTATCGAGACATTCCAACAGACACACAGAGGGAACTGTTTCTATTTCTATTGCCGCATGATTGGTCTGAGAATGAAATAAATTGAACACGGCTTTGCAAGACAAAACCAGTTTACCCAAATTCTACAGATCGTCCTGGATGTGGCTCCTCCCTCTGCCCTCTGTATGGAAAATCCTCCTTCACATAAAGAAACAAAATAAGGACAAAGGTTGTAAACCAGTTTCACTTTAGATGATTTGTAACCAATTAAGTGGTAAGAACCTTATTTAATCCATATGCTTTATATCAGTGGTTCTCAAACATTTTTGGATCAAGTACCCCATTTCTCTTACTTTAGGAATCCAAGTACCCCCTTTGTCAGACTACAACATTTTGCTCAGAATTATGTGGAAAAAAAACCTTTAGAGCATAATGATGGAATGAACGAGTATTAACACACATTTTAAATAATAATTTTTGTAAATAAATGATTCATTTCTATAGTTTTTATCATTTACGGTAATATCCTGCATGGTGTGGTACCAAGACTGACCTTTGTATTTTCAGTTCATGTTCTAATTTTGATCATCATTTTGTGTCATTTTGTTGTTTGTCTGTTGTTTTTTTAATTTAGTATATTTTTTACCTACTTTCTGTGTTTTTGTTATTTTTGTGTGTTGTTGGTAATATGCAATTATTCTCTCTTAGTGTGTGTTTTTGCTGTCATTTTGTGTATTTTGCTGTTTGTCTGTTGTTTCATTATTCAGTATATTATTCTCTTATTTTGTGTGTTTTTGTTGTCTTTTTGAGAGTTTCTGGTAATATTCAGAGTAATTATCATTTTTAACTAAAAATAAACATTATAAAACCTCATATTTTTAATGCATTCATTTGTTAATTTTCCAACTGCATGCCCTTAAATGAAAATATTTTGCTCCTTGAATATAAAATAACTTGAATATTTACTCCCTTTAGGAAGACTTTGGGCAGTTGATATTCAAATGTAAAAATTATACAGTTATAGATCTGTCTTTCTTGACTCCTAAATGTTACTTAAATGCCAAGTTAGACTCTATTTTAACGGGCTTTGTTTTTATAAATTTACGTACTGACAGTTATTCATTCCACCAAATTACTGAAAACGACCTCCTCACCCTCCTTGAAGGTACGCCTCTTCGTTCAGCAGGAAAACGAGCACCGTCGCCATGGTGGCCCCTCTGATCTTCATGGTAACCACGGGGACCGCCTCCATTTGGGTAAAAACGAGAACCACCTTCATAATCATATCCACCACCACGCCCATAGTCGTCCTCGGGCCTCCCAAAAGGGCCTCTCCTCTCTCCTCCTCCCCGGGGGTACTGACCCTACCCACAACACAAATTACCGTTACTTACATTTATAGCTGGGAATTTTTCTCCAACTGTGATTCTGCTAAAACAATCGATCGTCTGACATGAAACAATCTAATCTGCGGGACTCTACTGGCAACATTTCACTCTAATTTGCACTTTTCATTTCTTATAGAGAGTTTTTTTTTTTTTTTAGAATAGATTGTGTTAAATTGTTTAAATTAGGGCGTATTTATCACTTTTTATCAGTTTTAGATGTGGAAATTTGTTTATGTATCATGTTTGAATTATTTATTTTGATTTCTCATGATAAATATTCTTTTCCTGGTCATTTTATATCATTTTACACACAAGGTCCATGTGCACAGCAGAATGTTTTATCCATTCCATTTACTTTATATCTAGCCAAAATGTCGGAAGAACAATAATAAATGGACATGTCATATACCAATAATTGAAAAAGTAACCATTTACATCAGTGATATATGGTTTGGTTTTTTCTAACTAAAATCCTTACTTGCCATGCGGCAGCAGATTGATGCCCTACTTTTGCTACATGACAAGTGACCTTTAAAAGTTATTGTTAAGCCCTATATGAATATAACTATACTGTTTCATCTGCAATAGTTTAAAATAAGGATGTCATGGTGGGGGGAAAAAATTATTTTAAGATTTACTGAAGGTGCAGATTTTAAAAATCGATTCTCCATCCCAGAATCGGTCTTTTTATTGTATTTTTACCATTATCGTGGGCGACCACTGGGTGGCGGTAATGCACCAACAAGTGAGTGCACAAACGAGGAAGATCTGCAGCAGGACAAACCAACAACCGTGATTAAACCCACACCTGTACGATATAAATTCAAAGTATGGACATACTTTTCATTGATTCCATGGCGAACAAGTTTAGACATTACCAAAACTCTGCTCCGGACGAGTAGCGTATTGTGTAACACAACGAGCAGCGATGGGGGCTGATCAGCTGTACGCCCGAGGTGCGCACGTCTTTACAGCGAAACTCTGACAGACCTCAGACCTCTGTCCAGACTTGTGCTCAGACTGATGTACAACTATTTTAACATTGTGTACAACGTAAAGCCACAGTTTGATCACACTACAGAGTAGATAACATGTGTAACATTGATGATTATAATGATGATGATGACTAATGTGTGCTGATAATTTCTGAATGTAGAAATATAAGAAGTTAATAAAATCACGCTTTCCACACAAACATTATTGTCATTAGTATGAGGGGGAAAAGTGAGATATTTTAACTGTGGCTCGGACAGAAAAATAAGGCTGATCTTCACACTGCAATACAATGTTACTTCTCTTTTGGAGCAGACTAACTATCCAGCATGTTGAGCAGCTCCTGTTCCTACACAAGAACATTGACACTCCAAAGCACTAGCTGGATGAACATTAAAAGTTTCAGTTGACTAACTTGTACATGTATACCTCCTTTCTGATGGAGGTTTTATTTTGTTATTTATTTCAGTCTAAATAATAATAAATCACTGAATAAATAATGATAAATCAGTGAATGACTGAATGTGATGTGCGTTGTTTTTTTGGAACTGTGACATATTTCTAAAAGTTTAGGATTCAACTTATGTGTTTGGATAAGGAAAAAATCTTAATAATTGTAACTGTAGAATCACAACACTTGTAAAATCAGAATCGCAATTTAAGTTGAATCGGCACCCAATATTGAATCTGGAAAAAAGGATATCGTCCCAGCTCTAATATATATATATATATATATATATATATATATATATATATATATATATATATATATATATATATATATAGGTCCAATCTCAGCAAAACAGGAGTATCACATTATATCACCCGGTATCCAATATCCCAAATATAAGCACTCATTCTAGACTCCACTGTGAAATGCGAGAAAAAGTTCACAGAGGAAAAGAAATGAGAAATCAAAATGTAGATCACAAATGTGTGATGTGCTTCCCATTTGTTTGTGTTTACGATTAAATGTTTATTGTGCTCACACATTTCAATTGCTCCTTGGGGAAAAATGTCAGCATAAAGCCCTGTGCATTCTACCATTATGAACATATTACACGAAATGATGGAGGGACTAAAAGAAAAGCACACACTCACAGATCTTTCTTGTAGGAAGCGTTCTTCATACACTTCTCTTAAATTCCAATCTCTTCTGTATGCCATATTCCTGTAAAACACATTTACATAAATATTGAAACATGAACAAATAACGCTTTACGGCCCCAACGATGCTTTTGACAGTAACTATTACTAAGGATTTATAAAGAAATAAACTCAGTTACCTTTACAATATGGTGTGTTAGTCCGTTACTTGGTTAGATGCAGTGTATTTCCTGTTTGTTTACATTGGCGCGCACATAAACCTTTTCTTTTCGGCTACAACATAGAAGACCACATGAGAACTGTTTTCACTTTTATTTTGATTGTTGTTTTGAAGCAGCAGCTGGACAATAACACACGATTTCGCTTTCATCCGTGGAGCAGAAGAGAGATAGAAGTCCATACTTTGGTCAATCAAAGCCTGTTCGACCTCCACTATACAGGACTTTGAGTGAAAAAACAACTTTATAATGATCCGTGCTTCATTAGTGAAGCTCTGCTTCATTCCCCAATGAAGCCGTTCCATTTACCCAGGTCCGTGTGTGTATTAAGTCAGTGTGAAATTACTGAATGTTTATTATATATATATATTAAGTTTCATTTGGAATTAAATTTGCATTAGGAATTAAGCGTTTACAAGGTCCGTTTAAAGAGGATTTTTTTTTTCTGATTTAAAGAGGAATTAAAGCTCCCATAGAAACATGGCCAATGCGAGAGCAAAAGAAGTTTCTCAAAGTGGAAATATAAGCATTATTTTACCAATCTGCCTCCAAAAGATAGATACAGCGGTGAAGTTCTAAGAAGCTGACGCTGCGTTGGTGGACACACTTGACGTGAGGGAAGCCTCTGCGCCGAAACAACAGCAGCTAGATTTTTGTGGGGAGAGATTTGTCTCCAAAATATTCACAAATACAGTAGATACACATGTTTTTCAAATCCACAAATATATTTACAATTTTCTCATGCACTCTTTAGATTTTCACGTGTTTTTCAGATTTTCACATGTTTTTCAGATCCACAAATACATCCACAATTTACATGTGTGTTTGCTCATTTGTGTGTGTGTATTCATTAGGAATTATCATGTGTAAACCTTCAATTGTGCTTGTGGATTGAGCTAAGTGCGTTTGTGGATCGGCCCGCGTGTGAATTGATTTTTGAGGCAAACGTAACGCAGCTTTGCTCAAATCCACACAGAGTTGCTGATCCACATGTGTGTAGAGAACCATCATCCACTAGGTGCCAGTAATGAGGTATCTGTTGAAGATTAATTTCATTTACAGACAAGAATAGCTAATAGTTACAATCAATGCAGGCTTCACTTGTCTCCTGCTGATCATAGTACAACACTTAATTTAACAAAAATATTTCATAATCATTTTAATGGATTTTTATTAGTAAAAACGTTTTTGATGACACTTCGCTTGATGTATGCGATGCTATATTTTTTATAACACAAAGGTGTTATTGGTCCCCAGTGCCCCAGTTTGGCCAAATAAATTATGGTGTATAGTAATTAAACTTAGAATCCTCACCACACAGAGAATCAGACATTAATAAACTATTCAGGCTGCACCTCAAGTATGACAAAAAGGACTAAATGAAAATAGGATACCTTCTAAAACTGTTTGTGTTAATTGATTATTGAAACCAGAATTATTATTTTTCTACTATTTTTTTCATTTTTTAATTAATTTTAATTATTATGACAAAGTATTATTTGACAAATTAAGCGTTGTAGTGTGATCAACAGAACTCCTTTGATGGTTGCATAGTTTTATGTCATTACAGTGAAATTATTAAATTGTATTACTAATAAAAATCCATAAACATTGAAAAAAAAATAGTATTTTTTGTAAAACCAAGTGTTATACTATCATCAGCAGGAGACAAGGGAAGGTTGCAGTGATTTTGGTGACACTGCAGTGAATACCAATAATGTTATTAGACATTCTTGGAGCATCTGTTTTTTTTTTTTTGTCCGTAAATGTCTCATTACTGCCCCCCAGTGGATGGTGGGTCTTTAGACACATGGATCAGCAGCTTTGAGCGAAGCTGCGTTATGTTGGTCTCAAAAATACATTCACACACGGGCCAATCCACAAACGCACTTTGCTCAATCCACAAGCACAATTGAAAATTTACACATGATAAATACACACACATAAATGAGAAAACACGTGTAAATTGTGGATATATTTGTGGATCTGAAAATCTAAAAAATACACGTAAAAATTGCGGATCCATTCGTGAATATTTTTTAGACAAATCTCTCCCCATAGATTTTAACCGGGCGGAATCTGCTAATACTTTCTTTCTGGCCGCCTTCTATTTTTAAACATTCGGAAATGATTCCATACCTCTTTAGCACCGAAAGAATGTCTGTAATATTACGTGAATATCTGTAAAAGTCACGTTTTTCTATTAGTTCTGTCTGCTAACATAGCATCTCTTCTTTACTGCAAAATATCTGCATGCCAATGGACCACTAGGTTACCAGCGCCCTCTGCTGGGCCAAACAAATATCTGACCTAAATACAGTGAAATGACTGTTTTTTTTTTCTTTAAGTCCAATTGTTAAGGCACAAAATACATTTTCAGTTGCACTTTTAAAAAGAACTATTGTGCAGTTTTGCATTGTTTACTATAGAACCAGAATTTAAATTAATAGGCTTCTTCTTCATTTGTATTATTCCTTTATTTATTTCATTCAAGATTTATTTTTAGTTAAATTGCATTGTTTTGAATAGTTTATCAAGGGATTCTTTTGACAATGAAAAATAAAAGGAAAACAGTATAGTTTTTTATAGTTTTTTTCCCCAAAAAATAAAGGAATATTTTTCAGTCATCATTTTTCTACAGTCCCATTTTGTAAAATAAATTCTGAGAAAATCGTATCGTGAACCCAGTATCGTGAATCAAATCTTTACATCCATAATGTCCTATGTATTGCATTGTGTCGCTCAGAAAAATACTGTAATTTATTTTTCCATATTTATTTATATAAGCATATACAACAGTAGAATCTGTACCTGGAAATATGCACAGGTTACTTTACATATGTTAAAGCTGGGGTACTCGATTTATTTTTTTGAAAAATTCTTATTAGCATCATATAGTGTATCGTAAAAGTAATCATTTCTGAAAAAAAACGTGCGCCTGCGTGCTGTCTGTGCCTTAAAATTATTTTAGTTAATAAAACCCCGGAAGACAAAATCTTGGAGGTCACCCCATCACCAGGGTGAGCAGAACCCACGAAGGAGCCTCCTCAATTGGCTGCCGCACGATATAGTGAAGCTCGTGCACGGTGCAAACTTGTTTTCAGTCTTCGTCTACCTTTGGACATGCAAGTGGCTGTTTTCCTTCTAGACAGGTAATCTAATGTTCCATTTTCCTATATTTTGTGTGCATCCTTTTGCGCAGCGACATGTTTTACCGGGAATGAACGTTCAGCTCTCGTGCGCGATTTCATGCACTTCCATGAGAGGAGGAGACTGGGAGGGATAATCAGAGTGTGGGACAGGATTTACGGTTCAAATTTAGGCATACCCCTCTGTCATGGTTCAAGATTCAGGTAGTGCAGCTTTAAGGTGTAACTCTTAAGTTGTGCTATGGTTGAAAAATTGCTCGGTTTTAATTTTGGAGCAGCTGTTTTGTGCTTTATATACACATAATTTATGTTTTGTTTTTTAGCAGTTTCTGCAAAGCTGAGTTGGTCCAAATGTATTCCGAATGTTTATTCAGATTGCTTTGATTTATTTATTTTAGAAGGTTGTTTTGTGTTTATGTTGTACGTTGTTGCTAGTTTTTGTACTTAAGCTGTAATGAAACATTCTAAGGGCAAAACACAACCGTTTTCATGATCCTGATGCCACTTTAATGTTTGATGTTTAATAATGTTTAGGTTGTTTTGTGTTATTTTATTTACTTCAGAATTCCTTCTAACATTTTCAGTTCATGCTGGTCTCAGGTAAATAAACTGGCATTGAAATAATACTTTGTCTTTCAGTTAGATTGGTGTTTGTAAAGACTAACACTGAGCAGAGTTTAGTGCTGTGAATGCAAATTATTAGAAACTGGATGGTTGGACACAAAACAATTTAATTTAGCAGAAGCTTTTATCCAAAGCAATGTTAATACATGAGCAGTAGTGGTAGGAGGGATTCAAACCACTGACCTTCTGATTACGAGCCAGCTTCCTTAACCACTATTCCTCCACCGCACAGTTGATCAACAGTTGATTATTTTCTGATACAGCACTGATATGAAGCTGTACGGACACAAATGACTGAAAAAATAATACATCCATTAAGTCTAAGTAACTTACAAGTTACCTTTTCCAGTAACTCATTAGTTTTTGGTGTACGTTATAAAAATAGTAACTGAGTTACTTTGTAAATGAAGTAACTAAAAAAAGGTAACTGGTTAAGTTTTTTCATTAACGAGCACTACACTGAGTGAGTGGCTACGACTTTGTAGTTGAGGAAGTGCTAGCTTGTCTAAATGGCATACGTCTAAAAATGCAGCAAACACGCTAAATACACCCAGGACCTTTCAGTCTCACTTAAACATGCATTTATTCATAGTATTACTGTTGTGCACTGTAGTTAAAAACAATAATAGCAAATAAATAAAAGACATTACCTCCCCCTGACGTTTGGCTAGCTTTGCTATTTGTCGGTGGCTACACGAACAACGGTAGCTAGCTTTAATTACGGCGCGCTTACAGTGACGTCACCGTATGCGACAGAAACATGGCTGCTGTTTATATGCACTGAAGAGAAACCAGCAGTGAACGCACTTCGGCTTTTCTTTTTTTATTGCCACTCTTTTACAGCTTAAAAAGGCTACACATATATTGGTAAGTCATATGATGAACGTGTTTGGTTGTCTAATGACTCCTGCAGTGACTTCGTCTTAGTCCGGAGAGTTAAATAAGCAATATACTGCTGAAAATTCATCCCTCATAATTTGTTACCTGAACCTAAACATTCCTTTTACCTTAACACATTTGTTCAATTTAGCTTTTTTTTAAATTAATATCAGACACTAGCAACCACGGTTTATTGAATTTCGGGTTGTTTGTTGTTAGTTTTCTAATTCAATAAGAAAGAAATATATATTGTATATATTACAATGTGTAGGGTTTGTGCTTATATGCATAGGGGTGTGTAATATATAAATCTATCTATCACTGAATGAGAAATATATTTAGAAAGCACCACTGTCTAATGTAATCTGATCTACTTTAATTTTCTGGAGTAATGACTAAATATACAGTGTGGATAAAGTAAAAATGATTTGGAAAAACATGAATCATTTTGCAAATTAACAAATAATTAGGTTGTAGATGTCCCAAATGCTCAAATGTATTAAATCTCCACATTCTTTTGCAGCTGCCTATGTTTTTCTGTGCCTATAACGCGTAATTGCAGTCATTTTTTTTATGTGAAATTGTGGGAAGAACTCTCATTTTTTTTCTAAAATTCTGCAATTTCTCCCAAACGACGGCACAAATCTCCTCAAAATGACATCAGATTAAATTGATCAACAACAATGGCACAATGTTGTAATGTAGCTCACTCGGAATCAATATTTGGCCCTTTAGCTGATTCTACAGCATTTATTTTTGATCTTTATCAGTTAAATACTGTGATTTATATCAATTTAAAAAGAAACTCAAGGTTTAATTTTTTTGTTTTTAACCACTCTACCTTTCAGTTCTGTAGCCTTAAACCAACCAAAATAAACTTTAAGTAGGAAGCTTTTTCCAAATTTGCAAACATTTTCATTAAGTTGTAATAATAATAAAAAGTATTTATAATGCACTTTTGGTTTAAATGGATAGATAGATACTTTATTAATCTCGAGAAAAAATCAAAATATTCAGCAAGACAGGTTAGTAAAAACAATAAAAAAAAAAATAAAAACAGGTCAGTAACACGTCAGAATTCCTTTATTGATCCCAGGGGGAAATTGCTTTTGTTACAGCCACAGAACACATCACAAATAAAGAATAAAAACATTAACAAAGACAAAGAAGAATAAACAATAAATAAGTGTATAATTAAGTAATGACTGTTAAAAATGGGGGTCAGAAACACACACATTACAGTAGTAGAAAAAAGTAGGATAGATAATAATAATAATAATAATAATAATAATAATAATAATAATAATAATTATAATTATAATATACAAATATATACCAATATGATTCAGATATTTACAAAATAATACAAATATACAAATGTGACATACAATAATAAATTACTAAAAATGTTATCCCAAAGTATTAGAAAAGTAAAATAAATAAAAACATAAAAATACATCTAATCTATGGCCTCCTTAAAGAGGTAAGGGGTCTTTAGGTCTTTTTTTTTTTTTTTAAAGCATCCACAGTTGTTTATTTATTTATTTATTTGTTTATTTATTTATTTATTTATTTTTATTCCAGGGTCTTCAACATGAGTGGCGGTTTGGCACCAAGTAAAAGCACTGTGTACGTGTCGAACCTTCCTTTCTCCCTTACAAACAATGACTTACACAAGGTAAGTCAACTTTTATTATTCAGATATTTAGAATTCAGTCTTTGAAAAACTACCATTCCAGATAACCCTTAAGATTTTATGTTTACTTTGTCAATTTTCCGATTTAGACTGTCGTTAATTTGTTTTCAATTCCTTTTATCACGCAAAGTTATTGAAAAGCAGCAATTGAAACTATATCAGTTTTTAAAATACCTAACAGTTAATGTGTTATATTCCGGTGTAATAAACTGCTGTTTTTTGTTGATTTTTAACTACAATTCCCATGATGCCATGACTTAGCAGTAAACAGTAAGGCCATAATTGAGTTACTTGTGTATTTTAAGACAAGGTGAGACAGCGTGTATTGAGGGTGTAAGAAAAAATAGATTTGCTAATACATTGCAATATTCCACTGCGCTATTATCGTATCTATCAAAAAAAAAAAAAAAATCCAAATTAATACTTGTATTCATGTTTTTTTAGCAAACCAAAAAAACATGTCATTGCTCTAACATATGCATAGCATGTAAACACCAGGTCACTAGGTTTCAGTGAACCACATTAGATCTTGTTATATTACCTCACTCCTCAATGCATTTTAGCTTGGAAATTGATTTTCATATAACATACTGGGCACTGTTATAGATGTTCATAGTTACTTTTTTTTCTCCTTCTTCCTTTTTTTTAAAATAATTAAAAAACTTAATAGAATCCGAATCTGTTGTAGACGCAAAAGTTAAACTTCTTTGAAAAATGTAATTTTGACAGTTGGATAAACACACCACTTGTTTTTCATATTGGTACTAGAATCACAGTTATTATTTACTTGTTCTTGCAAGTTTAAAAAAAATAAAAAAAAACGTGTATTTCATGACATTTTGTACTTTGTAGGTGAAATTTGTAATTATTATCCCTCGCCACAAAGTGTGAAGGGGGATATAGGTTTGAGCTCCGTATGCCCGTGCGTCCGTCCGTCCGAGTTAAAGAGGACAGCTTTTCTCAGCAACTATTTAGGATAGGATAACCAAATTTGGTGTGTGGCATCAGGGTATCAATACCTTGATGGAGTTTGAAAATGAGAAGTGCGCAAAAAAATTTTCCCGAGTTATTGCCTTTGTTCCTTTTTTTGGACTCTGTTCGGGGTATCTTCAAATGGGACAGCTTTTTTTAGAAACCGTTTAAGCTAGGATAACCAAATTTGGTGTGTGGCTTCAGGGTATCAATACCTTGATGGAGTTCGAAAATGAGAAGCGGGACAGCTTTTCTGAGAAAACGTTTTAGGTAGTTAGCGATTTTATATTCTGATGTGATAATATTTTCTTATGTTTACATTAAGTTTTTAGATTTAGAACATTTAGGAAAAGGTTGTGAGTTATAATGACAATCAATCTGACGGGGATGTTGATGACTGTCTTCTTTGCGATACATCGTAATGTTTATCGTATTGTTTATTATCGCGATACATTGTATCGTGACTTGAAAAATTGTATTGTATCATCAGATTCATGGCAGTGCGCTACCATAGTATGTACTGTAATATATCATCATTAATATTGAAACCACTATTCATCCACAAATACAATTCATTAACTCCAAGAGAACTTTCCTGTTTCAGAAGATAACAAATATTTTATCTATTTTCCAAATATTAAGTTTAGGTGTGTTGTGAATAACATCTCATATGCAGGGGAAGCAGAGATGGGTGAGAATTGTCTGATGTTGGATAAGGTCTATCATTAGTGTATAAGTATCAGAGGAAGCAAAAATAATTTTATTTATGAGAACAAAGTCTTTCTCTCTTGCCAATGAATAAATGGATCAGGTGCTGGCAGCCACGCAGAATGCTTTACATAATGTGACTGATAATGCTAACGTGTCACACTGAGCAGTAATCGATCAAACCGCGAACACCGTTACATCCAAACTGTGTGACATTCGATGATGAATAGCGCCATTTTCGTCGAACATTCACACAGTGTTAAACATGTGCTACAATACCACCAATTAACTATCAACAATCTGATTAATCTGTTTACATTCAAGTGTTTCAAACATTGTCTCCTGTGTTTTTCAGCTCTTCACCAAATATGGAAAAGTTGTAAAGTAAGTCCTGAAAGTCTACAGCTGACCTTAAAGAAATAGGGTCATTCCGTCATTTCATCAAATGTCACTAGTGAAGAACTAATAAACAATAAATGATCACAAGAGGCGAGCTGCTATGGCGGCGACCTCATGTTCAGGGTTTTCAATATTCGTGAATGGTGCAATAGCCTCAAAGTTGGGGTCAGAAGGAAAATGAAGAATTTGCATGAAGAAAAAATGTTTTATATCCCAAGAAAGAGTAATATTTATACTATAAATTAAAACAGAGATCAGATTTTTTTTCTTACATTCCCACATAGAAGTATAGAATAAGATAGAAGCTTTTTTTTATTGTCATTGTACAACATATACAGGAAAATTAAGGTTCTTTCAAAGAATGAGGAATGACATACAGTATAACACACTTAAATTAAATATTGGGAAAAATAAATATAAATATATAGTACTCAGCACTATATACATTACCATACCACGCAATATAAAAACGTATACTGACCTGTTGGTGCGATAAATAAACATGGCACAGATAGTGGATTACACTTTGATGTGAATTATTGCACATAGATAGTATTTGTGATTGCACTTATACACTTATGGGCCAATGAAAATGGTAAAAAAAAAAAATGGTATTTTTTCAGATTTCAAGAGACTGTTACCCAAGAACCAATGCATATACAGTATGTGACTAATCATTGGTGATTGGAACAGTCTATGTACATAGCTCAAAGCTGATCATATTACAGGGAGGTGAGGCATATGCAAAGTTATTTACTGAAGGCCCAAATATGTTCCAGACCCAAACGCAGAAAAACTTTTTTCCAAATGTGATGGGCTGGCATGTCCACCAGATAGGATGTATAACAGATGTTATTGTATATTCTGGGAGAGTAGGTGTAGTTATATTACTATACCAAATTTAAGTTTCCTTTATGATGTATTTCCTGAAATATTGGACACTGAAAAATAAAGACGACCCATAACCCCCCTCACTAAATTATCCATTCCTCAAAAAGTGTTCATTCGATCGAAAATTTCAGAATTTTTTCAGACCGAAGTGCGTGGGCCATTTGTGAAATGACATGGAATGACCCAATAAGATAAATTCAAAGATTTAAAGCTTTGTTACATCCAATATTGTCACTCTGTCTATTTCAGGGTTACAATAGTTAAGGATAAAACCACGCGGCAGAGTAAAGGAGTGGCGTTTGTTCTCTTTCTGGACAGAGAATCGGCTCACAACTGTACCCGAGCAATCAACAACAAACAGGTTATGATCATGTTCTGAACGTTAGCCATGTCACATGTGTTCACTTTACTAACATGTTTGGTTTTCAGTTGTTTGGCAGGACAGTGAAGGCCAGCATTGCCATCGACAACGGACGAGCACCTGAGTTTATAAGGAGGCGGAATTACACGGATAAGACGAAATGTTATGAATGTGGGGTCAGTGTGTGTTTTTAAACCCTTACTATAGGCCAGGAGCCAGGGCCACTCCTCAGGATGTTTTTTGCTACCTTTTTTCACTATTACATCCTGTTGTCTTACACCTTGAGTCATCACGAGTTGATAATGACCATCCCCAACTCGGCCCCGTTTGGTCTCAGGGGCCAAAAACACAGCTTTTTAGGAAAAGCTTCTAGCGATATAATGTAATTGTGAATATTAAGGTACTGCAGCTATATAAATGCTCATGTAACCCTATAATTTTGCATGGTATATCCTGACACATAGGGGACACTAGCAGAAAAAGATTATTGGGAGTGCTGCCTTTTTGCTATGAAATATCACCCTCAACATACCCCAAAAAACAAACAAATGTCTGTCCGCCTGACAAAATGTCAACAAAAGTGATCATTTTCAAGCATTTTATTATGCATATCACTGCCTCAAAAGTACATGAAAAGCTTTCCAAGGTTATAAGCTTCAATTTAAGTCTAAGATGAGCTCTCTCTCTAGAGGATAACAGCTGCTATGACCAAAAATCTCCATTGTACCTCATATCGGAGAAATATGAACTTTCAAGCATTACCATTCCATTCGGGTTTAAGCATGTTAATTTGCATTTGAACAACGTCTTCGACAAGTTGAGAGTTAACTTATGTACTGCTAAGCACTGGTGACTCTATGACTGTGTTATTTATCACATTCTCACTTAAATATGACAGGACACAGGACACTTGAGCTACGCATGTCCCAAAAACCTGCTGGGAGAAAGGGAACCGCCAAAGAAGAAGGAAAAGAAAAAGAAGAAAAAGGCACTGGAACCTGAGCATGTGTGGGTGGTTTTATACTTGAAAGTAGCATAAAATGTTATGTAACATATGGGTTTATGGTGCAATGATATAATTTCCTTTTCTTTTTTTTTTTTAGTGAAGAAGAAGAAGAAAGTGAAGAGGATGGAGAGGATCCAGCCTTGGATAGTCTCAGTCAAGCCATCGCTTTTCAGGTAAGGATTCAAACAGGCCTATCAAAGCAAAGCCGCCATGCACATGAATAACACTACGGGATGTAACATGTAGAAAAAAATAACAATATAGAAAAGATTAAATGAATGTTTTAAAAAAAATGATACAAGTCTTCTTTAAAAATGGATTAATTGTCTTTGCAGCAAGCCCGTGTTGAGGAGGAGTACAAGCATAAAAAGCCTGTAGTTCAGTCTCAGGAGGATGGCCCTCATGCTTCAACATCTTCAGATTCCAGAAAACCAAGGATCAAAAAGAGTGCATACTTCAGTGATGAAGAGGAACTCAGCGACTAATAACAAACACACTGAAAAAAAAAAACTACAGAGGGTGTTTATTGGATAGATATCAGTCTTTTTTTGTGTAATGATGAAACCTTCCCTTGTATATTATAAAAAAACTACCTATTTTGTATATTTTATGTAGGAAATGTGTCATTTTTTTAAGAAATTACCCCTTTAAATTGTTAATAAAATGTGAACATTAACAATAGCAATTAACTTTTTATTTTTAAATACTTATCTTACAATTAGGGATGGTTTAGAGTTAAAAAAAATGTTTTTTAAAAGTTTGTTTTTTAAAAAAATAAAAAATTCAACAAGGAACAATGCATTTTGCTTTGCAGCCTCACCAGCGCTGTACTTGGAGGAGTAAAGTGACAGAGACAACAATAATCTTCAGCCTCTGGCATATTTGTTTTTTGCTCAACTAATAGGTTGTAGGTTTAACCCTCGTAGTGTGAAAATCAAATACTGCACTTCAGTTAACAGGAAGAGATCACATCAAAATAACAGCTGAGTACACAAATAAAGGGAAAGAATACCTTTCCAGTGAGGGTAGGACGATACAGAGACAATAATGGCTTTGCAGTTACGATACAATGTTTTTGGAAATCAGACAAAATAACCAATTTGACTTTAACTCTGGACGCACTAACTCTGGGTACGACCTTGTCAACTATTGAATAAGAATAGTACATTTTAAATATTTTACTGTGTTGTATTTTATAGCATTGTGTTATTTGTATAATTGTAATTTTATTCCCTGTAGGTTGACACATAATATGTGCGTATATATATATATATATATATATATATATATATATTAGGGGTGTTGAAAAAAAATCGGTGATATTATACGATATTAGATTCTCGGATCGATTCAAAATGCATCCATATCGATTTTTTTTTTTTTTCTAATTAAAAAAATATATATATCTATATATATATACCCTGGTCGGTAAAATCATTCTAAATTGAATTCTAAATCCATAATAATAATAAATAGTAATGATAACATTAATAATACAAAATAAAAGTATTGACAACAAGGTTAATGATAATACTAAATAATAATAATAATAATAATGAATATAAAAAACAAAAGTGGAAAACACTAATTATGCTTTGATTTCACTATTTAAATAAATATAATTCAAATCCACGGTTTCCCTTATATTTGCTTATTGTGAATAAACACGTGCATGTTATTGATGTTTAAAAACAACAGATTGTTTACGTCACCACACAAATAATGTCCGGGATTCCCCCAAAGACTCAGACGTCTGACACACAAAGCCAAGCGGCTCTTTATCGGTCTGAGAGGAGAAAGAAAGCCTTTATAGGTTAATAACCGGGGGCATGAGAGCTGAACAGAGGCTGATCCTGTGTCACTGACTGCAGAGTAAACTGTGCGGCTATGCTGCGTTTGGGGACAATCGGAAATTGCATGAACAAAGCCTTGAATGAAAAAAAGGTCAAAAGAGGTGACAAAGATGCAATGGCAAACAATTAAAATGCAAAAACATGTATGTATGTATCTATTTATGTTTGCATACATGCATTTATTCATATCTGCTATACAATCTTTATCATTGTTGTTTGTCATGAATTGGTGTTACTTCTACCTCGCTTGCTATAAGTTACTAGTGCAGTGCCCGTAGGAAGTACATCTTGCTATAGAAAAGTGGGAGGTTAAGTAGGTTTTTCATGGATGGTTTACATGGGAGCTTTAATTCCTCTTTAATTCAAAATAAAAGTTAAATCCTCTTTAAAGAGATCTTCCACTGTTTTTACAAACATGGCCTAAAACCTTTGAAATGTCCTTATTAGAAGATCTATGCCTAACAAAACGCATTATTGTGCACTATATTTGTTTTATTAACTTTTAAAACTATTTACCCCGTGTGCTGCCATGTTGAAATGACATCATTAGTCCCAGTTTTAACAGTTAATAAAATGATTATAGTGCAAATATTGTGTTTGTTAGGCATAGAGTTAATAAGGACATTTCAAAGGTTTTAGGCCACATTTGTAAAAAAAAAAACAGTGGAGTATCCCTTTAAACTGACCTTGTAAACACTTATTTCCTAATGCTAATTTAATTCTGAATTTAAACACACACACACACGTGGTTCACCGAAAGCCACTCCAGTGGAGTGTTGGCGATGTCCCGGCCATGAAGCGCCGTTCCTCAAGACCTCCTGTCTCAGCTCTGCTACCCCGACAAAGAGCTTTTGCCCTGGGCCGCTGCGGCGCCTCCGCCAGGGACAGGCTGCCCCGCTGCCCACAGAGTGATTGGCTTTGGTGCGCCCAGAGGCTGCCTCTAACCCGGCCGACAGTGTTGATGTCATCAGTTCTAAAATTTCATAAAATTGTCTGCTCCCGGTGGAAAATTTTATGAAATCATTTATTAACGGTGTCATTGCAGTCCAAACAAATCTGTCGTTGCACACCATTGAACCAAGCAGCAGCCATGTTGAAAGTCTCAGCTCTGTCTGTCCCTGAACCGCAGAGATATTTGAGCCACACACACACACACACACGCAGACACACACAAACAGACAGAGATTCCTTGCTTTTATAGATAAACTACTGCAGTGCCCGTAGGAAGTATGTAATGCTATAGAGAAGTGGGAGGTTAAGTAGCTTTTTTCATGGATGGCCAAATGAGGTTGTGTTTGAAGGTGGGACGTCAGGGACATTTAGGATTGTTGTGAAATGTGTAGAGTGATAACTACTGTGTTTTCATTTATTTTGGCTTTTAGCAAGAACACTGTAGGGAGTTGAACCCCATCTATGCCGATTCCAGTTTGTTGTCTTCGCAGATCCGGATCTCCTCAGACCAGAACAATCTCAGTCCGGACTCGTTTAGTGTCATGAATCCACAACAGACAGAATTTGTAAAGGATTTATGAAATTTCTTGCTTTTATAGAGAGATCGTTTGTTAACGATATCATTGTAGTCCAAGCAAATCTGACATCGCACACCATTGAACCAAGCAGCAGCCATGTTGAGGTAGGACTGATGACATCATCACTGTAGAGAGTAGGACCAATGATCCAATGTTCTAATGTTCTTACTGATGACATCACCACTGTTAAAGCGAGGACTGATGTCACTGTAGAGGTAGGACTGATGACATCATCACTGTAGAGAGTAGGACCAATGTTCTAATGTTCTTACTGATGACATCATCACTGTTAAAGCGAGGACTGATGTCACTGTAGAGCGAGGACTGATGACATCATCACTGTGTCCGTCGACTCAGGAGGTGGGGCAGCCAAACAAATCCAACGTTACACACCCTTGAACTAAGCAGCAGCCATGTTGAAAGTCTCAAGTAAATCTGAGCCTGATTCCCAGAGATATTTGAGGAACACACACACACACACACACACACACACACACACACACACACACACACACACACACACACACACACACACACACACACACACACACACACACACACACACAGACATTCCTTGCTTTTATAGAGAGATAAATAACAATAGTCATACTACTGTAATATCAACAATATTTTTTTATGGAATAGTCTAACATATTCATTTCCTTTCATTCATTTATTTGTTCTGATCATTATTCAAAATCTTCCATATATTCTTTTTATTTTTTTTTTCCATATATTCAAAACACACAAAGCAATCAATTGAAAAATATTCCATTACAGAAAAGTAAAACCACAGGCAAGTTTAAAAGATTATAGAAAATACAAAGATTAAATAAATGTATGGATGAAGAGCAGCAGTTTAACGAAAATATAATGTTCAGGAAAAATATGGATATACTGTCTTTTTTAAAATGCTGAGCTGAGAGTTGAGGTAATACAGTATATGTATAGAAATGTAATATTACATGCCTGCTTATAATTTACTACAGGTAAAATATTACAAGAACCATTGGTGCATGAATAGATATTGATTGATGTAAAAAATTGTTATGTAGAAATAAAAATTAAAAAAAACTTAATTGAGACCATGATCTAAAAAAGAATAGGATGAAGAGAGTTTAAACTTTTTCCCACCCCTTTTAAAGCATGTAAACTTGCTGCACATAAGACATTGTTAAAAGTTCACCTTCCTTATTTTATTTTTCCTTTTGTTTCTTGTATTCATTTATTTTCACATGGGGTGACTGTAATTTTTACATGTTCAAAATAAATAAATTAAATCCAATAAATCATCATCATGGCATTTAAGACTTTAGGAATTAGAGTCCTAAATAGTATATAGTTGTTATTTGTATAGTGATAGTAGTAAAAAATTAAATAAATGAAAAAGAAGTGTAAAACAGAAGCCTTTATAGTCAAATTCTAAAAATATGATTGTAAATACTTTATTTAATAAACATTTTATTATGTACAAAGAGTACTTTTATAACAAAATAAACACAATTGCCTTTTATATTTTAGTAGTACACGTCTTATTCTTATTGGCCACTGATTTGTATTAGGTTTGTCGCAGCTACTGCATTAGAACCAGAATTTACAGCATGTACGTGAACGCAGCATTGATTCATCGAGAGGAATGTCAGCCTCGGGAAGTAACCCAGCCTCTGATTGGCCAAAGCCTATCAGGTGACCTCTTCCCAAGCGGAGTTTCCACGACAGCTGGAAACCGAGCGGGCCGGGCGCGTCGCTTCTTCGCTGAAACAGTCGGAAAATAGCGCACTTCAGCTCGTCCCGGCGCCTTCACGGGAACCCCGCTCTGGCATGGGTGACAAGAGGAGTCCCACAAGGTAACAACCGAGTCCTAGCGTCCCGTATAACCGAGCTAATAGAGCGGCTATCGGAGGCACGGGGGGGAGAAAATGGTTTTCTCTGTGGTCCCCCCCCCGCTCCCCCCCCCCTTTCTCCACCACCCCACCGCACCCTCTCACCGCGCGCGCGCGCGTGTGTGTGTGTCTGTGTGTTAAAAGCTCATCGCCAATTACACATCACTCGGATCGGATCACTGCGCGTTTGCAGATGAATCCCCGGATTCCGTGGGCTTCACCCAGATGTCTGTTATCCGTAGCTTTAGCGGCTGCCAGTCGGACTCGATCTTAGACATCATCGCCGTCTCCGATGTCAACCATTTCCCTCTGTTTACTGCTTTTAATCTAACCTCGCAACCCACATTTATTGTCTTTTAAAGGCCGAAGCGTCAACCGAAGCCCTCATCCGACGAAGGGTTTTGGGACTGCAGCGTGTGCACGTACAAGAACACGGCGGAGGCTTTTAAGTGCATGATGTGTGATGTGAGGAAGGGGACATCAACAAGGTAAGCGGACACATTGACATCACTTTGTGTGTCCAACGGGGGGTCCTCTGGGACCGGGGGGGGGGGGCTCATCGTCACAACAGGAGGAGGAGGAACCTTTTACTCACTCATGATCATTGTTTTCCCTGTGGACTTTAGCAGTGCAATGAGTTAAATGTGTTCATTTTAACAGCAAAATACACAGTTTTAGTTTTAGTCCAGAGGTCACACATCTGTCTGACACTGTGAGATACTTCAAAGATACTGAATAATCCACGTGGCTACGTTTGATATACACTTATTAAATATCAACATTTCACTGTTTCACTTTAATTAAAAAATAAATTAATGTTTAAAAAAAAAATTTTTAGCAAAATTGCACAGTGTATACAGATAACAAGGCACTTAAATGTCATATACAACGATCAATAGAACAATAGAGATGATAGAAAGAAAACACACAAATAAAGACAAAATACAACATAGTAAATACACAGATAAGGGGATAGTTCAATAGTACAGTAGAAAACAATATTAAGTTTGAACATGCTACACTTTATTTATTAAATTTCATAGGAAACCATCATGTTCTTATTTTACTAAAAAAGAAGTGTAATTTAGAGTTATGATATATCCTACTCACTTAGAAGTACTGTTACTTGACCGAAATTGTACTCCAGTACAAGGAGGTGTGTTATGTTGAATCTGATTGGTCGGCTATGATTTGGTTGTTGCAGGTCATTTTTTTATTTTTTATTTTTTTTTATTGTGTAGTTTCACTATGTCCGTTGATCCTTTTTAAAACAAAAATGATTATTTACTCAGTTACGGTTGGGCGTAGAAATGTAATGAAAGACTTTACTTATTTTACGACGTACCTAATTACAAGTAAAGTTACTCATTTAGAAATATACTCAAAAAGTGCATGTACCCATAAAAGTAACTCAATTACAGTAACGTGGGTACTTGTAATCCCTTACTTTCACCTCTGTTTACTAACAGCTTTCAAGTAATCATAAAAATGTTAGATGTTTGTACAATTTGACAATTTTGTAATAGATAGATGTCTTTATTTCATACTCAGGGTCCATATAAGTCATACATACAAACATAAAAATATGTGTAATATTTTACAAAAACATTTTTTTAAAGAGCATCTTCTCACAATCTAAATACCATATCTGCAACACATTTGTCACAATGTTCCAATGAAAGTAAACATTTAAATATGGTTAATTTAATACAAATGTGTAGTCAAGTCGTTACAGATAGATGACAAAAATATAAAACATGAGTATGTCTTTTTTTTTTTTTTTTTTAGAAAAAAATATGAAATTACCATTCATCAACCTGATATGGAATGATATGAATGTTTGTAAACACACACACAGACAGATTTAATGTGATCACTGTGTAAAGACCACATGGGCCGTCTTATATCTGCACACAATCAGCTTACGTCCTATTGGATCACTTAGCGGCTTGTCCCGCCTTCAACGCAATAAAAGTAGTTTTGATTGGATAACTTCCAAAAATCAATCTTAGTACTGGTGGGATTATGTTCCATGTGAACATTATAGTTTATTTTTATTAGTTAACTAAACTATAAATATCAATATATTTTGGTATAAGTTTTTTTTCACATATATTTTTAAAAAAAAATATTAATTATAGTCACGTTATTGTTGCTAAAAAATGTAGTTGATGAAACTTTTTACTCGTCAAAATCAACGCTGGTATTGACTACTGACACCATTAACCCATTACATGATTGCTCAACTTTTCACACTTAACTTCCATAAAGTTTTAGTCATACACACACATTCCTGAATGGCATGTCATCTTTGAACTTGTCTGGTACAGCTTTCCACCAGCTCACAGAGTGATCATTCTCCCATGAGTACATGTGTGATGTTTATCTACCGGGCTTGGCTCCTAGGCTCTGTTTTTAAATGCTCACTTAATGCTCAATCAGTTTCAGACAGGGGCTCTGTGCACTGTGCACTGTGCAGGTCAGTCAAGTTCATCCATATTTGCTCCTCAGTGTCAGAACAACTTCTAACACCAACTCCATAAACTCCTCCATCAACAGAGATGGGCAACGTTTATCACAGAAATGAGATTGTCTGCTTCAAGGGCCACATTATCAACGTTAATGTCAGTATTTAAACGACCAAACTGAGCATTGTGTATATTTTTTCTCTCATTTTTGTGTGCTTTTGTTTTTGGAATAATCTTGCGTATTTTTCACGTCCTTTTGTGTGGTTTTTTTTGTTTTTCACATTGTGTAATTTCTTAGTTGTTTCATGTGTTGTGGGAGCTCATTTTGTGCGTTTATAGGTATTTTTGCTGTGGTTTTATATTTTTTTTCATCATTTGGTGTAATTTTTTTAAGTCTTCCTATATGTTTTGGGAGTAATTTTGTGCAATTGTGTTTTTGAAGCTCATTTTTGTGTGTTTATAGGTTTTTTGTATATTTTTCTGTCATTTTGTGGATTTTTTTTGTCGTTTTATGTATTGTGGGAGAATATTTGTGCATTTTTGTCATCTCATTGTATTTTTGAAGCTAATTTTTGTATGTTTAGAGGTAGTTTTGCTGTAGTTTTATATACTTTCCTGTCATTTGATGTAATGTTTTAGTCTTCCTATATGTTTTAGGAGTATTTTTGTTGTTATATTGTGTTATTGAAGCTTTTGCTGTGGTTTTGTATATTTTTCGATTATTTTGTGGATTTTTTTAGTTGTCTTTTGTGTTATGGGCATATTTTTGTGCAATTCTGTTGTCATATTGTGTTTTCTTAGCAAATTTTTGTACATTTGTTATGTGGTATTGTGTATTTTTCTACCAATTTGTGTAATTTATGTATATGGTGTAATTGTGTGCATTATTGTCTTATTGTGTTTGTTTTGGGGGTTTTTTTAGCTAATTTATGTGTTTTTAGTTGTTTTTTGCTGGTGTATATGGAGTCATTTTTTGTACATATATTGTTTTTTCCTGAGATCTTGTCTCTACAGTGTGTTGAACAACACTGCATCTGATGTATTTATTTCATTTTCTAATGTAGAATGTGCATACATTAGCTTGTTCCACGAAATCTGTTTAATTTCTCCATTTCTAAACACCATCTATGCACTGTTATCATACTAATCTGATGGTAACGCATAGTTCAGAGACCTGTAGCTATCGACGCCACGGTTTCTAACATTCTACTACTGCTGAACTCACTCTGTGGGTTACCTGACATGACTAACCATTCAGTGACAG
Source organism: Gouania willdenowi (assembly GCF_900634775.1). Lineage (NCBI taxonomy): Eukaryota > Metazoa > Chordata > Actinopteri > Blenniiformes > Gobiesocidae > Gouania > Gouania willdenowi. Next base: position 14,572,828 of record NC_041049.1, read on the forward strand.
TTTGTGTTCCACATTCCTCTCCAGTTTGTTGAAATACCATTAAGAGTTGAATGTATGGGGCTGATGTATGGGCCTCCTGTTGTTCACAAGGGGTGCATACTTGATTTTACACACCTACGTCCATGAAAGGGATCAGAATGCAGGAATTCAATTATGGAATAGTGTGGTAGTTACGCTTTAGCACCAATGATGACTTCAGAGTTTAGATATTAATTAGGGGTGTGAAAAAAAAATTGATTTCACGATATTTCGCGATGTTTTTGGGTGCTTCGAATTTTTTATTTAAAAAATCATTTTTATTTATTTTTTTATATTTAATCAATATTTTTGTGCATTTGTGCAATATTTCAGTGGTGGTTACAATGCTTTCAATGTGTTGCAATGGTTATTTGATGCACATGATGTTATGATGGCAGTGTGTAATACCTGCAATATTTATGTATGCAGACATTTTATTTTCATATAATTTGTTCAGATCAGTGTTTAAACTGATACAATAGGAGAAATTGATTTTTTCTTATTTTTGTGCATTGTCAGTAACTCAAGGTGATTCATCCTTAATGTTCTCACTTACAGTTGTTTCAATGCCGTCATTATGTTGTCATGGTTACTTTGAGACTTCTACACGGTAGTTTCAGTGAAAAGAAACTTGTTGCACTTTATTTTATGATGGCAGTAACACTGCGTTTTTTTTTTTTCAGTGAAAATGTGCAAAAACACTAATAATAAATAATTAATAGGATGTTTTGAAGTAAATAGTTTTGACTCAATTTGTCCTCTGAATGATCAATATCTTCTGATGAACATATACAGCAACTTGATTTTTCATCTCTGTTTAATTTTGATATTAACTGGGTAGAATATCGCAATAATATCCTATCGTGACCCACGTATCGCATCGTATTGCAACATCCTTGCCCAATACTCACCCCTAATATTAATATGTGACTAATAATTGGTAGCTTGTTTATCATATTAATGTACTTGCACATGTACATTTTTCTTATTTGCCTTGATTTTCGTTACCTCCGCCAATTTATATGCCAGTTATTTATACGTTTGTTTGTTTGTTTTAGCAGGATTACATCAAAAGTACTTAACGGATTTTGATGAAATTTTAACTAAAGATAGACTTTAGGTCATAAAATATGGAGGATATCCAAATCAATATACTGATTCTGGATCAGTTTCAAAAATTGAAAAATATCTATCTCAATATTTGGGAAAATGCAAAAGGTTTGTAATTGACTGATCTTTATAAAATTGGACTCAGTTATGTCTGGTGGGTTCTTCAATTACTAAACTGGGTTTCATCTGGTTCAGATCTGGATTGCGAATTTCATTGTGATTTTTCAAAAAAAAAAGGAATGGGGGTGCCAATTAGCGGTGTGCATTCCCATGGATCTGATGATAGAATACGATTCACGATTTGCACGTCACGATACGATATATCCCGATACTAAACAATACATATACACTGCAATATATTGTGATATCAGTAATTACAAATTTCACCGTTACAATTTTTTCTTACACCCTTAGTGCCCATACATTTGGACCTACTGCATCGTAATTAATGAAGATAAAAAATTTCTCCCAAGCCTTTAAAAGTCTGAATAATCATTGTACCATGATCAGAATCACTGATCCAGATAACTGCAAATATTTGGCAAAGAAAGACGAAGTTAGGTGCTCGTTTGCGCTATTGTTCAATATCATTTAGATTCTTACGCTCAAAGTTCTCATTGATTGTAAGTGTAAACACAAACCGACTTTACGATAATTGATTGATTCGCTAAATACACCCATTGACATCGCTTAAGCTGAGTTGACAGTGGCCTGGGTAAAATGAGGACAAAGGATGATTCGCCCTCATAAGTGCACAAATCCATCATCTTGCCTTAGAGATGCTTAAACAGAAAAAGAGCATGACGGAACCCACGAGTACTTAAATACACATCATGTGGGAGCAAACGCCTGCACATGCATGCTCCGAGGCTTTTGGCAGATATCACCCCCCACCCCCACTGACGTCAGTGATTTGAAGCAGGAAGTGACTGTTTTTTTCTGAGTGGTAGTCATTATCAGGAAGAGAACACAAAAAGTGTGAGGAGGAGGAGGAACTGTTTACTCTAGTTAGAAGATTTAAAGTGTGTACGTGTTCGTCTTGACTCAAAGAGGAAGACTGCACCATCTCAGATGCCGTTTCAGTTGTGTTCGCCCATGCATTTAAATAGTGTTTTGCTGTGTGTGTGTGCGTGTGCGTGCATGCGGGAGAGCCAGTTGTGAAAAGAGGTTGTCAGAGCAGCTGCCAGACAGACAGCCATAGCTCATTACTATGCAACAGCTTAATCAGCCTGCTGTCATCAGAGATCCTTCGCTCACGTTCGCATGCACTCGACATGCAGATTTCACACATGACCGCATGCGTGGTCGCGCACGCAACAACCACACAAAGACGCGTCCCTAATGCGCACAGTCATGCACGCGCTCGCATGTGTGCAGAAAAGAAACGGCTTCACGCAGATTGCTGTAGCTGATGTGCTGTTGTCATCTGGTCCAGCTCAGCACGTTGATTGTCGAGGACACTTCATCAGCCCGTGTGTCGTAGCTTTGCCAAGAAGCCGTCGAAATCCCCATGTCATAAAGAATATCTTTTTAATCCATTTTAACTGGGACATTTTTTTAAGGAAAGCTCTAATATATACATATTTTTTAATGTCAATCATAATTTTTTCCTGATGCTGCAGTGGTGTTATGGAACCATTGGGAGCGTGGGCAACAAATGCGTACTGCATCTAAAAAAAGCTGCACAGGTGTTCAGAGATGTTGATAACCAAAGACAACACACACACACACACACACACACACACATACACACACACACACGTGAAATCCTCCTCTTTGTACTAAAGGGCAAACAACATGCAGAATATGAATGTGTTGCACAGAGATTTCTAGCCCTGGTTTCTTAACAAGTGTGACTGAGCCATTGCTGTGCGTGAAGTGATTAAATCAAAGCAAGGAGTGGGCGGTGTCCAGTGACCAGAGGAAGTGTCTCATTGGCTGATTAGAAGTGCAATGTTTATCAATCTAAGTAATCAGAAGATGTTGAGTAAATGGAGTAAGGAGAGTTCACTCAACAGGATGGAAATTGCATGATGGCAAGCAGTGTTCATTTTGTTGACAAAACATTTTCATTCTGCCTATTGTTGTAATAGTTCCAGCAAGATTAATTTTGTCTTATTTTTGAACAGTATGTTAAGTTGAGGTTTTGTTTATTCAGACAAGGTTTTTCAGGAAATGTTTTATCTCCCAACATGTTTCAACTGTCAACTTTGTCAGAGGAGTTCTGATGATCGCCTTTGATGTTCCTTTGAAATTTCACTTGACTTCCATAATATGTTAAGGTTTCAATTTTTTCAGACAACTGTTAGGAAATCCACTTTTGTCTACTGACATGTTTCAACTGACAACTGCCAGTCTTCGTCAGCTGATCGCTTTGATGTTTCCTTTGAAGTTTCCTTGACTTCCGTGTAGTAATTCCAGCAAGATTCTTTTTATCTTCTTTTTGAATAATATGTTCCAGGGGCAGTATTATGAAAGATTAACTTTATAATGGTTTTGCTACAGTGATATACATCCCTTTAGCCCTATTCAGAGGCCCAAAGTTAAAAAAAAGTTTTGTTTCCTCTTTCCCTTGTTATTCCACATTTTGTAAAAAGTCAGCTCCAAACGGGCGAGTTGGATTTTTCTCGCCAGGTGACGTCACCTAGTGAAAGCTCCTCCTCCTGATAATCCTGGCTCCCCCGACCTCAGAGTAAAATAAACACTGCAGTTTAATATAGAATATACTGTACATATAGGTAAAGCTATTTACACAAAATGTGTTCTCTGCATTAAACTCATCCCTGAGGAGCAGTGAGCAGCCAGTGCCCAGGGAGAAGTTACAATCAGTTCCATTTTTAGTATCTGTTATATTGCCTTGTATCGTACCTTATGACATCATCTGACGTGTTTGTGACCTAATGCTACGCAGCAGTTGGAAAAAAAACAGTATCATCTTGGATGGAATATCCCTGTAATCTCAGTAGTGGAGAGGATGACAAGAAAGTGTTTGAAACGGCTAAATCTGCTGCTGATGTGATAAATGCACACCCTGAAGCAGCTTTTGTCAGACTCACAATAGCCACTTAAATAGCCATGTGTTTTACTGTAATGTGCATTTTTTTGGCTGAAAATGATTTCAAGAATGTGTCCATAGCAAAAGAAAATCTCTATGGTAATAAAGCTGTTCTCGTCTGCATCTATAAACACGCCCACTCATGCATATGCATGAAGGCCCCAAACAGCCCGTTTTTAGAAGCCTCATTAAACGGACTTTTCAGAGGCTAAAACTCTGGAAAACAGGCGAGTTTGGGAAAATAAACCTCACATACTATGTTGTTGGGGTTCTTAGAACAAATGGAGATGAGTGAAAAATAGCCTAATACTGGACCTTTAAGGTTTAATTTATTCAGACCACTGTTACTTAACAAATCTACTTTAATTTCCTGACATGTTTCGACTGACAACTGCCAATCTTCGTCAGAGTCGTCTGCTGATCACTTTGATGTTTCCTTGAGTTCTGCATAGTAATTCCAGCAAGATTCTTTTTGTCTTCTTTTTGAATACTATGTTAAGGTTTCTGAAAGCAGACACCTCTGACGAAGACTGGCAGTTGACAGTCTAAACATGTTAGGAGATCAACGTGGATTTGTTAAGGAACAGTTGTCTGAATAAATGAAACCATAACACATTATTTAACAAAGACAACAAAAAGATACATTCTGCAATTAGTACGAAAAAATATGGTACATGTGAACAAAAATATATCAAACTATAATCTTGACACATGGGACGAAATCCAATCGGAACTTATGATCTTACGCATTGATCATCACATCACATGAAATCTGTATTTACAAATATTCACAGCATCCAAACACCAGGTTAATAAATGTTAATCGAAACTTTAAAAAAATGCTTAAATGCTTTTGCTTTATATTTTAGTTGATTATATCTGTAAGAGATTTAGTTGACTAAAATCAGACTTTAATTTACCAAAACTTGACTATAACTGAAATAGTCCTGATGATTACATTTTGACGAAAAATAAGTTGCATTTTAGTCAAAAGACCAAGACTAAATCTATATTTGTTGTGAAAATTGACACTGCTAGACTGACTTAAAATAAAATCCTAACATAAGGTAAATAGATTATTTTGTACTAAGAGACTTTGGTATTGAAAATACGACGATTTTGTGACTTTCTTTTCCATTTTCCTGCAGCTCTAAACTTTGCACAGGCTCATCCTGGTACTTTGGAAGACCAAGCCCCAAAGAAAAGTAGAATTGCAGTCAGATTTCACACTTAAATCCAACTGCCTCAGTAACAAGTGACATTCGAAGAATATAAAGTGGGCCTTGTAAAAACAAAGCTTTGTTTCACTCGATGTGTGCACTTTGAGCGTAAACACACTTTTGATGCATTCATTCGTGCCAATCAATACAGTATACGTCTTGGCCTATCTACTCTAAGCTTCAGGCTTACAGTATTTATTGAAAGCAGTCTGAGAGGAGCTTTAGGATCACAGCACAGCAGAGTCTCATTATTTAAGATTTGGCTGGGAAAATGTGAGCAGAGACATTTTATCTTCCTGCAGCTTTTGGGACTCAGTTATAGCCTTTGAAAGTAAGCCTGATGGATGGAAGTGTGGGTGCAGTGTTGTGACACTCCCACAGGTTGTTTGATGAGTGAAGTGCGAGGTCAAAGGTCTAGTTTGCTGCCGAGTGTCCTTGAGCAACACTTGGATTAGAGCCTCAATCTAATCCATAAATTGCACAATAAAAGTGTAAGTTACAGATTTATTTCCTACCATCTGCTTTTTTTGGGATAAAACTGTAAAAACGTGTGAACGAACGCAGGAAAGTAACGCTCCTGTGACCTCATACAAGGTCTACTTCCTGTATTTTCTGACTGAGGTGAGCTCTAACAAATCTGAGCCTGTTTGGCAGCATTATACACTACAGGTTGGGACAGTGTGCTTGATAACACTTTTGTCAGCTCTTTGTTTGGGTTATCCTTTTGTCACCTTAGCTTTATCTTTGCTCTCCAACTTGGGCAGGTGTGCGCTTGCTGCACTCAATCAGGTGCATCCTTAGGTGACAGGATGACTAATGTGACGGATTCTTTAAGCATCATTTAAACCAGCACTCAAATCAATATGGCTGGCTGTGAACCAGTTGGCATTATGTGTTGTTGGATATAGTGGTTAATTGTCATCCACACATGCTTACCTGACAGATTGAATGAAATCCATAAATGAAAAACTGGGCTGTCTAATCTTTCATTGCGATCTAGTTTAGGGCTGAACGATTTTGGAAAGTAATCTAATTGCAATTCTTTTCCCACAATATTGCGATTTAATATGTGATTATTTTTCAATGAACGCAAACAAAAAATCAATCTGTTTCATAATAAACAATTTCAGATTTATTTAAGCTTGAAATAAATATACATTTTTAAAGCACAGATTACAACAATAAAGCAAACAAATTTGTGGCTTTAACTCTTCAACATCTCAAACTAACTTCACGTTTCATGAAACATGTAAACATGTGGTCTGCACTTCTTAAGCAGTCTCTGAACTTAACAGGACAAGAAAAAAAAAATTGTAATTTAAAAAAACTAAAGAAATTTAAAAAATTGCAGCCTTTGCGATTAGAAAATTGCGTTTGTGATATTGCGATATCGAAAAATGCAATTAATCTAATTTGAAATTATATTTTTGCATTGTAATAACTAGTGCAGTGCCCATAGGTACGTATGTATTGCTGTAGAGAAGTGGGAGGTTAAGTAGCTTTTTCATGGATGGGCAAATGAGGTTGTTTGAAGGTGTGACATCAGGGACATTTAGGTTTGTTGTGAAATGTGTAGAGTGATAACTATTGTGTTTTCATATATTTAAATGAATAAATTGAGAAAAAGCAATGCACCAGCATGAAGTTATGCCTGGAGAAACACTTTGAGACACTCACGTTTACATGGAAGCTTTAATTCCTCTTTAATTCAGAATAAAAGTTAAATCCTCTTTAAACTGACCTTATAAACACTCAATTCCTAATGCAAATTTAATTCTGAATTATGGACACACACACATGGTTCACCCAAAGCAAGCAAAAAGTGAAGCCACAGCGGAGTGTTGGCGCTCTGTCGGCCGTGAAGCACCGTTCCTTCAGTACCCCCGTCTCAAGTCTGCTATCCCGACACAGAGCCTCTGCCAGGCTCGCTGCGCACGCTCACAGCGGATTGCGGCTCCGCTCAAAACCAGGAGGTGGGGGTGGGCTCTCCAGCGATTGGCTCTGGCGCACACGTGACTTTAATGGCTCCACTCCGGTGGACAATTTTATGAAATAATTCATCAACGTTACTATTAGTCTGAGCTCTTTCTGTCCCTGAACCACAGATATAGTTAAGACACACAGACGGACAGACACACACATGCACAGAGGGACAGACATGCCTTGCTTTAAAGATAGATATATTGTTATACTTGGTCCTCAAATCCTAGAATATTTTAAATATGGCATCATGTTCAAATTTAGTCTCACATTCATCTCCTTAATCGGCTTAATTTGCATCAATAAAAATAAAAATAAAGAAAAAGGTGCATTTAGGGGCCCAGAATTCTGTTCAGTGTCTGTTACTGGTTTTACCCAATACTGCGACTTGTCTGCGTCACTTTATATTTTTCTATTTCGTTTCTGTTTCATCATCTTTCCCCACTTAGATGACTTGACTGGTTATGAAACTTTCCGAAATCATAGCAAACATGCTGAAATCACGTGAGATTACGTCACAAGCGTGACACTGCTAGACCCTCAGCCACCCTGTTTAATGTAAAAAATACCATGGAAATGTGTGATATGGTCCCAAATTATTATTATTGGTGAAACCTTTAATTAACGCCAACTGGCAAACGTTTTGCACGAAACTGCGTCTAGGCCTGTGATTGTTGATGCTTCTGCTGTGATGTGTCACCAGGTAAAACAACCACCAGTTCAGCTAATACATCAACCTGTCTTTGTATCAGTGCCATTCAGATTGGAATGCAGTCAAAATCATCTGAACCGCTTGTTCACCACAGCACATTAAAAACACACTTCAGATGAAGTTCTGCATTCAAATTCAATCACATGATTAGTAATCAATCCGTTACACTGAGCGGAATAACTTTTAATTGGATTATGGGTGGAATTGCACACATTTGTCACACTTTCCAGATATTCAGTCACCTGTTTTCTGGTGAAAAATGGCATGTAAATATGTGACATTGTCCCAAAACATGCATTGTGAGGTCAGATTTTAAATAAAGAGAGATAAATGAAAAAAAAACAGGTATGTTTGTTTTATCAATTTCAGAAGGTGAATTTTCTCAGTTTCATGTAATATCTGTGTCCCTTTGTCAAGTAAAAAGTTAATTGTTTCTGCCATTATTGCCATTCACCCATTATTGTTTCAGTCATTCTGTAGTGAGATTCCAACCCAGATATTGATGATTAAATGTGGGCCTAGGTTTTCACAAGTTTCATGAATTCAGATGGAGATTATTTTCTGTGGATATCTGTTTTTGTTCTAAAATAATCCTCACGCTGCTAGGCTGCAGCTCGTTGGTTCTATTAAACATAGATCAAGACTTTGATCTCTCAAATGTGAAAATGAAGACTCAAAATTGATTCATCCATGGTTCTTCAACCACTGAATGAAAGCTTTCTCTTTTCACCGTAAGCCCTCAGAGCACAAAACACCAACTTTAATATTTAGCCTTTGATAATAAAAAGCTCTAGATATATGCTACACGCATGTAATTGATACATAACATAAAATGCAGTTTACTGTTATTATTGTGACAGTTATTTATTCACCTTAAGGTAAAAGTGCTACTTTGTAGTTTCTTTCAACGTATGCTGTGTCTGAAATCGAATACTAACGTACTACTCATCTGACGTCAAAACTAGTGTGTAGTGTGTTCACATTAGATAGTATGGAAAGATTGAGTACGCGAGAATTACCCCAATGTATATGATATTGGGACAATTTGAAGCATGCACTAGTCATACTCAACCGCCCCATGATGCATTGCGAGCGGAACATAAAATCGTCCTTGGACCGTCTTCAAGCTAAAAATCAAACATCCCCTTTTCAAAACAAAAGCATCTCTTCTTGTCATCCAATTGTTTTTTTTTTTTGTTTTTTTTCTTTTTTTTCTAACGCTTTTGTAAATGGTGCTCTTGTTTTGAAGTTAACTGGAAGTTTAGTCAGTAGCGCAATGGCTGGTCTCCGAAAATCTCTAAAATGTCGGCATGAAATGTGTTTTCCATGAGTTCTATGGATCAAATCACCAGATGTTGATATTCTACTTGGTCACTTTGTTGCTTAAAACTTTCAAAGATGGCAAATCAATGGAGATATTTAGCCTCAATGTGCTTCACGTTTTTGTTGTAGTAGGTATAAATGCATCTTGGGAAACTTGGAAGTATACTTCAATGGGAACAGTCATCATCCTAATCCTCCTAACCATACTTATAGTATATAGTAGACTGTACTGTATATGGAGTATGTAGTCCATAGCACGCCATAGTGTTGACAATTGACTTTTTCACATCTTTTTTGTAGGAATAAAGGCCTGTCCATACATCTGTGCTAAGAGGCTTCCTGTGTCTTTTCTAGGCTAAAAAGAAACCCATCCTTTTTATCTGCCAAAATGTTCAATCCAACCCACACACACAAGCCAAAGCACAACCACACACGCACAACATATCCTAATTTGACTGTTTTACTTCTGCTTGTCTGCATTTCACACTTCACTCATGTGTTTCAAAGTGCCACGGTAATGGCAATGGCTGCATTTATTGTTCCGCAGCGCCTTTAATGTGTCGCTAAGTGGGATCTTAGCTAGAGAGTGCGAGGAAATTGGAATAGCACCTGGCTTATGAGCGATTATCTGTTATTTCCTTTTTCCTAATGTGCTCATCTCACATTTTATGAGCGGCGGTTTGTATAAAAATCCAACGCTATGAACAGCCTGTATGTGTACAATCTGTGCTATCTTGTTTAGATGATCACAACCTCCAATGAGGGATGCAAGTTGGCTGGGATTTGTGCAAGCACTAAGATAGCAAACAAACAGCGAGTGCACTCTGGGTACAATGAAGCCGACTGTTATCATGTCATGGTGGCTCAAGATTATGCCAACATGATAAGCCTGTAATTACTGCAGCGACACTGATGCATGGAATACCGCTCTGTGTGCACATTTGTGTTTGTGCAGGGGTGCGATTGTGTATGAGGTTGACGTAGCATAGTGTGGCTAGCGGGCTGCACGAGGTGTCATAAAGCACATGACATGGAGAGCCATCTGTCTCTCTCCTTTTCTTTCTCTCTCTCTCTCTCTGCTACACACACACACACACACACCCACGCACACACAGTGTTGGCAAGTAAAGGCAGGAAAAAGCATTAATCATTTGGTTGGAGGAGCTCCCAGGGGCAGCCTCCAACCTGCTGATAGAGAAGTTGGCACACACGCGGCTACACCTGGATTGAGGATGTTCAGCGGAGCATAAAATAAGCCATTTCACAATGATCTTGCAATCATCACAGAAGAACAGTGAGATGAGATGTGTGCGTGGCAGCACGCTCGGCTGGCTGCTTATTTGCAGTCTATCAGCTGTCCTGTGGGCTGTTTGCTCATCACACAGTGTCCTTGATAAATCCTTGCAAGCCACCCAAACATCTGCAGAGATATTCTCTGAGCTGAGTTTCCTCATTTCTGCTCCGATTGGCAACAGAAAAACACCTCATTGCTCCCCTTTAATATCCCTAATGTTTTGGAAGGTAGATTGTGCGATTGAAATGCTGACAGTTGTTCAGTTTTTAGCTTCAGTTCAGATCAGAGCATTAAAAGCTGGCTGGTGCCTCTCACTGTTTACTTGTTTCATGTGGACAAAGCTCGGTAAACATCTGAAACCGTTGAAGGCAGCAGAAGTAGCAGCACTGCTTAATTTGAATACTAAGTCTTACTTCCTCACACTGTTTTTTTTTTTTTTTTTTTTTTTTAGTTGTCAAAAAAATAGCTGTGTTCAAAATGGTACACATGTACTATGCACTACAAACTCAGAGTATATACTCTCTACTATATACTTTAAGTATGGTTTGGAGGATTAGGATGATGACCGTTCCCCACTGAAAAAGCCATAAAACTCCTCCATAGTCCTTGAGGTTTGAGCTTACGTGTTTAGCGGCCAATCATGGTTTGTGTTTCATTGCTTTGTTACTCAGCCTCGCTTAATCTTTTATACCCTATTTTGGAGCACAAGCCAGCCGTGGCAGAGTGTGAGGTCAGACGGTTCAGCTGAAGGAGGGAGATGAGTGTGAAGGAAGAGAGGGTGATAGCGATAGAGAGCTGTATGTGTGTCTGCGTGTGTGAGAGAGAGAGAGAGAGAGAGGAAGGGAGGGATGCGTACTTGGAAAGGGGTCAGCCAGAGTTCTCTGCCATTTAAATGTGCACATTGGAGTCACTAGCAGTGGTTTTAATTTTCCGAACGCCTCGTTTGACTCGAACTTGCGCTTAAACGGCAACAATTCAAGCTGAAAATGCTGATTGAGGAAAACCGACTTTGATAGTTCCTATTAAGGAGCTACACCAATGATCTGGAATTAAAATGAAATTATAGCAGCAGAAAATGTACTTTGGATGAAAAAAGTTTCCTTCTTAAAATAGGATTTGGTGTGTTTGCGCCATGGGTCGACAAACTATTACGGTTGTACCCTTAGTGTTGCATTATTGGCCTCTGTTTTCACGTATGTGCAAACGGACACCTGCATGTAATATGTAGAAAGTTGATCTTGTTAAAAAAAAAAAAACCAAAGAGAGGTTGTGAACACATAATGTTACTGGTCTTGAGTTGTGTGGTGAGGTAATGCAATACAAATATACTAGGATGCTAGTAAGCTAAATGCTAGCAACAATAGGTTTATTTCTATTGAGGTCATTAAAGGCATGGATTATTTACTGTTTTACTGTATTCTAGTGTTTACGGTATCAAGGTTCTCGCCAGCGCTGTTGAGCGTCGGGCCCCTACCCTGTGATTTTGATTAGGGGTGGGAACCTCTGGGTACCATACGATACAAAGCTCACTAACGATTATCTCACGATATGACAATAACAACAATACTGCGACTATCGATATATTGGTCAGAAATCAATCTACGATAATCTATGACATAAGAAAAAAAAAAGATTTAGTGAAAAAATACATTTTTTTATTTTATATCTCTGAAGGACAATAAATTGAAAAAGTGTCCTATGAACAGTGACACTATTTTAGTGCAACATTTCTGTAAATAAGTGTCAACATACCAATGTAAACAAATAAGTATCTCCAATAGTACTTTCGGTAAACAAAAAATAGGGTCTTTTTTACCAGTGACACCAGTACAGTGCAATATTCCAGTAAACAATATATTGGTTCCTTCAACAAACAGTGACAACATTTCTGTGAAGACGTACCTGCACATTTTAGTGAAAAAGCAGAAAATATTTTTAAAAAAATAAATAAAAAAGCATATCGATAATCGATCATACGAAAAAAATATTGCGATATATTACCGTATTGCGATATCGTCACACTTCTAATTTTGATACCTAATGCTGTGATGTCGGCCACTACGCTGTTTCAATCAGCAAAGGGGGTTCTTCTGTTGTATTTCCATTTTTTAATCGGGACAATAATTGTTGCACACTGGGACACAGAAGTCCATGGGCTGTTTAAACTCTTTTTAATCTGCATAACCGAGAAACACAGACCTCAGCCGCACCGTCTATATACTATGGGCGTTTAGCTCCCGATGCTCCCGTCTTTGCCTGAGGACCCCGATGACCTGTGCAGCCACTTAGCTGCCCCCGATGTTGCCTGTGTGCATCCAAAGCTTGCTAACCCATAATCACCATCCAATATAAACAGTGTTGCTTTAACTGGATGTAGCGTGTAGCGGCACATGATGCTGCTTATCGTGTTTATAACTCGAAACGGATCATTCTACATGTGCGCGCACGAAGGTGATTAGTGTCTGGTTGAAACGGGGTCAGCGTTAAAGTGACATCGGCTGTATTCTGGTTGTGTTCTGTCGGGCTCAGGACTTTTTTATCAAACCAATTAAATCTCTACTGTGTGTATCCTCCGCTCTGTAACCTATAATAACTGTGCAATATAAACAGTGTGCTTCATAATCTAAACAAAAACAATCAATTAAATAAATCAGTAGAAAAATATATATTTAATGTGTTTGGGAGGAGCTCCGTATTGCGGGTCCAACATAATGCCTAAATTAGATCTGAAAAAGAATTCCTGGTGAGAACCCTGTATATATTTGACTCGATCTGCTGATGAGCAAGCATCAGCAGATCAAATGAAGACCCTGAGCGATGTTTGTCCACCCTCGTTTCACGCCCATTGTAATGCCATAATTTCCCAGTATGACTCCATTAGCTGCCAGTGAGCTGATGGCTGGGGTGAAGCCCCGTATCGATTCGTCCAACCTTTCCAACACACATTATTCCTGTGTATACAATAGGCTGTTACATTAGACGCAGAAATAATTTTTTGGAATCAATAGCAGTGCCCACAAACACAAACTCTACGTCTGAACGAGTCCACGTTGGAGGCACTAAGTGCTCAGACAAACACCATTTGATATTTGATTGCGTTAGTGGAGATAGCTTTTTAAAGCCTGCTGCTTTCGCCTTGCAATACGATTAGGTTGTCCGTCTCCTGTTACACCTCCAGTTTATTCAGCTTTTTGTTTAGTGACAATGCTTTGATGTGTAAAATATACAGGACAATGTAGTTGATCTCAGGCACAGATGGACAAAGACGTTTTAGCAGTGCTTTATAAGTAACCCATATTTATTTTCTAAGTGAATTCTATGAGTGATAAAGCTGTAAATGTGTCTTACAGGCCGGATAGCCAATAATTTCATAGCAGGGACCATTTTTGTGTGTAAGCGTCAGCAAATTGAACCAAATAACGTCAGGCAAAGCTAACAAACTAGCAGCCACTTGAATTCAAAAAGGTGTCAGCACTTCTGTAGCAACTTGCTGACAAGACAGACATATTAGAGGATCTCTGCATCTCCTCCCCATCACACTTTTTATGTAGGCCAAGAGACCCATTTGCATTTTTTTTTGCTTTAGCTATAGCTAGCATCACTGCAAGTTCTGCAAAGGCAGTGATAACTCACAGAAAAATAACTGGAGGAGAGTTGCTTTGAAGCTGGGCCCCAATTTAGGTCATCCTAGAATTGTTTAACTGCAGATTTGGCCTCAGAGGAAAAAGGCGGCCCACAAGCCTTTCGGTTTTCATATGTCCTCCTCTCACAAATTGTAGAATGAAGTTCTGTATACAGCTAAATAGGTCAGCGTTGCTTAGTTTGACCAATAAATAAGGCACGGTAATGCTGCATGCATGGGTCTGTGGAAAGTTTAAAGTGCTTGCAGTTTTATAATTTTCATGAATCATCATCGGTTAAGAGTTCTATCAATGTAATACTGTTACAAATTATACCAACCCTAAATGCAAGGCAGTAATTACATGATTCATTTGACAAAGTCAGGTGGTGAGTCATTCTGACCACTTACCGGTTGACAAATTAAGGAAGTGTCTTCGATTATAATTTTTATTTAGAGTAGAAACATCACCAAAATGTCCATCTATATAATGAGGTTTTACACTCCCTTTAACTCATCGTGGATTTGCACCATTGAATCCTTACACTAAACTGTGTTTATTGTATATATTTAGGCAGCAGTGAAGGTGTGTAGACTATGTCAACAGATGGTGTTTTTGAAGCACATGTCTTTTGCCAAGATACACAAACACACGGGCACACGCTCAGATCCTGCACAGAAATACAATCGCAGCCCTTGTGCGTTCCAACTGTGACCAAACCAGTTGTGTAATGGATCACTCAGACAGAATAAAGCACAGGTGAGGTATTAACATTGGTTGAGTGATTAATAAATAGCTTTGGGAGTTCATCAACTTTGTCAAAGGTTACTGCCTGTCTTCACAAATATACTTAAAACATTCAGTCTTGGACTTTTGTGTCAAGTGATGATGGAATCTGTTGGAATAGACTGAGTGTACTAATGAGATTTGATCTTGTCCATGTGTCCTGCTATGACAGAGATGGGCAACTTCGTTCACAGTGGGGGCCACAAAATTGTGATTGTATCTGATCCTAGAGCCATATTATCAACTTTCATATCAATATTTAGAATAATTACCAATCTGAGCAGTAATATAGGAAATACCAAAGGGGTGTATGCATTTTTCTTTGATTATGTATGTTTTTTGAATTCATTTTATACATTTTTGTTGTCGTTTGGTGTTTTTTTTGTCATTATTTTTGCGTGTTTTGCATGTCATCTTGTGAATTTTTCTTGTGATCCTTTATGTTTTTTCCATTATTTTTGTTATCATCTTTGTGAGTTTGAGTCCTTTTTTTTTTTGTTGTCATTTTATATATTTGTACTTTTTAAGTTTTTTTTTTTGGTGTCATTCTGTGTATTTTTGCTGTTATTTTGTGTGTTGAGGGTCAAGTTGTGCATTTTTGTTGTCATTTAGTATATTCTTGTTATTATCCCCCGCCACAAATGTGGAAGGGGGATATAGGTTTGAGCTCTGTCCGTCCGTCCGAGTTAAAGGGGCAGCTTTTCTCAGAAAGTGTTTAAGATAAGATAACCAAATTTGGTGGAGTTCGAAAATGAGAAACGAAATTGTGCACTTCTCAGAGTTATTGCGCTTGTTCCATTTTTCTTTACTCTGAGGTGTCTTAAAAGGGTACAGATTTTCTTAGAAACCGTTTAAGATAGGATAACCAAAATCGGTGTGTGGCTTCAGGGTATCAATACCTTGATGGAGTTCAAAAATGAGAAGTGCGCAATTATTTCTTTCGGAGTTATTGCCCTTGTTTCTTTTTTTTTTTTTTTTTTTACTTTGTTCGAGGTATCTTCAAAGGGGACAGCTTTTCTTAGAAAACATTTAATATAGTTAGTAAATTTATATTTTGATGTGATAATGTGATAAGTTATATTTAGGACATTTAGGAAAAGGTTGTGAGTTTTAATGACAACCAATCTGGCGGGGAATGTTGATGACTGTCTTTTTGTTTAGCGTGTTTTCTTTATTATTTTTTTTACAATTTACTGTAATTCTGTACGTTTTTACTCTTTGTAGTAGTTTTTTAAATGCAATTTTGTTTTGTTTTGGAGTCATTTGTTGTGTTTTTGGAGTCTTTTTGTGAGTTTACTCTGTTTACTCCACACAATATTATTAGTCCAAGGGCCGCATGTGACCCCCGGGCCACTAGTTGCCCATGTCTGCTCTATGAATAATGAAACGAGCCTGTACACAGTGTGTAGGTATACAGAATGCACAGATGGCTGCTGCCTGGGTTCTAACTGTGTATGTACTCTTTGTGCTTCCACCTCCTGTTGGTGTTAGAGATGGGACAGCAGCACCATTCTAACCAGTTCTGGCAGTGATTATTGGCTCTCCATTACAACGGTTCACTACCATGAAGCCATGTGTTCAATGTGATTTTCCCTCCCATTAATCTGCCATCCTCTCTCTCTCTCCTCATCTCTTGGTGTTCCTCTTTCCTGGAACAGGAAGCCTCGACCCGTTTCACAGCTCGTCTCTCAGCAGCAGGTAACGCAGCAGTTCGTGTTGCCCTCGCAACCCAAAAAAGATAAGAAGGAGCGCGTAGAGAGGGAGAAGAGCGACAAAGAGCCGGCGCTTAAGAAGAACAGTCACAAGAAGATGAGGTAAACAAACTGACATCGGGTAGAGAGATCAATGGGAGTCAGATGTTGAAGCTGTAGATATTGGATAAGTTAGATCGTAGAGTTCAGATGACATTTCAAAATAGCTTCAAGGTTACAACTTACCACTAAATCCAAAATAACTACAAGGTTTAACATTCAGATGTGTATTTTTGATTTTGGAACTGATAAAACCAAGCACATCGTACATGAGACATACCTGGCTGAGAAATTTTGCTTTATTTCACAATATCAATGATTTTATTAAAGAGTTGGAAAGTATATGTGTCAAACTTAAGGCCTGGGGGCCAAATCTGGCCTTTCAGAGCATCCAATTCGGCCCACGGGAAAGTTTAAAAAAAAAAAAAATAATTGTGCAAATTACCACATAATTCAGTTGTAAATATCCCAGCCCCTCTAAATACAGAAATTCAATAAAACTCCACAATATTTGCAGGGCTCACAGTTTTCCCACGTTTATATCACATGATGACAGTTTTTATTCTTATAAAATTGTTCCATTTTTCCAAAATCTTGCAATTTTTGTCAACATATTAAGCAAAATTTTTCCAAATTAAACAAAAATATATCTGAGATTACATATTTGTCTTAAATATGAAAATAAACCATTTGTTTTGTTAGTGATGCTGTTTTTTAACACAAATTGTTGTGTTTTTCCCCTTGTTGTTGTCCTTGGGTCTGATCAGGCCCAGATTAAAAAACATCGACCGGAGCAGTGCCCAGCACCTGGAGGTGACGGTTGGGGACCTGACAGTCATCATTACAGACTTTAAGGAGAAGGCCAGGCCCTCATCCACCACCGCCTCCTCCTCCAGCTCCACCTCCTCAGCCGACCACCACAGCCAGAACGGCTCCAGCTCAGAAACCACAGAGAAGGGCCTGTCCTGCTCCTCCTCGCCCCGAGGAGACGGCAGCGCCATAAACGGAGAGTCCCATTGAGTCGGGTTCCAAAACGGAACCTCACCCGTCAGCTATCAGCTAACATCCCATTTACCAGCCCACGGCTCACTAACGGAGAGTCCCGCCTCGCCCTATCGCTGCACGGTTCATCATCCAAACTTCTTTGTTTTCTCCTATTTCGTTAGAACATGTTAGTCATATCAGGATTCATTTTGAAAGTTAAATATCTCACACCGCAGTGGAATCCTACTTTGACAAAAGCAATATTACACAGCGTTTGCTAGAAGTTTCTTGTTATTCTTCAGATTTCCAAGGAGACAATGTGTCGTCTAAAGGATGACATGCACTGTTTAAAGCTCTCTGCTGGAACATTGACACAGCTGGAAAGCAGAGGAGCATCTTCAGAACTGAGCTGCAGAGTACGTACTCTAAGCAGTGCTGAGGGGAACTCTCACCTTGATCCTAAACAACACTACAGACACAGACATAGCCGTGCTCACGCTCTGTCCGTCATGAAGAGAAACACTTCACCCTTGACTTTGATGCTCTCACACACTCCTCCCAGCACGGGTTGGTACGTTTTAACAGACTGGGTTGCTTGACAAGCTTTATTAAGGGTGCACATTGATCTGAAAGGAAAATACCAGTGTCACATTCAATGCTTGGTCAGGACCATCTGAAGCTATAGTTTATATATATATATATATATATATATCAGTGATATCAACTATAGTAAAGATCTACTAGTGCTCACATTTGGATTACATGTACTTGATTTTGGTTTACTAGTGCACGAGTACACTTTACCAGACCAAAGTTTGTCACTAGTAAGTCTGATATGCTAATAAGGGGGCGGGGAAAAGCTCATTCAGGCTTGCTATTGGCTTTTGGAAAATAATACAACCAATCAAAGGGCTGGATTTGCTTAAAATCCCCCCTAATTCACTTGCCTTATGCAAACTAGTACTACTAGTGAATCTTTTGGCTTTACTAGTACTGCTAGTAGATATAAAGCACTCTACTAGTACTACTATTGGATGTTTGAGTACTAGTAAACAAAAGTTTGTTTTTTGGCGCCCTAGTGTGTGAGTAGATTTTCCTGGCAAAGGAAAATAATTTACGAGTAGACGATTCTCAGCTACTAGTAAAGCTTTGGGCTTTTACTAGTAATAGATTTTAAATCTACTAGTACTAGTAGTACTAGTAAGGTCTACTCACCACAAACCAAATTATTTTTTTAACTAGTATTACTAGTACACTCAAAATCTCACTAGTAGTACTAGTAGACTGTTTACATTCTACTAGTAGTACTGGTAAAGCTTTGAGCTTTTAGTAGTAAAAGGTTTTTAGTCTACTCGTAGTACTAGTAACACATTTTGCTTTACTAGTAAGGTCTACACATGCACTATTGAGCCACAAGCCTTAACAAAACAATTTTTTTAATAACTAATAGACTCAAACTCTCACTAGTAGTACCAGTAGTCTACTAGTACTACTAGTAAAGCCAAAGGATCAACTAGTAGTACTAGTTTGCATAAGGCAAGTGAAGTAGGAGGGATTTTAACCAAATCCAGCCCTCCTGATTGCTCGTAGTATTTTCAAAAGCCAATGGCAAGCCTGATTTGCTTTTCCCCGCCCACCTTATTAGCATATAAGGCTAACTAAGGGCACTTTTTGCTTTACTTGGAAAGTGTACTAGCGCACTAGTAAACAAAGCATGACTACTACATGTAATCTAAATGTGAGCACTAGTAGATATGGTTGATATCACTGATATCAACTTTATACTCATAGCTGATCTACATATTAGATCTAGCTATGTAGCTTTAGCATTAAAAACCATGTTTACACAGCAATTATTAAAAAAGCTCCCATTGTTATCTCTGTCCATTTGTGGCATTTTAAGCTTCAGGATCCTAAACATAAGGGGCACATGGATGAATGTGACGGTCAGAATGAGGATTGAAAAAATAAGCTTCACCTAGATGAACTTTAGGAGGAAAACCATTGCATCAATTGTTCATCTTGGTGAAGCTTATTTTTTAATAGAAGCGTTGCAGAGAAGTAGTCCGAAGTCCGTCCGATGCTGGTATTTTCCTTGTTGTCTGGATGGTGTTTGATGAGCACTGGGAGGACTGGTCGGCTCCCCTACCTTTGAACGCAGTACCAGCCAACTGGTGGACTTGAATGGGCTGTGATTGTGAGGACTACGAGCAGCAGGGCGATGGACTTCAGACGTAGCAAATCAGCAAAGCTTTGAAACTTAGATCAACCTTACTACACAATAACTTATAAGAAGCCGTAGATTTACACACATATAAGATAGTTATTTCTAAAAAAAAAAAAAAAAGTGCTACGTTGTTTTTGATGTGGTTGTACTCTCCATCATACCAGTGTTATTGTCGATTTGTTCACATGTTAGCACACTTCCACAGGACCGTCGTGGCATGATGATAATGATGATGATGATATTACAGTCTTGGTGTGTTGTTGGACAACTGGTGTTTGTATTGTTTTGTGTGTTTGGGACGTGTGGGGTTAGGTTCACTATTCTAGCTGGGACTAGGTATGAACGGCAGAGGAACTGTTGACGCAAACTTTTGTCTTTTTTTTTTTTTTTTTTTTTTTTTGTTTTTTTTTTTTTGCTGAAAATGAAAATACTTCAAATGTGTTGAGGTCAATGATTGATCTAGGTTTTTTTTTCTTTTCTTTTTTTTTTTTTTCTTTTTCATGCTCATTTGTTTTAAAATGTGTGGATTTGATTCTTACATGTCTGAATAAGAAAATTACAAAACCCAAACCAAGGTCAGTTGTTTTAATATGAAATGTTTGGATTTCCTTTTTTATTTCAGACCTGATCTAGTTTTATTGTTCATTCTTACTGTAATATTAAACAATGTCATCTTTTATTTGGAGGTGTGACGATGTCAACAGTGAAAACTTCAATGCAAATGAATGGTTGGATGAGAACTTCAGCAGATACAAAGGATCAGCCATAACGTTAGGACTACTGCTATCGTGGTGATGCAGGGATTTCAACTTATTTCCCAAAAAACGGTCCAGTTTATAGTTTGACCAGTGGTTTTCAGATCTCAACATCTGTAGACGTGATGGGCAACTCTTCATCACCGCAGGGGCCACCAAAATGTGATCATTACATTTTTAGAATTTATGTCAGCATTTTAAATATTGACTGATCAGAGCATTTTTACAGGAAAGTACAGAGTTTGTTGTTTGTGTTTTTTTTCTCCCCCAAGTAGGGAATATTTTTGCCACAGTTTATTTGTTTGTCTCTGTACGCCGGAAATGATTTCAAAATTTGTTAAGTATTTGACGTAATTTCAACCAAAGATAGACCTCACGCCAAGGACGATGCCATTCATATTTTGGATCAATGTACTAATTCTAGATCAGTTTTAAAATAATGATCCTTAGCTCTCATCATTGGTGAAATTAAAAAAAAAAAATATCTTGGTTTGTAATTGACCAATCTTAATGACATTTAACTCAGTTATTTCTGGTTGGTTCTTCAATTATGCCACAAAGTCTGGGTCAGATCTGGTTGGCACATTTCAACACAATTTTTTTTGCGCTCTGCTCTTGTCTAGTGTGTTTTATGTGTTTTTGTTCTATTGGTTTGTTTATTTTGTTGTTTTGCATGTTTTTATTGCTGCTTCATGGAGTAATTTTGTGTGTTTTTGTTATTTGGTTTGTTTTTATCATTTTGTTGTTTTTTTTTTCATGGTTTTTGTTCTCGTTTTGTTGCTGTTTAGCACATTTTTGTTTGTTTTCAGAGTCATTCTGTGTATTTATGTTTTTTGTTTGTTTAATTTTCTGTTATGTCACGTGTTTTTTGCAGTTATTTTGTTGTGACATGTTCTGCAGTTGCATTGCGGGCCGCACAAATACAAACCGATGGCCGCATGTGGTCCCCGGGCCGCTTTTTCCCATATCTGTGATAAACTAACTCCTAATAATCTACCTTACTATTATGGTTTCATGTCGTGAAGCCAGATCCTCAATAGGAGCTCAAGTGGTCATAATGTTATGGCTGATGACGTCAACTCTGCTCTTTCCCACACTCAATCAAAACGCTATTTGTGCTGAGCCTTGTGTCCAAAGCAGCCTCCACAATAAAAGCAGCTCAGCCTGAATAAGTCCTTTAAGGGTGAGACTCATTGAGTGACACTGGTGGAGGGGGTTTAGCTGTTTGCTCCCACCCTTCCCCCACCCACAGCCTCCAGTCTGACCTCCTGTTTGTGCTGCAGGCTGCGTCACGTGACATCAACAAAAGCTCAAACGTAGACACCGGAAAAGGCTGTATTTCACTTCAAAATAAAAGTGATGGCGGAAAAGTAAAGAAACCATTTTGCGAAACGAAGAAGAGCGTCTGACAAAGAAAGGATCATGTGATTAATCTATTTCTAACAATTCATTTTAATCCTTTGTAAGGTAACATCTTTATTATTTGTAATATCAGAATAGTTTTATTTGCCAAGTTGAGTTTTTGAACAATACAAGGAATGTGACTTGGTGGATAGTGTGAAAAACAAACCAGAAACAGTGTAATTATAATAGTAATAATAAATATAAGGTGCATTCTTGAAGGGAAACTACATCTTCCATCTTTGTATATCTGGAAATTGAATAATCTCAGTATCATCTTTGTTTCTACGGAATTGAAAGTATTATTAAAAAGAATAATCTAGGTTTTCATAACAGAATTTGCATAGTAATGCATTTAAAAAAAAAAAACAATTCTCAGAATTTGCCAACAAAAATCAACATTTTTCACAAAAAAAAAAAACTTTCTATTTTTAATCTGTATATTTTCTATTTTGATGACTTTTTAAATTTTCATTGATACCGAGGGACAAGATTGCCTCAGATCTTTGAGTTTTTCATGCCAATGACAAACAAACACTACTTTTGTGGGAATAGATGGGTATATAATAAAGTACCATTAGTAATATATTAGTATGTGATAATAAGCTAATTATAATGCATAATACAACTAGGTATGCACATACAGTATAACTCTACACTACAGACAGTTCAATTTAATTCAATTTTGAATTTACAAAATGACAGACTCTAGATATTGGAAACTGGGTGCAAAATGCCAAAAAAAAAACAAACAAAAAAAAAAAAACGAGACAGTGAAAGAAGTAAACAAGGGCAAAAATACATAATTACTCCAAACACACATTTTACAGACAAATACACAAAACAGCAGAAAAATATACAAATGGACAACACAAAGAAAAATAAATATACAACCTTTTCGAGTTCATGTATATATGAAAGTATGTTAGTTTGAAAAGAGTCATGTGTATATGTAATGTACAATGAACTGGGAATAATCGATCAATCAATCAAACCTGCCAACAAAAAGACACAAACTTATTCCAAGAACAAACAAAACAACGACAAAAATACACGAGAGACAAATTTATAAAATGAGTCCAAAGAATGTTAAAAAATACAAAATTACACAAAATGAAAACAATAATACACAAGAGGTGAAAAACCAATAAACAAAATGCTCAAAACTAAAGAAAAATATACAAAATAACAAACATTGTGGTATAAGATGCACATATCTGTGGCGTCACATCAGGACTGGGTGCAGAGCATATTACCTCCACCAGGATGCGCGAATTCCACTGCAGGCCTTTTATTTTCAAACTTTAACCGGAAGTGCTATCTTATGGATATTAACTTTCCTGTGTATTCTAACATTACTATGTCATGCCTTTAGCTTGCAGTGGCGTTTCCAAACTTCACAATGCGGCGTTACTTTCGTGCGCTCGTGTTGTGTACTGTGTTCGCCGTGTTTTCTGGTTTGTTTGCGTACAGTAGGTTGTTTTATTCCGATGTGTCGGTCGGAAACGGATCGAGGAGAGGTCCGAACCCACCGAGGGCAGCCGCAGCCGAGCCGAGGAGCCATAACACACACTGGTACAACAGGTGCGACTGTTTATGAATTAATTAGACTGAGTGCACAGGTGAAATGGTTGAGTCATTAAATGATAAAAACAAACAAACAGTGGCAGTGTTTAAGTGTAACTGCAGCGTATGAGCTACTAAACTAAAGCAGGGAGTGTAAAGGAATGTGATTTGTGAACAGGCTTTACAGTGGACTACTATGTAACCTAAGACCAACAATACACACATCACCTTTTTTATGATTTAGCATGGGTGGTTATTGGCTTTATTAATAATATAAATATGAATATTATAAAAAAAAAAGATAGTTTTGGATTTAAACCAGGTTTAAGGATATTCAAGATTCGAGTTTTTTTTTTAAATTGTAATTTTCATGTTTCCATAACAACGGAATGTGTTTCCTAGGGGCCAGCAGCATACAAGAAATTACATATTAATGGAAATATAGTGCTATATAAACATTACACATCAGAAATAGATAATAGAAATAAATAATGTACACACAAGTACAGTGTAGGTATATTGCACTCACTATTTATGCTCGAAGCTAATTAACAACCTAAAGTTGGGTTTTTTAATCCAATAATCAAAGTGATCAAAATTTGGATGACACCCTCACGATTGTCATATGAATTTAGAATATTTGGAAAAAAGTATCAAAATGTTTTTCTTTGAGCAAACTTTACTTTTCTAATTAGGAATAACTTAATTCCCATATTTGTTAATTGTTGGAAAACTCATTCTACCATAGACATGTAAATGACCAAATACCAAATTTAGCTTCGCATAAATGAAATTGATGAATTAGCTCCTGGGATCATTAAAAGGGACTGCACGGGTAAAGCATTTTGAGCAAAATTGGGAAAACAAGTGATAGATGACTGAAATATGGAATACTAATGGTGAGTTTAACGCTAATGTCTGTTTTATATTTTGTTTTTCAGGGCAAAGACATAGATTGCAGAAACACATTTACTCCTTATTTAATTGACTAATTTGATATTGAAAGAGGGATGTGGAACCCTCAGTTTATTCAAACCCTTTTAAGAAAGGTTTAGTTATTTGTTGTAATCTGTAATTATACTTCCTCAGATACATCATGCGTCAGCGTGTTCAGAAGGAAGCTTCCCGTCCTGACCCTCCCATGCACTTAGCTGTGGTGGCGTGTGGAGAGAGGCTGGAGGAAACACTCACCATGATCAAGTCCGCTGTGCTTTTCAGCATCAAGCAGCTCCACGTGCACATCTTTGCAGAAGATCAGCTTCATGCCAGCTTTATGGAAGCAGTGAGTAGAGAGAAGCAGCGTGATGCCTGTGTGGGACTCATTCTTTGTTTTCTGTGTTCCAGCTGGAGGCGTGGCCTGCTTTTATTCACTCCAGATTCAACTACACCATCAACTCCATCAGCTTCCCAAGTGAAAACACAGCAGAGTGGAAGAAACTCTTTAAGCCCTGTGCGTCTCAGAGGCTTTTTCTACCTGTAAGTTTTCATGTAGGAAAAGCATCCTCTTAATATTTAGGAGCTCCGATATTCTGTTTCAAAATTTCCCTCGTTCCATTATAGGGTTTGTTTATCCCTGCGTCACATCTTTCTCTGTTGAAATGATTTTACTGGCTAATGTAATACTTCTAAAAGCACACAAGATAAGTGGAAAAATATACAAAATGACTCCAAAAACACAAAATGACAACACAAATACTCAAGATAAGTTAAAAAAAACCAAAACAAAAAACCATATGAAATGACTTTAAAAACACAAAATGACAACAAAAGTGCACAAATTGACAACAAAAATGCACAGACTCCAAAAACACACATAATCACAACAAAAATACACACAATGATGCCAAAAATACACAAAATAACAACAAAAATACACAAAATGACTCCAAAAACAACTAAATTGATGACAAAAATGCACAGACTCCAATAACACACAAAATGACAACAAAATGCACCAAATGATGCCAAAAACACACAACATAACAACAATACACAAAAAGACAACTAAAATACACAAGACAAGTGGAAAAATATACAAAATGACTCCAAAAACACCCAAATTGACAACAAAAATGCACAACACACAAAATAACAAAAATACACAAAATGACAACAAAAATGAACAAAACTAGAGGAAAATGCACAAAATCACAACCAACAGATAGAAAGAAAAATCCAAAACCCTTTGTTTTGTATTAAAGCTCAGATCAATCATTATTCTGAACACTGACATTCATGTTGATTATATGACCCTCAGATCTTGTGATTTAAACTTCCTGAAATTGTATGTTTTTTATATGCATCAAATGATTTACAGAAACTGGAATGTTGCGCTGAAATCACTCGAGATTACGTCACTTTTGCTACACTTTTCACCTTTAGCCGCCTGTTTAACGAGAACAATACCATGAAAATGCATCATTGTTCCCAAAACATTATTTTTCCAACCTATAAATATCACCAACCAGCGAATCACACCCTCACGTTATGCACAAAATCCTGCGCAGGCGTGTGATTTAATGCTTCTGGCCTGTTTTGTCACCAGGTAAAACGATCACCAGTTCAGTTTATACACCTTTACAGATTTATGTGCAGTCATCATAATCACAACACATAAAAAACACTTCAGATGAAGCTCTGCACTCACTTTTAATCATAGGATGACACAATCACTAATCAAACCTTAACAAGAGAACGCGATTATGGGCCTAAAATGGACATGTTTGCTCATTTGTTATATTTTATACACATTCAATCTCCTGTTTTTGGTGAAAATATCTGAATGTGTGATATTGTTGTAAAACATGCTTGTGAGACATTTCCGCGTCATGTTAGAGCCTAATTTGAAATGAAGAGGTAAAAAAAAAGAAGCGAGTCAGAATGTTTTTCCCATTTCAGAAAATCCATTCCATTTCCTGCGATCACAGAAAATCAGCGTTTGCGTCCAATGTTAAGAAATAAATGGTTACCTGTTGTGTCTTCTTCTCTTCTGTAGAACATCCTAAAGGATGTGGACTCACTCGTCTATGTCGACTCAGACATCATCTTTTTGCAGCCCGTCGACCATTTGTGGCACTTCCTGTTTCAGTTCAACTCCTCCCAGCTGGCTGCTGTGGCCCCAGAGCACGAGGAGCCCCGCATCGCCTGGTACAACCGCTTCGCCCGACATCCATACTATGGCAGGACCGGCATCAACTCAGGGGTGATGCTCATGAACATGACCAGGATGAGGAGCGTCTACTTTAAGGTAAACGCCAATAAAAGGTGGAATCTGGTAATTTTACCTTCATCAACCAGGAGATGTCACTGATGGGGAGTGAATCCGTGAGAAGCCATCAAATTACTGTTTGTTTTGGTTTTGTTTGTTTTTTATACCCCCTCCCCGCCAAAATAAAATAATAAAATGTAAGCAAAAATACACAAAATGACTCCAAAAACACACAAAATAATAACAAAAATATGTAATATGATGCCAAAAACACAAAATGACTCCGGAAACATGACAAAACAACAAAAACACACAAAATGATGCCAAAATTGTCTTTGTGTCATTTGTCCATCACAATAAAATAATACAAAATAATAAAATAAAAGCAAAAATACACAAAATGACATCAGAAACACACAAAATGTCAACAAAAAAAAAACACTTTTTCAAATGTCTTTGTGCTGTTTGCTGGGTTTATGTAGTACCCTTAAAAACCAGGAGATGTCACTGTTGCTTCACTGAACGGGACTGAATTGATGAAAAGTGTTTTTTGTTTTGTTTTTGCTTTTTTACACCCCTTCCCCGCCAAAATAAAAGAATGATACATGTATGTAATGTAGCTAAAATGGTGAAAGTGTCCCTTTGTGTTGGTTTTGTATGTTTGGTCAAAGCCTGCCTGTGTTGACAGAATGACATGACCTCAGTGGGCCTGAGTTGGGATGAGCTGCTGATGCCTTTGCTCCGAAAATACAAACTGAACATAACATGGGGAGACCAGGACCTGCTCAATATCATTTTCCACTACAACCCTGGTGAGAACACACACACACACACACACACACAAAGAACAAACACACATTATGTTTCTGTGTGAGATGTTTCTCAGATTTACAAGATGGTTCCACACGCTGATTTTATGGCGCCGATTTGTTTCTTTACCTCCACTCCCAGATTTCCTGCTGGAGTTTCCGTGCCACTGGAACTACCGACCCGATCACTGCATCTACGGCAGCAACTGTGCTTCAGCTGAGGAGCACGGCATCTACATATTGCACGGGAACAGAGGAGTTTACCATGATTCCAAACAGCCAGCGTTCCGAGCGGTTTACGAGGCCATAAACAAGGTCGGTGTGCTCGCGTCTGTGTGGGTGCAGCCTCTATATTACAGATACTGTACAATGTGGGCTTCTTAATTTGATCTCTGCTTCCCGTGAGTCACTCTCTGTGGGATTTATGTGCTAATTAAAACAATTAGCTGCACTAAAATACATAACTGTTATTGAACGGAGGCGAACTGAAAAGGGAGTGTGTGATCACCAGCATGGAAAGTCATGACTAGAAGTCCAATGTTCTACTTCTCCACTACTTTCTGAGTTTATCACTGAACTTATTTTAATGTATTAAACAGGATGGGATGATTATATGGAGGCTGAGAGCCTTATTAAAGCTGTTTACTATCCACGAACGCACTGGTAAGCCATAAAATTATGACGATGCACGAGTTCAGCTCGGATGCACACACTGTTAAATACACGCTGCTGTCTGGCACTAGTGCAGCAGTTGTAAACAGCAGATCCTTTAAAAGTTTTAACTGCCTCAACAACAACAACTTGGACTCTTTGAGATGATTCTTGACTTTGTTCCACTGCTGCGATCAATCCAGCTCCATTTCCCACATGTACATTGTTGATACATGTGGTGCTGCAGACCAGAAATAATAACTCAACACAGCAGACGATCAAAAGAACAAAAAATATTCAGTCCTATTGCTTTCAACTAGTGATGCACGATACTATCGGCACACTATTGGAATCATGACCGCCATCTTGTGTGTGTGGAGCAGATTGCGAGACTGTTTGTAAATCAACGGAGGTAAGAGGTACTCAACAATCTCTAAGTAGAATTATTTACTAATTTTACTCATTTATTTTTTCCCCTCTCATATATTGCTCTGTCACAGAATGCTTGGATCTTGTGAAAATGCTGTTTAAAAGAGCAAAGGGCAGGATTTAAGAAAAAATAAACATTCATTTTTCAGTTTTTTTTTAATGCTATTGGTTGATAAAGCGTTCTAAACCAAAGAGAATGAGTCCACACACATTTCTACCTATTGCCTGTGTGATACATCTTGTACTGCAGACGCTGGTGCGCGTTCTCGACGGCTTAGAAATTAAGAAGAATGACAAGAAGGCGGCTTGGAGACTGAAATAAGAAAAGCACAGTGGACTAAACTACTGTTTGGTTCCACAGATGTACGCAGAGGCATGTGCACAGGTCTTGGAGTAAACAATCACATGAACGGCAAATAAATAAATAATCGCATCACAGTTGGAGTGCGGATCAGGCTGCATTTTCTCGTCTGAGTCCGACTAAACAGTGAAAACCTCGTTGTTTTTTTTTAAAAGAAATTACAAATTTTCGTTTGTTTTAATGATAAGCACCAAATTTTAATAATAAATTACTGTTAATGTCAACATCAGAACGGCACACGGGTAACAAGCAGTGCACGCAAGAGACCCATTAGATCTATTTACATAATCCATGTATCAAAGATAGAGTTAATCTATGTTATTGTGTAGAAAAAAAGAATGTTTCAATGATGTATTTCTTTATAAATGTCCTCTGCTCCATTCTCCCTCCACTGCTTTAATTGTACTTGACTTTCTGAGGATTAAAAAATAATTGTAATTTAATTGTATTTGGGAAAAAATGCTGGTCACTGTAATTGTAATTGAACAAGGATAATTGAAAATGTAATTGTAACTGAAAAATGTAATTGACCCCAACACTTGTTAAGATCCTGTACAAAACTAGAACTGTTTAAAATAGTAACTAACTATAAAGTTTGTGCTTGTTTTTGTCTAAATGAAAGCAGCTTGTTTTACACATCAGGTGACATCACTCATTGTTGTATCTGATCCTGAGAACTAGGCGTTTCTGAAACGTTCCCCACGTTCTAATCACAGCCTTCATGGCTCTGCAGTTCTTATTAAAAAGCCACCATCACCTCGGAGTTAGAAGTCTCTTGGGGACATCAAAGTTTTCTCAGCCCTTCCTTTTTAAAGCGTTGCTGGTGCAATTTAGCGCAACATCAGATAGAAAGCCCTTTTACGTCCCCCCAGTGAACCCCGTGCCACACCTACTCTCCTCTGCCGCCCCCTGAGATGAGCTTTTGGATTGGCGCTGACCTCAAAGACCAAATGTACCAGTGACTTCAGATTGTCTGAGCTGGGGAAGCACAAATCTCTGGCAGAAGGTTGGAGTGAAAGCTAATTTCCCCCTCGAGGGTGTTTATGGGTTGCTTACCAGCAGTGTAATGATATTGACGACACAAGCGGCATTTACTTAATGAAGCTATCAGGAAGGGGCTTCTCATTGCTTTCCTATTGAACATACATCAGGCTGATGGCTTATCTATATCTTATCCAAGGCCTGCAGTTAAAACTTGGCTTTTATTGGACTGGATCAATGGAAGCAGCACATGCATGTAACCAAAGTGTATGTGCTGGCAGAAAGGGCACGATTTCCCAGTAGTCCAATGGATTTCAGAGGAAGTTTTGCCAGGAGGCTGCAGGGCTATGGATTAGTTCAACTGGTCTGTGCACGTGGCCACACCTCAGGCTGTCATACACTACTGGTGTAAAAGGGAAGCTATGAAAGGGTAATCATGTCTGAGTAAAAGTTAAACAGAGACTTTGGAATATTCAACCTAATACGGTACTTTATGGCAAACTAACTACATTTTGTTTAAAAGTGACACTAATTGTGTCCCGTATAAAAAGATTTGGGCTGTGTATGAAATTGCATTCTAACGCACTACTCATACTAAGTCTGTATGTACTGCGTTCCAATTTAATTTTGCCATTAAATATTGAGTATGCAAGAAATACCCGGATGTATACTATGTCGTAGGGCTGCTCCATTATAGAAAAAATAATAATCACGATTATTTTAGTCACGATTAGTCAAACAATAATTTTTCAACCAAAAAGTTGTTTCTTTTTTGTACAAAACAATGTAAAATATATTCTTTAAACACAAATAAAATCCTTCAAACACTAAAATGAACAAAACACTTCTTGCACGTGATTGTCTTTGCTCTAGTTTTTCATCATCAAACCCAAAGTGTTCCCATAGAAGAGAATTTGACTTTCCACTTGTTTACAAAGCGCTTTTGCTGCGTTTCTCCTGCCATGTTTCAAAACGGCTAGCAGCAACTTCCCTCGTGTTGGTCTGCAGGCTAGCTTTAGCTTTAGCTCTAGCTTTAGCTTTAGCTTTAGCTTTGAGAGGGGCACATGCACTAAACAACTCAAGCTAGTATTAATAATTGTTTTTTCTCATGTGTTCCAAGCTTTATTCTTTGTAGATATTCAAAATCGTGGAAGTTTTTTTGTTTGTTATTATTTAGCAAAAGAAACGTATGTAATATTAAAATGTGTTTATTTATTGCTATTTTTAAATAATATTTTTTTCTTGTTGTTATTTTCGTAATCGTTGAGTTTAATAATTGAAATCGTAATAACATTTCAATTAATTGCACAGCCTTACTATATCGGGACATTTTTTAACTATGCACGGTGGACACACCAGTCATACTCAATCGCCCCATGATGCATTGCGAGCACAACATAAAAGTCAAACATCCCCATTTCAAAACAAAAGCATCTCTTCTTGTTTTCCATTAGTTTTTTTTTTTTTAACCTGTTTAACCGGAAGTTTTTTCTGTAGGACAGTGCAAATCTCTGAAATGTTGTCATGAAATGTGTTTCCGCGAGTTTTATGGATCAAATGAGCACATGTTGATTATTCTACTTGGTCACTTTCTCACTTAAAATGTCTTCAGAACTTTCAAAGGTGGAGAATCAACAGAGATATTTAGCCTCAGGTTGTTCAGGTTTTTATTGTTGTAGGTTCATCTTGGGAAACTTGGAAGTTTACTTCAGTGAGAACAGTCATTATCCTAATCATACTAATAGTATGTAGTAGACAGTATATACTCATTTAGTGTGTCGTACGTTAAAATGTGATTTCCCTGCTCAGTAGCATTGGCAAACATCTTTTTGGCTTTGATTCCTGCCATAAATCCAAACAAAAGAAGCTCAGAATATGGAACATGGTGCGATACGCACATAAACATGCCAGAATAGAGAGCTGGTGAGTGATGTGGAGCAGGTGTGCAGTCAGGTGACCCCCTCAGATGAGGGCGGAGGACCACTGATGAATGCTGGGGCAAAGGTGAGGAGAGATTTGGTCCTTTTTCCTGCTGATATTACAAAGTGGCTCAGCAACACGTGTTACTGTTAAAATTAGAAATAGGGAGGTGTGTAACTTTCTACACGTTTACACTCCTAGAGCTGCAGAAAGAGACTGATTTGATTTCTGCATTTCTCGTTCTTTGTGGCCATAGTTTCCTCAATTTGTCCAAAGTTATGAGTGTTGCTTTTATTGATGGCTGAAAATATTTTGTGTGTTATTGTCTCACTGATAAGATACCGATACTGCAGCTCTCATTATTGGCCAAAATACGAAATCAGCACAAATTGTACATACATTATTACCTATTTTGTAGCGTAGAATGTTAGAAAAAGCTTGATCAAGTGATGTTAGAGTACAATAGTCAGCAACATTAGGTATCAGAAAAACTGACCAATGGGTTACATACATTTTAACCTCAAACATAAGATTAGTCTACAATAAAATAAAATAAATTAAAAACAATACATTTGAAGACCCTGAAAAATAACGATAACAGAAACAATAAAAACAACATCTATTATATATCAGAGTTTTTAGATGTAAGCCCATATAATCAGATATTCATTTTTTGCTGATATTAGATCAGGACACCCATAATGCTAGTGACCAGCCCTATGTTAGTGGCACAAACTGTACATCACAAGCAGATTTAATTCAATTCAATTAGCTTTATTTGTATAGCACAAATTACAACAAAGTCATCTCAATGCGCTTATGAAAATATAAAGTTCATAAGAAAGAAAAAACCCAACAAGATCCACATGAACAAGCCTTTAGCAACAATGTGGGAAGAACCAACTCCCTTTTAACAGGAAGAAATCTCCAGCAGAACCAGGTTCATATGGGGAAATTAATTTAAATTGCGTTACATAAGTAGACCAAAAATGCAAATATTACTTCCTCTTTAAGTCATTACATAATACTTCCATATAGCTCCTCCAAAAGATCATAAAAATGTCACTTATCCCCGAACTAAAAGTCTCCAGTTAATCTTCTAACTGGAGCCATTACTCTTGCCGTTAATTTTCTTAATCATCTGGAGACAATGAGTGTAAATCACAGCCACGCGCTATATTCCCACACAAGTAATGGAAGCATCAGACAGCCGAGCCGTTTCCTGTCTGCGTCCCGACCCAGCCTCAGCGGTCTGTCCATCGTAAAGCATCTCCTCCCTCCAGCGCCGCAAAAAGCTGTGCCCGGGAAGCGGCAGTTAAATTTTACAGCCACTGGTTCGTTTGGAGTCGGAGTCTGTGCACCAGCAGTGCCCCATCAGCCGCACAAGATCAATACAGCAACTGTAAATGCAGCTTTATGACCGGCGGGGTGTGTATAAGTATGCACTCATAAAAACGCCATTCTCTTTGTGACCCAATATCGGGAATCCAACTGCAAGCAAATGAGCTGGCATAAAAAATGGTAATTCCCCTTTGATTTCCCCCAAGTATTGTAAAGGCTCCTTCATTACTGGGAAGACCTGATATTTCGTCTGTAATCCCACTTTGCACCGGATGTTAAACCCATAGCATAAAACTGAGTCCAACGACGTGGATGGTTTTATGGTGGGGGTCAGTCGACCGATCCGATTCACAGTCCCACATGACCTCAGCATGCCTGATGGATTTAGGTTTTAATTTGTCCATAGAAAAAGTCCAAAGCACCACTTTGGCTCAGAGTCTGATCAATGTCCAGGAAGCAGTGGGCGATTGATGGACCAGTCCTTAGACGTGGCTCCGACTTTCAATTCAGGCTCTCAAGCTCTTCATTTCAGACGTCCAATGTTTGTTTTTCAATGCATTTTAAAGAAACTGTCATTGATAAGAATGAGATGTTACTGTAAATAATATAAGGCGCTTATGGGGACCCCATCTTGTGCAAACCTCCTCATGTACATCTTAAATGGGTGATAGAAGAAGATTTCAATTAAATCCATAGACTTCAAAGCTGGTGCAGACAGTGTAGACCTCCTAGATCAATAAACCAATCATCAAAAAGATGTAAAAGGTTGAAATTGCCGCTCTATGGTTTGTTTTCATCTCCACCGTAAAGACTAGGGTTGGGCATCAAGTATCGATTGGTCCCTCGACTAACTTTCCGATTCTCCCGGAATCGTACAAATTTTAAAATTTTGATTCTGACTTTAAATACCCAGTCCTGCCGTCTGGAAGAAGAAGCCACCAAATACCAACGAAGAAGAATCCACCTGAAGTGTTTGCGTTACCGCTCAACCATGAACAGTGTGCGGCAGCACTTTAGTAAAAATAACAAAGTTCAGTGTAACATTTGTAAATAGAGATCTTTGTATACACATTTATATAAATGTATATACTATAACTGTCACTTTAACACGTTAATTGCAATTAATTACAGAAAAAAACAAAGCACTAAAAAAATTGACGCTGTTAATCGCTTCTTTTTTTTGCACCCCAAACAGCACAGAATCTTTCTCCTTGCATACGTTTCCGGTATACCCATTATACTGATGCACCGTCTACAACTGTAGAACCTGACAAGTCTTGTTCGCGTTCATTTTAGTCAAAACAAACACACGAAAGGAAAACTAAAGCCCAGTTGTGTGCAAATTGTGCAAGAAAAAGTTTGTGGATCAGCTGAGCTCTTCCTTCTTCAGCGGAGATTTTCTAGCCTCCAGCCTTCCAGTGTAGCTCTTCCACCTCAATGCTAAACATGTAGCAGCTAACACAGACAGCTGACGCTACACTGTACCGAGTGGCCAACCCACACTGGACAAGATGACAGGGTTCAGAGCCAAAATGAATAAGTCCATGAGTCAGTGGATAAACGATTTTAGTGGACAGAGGATGTGGGCGGGACTACTACAACTACTAGAAGTGATTACTTGATGTTATGACAGAGTTGGATGTGTCGTTGGTGGGCGGTACTTTGCTTCAAATGCTCATATAAAGTGAATGGGGAAATATTTTGATCCTGCGACACATGCGGAACGTTTTGTGCGGCAGATGCGTCCCGTGCCGCAGAAGACGCATTCGGTGTGAACGCAGAATTGTGTGATTTTTTTTTTTTTTGTGACTGGGAGCAGAATTAACGAAGAAATGTGTTTTTGCTCATTAGAGTGAGTGGTTGCACCATAGGTCAAATATAAGCAGCTCTAAAACTATTTTCCACTGGTGAGTTATGATCATGGCTCTATTATAAGGTTGTTTGTGTGTTTCAATTGTCTCTGGATTCATCGCATCTCACCAATTCTTTATATTTTTTCCATTGCAGTTTGATTTTGCCAAAGACCCACTGACGTCCCTGCTGGACCCTTTAGAAAAAGAACTATTAAAGACGACACACACATATTGTGGTAAATCCCACACACTGTTTACAAAGAGATTGGAACACAGTGTGATGAACATCAACAGGAAGAGGCCTCGCCAACGGTAACAACACCGAATGGAAGAGACGAGACGAGCTAGAGAATGAACTCCTGATTGTTGATCATCAAAGTGGGCCGGAGCTCGCCCGCTTATATCTGAAGGGCCCATTTTCACGTAAACACACCAGCTACAGCTCAGTAAGCAAGTTGTTGGGAGAAGTGACGAAACAAATGAACACTCCACTTTAAAGCAGCGGTACAGCTTTGATGGTCTTTTGGAAAACGGCTTCTTAAAGCTCAATAATGCAGCTGGGATTGTCTCCAACTGACACTTGACGTCTCTGAGATCACTCCATGGAGCAGAGTAATTTAATACTTGAAATCAAGTCGGGTACAGGCCAGTTGATCTTGTTGTGGGAAGATATCTGTTTGTGTCTGTTTTTGTTTGTTTTTTAATCTTCCTGAAAACCAAAGACTTTATTTCACCAGAGTCTTCATTATCTTGGTTGAAGTTGAGGAAGAGTAGATATTGACTTTCCATATTGGAGAATAATGAAACCTTGAGACATGCTCTTATCAAAAGAGCTATCAGAACTGGACAAATGTGTTTCCATGGGGCTTAGTGGGAGCCTATCTTTCTTTCCAAAGCCACATTTGAGGAATAGACACAGTTGTGATTTGTATTCACTCTCCAATTCTTTTAACTTAAGTATCAAGCATCGCCTGTGTGGAAACCACAATAGAAATATTCTTATTCAATTATTTTTACCGACATATTAAACATGCAGATTACATTTATTGACGAGCTAAATCCAATACATACCTCTGCTGAGAAAAGGTTGTTTTTATGGCTTATAATAAGCATCGAGCAATATTATGATTTTTGTGGCATACTATTTCTTCTAATGATTTAAAAAGTTTATTGTTAAGCTTCCACAAAGCGTTCAATATTTGTACAAACTAGTCCTTGAACAAGAACACTTTAAACACTTGGGGCAGGGGTTGCTTTAGCTGTTTTTTTCCCCCTTTCAAGTTTTTTGAACCATCAAGTGGGTTTTTAAATGTTATTCTGTTTACTACATTTTGAAGATTTTCTTATGTCATTGCTGGAAATGTGCGATACCACAGTCATACATGTTAATAAGCTATGAGTTTTCCTCTGATGCCAAAGTGTATTCTGTACCAATGAATGTATTTTTTTTTTTTTTTGTTGCTCAAATATGTTTATTTTGTGGTTTATATAGAATTTTTATGTATACATACAGTATAAAGAGCTGTGGCAGTTTTTGCCACCAGAGGGCAGTATTTTTTCACACCTGTACCCTGGAGAACAGCTATAAAAGATTTTTGATGAACTTTTTTGCAATAAATGAAATAACGTTTTTTGTATAAGATAAGAATCCGTCAGAAATTATTGGTATTATGTCAAATCAATTCCTTAATTTCGAAATAAATTTGTTTCTGAAACTGAACTTCATCCATTGTCCGTGTAATGGTCTCGTTGGTTGTAAACATCCAAGTTGAAGATGATTGATGTTCCGTTTCTGAGGCCTTCTCGGACAGATCAATAGACTTACCAATAATCTATGGCAAAGCCAGGCGAGATGCTACACCGAGCCTGCCTCAGCTCTCAAGCCCTCATAAAGTGTAAGTGATGGACCAATAATCAGCCCTGTAGAGGCCTGTGTGCGACACTGTATCCCATTGACTACCAGCAACGGGTTTATGCTTATTCCCATTAGGCATGGCCGTGCAAACATCCATTTATGACGGGGGGAGGCGATTGGATTCATTGCTTTAGAAATATTCTTCATTCATCACTATATTTCCAAATGAGAGCTTATCAATTACCTTTATTGATCGACGTGTTTGAATGTAACATGTAACGAACGAGGTCCGAAGGGAGCATACGAGAGT
This sequence comes from Gouania willdenowi, assembly GCF_900634775.1. Lineage (NCBI taxonomy): Eukaryota > Metazoa > Chordata > Actinopteri > Blenniiformes > Gobiesocidae > Gouania > Gouania willdenowi. Next base: position 14,610,348 of record NC_041049.1, read on the forward strand.
GGGCCTGAACTGTGGAAATCCAATAACATCCATTCTCCCAAGGCTTCATTTTTTTTATTTTTTATTTTTTATGAAAGTACATGTTTTATACGGTAATAAATAACTGATTTATTTATTTTGTGCTGCCTCAAATGGACAAGAAACTATTTGAAATAAATAGATAAATATGTCCAACATTGGGAGTGAAAGACTGGTTGAAAATGGGGGCACATGACAAATTAATTACATATACAGTACCTGTGTGTGTGTGTGTGTGTGTGTGTGTGTGTGTGTGTGTGTGTGTGTGTGTGTGTGTGTGTGTGTGTGTGTGTGTGTGTGTAAGGTGATAAAAGAAAGGAAGCTCAGTAAGGTTGGCTATTTTTCCCCTATTGAAAGAGGACATAAATGAAGAAGAGATGAGTGTGCAGTGGGAGGACAGAGAAAAGGCTCCAAGTGCATTCAGAATGAAAGAAATGAACAAGGCTGTCGTAGCCAATACAGTAAACAGAGCAATCTGTTGCTTTTTTTGAAAACCAGATGTTTACACAGCAACATCTGTATGGACGGTGCATGTAGCATGTGATGGATAAACCAAACTCTATCTATCTTTCATATCAGAGAGAAATAGAACTGCTATGGTTCATACACTTTTTGCTTTTTGGGTCTATTGTGCACATGTTATCTGATTTCATTCTTTTTATTTTGGTCAATATTTTCATGCAAAACTCATCAGTTTTGCCAAGGTTACATATTTTCCTCTGATCTTGTTATTTCCTGTTCAGCCGGTGGAGTGTTACACTCATGACTGTAGGCACAATGTGCCATTGAAACCCATTCAAATAGCTATTTACATCTCATTTCCTTCAAAGCATAAATGTACATTGTAATATCTGGGTTTCATTCTGGGCTTTTGCCTTCAAACTGATCATTTATTACAATAATATAATGGAACCTCATTTGGCCAGAAGGAGAAAAACATGAATGGCACTGTGTCGTGAAATAAGTTTTACACTGAACTGTAATATGATGGGTGTATATATGATGTGTGTTATTAAAATCACGGCACATTTCCAGGACTTTAAAATATTAAATTTTAAAAATGTGGCAGTGTTATGATTAATATTTGAGCATTAAAAGCTTATAGTGGTAAAAGTGAGGGCTGCAACGATTCCTCGAGGTCCTTGAATACTTTGATGACAAAAATGATTGAATTTTCACTGCCTTGAAACCGTGCTTATTCAAAAAGATGTACTTCAAATGTTCATTATTTTTTAAAGTACATTATTTTTTAATTATTTCTTTTACCATGCGAAAAGAAAAAAAAATAGTGCTACATGTGGTGTCAACCTAAGACAACAAATGTAGGCAACAAATATACATATTGTTCTTTTTCCCACTTTGCACAATGTGTTTGTAATAAATAAAATGTAAAAGGAAACTAAGTTGGTATTATTAAGTGATCGGTCTTAAATTTTGTTCCGTATATTTTAAATTGAGCTTCAATATGAAATTTTATCTGATTACTCAATACTCAATTACCCAAATATTTGATAGCTGCAACAAACAGTTATTAAAAATCGAGTATTTTTATGCTTAGTCGTAACTATTTTTTGCACTTGTAATAATTGAACACCAATAAAAGCATTGCATGTAGTATATCGAAAATAATTAACATTTCATTTTTTGTTAAATTCAAACCAGAATCAAAAATAACGTCACAATTATTAAAAACCTTGCATTTAAGTGGTAAAAAATCTTCCAACTGTAAATAAAAAATAATTAGTCTGTGAATGAATATATTAGTGTTATTCATTTTTCATTAGCACAGGTGTCACAAATAATAAAATAGGACATATTGGTTCATACGCAAAAAAATTTTAATGTTTGACCGCACGTAAACATTTAAATGACATTTTTCAAAGTAATGACAAAGTTTAACAACAAGACAACAAAAATAAATGGAAATCAATTTCATTTTCAGCTGTATATTTCAATCATCCTAATGTCTATCTATATATCTAATCATAGGTTATCTGTGGAAATGGATTTGCAAGAGTTAAAATCAAAACAATAGTTTTAAAGGCTTGGAAATTACGTTAAAAAGAGGAATGGCGCAGAGTTTAATTATGAAAAACAATCTTTTTTACTGATGTATGAATTATAAACTCATGCATGCAACCAACCAACTACGAAGATAAAATAAATACATCATTCATCAAAACTTACCAAAGCGATACTTGTAATTAAAACCCCTTTAGAAAGTGTGGATCATAAGAAGTAGCAGCTCAGTGACATTTTTATGTCATTTTGTGCTTTGAACTTATTCTTTTTCATGCGATTTCCCAAATTCAAGGCTTTACTGACAGATGGGGTCCAAAGACACGATTCATATATCCAACAAAGCACACACACACACACACACACACACACTCCGAATATGTAGGACTTCAAGCATGTATGTCTAGTGCACAGCAGGGTGTTATTTACATGCCATAATAGGGTCTACATGTCATTGGTTGAGGAGATGAGAGAGACAGATAGGCATGCAGTCTCAAATGTTCCCCCACAAACTGAATGTCATGTTCTGCGTTTCTTATTCACATGTGTGCAACTGCAGGGTGCGTTTGGTGCCCAGTGAGATGGAATATAACATCCTTTACTCACACTGACACCGAATACACTCTGCACACGGAGACGCAGAGAGAGTGACGCGCATCTCAGCAGATTGGTTTATTTTCCTCACAGCTTATTTACTCTCTGTGTGTTTGTCACACTCAACACAGCAAATGCCACAAAGCCAAAGCCAAATTATGTCTGGCCAGCTCTTGGATAAATTGTGTTGCTGTCAAGTGAGCCAGTACTCAGGATTCTCCCAGTAATACCAGGCCTACTGGTGTCCCAGTCTTACTTCTATTTTACTCATCCATCTATGTTTTCTATATATATAAATTCCTCTTCTCCTGTCCTGTATACCTCCAAAGCTTCTTATTAATGCAAAATCACCAATCCTGTGACATCGTCCCCTATGAATATGGATGACTCTGTCAGTCTTTTACATGTGGGACATTTTTTGTTCCACTTCTTTTGTCATATACTACGGGACGCCGATTGTAAAGTTGCACATGCTCAAGTAAGCAGCAACTTTTTACAACATTTAGCAACAACCACATTTTAAAAACCTTGTGTGAAATTATTAATGTTACTTTTGACCAGATTTACAGCATTACTTGTGAAATTTGTGATGTTTTTTTCTCGTGAAAATCAAATGTCAATGTTAAATCAAAATGCTAAATGTTCAATCGAAATGTTAAATGTAAATCGAAATGTTAAATGTAAATGTCACGGCTGAAACTAAATATTTAGCTAATATGCAAATTAATATTTACAAGATTGACATCTACTCAACGATACATATTATTTTATTTGATGTTTACAGTGGCGTGCACATACTACTCACTGTTGTGCACAAAGTTGTCAGGAAGTTTGCTTTGTCCCAAAACGACGAGTACACGGAGTCCGCGATTGTGCACTCCGCAAGTCCGTTCTCCAAGTTTAGTTTACTCCCACGAGTCCGTACCGAAGAGTTCACAAGTACGGAGTATGTTGAGAAGCGACTGACTTCGCTGTTGATTCACGTGACGTCACTCACATTGAGATATGATTTAGATATGGAGCGCTATATTCAGATGGAGGGCAGGAATAACAAGGAGTTATGAGTGGCCAGTCTCAGTCTTTATAGTTAGTTTGTTCTGTTTTGGTTTTAGTTTTAGGACACAGTATAGTAATACTTTTTAGGTTAGAAAAATACAAATGCTGAAGTAAATAGCAGTCTCCCGTAGGTGGCGGTATGCACCTGCTAAGTCATGGTTGTAACCTGCCATTAAATCAGGAGAAGAAGAAGAAGATGATGGCGGGCAGGAAGTGAAGTAGCTCGAGAATCTGCCGTCTGAAATAATCAAAATGCCCATGTTTTGTGGAGTTTACAGCTGCTCCAGTCGGTAATATATTATAGAGTACAGAAGATTGTTGTTCACAAAGGTGAGAAATGTAAAAAGCTCACAGAACAACGCCGTGAAAAGTGTGGATTTTAAACCTGCGTCTGAGGTCGGGAGGAGCAGAGTCTGCTGATGCCCGTGTATAGCGACCACTTCATCAAAGGTATGCTAGCGAGCTAACTTTGTTTTTGTGGCTGTTTTTATATATAGGTTGTCGTTAAATGCTCATTTGCTATTATTTACCTTCTTTTTTTCACCACTGCTGCACACTGTGGACAGTAAAAGCTGAACACCCTAATGCTATTTCACTACATGTCATAAAGTACTATTCAGTAGTAGTATATATGTATGTGACAAACAATCCTCATGTATACCTGACTGTCAGGCTAACGTCATCGTTAAGATGTATTGCATGTTTGTTTACATTATATTCATACTGTTGAGGTGTCGCTCACAAAAAAGTTATATGCCTCCATATTTTTTATAGGCTTTCATCTGTTATTTGGTGTAGTAGGATCATGTTTAAATATTGAATGTTGTGTTTTATGTTTATTTTAAATGTTGGTGCACGTATGTGAGGGTAGTTATGTGTGCACGTTGGAGCATTGATTCTTTGGGGGGAAAATTGCGGAAAAGCAGCTCCAAGTTTGTAATATTAATCATATGAACACTATGAAAACACTAACGATCTCTGGAATAATAATTACAAATGCTTTTAGGTTGAAAATGAACAAATTTGTTTATGGTTTTATACCTGTTGGCCTATGACCCCCTGCCCCAGGTCCCGCATGCGCATTTTCAGAGTGTGAAAACGCTTATTGAAGAGTCAGCCCTCTGCTGGTTAAAAAAAAGTACTGCGATTCAATTTTCAGAAAATTGATATCAACCGTGATACCTATGAATCGATTTTTAACTGCCTTACGATTAATCGTTACAGCCCTAGGCTCTATGTATAGCTACATTTATGAACTCTAAAACTGAGAAAATAACCTCCATTCAATGCTGTTACATTTAATGCATTTGATTGTTTGGTCATTTCATTTTTTATAGTTTCACAATGACCGTTGATCATTTTAAAACAAAAATAAAATAAATGTACTCAGTAGCGGTTTGGTGCAGAAATGTAACAAATTACTTAAATTCTTTTAAAACTTACTTAAGCACAAATAAAATAACTGCTTTAGAAATATATCCCAAAAAGTACAAGTACCCATTAAAACCAGTCTAGCGCCTGAGCACTGATCAGACACACCTTATAGAGAGGAGGAATGTAATTAACAAATGAGGTTCACCTGTGTGAGAAACAGAAGAAAAGTCAACACACAGCACTAGGAATGATTGAAAACAACAAGGAATAAAATACAACATAATAATTTACTCAGTAACGGTTGGGTGTAGAAATGAAACAAATTACTTTACTTCTTTTAAAACTTAAGTACAAGTAAAATTACTGATTGAGAAATATATTTTAAAAAGTACAAATACCCATAAAAGTGACTTAATTACAGTAACGTGAGTACTTGGAATTCATTACTTTCGCCTCTGGTTGGACAAATATTCTTATACAAATTCTGTTATGGGGCCACAAAGATGCACATGTTGCACAATTTGTTACACACACACACACACATACACACACACAAGCCCCATTTACTCTCCTCCGTCAATAGATGTGGTATAACTCAGAGGCGAAGCAGAGGGGACGCTCAGATGGAGAGTCTGACATCAGAAATGAGAGTGACCTGCAGCTTTTATGTCCCAGCACACCCTGACCCTCCTCCTCTTTCCCCTGCTGCAATCTCATCGTACAACAATAGATTTCCCATTAATGCTTCCCTCCTTCACTCCATCCCTCAAACACAGCCCCTCAATGTTTACCCCCAGAGTGGGTCCCATTCACAAAACACCCAATGCAACTGTGTGTGTGTGTGAGTATTGATGCACGCGTGTCGTCATGGGAACATCTGTTCATGCCAGCAAATATAATTTGTATTGTCATATGTGCAAGCAGTGTGTGTTGTGTACAGCTTTATTGTACCCCAAAGCTTAGCACTTATCTTCTTCCTTCTCCTCTTTTAACCCCCCCCCCCAAAAAAATCTCACACACTTTCTCTTCCACACACACACACACACACATACACTTGCCTTCCTCCGTGTGCTTTTCAATTAGGTAATTATGGTGCCAGTGAATGGATCCAGTCTGGACACTGGAGCTCTATTGTGGAAGCACCTGTCCCCCATAGACAGCAATTACCTGCCTGGCTACCAGGGAGTTGCAGGCTATTGTCTGCACATTTTTTTCTCGCTATGTGTGTGCGTGTGTGTGTGTGTTTGTGTGAGTTCCAGCGACAGTGCATACGCGTCTCACCTCCATTTGTGTAAAAACACTTGTTTTTTTCTTAACACAAATACAATTGGGTTTGCGTGCGCGTTCATTTTTGGCTCCAAAGAAACCATTGTTTGTGTGTCAAAGATACCCCCATTATTAAATAATCTCCCCTTTGGAAAGACGGTTTTGGAGTGTTTCACAATATATTCTATTTTAATTAGGATAATGTGTGTGCTCTATGTACAGTGGCTGTGAAACACTGAGGGAATGAGGACATTGCACAGTGGGAGCTGAACGCTGACACTTTGCCTGGAGGGTGTAACAGCTTGGAAACCTACGATGCACAAACGTTCAACACATTGCTTTACACATTTTAAACACTATTACAGAGTGAATCGGGGTCAAGTCTTTAAGACCATTGTTTCTCAAATGGGGGTACGTGTGCCCCTAGGAATACGCAATGGCACTACAGGGGATACTTGAGAGAGAAAGAGAGGGGGAAATTAATGAATGACAGCATTGAAAATATGGGGTTTTATAATGTTTATTTTTAGTTAAAAAATTATAATAAAACTAAATATTACATGCCACTCACAAAACGATGATAAAAAACAAAAAATAAGAGAAATATAAACTGAATACTGAAAAGAATAGACAACACAACAAAATATACAGAAAAATAAAAAGAACAGATAAACAACAACAAAAAACACACAAATGACACAAAACACACACATGAAGAAATGAACTGAAAATTCAAGGATCAGTCTTTGTTCCATCAGGAGGGAGATGCCAAAACTCAAAAAACTACAGAAATAAATCTCTTCAGGAGGCATGAAATACTGTTTCATTCCACTTATTTACAAAATGACATTATTTAAAATATGTATCACTCAGGATTTATCATTACATAATGTGTTACAACTATAATCTATTTGCATCCTCATGATCAGAGATGGCAACTTCCTATCACAGGGGGCCACAAAAATGTGATTGTCTGATCCAAGGGCCACATTATTAACATTCATGTCAGCATTTAGAAGAATGACCAATCAAAACATTAACACAAGCTTGAAAGCATGCATTGTGTGCATTTTTAAATTCATTTTGTAGATTTTCTTGCCAATATGGCAAATATTTATTCTCTTTTTGTGTGTTTTTCCAAGAAATTGTGTGTTTTTGTTAAAATTTTTTCTGTTTTTGTTATAATTTTCTGCTTTTTTTTTTGTCATTTTGTGTGTTTTGTGAATCTTTTTTTTGTTATCTTTTTGTGTTTTTGTTACAGATGTAGCGATTCACTCAACTCCCGATACAATTCGATTCACGATACTGGGTTCACGATTCGATTCTCTCACGATTTATTTTACAAAATGGGACTGTAGACAAATGATGACTGAAAAATATTCCTTTATTTTTTGGGGGAAAAAACTAGAAAATACTGTACTATTTTCCTTTCATTATTCATTGTCAAAAGAATCCCTTGATAAACTATTTAAAACAATGCAATTTAACTAAAAATAAATATTGAATGAAATAAATAAAGGAATAATACAAATGAAGAAGAAGCCTATTAATTTAAATTCTGGTTCTATAGTAAACAATGCAAAACTGCATAATAGTTTTTTTCTTTTTAAAAGTACAACTGAAAATGTATTTTGTGCCTTAACAATTGGACCTTAAAAAAAAAAAAAACAGTATGCATTGTATTTACGTCAGATATTTGTTTGGACCAGCAGAGGGTGCTGGTAACCCAGTGGTCAGTTGGCATGCAGAACTTCTTGCAGTGAAGAATAGATGCTATGCTAGCAGACAGAGCTATTAGAAAAACATGACTCCTACAGATATTCACGTAATATTACAGATATTCTTTCGGTGCTAAAGGGGTAAGGAATCATTTATGAACATGTTTTAATTGTAGAAGGCGTCCAGAAAGAAAGTAGTAGCAGATTCCGCCCGCCGCCTCAGCATTTGGATGAGAAGGATAAATATATAGCGCCCTCTGCTCTTTAAAAAAGTACTGCGAATCAATTTTTAACTGCCTTACGATTAATCGTTACATCCCTAGTTTTTGTTGTTACTTTTTGTACTCTTCTTGACATTTTGTGCATTTTGCTGTCGTTTTCTGTGTTTCTGGAGTTTTTGGGTATTATGTTGTTATTCGTATAACTTCCAACTTCATGAATTACAATTTTTCTTTGGGTAATGCACAAAATTCTTTTAGTATTCTCTTCCTGTTTTTACAGCATTGTAGCAGCTTGAAAAACATCTTCTAAATATTAAGCTAAAGAGGTAAACATCTTTAGAGGGGCTTTTATTGCCAATAAAGCAAGTTTATTTTATCATCAGTCTGTCTTTTTTAGGGTTTAGATCATTGCTGTCTAATAGAAGAGCCTGATGGTAAAAGTCATTCATTTAAAACAGAAATAGCTGTTTTTAGGAAATGACTTTCAACAAGTTCATTTATTGGTGAAATCAAGGATATCATGGCGTGTAGCTCAACAGGTACGTTCTGTGCTTGGCTTTAATAACTCTTTGTACTCCTCACAATAATGATAATTTTAGTTCCTTTGATAATAACCTGTCCCTATAACACACTGTTAGGATTTAGGGAATAGGTGGTTTTTGATGTACCTGAGTAGTAGGGTTAGTGGTGCATTGAGTCACACCATGTCTCAGTATTTATGATTGTGGGTTCAAGTCTTGTTGGGGCTATATTTCAGTAGTCTTTTAGGCTTCGTTCAGACAGCAGGCAAATGTAAACCAAATCACGTTTTTTTTTTTTTTTTTGCCCATGTGCGACCTGCATCTGATCTGTTAAAGACAGATGTGGTCCTAAATCTGTTACTTATGTAATATTTTTGCAATGTGACTGCTGCTGTCTGAATGGCCAGGTCACATTTATCCAACTATTACACCATTGAGATGCAATAAATGTCACAATTCTATGTCGCAAAAGGAGCTGTTGGTAAAAACAACTATCGTCAGCACTTTACTTTTTAAGTTTTATACATAAGGCTGACATTGCGGTGTCATTATGTCATTAGCATGAATAAGGTGTCACGAAGGCTGTTGCTGGCAGCGTTTACATGGGAGCTTTAATTCCTCTTTAAAGCGGAATAAAAGTGAATTCCTCTCTAACCTTGTAAACACATAACACCGGACGGCAGGCACGAGGACCCATACTGCATTCACTGGCTGTAATATCACCAGTTGATCATTTCACCAGTTGTTAGAGCTACTATCTTTACCAGGGAGCAACTGTTTATTCCTGATGGTTGTTTTCCAGAGTTTTACTGAGCTTTATTTATCGGTGATTAGTTCATATGTCCCTTCCGCTCCGCAGTCCAAACTGAAACCGCGTGTTATTGTCGAGCTGCTGCTTCAAAACTACAATCAAAATAAAGGTCAAAACAGTTCTCATGTGTGATGATCTGTGTTATAACCGACAATAAAAGGTTTTTTGTGTGTTTTTCCTGATAGATGTGATATGTCACTTTCTTCCCCTGTCCAATCAGAGCCTTCCCAACCGCTAGAGCTAAAACGGAGTTATCTAAAGCCGAACAAACCTGTTTCCCATGTAAACCTCATTCAGGAATCACCATTTCCATGTAAACACAAAGCAGAACACTTGAATTTCGAATGATTTAATTCGGAATAAATAATTCCGAATTAAAAAACCATGTAACTGTGGCCATTAAGTGTCGTTTGTTAAATTATGACAACCTTGGAGCTATGTTGGCATTTTTTGGGTTAGGTGGAGGGATCTCGTGGGGTTAGGGTGAAGAACGACACTTAATGACAGCCTTCATGACACCCTATTCATGCAAATGACAGGCAGTGGCGGAACCAGGATTCAATTTTATAGTAAGCACAGATCCCCCCCCACTACCACTCGCCACCTCCACCAGATGTACGGCCCACTATTCCCTGAGCAGCGCGGCTATCAACAAGAAACAATAATAAATCAATTTCATAATTCAAAGTAGATTTTCACTCAACGAAAAATCAGTTAGGCTATACAGCAGAGGATGGTAACAGCATACAGATGAATACAGCCGAGCAAAACATTATGGTGACAACACACCAGGCAGAAACACATGGTAAAAACACACTTTATAATAATAATAACAGGCTAATAAGGTTCCTAACTATTCAAAATGAAGTCTATGACTCCCCGTCATGTCAAACTCCCACAGAATGGCCTCAGAATTGACAGGAATATCATAATTGTTCATCAGGGCAAGTCTACTCAGTCTCTTGTCTGTCATGGTGTTCTGGAGGTATGTTTTCAAGCAATGTAATGGCCGGACAAACGGTGTGCAATTTTTTCAATCGTTGTACTCAGCTCCAGCTCAAACTGTGCGACTCAATTGCAGAGCCCAAATGTGCGCAGCTCACGAATCATGTTCTCACACTGTACGGATCGATACTCTGACACGATCGGCCTGCTCACACTGTACATCCATACACGACACATCGGGGTCTTGTTTCTTGAAATGCAACGTACAAATTAGAAGAAGAACTCTGAAGCATCACCAATAAAACAGGAGAAGAAGAACCAGGAAGTGGAGAGACACTCGCAAATCTCAGTAGAAAGAGCTTTGTGCAATGTGATGGACCAGGAACTAGCTGGACAGACGTGGGCAGTTCGGTCCATCAATTTTACAGCGGTTCTACGGTGTTCGCGAGAGATTGAGGCAAGCCGGTCTGTGGCACTTTTTCAACAGTGCGATACCCTCACGAGGAGTGACCAGGATTTCAAACATGTTTGATTTCCTTACGACTATACGATTGCTGATCGGGAGCTGGTCGTGAGTTGTTTATCGCTTTTTGTGACCCTATGTAAACTACACGATGCACGATACGCGATTTAGCAGAGACTTGGCCCGATCCGAAAAATAGACGCATGAGTCAAAAATGTTGCTCAAATGGGCCAAAAATGGCACAGTGTATGACCGCCTTCAACAGCTGAATGGATTTTCAGTCCTGGCAGTGGACATGGGCATTCTTAGGAGAACCTTCACAACAGTATACACGTTGGGATAAAAGTCTCTTTACACACGCCGCAACAAGTCTCCCCCATATTTACTTCCGTAAACACAGTGCGTGCCAAACAAATGACTTCAATCACTGTTTATTTTCTAAATCATATTTCAATATTTTGAAATATTGTATAAATAATAATATTTTTTTGCATTGTCATGATGTTATGCCAAAATGTGGCATAACATCCTTACAAGCAATCCTGGAAAGTTGTAACATTTTTTTTTAGCTTTAATTATTTTCCAGGTCACAACCAATTCTAAGGTCACATTGAGACAAGCTCAGATGTATGGCTGGCATTTCATAAGAAAGATGGCAGAGTTGATGTTGAATGTCATGTGGTTCCCTGCAGGTTCTATTTGCGAAGGTTATGGCTTTTGAAGTTTGACTGTTGGATTATATTCAAGGTGATGATGTCAATGGGAACGTATGGAATTATATATTCGGTGTCAAATATCATACTTGGTGCTGAGCTCTCGCTCTTTCAAGCTTGCAATAAATCTGTCACCAAACTAATGGGATTTTAATGAAGATTTTAAATAATAATATAAGAGCTTATATAGAAAGAGTGCATTATGTCCTAGGCAGGAACTCCAATACATTTGTAACATATGGAGGGCATCAGTGCCCGATGAGAGCCGGAGATTGGCACCGGCAGACCGCCGCGAATCTGATAAACGGGAATAAGTGGGTCTGAAAATGGATGGATGGATGGATGGCATGAAGCCCACCCAGGAAAATATAGTTGAAAAGACATCTAAACAACGTCAACATTTGTTAGAAAAGTGAAAGGTGAAAAGCTGTCCTTTTCTGGTCATAGTACTATGCACTCAAGATTAATTTAGTTAGAATTTTGTTAATTAATTTATTGAAATTGTTTAAAATGTAATACCTAATTGTGGGAACCTTTCTGGTCAACTTGTATCAGGATCAGATTTGTATTTTATGTTTGTGTTTGTGGACTGTTATGTTTGAACTTGTTACCATACGATTTCTCCTTATTTTGTTTTCTCCCTATCTTACCCCAAATGAGAAGTCGTATTTCTAATGACTATTTTTGTGCCAAACTTGGACCAAATGTGCTAAATCTGGACCAAGTTGGACGTCCAATAACAACCAAATTTCAACAACTACATTGGGGAAACATTTGGCTGTAGTTGGACGACCCAATAGCAACTCAATTTCTACGACTACATTTGGACTAAAATTGGACCAAGTTGGATGATCCAATCACAACCAAATTTCAATTACTATACCAATTTTAACTTTAAAACCCCTGCCCCCAATTTTAATGAGAAAATAAGGGCTAAAATTGGACGGTCCAATAATAACCTAATTTCAACGGCAATATTGGTACTAAATTTGGACCAATTTTGACAGTCCAAAAAAACCCCAATTTCAACGACTATTTTTGGGCTAAATGGAGTCTAAGATGGGCCGACCGTGACGTTGGGTGTTTGGTAGGAAAACACAAAAGGCTTATGAATATTACATTTAATATTGTCCGGATTGGTAATACATGAGTAATTAAAATGTCTCTGTAATGCAAAGTGGTATAGTAAAAATAGCTTTTCGTAACTAGACTTTGTAAATAATTGTTTTCCTCGCTTCTTTTTAAAGCATCTTGAATAAAAAATCAATTCAGCAGAAAATGCCACCCCAGCAACTTGTCTTTCAGATGTGTATTTGTGCAAATTATACTCAGGCAAATCATGTCCCAGTGTTTTGTTTTGGCAGCTCCATGCTGTGTTAATATACGCCAGGGTCCATTTTATAGTGAGCTGCTATTGATCTGCTTGGACACACACGTTAGCCTCTAAAGCTCTGTTAAGTCAAAGAAAAACGTCTACGAATGAATGGTAGTGTGTGTGTGTGTGCGTGTCTGTGTGAGTGTGTGTGTGCGTGTCTGTGTGAGTGTGTGGGTTTCCACACCATGTGATTCTCCCAAGCTCATGAAGTGGCAAAACACACCAGTAACATCCAACTCCATCTGTTCCCATGATGATAGGAATGATTCTGGTAATTAAATCGCCTTTACTTCCTGTTATGTTGTGTGATGGTGGGAAAGGTTAAAGTTGCTTTGAACACACGTATGAACTCAAATGTTTAATATAATGTTATAATTTAGCTTGATGACTAACGAAGTTCTATTACAATTTAATGTCATTTTAATTCTGATGAAGTGTATTTTCCCAGTGGTGCAGCGTCTAAATCTTTTTACAGCTCAACCTCCGTTTTTCCCCAGATAAAAGCAAACCATGCACAAAGATGATTTGCTGTCAAATCCGTTCAACCGGTGACTGCCTTGTGGTTTCTAAATGATGTCATTGAGTGAAATGCATAACTCAGCCAATCGTTAGGCATCTTGGCTGCCTTCCAGCTTGCTGTTATCAAATGCATTCAGAGTTTATCAGTGATCTTTATCAAGCTCAGCGCTCCTAATGATCTGGGCGGAGGATGTGCGACAGGATATGAGGCTGATGCATGTGATCAATCACTGATGGCATCACACGGAACTAACAAGGCCGTCTAACGAAGGAGCTCAGAAAGCAGATATAATTAGAAAAACTCATAATTATTATATACCTCGACTATGGATTTGTGCTGTGTGAGAGCAGGAGGCAGATGAAATAAAATCAAGATCAACATATTACACACAATGACACTCCTGTCACCATGTGCCAATCAAACTCACCTCTTTGTTTAAACGCAAGAACAACAGTTTGCCTTATAGATACTTGAATTACTAGGTTAATACAGTAGAATGATCTAAATCCCCATTACATTAAAAAATAAATAATGTATGAGGGCCAGTGACGTGAATCCGTGTATCATTCGTTTTTCATTATGTAACAAAAACATGAAAAATGAAAAAAAAAAACCACTCATTATTTGATATTTGTTTCCAAAACCAAAATGAAAAAAACGGAAAACGCCTTGTTTTTCAAATTCCAGCTCTTTTGCTTCGGTACAGAAAACAAAAAACGGAAAATGAACACCTTTATTTGTTTTCTCCATTACCGATTGGCCAAAGTACGTGACCCGGAAGTGAAGCGTTACACATTCCGCGATATCTTTAGCTCTGCAACACTCAGGAGTCTCTAAATCCTCCGAAATGTCCGTGAGGAGGTTCTGTGCCCAACACCAGCTAAAGCAAAAAGGACACCAGAGCTATATTTCGAGGCAGCCCATTAAGGATGCTGCTGGTGACCCCCAGTTTGTATAAAGTTTCACATGTCTCATGGTGATTTCATTTTAGCTAACTTTGCTAGGTATATGAGCAAGCAAATCCCAGCTAACGCATGTTAGCTAGCTTCCACCTCAAGTTTTACAACAAACACCTTATACCTTTACCTTTACACTGTCTTTCCTCCTCACTTTACTTGTTGTTGCATTCTTCTACCCTACAGGAATATTGACTTTTTAAGGACATTATGCTGGCTATCTAATAGGAATGATGGGTACCTCTGTCAGCTCACTTCACACACTGCATTACAATAATTTGCACAGTTATATACCTTAAAAACACTAGCCACAGCTTATGGTAGCTGTCTATTTTCATCTCATATCCTACATTTTTTTAAAGCGTATTAGAGATAAGGCAGGGAAGTTCATGGGGCCCTATATGCATTTCCATAGTCCTCCTATAGCCATTAACGCCTATGAAGGAAATTAATCGATTTTAAATTTTTCCTTTATATTCATCTAAAAAAATGTATCATATTTTAAAGTAAGCATTTTTTTCCTCCTACACACCTGTAAAATTCAACATTCCGAGAAGCTCTAAAATACTAGCCTTGTATTTTTCAATGTTTAATACAGACAATTAATCTGGAAGTGCTCATTAGGAGCTTGAGCTCTGGAGGCTGAGTGGGGCGGGACAAACTCGTGCCGAGTAACCAATCAAACTAAGAGCGGAAGTGATGACTATAGCATGACAAGCTAAGCCTGCTCCTTAAAAGGAGTCGGCAGAGGAAAATAACATATTTTACGATATAGACTTACGGTTTTAAAGCCTCTTCTTGTTCTCTTCTTTGAACATTTTCTCCGTAGCGGGCTCCATGTTTGTTTTAACACTGATTGGTGCAGGAGATGTGACGTTCATTCTGTAATGGTTCTGATTGGTTCGGTGTTTTTCGAACCAAGGAACTGAGCAGAAACAGCGGCATTACAACACTTAGGCTGCGTCTGAATAGTCACTCCCATCTCCTTCCTGATCCACCGTTCTTTCACCCCCGGAAGTGTTTTAAGTGGTGGGCATGGTGAGAGCGTCCAAGTTCTCTTAGAAGCTCAGGAAAATAGACTCAATGCTTCCTTTTTTACCTCCTTTAGCCTCGGAAACACTGATGCAGTCCTTTACCAAAGGAGACAAGATAATGCTGACCCACATTCCTTGCGGCGACAACAGTTAAGGCAAGTAATGGAGATCATGCAAGTTCAATGCAATAATATGTCTTGAACAGCTTTAAAGTAATCTAAAACCCATATCTTAATTATATGTAGATATATTATCAGTATATAACTGACATAAAACAGACACTCTGTGATTCGAGAATAAGAAATCAGAAACATTTTCAGCCACATGATGTGTTTATTCAACATAATTCTATTTGTGAATGGAAGGTGAGTGTGAGCAAAACATTCTCAATGTGACATTCTTTTAGTTTCCTTCTCTTCTTCCTCGTAGTCTGGTTGTCTCATTTCCTTTGATGTACATTCAAACTTGTGATTTTTTGAGTTTATATCAGTGCAAAGTGTTATAAATGTCCCCTTTTAGTCCATTTTCGGAAATTTGTAGTTTTTTTCAACACAGAAGACATCACGATTATTACGTCACCTAGTTGAAGCGTATCTGAAAACGTATCACAAGCGTGAAACGCCGCTTCCTAACCCCTTTCTTTACCCCGTGACTTCATCCACGGGGTTATGGGAATAGTGGATAGGACAGAGATAGGAGGGACCATTCGGACGCAGCCCTACTTTCTTAATTTCATGCCTCAGCACAAACCATTGGTTTTAGATTATTTTATTTCTCTTTGTTTAAAAATGGGGAGTGGTGTGTGATAGGGTTTTTTTAGGTGAACTTTTAAAAAATCATGTCTATTTTGGGCAACTTGGCTGATCCGCTGTCATTCTTACCATACGGAGCAAACTTGTGAGACAGACGATCATCAATTTCTCTTCATCTCATTGTACCTTGTGTATAATGACAATAATAAATATTACATTATATTTTAATCTTTTGAACATCATAATACTAATGTTGCGTAAGTTGTTGATATTCTTATATAACTACCCTTGAAATGGTACATTATTCTTTTGTTTCAGAGGTGCATTACTTATCAGGTTTTATTAACGAAGTGCAAGAACTGTATCTTAAGATGTCAATAATTCATGATTTGAGTTTGTGCCCAATGACACCTTTGAAATAATCTCCATTATCTTAGCCGACAACAAGCATCAGCAGCATCATCAGCAGCAGCATCAGGGCAAACAAAGGCAGCCTTTGGATCCTCTAAAGCAGAGGCGAAGGTGTTAAAGGACATTTTATCCTCACAGACAAGCCTGGGAATACACTCCTGAGTGCTGACAGCTTATGTAAGCAGACACGTCCAAAGACTCAAAGTATGAATGTAAATAAATACCGATGTGAATATGAACACAGAGAGAATCACTATGATATACAGGCGCTGGTGCATTAAGCAGGGGTCGCCAACCTTTCTGAAACATTAGCAACTTCAAAGTTGGCTTGATACACAGAAATACTACTGCATGTTCTTACAATTGAACATTTATGTAAGATTTTATAAAACTTCACTTACTTTCTTAAAATTATATTTATTTATTTATTTTCTTGCACAAAAACATTAAAATCTAAACACCAAATCTGCGATACTTGAACACATTTGTCTCAATGTTTCAGGTATAATAAACATTTAAGAATAGTTTATTTAATACTAAATCGTGATCAGGTCCGACAGTATTCAACTCTACTGAGGCACTGACTACATCTTTCATCTGAATTTATCTTTGTGTGTTTGAAACCAGGTAAATCATATATTTTAGATGGAGTTACCTGGTGACTAGTGCTACTGTTAGAAGACAGGCCTGAGGGCACCTCACATGGTCCATGGGGGCTACCCGGGGCACCGTTTCTGTGACCCCCGCATTAAAATTTACATATCAAGTAATACGTACATAAAGTAAAATATACAGTAGTTTCCTGTTGCGATGACAGAGAACTGGAGTGTATTAGTGCACAGACACAACCTCTTATATTTGAGGTGATGTTACCAGTATTTACTCAACAGTCACGGTGCAGTGAAGGTCACGGACGATGACCTCAGTATTCGTATCTTATGCTGTTCTGATGAACGTGAGGTGAAATCCACGCCCTCGCTGCTCCAGCTGTGTGAGAGAATGATTCCTCTGACTAAGAACTCATTCATTAGGAGGTTAATGACTGGAAATGTGAAATTAATTTAACGTCCAATAGAACGCTTCCGTCGAGTGTGATGTGTTACAGAGCTCAGCCATCAGTCTAATGTTCTCTCAGATGAATAGACTCCGCCCCCTTCCAGTGAACTCCAGTCCTGACCTCCCACAATGGTAAACAGCTATGAGATGTTGCTTTTTGTCCATGGTTATGGTGAAACATTAATGTTTTGGCTTCAGAAAGATAATTGTAGCTCTCACTTGGTGGTGAGAACTGTCCTGTAAAAGCAGAAAGCTTATTTTAAATCAGAGATGGGAACATTTTATCAGAGCAGGGGCAACACAAATCTGATCCAAGGGCCCCTTTATTTACATAAATGTTAGCATTTAGAACAATGACCAATCTGAGCAAAAATACAGGAACAAAAAAAAGGGTTTCTATTCGAGATGGACGATATAGACTAGAAGAATTATCCTAATAATTTCTGGTATTTATCACAGTTACGATTAAAAAATACGATAAATTAAAACAATAAATAAATAAAACAATTCCCAACTTAAAGTATAAACAGGTCCCTTACAAAAACAAATTAATTTGAATACATCAACACTAGACACATTAAAATAAGCTACAATAGCTGCTCATGGGCTGATATTTTATGGGATATATTAGTGCATGTGGGTTACTCTATTAGTGTTATTGTGTGGAATTCATTGTCAGGTTCTATTTTAGTTTGTGTGTAGCCTCTGTGGTTCTTTTTCAGCTATCCTGTCTTTGTTTATTTTGTTTGAGTCTGGCCTCCTGTGTTTAACTCTTGCTTTTGTGTTTCACGTATTCCTGCTCGTGGCTCCACCCCCCAGTGATGTCAGTGTGTTTAAGTTGTTACTGATTAGCTGCCTCATGTGTTTCCACCCAGGTGTGGCCCATTCCTAATCAAGCCTCCCTCACTATTTAGCTGCGTGTCTGGTCACTGTGTGCTTGCTGGATCATTGTGTATTGTCGACCCTCCTCGTGTCCTGCTGTGTTTGCTCCCTGGTTTTCCTTGTGCCCTGTTGGATTTAGTTTTTGAGTTTGGAATAAACATGGACTGGTTCCCAGAATGATACGTCTGCCTGCTGCCTCCCTGTCTCTCTGCACATGGGTCCACATCATCCGCCAACCATGATATTCATTTATTTCCTCACTTAAAATGAAATAATTATCTAAAAAAAGCACATGAAAAGCAAGAATACCTCCAATAGTGTTTTTACTGCTGCTGAATCTTGTTTATTTTATATCTAAGAAAATTACATGAAGTTATGGTAAATTGATAAATATCTCTCTGATTTCCTATAATAATGAGAAAATAATAATCTCAGTTACATTACTGTCTAATGGGACCAGCTTTGTCTTGTGAACACATGAGATATAATAAAAAATGATTGCGTTTCACAAGTTTTGATGGCTGAATAGTGACATTTGTTTTATGCTAACATTTATTTCACACGACATGTGACATGTTAGCTGTTATCCTTTCATACAAGTGTTAAATCTTACCATAAACAAATAAGTGGCACTTTGTGATTTTTATGAAAGTAAGCGGTGTACTTTTTACTTGGTCTCTTCCTTATATGGAGTGGTTTGCATTAGCTCTTAGCCCAGTCTTATGTGTTGGTAGGTTAGCTTAGCATAGTTAGCTTTAGTGCAGTTTCCAGTTCATAAGTGTTGCTGCAGTTACATCTGTCACAGGTTGTTTTGTGGGAACTTTGGGTGGACAACAGAGGAATTTGGACTTGTTCACTTTGTTGGGTGGGTATCTGGTCTTAACCGTAGTGGTCCGTGATGTACCGCAGCACGGCAGCTTCAGGTAAGCCGTGACGAGCAGCGCCATCTGTGTGTGAGGGGTGGTAACCGTGTTGTGTTTTTACATTAAATTAGTATTTAGTCCTTTTGTGTATTTTATTTTCCCTCTGTGCGCATATGCAGTTGTTTTTGGATTAATTTTGTGTCTCTCTTGTCATTTTGTACATTTATTTTTCTCATTTTGTGTCCATTTTTGTTCAGTTTATTTTATTATATAATTTTGCATATATTTGTTGTAATTTGTGTTTTTTTTCAAAGTTTTTTTTAATATTTGCATTGTCAGAATTGTCTTTTTGGAGTCATGTTTGTCTATTTTTGTCATTTGTACATTTTTCCACTTAGTGTTTAGTCTTTTTGTGAGTTTCCATATGTATGTTTTTGCTGTCATTTTGTATATTTTTTTCTCAGTTTTTGTCTGTGTGTGTTTACTGCTGTTTTGTGTATTATTTTGTCATTTTGTGTGTTTTTTGAGTGATTATTTTGCACATTAGTAGTCATACAAAATTAGACCAAGGGCCGCATGTGGGCCCCGGACCGCCTGTTGCCAATATCTGTTTTAAATGTTATTAAAAAAGATTGATGCAATTATGAACTCACACGGAGCATCTGGTGAAAGACTGACTCACTATCTTTACAGTTCACAGCCACATTCTCACTATTTGTTCACCGGAGACCAATAAAAACATGCGGCAACAAAAATGATGCATGTTTGCTCCACGAGGACATTTTCTAATCATAATTCACCACAAGCTCATCACAGTAAAGTTGTGTTTGCAAAGTGGTTAATTCCATTTTGATTCATTGCCATCGTAAAAAGACACATCACGTGGACGAGTACACTATTTCTGCAGTTAGGCCTTTATGACGGCCGTCAGTGATTAAAGCTTTAAATTTTGATCACTGGATGATTCGCCTTCTCAATGTTGTGATTAAACTGTCATTGACGGGGAAGGTCATTACTGGGAACAATAAAAACTGCTTTTTGTTGTCTAATGGAGTCACATTGACCAGTGAAAGAGCACAAAATTCACACATCTCATGAGTTTAATAAAAGAAAAGCACTATGTGAAAAGATTTGAAGGTCATACAGAAGTATTTCATTTTGAAATTCCAGTTTGTTCCCTTAATACACGTGTTAAACTCAAGGCCCGGGGGCCAAATCTGGCCTTTAAATTTAGACCGGAGAAAGTTAAAAATTATACATTATTGTCTAAATGACCAAATAATTCAGCATTTTAAATCTCAAATTGTTCAAATAACTCAATTTTCTTGAAATAGTTTCACATAATTTCCCCAAATTAAATGAAAATTGGTCACAAAATTAATGAAATTTAAAGAAGAAAATCCTGTAGGGATTGATGTCTATCAGTTATTGCCTGGATATTGTCGGTGCCTTACATACTTTACTTATCATTTATATGCCGTGTGAAGTGCAAACTTGGGGACATTAAAGTTAAAATTGCTTGTTTCCCGCCTAAAATCTGTGGCCCACTTACAATCAAACTTCGTATTTGGCACCTGAACTAAAATGAGTTTGACACCCCTGCCTTAGTATGTCAGTGAGTTCACATATATTAAATACAAAATGTACATTACTGGTTACTGCTTTGAAAAATACAGTGGAGAAATGTGAAATAGATAACAAAAGTTAACCTAAATAAAATGTATGAAGCATGTTTGGCACTATTTGGATTAGAGAAAGACAATGAAACGGAAACAAAACTTAAACTTTTAACACTGAAATACAATCATAAAGAAAAAAAAGTGTTTTTTTTGTTGTTTTGTGTTTTTTATTCACTTTGTCAATTTGTATATTTTTTCTCATTCTGTGTTGATTTTTATGTTTTTTTAAAATCATTTTAGTAGATTTGTGTTTTTAGATTCATTATGTGTACTTTTGTCATCGTTTTATATATATATTTATTTTAGTAGCTATGGTGTATGTTCTTTTTTTTGAAAGAAAGTATTTAAAAAGGTCATACAAATACTGCAAAAACTTATGTTATGCCTTATAAAACACAGTGGAGAAATGTGAAATAGATAAATTAACTGTATTATTAAGCATGTTTGGCACGATTTGGAGAAGTTTAAAAGCCAGTAATTGCATCTGATTAGGGAAAGCCAATGAGACGGAAATAAAACAGAAATCAGTGAACTCTGAAATAGAATTTGGGATATTTTGAAACATGTAATCAAAGCCTCTATCCTTGTCATGGATTGATATACTTTTATTTTTATTTAATTTTAGTATTTGAATACCTCCTACTTACTTTTTGGTATTTCTTAAAACATCTGAAGAGCAGATTTTTAGGCAATTGGGTATCTGGTGCATTTTATGAAATTAAGCAATAAAGGCAGCAAAAGCGGGTAAAACACACCTGGATACATTAAATGCCTTGGTAACACTTCATAATAACTATCTGTTATAAGTAGTTCATAGATCATTAATAAATTGTTAATTAATGACAATAATGACTGATTTACACAGTTATTAAATGAGGAATAGTTGCAACTTAAGAATAACATCCCAATAACCTATATGTTATCTTTTAACTGATACGTAACAAGTCATTAGTAAGTAGTTTACTAATATATTATTCATGATCTATTAATAATTTACATAGTTATCCATCCATCCATCTTCTCCCGCTTAGCCGTTTCCGGGTCGCGGGGGCAGCATCCTCAGTAGGGTGGCCCAGACTTCCCTCTCCCCGGCCACTTCCTCCAGCTCTTCCGGGGGGACCCCGAGACGTTCCCAGGCCAGCCGAGAGACATAGTCTCTCCAGCGTGTCCTGGGTCTTCCCCGGGGCCTCCTTCCGGAGGGGCGTGCCCTGAACGCCTCACTAGGGAGGCCTCACTAGGGAGGCGTTCAGGGGGCATCCTAATTAGGTGCCCGAGCCACCTCATCTGGCTCTTCTCGATGCGGAGGAGCAGCGACTCTACTTTGAGCCCCTCCCGAATGACTGAGCTTCTCACCCTATCTCTAAGGGAGATCCCAGCCACCCTACGGAGGAAACTAATTTCGGCCGCTTGTACCCGTGATCTTGTTCTTTCGGTCATGACCCAAAGTTCATGACCATAGGTGAGGGTTGGAACGTAGACCGACCTGTAAATAGAGAGCTTCGCTTTTTGGCTCAGCTCCCTCTTTACAATGACGGACTGGTGCAGACTCCGCATCACTGCAGACGCCGCACCAATCCGCCTGTCGATCTCTCGCTTCATCCTTCCCTCACTCGTGAACAAGACCCCGAGGTACTTGAACTCCTCCACCTGGGGCAGAACCTCATCTCCAACCCGGAGAAGGCACTCCACCCTTTTTCCGGTCGAGAACCATGGACTCGGATTTGGTGGTGCTGATTCTCATTCCGGCCGCTTCACACTCGGCTGCGAACCGATCCAGTGAGAGTTGAAGGTCACGGTATGTTGGAGCCAACAGGACCACATCATCTGCAAAAAGCAGTGATGCAATACTGAGGCCCCCGAACCGGACCCCCTCAACGCCCTGACTGCGCCTAGAAATTCTGTCCATAAAAGTTATGTACAGAATCGGTGACAAAGGGCAGCCCTGGCGGAGTCCGACCCTCACCGGAAACGATTTCGACTTACTGCCGGCAATGCGGACCAGACTCTGACTCCGGTCATACAGGGAACGAACAGCTCCTATCAGGAGGTTCGATACCCCATACTCCCGGAGGACCCCCCACAGGAATCCCCGAGGGACACGGTCAAATGCCTTTTCCAGGTCCACAAAACACATGTGGACTGGTTGGGCAAATTCCCATGACCCCTCAAGGACCCTGCTGAGGGTGTAGAGCTGGTCCACAGTTCCACGGCCAGGACGAAAACCACATTGCTCCTCCTGAAGCCGAGGTTCAACTATCCGGCGGACCCTCCTCTCCAGGACCCCTGAATAGACCTTACCAGGGAGGCTGAGGAGTGTGATCCCTCTATAATTGGAACACACCCTCCGGGGGACCACCACCCCGGTCTGCCAATCCAGAGGCACTGCCCCCGATGTCCACGCGATGTTGCAGAGTCGTGTCAGCCATGACAGCCCCACAACATCCAGGGCCTTGAGGAACTTCGGGCGGATCTCATCCATCCCCGGAGCCCTGCCACCGAGGAGCTTTTTAACCACCTCGGCAACCTCAGCCCCAGAGATAGGAGAGCCCACTCTCGGGTCCCTGGGCCCTGCTTCCTGATTGGAGGGCGTGTCGGTGGGATTGAGGAGGTCTTCGAAGTATTCCCCCCACCGATCCACAACGTCTCGAGTCAAGGTCAGCAGCGCACCATCCGCACCATACATAGTGTTGACGGTGCACTGCTTCCCCCTCCTGAGACGCCGGATGGTGGTCCAGAATCTCTTCGAAGCCGTCCGGAAGTCGTTTCTCCATGGCCTCACCAAACTCCTCCCATGTCCGGGCTTTTGCCTCGGCGACCGCCGTGGCTGCACTTCGCTTGGCCCGTCGGTACCTGTCTGCTGCCTCCGGAGTCCCACAGGCCAAAAAGGCCTGGTAGGACTCCTTCTTCAGCTTGACGGCATCCCTCACCCGCGGTGTCCACCAACGGGTTCGGGTATTGCCGCCACGACAGGCACCGACTGCCTTGCGGCCACAGCACCGATCAGCTGCCTCAGCAACAGAGGGACGGAACATGGCCCACTCGGACTCAATGTCCCCCGCCTCCTCCGAGACATGGTTGAAGTTTTCCCCGAGGTGGGAGTTGAAGCTCCTTCTGACGGGAGACTCTGCCAGGCGTTCCCAGCAGACCCTCACTATACGTTTGGGTCTGCCAGGTCTAACCGGCATCCTCCCCCGCCATCGGAGCCAACTCACCACCAGGTGGTGATCAGTTGACAGCTCCGCCCCTCTCTTTACCCGAGTGTCCAATACATGCGGCCGCAAGTCCGATGACACGACTACGAAGTCAATCATCGAACTGCGGCCTAGGGTGTCCTGGTGCCAAGTGCACATATGGACACCCTTATGCTTGAACATGGTGTTTTGTTATGGACAATCTGTGACGAGCACAGAAGTCCAACAACAAAACACCGCTCGGGTTCCGATCAGGGGGGCCGTTCCTCCCAGTCACGCCCCTCCAGGTCTCACTGTCGCTGCCAACGTGAGCGTTGAAGTCCCCCAGCAGAACGAGGGAATCCCCAGAAGGAGCACTCTCCAGTACTTCCTCTAAGGAATCCAAGAAGGGTGGATACTCCGAGCTGCTGTTTGGCCCATAGGCACAAACAACAGTCATGATCCGTCCCCCACCCGAAGGCGGAGGGAGGCTACCCTCTCGTCTACCGGGGTAAACTCCAACGTACAGGCACTAAGTCGGGGGGCAAGAAGTATAGCCACCCCGGCCCGGCGCCTCTCACCATTGGCGACTCCAGAGTAGAAGAGAGTCCAACCCCTGTCGAGAAGGCTGGTTCCAGAGCCCTTGTTATGTGTCGAGGTGAGACCGACTATATCTAGTCCGAACTTCTCCACCTCGCACACAAGCTCAGGCTCCTTCCCCGCCAGAGAGGTGACATTCCACGTCCCTCACGCTAGCTTCTGTAGCCGGGGATCAGATTGCCAAGGCCCCCGCCCTGGACGACTGCCCGATCCACATTGCACCAGCCTCATATGATCCCTCCTGCGGGTGGTGGGCCTACGGGAGGGCGGGCCCACGTCGTCCTTTCGGGCTCTGCCCGGCCAGGGCCCGTGGGCAAAGCCCCGGCCACCAGGCGCTCGCACTCGAGCCCCAACCCCGGGCCTGGCTCCATGGTGGGGCCCCGGTAGCGCCAATCCGGGCGACGTGAACTGCCTTTGTTGTTTAATGTACATATATGGCTATTGAACCGCTCTTAGTCTCAGAACCGCCACCTTAACGTGGTGGAGGGGTTTGAGTACCCGAATGATCCTGGGAGCTATGTTGTCGGGGGCTTAATGTCCCTGGTAGGGTCTCCCAAGGCAAACAGGTCCCAGGTGACAGGTCCGACTAAGAGCGGTTCAATTTACATAGTTATACATCATTAAAATACAGTCAACAAGTAATTTGCAAATTATTAGCTAACAGTTTATTAAAGGTGCAGTCCGCAACTCTCAGATTCCTCTCTCCCCCTCCCTCCAAGCTGCTGTCTTGCCCTCCAATCTATCAATCAATCAATCAATCTTTATTTATATAGCGCCAAATCATAACCAATGGTATCTCAAGGCACTTTACAGTAGAGCAGTCTTAAGGACGGACTCTTCATTTTATGGATACACACAAATGCATATATACGTATATACACATACATATGTATCCCACACCCAACATGAATTCATCATGGCGGCAAGGAAAACCTTCTGTTAAGCAGCAGGAACCTTGTGTGGATCCCATTCCTATGATGAACAGCCATCCACGTTATGCTGTGTTGGGTGTGTGCAGAGGAGAGGGTGGAGACAGAGCCGCTGAGACTCTGTAACTCCACACTAAGGATCCCACGGACCTGCAAGACAAAAGCCAGAAGGAGTACAGGAGCAAACACACAAGGGAAGAAGCAGACATAGAGGGAGTGTTTGAGAGAGGAATGGGACCCTCTCCGGTCCCTCTCTAGCCTAAATGACCTCTCTCTTAACGCCCTCTCCAACCTCTCTCCAACCGAGCATGCCAGACCCCCCCCCCCCCCCCCGGCAGTCTATGCCTATTGCATCTTAATTATGAGCTATGAGCTGGTTCCTAACTAAAAGCTTTACCATAGAGGAATGTTTTGAGCCTAACCTTAAAGGTAGAGAGGGTGTCTGCCCCCCGAACCGTGGTTGGTAGATGGTTCCAGAGAAGTGGGGCCTGACAACTGAAAGCTCTTCCTCCTATACTACTTTTAGAGACAAATGGAACAACGAGTAGTCCAGCATTTTGAGAGCGTAGTGTTCTGGGGGGATTGTATGGCACTACAAGCTCCTTGAGATAGGCTGGTGCCTGGCCATTTAGGGCTTTATAAGTGAGAAGAAGAATCTTGAATTCTATTCTATATTTTATGGGAAGCCAATGCAGAGAGGCTAATACAGGAGTAATGTGATCTCTTCTCCTAGTTTTAGTCAGTACACGTGCTGCAGCATTTTGAACCAGCTGAAGTGTCTTAAGCGACTTGCTCGGGCAGCCTGCTAAAAGAGAATTACAATAATCCAGTCTAGAGGTAACAAAAGCATGGACTAGTTTTTCGGCGTCGCCCTGAGACAGGATAGATCTGATTTTAGCAATGTTACGGAGATGAAAGAAGGCAGTTCTTGAAGTTTGTTTTATGTGAGAGTTGAAGGATAAATCCTGATCAAATAGAACCCCAAGGTTTCTAACAGTTGTGCTTCGTGCCAGAGTAATGCCATCTAGGGCAGTTAGGCTAGCATAGGTTTCTCTAAGGTGTCGTGGGCCCAGTACAATGACCTCAGTCTTGTCTGAGTTGAGAAGAAGAAAATTTTGGTCCATCCAGGCCCTAATGTCCTTTAGACAGGCCTCAAGTTTAGATAGCTGATTTGTCTCACCTGGCTTCATTGATACATACAGTTGGGTATCATCAGCATAGCAGTGAAAGTTAATAGAGTATTTTCTCATAACATTACCAAGGGGGAGCATATAGATACAGAAGAGGATTGGACCTAGCACAGAGCCCTGAGGAACCCCTGCCTCCAAACTTTCCAAAGTCCCTCCCTCAGAGGAGCTAACAAGCTAACGTTAGTCCGACAGCAACATCACAGTAATATAACATGCACTGTTAAAAGCATTTTAATGCAGCGCTTCTCTCTCAATGTGCACACACCTTAGCAGCAGCAACACTTACAGCAGCCCACACGGAGGCTGCTGCTCGCACATGAACAACACATGCACTACAGAGTTCTAGTGTAACAATTACAAATCAAACATAATGTAAATCAAGGAGCAGTAATTAGCTTTCAAGCAGAAAAGTCACCAATTCCCATATACTGTAAAAAAGACGGTGCTCTCGCTCCGGGAAAGGGGCTGGGCCTGTGAGCAACAGCTGTCAGACAGTCCATCAAACACAAGTCTGGCTCTGATTGGTTCTTTTTGCTCGGTCGCTGTGCATTCTGGCAATCGGCCAAAGGCAGCAAGAGCAGCAGGGGGGACTCAATGAGCCTGTTTTTTTCACATAAACTACTAGTTTGATGTAAAACTGTCCTTACATAGTGACTGCTTTAGCAAATATGACAAAAAGTCATTTTTATAAGAGTTGCAGACTGCACCTTTAAGAGAGATTATCTATCTATAAGGCGCAGTTAAACATCCTTTACTAGCAGTTAGCGAATACTTAACAATATTACATTATTTAACAATGTATTGACGATCTATTAACTACTTACAACAGATAGTTATTATAAAGTGTGACCAGTACCTTTAATGCTTTGTGTCTGTGCGTTTATCCTGATATGTATCATAATGTTGGAATTAAATAAATGAAACCTACTATAATTGTGGCAACAGCATTTTCTCTGTTATAAATTATTTGGTTTATGTTGCACTATACGACACTATTCTACAGATGACATAAAATCCTTTTAAGGACAAAAGACACGTATAGATTGTTTAGATTTACAGCTCTGCAGAGGAATAATTAAATCCTTTAATTGCACCGAGTCGGAGTTCTCCAGGGAGCAACACGGATGCAAAACAAAGAGGGAGTAATAATGAAATGATGAGACGTCGACCATCAGAAGATGATGTTCTGGGAGGGGAAGTGGAGATTTAAAGATGTGGAAAAGCTCAGACTTAATCACTTTATCTGATTGGTATTTGAAGTCATGAATCTCAATTAGCAGGCATCACATCTTTTTGGCACTTGTATAGTTTTCATCATTAGACGCTGCAGGACAAAATGATTGAAGACAATGAAGAAAAGTTTCTGAGCCCCAAGGATTTAAAAGAAGAACTAAAACTATTTTAGTTTTAACAAATGAAACACAAGTGTTCCCCTTTCTTTAGTTCCTGTTCTGTTTTTTGTCTTGTAATAAATGATTTCCTATCTTTGCTGCTTTGTCAATATTCCTTTGTCTTCCCATGTTCCCACTGTGTTCCGTGTCTCTTTTGCTTTGTCCGCCTTAATTAGAGTTAAATAGGACAAAAATGGCCCTTGTCAATTAATCGTTCTTCCTCTCGGCTCTCAGGTCTTCCATCATCCTTTCTACAGCTTTCCAACATGGCTGCCTTTGTACCAGCACCGTCCATACCTCAATTATCACCAGAGCGTTGTTCTGGTTACCTGCAGATAAGCAACATGGCTAATTCAGTTAGTTTATCTCATCAGAGGGGAAAGTACAATGAAAGGAAACCTGGAGATCTTATCATTAGACACTCTGATGTTTTGTTCTTTTTCCAAGAATCAGCGAAACACATCAGCGTGTTTCAAGTCAAAAACTCAGGCTTGAGCGTTAAAGTTTGATGATCATTGTGACGTCCATGGCATCATGTGCTGATTGCTCAGTGTTCCAGCCTGATTGGGTAATGTCACGGTTACTTAAAGCAGTGGTTCTCAACCAGGGGTATGTGTACCCCTAGGGGTACTTGAACACATTACAGGGGGTACTTGAAAACAATGATGAATCTATTTCCAACATGCTGAGTCATTTTTAAGCCTATTTCAGACACTACATGCTCATCCAACATGCTCATTCCACTCGTTGACTATAAACTGCATTCATGGAATAAACAATATTACGGCCTGAATATCCTACTGAATTCTTACTAACATGTTATGCACATTACTAAAAATTGAGGTAAATATATTCTTTGGTATACAATAATTGTAATGCACAAAATTGATATTTAGTGTGCGTTAAACGTACAGGTTGACATTTTTAAGCTGCAGGAGATTTTAGAGGCCAACATGTTAACAACATGTAAATAAAACAATTAAGGTTACTAAATTGGAGTGACCAAGGGGTTCTCCTAATCAGAAGAGAGGCCTTGGGGGTACATGAGACAGAAAAGGTTGGGGAACACTGACTTAAAGCAACACAGTGTAACGTTGGACCACTAGGGGCGCTAGACCTGTAACTTTCACGTCAAGCGCCCCTGATGGCCACAAGCGCCGTGGCAATGTTGCAAAAATCAAACCGTCGGGCCAGCCTGCCTTGTCTTTTGATTGTGTATGCAGACAGTAGTTGACCTGTTGGTTAAAGAGAGATCATCAACTCACTATTAAAGAAAAGTAGTTGGTTTAATGTGACTTGAGCTTGATTTGAGCGACTAGGTCAAGCGTGACCTTGTCGCTCAAAGTTGAAAAATGTAAACTTTTAAAGCATCTTCAAGCGACAACTCTACCGTCCTTCACTGTCTGTAGAGCCGAGGCAGCAGCCCTTCCCTGCTTCTTCCTGCTACAGTGAGACGGCTGCAGCAGAGGGCTGTACTACACTTCCTCAATTTATCGGGGGCAAAATTAAAGCGGTTTACTTCTTGAATAACCGTACATTCTGAGTGAACTCATCCTTTAGTAACTCCTTAAGTTGATCATTTAAATTGTATAAGCGGAGCTGTTTTAGATAAGTTCTGTAAACATACGGATGGATAAGAAGGAAAAGAAGTGATCAGATCTGTCTCTCTCTCCTCCGTCACCGCTTCAACACACACACACACACACACACACACACACACACACACACACACACACACACACACACACACACACACAGCACCACGTAGCAAGAGCCTTAGCTCCATGAGTTTATCAGAGCCTGTTGTCACGTGACTGCTGCAAAGTGAAACGTTATCCAGGCATTTTCCAGGTCACATGACCTGGCCAATGATGGTCCATCTTCTCCAAACTTACATGGACGGTATTTCAAGAGGGAAGCATTGATTATGTTGAGCGCTGTATATTGGCCAGAGGAATCATTTAAAATAACTCTTTAAGTCACAAAGTCCGCGGTGTGCCTTTAGGCTCGTCGACACCTTGGATGCATCCGAATAGTCCCTCCTATCTCCTTTCCTATCCTAACCACGTGGATGACGTCACAGGGTTAAGGAAAGGTGTTAGGAGACTTCCTTAAGGAGTTAGGGAAAGGCCATCAGTTATTTTGACAATCAGATGCACTTCCACTCGGTGATGTAATAATACGACGGCGGCGATGGTTAGTGACGCAAAAAAAAACTACACATTTCCAAAAAATGGACTACTAAAAGCTCTTTTATAACACTTCCCCCTGTGCTTCTAACTGCTGATATAATCTAAAAAAGCATAAAGTTTGAATGTAAATCAAAGGAAATGAGGCTACCAGGCTATGAGGAACAAAAGTGAAACAAGAAGAAAGTCACATTGAGAATGGTTGCTCACTAGGGATTGAACGATTCACTCAACTCCCGATACGATTCGATTCACGATACTGGGTTCACGATACGATTCTCTCACGATTTATTTTACAAAATGGGACTGTACATAAATTATTGAAAAATATTCCTTTATTTAAACAATGCAATTTAACTAAAAATAAATCTTGAATGAAATAAATAAAGGAATAATACAAATGAAGAAAAAGCCTATTAATTTAAATTCTGGTTCTATAGTAAACAATACAAAACTGCTTAATAGTTCTTTTTCTTTTTAAAAGTGCAACTGAAAATGTATTTTGTGACTTAACAATTGGACTTAAAAAAACAAAAAAAAAAAACAGTCTGCATTGTATTTGAGTCATATATTTGTTTGGACCAGCAGAGGGCGCTGGTAACCCAGTGGTCGGTTGGCAAGCAGATATCTTGCAGTGAAGAAGAGATGCTATGCTAGCAGACAGAGCTAATAGAAAAACATGACTTTTACAGATATTCACGTAATATTACAGATATTCTTTCGGCGCTAAAGGGGTATGGAATCATTTAAGAACATATTTAAGAGTAGAATGCGGCCAGAAAGAAAGTATTAGCAAATTACGCCCGCCGCCAACACCTCTGGATAAAGTACTGCGATTCAATTTTCACAGCATCGATGTGAACTTTGATACCTATGAATGCTCACACTCACCTTCCACTCAGAAATCAACAATAATCTGAATGAATAATTTAACAAATGCAAAGTGAGAATAGGCTGCACAAAAAGTTGACTTTACTGTGTTTGTTTTACAACATCCGCTTAACATTCATTGTTCGGATATGGCTTTTAGATCATTTCAAGTTGTTCAAGGCATTTTATTGCATTGGTAACTTATCTGCATCTATTTTCAGGCTTCGTGAGTTTCCGTGAACGCTCGGATGAGTGTGTCCCTTTAAATTGTGGGCCAGCATTATCTGGTCTCTTATGGTACAGGCTGCATTAGGCTAAAGGAGGTTATAAAGAAATCATTGAGTTTCCTTTCCTTAGCTTTTAGAGAATTGGAATGCTCCTTATCATGGTTGCCACTTAAACACTTCCGGGGGCTTCACCCGCTCTCACATCTGGCCTCCACACAGGTACACACCACACCTTGGTTTGATTTAGATATCTTAGGTTAGATTTGGTTTTAGCATTGTTTATACCTTACAACTCTCACATTATCTTCACTCATGTACATTGTACACTACTGACTACTACACATTCCATGATGTAAATATTTAATTTGGTCCAATTTGGCTTAATTTGACCTAATTTTGTTTAATTTGGCCTAATCTGGTTTATTTTTGATGGAGTTTGGCCTAATCTGGTTTAATTAATGGAATTTAGTTTAATTCGGTCTAACTTGGCACAGTTTGGTTTACTTTGATGGAATTGAAGTAAATTTGGTCTAATCCAGACCAACTTGGTTGATTTATTAACATGAATGTTGGAGTAAACAATAAAAACTAATTGAATGTTTGCCATGGTCTTGTCTCCCTGTTGTTGTGACCTTTCAAGCCGGGTCATGACAGTCATTTTGTTTGCATTTTTGTAATTTAGTTGAAATTATTTCCACGTTGATCTGGATTTTTATATTCTTGAGTTTTTCTCTCTGTGCCTCTCAGTGATTCCGTTTGATAATGTGTGTATGAAATATTCACACCTTTCTTCTTCTCCTCTGCATTGAATTAAAGGCGTGAGCCGCCTTTTTTAGTGGCGACGTGTGTCGGACAAGGAGAGGCTCATGGGAGAGGTGCGTGCGTGTGTGTTTGTGTGTGACATTGGGAATCACTCAGACGAGTATCCTACTTGACAGTTTGCTTGCTGATATTCGATGCCTCTCACCTGAGGCGGCGGCTCTGACATCCTTCAAAACCATCTGCCTGTATTTCTCTGCTAATTGATTTGTCCTTGACTGGATGTGTCTTGGAAAGCTTTGGGGAAAAAGTGTATTTTGACAGATGCTGTGCACAAAACGGTGTACCATGTACAACAGAGAAAATAAAAAAAGGGGTGGGGCCTTGGCTAGACTAACGCTTTGAGGTAAATGACATGTGAAATTTTGTTGTGTTCTTTGATTCCTTTTGTGCATCTTTGTTGTCATTTTGTATATTTTTTTTCTCATTTTGTGTCAGTTTTTATGCTTAAATGTTTTTGGAGTCATTTTGTCTATTGTTTTGTCAGAATGGTCTTTTTGAAGTCATATTTGTGTATTTTTGTTGTCGTTTTGTACATTTTTTCTGTTATTTTTGTGTATTTTGGGAGTCATGTTGTGTGTTTTTGGAGGTCATACAGACTATTTTTTTTAGAAATTCCCTTAGTATGTCAGTGAGTTTAAATATATCACAATGAAATAAAAGATTTACATTACTGATTACTGCAAAAACTGATTATGCTACTGCTTTAAAAAATACGGCTGAGAAAAGTTAACTCAAATTAAGCTAAGCATGTTTGGCACAATTTGGGGAAGTTTAAAAGCCAGTAATGACATCTGATTAGGGAAAGCCAATGAAACAGAAACAAAACGGAAATTAGTGAACTCTGAAATTGAATCAGAAAGAAAAAAAAGGTTTCTGTGTGTTTTTTGATTCACTTTCTGTATTTTTGTTGTCATTTTGTATATTTTTTCTCTCATTTTGTGCTGGTTTTATGTTTTTTTTTTTTTTTTTTTAAATGTTTTTAATATTTGTGAGTTTTTGGAGTCATTTTGTCTCTTTTTGTTGTCAAAATTGTCTTTGGAGTCATATTTGTGTATTTTTGTAGTTGTTTTGTAATTTTTTCTGTTATTTTTGTGTATTTTGGTAACCATTAGTATTTAAAGTTTGAAGGTCATACAGAAGCATTTCATTTTGAAATTCTAGTTAGTTGTTGAGTTTAAATACATCAAAATGTACATTACTTGTTACTGCAAAAACTGCCTTAAAAAAAATACAGTGGAAAAATGTAAAATAGATCACAAAAGTTAACTCATATTAAACAAAATGTAAATCGGTGAAGTCTGAAATAGAATTTGGGAATTTTTTTAACATATAATCGGAGCCTCTGTCCTCGTCATTGATTTTTATACTTTTTATTTTATTTTATGGACTTATTTTATTTCCTCCTACTTCAGCAGAATTTATACCTGAAACAATATGATTATAAACTAGACAATAAAAGCAAGTAGGGCAGGTAAAACACACCTGGATAAACCACTCATACCTGATATGGATCATAAAGTTGGTATGAAATAAATGAATTGTGGTGAAGAAAAAACCTCGACTGGAAGTGTCTTGAAAACTTTGGGGAAAACGTGTAATTTGACAGATGCTGTGCACAAAACAGTGTCCCATGTACAACAAAAAAATGTTCTTTTAAAGGGGGCAGGGCCTTGACTAGACGAATGCCTTGAGGTGGATAAGATGCCGTAGTGATGCGTTGAGTTGTTTAAACCTAGCAGCGGGGGAGCTTAACGACGTCGCATTTCAGCAATTTTACATCAGCATCATCTGGTGTTTTCTCTTAGCTTACATTAAAGCTGCCTTTTCTCTGTCTTTCATTACTCTTTAAGTAAGCTAACACTTTCCCGTCTGTTGGGATTCATGCCAAAAATGGGGAAAAAATACCAACTACAGGAGATAGTAGCATTTGCTTTAGAACCAGCAGCAGCAGTAGTGAAATGCCATAAGCTGTAAAATATATATGGTTTCTGACACGGTAACATTATGTCTGTGTTTTCCAGGAAGACAATTAAAGCAATGATAGATGCAGAAAGTGGGGTAAATAATGTACAGAAAAGAAAAAGGCTGTGAGCCTCAGGACTAATGCTGCTGCTTTAAGCTTAAGTTCAGCCTCCACCAGGGATCACTTCAGTGCCAAATCTCTTCCTTTCCGCATTATTCCATATTTATTCCAAACTCCAGTTGTGAACTTCAGTCCTGGATTAAGCCAAGAAATATTTCAAATACAGGCCATTATCAGCAAAATGTGCATTCTCTCTGAAATTGACTTTTGATGCTGCGAGGCCTGATGTTCAGTACTTCCATTAAAACGCCAAAGTGAGACATGCAAACATGCAATCCATCACTTTCAAAACCTATGTAAAATAAATTTGGCATTAAGATTATATAGGTAGGATAATAGGCTTTAAACATAATGGCAATATGGAAGTATTTTATTATTACCCACATGTGTCATGATGGGAAAGCCTCAGACAGTTGTAGCATTTTTCCTCCTAATTGCCATGTTGCTTCCTGTATGTGGCTCTCCTTGATCTGTCCTCTCTTCCTGCTGTGTGGGTGCTCGCACAGACTCAAACTACCCACCGGTAATTGGTGTGGCTCAGAGGATCTTTTCCCCGGTGTTTATAGCGTGCGCGCGCGCGCCGAGAGCGGCTAATGTATCGGTGTCAGAGAAGGTTAAATGCCTACACAGACATTAGAATGTAATTAAAATTTTCACAACTGTTGGAAAGATGGTCTGAATATGTGTACTCTTGCCAAAACATTGATAGCATTTGATTGAGGAGTTTGTTTTGTTTTGTTTATGCAACACAAATCTGGAATAATACTGAACGGGATGCTCCACTGTTTTTACAAATGTAGCTTCAAATCTTTGAAATGTACTTATTAGGCGATCTTTGCCTAACAAAAAGCATTATTTTGCACCATATTGGTTTTATTAACACGATTGATGACATCACCCCCCCCCCCCCCCCCCCCCCCCCCCCCCCCCGTTTTCCTGTAAACATCCCATTGTTTCCTATTAGAGTAAAACATTCAGCCTGCTTTTTAGATCATTTAGCAGCTTTTTCGGGTCAAAATGACAATTTGTGCTGCTTTTGGTTGCTCTAAATCACTCAAGACCCACAGGCCAAATCGGGGCCTTTAGACCATTCAATTGTAGAAAGTAGAAAAAGACAAAAAAAAATGATTTATCATGTACATGACCAAATAATTGAATTGTAGATATATCAGCCCTTCTAAATACGCAAATTCAATGAAACCACAGTGTTTGGATGATGGTAATTTTACCATTTGTGACTGCAGTCATTTAAAATCTCAAATTGTTCAACAAACTAAATTTTCCGCAATTTATTTCACATAATTACCCGTAAATGATATTGAAATTTGTCACAAAATCAATACAATTAAAAAGAGAAAATCATGCAGGGACTGATATGTCACTTATTGCCTAGATATCGTCTGCGCCTTACATACTTTATGTCTCATTTATACGTCGAAGTGCAAATTTGGGGAAATTATTGTTCAAATTGCTCGTTTTCCCGCCTAAAATCTGCAGCCCACTTAAGATCAAACTACTTCGTATTTGGCCCCCGAACTAAAATGAGTTTCACCCCTGATCTAAATAATCAGGAAAAATAAAAGATGTAGATGTAAACCTCTTTGTTTTACAGAAGGAAGATAAAAACAATTGTGACTGCAAGGGACGACAGTTCCAACTCTGCGGTTTGATAGTAGACAATGAAGCAGAGAAGAAGAGCTCAGTGTGCTGACATGCTCTGGTGGCTAAAGTTAGTTAGAAAGGACTGTTGAAGACACACAAACCCTGAGAATAGAAGTCCTTTTCGGTGGGAGTCCTTCAACAGGGTGTGTGATGTCTTCAATCACGCCGAATACAGTTTTTTAAATAGGTAAAGTAGTCCCATTTTTAAAAGTTAATAAAACAAATATGGTGCAAAATAATGCATTTTGTTGGGCATAGATCTTCTATTGAGGATATATCAAAGATGGCCACATTTGTAAAAACAGTGGATAATCCCTTAAAAGCCAAATGTCTTTGTTTAACAGGAGAGTTTTTTTTCTCATAGTGAAGCTCAGCTCTGCACAAATGCAGCAAAGGTGTCCCTGGGCACATGGATGTAAAAATGCAGCTTTAATTATTTGATGGTACCTGTGATCGTTTCAGACCTAATCTAATAATGGGATGAATGTCTGCCAGGGGTGTGCGCCGATTCCTTTGAGGTTGTGGGCTACTATGTATTTGCATTTAGATTGTGTGTTAACACACAATATAGACATATGGACTTGTGGTTTGGGCTTAGGGAGATGCAGAGTTGGACACGGAGGACTAGAGAAATAGAAGATATGTATGGGGGCATTTAAACTAAGCACACGGAGGCTGTTTGTGTGCTTTTAGGTGGTCTGGTGTTAATAGCGTGTCTATGTTCCCCTTTGGCTTTTCTACACTGTTTTCCCTATCAGCAATAAAGAATTGGAGGAGTCACAAAATAAGCTCTGCTGCAGGTTATTGCTTGTTGCTTATTAGCAGGCTTTAACACCCAGAGGAACACATGGAGGTAAATACAAGGAGGATCCACCTACGGAATACACAATGGCTTACTGAAAGAAAGGCCTGCAGGTAAGTTTTGGTCTTAGCTGAAGCAACAACCCAGGGAAATGAAAATATACACATAATATGCACAAGGAGATATAGGAATGCCTTTGATGTTTGATGTCTGACGTGAAGGATTTTTTAATGTAAAAACGCAGCACCTAGTAATTTCATTCCATTAAGGTGTGAATGTAACGCTGTTGGCGTATTTGGTTGCTGCCACGTCAATGTCTGAATCCACTTCCGTGCTCATGATTTTCCTGGTAAAGATGGCTAAATTAGTCCTTTACTCTCAGTTTAGACCTGAAATGAGCAAATGGATATGTAGACAAATGTGTTTCCTGCCAAAATACTGCAGAAACTTGTAGAAGCATCTCAAGAGACCAAACAATGCTTCAAACAATGTAAAAGAGCTTAAAAGTGAGATAAACAAACCCTTACTGTCTGATATGGAGTTCTAGTAAATCAATAAAAAAACACTCTCTTATTCCAAATTATAAAAGTCACCTGAGCACCTGCTGAGCAGCTCGACCTGGGAGCTTTCACGGACAAACATTGGGGGTTAACACTCCCAATGTTACCAATGTTTATTCTGTCTATTTGTGCCTGTACAATAAGAATCTTCAAAAAATGTTTGAGATTTATTTGTCAAAACTTTTTTTTATCGTCCAAGACAAAAAAGACGATGTAAATGCAAGATTTTGTTCTATAAACTGCAAATTATATGATATTACCCACAACCAATAGGGGGTACTTGAGAGAAAGTGGGAAATTAACAAAGAAAGCATTAAAAATATGGGGTTCTATAATGTTTATTTCCAGTTAAAAAATCATAATCAATAATGATGATCTCAATTAGAACATGAACTGAAAATACAAGGGACAATCTTTGTCCTACACCAGACAGGAGATAACCAGAAATGATAAAAACCAGAGAGATAAATCAAATTATGAGTCACTAAACACTGTTTCATTCCACTTATTTACAATTAGATTCATTAAAATGTGTGTTAACACTGATTCATTCCATCATTATCCTCTATAGTTGTTTCATAATATTTTGAGCAAAATGTTGTAGTCAGATTAAGGGGGTACTTGGATTCAGAAATAAAAGAAAAGGGGATACTTGAGACAAAATTGTTTGAGAACCACTGCCTTAAAGGGCACCTGTAGTGAATTTCAAATACAAGCTCTATCAAAAGATCATATATAATACTAGAGGTTTTGTTGTTGTTGTTTTTTAAGTCCTCTTAGAGCAGCCAGGAGTTATTTAAACCTAAAAATGCATTCATGTGTTTATTTAAAGTAAAAAAAAATGGCCCTGGGTGTTGTGGTAAATTCCGTGACCCAACCCAATGATGGTTCCGGCCGTTCTGACGGTTGAAGTACGCGTTTACTTTGGCCACCTTGTATTAACCACTATCAATCGCTGAAGCTGGCGGTTGTTGGTGGCTCCAAAAAAGCAGCGGAATATACCCAAAAAAAACTCTAGTATTATTGTTTGATAAAGCTTACAATTGAAATTCACTACAGGTACACAACAGGTGGGCTCTGGCCAGTATCTCTACACTCTCCCTAAAAGGCTAGTATGCTACTGGCTCAGTGAACTTACCAGAGTTTTGCAATAACCATGATACCTCAAATGTCTCTACCTTTGTGAACATGATAAAACAATCCAGCACCATGTAGTCTAATGCTGGGCCATACTTGCTTCAACTACAATGATTAGGCAGAACCAATTAGACAGGGATATGAAATGCAACACCTCTTCAGTAAATGGTCATTTCTGACACTATTTTTGACGCATGCAAAACTGGAAAGACCAATCATACAACAGTTTAGTCAGATGTTGAAAAATCTCAGACACACAGGACAGAGACTCCAAACCAAGCAGCAAACATGATAAGGCAAAAATCTAGAAATCTGGTGAATCCAACAAAAACACAGAGCAAATAACAGAAAAACCCTGATAGGATATTTGCCTGCTTTCAGTCCACAAACAATACGTCATGCCCAGAATACCAAGCCAGAATCAGAGGAACACATTCTCTTCTCTATCACAGCATCCAGCATTAATAGAACCTTATCTTGCAGTAGTCCCAAGATGGCTGCTGAGCCAGGAGGTATAACTGGACCTGCTCCCAGAGCCTTTGCTAACAGACTTCTCATTTTTAAACACATTTCCACAACAGACTGTTGTCCTCAAGCACCTGAAATGATAAGAAAAAATAAATAACAGAAAACAATCCTCGAGTCTTGTCAGGCAGCCTATCAGAAACCTCTGAATGCTATCTTGATGCATATTGTGCAAAAGATGCTGCAATTCTCTGAGCCCTATAAATAACTTTAATCTCCTCTAGCACCAATTTTTGTGTAGATTCCACACGAGTCCTGCTTTCCATTGTTTTTTCTTAATTTCACTTTTTTTCCTCCGATACTCTGACAAATCTCCGCATAATAGCGGCCGAATCGATAACTGCGGGAATTAAAAGCACATTTATTAAGTCGGCACATTTATTAAGTCGACACAAGTGAGCAATGCAACATGTGGAATGTACTGTTTGTCTTTATCGAGCGGCTGTTGAGTTTATATTTACAGAGCTCTTCTCGAGGAAACCGTTAATTAACATGATCGATCCCAAAGCATACACTTCTCTGTCAAGCTGTCAGATAAGCTGTTTGGGTTTAAAGCTGTTCTTATTGATATTCCTTCATGTTCCTTCTGTTGTCTTTTATCTTATCCGACCAACTTGCTCTCCGCGGACAGATTTGTCTTTTAATTGATTTCCAATCATCAAAACACCATTTTCTCTTTTGCTGCCAACCATTGGGGTTGTTATTTACATTATTAAAAGTTTTGTTTTAAACTACCAACTTGTTTGTGTTAAAAAGGGAGTGAGGCAAAACAAGAGCCACAAACGTGTTATTGTTTTTTTAAGTAGAGTTGCTCACCTATGGTGACAGTGTGGCTGTTGTTAGACTGTAGCACAGTTTCCACAACGTAGAGTGCAGTCATTTCTGAACTTGATAAACCATGGCTATAAGAATCCTAATAAAGTAAAGGAATGCTGTCACAAAATGGGGTACGGTAAAAAACCAAAAAAATAACTAAATATTTCAGAAAGTTGTTAGTTTTAAGGAACAAATTTGAATAAAAACAAATGCCTATGACGAGACAATGACAATCTAAATACTGTATAGATCTCTGATAATAAAATACATAATTAAAAGTAAATTTGTTTTTGTTTACGTGATGAGATGAGATCGGACTAAAGCAATGGACATTTTATCTATTGGTTGAATTGGTAGAATGACAGAGATATGTGCAGATTCTAAACCAGTGGTGTCAAATTCAAGGCCTGTGAGCCAAATCCAGGCTGCCAGAGCTTTCGATTCGGCCCGTGGGAAGTTGTCAAAAATCAAAATGACAGAGAAAACATGAATGAAAAACATTTCCACTATATAGTTCACTTTACATCTATTCATATTTCACTTCCTTAAAATTCCCAAATTAGATAATTTTTCTTGATATATGCAGAAGCTTGCAATATTTCTATGCTCCTTATTCAAGGATTTCAGTCATTTTAAATTGCAAATTGTTCCATATAAAAAATTATTTCCCAAAACCCTGCAGTTTCACACAAATTGCTACATAGAAATTCCTGTAAATTGCATTTTTTTAATAAGAATTAAAGTTAAATACTAGACATGGCACACTAATCTGCAGCCCTCAGAAGCATTTTTCTCAATCTGCCAATCCTGATTGGCTGGTGAAATGTGTCCGTTCGCCAGGGACACTCCCACCTCCTATAAGAGGAGGAAGCGGACGCGCACACATCATTCAAACCACTCTTCTCACTCTTAAGTACAGTATATCCTGCGTCTTTCTGCCAGCTCAACTGTCCACAGATGGATCTTTTTTTAGCCTCCGTCGACGGACGCTGATAGGATTTGGATGCACTTGCTTTTTTTGAGGATCAAACCAGGTCAAACGAAGCCAGCGCTTACCTTGCCTCCGCTTAGTCGGTGCTGTCCCAGTTTGACGCTACACCACAGTTTCGAACCTCCGGGTGTTGGCACACCAGCTTGGCGTCAATGCTGCCCTCGACGTCCCTAATCGTCCAGCACACGTTGGCCCACTTCACGGGTGCTCACACTCCAGTGGACTGCCCAGCTCCACGCTTGACACCACACCATGGTCCCCCAGCTGCAGCTTTGCCGGCACAGCCCGCTTAGCGCACCCAGGCTAAAAGAGAGGAAGGGAACGCCTGACCGCTTTTCTCTCCTCCGGTGAAGCAGTTGGATGTTCCCCGTCCTCCAGCTACACCTGTTTGGCTTTCATACTTGCACTCGGGAGCCCTCCACACCCCAGTCTCCCCACTGCCATGTCACGGTCCGGGTTCACTGTCCACTGTTCTAAGGGAGATCAGGGAATCTCACTCATATTTCTCATAGAACCGGGGTTATGGAAATAACCTAAAGTTTTACTCCAGGTGATTCTGATCCCCAAAAAAAGGGGAGGAGCAGAATTTTCCCTATCGTGGATGTACGTGCTCTGAACAGGTATCTCAGGAAATACAGGTTCGGGATGCTTGAGCATGTCTTCCTGCTGTGCCGGGTGCGACAGAGCGGTTTTCACGTTTGTCGATCTGG
This sequence comes from Gouania willdenowi, assembly GCF_900634775.1. Lineage (NCBI taxonomy): Eukaryota > Metazoa > Chordata > Actinopteri > Blenniiformes > Gobiesocidae > Gouania > Gouania willdenowi. The sequence goes on from NC_041049.1 coordinate 14,652,269, forward strand.
ATGATGCATATTTCCTCACCCTGGTGTATCCTCCACACAGAAAGTATGCGTTTTCCGGGGGATACGTTACGGGTACCGCATGCTCCTTCTTGGCCTTTCTTAAGCCTGAGGGTGTCTGTGCGGTGGGCGTAAGCAGTAACTGCCCCGCAGGGTCAGCAGGGCATCTGCTTGGCCGTGTGCCCGGATGGCTGGCTGCTTAGCACAGTTGGAAGCGGAGGCCGGAGCACAAATGCTTGTTTTATTACTTCACCTGTCTGACAGTGGGTTTCGTGATCAACGCGGGATGGAGCATGTCATCCTCAGCATAAGATATTATCCTCCTGGGGATATCCCTGCACTCTGTGTCTTTCACGACTCGCCTCTTAGTGAGACAGGTGAAAGCTTTCAGGGCATGCCTTGCATTTCTTCCAACTGGAAAAATCTGTTCAATTCAGATTATGTCCTCAGTTACCCAGGTTAATGACATCTGCCATCCCCGTAATCTGTCTATGTCACTTCCACAGGGAATTATTCCAACTGTGGATGACCTCATATGGGCTGAACCCCGTGCACAGGGTGATGGTCCCGACGCATGGTCCCCATGGTGGGTCACACCTGAGTGCGCCAGGGTTGTGCGTGGCGTGCCTCATTTTTTTCCTGATGCAAGGGATACCTATGGGCACCGTCACGTGTAGGAAAGTGGTCACCATGGATGCCTCCACATGAGGGAATTCCAGCTGTGGGTGGCCCTGATACTCGCCACTCTGTCCAGGGTGAGGGAGCAAGGCCATGCACTGATCTTGGTGGCTCCACATTGGCCTGCCTTATACTGGCTGGAGGAGATTTACCAGTTGCTGTGTGCTCGTGGAACTCTCACAAAGTGGGATTTCCACTCTACAGAGTGCTCGAGCCCCCTCCACTAGATCTCTTTTTCATTGCAAGTGGAGGGTATTTGAGGGATGATGTCTCCAGAGGAGACACATCCACTTTCAGTGCCCGGTAGGAGTGATTTTGTCATTCCGGCAGGATTGACAAGCTTAAAGCCTTTTCCACTGTAAAAGTGTATTTGGCTGCGATCGCCGCCTGTCACGTAGGCTTTGGGGAAAAACCAGCGAGCCAGCACCTACTGATCTGCCAGTTTATGAAGGGAGCGCGCTACCCCCCCCCCCCCCCCCCGTCCTCCAAACGTCCTCCATTCAAACCGTTTGGGGAGATGGGCCTGAAATTTGCCTCTCTAAAGGCTGTTTTGTTACTGGCTTTGGTGTCAGCTAAGCGGGTCAGTGCCATCCATGCGCTCTCAGTGCACCCGTCATGCGCTCAGCTCTTCCCGGGCGATGTGAGGAGGATTTTGTAGCCCAACCCAGCCTTTGTGCCAAAGGAGGTGGGCTTATGTTTTCCCATTGACCTGTTGGCCTTCTGCCTGACAAGGTGAGCAGCGGCCTCATGTGCTGTGTCCGTTTCGTGCAGTACACACTTACATAGACATGACAAGGAGCCTCAGAAGGAGCAATCAGCTGTTTGTCTCCTGGGCTAATCCCCGTAAGGGGAAGCCTGTTACTAAGCAGCAACTGTCACACTGTGATGTGGAGGCTATTGCTTTGGTTTTTACGAGTCAGGGTCTGTGGCCGCCTGAGAGTCTGCATGCACACTCTACTTGGGGTCTCGCCACATCCTGGGCTTTGTTCAGGGGAGTGTCTGTTGCGCGGCGGGGAGTTGGACCTCGCCTCTCACGCTTGTCCACTTTTACATGCTGGATGTCTCCACTCCGTGCGTGGGAAGGGCGGTTTTACCGTCCTCATGTGTACAGACCTCTGCGCTGCGGGCTGGTCTTTGCTCGATAAGCATGTCAGCAATACGGGAGCTACCACATCCTATGAGGAGACATCTCACGAAATATTATGAAATAGAACTTTTGGTTATTTACATAACCCCGGTTATATGAGTAATATGAGTGAGATGTTTCACCAGACAACCCTTCTGGCTTGGGCGAGTGAGAAAAGGTGCTTATTTTGAATGACGTGTGCCCGTCTGCCTCCTCCTCTTATGGGAGGTAGGAGTGTCCCTGGCGGACAGACTCGTTTCACCAGCCAATCAAGATATGCAGATTGAGAAAAATGCTTCTGAGATGAGTGCATCCCATAGTGAGACATCTCACTCGTATTACTCATAGAACCGGGGTTATGTAAATAACCTAAAGCTTTCTATTGAAGCCTGACAATGGACAAAAACAAGTAAAAAAGGAAAGATATATATGAAAAGGCACCAGCTGGGATTAATGACAGCCTTCATGACACCTTTTTCATTCTAATGACAGGTGTCATGTCATAATGACAGTGACGCCCTTATGTATATAACTTCAAGTAAAGTGTTATCGCTTTTTCTTTTTGTCGACTAAAACTAGACTTTAACTATTGAAGATAAAAATGACTAAAATGTGACTAAACCTGAGGATTACACTGAAGTCTATTTGTTCTGACTAAGCTACCAGATTCATCATAACCTGGATGACTGCAAACCTTCATAGTAAATTTGGATATCTAGAGCTTGAATTGGCATGAATTGCACTTGTTTTCTCCTGCAACCCGAGCCAGTTTTACACAAATTAAAGCAGGACCACACAAATAGGAGCAGCAGATGTAGAATACACCACGTTCTCTGGTGCATCAGTGAGCTACAGCATCACAGCCCAGCAACTTACAAACAAAGATCAATTGTTCCAAGACTTGCCTCATTTACCCAGCTTTACTGGGACTGACGAAGAGGATAAAGAACATCTGTCCACTTTTACTCGTGCAAAAATAAAGGAGGAAGATAAAAACCAAAACCTGTCATCTTTGAGCTGCCACAATGAAATCAGTTTGCTTTCATCAGTCCTAATGACACTTGGTTAGCTCCTCATTTCCAAGTAGCTCATTCAGGAAGCTATTTGTGGAGAATGAAGTAACCTGGTGAAAACACTTCAGAAAGACCCTATAAGGGATGGATGAAAGGATATAGCTCTCCCCATCATTTAAGTGACATAGTTACAGATTTACAAATCAATGTTATTGATTTTACTCTAACAAAGATATTTTCTACATATTCTTTACATCATAACAACTGCAATTATATTAAGAAAGAGGAAAAAAGAGGGAAAAAAGAAAGAAAGTCTGATATTCTCCACTTTACATCATAACATCTGTGATCATATTAGTCTTTAATCATAATTAATCAACCTTCAAGGATTAGGAACACTTTTTTGTCTCTAAAGAGAAAAAAGGAAAAAGAATAGACAGAGAGAAAAAAGAAGAGAAAAAAAGAAAAGAAAGAAAGTCTCACATTCTCTACTTTACATTATAATAACTGTGATCATATTAGTCTTCAATCATCATTAATCAACATGTTTTTTTTTCTCTCAATAGAAAAAAATGTAAAAAAAAAAAAAAAAAGATAGGAAAAAAATGAGAAAAGAAAGAAAAAGGATTAGGAACATATCATTTTTATCATAATTACGTTCAACAGATTTAATTAGAATCGTCCTCTCATTAGCTTTTATAGTCTTTGCCTTTTTGCCATTTGAAAATACTGTTTAAAAAACCAGGTGCAGGCAAACCTCTACGTCTGAATCTGTGACTTCCTGCACTGCTGAATAAATGGCTGTATGTAAAAGTAATGGTCCGTTCTACGGCCGTGCTTTGGATTTCTACCATAAAGCTTTGGCATGTTGCAATCAATCTGAACAGCTCCAACCACCATGATGATGTTTGAGCACTGAGGCGTCAAGGCATCCGACGCATTCTGACACTTGGTCGTTACATCCTGCAGTCTGGGAGTGCACCTCCTTCCACTAATCCCAGTAGTAGTTAGATATATCCCCCCCGAATTAGAAATAACGCAGAAGCTTTCTATACTCCACAACCAGTGCAGAGCTTTCACCACCAAACCAGTTGATGTTTGGAGTAAACCAGTAATAACTGAGTGAGATAAAGGGACAGTCAGATGAATAGTTGAGTTCATTGTTGTCAGATGAAACCTTTCGTCCAACAGGAGAAACAGAAAAGACAAACACTGTTGTTTCTGCACAGGTTAACCAAAGATTCAACATCTGTAGGAAACCACTTGTAAAAAAAAAATGCTTTTGTTACTACGGCGACAGTCAAGAACACTTCCAGAATCCTTCTGTGTTCATTGTTACAGCTCTCATTTTGGTTCAGGGGCCAAATAGGGACCAGTTTAACTGTTGGTATTTATTTTTGTTCTTACTGGTTACTTTAGCTATCCTATGGCGTTACTGCAACGTGTGAATTTTCTCTATGGGGATCAATAAAAGTTTATTCGATTCTATTCTAATACAGTAAGTGACAAATTTTGGTCCATGCAATGATCTTAAATTTCCTTGATTGTGTGACCAATTTTCATTGAATTTGAGGAAAATTGTAGGAATTTGGGAAAAAAGAGAGTATTTACAACAATTTGAGGTTAAAATTGACTGCTATCATCAGAATCAGAATGAGAATCAACTTCATTGTCCATGTAATGTATGTTATACACACAAGGAATTTGACTTGGTGAACTGTGCTCTCTCTAACAATGTAAACATTAAATAATAACAATCAACTAGAAAAAAAAAACATTAATAATAGTGCAGTGATGAGTAGTGCAGGCGAACATTTAAATTAAATAATAAACATTTATGTACATGAACATTCAAGTGACAGTTTGTTCTGGGGTTGTTACATGTTTAGTTCCAGGGTTATTGTCACTCTTTCACTGTTTAGCGTGAATCAGAGTGACATCCTGGGGGAAGAAACTGTTCCTATGGCGGGTTGTTTTGGCGTACAGTGATCTGTAACGTCTGCCGGAGGGGAGGAGTTTGAACAGATTGTGTCCAGGGTGTGAGCGGTCTGCATGTGATATAGGCATAGAAAAACTGTGAGCCCTGGGAAAAATTGTGCAGTTCCATTGAAATTGTGCGTTTGGAGGTACAACTGAATTAGTCGGTGATTTACACAATGAGTCATTTTCATTTTCTTCTGCGGGGTGAATTAGGAGCTAGAATGGGGCGGATTTGGCGCCCTGGCCTTGAGTTTGACACGTGAGGTATAGAAACACGTGTTCTGGTGTGGTGCGTATTTTAATATTTTTTTGTTGTTTCATGGAACACATTTTGAAGACACACAAATCTCCTTCGGGCTATTAGGATTTTTAAAAAAAATGTTTTGTCACTTTGCCATGTTGTAGAGCGATATATAAGGGAGAGCTTAGTTTGAGGATAAACTGCAGGCTTTCATGTGTAAAACGCTTGAATCTCAAAAGTTCTTTAAACCAATTTTTCAAAGGAAAACCGTGATGTCCTTCATATAATAATATAACAAAAAGCCTTTGTGAATTACACACACACACACACACACACACACACACACACACACACACACACACACACACACACACACACACACACACACACACACACACACACAGAGTGCTACTTGAAGTATTCTTTTCATGTGTCTTCCTCTTTATTTGCTACCATTTTTTCGTCATTTGAAACAGTTTTTTTGGGTTTCTTTCATCACTTTGTGCCATTTTTTAACACGTATTTTATTTTTCATGAAGCAGTGCAAAATATCCAGCAGATGCTCTCTGTAAGTTTTTAATAACAATATGCCAAACCGTTGAAGATTTCACAGTAAAAATATTGTGATTTTTGGTGTTAGATGGTTAAATGTGGGGGAAAAAAGACTTAATGGGGACAGGAGTCTAATAATATACACAAGTGAGGTGTTAAAAAGACACAAGGAAACAAAAATAATGGTTAAAAGAAAATAGAAGATGTAGACTGAAATGTTCATCCTGGATGCTTATAAGAAAAAATATACTATTAACATTTATGTGTATGATAAACCATTAAATGACATTTAAAACTCCATGTACTGACATACATGCAATCACTATACTGTAGTGAAAAATGTACAACTAAAGAAAAAGTCAATTACCATTAGAGTCCTTGGGAAAATAAATGAATACAGAAATAAATTGAACGACCTATTTCATGTGCACGTTTATTGCACAGAAAATTAACATTTTTAATCTAACCCGAGGTAATCTGATCTTTTGTCTTGAGGGGAATACCTTCAATTCCAGATTAGGTGGGAGTATCCAGGCTTTACGGGCATTCTGCTGCGTGTAGATATAGGATCTTATAAAACTTTGTAGTCTTCTTCTTCTTCTTCTTCTTCTTCTTCTTCTTCTTCAGTTACAGACCCTCATAAAGAACGACTGACTTAATTAACTTTTATAGATCATGGACGTTTTTCTTTTCTGTGAGCATTAAAAACATGGATGTTCCTACGGAAATGTGGTCAATCCCCTCCTGTGGACCATATATTAAAGTTAACATAAAATTTCAAGTGCTTGTTAATTGCAGTTTCCAGGTTTTTATACAAGCAGAGAAATTAGATGGATGGGATAACTCAACTCACTACTCAACTACAAAAGCGCCAAACTAAATGTAGCCAAAAGGTGGTGTTTATCAGAGGTACAACATTATGGAATACACTTCCAGGAAACAGTAGAAACTGTGGCAATGGTCCAACCTAAAGCAATTCTCAAAAATTGATTGAAAAAAAAAAAAAAAAACAGTCATGCACCCATAGATAATATTGTACTTTTTTCTTGGGTTCTTTAAAAGGCACACCATGGACATTTTGACCGAAATAGTTGACCCATATGAGTCAGGCCAATATACAGCGCTTGACAGTATCAATGCTCCGATTAGGGCTTTCCTCTTGAAATACTGCCCATGTAAAGTTTGGAGAAACGGACCGTCTTTGGCCAGGTCATGTGACCTGGAGAATGCCTGAAGAAACGTGTCACTTTTACGGCAGTCACGTGACCACAGGCTTGGATATACTCATTGGGCTAAGGCTTTTGCTACTATTTTTCCACCTGTTCAACTCCTGGTCATGGCCGAGGCAAGCTAAAAGTTTAAAACTGCTTCTGAGGAGGCTAAAGAAACCCGGCCCCCTGTGGCGACCCGCCTTCCGCCAGACATTGCCCCATGCATGCCAGGTCATCAGTCTGCCCTGACCCCCATGCTGACTCCCGACAAAGGGGGCTGATGACGGAGGCAAGGCCAGGGAGTACAGGGCGAGGAGGGCCAAGCACCGGGCCTCCGGCGGCGGGGAAAGGAAGGCGGCGGTTGCTCCTCCAGCCATGACTGTGAAATGCACACAGTCACTAAATATAATGCCATATATTCATCCATCCATCCATCTTCAGACCCACTCATTCCTGTTTTGTCAGGGTCCCGGGGGTCTGCCGGGTGCCAAATAATGCCATATATTAAATTTAAAAAATCCCAACACATCCACATGTTTTATGGGTGCTGAAAAGATTGTTATAATATTTTTTGTGTGTGCTAATCCTAAAAGAAACCTGATAACAAATTGACAGCAACCTGTTTAAACAGCTCTGCTATAAAATGTTTCTCCAGTCCCACAGGATTACTGTTAGTTGTCCTTTATGGAAAAGAGAAAGCTGCAAAAATGCTCATTTTGTTAATTAGAAGTCTGAATGAGCCATTAGCTCATAATTGAGGGCCATGGATGGAGGCCTAATGAATGGAAATGCATCAGGCATTACCCCACCCTAATCAGTCATTTATCTCTCCATAAGACATAACTCTTGATTGTGCTGTGTATTAGAATGTACGACTGACTTGTCTGTTGTTGTCGTAACAAACAGCACTGATTGGACCAAATTAAATCTACAGGTCATGTTCACTACAGTTGCCTACACAGCTTTAAATAGACTTTACAATCTTTTCTCTTGTACAGTATGTTCATTTAATTTGGGACCAGTAGGCCAAAATATTTCTCTGATATATTTTAGCATATATTTTTGTTTTCTAATATCAGTCACACTGATTACATTCATCACCCCAAGTCAATTTTTCCTCGAATTGACTAAACGACTAATCCCACTTGATCACAACTAGCAAGCCAAACTGGTTGGTATTAGCTCGGGCAATGTTGTGCTAGCAGACGATGAAAACATGATAGTAGTAAATAAAAACATGCTAGCAGTGGATAAAATCATGCTAGCAGTCATGAAAACGCACTCGCAATTGATGAAAACATGCTAGCAGACGATGAAAACATGCTAGTAGTGGATAAAAACATGCTAGCAGTGGATAAAAACATGCTAGCAGTCGATGAATACAGGCCAGTAGTCAATAAAAACATGCTAGCAGTTGATGAAAACATGCTAGCAGTTGATGAAAACATGCTAGTAGCCGATGAAAACATGCTAGCAGTCATGCAAACATTCTAGCACTCATTAAAACATGCTAGCAGTCAACGAAAAATATGCTAGCCGTCAATAATAATATGCAACCATTGATGAAAACATGCTAGCAGTCATAAAAACACACTCAGAGTCGATGAAAACATGCTAGCAGTCAATGAAAACGAAAAGTTACGTAGGTAACTACGGTTCTATGAATCCCGGATGACTGCCAGAGGCGGTGCATAAAGCACTGGATGATCATCCTTGCGCATACGCAGGTCGAGAATTAAATGACAACAAAGTCACATGTGACCTCCCGGTGGCTCACGCGAGTCTATATAGTCACGTGACACCGGAAGCTCAGTCCCTCAAAACTTCTCTCAAGCAGGTAATTCCGAGGGACTGGACACTCTGGCGGTCATCCGGAATTCATAGAACCGTAGTTACCTACGTAACTTTTCGTTCTATTTCATCCCTTCTGACCGCCAGAGGTGGTGCATAAAGCACTGGATGACACATATCAACAAAGTCCTGAGGATTTCGAGAAAGAGCTGATAATAGAACCAGCCTACCTTATGACGCAGATGAATGTTGCCGAAGGACTTCCTCCAGTGGGTGACACCGCCACGTTCACCCTGTAGAACCATGAGAAAGTTGATGCAGATGTCCATGAAGCTGCTTCACAAATGACGTCCAGGGGAACACCGGTGAATGCCGCCCATGAGGTGGTCAAACCACTAGTCGAGTGGCACCTCACACCATCCGGTAGAGAATGACCCCTTGTGAGACAGGCCTGTTCAGTTACGTTTACAACCCAATGGGCAAGGCATTGTTTCGACAGGGTCCAACCCAAGCGAGGACCGACATAGCAGACAAACAAGCTGTCGGATATGCGTACTGTGGCTCGTATATATAATTCAAGAGCATGAACAGGACACAGAGGCTCGGGCGAAGCTGTGGACCCAAAGCGCACCAGCTGGAGTGGGCGCACAGTGGTTGTAGTAGTAAGTACTTTGGGGAGAAAAGAGGCATTAGGCCAGAGTGTCACCTCGGAGCAGTCAGCGTTCCACCTACAGCATGTATCATGAATTGACATGGGCTGCAGCTCCCCAACGCGCTTACCTGAGGCCATAGCCAATAGAAATGCTGTTTTTAATGACAGCCACTTCAAATCAGCCTGGTCTAAGGGCTCAAATGGAGGGTCCCGCAGGGACTCCAGGGACAGGTCCCATGATGGAGCCACCGGTCGAGTGGAAGGATGGAGGCGACGGGTACCCTTAAAAAAAAAAAGCAGAAACCGTAGTGTCTCTGCCAACCGAACGGCCGTGAAAACCATGATGCCAGCAAGAAATTGCGGCAACATACACCCTAAGGGTTGACGGTGAGCGACCCTGATTGAAGAGGTCCTGTAAAAACTCCAATACGGACAGCAGCAGGCATTGGACCTATCAAAGATCCTCCATCTGCTGGTATACAGCCGACATGTGGATGGTGCCCGGGCACTGGCAATAGTACGGCCTATATTGCCACTGTACTCGGAGAACGAGACCCCTGGCCCTGCAGCGGCCACACCTATAACCGGAGATGATCGGGATTGGGGTGCAGGATCTTCCCCCCATGCTGGAACAGGAGGTCCCTCCGGGACGGCAGGCGCCTCGGCAAGCTGCAGCAGAGCCTGTGCAGCAGCGGAAACCAGGCCACAGTAGAGTTCTGGGCCAGTCGTGTACCAGTGCATCCAGGCCCAGGGGAGACGTGTCGTTCGCAAGACTGAACCATTGGGGACAATCTGTGGACTCTTTGGACGCAAAAAGGTCTACTTTTGCCTTGCCGAAGGTCTGCCAAACCCATTCCACCACCTCCGGGTGAAATCTCCAGTCTCTCGGCAGTGGTGACTGCCGGGACAGGAAATCTGTCTGTTCTGTACCCCCGGAATGTGCATGGCCCTCAGGCTGATAAGACATGGCGCAACCCATGTCAGAATCTGAGTGGCTAACTTCACCAAACCCCAAGACCGAGTGCCCCCTTGGTGGTTGATAGAAAAACCACACTTGTGTTGACCTGACCAGCACATGTCTTTCTCGTAAATGTGAGAGAAAATGCCGCAGTGCCAATCCCACAGCCATCATCTCTAGAGCATTGATGTGTTGCCTTTGTAGCCAATGGCGACCACGTCCCCTGTACCATCCGCCCCGCCATGTTGCTCCCCAGCCCTGGAGTGACGCGTCCATATGGACGACCTCCCGTTGAGCTGGATGGGAACCCAGTGGAACTCCCTGTGTAATGTAGCGACTCTTCCGCCACTGAGAGAGAGACACCAGGCATTGAGAAGACACGCGCAGGCACCTGCGCCTGTGATTGTGTTGCTCGGGATTCAGGTGTAGGCTGTTCAGCCACATCTGTAACGGACGAAGAGACAGAAGGCCCAGAGGAACTACTGTTGACGCCGCCACCAATTTCCCTAAAAAGCGTAGGTAGAGGACATAGGGAGGGGCTCCCCCGTGCTGGAACTGCCGGAGCATGTCCAGAATATCCTGAACTTGCTGAGGTGAGGGGTATGCGTTCATGGTTTGGGAATCCAAAACCATCCCGAGAACAATGGTCACCTGTGTAGGGACCAAGCTGCTCTTCTCCATGTTGACACGCAAGCCTAGAGAGGCTGCATGGTTGAGCACAACTTGTGTGTCCCGAATGGCTTCCTCGCGAGACAGGGCGCATATCAGCCAATCGTCCAGATAAGGCAATATTTTGAGCCCCCGAACTTGCAGGGGGGACAGAGCTGCAGCAATGCATCTCAAGGAGACTGGGAGAATCCGAAGGGAAGGACTCGGAACTGATAATGCCTCCCTTGAAAAGCAAACTGAAGGAACCGACAAAGTTGAGGTGCAATTGGAACATGAAAATAAGCGTCCTTCAAATCGATCATCGTGAACCAGTCCCCTGGTGATATTGCCTGGAGGACCTGCGGGACACGCAGCATTCTGAACTGAAGAACTTTTAAAAACGCGTTCAGACCTCGAAGGTCTAGAACTGGGCGCAAGTCGCCCGTTTTCTTTGGGACGAGGAAATATCTCGAGTAAAAACCCCTAGATCCAGCAGGGGGTCCACTGGCACAATAGCACCCTTGACCATTAAGGTGCCTATCTCTGCCGACAGTGATTGTGCCCTGACCGGGTCGCGAATGATGGTAAATCTGACCCGGCCATGAACGGGAGGCCAGCGGCGGAACTGAATGTGGTACCCCTTCGGATAGTGTGGCATGTACACAAACGTGCCTCAACTGCATACCCCCCGTCCTCTGGAGGACTTGGGGGGGTCGCTGGTATAACTGCCCAGACCGCAAAGGGCACAAGGCAACACTAACTGTTGCCTTGTGTGATTCGCCTAGGTGGTTCGCTTTAGGGCCTTCAGAGCAGCAGACCCAAACAGCTCCCCAGGAACTACCTGCACACTCCGTAATGTTCGTCAACTAGACTCTGAAAGCGGGGACTGCGCCAGCCAAACTTGGCGTTGAGTCTGCACAAGGGTGGACATTAACTCACTCAGTGCCATTGACGAGATATCCCGTCATTTCAAATCTAAACGCTCAACACCATTGACGAGAAACTCGTCATTTGCGTTTTTTCACGGGGATTACTAGAACACACCCTGGCGGAGGTCGCTCATCAATATCTATGCTGTGGGGTTTTGTAGTGACCAACTGTGTCCAGAAGATGGCAGTAGTGCACCTTTAGATGAGAGATTAGCCACAGATGCTACCCGCCAAAGGAGGAAGAAGCAGGAAAAGAACTGAGATAATGGCGCTATGAAGTGATATTGTGACGTATCCGGCAGCTCACAGCACCACATACTAACACAGAACATGTGTTTTTTTTGATGAAAGTAGAGGCTTCAATATTTCAGAATCTGGTGTCAGATTCCAGATAGTCATAGTAGAAAATATTCTGTGTATTCTTTAAAATCAGTCAAAATGCTCAAAAACGGCTGGCACTAAGGGGGGTAGAAAATCTGAGAATGGCTGGCACTGAATGAGTTAAACGCCCCAGCTCCCTTGACATTAGGGCAAACGCCTGTAGGGACGCATCCATCAAGCCCTGTGTGGGCTGGTCGACAGCACCACCCTCCAGTGATGCCGCAATACCCAACATGAGGTGAGAGAGAGAGTTCCCAATACGCCCCGTGCGTGCACCCATGTCGTACGCCTTACACAACAGGTCATCTGTTATCCGGCACTGTGGCCTTGGGCACCTCGCATTTGGTCGCAGGGTTTCCTCTGGATGTACAATAAGGGATGCAATAGCTGATTCGACTACCGGCATCTGTCCCAGGCCAAACTTATTGGCATCTTGCATTGCTGCTAATGCTCACCCATCCCTTGTGCTCAGTGCAAACGCCTTAGTATCCGTCCAATACACATGTAGCTCCTTCACATATTCCTCTGAACGAGGAAACGCAAAAGACGTAGCGGTCAGTTGGCGCCGAAAGAACCCGCTGGACTGGGCCTGTTGTGCATGTGGCACATCCAACCCTAAGCGAGTGAGGGAGGTCTTAATGGCCACAGAGTTGTCTCCCATGCCAGGAGAGCCCGTAGAATTATGAGAACTGGACTCTGAGGCTCAAGAGCTCAGCACATCATGTTCCTCCCGAAACTGGGTATCAGACGCGGCCACGGACATCACATCCTCCTGAGAGGCCACTTTGTGTCCCTGTGCAACCGCCACATTGTGTCCCACGTTGGATTGAAGGATTTGGAGCAGAGCCTTCATTTGTGCCAGGTCCAATGTGAGGTTGTCCACCTTCCTCTGCTTCTTCCTCGGACGAGACTGGGTCTTCGAGGGAGTGCGTTTGTTTGTGTCCTTCAGTTACCCCAGTAGAGGTGGTGCAACAATCCGGAAGGTCCTCGAATGCAGCCAGGCGATCAATGTTCACAGAATGTGGCATCACCATGCAATTAGGGCAGGTAGTGCTGGTGAGGGCATCCCGCAGATGGTCCACACCAATGCAGGAGGGGCACAAATCATGGCCATACTCCGGTTGGAGCGAGGCCAAGCAGAGTCTGCAGCACCGCTGTTCCAACATGGTACCGTACAGACAATCGGGCGAGCTGGAGTCAGGTCGAGAAGAAAATGCCACTAGTGACTCTAGAATGTTTGAGCACGGGGCCACAACCGGGGTCGAGCAGAGAACGCCACTTGCGAGTTGTGACAGGCTCACAGATAACATGCCTGTAGTTTTTTTTTAAATTTTTTTATATATATATATATATATATAATATATATATATATTTTTTTAAACAAAGTAAGTAGCACATGACAAAGGTGGGCTATATTAACACAAAACTACCGAAAGCAAAAACCAACGGCGAAAAACAACAATAAACAACTCACCAGTTGATGAACAATACACACAATGGTGATGAAGAAAAGCTGAGAACGCTGCTTGTGCAGCCCTTGGAGGGCGAGAAAACTTGCAGCTCTGACCTTACTAGTCTCAGGGCCACCAGCAACAAACAGCACAGCCAAGTTGGTGGAGTTTGCTCACACGCTCACAAACCACACACATCCTACCTGCGCGCGAGAAGGTGAAAAGGGACTGAGCTTCCGGTGTAACGTGACTATATAGACTCGCGTGAGCCACCGGGAGGTCACATGTGACTTTGTTGTCATTTAATTCTCGACCTGCGTATGCGCAAGGATGATCATCCAGTGCTTTATGCACCGCCTCTGGCGGTCAGAAGGGATGAAATAGAACTTGCTAGCAGTCAATAAAAACATGCTAGTAGTCGATGAAAACATAATAGCGGTCGATGTAAAAATGCTCGCAGTCGATGAAAAAACATGTTAGCAGTCGATGAAAAAACATGTTAGCAGTCATGGAAATGCACTTGCCGTCCATGTGCTCATGCTAGCTAACATTAATCTACATGGTGAATGACTTTCCATCACATTGCAGGTTACAATTAGCAACAGCAGCTAAACTTGGGTTGTTAGTTCATACATTCATGGAAATTAGACATTCAATGCAAAATTGACAATAGATCGTCAGCACTTCACCATTTCATCACTTGGACCTGAAACACTTTATACAAACACTATATATCCAACATTGCGCTGGACTGTTCAAATTTTTAAAAGCCTGTCCATATTTCGGCACAGCCTTACGCCGGATGCTCATTTGTCCTTCTAACTGAAACAATCTCTATTGTCTATTTTATTTAATTGTATATAATGAATAAATAATAGGCCTTAATTAAAAAAAGTAAACCATAAATAAACATGGTCCTGGTTTCATTTACATAGAAATAAGTGAGAAAAGGATCAAAACAACGAAAGGAGAGTTAACCGCTGTAGAAGTTGTGCTACCAGGTTGGCTTTAGAGTTTCTGAAGGAGGTGTTGCAGGCTAGATTTTTGTGGAGTTTTGACAGTTTATGTGTATAATTACTAGTTCTATCTGGCAACACAGGGCGGACTGGACTGTTTCATGTGTGAAGTACAGTACTTCAAACAAACCCCAATCACCAAAATAACTTCGCTAGTCAATTTAAGGGGTTGGAAATGCTAAATGAGTCCCCTGTTTTGATAGCTTTAGTAACATGGGCTACAAACCTGAGCTAATATTAAGCTCTAGTTAAATAAATCTATTCCTATTGTGTCCTAATGTATGAAGCTTTTACTTTGAGTTCTTGGCCTGAAAACACGTTATAGCATGTTTTTAGGCTACTTAAAAATATTGGACCTGAGACACTGACTATGCTCTGTATGAAACGCTACACTAAAACTAAAATATTTGAAGTCATGATTTGTTGAATTTTTAATATATGACGTTTGATACAGTATCGCAACTATCTTTTACTCCTAGTGTTGTTTTATGTCCTAAACCTGGTCCTACTTGTTGTGTTATCAAAATGGCCACCCTTTATACGAATAAGTAAAGCATCTCAGCAAAGAACACCTGATTTTCTCTAGCTCTGCTTCTTCCCCGCTGCTTCAAAGCCATCGTTAGATTAAAGAGAGCTGCCTTTTTCTTTTCTTTTTTCTCGGTGCTACAATGCAGCATAGCAAAAAGCTTGATATGCTGCTTTCACTTGTTGAAATCGATGAGAAGAAATGCAGGTTTATTAAAGTCTATTTGGGGCAAATTCTATGACATACTGTCATACAGTCATATTCAGCTGAATTTCAATCATCATTTCCTAAAATAACTGAAAAAGAACATATAGTCTATGTCCAATTCTGAAGAGAATGCTATACTTCAGTTTGACACAAAACAAACACTTATTAAACCCATTTCCAGCATCCTGAGGCTTTTATTACCATTACCATACAAATGCATTTAAGTCTGTATAAAAGCAATGAAGTGTCCACGTCTACATTTATGTAAGTGTGTCTGAGTGGGAAGCTAAATCAAAGAGTGTAGGCTAATGTAGGTGCAGTCCAATTTCCATTTGCTTTAAATGGATTTCACAGCTGAGGCGCTCTCCATTAGAAGAATTCAACTTTCACTTTACTGGGTTTTACATAGTGTCCTATAGTATTCTCTATACTAGGCATGAAGGGTTGTAAGATGTGGGTTGTTTGGTCATTTAAACTGACGCTTTTTAATCTCCAACAAAAACAACCTAGCTGGAAACATGAACTGTTTCTTGGCATTTCGTGTAGGCAGACCATACTGAGTCTGACCCGTTCTGTCTGTGGTGTCTTTTAATGCAGGGGTTCTCAACCTTGGAGTCGCAAGACTCTGGGAAAGGGTCGCTAGATGTCTTCAAAAAAATAAGAATATTTTCAAAACATTTTGATATTTGCTTATTCATTTTAAACCATTTTTATGCAACTAAACCAAACTGGCCATATTTTAACCTATTTTCCTCACTTTTTCTTGCCATATTTTTGCTCCTTTTTTTTTTTTTTTTAAAGGATTTTCTGGGCTCTCGTGGCCTTTATATGACAGTTGCTTGACAGGAAAGGGATCAGAAAGAGCAGGGAATGACACGCAGCAAAGGGTCCCAGGCCGGGAATCGAACCTGGACCGGCTGCAGGTGAGGAACTACAGCCTCCGTACATGGGCGCTCAACCCACTGAGCTACACACCACCCCAGTTTTGCTCCTTTTAATGCATTGCTGCTACATTACTACCATTTCAATGCATTTTTTGCACAATTTTCCCACTTCCAAGACACCACTTTTCCCACCTAATGTCACATATGTTGACCCATTATTGTCAGTTTGAACCTCTTTTCACCATATGTCATGCCCATTATTTGCCCGTTTAAACTAATTGTCATAATATTGACACTTTGAACCTTTTAACCACTTTTTCTGTCTGTTTTTGGCCACTCTAATGTGCAACTTTTAACCAATTTCTTTGGTTTTTAAAATCCCATTTCACCACCTTTTTCACCATTTTTGATCACTTTGAATTTTATTTCTGATTAAGACAAGGATTTACATCTTTAGGATGACTATATTTATTCTACGGCCCAAATAATAATAAACTTCCTGGATAACATCAATAGAACATCATTTTGCTGACTTTATGAATGTGCCCCAAAAAGCTCTCCCCTTATTCCCCCCTGTTTTAATGTATTATAACATATCTTATACAGTCTAATCAACAAGGCTACTAACTTCTCAATGCACAGAATT
This sequence comes from Gouania willdenowi, assembly GCF_900634775.1. NCBI lineage: Eukaryota > Metazoa > Chordata > Actinopteri > Blenniiformes > Gobiesocidae > Gouania > Gouania willdenowi. The sequence goes on from NC_041049.1 coordinate 14,669,156, forward strand.
CAGCCCTTTAAACCTGATGCTTCCCAGTATTTGACTTGTCATAAACTCTAGTTTTTCCACAGCTTTTTTTTCACTCTATTGCAGCTTTCCCACTATTCACTATAGATCTATACATTGGACCGTCTTCAGCTCACAGGGTAACCCCCACTCCTTCAGCTTGACACTCTGAACCTCCAATGGATCCATTTATGTATGGTAAAACATCCCAGGGGAGGACTACTTCACTTGTATGCCTTTTCTTACTACACCATATCACCTCAGCCTCATCGATACCATCTTGTCTCTGTCATCGCAACCATATTTTCCTTATTCTTGGGTCTTTATTTGAAAGACATCCTGCTTCATCTTGTTTTCTCACCTGGTCATTTATATTTCGATTAGCATTGCAAATGTATAAATATGATTTAATCGTATTTAGCTTTTATGTTCTTTTTATCTATCATACCCATGTGCTACATTTAGCTAATTAGTCATAAGAATTATTACTATTATAATATTTTTATCCAAAGGGTGGGACTTTGTGTGAATCATAATGCACTATAAAACAATACACATTTTTTTTGGACGCAGTGTCCTTCATTATTCTCTCTGTGGCAGCTAACTTAAAAAAAAAAGATACCATTAAAGTGACATATCTGTCAAACTTTTCAAAGAAACATTAAAATGTCTGAGAATGTCAAACAATATTTTTAAGTTTTATGCACTGTATCGCTATGAAAATTCATGATGTGAATCTGTTAAGGATGTGACTTTATGTGATACTATTTCAGGCAATAAATGCTACAGTGGCTGCATCAACCATACATTTATCAGCATGATATGAAATTTACAACCCACGAGCCTGTCACGCATTTATCAACTAATTCATAAAAAAATGTAAGTGTTTTCTTTCCCAAGACAGCAATATGAAACTTTTCTCTTGTCATTTGATGCTAATGTTGGTAGGGTTCGCAACTCTTCTACACAGTCTGAAGATAGTGGCTTTTTGGCATGGACCCACAAGGGAATGGTTCTGTTGTTCTTCCTAGGCCTGTTTTCTTCAGCTGGTCTGATTTCCTGGTTATAATCAGTAACTATATGATAGGATTGACTGGGAGTCTGTAAATAAAATGGGCATAATCAATTATACATGATCGTATCTAAATTAATAAATTCACCTAAAACGAGTCTGTTTGACTTTTACAGTTTTCATTTGATCACACATTCCTAGTAAGCGGATCATCTCCCTGTGTACATTTAGTTAATTAATTCTACTTTCTCTCAGATTGCCTTGCAGAGTTAGGACATCTGATTACCATTACTGCACTTTTAGCACCACCTGAGTAGTTCCAAAGTGCTCACACACACACACACACACACACACACACACACACACACACACACACACACACACACACACACACACACACACACACACACACACACACAAGTGGTAGCAGAGTGACCATGCTAAGCTAAGCCGTTATTCTCAGTGACCCTCATGCAGCTACCAGAGCCTTAGTTGCGTCATTTGGTAATAATTGCATTCACTCTCCTTTATCACTCTCAGCCACCTTAGCGGAACAGTTTCTAGCTTTGTGAGGCCACCATTATGTTTGGGGCCCCCAGTTTGCCAAACTCCAAATCCATTAGGTGATCTTTGAACTGCAGTTACTCTTTACCAGTTAAACAGGCTAAAGTCATGACAAACTCTCTTTAAAATTAATCATTTTAAGTCGAGCAACTCAATCGAAGACAGTGAGTAGAGAGTAGTGATCAGTTTTTTCCAGTAACAATGGCTCTAGTGGTATTAGTGTTCAACCACAGTGATACCTCCAAGCATTAAATATTACAATATTTGTTTACAAACACTAGTATAAGAATTGGAGAAATAAATTGAGCTCCCTCTGTCCTTGTGTCTATCTTTAAGTTAAACAGAGCACATGTCCAATGGTGTATCCTTAAGGCTCAAACATACTCGGGCGGACACCGGCAAAGCTGAGTCCACTAGGCCAAATAAATGCGAAGCTCAGATTTTACTACCACAAGGACTTCTCCGTGTAGTTTGTGTCACACAAAACACTGCTCGGCATTGTATCGACTCGCATTAAATGTAACACCGACCTGTATTTCACCCGCCTGGTGAAACAGAGCAGGAGAGATGAACACAAGCTTAGAGGAGAGGCTGGCAGACGAGCTACGACAGTAGCGACACCTTTAAAACACGTCCCAGGAGTACAAGGACTACAGAGAAGCGCTAAGAATCATGGGACATGTAGGATTTTAATGGAAACTACTACGCGGCAGTGCACCCGGGTATGTAAACTCTGAGGAGAGTGGACAGTCCACGCAGTCTGTTATGTACAGGGTCCGCACGAGTATGTTTGAGCCTTTACTGTGCCCAGTGTCGTCTGAGATAAGCTTCAGCACCTCATGACATGAATCTAAAAGTTATTTCCATTAGTATTGCTGATACTCTTGTATCTTTCCAGCTTTAAACTTCCAATTTGACTAATCTCCGCACAGCGAATTTAAGCAATGTCTTTTGGTCATGGTATTGTGCTTTGTTGAGTAATTGAAATCCAAGCCTATTTCTGTTTAAGCTAGCTCAATGCCACTGGTGTGTAATACATCATCATTCAAATACATTCAATTATCTCTGCCATGCACATTGGGATTAACCATTGCAGTAACAAATTATTTTCCAATTTCTATGCCACTTCTGACACAGAGAAGGAACTGCTTAGTTATTATACGGCTAGCCTTGTGAAAAGAGGGTGCAGTGCTTACCTGATTTAATATCATGCACACCAACTGTGGTAATAGGGATGCAAGTCTCTCATTAATTCTTCAGTTCAGTGTGCTGGGGACACACAAAGCTGACTGACAAGTAAAGAAGAGACTTCAGCAGCGTCTCCCTCAATGCTTTGAAATGGGAGTATAGTTCAGCTTTGATGCCGATGACTAAATGGACACGCACACCCCCATTCACATGCACACACATCACCATGCACCCACTGTCAGTCAGTTAGTCATCACAGTATGAAAACATGAATACCTTAAAATGCAGTGACGGGATAAACTACGGCTTGCAGAACATTAAATCTCAGAATGCTTTAGGATGTTCTGTGCATATATGCATATCCAGAGATGAGACGGGGGAGGGAATTGTCAAGTTATGTATAAAAGAAAAGAAAAAAGAAAGAAAATATGACCCGATTATTGACAAATACAAGTTATTTTTCTCGAATTAAACTGAATACACAGTACCAGAGGTGAACAGTAACTAATTATATTTACTCAGGTTACTGTAATCAAATAGATTTTTTGTGCTTGTACTTTTACTTGAGTGTTGTCAAGTTATGTACTCCTGAAGGCTTGTGTAGAATCATTGTTGGTGATTTGGTAAATGTGTAACATACACACAGCATTTGTAAGAAAGTGGTATTAATCATTGAATAATACAAGGATATCAAGATGGATTCCAGGCTACATGAAGGCATGCTGATGGTTATTACAGGACTAGCAAATGTTGAAGAATTGGGGGGTTAAATACCCACCTCTGGACTCTGAACTGTAGGTGACAGAGTCAGACTGAAGAACAAGGGAATCAAATAGTCTTTAGCCTTTGGAGCAGTCTGCTGTAAATGAAGCAGAGAATCACGATTGTGCTTTTCTCTTCCTTTTTCAGCATCTTTATCTTGTACTCACATCAGCCCAAGTCTTGTCTTGATTGGTCCAGGGTAAGCTTGAGGTTGGAGATTTCCTCCATCTGGATTTTAAGGATGGAATCTGTTTCCATTTTCCTATTCAGACTCATTGTTCACTCCTCTTGTCATTGTTTTTTTCTGCTCATGTGTGACCACAAGGCTGTGGCAAAAATGAGCAAGTGTGAAGGATTTTACACTGGACAACACCCTTGTACCTGCCAATATGCAGGCAAGACATCCTAAATTGTCAACATCAGGAATAAACTGAACATCTATTGTTTTGGTTAAAGAGTGACTAAACCCCAAAATCATTTTTTTCTGCTGAAACCAAATGTATTTAGGTATGAAGTAATGTTGTTGATTGATTATTGTATAACACTTGACAAAAATGTTTTAAAAATGTAATTGAGTCACTGCTCTCTATGGGTTGCAAATGTAATGAAATCTTCCATTGACATAATCCAGACAAACACACATATAATAAACGCCAGTGAAAATAGAATGAAATAGAAATATCACATTTTTCTTTTTGCCAAAATCTTTTTTATTACAAACTTCACCATTAACAAATGCTGAGCTCAAACCTTTTGAAAGCAACAATAAACAATTTTACTCAAAGCCTGTTGAAAGGTATTTTTTCCAAGGCTAACCATTTAATGTAAAACATTTAATTGTTGAAATGTAAAAAATAATTTACAATAAATACAAATAAACAATATAAATAGAGATTTGTTTGACATTCAACATATTTCATACTATATTACTTCAAAGTAAGAATCAAGTGTCAGTAGAAATTAGATGCCAGTGATTTCACATATGTGAGAAGTGAGACCATGGGTGCACGCTGTCCTTCATAGACCTAGCATGTATGCCACCACCCCCACCATTCCACAATAATTATACATATCGCCCTTCCATTCCAAAATAAATAAAATCGTATAAATATTCGAATCCACCAATGTCCCTCACACATTTCTTACACCTCGAAAATGTTTATAGTTTAACAGCCATATAGTTATGACTTTTCCTCTCTGTGTATAATTGGAAGGAGAAAGATGGATTCACACCTGCACGTTTGGTTAACCAATCAATGTTACTATGCGGTGGGTAATAAAATGACCTTTCCATTGTGATCTACTGGTCAATTACGATATATAAAATGAACACCACTGATTCAGACAACAATTTGAGGCAAATGTCAGGCAAAACCACTGTTACTGAAATAAACCAACAAATGAGCTTCTTAAATGGCATTAGAATCATTTCTATACTTTGAAAATGAGGACTGTACTTATCGTACCTAACAATCAAACTGGCCATCACCTGGCATTGATGGTATTAGTTGTACAAAGATAACCAAGATACAATACAATGTTCATAGTCAATAACAATTCATCGTAGAAATCCCGCTTACAAAAGTTACTGGTTTAACAAAGTGTTAAAAATATTGTACTTTCCTCATTAAAAAAAAAGCCACTTGGAACGAGGCAAGAGAAGTTGCTTCAACTCCATTGTTCACATAGATACATATTTAACACGCACTTAATGTGTTAGCTCACCAGTCTTCTGTTTAAACCAACCTGCTACCTAAAGCCATTGTTCAAGTGTATAAGAGAGTTTCAGATGCTGAGGTTAGCTGATTGAAACATTGTTCAAGTGGTAGTAACAAAGTTACCTAAGGAGTGCTACAATAATCATCAGATAAATGCTTTAAAATGAGCTTTTTGAAACCAAGCAGTAGTTGCCTTAATCTGAGCCACCAGATATGAAAGTGTTCATTGATGGAGTTTTGTGTGTCTGCTAAACAGTTGTGACGGATAGGAAGGCATTGTGTACTTTGGAGCCCTCTGGGACTCTGGCTCCGTGACTCATCAGCTCCTGGATGGTCATCCAATTATCCAAAATCTTTTTATTTCTTTTCTTCATCATCTTTTTGTGACTAAGCTCTAAGATGTTGATCTCCTTCCTGCCCTCAGCGCCACTCGCTGGCCCCTCTTTTAGACACTCAAGCCGACTCTTCTGCATGAACTCCCTCCTCTTTCTCTGCTCTCTGGCCCGTGCTAAGTGTTGCTTCCTCTCCTCTTTGCTCCAGTAGCGACCCATCTTCATCTCACTCATAGCGTCGTCATCTGTTGTCATGCCTCCACTCCTCTCCTCTCTGATCCTGAGCGCTCGCTCCCTCAGTATACGATCCCGAGCAGGCCTTCGAGCAACGTAGCGTGTTCCATCTGCTCGAACTTTGACCTTCCATTCCAGGCGGGGCTCGCCAGGACGACCACTCTGGAGCATAGGATCCCGACATACGCTGAGGAGACTGAGCTGGCTCTGGGAATACTCCAAGGATGAGTGCTGTTGTAGAAGTTGCATGTAGCTCTGGAACACAAAAACACTTTTCAGTACAAATCTTAAGGGTATGGTGGTAGACGGACCTTACATTTTCTGCTCCTCTTGGAGGTACATACCTGGAATTGTCTTGATCCTCTTTGGCCATAATATGGAGTAGTCTGGTAAGGGGAAACATAAGGAAGTCCTCTGCTGGAGTCTCTAGTTCTTCCTTTTTTCTCACACCTCTCATCGTCCGCAGGCAATGCTGGGTCTGACTCTGATCGAGAAGGGTTGCTCTGATCTGGACTGCTGGAAATAACAGGGCCTGGATCTGCTGGTCTGCATCGGATGCTGGTGCCAGGGGGCTTGGGTATGGGAATTGGACTGGAAGACGTGGACGAAGCCAGTCTGAGGTTTTTCTGGTTGGTGATGCTGATGCGTCTCTGTAGAGAGTGATCAGGAGATCTCTCCATACCCAGTGGTGTTGACCTTGCACTCTCTGCTGTGTTGTAGGCACTGGAACTGTTATTTTCACGCATTTTGTCACTGTCCGACCGCTCCGGATACTCATGGATGTCGGCTAGCCTGCCATACCGCTTATGACCATCTTTGGGACTCCTTCCAGGCGAACAAGGTGTGGACAAGGAATGTTCATTCTGATGGGACTGGCGAAGCTGGTGGGCCTGCATAATGCTCTGGCACTCGAGCTCAATGCTGCGCAGTTCATCGTTTAACATTCTCAACTCCTGTTCCATCCCGCCCTCACTTTCTACTTCATCCATATTGTCCTCCTCCCGATCCCCTGACTCTGTGAGTTTACACTCTATGCTGTGTCTAATGGAATACACCCCACATTCACCACCATTTCTGATTTGACACTTTAACTCCAGGAGTTGCTGGAAGCGATTTTCCAAACCTAAAACTCCTCCACCACTATTTCGAATACTCATTACCCCTTCATGGCCTTGGTTGGTGGACAGGGATTTTGCACTGCTGTTTTCCTGTGTCCCAACAGCTCCTCGCCACCGATCCCTCAGGCAGTGAGCTGGGCTCCTCCTATGGAGTTTGACCAACAAGGGTTGGTGTTCAGGACTGTCTGTACTTCGTCCAAACCCACTGTCCTGATTGTTGGAGGAACAGGTGGCTGTGTCTGTTGTCATGTCTTCGTCACCTAGAAACTAGTGGAAGAGAAGAAATGAGATCTATTTCATAAAGGTTGTCTCATTTGTTTTAAAGACCAAAAACTAGAGGTGTAATGTTTGTTGTGATAAATTCTTGCAATCAAGGCAGTGTAACATTCACATGGTCCTTTGACCCATGCTCAGCTTAACCAAAACTCTGCCCTCAACATTTTTTTCTGCAAATATTGTAATGATGTTTATATGTCTGCTCTTTTGACATCGTCTGCCTGCTGAACAGATGATTTTTGTCAAGCTTTGACTTAATATACCCAACTCGCAGGCTTACCTCATCTTCTTCACCAAAGTTTTGCTCCCTCAGCTTCCGCTTTTCCTCCAGCATCTCCACCTTCAACTGTTCCACAAGCTCTTGTTGCTCCTCATCCAGCCATACACTGTCTTCCTCCAGCTGAAATCACAAACTCATGTTAGAAAACTCTTTTCCTCTGGTTTTCTATCTCCGTGTGGGTGCACGCGTGTCTGAGACCAACAATACCACTGACGGAAAGGCATCTTGTAGGCAGCATGTTTTCTTTGTTATGTTGTTGCTTGTCAAGATAGGGCAAGTAGGTGTGTGCGTGTGTGTGTGTGTGTTTACCTGTGTGTCTGGCCTTGTCACAAGCAGAATTATGCTTCGTGCTTCTTCACTTGATAACAAGGCAACGGCTTTCTCCCTGTCTTGCACTTCACAGCCATTTATCTATATATAGGACACAAATATAGGTGTCATGTTAATAGTGGCATAGGTAACAGTGGAAGGTTTAGTGATGTTATAAGTTATTGGATTAATACAGTTTCTAGTCACACAAACTTATCTATTCACACTTCAACAAAGGCAAAGCTGTAAGGCAATTTTTCTGTTCTTCCCTTATGGAAACTTAAGCCTCAGTGTTCTACTCAAGGAATCTTAGAGCAGTTGGAATACATTATTGCCTGTTGGCAACAGGTTTTCCAGGCCTTTCAGTAAAAAGATGATTCAGTGCTTCACCGAAGCTGCAGATCTCCTGATATCACACGTCTAATGATCCAAATTTTCTCCTTTCACCAGACTTAGTTCAGCATTTTTTTTTTTGAAACCTCTTATGTATCATCAATTAGCTTTGTTACTATCTGCCAACACCTTGTCCAACATTGCACACCCAAAGGAATAGGGCAGGGATGACACCCCTCTGGTGAAAGGTTGGCAATTGCAAGCGCGTATAGTCCGACTGCTCTCACTTCACCATCGAGACATACAATTAACTGTTCTCTGACAGGCAGCGTTCATCTTTTCCTCACTAGAGTAATGGGGCTGTCAGACGAAGATAATAGGGCCTGGAATACAGCTGGGCCTGCTACCCACTATCATTCATAGAACAGCAGAACAGAAACACTATCTTGAGACAAGGCAGGGCAGTATACAAAAAATATGAAGAGGAGGAGGTAATGTTGGTACACTCCTCTTCAGACAGAGGACATCAATATTTTTAATATGGTCCTTATCTTTAAATGTCATACACATAGCAATCACATTGTTAACTTTGGCATGTTAAAAACTCACTTAGCAACAAAACATGACAATATGTACATTTTCTAACATAATAAGTAACCTTGAAGCCATTATAAATGCATCTATTGCATAGGATAAGTGCAAGCACGTATCCTACCACACTAAATATTGATGTTTTTGTGTCGCATTTCCCTGTTAAAGATGCGATTAAGTGAATGAACAGACGTATATTGTCACTGCAACCCCCCGCCACCACCTCCAACAAACAAGAACACTCAAATCTCCCTAACAATCTACCCTTCGGGCAGGAGAAATAAAATGTGAACACTAATAACTAAAGCTTTGGAGGCAAATATATCTGAAAGCAATCAGGACATCTTACAGACTGAGTGGCTCTGCAGGCTTTAATGGACTGCTAGCTAAAGCCCATCATGGGGGAGACTCTAGAGGTGAAACTGGTGAGCGGAAATATGAATAGATGCACACAACAAGTAAATGTCACATGATTGAGCTCTTATGGGTGTAAAGTGATTACATATGAGGCATAAAACCTGCGACATACAAGGGATGTTTACCATAGAGCAGACATAGGAAACTGGCAGTCCGGGGGCCACATGTGGCCCTCAGTTGAATTTTAGTACACAAATGCACAAAGTACACAAGAACACTTAAAAAAATAGACAAAATGATTGACAACAGCAAAGACAGACACAACAACCACCTAAACAAATTAGATGACTACAAAAACAGAGTAGCTCCAAAGACACACAGACTGTTAACAAAATTACACAAAATGAGAGGAAAATACAAAAAACAACAACAACAAATGACCCCAAAATCGACAACAAAAATGCAGAAAAATACACCCAATTACACCAAGAACACCAAAATGAAAAAAAAAACACAAAAATTCCAAAAATACACAAAATGATTCATAAAACAGACACACAAAAAGTAACCCCAAAGATGCACAAATCGACAACAAAAATGCAGAAAAATACACCCAATTACACCAAGAACACCAAAATGAAAAAAAAACACAAAAATTCCAAAAATACACAAAATGATTCATAAAACAGACACACAAAAAGTAACCCCAAAGATGCACAAATCGACAACAAAAATGCAGAAAATGACAGAAAAATACACACAATTACACAGAGACAAAAAAAAAAAAAAATACAAAACCCTTTTTGTTAATGCTGACATGAATATTGAACATGTGGCCCTCGGATCAGATACAATCACGTTTGTGGCCCCCGCTGTGATAGAGTTTCCCATCCCTGCTATATAAGTATAAAAGTCTAACACTTTCTATCATGTCTACATGTTTGGCTGCTCTTGTGTGCAGAACTTTAATGTTCTATTTTTAATGTAGGTGTAATTTATGGTGAAAATGGAGCTTCCTCACAATCTTGAACACCATACGTGTTTCCACATAATGAAAGAAAGAAGCTGGGGAGCAGAGAGTGGATTCCTGCAGATGATGTACTGCCTTTCGTAACCGCAACTAAGGACTTTAATTTCCCTTTTAAAACGAGGTGATTAAATATACATATTATTGCACGGACTGGAGGCATGTGCTGCCTGGATGTTCCCCAGTAGAAGCCAAAGGGTCTACTTTGTCAATTGTTTTAGGAAAAATACAAATTATGGTATTTTCTGAGCAAATTTGAGAAGATTCTGTTATTTTAACATAATGTGTCCAGTCTAAGAAAGTATATTTGGGAAAAATGGTTGTATTTCATCACCTGTAGAATACGATCTCCTTCCCTGATGTGTCCATTTCTCGCTGCTATGCTGTTTGGCTCCACCTGCACAAAAAAGACATGGGAATTGATGTTGACAGCTTGTCATTATGCAAAAAAAAAAATCTAATGTCAGGATGTTTTTACAGCTGCTGTGAGTAGAACTACCAGTAGTCAGCTTCAGAACAAAATGAAAGATGCTTACCTTCCTGCCTGGAAAAGAAGCATCTTTCATTTTGTTTTGAAGGTGACTAGCTGAACAATCACGCTAATCATTACAATAATCAACATGTGAGCGACTTAGCTATGGTGTGAGATAGCGTGAAGTCATGAGGATGAATAAACACATTTTTTAGATGCATCCCAGTGGATGTGCATACTAGGATATGCATGAGTACAGCACTCAAAGGCTCTACAATCATTCTGTAAAACTTTTTTGTTCTTGCATTAAAGATCAAAAGACTCATGTGGGAACTCGGTGGAAAACGAGGTAAAACGAGATGCATTTCCCTAGAAGCACCAATCTGCTCCATACATGCATTTTAATGAGCCGGATTAGCATTTTCATCCTTTTATTAGACATACAAAAATAGATGTGCTTTATCAGCGGGAGACCCTTTCCCCAATCTTTTAAGGTTTGGCAGGTGCAGATGTTGTCAACATTTTTTGTGTCTGGTTCAAGAGAAACAAGTGAAAAAACAAGTGACATCGCACTAGTTGGCAGGATGTGTCTGTAATCCTGTTATTAATGTCGTTCTGGTGGCAGGATCATCCTCGAGGAAGCCTGAGCTTTCACTGGCGTCTCTTTGTGTTCACTCATATAATTTTTATAGTTCTGTATGGAAATGCTCTGAAAGCTCATAATTAAGGTTAGTCTGGCAGTGTGAGAGAATGTATTTCAATTCTTCTCTGTCGTTGGTATTTTATCAGCCATAATTCCTGCAGTGTGTAGAAATACACTGGTGATATGTGTCTGCTTTGCTCTTTACGTTTGGTAAATGGGTTTCAATGAATGTGCAATCTATCACATTGTGAGGAAATGCTGGATCTCTGCTCAGAGCTAATTACAAGCTTCAATTAAAACATGTTAAAGGAGGAGGAATGTTAATAGCTTTTTAGAGCTGACTTCTTCTTTGGCGATGCGTGTCTCACTCTGAGGTTTTTGACTAGCAAACATGTCAGTCCTTCCTAACTCGGATCCACTTATTTTCTGCTTCAGTGTAAGCGCAAGGTTGTATGTGATTCCTTATTGCTGCAAATAAAACCAACTTCACCTAAATAAATCACCCATTTTATCATGAGCCAGTCCTTACAACTTTACGTTGTAGGCGTAGGCAGAGTTTGAGTGAAGCAATGCTTCCCCTGTCCCCGCAAACTCTGCATATGGTTGTTGGGAAAGTGTCTAGATATACGTTAAATGTAGCCATAGCCCCCGGGACTATGGGTACGTTTCCGGACCTTTTCTACATAAGCGTAGTGTGCATTTGTTTTCACCGTGTCAGGATGGCCGAGTGGTCTAAGGTGCAGCACTCAACGATTCTTCTTCTACTAATGTAGGTTCGAATCCCACTTTTGACATATAATTTTTTTTTTTTTTTTTGGTAAAGGATTTTTTTGGCTCTAGTGGCCTTTATATGACAGTTGCTTGACAGGAGGGGGGTGAGAGAGAGCAGGGAATGACACGCAGGAAAGGGTCCCAGGCCGGGAATCGAACCTGGACCCGCTGCAGGTGAGGAACTACAGCCTCCGTACATGGGGCGGGCGCTCAAACCACTGAGCTACACACCGCCCCATATAATTTTTTTTTAACATATTTAACACGTTAAATTTCACTTTTAAAAATACATATCTGACAAAAATAAACAGTTTATGGTATTTTATGGGTTAGGGTTTGGGTAAGGGATAGGGTTAGGGATGGGATAGGGGTAAGGTTAGGTAAGGGAATGTGTTTTCTCGATGAGACCCCCCGGAGGGATTCAGGAACCCCCCCCCCCCCAATTTAGTAGGGAATCAAAGGCAGGCACGGGCCTATGCTTGTTATTCGTGTTCCTCTCTTCCTTGTGGCACTGATCAAACAGGTTTTGTGAGTTTGTATCAGTATAATGCAGTGTTGTAAATATGGGACAAGGCCCAGAGTGGGGGGATGGTTGCACCCTCTCCATTCATGTGTCATCTGGTATGGTATGAGGGTTCACAGAACTGTTAGCCGTTGGGTTAGGGATAAGGCTAAAATAAAAGGGTTAGCAGGGTAGCTAAAAATAAATATGAGCTAAAATACAACTGGCAGAACTTTAAGTCATGTGGTATACCTATCACGTGACCTAAACTGGCCAATGAGGGGCGCTGCGTATGCATGTATTATTACCCACAACTGGCCGTGGCTATGGATACGTTAGCCACGGGGGTTGTGGGTAATAATAAAATGAGTATTTTGATACAGTAAATCTTTGACAGTCTTTTTCTTACCTGGCTGACATATATTCCGATGTCCTCCTCATCGTCCGTCCTGTAGCACAAAGTCAGACCAAGCTTTTCCTGACTGTTTTGCCGACACAGCTCCACTTCCTGTTGTAAACACACAAAAAACCCAAACCGTCAATTAATTTCTTATTACCGGTAATAGCGATTGAATGGAAAATTATCATTATTTAATTAGTATTTACCTTCTAGTTAAATTGTTGTCAGATCATTTATACAAATAGATTTTTGTGTGGGGGCACCATATAGCATAATTGTATATTGTAATTTATAAGGAGGTAAAATTTACACCTGCTTTTATAGCATTATGTCAAAAGTACTTAATGGATTTTGTCAAAATTTTAACCAAATATAGACCTTTTGCAATGGAAGCTTCCATCATTTTTTGGAGGGTGTCTGTATCAGTTAAAACAATCAGAAAAACCTCCTCAGAAAAATATCTCCTCTTGGGTGACATTTCAAAAAAATCATATCTCTGTTCGTAATTGACCAATCTAAATTTGACTCACTTATACTTATATAGGACACTATTCAAATCTGTGCACGCACACAGCTCAAGAGCGAGTCGTTTTGTTTTTTAACATTATTTATTCATTTTCCAGAGGCCAACCATCGATTCAACTCCTCAGCATCCATTTGTGCATTTTGCTCATGCGTTTCAAAACACATCACCTGATTACTAATTTAAAATGATAGAAAGTAAGACTGAAACTGGCCGGGCCTGTTGGGTCTTCAGCTCTACCTCCATTACCCCAACGAGTTAAATTTGGATCGGATCCGAATTGCTATTTAAAAAAAAAAAAAAAATGTTGGTGTCCATACATTTGGACCTACTGTATCGTTATTAATTGGGTTATAAATTTCTTCCAAGCCTTTAAAGTGTGAATGATAATGGTACCATTATCAGGATCACTGATGCAGATAACTGCCAATATCTGGCGAAGAGGATATTGGATGCTTGGCGAAGGTTTGCGCTCTCTGAGAGCTCATTTATCCTTTTGTTGTGGAAAAAAAAGTCCTGTGGTGCAAAAAAGCTTAAAAGCCACTAATTTAAAGTGTGGTTAGACAAAGACAATTATCTCTTCTGAGACAAAGAATCATTTCGATGTGTGGCAGCACTAAGACTTTGCTGTACATGTTTTAGAAAGCTGGTACCAGGTTTTGGTAGCTTTTGAGAACAAAAGGTAATGAGCGCATAACGGTATAATCATTCAAAACACCAGAAACATTCTGTTTTATCTAGGAGCAAAGTAATCTAAGGTCCTGAATATCTACCACTGTTGTATGACAAACAAAGATAAAATGTTACTAATTTCTCTTATTTCATGAATTTGAAAATAAATTCCACCAACTCTGTTGTGTGGCCATTAATAAGTGATTCTGATTCAGATTTTTTTAGTCAGAGATGCAAATGGTACTGATCTGTATATCCTACTCAAGTAGAAGTACTGTTACTTGATTGAAATTGTACTCAAGTACAAGTAAGTCATACATACAATACTCAAATACAAGTAAAAAGTAGCTCAATTAAGTACTCAAAGTAAAAGTTACTACCATAGTTCCTTTCACCCCCGACATCTCATGTATAAACTTAAAAAGGAAGAGACAATCTTGCACAATTGGAACATAATTTATTATCAACAAAAGGCATCTGTATAAAATAAAAGGTTTGTCAAAATGCACAATTCTTCTTTTTAATTAAATAACACCAATGAATTCAATTCAAAATAAAACCAATTCTCAGGCTCTAATTTATGAGCTCTGAAACTCAAAACAGTCTGGTTGGTCGGCTACGATGTGATGCATTTGATTGTTGTCTGGTCATTTCATTTATTGTAGTTTCACATTGACCACGGTTACATGATGTTTTTTTTAAATTCAGAATTATTTATTCCGAATTAAATCATTCGGAATTGAAGTGTTCTGCTTCGTCTTTACATGGAAATAGTAATTCCCGAACTGAGGTTTACATGGAAAACTGGTTTATTCGGCTTTAGATAATTCCGCTGTAGGTCTGGGTGTTGGGAAGGCTCTGATTGGACAGGGGGACAACATGACATATCGGGAGAACCACACAACAAACCTTTTATTGTCGGCTGTAACACAGAAGACTACATGAGAACTGTTTTCACCTTTATTTTGATTGTAGTTTTGAAGCAATAGCTCGAAAATAACGCACTGAAGAGAGATATGAACTAATCACCATTAAAAAAGCCCAGTAAAACTCCAGACAACAATAAAGAGTTGCTTCCTGGTAAAGATAGTAGCTCTATCAACCGTTACAATGATTAACTTGGTGATATTACAGCCTGTGCAGCAGTACGGGAACGGATTTACTCCGCCTCCGGGTCTTAGTATCACCCGTCCGATGCAGCCGTTCCATTTGGTGATCTCCGTGTGTCCATGTTTATGTCTCTTTTCATTATATCCATGTCTTTTGAGACTCTTTTTAAATAGTGTCGGCTCTATTCCGGGCTGCCATGTTGAATTATGTCGTCACAAACGCGTCATCGTCGCAAGTCGCACATGCGCAAAATGACTGGAATTAACTTAAAGTGGCTTTAAGTGTTGTTAACTGTTTGCAAGAAAGAGGAATTATTTAATTCGGAATTAAAAACGGAATAAACCAGCCACCTAATTCGGAATTGAATTTAATTTGGAATTAAATTAGCATTAGGAGTTAGGTGTTTGCAAAGTCAGGTTAAAGAGGAATTACATTTTATTCTGAGGAATTAAAGCTCCCATGTAAACGATGCTAATGTCCGTTGATCATTTAAAAACAAAATAAATAAGAAATGTAGAAATGTAACTAATTACTTTACTTCTCTTAAAACTTACTTAAGTACAAGTAAAATTACCGATTTAGGAATATACTCATAAAAGTACATGTACACAGAAAAGCAACTCAATTACAGGAACGTGAGTACTTGTAATCTGTTACTTTCACCTCTGCTTCAAACTACAGTTTTGTGATAACTTTGCACTTCTGTCAGATGAGACAATTTACTGTCCTAAAACCAATATCAGTCAACATATATGAAATGGACCTGTTAATTGATTTTTAAATAAAAGCCAGTCAGTTGAAAGTGAACCCAGAAAGCTGGCCCCTTCCCACAGGAAACCATTCTAATTTCCCCTTTCCCGCCATGAGTTCATTTCATCTCTGCTGTTTATAAATGTAATCACATAAAGATAACACGAGGGGTAATCTTTATTAACCCCACTCTGCCCAATTCATTTCACTGCTGTGATTTTATGAAAGAAGGGGTGTAAAGGGGAGCGGGGAGGTATAAAGTGGACAGAGAGGAGGGTGGGAGGTAGAAATTAATGCAGAGCCATGGAAACTCCAACACACACACACACACACACACGCACACACGTGCTCTCTGGTGCCAGGGAGCTCAACGATAGCAGAGATTGACAGGGGGAGAAATTAATTTCTGTGGCATTTAACCCCCTGTGCAAACAGCCTCGACCTTCAAAGGAATGGTCTGTGTAAGGGTTTTGTTCAGTACGTATTCTGGTCCTGACTGCTCACACACACCTTGCCAGTTCACTACACTTCCCAATTTGTCCAAACACTGACAGCTGCTCACAGCGGGATCAGGGAGCCCCCACTGCCTTAACGTCAGTGTATATTGTGTGCTTTGCAAAGTTCCTGTAGATGATTGATTGAGTGAAGCCGTAGCCATATAGAGAAGCTCAATCGGAGATGATTGGATGCTAATCTGTGCTAATGTGGAGTATGAAATACTGCACAGCCATGACTTATTATTGACTTATTATTAACTCATTTAATCTAGCTCACACTACGTGGGAAATAGAAGGAATTTATCGTTGCACTGAGTGGATTTCTAAAAAAAAAAAAAAAATAAATTAAAAAAAACACATCAAGACACATTACCAATGGATATTCCTATCATTTAGAAACACATTGAACATCTGGTTATGGCGTTTCATTGTATTCTGCACTTAACGGTTACTTCATGTTTCATTCAAAGGAAATAACTGCCGACTCTAATGTTCCCTGGCTCATTGTTTCCTCGAGGTAGATGATGATATCCTCTCAGCTGTGACTACTTCACCACAGCTGCCTTTCACAGTGATAACAACTCAATCATAGGAAAAGGAAAAAGCTGACAGCTCACTCTACACTGGTATATTTAGGGTTCAGGGTGTTTTCATGATAGCATGAAAAAGAAATGTTTAAACCACTCGTTCTTCCTTAAAGTACTCCTTACTGGAGTCACGGCTGCTTATCAGGGGCTAATAATCAATATGAACCCAGACCAGTTGAGAACCACTGATAAAGAGACTTGCTTTGGGATTATTGTTTTCTCTCTAACATTTACCATGAGTCACCCCATTAGCTGAACTGGTAACTCTGATGAGCCTCATTTGGCTCGCAAGCCATATATTTATATTCATGCTCCATTGTTTTAGTGCTCACTGCTGACCAGTGTTCATGACTTCCTCCAACATCAATAAAAAAGTGGAGTCAGTGTACCACTAGAGTAATTAAATGGTATAATATATACATTTTAATGCCTTTTGTGTGTTTTCAGACCATCAGAAGTTTAATTTGTTCCATACTTTAGTTCAGGGGTTCTCAACTTTGAGGTTGTGACTCACAAGACACTGGGAGGGCCATCAATGAACTACAAATATTTTAAATTTTTACCCTTTTTCTGCAACTACACCAAACTTGCCAGTTTTGAATCTATTTTCATCACTTTTTCTTACCATATTTATGCTCCTTGTAATTCATTTCTGCCACTGTTCCATGAAATTTCAATGCCTTTTCTGCACATTATTTCCACTTTCAAGACATTTTCAGCACTTTTAAACCCTTTCCACCACTTTTACCACCTAATGGTGCATATGTTGACCCATTATTGTCACTTTTAACCTCTTTTAAAAATAATAATGATAATAATAATAATTCATTTTATTTAAGAAGCGCCTTTCAGGCCACCCAAGGGCACTTTACAA
This sequence comes from Gouania willdenowi, assembly GCF_900634775.1. Taxonomy (NCBI): domain Eukaryota; kingdom Metazoa; phylum Chordata; class Actinopteri; order Blenniiformes; family Gobiesocidae; genus Gouania; species Gouania willdenowi. The sequence continues at coordinate 14,687,055 of NC_041049.1, forward strand.
TAAAAATAGAATAATAAAAACAGTGCAATAATAATAATACAAAGAAGTGAAAATAAAATCATGTAAGTATACTTTTTACCATATTCCATGCTTATTTTTTTTTGCCAATTTAACAACACTATTCACTATTTGTCATGCCCATTATTTACTAGTTTAAACTAATTGTTCCAATATTGACACTTTGAACAGTTTTTACTACTCTTTCTGTCTGTTTTTGGCCACTCTAATTTGCAACTTTTAAACAAATTCTGTGGTTTTTAAAATTCCATTTCTTTTGGTCACTTTTAACCCATTTTATTTCTGATTAAAACAAGGACTTACATCTTTAACATGACTATATACTATGGCACAAATAATAATAAACTTCTTGGATAACAGTGGATATTATACAGATAAATAAATACATGTGGTTATCACAGATTCATAGAACAATGGACCATCATTTTGCTGACTTTATGGATGGACCCCAAAAATCTCTCCCCTTTATTACCCCTTATAGATGACCCTGTCTCCACATGACTGTTCTTCATTGTACATGTCTGTGTTCAACCACCTTCAGGTGCACTGGGGGGTCTCTGGCACCTTTATTTTGGGGTCGCGGGCTGAAAAGGTTGAAAACCACTGCTTTAGTGGATCAATAGCTGTTTAAAATATATTAATTAATTATCACTACACATGGTCGTAAATGTTGTCTTAATTTTCATACAATGTGAATGAAATTCTTTGAAAAATTAACATTTATTGTCTGAAAATAAGAGCATAGGAGATGATGTTTTAATTCTCTGATCAGAGAATCTCATCAGGCTTCCTTTAGCGTAAAGTGGTTTGCTCCGCTTGGAAACTTTAGGATCCACCGTTATCTCTGGCTCATTAAAAGGTAAAGGAGTGCATTTTACAACCGGATTCAAGTCTCCCTACAGTTGGGACAATGCAATAATAAAATGAGGCATTCATTCTTAATTGCCTTTTTAATGAGCTACTTCTTAATACATAAACTTTTGCTTTATTGTGTCTTGCCTTCTGAACATCTCTGAATTTGTTCTTCTCATTGTCAGAGAGGACAGCTTAAAGTGTGTCCTTTTTTTTAATGTAAAAAAGGGTGAATTTAGGAAACTTTTGCTTAAAGCTGCAGTATGTAAGTTTTTTTTTTCTTTTTTTTTTTTTTTTCTCACGTCATTTGGTCAAAAATTCATAATCACCTTTAAGCATATTGTAATCCAAAGTGTTGTGAGTAGACACCAAAACTTTTCTCCTTCTCTTGGCCCTGTAAATCAGCTTTACAAATCCAGGAGCATGATGGATTTCAGCCAATCTGAGATCTTTCTACAAACAGAGTGCTCCATGAGCAGTTTTGGGCTTTACTATTGGCTGCTCGACTGAAGTCAATGAGCATTCACGTACCATTGATGGTAAAAATCTACATTGCGGCACAGCGGTTACATGACAAAGCAAGCGGCAAAAAGAAAAGACAGATGTGGAGAAGTAACAGTCTAAAGATCTAACATGTTCGGGCGGAAAGGAGTCCGCGTAGGTCCCTCTGACTCTGTGTGTTGGGCGGACTGTGCGCAATCTCCTTTGTGGCAGAGTAGCAGCTCTGAGGCTCCTACTGTCCTAACAGCAGCTAGTGACATGTGCTTTTATGTCTCTCAAACATCAGAAAACTTCAATAACACAAGATAAAGTCCCTACATTTGTCACTAGTCTTTATTGAGAAGTCGCTAAGAGCTCCACAGTTGTGCGCGTTCATTAGGATACCGGAAAGGGACGATAGGTTTTGAAACAGTGAGGGAAGGGGACAGTGTGCTTGTCTCACGATTCTACATACTGCAGCTTTAATCTTCTTTTGGTTGAACTTTTATTCTTAAAGATTATACTAACCGTTGTGAGAAAAAGGAAAGAATGTGCAATATCCCTCGTGAAGGGTTTAAAAAAACTTAATAGTGACAACTCAAGGTAAATGCTAATTTTTATGGCACAGAGAATCCCCTGAGTACAATCATTTTGCAGTGAAGCTGAACTTGTCAGTCAGAAGTAATGTTCCTGGGAATAGCAGCCCTATTTGTGTTCATCCAAGAAGAAAGCCATCCATGCTTCCGTTAGATACACATGGATGGAGAGTGAAAAGTGTGGACAGCTGATTTAGGACGTGTACAGGTGTGGCTTGTTGTACGTGTGTGTTGGCCTTGCTCTAATCCCACTGCTGACACACACACACACGTGCACCCTCTGCGATAACTCCAACCCTGACAGAAGACTCTTTCACCCAGGAGATGCTGAAAGGTAAAGCCACAGCTGGCATCAGAGGAAGCCTAATGACCCACAATGCAGCTCACTGAACCAGAAAGTGTCTATTAAGCCAAAGAGCATCACAGACAGTAGCAAATGTCAGCCATTATTGTCACCTGGCCTGACCTCGAGGTGCACTGACTCACAAGCATCGTGCATCCATAACAATGGACACTCTTGTGGCTTCAGACCAGGAAAACTCGTCAGTGCAGAAGAATTTGTTAATGGATTTTCAGAGACAAGGAAGGTACGGGATATTCAAAGCCTTCAACATCTAGAAAACTTCACATGTTGCTTTGCTCCATCTGAAGCCTTAGACTTTTTAACCTCCTCAGAGTATTTGTGGAAGACACTGCTTTTATAGCAATTTTCTGGCATTGTTTTGCTGCAGTCTTTCTTGTATTGTTGTGAATTTTGTCACAGTCATAAATCAGGTGGGTTTTTGTATTATCCTTTGGGATTGTGAATTACACAATGGAGCCCATTTGATCCACTGCATTTAGGAGACAAAAGAAAATCAATGTTTCCATTCTTTATTCTGCATGCATGTTTTTTTTCCCTATTCTGTATCTAGCACTTTATCCACAACCCTACTGTTCTGGTGACAGGAATATCAGTTACGGTACTTGATGCTTTGTCGTGAACTGATACATTCATACTGCAAGGATAGCAAATATACTACACACATGTTAATGTCCAAAAGTTTACAACACTTTGATGTAAATACAGCTCAAAGTTTAGAAGAACCAATTATTACATGATTTAACTTCACCCTATATGCTTCAAATGCAAAACTCTGGCCCTGGGACTTCTAATTAGTTGCACAAGATCATCATAAGTATACTTTGTTGATAGCCATCAAAGGAAATATGATCAAAGCTAATATGGTATATGATTAGTGTACAGAATTTGGGGTTCATCATGCATTTTTCTCATTTCTCCATCCTTAAAGAGTAACTAAACCCTGAGGCTGTGTCTTGACTGGATTATTATTATTCAATTTTTTTTTAAGTCTTGATTATGGGCGGGACTCCTGGAGAGGAGTTAACACCCTCCAGTCTTTTCTATAAAATCTCCAAAGAACAATTTATGCAATGCTAACTACCTACTCAGTACTCACTGTACCTCTCTATTCATGATTCTCTCAATCCAACCTACTGTCCAGAGATTGCAGAGCATAGTTTTTGTAGAAGGAGCGGGGCCAACAGTGGCGGTTGGTGATGTAAGAAGCCACCAAAATGTCAAAAACCACCATTCTAGTCCAATAGCAAAATTTGATTGTAATAGCCGGGTTATGCCATATTGAAATACTTTGACTAAAATGTCAAGAGTTGGACAAGAATCAATCGACAACATAAATTTATACATTAAAATGTTTGTTTTCAGCAGAAAGAAAACAGTTTTAGAGGGTTTAGTTACTCTTTAAGGAAGAAAAGAACAAAATACATGGTTTTATTGATCACAACCTCTTAAATGGCTATAACATTCTCTATGACTGGAGTTTGTTGACCAAATCAACAAAAAATGGATTGGAAAAGAAAAACTCAATAACATTTTGTTTTGTTTTTTCAATCATAAAGGATGGTTTGTTGTTGAAATGATTGTGGATAAAAAGAGGTCCTACCTCATATTCATACTCTTCCGTCCTGTCCACCTCTGCTGGGGTATTGGAGAGATACTCTGGACATTCGTAAAACTCGTGTTCCATTGTATGGATGGAGTGACAGCTGCAGAGGACAGAAAGAGGGAGAAGACGTTAAAGTTTATGTCCGCCTAACTTCCAAGTGCCTAAGTGTTCTCTAACTCTGCCTATAAAGTGTGTAATGTTGCAGCCCTTACAAAAATAATGGATCGATTTGAAGAGCAGGATTTACCGTTTATATTTTATTGTTTCTAATGATTTTTATTTAAAGGTAACAGTAGGTCTAGACATCAGCTAAGCAATTTTTTTCAATACCTGACTAAATACTTGTGACAAATTATAATTATTTGCTTCCCAGGACAGCTCTATAAACAGCTATCAAATGACTGCAGCATTATGGGCTGCTCTATGCACCCGGTAGCTTTTAATTGTCCTGCAAAGGCTTGCATTTAAAGAAATGGATGTAGGACAACAAAGCAATTACTACACACAGGGTTGGCTTTGCATAATGATATCACATTAATCAGCTTTACTTGGAGTTTTAACACAATAACTTCTTCATAGCTGTAATGGAAAGAGAGGATAACCTTGGGGAGATTTAGTCTCGATTACTGATTACCTCGCTGTGGTTAACAAGATTTTGAAGAAAAATATTCCAGGGTATTATTTTAGAAAGTCCCCTCAAGCTAATTCAGTGAGTCAGGACTTGGCCTTACCTATCTGACAGCAGGAACGGACAGATGTCAGGGACAGGTGGGGTGGCCGGTCGAAGCTTCGCGAGTGCCATGATATGCTCGAAAGTGATGTCGGTTTGTGTGCAAACATCAACCACACACACATCCTGCGGTGAACTACTTTGGCCCACAGCGGCTGCGGCTCTGGTGGGCGTGCGCCGGAGAACCTGGACTACAATTGGATCTCGTCTGATGGCTTCCACCACTGCCTCATCGTGTTCAACCTTGGAGAAGTCGCGTCCGTTCACCTGAGGGAGTGAGATTAGAGCAATGAGTCTCCTGGGACACTAGTGCATTGTAGCACTACAGCAACTGTGTAAAGAAGTTAATTGTTTGTAAGAAAGAGGAAAACAAGTTAGCGGGAAGAGACCAAGTAAGATTACATAAAATCCCCATAGTCTTTTTAACCTTTATTTGTCTATGGTGCATTTTACAATCCCCTGTGCTCACAGTTAAGTGCTAATCTCATGATGGAGAAACAACAGTACTTTTTTCTTCGTGCTTGCACTGTTCACTTTCCCACTGGGCACAGACACAAACTGCTGACCAGTTTCTCTGAAAATGAGACTTTACGCCGTGAACAAATTTACATGGGCAATACAATGGATTAGACTGCAACGTTTGCTAAGGGAGGGGAAAACCCTTTAATGGGCCAGTTTATGATGCATTATTTACATCAAATACCTAAACCCTCACGCCCATTAAATGCAGAATAATGCTCCAGATTGAGGGAAACGAGCTGTAAAGTGGAGAACAGCAATGGATGGAAATGACTCCTATGGGAAAGATTTCATACCTTTTAAAAAGTAGTGTCTATTTAATACCCATGACCCAAAATGCAGTGGAACAGTGACCAATATAAAAACAACTATCAAAGTAAAACCACAGTTTTGCAAGCCAGGATGAAGATGAAAATGCATTCTAATATTAGCGTTATAATTGGTCACATAACCCTAAAACACAAAGTTATGGCTGTTACGACATACTTAGTCTACTAGCGCTCTGTTTTCACGTAAGATGTCAGGACTCATTTAACAGAATCTTTTTCTGAGGGGAGAATATTGTAAACTGTTTTTCAGTAGATTGGTGGGTTTACAACCCAGCGAGCTCTGACAGCTAATGTTCAAATCAAAAATATAGGAATTATACATAATGTATAAGCAAAATTCATTGACAACTAAAATCGACGCTAAAAAGTAGAGATGGCAAAAGTACTAGTCTTCAGTACTCAAGTCAAAGTATAGACACTGGAATAAAAAACAACTGTGGTAAAAGTATTGAAGTTGCTCCCTTACTCGAGTAGAAGTATAAAAAGTAAAACAAATGACAGGGTTTTTAAATCAGAAAATTACATATATTTTATTTTTTAAGAACTTGTAGAAAACTGGTGCAGGAAAATAAATGAAATCTGTTGCCCTTTATGAACACCTGGAGAATTTAACACTCATTAGAGATAACATTTGTAAATACAATGTTTTAAGAAAAAATGCAAATGCTCAATTAAATGTTGTAAATAGTGAGGAGTAGAAAGTACATATATTTAAGTAAGTAAGGAGTAAAGGTATAAAGTCACAAAAAAAACCAAACAGAAGTAAAGTACAGTTACCAGAAAAAAGTACAGTCACAAAACTATTTGTACTTCATTACTTGTCATCTCTGCTAAAAAGTGTTTTGTTGTATTTTATTGTAAAACCAAACATCCTTATGCTACCATTTATTAAGATCAGGCTCTAATTGCACATTAAGATTTCTCGTAGCAAGAACTTAAAGATTTACTGGAAACAAACTGCACTACTGCTAAAACATAGAAAAGCAGACATTACTATTATTATTACTTAAAAGAATGGCTACTTCTCACACATTAATCTTTTTCGTTCTCCTCCAAACTTCATATCTCGGCATTAATTTAACAAACTTCCCCAACATTTGGAGTTATGCAAAGGTCCAGATGGACACATTAATTTCCAATCAGTGGGAATGGTCTGGGAGGCAAGAAATCATTGCGTAAGTACACTTGCCAACGTGTTTACCTGCTGTTGTTCCTCCATTCAAGCTGCCTGTTGATCAACTAACTGGAAGCTGATTAATGGCCAGCAGATGCGACAAAGGCTCTGGTGTCTCTGAACGTGCTTTATTTATGTACGTGTGTGTGTGCACAGAGGTTTGTGTGCATCGTGCCCAGTTCGGAATATTTGCTGGACTTAAAGTGCAGCAGTTAATTAAATGGCACATGAGGAGCTTGAGATTGTTGGAGAAGTTGGAAATATACAGTATTTCTAAGCCTTATGTAATGTTTTATATATATATATATATATATATATGTAATATTATAATTTGTATTGCAGTTGGTCTTACTGACTTTTTATTATTTACTCCAGGTGTGTTTTCTTTTCCACACGGAATGTAATTTCATATAAGTATTTACTATATGACACGTCTCTCTCGATTCCTGGTTTGAATAAGTTGTGTAAGTGAAGTTGAAGCACAGCTGTGTAAATTCCATCAATATCAGGCTATAATTCCATTTTGATGACAAGATGCTTTTCTTATCACTCAAATGCTCCTGAGGTGACACAGACATAAAAATCACCTGATTACATCCAATATTACCCACCAAAGAACACCAAAAATAGTCCGAGCTCACAGCTGCTCTTGGGAGAAGATGTAATGAACCAACAATCCAGTGCGCCTTTCATATCCTGCTCAAGCTAAAGGTTATCATTGCCAATAAAAATGGTTCCCAATAGTCCTAAACCAAACCTTCTTGTGGGTCCAAGTACTCTCTCCTAAAGGTCAAGGTTCAAAGTGATGCGCTACACTTAGTGAGGAGTGGATACAGTGTGTCTCGTGTGTGTGTGTGTGTGTGTGTGTGTGTGTGTGTGTGTGTGTGTCCGTGTCCACACAAAGTGTTCACTAAGTGTAGTGTGTAGGCTACCATTGATTTGCAGTCTTAAGTGAAAATGTCAATTTCTTTATGTTGGACATGTCTTTGTGTCCATTGTTTTCATATTTTGAACAGAGCAGAATTTATCTACAAAGGACCAAATAGCTGACATTGGAAATTAAAAAGTATTAGTATTAATCTAAACCTTAAAACGGAGGTGGGCAACTGGGGATGAAATAAAGTGATTGTCAGGGGACCACAACATAAACATTCATGTCAGTAATAGGAATAATGACCAATCTAAGCATTAGTACAAGAAAAAACATTTTTTTGTTTTTTGTTTTTGTAATTATGTTGTGTCATTTTGTGTATTTTCTTCCTCATTTTGTGCATTTTTGGAGTAATGCTTGTGTATATGTTGTCATTTTGTGTTTTCTTGTTGTCTAGTGTATTTTTCTCAAAGCTTAAATGTTTTTTGTTGTCATTTTGTGTTATTTTGTTGAATTTTTTGTGGTATTGCTGTCCTATTGAGTGTTTTTTTGCTGTCCTATTGTGTTATTTTTGTTGTCATTTTGTGTATTTTTGTTGTCATTTTGTATATTCTTGTTGTCTAGTGTATTTTTCTCACATCATTATTTTTTTGTATTCATATTGTGGGTTTACTTTGAGGGTCGCACAAAATTCCACCAATTTCCCACTACTTGCCTTAAAAACACATCATATATAGTACTTGATAAGTGCACTCGAATAAGCTTATTATATTACACTTCTGGTAGAGAAATTGTCTTTTTGTGAAACTTCTTCAAATTTCATTAAATACACCATATTGCCAAACGACAACCCTGGAATGTCTCTGTGCACAAAGTAAGGTTATTAAATGTATGAATGAGCTGTCCTGAAAGAGTCCTGATAGAACACGCTTGAGGACAATCTCCAATTCATCATGAGCGACCCTTGGAATGAATTATGGTGAAGACAGTAAAGCAGGCCTTTTTGTCCACCATCAATGCCTGACATCACAAAAACCCCTTCCATAATAATGGTCATAAATTCCCATAAGTACTCTTATCAACCCTGAGGAAAGGCTTTCCATTGTAGTTGAAGCTGAAGTGGAGGCGGAGCGAGACGGCATTTCATGGGGCTTCATTTCATAGACTGAATAACTGCTGAAAATTGGTAACTTTTTTTAAGGTGCAAGGTATGAAAGATACATGGATATTAATTGGAAACCAGTATTTGGTGCACGTTATGTATGGGACGCCAGTTGTAAAGTTGTGCACACTGCATGCTAAAATAAACAGCAAGTTTTTGCAACATTAAGCAACAAATGTATGTGATTTTTTTTTTTTAAATGTTACTTTTGACATGATTTACAGCAAATTTTGTGAAATGTACTTTTCTTGTGAAAATAGTGTCAGTGTTAAATCTAAATGTTTAATATTAAATATAAATGTTAAATCTAATTATAAATGTTAAATCTAAATGTCACAGGTGAAACTAAATATTTAGCTAATATGCAAGTTCACCGAAGTACCAAAATAAAAGCTCACCCATGACATTTAGATTTAACATTTGGATTTAGATGTAACATTTAGAGTTAGATATAATATTTAGATTTAGATTAAACATTTAGGGCCTTTGAGACTGCGTCAGTGTGGTGATAAAGCGCTATATAAATCAAGTCCATTTTTTTTACCATTTACACTACGAAGCTGTATTTCCTCTTATTGTGCTAACTTCCGGGATTTAATTGGTGTGTGCTGTCCTACGATGCTGGCTAACGTCTTACGGGGCTAAATCACCATGGTAACATAGGCTGAACGACTAACCTGGTCGGGACCAGGTTTTGTTCTGGGTAAGATCTGAGCGAGTACTAAAGCCCCACCTCCTGACCAATCAGTTCTGTTAGAAAACGACCTGGCCAATAAAAGGAGGATCATTGTGAACACATCTCTGTCAGCTGACAGGTGAGAGAATATGTAGACATCAGTCAATTTTTTCATTTACCCTTGACATCCTATAGGAAATAGAGAGATTTTTATCTGATTCACGGACCTACATTAGTCAGCTGATAAAGGCTGCGTGCGTTGGACGCTTTCAGACCAAATGAATTAGGACCATGAATTACACTGAACAAAAATATAAACGCAACACTTTTGTTTTTGCTCCCATTTTTCATCAGCTGAACTCAAAGATCTAAAACATTTTCTATAAACACAAAAGACGTGTTTCTCTCAAATATTGTTCACAAATGTGTCTAAATCTGTGTTAGTGAGCAATTCTCCTTTGCAGAGATAATCTACCCCACCTCACAGGTGTGGCATATCAAGATGCTGATTAGACAGCTTCTGTATGTTTGGTTTGGCGAAGCCAACTAACGGAGATAAATCCAGTATATAATTATCTAGCGTTATATAGGCCCTTAGATTTAACATTTAGATTTGGATTTAATATTTAACATTTAAATTCAACATTCACATTATATTTTTTACAAGAAAAGCACATTTCACAAATATTGCCGTAAATCTGGGTCAACCATAAAAAATACCTTTTTTAAACGGGGTTTGTTGCAAAATGGTGCAAAAAAGTTGCTGTTTATTTTAACATACGCAACTTTACAATCGGCGTCCCATACCGTACATAACGACACCATATGTGTGTAGACCTGCTGCCACAGTTATAGCCCTCAGTGTTGGCCCTGATGTCTTCAGTCCAGGACAATGTGCTGACCTTTAAAAGCGTGACAGGGATTTATCAGTTGGCCTCAAAGATGCTTAAATGTTTCCACTTTTAAATACAAACTGGAACGATAAGGAAAACGCTGGAGATAAGAGTGTGTGTGTGTGTGTGTGTGTGTGTGTGGTGGCTGTTGATAAATGAGTGTTTTCTGCCTCAGAGATAAAACGTGATGGAAACCACTCAACCTGACAGCTATGGTGTCACTCTGACACCCAAATAAACACACTTTTAGCATGACATCAGACACAAAAGATGCTCAATGCAGACCGACACAAAATGTGGGGCTTTCTTAACACAATATAGTGCTTTCTTTTACACAATAATAGCTTTGTTTCGCACTGAAGAGGCTAACAATGGACTGTACACAGGAGACACGCATGCACCAGCCCCCAATCCATCCATTCAAACACTGCCCTTGTGTGTCATTCTTACACCCCCACCCCAAATCCTCAGATCATAATTTTTGTAGACTTCAGATCAATTCAAGTAAGACTACTTTTACATTCATAGAAAAGGATGTTCAGTGAGGAATGAGGAAAACGCAGGTGGTGAGATTCAGTAATCTGCCAAATCTCATTTCTATTCCTTCTTTCAGTGCGTTGATGTGATCGAATCAGCCTCACTGTCATAAATGTCTCATTTTAATAATCAAAATCTTTGACATGCAATATCAGCCGTGCAGCAGAAGCAGTGGTGTCTGTGTGTGTGTGTGTGTGGGGGGGGGGTTCATAGGTTTGAGTGGCAGGCTGGGCAACTGGTGTTCTCTACGCCTGATCAACTGAATCCCATCCTATTCAGGATGAAATATATTGTGACGAATGAATAACAAGCAACCAGGGAAAACACACAGGACTAAACAAAGGACTAAAATATTCCTTTAACCACGTTACTCGTTTACCACAGTCTCTCTGAAGCATCAGCACCAGGTACGCCTTGATTTAACTAGACATGTCGCCGCCAAGGGTCAGGAGAGGATTTCAGTAATTACACAGCTTTGACTAAATCCAATTAATTAGATACGTTTAACACCATTGTTTAACGCTGCGTTGTATCATTATGTTAAAGCTAATGCTAAGCAATGTTTAGAATTGAATTAGGATTAACAATGCAGTTCATCATGGTTAATCAAATACTGAATACAATCAATGAATGTATTCCTCCAATAAAGTTCTGCACCTGCTTTATTGTGGACTGGGTTAAGTGAATTTTCTACTAACAATCCTACAACCAATAAACACAACTTCACAACAATAGAAATTTTGTAGTCACTCAGTCTTGTATGCATATTTTGGAATTGTGGGGAAGCGGAATACCCTTAAGAAAACCCATGCAAACACAAAGAGACCATGCAAACTCCACACAGAGAAGTCAACCAGGGATTAAAACTTAGGACCTTCTGAGAGTGAAAGTATACTGGTTTCTATGACATCATGCTAGGCCAAAGCGTTGATGTTAAATACTCTTTCAAGGCAAAATCAGAGCCCAAATTTTGATTTTATTATCATTTTTTTATATTCATAATAATAATGATTGTGCATGGGTTCTCATTCTCTCCATTCACAACCCAGTTTGGATGTGTACGAATTGGCGAGTGTGTATACAAGGGTAAGGCAAATGCAAATTCAAGGCATTTTCAATGTGATTTAAAGTTGACATGATCAAAAATGCAACAGAAAACAATCAACAGCCTAAAAATCAACGAGAACATTAAAATCAGCAGTAAAAACATTGAGTAAACAATAACATGATTTAGATGGTAGAAGGCTGCTTTTGTAATTGATTTAATCTGACTGCTGAATGTCAGATCTGAGTCAATCAGAACACCAAGGTTTTGTTTTTTAAGTTTTAAGGATAGAGACTCAAGATACTCGCTGACAGCAGACCTCGTTTCCCTGTTACCAAAAACCATCACTTCCATCTTGTCGTGATTTAGATGAAAGAAGTTTTCACTCATCCAGCAGTTTACTTTTTCTAAGTAGTCACACAACACCTCAACGAGACCATAGTCATCTGGGTTCAGTGATAGATATAGTTGTGTGTCATCTGCGTAGCTCTGATAATCAACCTTAAAGTTCTGTAAAATGTATTCTAAAGGAAGCATATAAAGGCTAAACAGAAGGGGTCCAAGAACAGAGCCCTGAGGAACCCCGCAGATAATTGGTAATCTATAAGAGTCAACGTTTCCAATGCTTACAAAATAACTTCGCTCCTCCAAGTATGACTTAAATCAATGCATTACTTTTCCATTTAGTCCCACCAATGTTTGCAATCTGTGCAACAAAATGTTATAGTCTACAGTGTCAAATGCAGCCCTGAGATCCAATAGAATGAGAACTGACACTTTTCCTGAATCTGTGTTCAACAGTACAGTGTGAGATTGCAATACTTTATATAAAGTAATTTGATTAAATCACAGACAATTTGAAGTTTGATAGAGTGTGATGAGTGTGTTCTACTTCCTGTTGTTATTCCTTTATGTTTTGTACACTCAGAGGTTTGACTGACTCTGGTCCTCCGCTGCATGCTGCCAACTCAGCCTCTGTGTTGTCCTTAGGGCATAATTGCTGGAGCAGCTGGAGATGGAATCAAAGACATCTTAGCATTCCTGTAAACACTTTGGTAGCCGTTTCCATGGGAATGAACGTTTGATGTTGCAATGATTCATACATTATGGCAAGATTTAAGCCAGTTTCCTGCTTTGAGATAATGTTTCACTGAAACTCCTAACACACACACACACACACACACACACACACACACACACACACACACACACACACACACACACACACACACACACACACACACACACAGGGCCACGGTGACATGGAATGCTCTTCCAGGACAAACTATTCAAGAAAATAACAAATTTAGATTTAAAAAACTGCTGAAAGAAAATGTATTAACAAAACAGCTCCATGTGTCTAATGATGTATAATCAAAGCTACAGAATACAATTAATTACAGTAAGTTTGATTTTATGTGATCTATAAATGTATATGTATATTGATAAATAACTGTAAATGTACATTCATATATTTAAATGTATATTGATAAATAGCTAATCAGAAGTCAGGAATTCTTAATTGAAACTAGGTCTGACTGCATGTATGTTGTTTTTGTTTTGTAAATTGTTCTAGTCGTTGTTTATGTTGCTTTGTTGTGTGATATGTAGTTGTGTTATATGTAACTGTGTCTTGCAGTGATTCTCAAATGGGGGTATGTGATGGCACTACAGGGGGTACTTGAGAGAGAGAGAGTGGAAAATTAACAAATAAAGTCAGTCCAAATGATAAAAACTATAGAAATCTATCTATTCAGTAGCCACTAAATCAGTGTTTTTCAACCTTGGTGTCAAGACCCAAGCCTGGAGTTTAAATGGGTCGCCTGAAATTTATGAGAAATGAAAATAGATTTTTAAAATGAAAAAAGAGCTCAAAATTGATCAAAAACTAATTCTAGAAAAAAATGTCTTTGGGATCTAAATACTGTTTCTTTCCACTTATTTACAAAAGAAGGATTCTTTCAAATGTGTGTTCCATCATTATGATCTATAGTTTTTTTTAAATAGTTTTCTAAAAGCAAAATGTAGTCGGAAAAAGGGGGTACTTGAATTCAGAAATAAGAAAAAGGGGGTACTTGAATTCAGAAATAAGAAAAAGGGGGTACTTGAATTCAGAAATAAGAAAAAGGGGGTACTTAAGCCAAAAAGTTTGAGAACCACTGGTGTATTGCACTAACAAGACAATTGTATTGCGTGTGGACCCCAGGAATAATAGCAATGGCTCTAGTCAAAGTTAATGGAGATCCAAATAAAGAAGAAAAGAAAAGAAGATGAATTTCCAAGGAATGATTATACACTCACATTTAGTCTTATTTATGTCTTTTTTTTTTACATGCAAAAGGACATGTTTCACCTCTATTTTGCATTATTTACTCAGGCTTGTTGGTCTTTTCCAATCAGTAACTGCTCACCGTGCATTGTAATGCTCTTCTGTTTTACATTTCTGCATCACACCAATTAATCAAAGTGACAAGGTATTTAATGAGAGGCAATTAGAGTGTTAACCAAAATGCAAATCAGACGTGGAGAGAGTGCGGAAGGGGGAGTGCTCGTCTTCAGTGTGTGTGTGTGCATTTTAGCCTGTGATAAGTTACGGCAAAGGGTTCAAGGAGATCTCACCTCATGCTCTCGCTACAGCAGAACAGCCCCCATTACTGCTCCAACTGCCTTCAACTCTTCCTGTACTCATCTGCACTGCTGATTGCATCTCAGCAGTGTGTGTGTGTGTGTGTGTGCAGGTGTGTGCACATGTTGCTCTGAGTGCCCTTCATTTCTTTTTTCATCTTTTTTAGAAATTGGCTACTGCACAACAGGCAAAAACAGCTCATTAGTTCTGCACGGCGAGGACGGCGTGACAACATGAAATGTGGATTAAATATCTGCTGTAGGGAGTGGATGCCATAAGTAGCCTGCTTAGGTCAATCTCTCTGACATCACATGATATCTGCGTGTGGTAGATTAGACTGGGTCTCCCCCCCCCGCCCGAAATGGCTGTTCACAGCAGTGGCTTTACTTTAGCTGTTAGATCGCACATTCAGACTCAGAGGATGGGAATATTTGAACTGCCAGCCAAATTTAAGTAAAGCTTCCAGTGGACTTACTGTTTCAGCAGATCCTTCATGTTCCTGTTCAATGATACTAGCACTGACCTCCAACTGGTTATCCAGCGTTCATGCATGTGCTCTGCTGAAGTGTCCTTCAGCAAAATCGACTTTCCTGCTCTGCTGCTCATTCCCTTGTACCTTGTTATAGAAACAAAGGCCTGAAAAATCACTTGTCCTGTATTTTTACAGCATACATACAGATCTTTTTTCTAAACATAGATTGGGATCACATTTCTAGGTTTTCTGTAACGTATTTTCACTGCTTGTGAGACTCTTATAAGGATTCCTAGTCCTGCCAGCATATTTTTTTTTAGCTATTATCTCATTTCTTGCTGCAAAATGCAGAAAGGAGAATCCTCCGTGTACCCTTCATTCTTTGGTTATTCCGTTTTAAAACCAAATGAAAATAACAAATAAACAGTCTGGTTATTTTGTTTTACTGATTTAAATCCAAAACAGAAATACAGAAAAAAAAAAAGATGATTTTCTTTTTTTTTAATTTCTTTTTTTTTTGTTTCTCTTTGTGTGATATTTGGATATTTACGGGGAAATTAGAGCAAGAATTGAAGGACCTTCTTTTCCTTTATACATCTTTGGCATCTCCTCAGTGAGCTGGATTGAAATACATATTCATTAGCGACCAAACAAAACTGTACAGATCATTGATCCACCACTTTACCAATGTTGTGTTTGCATCTATTGTTTATTGGATTAAGGCTCTTTTTACACAGGGATACTGCTGGACCATCTTTGGTGAGCCGATATTGTGAAGCGATTTGGGACTACCTTGGTGGTTGTAAAGCGTTATATAAATCAAGTCCATTTACCATTTGGCACTTTTTGCGTTATCAATTTGGAATCGTACCAGACGGTGTCAATTACTGGAGCTGATTGTTTTTGTTTCTCTATATTTCAAATTGTAGCATTGGTATGATTTACAACAGTAAAAGCTAGTAGGGTGACCTTGCTTAAGTGAACGTGTTTATATCTTGCTTTGTAGGACAGGGGCTCTCTGACGGAGAATGTTTGGTTAGGTGAAGCCCGCTAACGGAGAGATATCACGGATATACTTATCCAGCTACGTAGTACAGGCCCCCTGTGTCACAGAGCCTTATGTGTCTGTGCTTTCCTTGCACTAATAAATCCATAGCTGTCTTCTTGCTGCTAAACATGTTAAAACCGGGTTATTCCAGTCCGTTTTTACAAACGTGCACACACGTATATAACTCCTGCATCATGTCAGCATGTGAGCCATTTGGTTTTTTTTAAATAGAAGAAAATGATGGTGGTCTTTTTCTGTATTTTTTATGGAATTGCTGCTGTCCGTCAGTCATCTCTACATCAGAGATGAGAAACAAGCCAAGTTGGTTTGCAATCACCCTGAGGTAACAGTTTTCATCAAGTCTAGGTTCTTATTTTTTTGTTCCGCTCCAGAATCCATTGCCTTTTCACACAAGGCCAAACAAAGTGAGGTGACATTCCACGTCCCTAAAGCTAGCTTCTGTAGCCAGGGATGGGATCGCCAAAGCTCCCTCTTTGGACTACCGCCCGAACCACATCGCACCGGCCCCATGCAAACCCTCCTGCAGGTGGTGAGCCTACGGAAGAGCCCACGTCATCTTTTCAGGCTCTGGGGTTGGGCGGAGACCCGGCCACCAGACGCTCGCTCTCGAGCCCCAACCCCAGGCCTGGCTCCAGGGTGGGGCTCCGGTAGCGCCAATCAGGGAAACGTGAACGTTCTTTGTTGTTTTAACATTACTTGTGGCTTTGGCAAATAAATCCTGGAGCAGAAAAAGCAAACCAAGACTCTACGGTATACTATATCCTTGCTCCTGGTTAAACTCCCTGAAACCCAGGAGCCGTTTCACCTGGAAATGGTACTGAGACTCTAGAACCTGAGGCTGAACCCGCATAGTATCAGTCTGAAAGCTCCAGAGTAAAGACACTTTTCTTTCTTCAGTGTAATTCCAACCTTCTCCGCTCCAAAGATCTCCATAAACAAACCTTGCAAATCTCTTTGTTTCCGCCTGTTTTTGTTTGTCCTTAGGGTTTCATTCTCTCTCGCTCTTCACAAATCTGTGTCTCTTTACCCGAGTGTAAGAGCAGCAGCAGCAGCAGCAGTGAGGACACGCCGTGCACAGACATCAGAGACTACGGAACTGTGACTGTCATTCCAAGCAGCCCTTTCTGATGTAAGTGGAGGGAAATCAAAGGTTATCATCTGTCACTGAATGCATTAAGGATCCATCTCATTTCCTGCGCTTTGTAACACTTCTATATGCAAGGCAGGCTTCCTTTCAATTAGACTTTATGAATACAGATCCTTCAATGTAGACTCAGGATGAGGGATTTCTTTTGGATTCAGCTTTTTTCTTGACTTACAATGTTACAATTTTCTTTGAAAGACCGAACAATATGTTATAATGGCAATAACTATCACCCGTGTACCCTTCGTTTTTTGGTTATTCTGTTTTAGAACCAAATCAAACGGTGTGGTTATTTTGTTCTACTGACTTAAAGCCTAAACAGAAATACAGAAACCACAAAAACCAGAAAGCAGCATTTTGTAAAATTAAAATTTTACATCTTGTTCTGTTTGTGAGATATTTGGAAATTAACGGGGAAATTAGAGCGTCACATTCTGTCAGAGCGGACAGGACGGTCCTAATAGTATCCAAATAAACAGGTGACTGACTATCGACTCTGAGGCTGGTGTGAGGAACAATATATCTTATAAAGAACCCTTTGTTCTTTGGTTATGCCATTTTAAGTTTAAATCAAAATAACAAATAAACAGTGTGGTTATTTTTTTCAAAAGTCCACTACCGTCTGTGGGTCCTCTCTGTGTGGTGAGATTAAAACATTAATCTCTCATCCACAGTTATCCCGTAAACATCAAATTCAACAGAAAAATGCTGCTTTTCTGGTTTTTGTTGTTTTTGTATTTCTGTTTTGGTTTTAAGTCAGTAAAGCTAAATAACCACATCTTTTATTTTTTATTTTGATTTGGTTTTCAAATAGAATAACCAAAGAACAAAGGGTACATGGATTGTTTATGTACCCAGGCTTAATTTATCATCAACTTGTGAAATCCAAATTGGATTTCTCCGACTACTTCATTCACGCTTAACAACTTGATGCCAAAAATGAGTCCGCTTTGTGTCGGCCTAATTTATTTGAGGTTTCTGTTTAACTGTGACTGTAGGCTGGTTGGTGTCTCAGTATATGATTCATGCCATGTGTTTGGAGGACTCATACATCACAACAGGGCCAATATGTCTGTGTTTAACTAATAGTTTTTGTGTCCTCAAGCATCCATGGATGGCACGGGGTTATGACAAACTGCATCAACAAGACATTCATTACCCTCAACATCCTAGCAACCAAATCACAATTACCACCATCCAAGAATGAGCATCCATCCCCGCTGCCTCGCTCTTACTCTTTGCACACCGTGTCGCCAACGCATAAATTAGCCTCCTCTTGTCACATTGGGGGGTTGGTGGGTTTGAGATTTAGCACAGTTTGTTTTGCTTGAGATAAGAAGGGCGTGCTGATTGTTGGTGACGGCAAAATATTCTTTACAAGCCAATCCATAAATGCCCTTTTCACATTCACTGTCTCCTGCATTCCTGCATATGGTATAAACGTCTGCACATTAATTGGATGTTTTTCTGCATTTCACAAAGTATAGTGCCATTTATGCTGTTGCTTCTGTGACTGACCGATGTACTCCGTTTTGTGCCACTGCCGGGACTCTATTGTTGCTACATGTCCTCCCCACAGTCATTAGATCACCATTAATCTCTCATCTCCCATTAAAACAACAGCCAGTGCGCTGGTCTTAGCAACAAAGTGGCCCTTCTTCCATCCATACAACGCTAGCAATGTGTTTGAATTAGCCTCTCGGGATTAGACCCACATAACTCATCCAGATGTCCGAGTTCACAAAGAGGTTACATTTTACTGTCATTGAAGTGAAAACACATTCAACATCCAAACTTATTAGTCAGAAGCTTGAAACATTCTCATTGTTCGCAACATATTATACGTGTGTGTAAAGTGTAATGTAACTCATCAAGGTGCAATAGTATCACACCAGGTGATTGCAGCTGTCCCTTTATTACTATGAATGTGGGAACAGTAAATCTGTGCCGGCCTACACATTCCACCCTGCTGTCATCCAAATTAACCCGTACAGTTGGGATTAGCTACTGATTTCAAAAGGTTTCGAGTTGAAGTAATATCAAGTAAAACAAAAACTACCCTAGCTTAAGACAGATATTGAAGCCAACTAAAGGCTAGGAAAGTATTTTGTATTGTTTGAAGAGAGATTTATATAAAATATAGAATCAGCTCCTTCACCTATCAAATGGCCAAAGGTTCCATTGGTGTTCCGGTGGAGGTTTGTGCCGCCAATAATCTCCTTAGCTCTTGGTCTCTTGCTGTGCAAAGCTGAAGTCTCTTCACTCTGATGTTATCCATTCAGACTTTTTCTGTCAACCACATCACATTTACCTTCTCCTGGGCCCAGCAGGAGGCTTTTTGACTGAACCGTATGCCTCGTAGGAGACCAAAATGCAGCAGCTCAGAGTATGGTTGTTTATCTTAGTGCTCCAGATGATATCAAGGTGTTTTACAAAATCTGTTGTTTAGTGCTTAGAAACCGCTTGTTTGAGCATTTTCAAAGGGTAAGAATAAATGTGACGTAATTTAGATCAGATGAGAGTTATCCCCTAACTAAATGAAATGTTAGCGTAGGCCTAACAGTCCAATGAATCAAACATTATTTAGCACAAAAATAAAGAAAATAAGTCAAAATTGCCGTTGAAAGTGCCGTAATCACATTTTTGCTTGATTCTGATATTACAGGAAATACCAAGAACAAACTAGAACAAAAATGGTGTCAAGAGAATTATTGTCCTCCTTGTCTAGCGAAGAAAAAACAGAAATCTGGGTATGAATGAAGTAAAAACACTTCCATGCATCCGTTTACGGGACTCCACATCCCACAGTGCAATGCTTAAAAATGTCAACAAACAAAGATAAAAACAAACTTTCAAGCAGCATATTTAACCCATGTTTCAGCCATTGATCTATGAGGCCTAGACTATGAATTTATGTAATAAATCAAAAATATCACGGGCAGCAGCTTTAAGTTTTTGATTGGACATTATATTTATTTATTAATTTTATTTATTTAACAGGGACAATACAGTCAAACATAGGACAAAAGTGCATACATAGTCCACCTCATCTAGTAAATTATACCAAGCTAGTTAAATCTATATTAAGATGAACTGTTTTCTATCCTAAGTTTAGTTTAGTTTAGTTTATTGCTGCACCGCTAAAATGTTAATACTTTCCGGGTTTTAAAACATGTTACAATTCAAACTTTGCCTGACATTTAAGTTTTTTAACATGGCATTTTAAAATCCAAACCCATTCCATAAACCTCTGTTTGAGAGGGAATAAAAGTCTGTTTTTGTGGTTTTGATTTAGCTTTGCATTTAATGCTGACTTTCAGATGAGCCCGCGGTGCCTTCACACACCCATTCAGTAATAGACGCCTTTGTTTTCATTGTTCTGGGTCCAAGCAACCGCACTGCTGTAGGGAAACTATACGGCAGACCTTTAACAGTGTCATGAAAGTGACACCACATATAAATGTCAGTGAGGAGACACAGCAATCAAAGGCTGCCTGACACTGAATAAAATGAATATATCAGAGAGAATTTCAATAGCTTGTTGTTGGTTGAAGCACTGAGGCAAACGGAGGAAAAACAGGCTCATAGGTTGCATTTTTATATCTTTTGGCTGTAAATCAGGACAGCTTAGAAAAAATGAAGTGATAAAATGAAATAGGTTGTAAAAGTGATATTGTGACTTTGCTATGCATTGGCTTCCATATGTTTATTCAATTCTCAAAAGGTGAGGTATAGAAAAAAAGCCATTTTTACTGAGTCTGTAGTGCTAGTTTGGTTAAAGGCAAAACGAGTGCAGGGTTCTAGTTAGAAAAAGTCTTAAAACATCAAAAGGGAAAACATTTTTAAAAGGTGCTGGAGAAACGGTTAATGTGCAGCTTTTTTTTGTGCATAAAATTAGACGTGGAGTCCCATTCCCCCTCCTCCCAGCAAACTTTAACCATTCATTTTAAAGTGATGCATGTTTATGCTAACTGGAAGCACTGAGGGCATTAGCATTATTCATAACGCCGAGCCTCCACAGTCCGCCCTTTGGTGAGGAAGAAAAACGACTTTAGACTTCACTAACTGGGAGCAAGAGGAGTTTTCCCAAGATATAAAAAAAAAAACCCTTCATCTAAAAGCTCTGCTGCTTAGTAGACTGAGAAATATACTGTAGTGAAATGTACGTCCTCACATGCTCAAGCTTAATCAGAACTCTCAGGCTAAAGGAGAATTTCATTGAGTGTAAGTGAATGGCTAATCACGTCTGCTGCTAACACATCATAGGTTCGATGATGATAAATGTCTGGGCTGCAGTAGATTTCAGACTTTATAACAAACTGACCTCAATTTGACTCGTCTATAGAAAAAGATTCAGAGAATTCGAGCATTTGGCAAAAGAAAGAACGGATTTCTTGACACTGTTCATCGTATCAGGACTGGAGTGGATGAAAAATCAGGTTTCACAAAATAGAACTATCAAGCATTAATTGTGCCTGAAATTATCATGATTTTGTCTTGATATGGACTTGTATATGATGTAAAATTCTGACGGTGCTAATCACATTCCTTTCAGTCTTTACTCGCTCGACCTCTTCTGGAACATTGCATTTTCCTGGGCAAAGATTGAAAATCACCATTAAATTGTGAGAGGCTGTGAGAGAGTCACTGCTTGAAGAAACTGATTTGAACAATTGAGGCAGCGAATGTCAAATGGGATTTTTGATTGTTTAAAGGTGTGACCAGATCCAATTTGCCTCTAATAATCGCAGCCTGTGCTAGAATCAGAAAGTGGTCCCAGCAAGCTACGGGATAAACTAATCCCGTTATAGGAGTGTTTCAATCATAATTGTGGTGTAAAATTCTCTAAATCAGGGGTTACCAGCCTTTCTGAAACTGCGAGCAACTTCAAAGTTACTGATTAATCTAAAGCGCTACCAGTTTCACTGAATTACTAAGATTTCACTGATTTACTTTAATCAGAGGGAAAGATAACAAAGCATGACTAGCAAAAAACTTAAAAAGGTAAGAAATAACTTAAGTTTGAAAATGCAACACTTTATTCATCGTCATGTTTGTATTTTACCAGCCACTAACTGCTTTAAACGAATTCATACATGTTTCTACAATTCAACAATTATGTAAGATTTAATAAAACTTTTTAAAAACATCAAAATCTAAACAACAGATTTGCACCATTTTTAACAAAAGCCTATCTGTGATACTCAATCCCATTTGTCACAATGTTTAGGTGAAAATAAACATTTAAAGATGGTTAATGTATTATGTAGTGCAGCAGCATTTAACTCTACTAACACTGACTACATCTGTCATCTGTAGCTATCATTGTGAGTTTCAAGCCTGGCAAGTAAATTACATTTTAGATTGAGCTCATTGGTGACCGACTAGTACTCTTAAAACCGGCCTGAGGGCCCCTCTAGTGGTCCATGTGGGCTACCTGGTGCCCACGGGCACTGTGTTGGTGACCCGTGCACTAAATCAATCAGAAACCCATCTTTTTTTATCTTTAGGGATCACTGCACCATGAGGCCCATAACGTCCTGTCCAAGATGATAGATATTCTTCAATACAGGCGTTGATGCAAGAATATGACAGCTGATCAGCTGTTCCCAGAAACTCACATTTTTATTCCAATTATTTTCTTATAATCTCACAAGGATTTTAAATCTATTATGATCTTGAGTGATGATTAAAAGGATATTTTGGTAAACCCTCAAGTTAATAATTGATTAGAAGTAAATTTTGTCTACCTATAACTCACCTTGTTAGTTTTAAGGTGCGATCAATGTTGTGCGACTTACTCCAATTTAAAACTAGCATTACACCAAGGGTGTTTCGAACATGGCTCACATGGTAATATGGTGTACTGTAGGTTTGATTGTGAACTCGTAAAAAAAAAAGAGAAAAGCCACTATCTGGGAGGGAGGAAATTATTTCTAGAGCAAATACATGTACAACTGCTCAGAAGTTATCCTTAGATCCCTAATTTAACATCTTCGTTAGCCATCCTTTCACAGGCAAGTGTGTATCCCTATCTTATTGACGATGATATAAAGTCATCAGATGAGTTTCTTAATTGTGTTTGCGCATCAGATGAAGTAGAGTTTACGAGAAAAGATCTAGAAAAGTCTCATATAATTTGTTAGTTGTTCGTCTACGCACCCATTTGGCAACACAAAGCATTGGTGCAGCAGCAATTTTAAAGTGAGGAGGTAATCTGAGGAAGGTAAATGAAGACACACACGAATGGATATATTTGTGAAATTATTGTGTAGTTATGGAAGCAGTAATTAGCAGGTGGTTTATGTAGACCAAAATTATCCTCTTGACATTAATTTGCAAGAATATTGTCAGTCTCAGGGTTGCCAGATTGAATTTTAAATCATGAGAGCTTGTTTTCTTTTTTAGGGAAAAAAAAAAAGAGTAATTTGAGGTGGAAGAACAGCCGCTGTATTTTTGGAACAGTTTGGTGTCAGGAAATGATCAGCTGCATGAGGTCGTCTATGTTCCACAAATCCATGTGTGTATTATAATAAACTTGTTTTTTATAGTCGAAATGAAAGGGAAATGTGGTCATTGTGTCTGGTATTTGTTATGATATTATTTTTCAACCACTCTGTCCTACAATTAGCTATGAATGCCAAGGTAGTCTGATGTGGAACAAATTGTTGCAAAATAAAAGTAGTGGACCAGTTTACATCCCTAAGACATTTCCCATATCAGCACTGGGCTTATGGTTACACCCCGCTCTAAATGGAATCGCCCCCTACTATGCAGATGGTTCAGTGTTATTCTATCTGTAACTGGACTCGATGCCAAGCTCTGAGTGGGCCTAATGACTCCTAAACCCAAGTTGGTTAAGTGGGAATTCAACACCAGCTCCCTGCTGTAAACTAATCTCCCCTCAGACCACCTGGACCCAGATTACACCCCGAGGCTTCAAAAACTCATGACACTAGCAAGACCATGAACAGTTTGCATATTTAAGCATTTTGTTCACAGCGATATTGGGACACTTATGCATGCGGCAATAGTCTGCTTTGACAACATGCTGTAAAGCACATGCCACAGTGTAAGTCAGAACGAAAACATATTAAATCACTGTTCTTGTCCCTGCAAACAATAATCCAAGACAATAAAGAGAGAAAAACTGGGGTTTGCCTTTTATAGCGTAACTGGCAATAAGGTCTCAGATGAGAATTGAAGCTTTGCTGCCAAAGAGCTCATCTAAAGATTTGGATAGAAGATATTTTATGCTAATCAGAAGGTTACTGGGGATTTTTATGCTTTATAAGTTGTGTTTTAACATTTTCCCCACCCTGGAACGCATAAATACCTGGAGGAAAGCCCTGTGCATATTTTATGTGAGTGTGTACCTAATGTAGTTGCAGCATGTAGCAGAAAAAATGTCTGTATATATCCATAACAGCTCCAGATGGTTTGCTGTAACATCTGTCTAACCTGACAAAACATAGCCAGCAGCATGTGGCCATAAGGTGTATTATTGGGTTATTGTGGCTTAAGGTTGGCTTCAAACCTCATAATAGTCACTGACTGACATCACTGCAGAAAATCACAAGCCACCTCTGCTGAGGGTGCATCCTCATAGCCCCCCGTTGGTATCATTTCCTTTCTTTCTCTTCAACACACTGCCAAAATCTGGGGCACCCTGAAAGGTGGGGTCACGCCAAAGAGTATTAATGAGTGGAACAGACACTGACAAACAGGCAGGGAGACGGACAGGGGCAGTGAAATAGAACGGAATTGAAAGTGTGCGGTGACTGATAAGTGGTGGAAAGGGCGGTGGAGGAGGAAAAGACGTTGTATTTTAAAGAGAGCGATGGTACGAAAAGATAAATCAGTAGCTTTGACGCTCAAAGAGACTCTTTAATGGTGCTAGACTGGTTCTTGCTCCTCTTTTGCTTTACGTTTGTTTTGTCTAATTTTTATTACTTTTCACCAGAGGTGAAAGTAACAGATTACAAGTGTTCATGTTACTGTAATTGAGTGGCTTTTATGGGTACTTGTACTTTTTTGAGTATATTTCTACATCAGTAACTTAACTACATTTTAAAAGAAGTAATTTGTTTTATTTCTCAGTGGCTTTGACGCGCAAAGAAGCTGCGTTTCCATTACCCTTGGAAATGCGCAAAATCTAAATAGCGCAATAAAAATTGGTAATGGGAACACCTCAATTTTGGAAAAACATTCAAATATTGCTAAAAAAGTTTTTACGCTTTCATGAGGAGGAATTTCAGACGTTTTGATATTGGAATGTATTGCAAAAGCGCTATGGAAACACTTTTCCCGCAAATGCATGTCACAGAACGTGACGTACATGGTCACATGACCGCTTCTCTTCGAGAAAACATGACGCGGTACATGTGGATGGAAGAGAAGACCGAGACATTTCTTAGCATTTTACTTAAAAATTATTCCTGCCTGATATATGATTACAGAATTTCTCCTGGTCAGACTGCCCTAAGTAGGCCAGATAATCGTATACTGATAGCATTTACCAAGGTCTCTTCTCTGAGGCTCTGTCATTGTCATGACTACCACTATGAGGAACATACAAGACCCTGAGAGCACAGAACAATGGCAGATTAATTGAGACACAAACATTGAAACCTCTGAGACCCAAACCGGTCTGCTTCTAAAACACATTGACTAAATAAACCCTGTTCATAAACCCTGTCTGACCAGCAACCCTAAAACTTGACTCCGTCTCATTTAATCCAAAACCGTCACAATACTAGCACATTAGTGTTGAAACAACAAAGGAATACAAAGTGTTATAAGGAAGTTTGGAGCGTCCATCGTCCTACAGCGAAGTATCGCTGGATGAGATTTCATTGGAATTATGAGGCTCCTGCCCAAAACAATGTTCAATGGAAACACGTTCAAAGCAAAAATTTCTAGTGAAACACAGCTTGTTTTGTCTCTTTTTTCTTACTTTTCACCTCATGCAACTCCACTTCCTCCCTCCCTTCCTTCTCTTTTCCATTTCTCACCTGCTTTGTATCATACTGCGCAGGCCACTTGGCTGATCAGTGAGTATGGTAATGAGGTAGGAGCTGATAACAACCGATACGTCCTCTCATCAGGTGCTAAGAGCTCGAATGACATTTTTACACAGTCGTAAAATGAGGGTAAAATGCCGTAAAGCTGATGAATGGACAGACCCTGTGTGGCTCCCCTTTCTGTGTGGGACATGAATGTACATAGTGTGCGCAAAGAGGCATATCTACTCCTCAACATGGTCGTGTAGCTGTGCGCACATGTATCATATGTGGATCCTTCGGAGGGAGGGAGGGAGGGAGATGAGAGGGGGGTGGGAGAGGTGTGTCTCCCTACCCACAGAATAGGCTTTCATCCCGGGCTTATCAGGGCCAACACAGGGGGAGATTGTTGGCTAGTGGGGCGAAACGGTGACTGCTCCAACTAACCCACAAATACACAAACATACACACACATATACTGGACGTGTCTACCCCTGACTTTGTGACCTGCCACCTCACAATCAGCAGTGAGTGTGTGTTTGCTCCCCACCAAGCAGACACAAAGAAAAACACATCAGCAAACATCCAGTCTCCCACCAAATCCCACCCATACACAATATGAATTCATAATCAAGGATACATACACTATTGCATGTGTTTTTCTAGCACAAAATTAGAATTCAATAAAGCAAACACTACCACCAGACTACCCAAGGCACCATAGCCCATATGCGTCTTTAAATCATGTATTATCACCACACTGAGCACCGATGAGCAGCCATAATCATGATGGAAGACTTTTTCTAATGCTAAATATCACTGTTAGAAAGGAAAAATAAACCCATAAAAATCATCCAAAGATTTATGGTTTCTCCTCCTCAAACTAACAAATAACTACACTCCAGTACTGTGTGTGTATGAGTGAAAGCCTTGTCAAGTGGACTTAGAACCACAGGTGAAAAGGTCTAATCCACTGACCCACACCCACACAGGCAGACAAGCTGTTGGACTGGAAATGCAGGGGGAAAATGGAAAGGTCATTTTGTTCAACGCTTGGTGAGAAGTCTAAATCGCGTCAGAGAAAGACAGAAACAAAAACATAAGTGTAGGTGTTGGGCTTGTCTGATAAGCTGACAGTTTTGTTCATCTGTTGCAAAAATGTATGGCACAAACACGTCAATCAGAGGTGAGACCTGCGAGCACAAGATTGCAGTTGTCCATGTCCTGAGTGCTCAGTAAATTACAAGAACTTTTCACACAGTCTTGATCTTTCACCTGGGAATCTCTCTTGTTTTCTACAAAACACCTAACCTGTCACACTGATAGAGGTAAGTGTTAAATCCATGCAATCTCTGTCATCGGTGAATGGTCAAGCTTGGTTTTTAACCATATGGAGGTGACGGCTGTGTGAGTGGGACCACAGCTTCGTCGGCTCTGCATGGGTCTTATTGGAGCTCACAGGTGGCATCTGAACGGGTGTCTGTCTGGCCTCCTTCATGCTGTCTAACAGGCTGGACATGAAGCCTGGCATCTGTCTTCAGAGGGCATGCCCAAACTACCCATTATCCACATATAATATATTCCTGCATGTTTTAATCGTCAAAAATGTATTATTCTGATGTTTTTTCTTTATCAGATACTTATAGTATTGTCCTCATTGATCAATAAATCCAAGATAATTTGCTCGAAAATAGGTTGAAATTCCCGCTTGAATAGTTGTTTCGATCTGCACCATGAACATGCAGTTTGTTGCCTTTTTTACGCATTGCATTGTTAGATGTGGAGTCGCGTCAACGGATACATGGAAGTGTTTTTACTTCATTCAGATATCGCGGGGAATACCGGGAACAAACTAACAAAAATGGTGTCAATCGAATCACTGTCCTCCTTGTCTGGCAAAGAAACACAAAATCACAGTTAGAAAGAAGAAAAAAATACTTCGATGTATCCATCTAAGGGACTCCACATCCCACAATGCATAGCTGTTGAAAACACATATTTAATCTTTTAATCTATATATTTTCCTGTGCAACATTTCACAGCATGACTGTTAAAAGAAAAGTTTCCTTCAAAATTAATGACAAGTCCAACATTAGAGACATTAAGTATATATTTATTTTTGACCAGGTGTCCTACCAGGTGAAAATTGCTGCACTAGACACTATAATATAAAAATGGAGATTTCATGAATATTGTATCAGCCATACAAAATTAAAATACAGTATAAGTAAAAATCATCAGTCTAATTCTGTTCCTGCTTTGCTAGATTGTCCAAGTTTAGATTGCTTAATGACAGGAAGTTGCAGTGGGGACACTTCTGATTTCAAAATATAGATAAATGGAGATAAACTCTGATCTGATCAAGTATGTTGCTGAAAGGGAGTTTTTTCTCCCCACTGTTGCTGATGCATGTTCATGTGAATTTGTTGGGCTTTTTACGCTGGACTACCGGACTGAAAACGCCACTCTCGTTGTAGGTATAATATATGGATGTGTACTCATCAACGCTCGGAGCCTGATTTTCGATTTAGGGGCCAGGGGGGCCTCAAAGGGCCCCGAGAGAAAAAAAAAATAAACAGAAAGTCGATTTCTCATATATTTGCAACTCAAATATTACGACGGTTGGTGGTACCGAATAATTGCCACATACCAATATATAAACGGGGAGCATTACCCCGTACGTGTCACGGGGGTGCCAGGGATCAGAATGCAGTTTGGTATGAATACTATGTGATGAAACGCTCAGAGCCCTTTTTTGAAATGGGGCCCATTTTAAAGCTAATTCAACGTAGATTACGATTATGCCTTGCATAGATCAATTAGGGCCCCTTTCTTTGGTAATTTTCATTAAAGTCATTTTCTCATTAATTTGCGAGTCAAATATTGCGACATTGGTGGTACCGAATCATTGACACATATGAATGGGGCCCATTACTTCATATATGTGCCACAGGGGCGCCAGGGGGCCCCATTTTTCAAATGACTAACATCTTTGACATATTGTTTCAAAGGCAATTCAATGAAGATTATGATTTTATGTCGCACAATTTTATTTGCTTTACTCGGTGGAACCGAGTCATTTCACTGAATTCTCGGGAACGTGCTACGTTCAGCAGAACTTGTTCTTAAGAATTTTATATTTTGATAAGTGCTACGAGATTACGATTGTTGTAATTTGAGCTATATAAATACAGCTGAATTGCGTTGATCTGTGGAGGATCTCTGCTAAAAGGCTTAAAAGCCTTACCTCACAATCTCATGTTGGAGCAAGCTAGCTATTGTTGTGAATTAGCATTTGCATGTTTGTAAAGTATTGCATAGTGAAAGAAACTGCTGACTATTGTAACTAAACTAAAAACATTCAAACGTAGGTTTCTGTGAGGCTGTAAAGGCCAGACGCTGTGGGACAATTGGACACAGTTACAAGAAAAGAACCGGTAATAGCATTTTTTTTAACACTCTCGATGGTGCCCCATGGTGCAAGTGTTCCGTGGTACACGTACACACACAAAATCACAAGTGAAACGCTCGATGTAAATGGTCTGACAAGAGCAATAAATCTTTCAGCGGCCGCTGGGCAGCTGGAGTCAAGCAGCCAGAAGTCAGAGCATGCAGCTGTGTGAACAGAGATAGCCATTGCTACGGCAAACAGCGGGACAAGCCTGCAGGCTACCGGCTATAATTGGCCTTGGCAATGCTCCGTTACTTTGTCCAAATGAAAGGTGCTGAAGTCATCTGTTGCAAAAAAGCTTGATGTCCTTTCTGGGAAAAAAAAAAACTATTAGCAATATTGCCCATTTTGTCATTGTTTCATCAATGGAAAGCATTCCGTATCGCTAATAGAAGGAGAAAAAAAAAAATCACCCTTCAGGCCTGTTAGCATAAAATAGCACAAAACTCATCTGAACCTCACAGGAAATGTATTATATTCAGTAGCTAAGAAAAAAGATAATAGATTATAACAGAAAAGTGAAAACATTCACTTAAAAAGTGGTGATTTATCATCTATGTATTAAGTCTGTTTGGAAATGTTCAAAAGTTTGTCTAATCAACCTAACTTTATGTCATTTAGAAATAGGAGTGAACAAACCAGTGATTTGAAGACAGAGGAGACATAAAAACTAGTTTTAAAGTTTTCTCTAAGTTTCATGTGGATGTGAGCAATCTAATGTATCCCATGGTTCCTGATGTAGACTGAGCAGTTAGCAAGTAGCTAATCAAAGTAGCAGCAGTTATTTTAATAGGCACATTGAGCGCACTGCGTTGCCTTGTGTATGAAATTTGCTATACAAATGAAATAGCCTTTAGCTAGTGATCAGTTTACCTGCAAATGGAGGTTGGTCGAGACATTTCTTCTGTTGTGGTTCAAGAAGCACTAAGCAACACCAAACACCAACTGGAGCCAAACCCATAGAAGATCATGAGGGCTTGTTGAGTTTCATCAAAGTTGTTGGGTATTTGGTACACCGTTGTAGACCGTGTCCATTACCAGCCCCGTCTCACAGAGTTTGTGAAACTATCACGAAAATGACTTCATGTATAATTTTGTGCACAAGACAGTTTCCTCATATTTTTCATGCTGCTGGGCACAAAATGTTTCCGTGCTTTGTGACACAAATGTTTTTCTTGCTGCAAGGCACAGATGTATGCAGAGCTGCTGATATATGACCTTAAGTATAACCCAAACCATGAGTGAAATGTTTTGACAAGATGTACTCGAATGAAACAAAACACATGAGTTTGAGGGTCAAACAAAATGCAGAAATTATGTTTGCACCCACGACAATAGAAACATTCCTTTTTGTGACTGTATCATGTTTTCCTGTGAGATCATGTCGAACAGACACAAGTTTCTAGGGGTGTGTATTGCCTGGCATCTTTGTATGCTGATACATTGGTCGCGATAAATATAAATATATGACTTAAGAAACAACTAATCTGTAAATGTGTACACCTTCATGAGAACGTTATGTATGAAATATATTTTATTTGCATATTTTACCGTCAAAACATTGGCTTTAACATGCCATGTGCCAACAACTTCAAATAAAAAAATACACATACAGTCTGCCTGTGGCTTTGTAATATTGCGATATATCGCCAAAATGATTTTTTTCAACACCCCTACAAGTGTCCCTTCTAACTCTCGATGTGGAAACTCAAACTATCCAAACATACGTGTATTTGTACAGCTTGTGGAGTCTTGGAAACCAACTTAAGTAGAGAAGTAAACCTTTATTCCTTAACAATTAACACAGTCACATTTTAAGCCAACAACAATAAAATAACCTCAATCTTGCTAATTTGAGTCCGTCAACAGGTCATTGGAGGGATCTTTCAACAGGAAAAGCTACAAGAAGACCCCGAAGAATCTGAGTAGAACTACAGGGAAAATGCAGGTTTAAAAATGAATAAATGAATTAAGTTTATCTAATTATACCATCATATTCATCTGTCGGTGAACTGTTTGAGGTTAATTAACAATCTCTTTTGTTTCTAAACTAAAAATAATGAGCAAGTGGTGTCCTATTGTGTCCCGAAGTAGGTCCAAAAATAAACCCAAAACTCATTTAAAATCCTCAGTGTTGTGTGAATGCCAAGTGTGAATGGCAGAAACAGATTGCAGAGAGGGAGACAGACGGAGCGATAGCAGGACTAATGAAGGTTGTAAAGGAGACACTACGAATAAGGAAAGGAGTCAGAACGAGTGGGAAAGGAAAATAGTCGGAGGGATTTCTGACGAGTCTCACCGGATTTGCAGGATCCCCCGTCATCCTCAAGTTTGGGGACAAAGTCACACTGACACACTTTCTCTCCTTTTCTGCTTTCTTTCACACTGATAATGAGAGCTGTAGGTGTCCACCGGCTGCCGCGTACACACCACAGAGCGTTTAACAGTAAGCGGATGCTCTGACACACATGTGCACACTTTTCTTGGATTTCTGCCATGGTGCCAGGACACCTGCCGTGTGATGTATAAAAAGGAGACCTCATAAGGGTCATTTTTGTGATAGTTAGCCAAGATTCATATAAAGCCCTACATCTGTTACTGGATGAAGACTCTGAGCTGAAAGTGTATCCTGTCCTTTATTTGCAACAGTGTAATTAAGTTTAGCTTTATATGAAGTAAAGCCCAACCGATATGGGATTAAAAAGCTGATATCCAACGTATCTGTCGATATATTGTCTATCGACCAATATATCAGCTGAAATATGAAATAAGAACATTAATATACACAGGATTTACATATACTGTGAACACTAATTGTTATAATTCCCAATATATGATTCAAGACAAAGAAGCAAAACACTACTAATGTAAAATAAGAAACTTTAATTAGTAACAATGTCAACATAAGGACTGTAAAGCCACTTTTTCCACAATTATGGAAAACACAGCAAAAAGTTACATATAACAGCCCGACCGATTAATCGGCTAGTTCAGTGTTTCTCAAATGGGGGTACGGTAACATGTGGTGGTGGTGATGCCGGAGAAGTGATCTTGCCATTGACGTGTGCTGCTGGATAGCAACATGAGCAAGACTTCTACATTTCCACACAGTTCTTAATTATTCTATAATAGAAATATGCCTGTTTCCCCACTCGTAACAATAAAAGAGCACATTGGACCGAGTACACACCCGCCGATGTTCACGACAAGAAGAAGAACCTATTGACCATACTAAATAAAAGAGGCGCCACCCTGTAGTGTTATATTCTCAAAAGTGACTGTACGTGTATCCCTAGGGGTACACCATGGCACTACAGGGGGTACTGTAGAGAGTGTTGAAAATAAACAAATGAAAGAATCAAAAATATGGGGTTATAATGTTCATTTTTGGTTACAAATAATAATCGAAAAATGATGATGGAAATGATCTTGATAAGAACATGAACTGAAAATACCAGGGTCAGTCTTGGCAGGAGATGACCAGAAATTATAAAAACTATAGAAACAAATATATTCAGGAGGCACTAAATTCTGTTTCTTTCAATTATTTACAAAATAAAGTTCTTTGAAATGTGTGTTATCACTTATTCATTCCATCATTATGCCCAATTTTTTCATAGTATTTTGAGCAAAACGTTGTAGTTGGACAAAAAAGGGGTAGTTGGATTAAAAAATAAGAGGTTTGAGAACCACTGGGCTAGGTTATTGACCAATGTTGATTAATCGGTGATTGCTAAAATCAACCCGTTTACGTTATCGGTCAGACTTTAATACAAAGTGTACTGCATACCCATGTGTACTTGTGCATCTACTTATAGATGAATATAAGCCACCCTCCACAATATTGATCAGGTAAAACAATGTCGTATAAACATGGACTTATTATTATTTTGGTGCCTTTGTTTGGCTGCTACATTTTAGTCCCATCAACAACTGAAAATGAGCCCTCGCCTCCTAGAGTTCCCTTTAATTGACGAGACTAATTTTCCTGCACTCCACCCAGAGAGACAACGCAGACACCCAGTGTCTCATTAATGCATGGGGGCATGTAGTCTGAGAGCATAATGAGCCCGAGATTGCCGCACTGTGAATAAGGTTCATAAAAGTGTCATAAAAGTGCCGTCAAGTCATGATGGAGTATTATAGCAAAGGTAATATATTTGTTATATTTTTCCAAAGCTCATAAAAATGTATCATGCAGAATTTCAGTATGCACCAATAGCACAAATCATTATATATATTTTTGTCCAATGCAGTATGCTTTACATTATAAAACCAAGCCGAATTCATCAGCATTGCTCAGCCCTAATCACAGTGTATCACGTTTCCTTGTAGCCTGTAACACTGTACACCACTAAATGATGAATGAATCCCAGCCTGGCTGCACTGTATTCCACAATAAAGAACACGCTGAGCACATGTTCGCACACATTTAGCACGGCACATAATAACTACTCTAAAACTCTGAGCCTGGCTGTGTAGTTTAAGAGAGGAAACAATATGTCACTTTTTCACACTTCTTAACACTTTGTATCTAATCAACACGTCCAAGCGAAACCCAGTGTAACACAAGAAGTCATCCATTTACAGTTTTTTATTGCTTGCAATGACAACTTGAGTGTTTTCAAGTAAAAAAAAAACAAAAAATGAATGCATAATGTTTTTCTTCTGTCCACTTTTGGCAAACGACAATACGTATACACATCAAGATTTCCACAGCTGAATTCCTATTTTCCCACAGTAGCAGCAGGAGACATATTACACGTTAGGTCAGGCTATCCAAGTTTTGACAAACAACACAAAGGGAAACAGCAGAACGCATTTGCCGGCTGTCCTTTGAACTATGATTCTTCCAGACAGTCGCAGGCAGAGAGGAGATGTGATGAATTCCCCTGGAGCCAGCATGGAAAAGAAGAGCTGAACTCACATCTCCTGCTACTGAGGAGAAATAACTAGCTCCACTCACTTTGATGGAGAGTGGAGTGCACACACACTCATATATACACTCACACAGCACCCTTGGCTGTCAGCTTGGAAATAACTCATTTTGTGCCTTTCTCTCATGTCCTTCTTTCCCACTCCATGTGTTATTTCTTAATTTAGTGACTATATCATGTGTGGGTCTTGCAGGATTGAACCCAGTCTTTCAACAACACCGATTCAGCACCAACTTCATTTCTAGAACAACCAAAACAGCCTCCATCCCTTTCTCTGTGTCTCACTCACCTGTGCAATCTCATAAAGCAGTTTGTAGTGTTCCTCCCGTTTCTGCAAGGTGCACAAATTGCAGCCCATTCTAGTTGTCAGGGAAACAGAGCCGAGAGCCCGCTGGAGTGTGTGCGCTGTCTGTGGAGTGTGTGAGCTCCCCTTGGGCGATACACACTCGGGCTCCTTTTCCGTGGCTCCCCCCACACCTCTTTCTCATCCGTGTATCCTCAGAGATCCCCACTGTTGGTCTGAGAACAGTACACCCACGTTTCAGTTACACATGCTACAGCGGAGCTGGTGCGCGTATTGTTGTGGTGTTTGTGTCAGTTATCGGATGAGTGGTACCCACCTGGCTTCTCTGTCCTGTCACTCCTTCCCTTGACTCCCACTTGCATGCCTTCATACACTCCCACTCCCTTCTTCACTCTCCTTTACGCCACCACCTCCTCTCTCACTGTGAGCACACTCTCGTACAACACACACACTTTTGGCTCGCAGAGACACACCTCCTGCCTACACATGCCTGCTCCTACACCAGCTCATGAATAGAAGTCATCCTCATTGGCTGTTTGAAGGAAGAGCCAGGGAAAGAAGGGAGGAGACTAGTCCTATTTGGAGAGGATTCAGTATCAGAAGAACATCAGTTCAGTTGTGGGCATGCCGAGTAAAGGACGAGCAGGACGAGAGTAATGGTAAATGGACTCGATTTATATAGCGCTTTATCCCCACACTGAAGTATTCTCAAAGCGTTTTACAATATCAGCTCATTCACACATTCACAATCACATTCACAATCACATTCACACACCAATGGGACAGAGCTGCCATGCAAGGTGCTTGTCGATCACTGAAAGCAACTTAGGGTTCAGTGTCTTGCCTAAGGACATTTCGACAGGTATAGACTGGAATCAAACATCTCGATCAGAAGATGACCCCTCTACCACCTGATCCACGGTCGCCTTGCAAATGTTTGCGTATGTGGATGACACTGGAGTCTGCATCAGCGTTCATTTTACCTGCAAATTTTGATACATTTTGGTCAAAGTCTTTTGACTGAAATACCACTTAGGTTTAGTCAAAATGTAGTCTTAAGGACTATTTCAGTTATAGTCTAGTTTTACTCAACCAAATGATATTAAGAGTTTGGTTGACTAAATCAGTTACAGATCGTCAACTAAAACGTAAAGCATAAGAGTTTATGCTCCTTTTGAAGATTCAGTTACAATTTTTCAACCTGATAGGGGATGGTAATGTTTCATGTTGTGCCGATACCGATACTAGTATCATGAGGGGCCCCGATAGAGCACGAAAAGGCTGGCATTGGTATCGGCAAGTCCTAACTATTAACGCAGATGCCATTTACAGCATAAAACTCTTTTTTAAATGCAACGCTTTATGTTTTCTCTCTCCCGACTCTCACTGCTGCCCTCACTTCTGATCACAGAAACATGTATTGTTACGTGTTCAGTGCAGGCAAGCTATCGCTATTGGCCCGGAGCTGCCGCTCTGAGCCACGCGTTTTCATGTTGCCAAAAAAACAAACAAATGTCCTTACACATGAGAAATAATGTTGTCGATTTCGCAGACTTCATTTTTGGCCAAAAACAGGCGATATGCCTTTTTAAACACAGCAGTATTGGCATGTATCGGTATTGGTCGATACTATGCAACTGGGTATCGGAAATCAGCATGGAACAGAAAAAGGGTATCGGAACAACACTAGTAATAACGTACACAAAAACAATTAACTTACTACTTGATCGCTTCCAAGCCTGTCCCGCCTTCCACGCAACAAAAGTAGCTATGAGTGAATACCTTCCAAAAATGTAACTTAGATCTGATTGGATTTCATCTCACATTTTTATTACTGAATGAAAATATCAATTCGTTTTTTGTGTTTTTTTTTTATGTAGTCATAATCTTGTTATAATGGAAACATGACAAAAAAAAAATT
The DNA here is from genome assembly GCF_900634775.1 of Gouania willdenowi. Classification (NCBI taxonomy): domain Eukaryota; kingdom Metazoa; phylum Chordata; class Actinopteri; order Blenniiformes; family Gobiesocidae; genus Gouania; species Gouania willdenowi. The sequence continues at coordinate 14,723,830 of NC_041049.1, forward strand.
AATAAAAAAAATTAACACTGGTCTGCATTTATTTGGTCAAAACGTGCAGATACTCTTTCGTGCACCACACCAGCCAGTAAGTGCCAGTTTTAGCAGAACACACTTTCAAAGATAAATGATACTTCATCAAGTTACCAGAGACCTCTTTGAGACACCACACATAAAGACACTGGATTTGGTCAAAAAGTCAATCTCATTGGGATTCAATCAGATCACCTTTTGCACTCAGGACAATGAGCGCAGAAGTAGTGTTTAGTGACTGCCATAGATTTACAGTCGGAGGGCGTTAGTCACCACACAGATGCACCTTTTCTCCTCTAGATGTTAGACAAGGACACTGGACTCAGCCAGCGCACAGGAAGAAACACAGACTCCTATTGATTAGTTCCAAATTAGCTTCCAGCTCAACTGGTCTGTCTCTACTAGGGCTGATGGGACGGGAGTGGGAGTGAAAGAGAGAGAAGGTGGCAGAACAAAGAGGGGGAATGTTAGACACTGACCAAAGGCGTTTGAAAAACGGTTGATTGATTTGCGACTGCTATCTGTAAATTTTGCTAACATGCTATTGATTTAGTGCAGCAAAAATGTTCTGAAAGAGGCTTTGATGAGCCTAATTAATGATACCAAACATTGAAAATAAATGAGAACTAGATATGTTGTAGACCTATTGCATATTCCTAATGATTTGCCACAACTTTGTTTTGGTTCTTGAAAACAAGGAGAGAGAAAGTGTCTCTGTATCGTCCTGTTAGATGTAAACATAAGAGTGACAAAATAAAAGACTGAATAGTCAATTCATCACCCATTAACATCCTTAATACATCTTTAATCCTAATATGACAAAAGGAGGATGTTACTCTAGTGCAAACAAACAAAGCAATGGCCAAATGGCTGTTGGGATTGATTATCATCAAGCTTGCACCTGATTACTTTATGTATCTGACTAAAAATGATACATTCATTATTTTGTAGATGTATCTTAACTGAAGCAGATGAAGTGAGTTGTCTTGGTTAAAAACGACATAGAATCTTGTCTTGGTTAAAAGCGACATAGAATCTTCAGGTTCTCAACAATTTTCATAATTTTCATTTGTAAATAGCTAGCATAGCGCCCTGTCAGATTGTTTCTACTGATTACTGATATGAGAAATGTCTGTTCTGACGCTGTTCTAAATATAAATAGCATATTGAAGGATCTCCATTATACAATTTGAAATAACAGTTTTCATATTCTCTGTGGTGAGTGAGTAGTAAATGTTTTATCCAATGGACCCATTTCATGTGACATATGCATACTAAACCAGAGTACTGCATTGTACTAGCATCGGCATGTGATTGAAACACTTTTGTTTTCAAATAAAAACAACACGATGCCATCGTGTTGCGTTGTTGATTGCACAAATAGGAGTACCAACAAGGACTTAAATTATACAACATACCAGCTGGTGGGCACCCTTTTCAGAAGAATAGGCGAGACTTATGGTTGCGTGCTATTAAACAGAGGCTAACAGCTGACTTAGCTGGAGAGAGAAAGAGAGAGCTGAAACATCCTGCATGAAGTAAAAAATTAGCCAGTTTATGATAGAAATAAACAGCATAAAAACCACATTACGTGGAAAGCTGTAAATGGACTGATATACAGACATGGGACAGTGAGGAGGAGACTTAATGTAGAGATGGAAACTCATCCATTGAAACTGATCAAAATATCCTTCATTAGCAGCTGTACAGCACCACGTCTACCTGCCCGTTCATAACAAGTCGTTATAAACATCTAGAGACTTAATGCTTTTAGGTTTTCTTTTGTATATACACTGGGTTTTTCTATCAGATATGTATAAATATCTGGCTATTGAACATCGGGCCAGGAGCGCACATCAGATGACCACTCGTTTTCGGGAATGCTGCATGGGTCACACAACCGTTCACCTGGACTCAAAGTGAGTTTCCTTAAATAAGCGGCCGCGTCCTCAGATGACAAGCTTTCTACATACTTCGAACTATTTACGAGCCTTAACAACGGTTCATTCATTGCCATTCAAGCGTCACATATGTAAATAACATGTAACAGTATGTGCGCACACGTCAGTCACGTGTCTCATGTTTGTCCACATTGAAATGGGTCTATAGTCCTCCCTGCAGTCACACGTGAGACTCCACATGGGAGAGGAACTATTCGTTTGTGATGTTGGTAAATGTTTTAACAAAAAGTCATATTTGAACAAAATTGCTACTTGGGCATCAAACGTTTCTATAGGTTGGGATGTGGCCACAGCATAACTTATCAGTATTCCAGGTGAGGGTTTTTGGACAGAAAGACAAATAAAGCCACTCTGGTAAACCTTTACCAATATTGTTGTGTTTCCAATGAGGTCACTACCTTTTTCAGTCTTCTGAAGGTGACTTCGATCATCAACAAATTAGGATTCACGGCAATTTCTTTTGAGCTTTGTTTCAGGTTGAACGTTGATGTTCATGGTTGGGGTATATGGGATTACTAAAATTGTCTGATTACAGTTAAATTGTAGCTTTAATGTATCATGTACAAACATTATTTGTTGTTTTATGCAAACAGGATCCAATCTAAGAGGCTACAGTTTTAGATCAATTCTTGATCAAATTAAGCTTTAAATTTCTCTGCATTCATTTCGTGTGAATGAAGAGAAATTATTTTCATTCTCCTCCGAATGCAGTAAGAACCTGAGGCCTTGCTTATTCCTCTAAAAAAGTAAGATCTGGATGAGAAATGTTACAGGTCGTATTTGCAGGCTTTCACAAACAAAATGGACCTTTGAGTTTGATGTATGAGAACTGGAGTGGAAATTCACTTGCAACAGTATGCCCACATGCTTCTTTGACAGGTAGTTAACTTTACGGAGGAGAGGGGGCGAGGAAGCTTCAAACAGCTGGTGCTGGACATTTTGTATTTTATAGGTAAAGTCTGCCGGGGAGATCTTGCATTCTGTCAAAGGTTAACCAGACATAGTTTGCTGGAGAGGGAAAGTGTTGCACTTCAAAAGGAGTGCGCAACATCACATTAGCATAATGTCCAGGTTCCGTCACCGTAATGGAAAGAAAACCCTCCTTTGCCACATTCCTACCTTAAAATTTATACTTTTTAGGTAAGCTTTGAGTTATATCAATTTTGAATTGCCTGTATGTTTGAGAGTTACCGTAAATGAAAGATGAGTTTTTTAGACTAGCTTAATCCAAATGCCTGAATATTATATTTCATGTATATTCATAAACCTGTTGCACTCCTGCAATATTTGTGTCCACTGTGGTAATGCAGGGAAATTTGAACTTTGGAAACGGATAACTGGCATTTAAATATGAAAGATGTTTTTTCTTTCTCTATTTGTGATTCAAAAATGTGTCACAGGCTACAACAAACTTGTTCCTACTGTGGAGCTTGTTATGTTTGCCCAAAGCAGTTTTTCAGAACCACATACCTTCTGTAGAGGAGATTGTCTCTACATGTCCAACCTTTTCAGGAAACCTTGAAACATAAAGAAACGTTTTTCTCCTCCTGAAATAATGCTGTGATGTATGGTGATGTCGGACTCTCATTCCGCTGCAGCCTTCTTTTTGTGTCCACTTTATTGCCGGGGGCTTTAGTTATTATAATGGAGGGATAGCGTGAACTGTGAAAGCAGAAGTTTGCAGGTGTAATAATATTTCAGCAGTCTTTTTCAAAATTTCCCAATAGCTACAGTATCTGTTGCTTAAAGCTCCACAACTGTATAAATACTCTGATGGCTCTGATGTGGTACTATGTCTGTTTTAAATGTTTAATATTCCAGTTCTATGAATGAAAAATGACAGTATTTCACATTTTTTTCTTTCTTAAAATCACCAAACAAAATTACAAGTTTTTAGAAATGTAGGTAATATGTAATAAAGGATTAACCCTCCTATTATCCTTGGGGTCAATTTGACCCCATTCAATGTTTATCATTCAAAAATATTATTAGACTTTATTATTATTTTTGCTTCATATTTGATGACTTTTCCTAATTTGATGGGTACAACTGATTAAGCATTCAATTATCATGATTTTTTTCAATGTGCATTGTTGTTCCTCTAGGGTCAATTTAGCCCCAAGCTGTTTTGGCTTTGTAAAACTGTTTGTGTGTGACCCATAGTGTCCTTACATCCCCACACCTAATGTGTGTGTATGTGTGATATTTCCCACGCTGTGGAGGGCGCGGTGTTCCCGTAAGGACATTGGTAGTTCATGCAAACTAAGGGAGGAGCAAACAAGTAAAAGCTTGACGGCAACCCTTTATCCAAATCATTTGTCATTGTGCTCTGTATGTATTGCAATCTTCACACACTCTCTCTCTCTCTTGAAAGTATCCTCTAGTAAAAGGTTTACTGTCAATGAGGTTTTGGAACAGCTCTTTTACAGTGAAAGTGACGTAGAGGAGAATGTTTCTGAGGCAGAGGATTGTATTGAGGAGGACCCTGATTTATATTTTTCAGCTGATGAGAATACTTATGTATTTCACAAATAAACAAAGTGCCTGACACAAAAAGTTGGTCAACAATTTTCTGAAAATCATTTTCTGGAAGCAAATATCCCTGGGGTCAGATTGACTACAAGGGTAAAATGTGTCAGTAATTTTTGAGGATAATAGGAGGATTCATTTGTTCTGTCCGTTTTCATACAATTTGTTGTAGTTTGTCCTATAGGCTTCGACATTTTTTAATTCTTACGGAGTGATAAGAAGTAAATATTGAGTATTCTGATAGGGTCCGTTTTTTACTTTCTCTTCATGTCTGTTTCATTGCAATATGCTTTTTTGTGATGTCGCTCATTATCTAGAAGGAATTTGGGACACCCAATAGTAAGCTTCAAGGTGGAAAACACATTTGGAGAGTCTTTAAATCATCTACCTTTTGGTCTGTAATTTCTGGCCGCACCCTGCATGTCTATCAAATCATGTCTCAGGTTACCTGTCGTGAAGGTTTTCTCTAATTTTCACTCCACGAATAGCCAGATCAATACAAAACATTGGCCATTCCACCTGCGCAGACAGCTGGGCGTCTCGACACCAACGCGTGAGAAGAGCCCAAGGGTGACCACACACGGATCTCAATTGCAATAACCCATACATTATTAACCATTCTGAAACATTCATCTAGATAGAAACACAATTAGAGTGGTACTTACTGTACCGTGACTGCAGGGACGTTGTGGTACACGACAATAAATGAAAAGCAACATCCTTTTTTTTGTTTAAGTAATTATGTTGTATGGGATTCATTAATGCTTAATTTCTTTACAGGAGTACAATGTTCATAATGGATCCACATAATGACAATTAGCCCTACATCATTGTCTCCTGATTCTGATTGTTGAAACAAAATGACTACCAAATGAGAAAGAGCTAAAGAGATGTTATCACGTTCCCAAGTCATGAATATAAAGAGGTAAACACCACAAAAGAGCTGAATGGATTGTCTGTCTTCATTTTTGCAGATAAACCTAAATAAGAAACAAATAATGATCATGTATGTTGTGGAAATAATTACATTAATTGTCCAAATGTAGTTATATTGTCTTTTCGTAATCATACATAAAATTAATGTGTAAAGATGTACACTGGAACAAAAACGCAGTGCTCACCATTAATAAATCTAAAGACTTCAAATAACCTTTTACCCACTGATCAAATTTAGGAAGAAAAGTGTGAGACAACAATGGAAACTCCTTGAACTTCAGGTACCAGATGCCGCCTCGCACTTGGTTTAGTTTCCTATTTAACACATGCAACAACATGCATCCACAAAGAGTAGCACAGCCAGGGGCAAAGTAAAACCATGACCAACCATCAGCCAAAGTGGCATCTGACCAGCTGACCTCACGCCACGTTAACCACGAAGGGTCAAAGAGTCTGTACGGGCAAAATTGTCCTCAGGCATTGGAGCACAGGGTCAGATTTCCAACAACAGCTTTACTTACACTGATGAGGAGCGCATACATGAACAACATTGAACCTATGATTGACAACCACATTGACGTTTAATTAAAACAAATATGACACACAGCAAAATTCATCAAGTGTTAATAAACGTAGTAATCTGATATTTAGATCCATACAAAGCATCAAGATGGATAACTTTTATTTTGAGAGTGATACCAGCCAGCAGTGGTATACAGACCGTAGGATAAGAAACGTATATTACACAATACCTTACATTTAAGTTGCTTCACCGATCAATAGAAACCAAAACCCTAACATTAAAATGTCTTTAAATACGTTTAAAATACATAATCAAACATCAGACAGAACCACTGATCAGCTGTCGTATTTGGTTAGTCAGCACTTCGCTATGATGGGCCTATAACCTTTAGTACACTGTGAGAAGGAAACACAGGAAGAAACACAATGAAAGGGAAAGAACTAGTAAGTCCCATATAGAAAACAAGGCAGTGTCTTGCTCACATATGTCAAACTCAAGGCCCGTGGGCCAAGTTCGGCCCACCAGAGCATCTAGCCTGGCCTAAAATTACAGTAAAAACAGGACTTTTTGTAAAATACCAAATAACTTGTACATGAAATACATTGGGGGTTGCAGTACTACTTTATTTACAGTAATAAAAAATTGTGCAAATTATCCCAAGAAATTCTGGCAAATTACATTGCAAATTTTGCTAACTTTTTTTGCAAAGTCAAGAAATTTTCACCAATTGTTTAATATTCAGGATTGATTTGGATTTGTGCTTTTTCCTTCACAAAAACATGGATTTTTCTGATGTGGCCCACTTGAGGTCAAACTGGGTTGTATGTAGCCCTTGAACTAAAATGAGCTTGACACCCCTGATCTAGATACTCTTTGAATAATTATCTCTGTCTTAAGATATGTGTGCTATCCGTAATTTAATTAAAAAAAAAAAAAAAGTTCCCTGAGCCTTTAAATAGCCACATTTACATGAGAGCTTTAATTCCCTTCCTGCTTCCTGCCTGTGTTCTTTTATTCTTGACTTTTCTGTAACAATAGTGTTGTTTTTGGTCTGAATTAAGGATTTTAATCATTCATCATTTTAAACCCAAGCTGGCCACCTAACCTGGCCGGGTCGGGCCCAGGTTATGAAGTGGATGATGCCCGGTATGCCAGAGGGCCAGTCCATCATTGGAGTGGAGGTAGAGTACTGTCTTCTGCCATTGAGATTAAACCTCAATTCGGAATCACTAATATTAATACTTTAATTCAAATTATTTAATTCTGAATAACTAATTCCAATATAAAAAACATCATGTAACAGTGACTATGACGATGAAAGAGAAGCAATTTGCGTGGCACATTTGTCATCACTGCTATATACATGTATCGTTTTTTTTCCAGAATATTAATCTTGATTAATGATCTTGACATTAATAATTGTTTGTATACTCAGACTTTGGCTTTCCTACAAAGAATAATAAAGTATCTTTACACAAACAAATAGGCCTGTGTTAGTAATTCATTCTGATCTAAAGCATTTATTTGAATTCAGCAGCGTAGCCATATGTACCATCACAAACCACATAATTTTACACTGACATTGGTGTTTTCTTACAGAGCTTATAAAGAGACATAGTAGGCAGACAGACATTACTCTCCGTGCTACAGCCCAAGGGTGTAAACATACACATTTATCCCCCGTGTATGTACACGCGCGTTTGCACTGGAGTGCCACTGGGCTTTCGGCCTGACCCTGTTGTGTTAACCCAATAGCATAGCACCAATAAAACTGATTAGAGAAGTCTTCCCCTGCTGCTCCCAGGCCCTACAGCCGGACTAATTGCACAAGCGGGCCCCTTAAACTTTCTACAACATCTGCGCCACCGCTGGCCTGTGAGGATGGATGGAGCATCACACGGTCACTGGAGCGCCACTGGCTACCAATGGCAAGGTGGACGACAACAAAAGATGGATAGAAAGAGATATAGAGATAAATGGTCAGACGGTAGACAGTATAGCTGTAAGATGAATCAATAGATAGATCAATAACCAGCCAGATCTTGTCCATCCATCCGACATCCTGCTTTCTCTAGTCCTCCATTTGAATTCAATGCACATCCTTCTCTGCTCTGCTCCAGTTCATGCTGCAAAGAGAAGGATGACCAAGCCAGCTGTTCCTCTATTGTCCAGGTGCTTAACAGGATTACTGAGGGGCATTGGGTCACACTCTTTCACACACACACACACAAACATACACGTACACACGCACACGTACGCACGCAGGCGCTACCATTCACAGACTTGACCTAAAACTTCAGAGACAGATCGGAAAGCACAAGGACACATTATCCCTTGGCTTTATGGATAGACTGGAGCCGTGCTCGAGCAAGCATTCAGCGTAAAACGTAACACAACACAATATTTGCATTATGCACTGTATTTGAACCTGACTTAATTACAACAATTATATTTTACATAATTGGTATAAAAGCATGGTTTTTATTTAGTTTGGCTACTACAGTGGGGCAAAAAAGTATTTGACAACCACCGATTGTGCAAGTTGTCCGACTTAAAATGTAACTAAACCCCAAAACCACTTTTTCTGTTGAATACAAATATATTTGGGTATGAAGTAGTGCTGTTGAGTGATCCTGGTCCAACCCTCAACATTTTGGTCAAAATATTTGAATTTGGCATATTTTGGTGTAAAATGTCAGAGTGACTGACCTCTATGGGTTGAAACCCGGCTATTACAATAGACGTTTGCTATTGGCTGAGGACAAGATCATGTGATGTTTTGGGACCATCTTGCATCATAAACAAGCACTTTTAGCCTTGCCATTTTTATAAAAACTAGCACCTGTGGGCTCTACAATCTGTGGTGAGTGGTTGGATTGAGAGAATAGTGAATAAAGAGGTATACTGTATTGAGTAATGAGTTAACATAGCATTGATTGTTCATCAGAGATTTTATAGAGGTTTTGCACTGACATCACTGATCTTAGATGGCATCAGCATGTCAGCAGACCAAAGTTCAAGTTGTGTGACTGTGATCGTCGTCTATAAATGAAGCCACATTTAACAGGGTTTATACTTTTAAGTTATACTAGATCCACCTCTGAATGCCTAATTGACCAATTCAAGCAACATTAGTTACACTTTAATCACTGTTAATACTGTTTGAAGTACTCCTGCTAATTTTAGCACAATGCACGTTCAAAGCTGTCAAGTCTCACACATTGGGCGTGAGACATGTATTTCAACCTGTTCACACGCCACGCTGTGTTTTATTTAGTAAAATACAGTGATCTCTGTGCCACGAGCCCAATCCGTCCAAGCCAAGTGCCATCCAAGATGGCTGATGAACAAAAATCACATGACCTGTGACGTCAGCTGCAAAACCTCTACAGTACAGACTGGGCGTGTCTTAACTGCTCCAGGAGCCCCGCCCATAATCAATGCTTTTTTAAATTTCCCTCCTAGTGTCAGGTCAGGAGAAAGCAGGGGTTTTGTTACTCTTTAAAAAGATGAGAGGTCTGTAATTTTCATCATATGTACACCAACGGTGAGAGACAGATTGTGAAAAAAAATTCCAGGAAATGGTATTGTATAATTTTTTCAAAGAATTTAATTTTAAATTCTTGCACAAAATAAGTATTTGGCACGTAGAAACAAGTAAGAATTTTGGCTTTCACAGACCTGTTATTACTTCTTTAAGAAGCTCTTCTATCCTTTCTCGTTACCTGTATTAACGAATGAATAACAAGTATTGTGTTGTGGATAAACGTGCCTCTATCTTCTACGATGGTAACAACACAGCTTTTCTGAAAAATATAAGTTTTCTATTGAGCTGTTTGAAACCCATTTTTTTCCCCCTCCCCTCATTGCGTTATTATTTCTTGTGGTTTTGCCGGAAGGTTGTGCTTCTCTGGAGATCCTTTGATCCATTTCACTCCACACCATATCAATAGTGTATTGTATGTGTGTATCCATAAAATGAAGAGTCCGTCCTTAAGACTGCTCTACTGTAAAGTGCCTTGAGATACCATTGGTTATGATTTGGCGCTATACAAATAAAGATTGATTGATTGATTGAATAGGCTGGGAAATAATTTTACGAGCTCATATATTTTTGGCCCAAAGTTAATAAATGTCCAAATTTCAGTTTTTTCTTTGAGCCTCATGTGGAGTAATAATAAAAGAAATTGGGCGTTGGTTTCCTGAAAGCTGCTCGGTTTAAAATGAACATGGGATGGTTTTATAGTCCATTGTGTTATGCTATATGCCAAAGAGGTGTAATTTTCTTTTCATTTAATAAGCAGAAAAACCTGTAAGTAGCTTACCATAATCACATTAATACTGGGAAATATTTCGCCTACTGGGAGGCAGAAGATTTGGAAAAATAGGATTTAAAGATCTCACGACTTGAGCCTGTGACTCCTCTGCTTTCATGTCGTCTACATGCACATCCTCCCACTGCGACGCACAGGCCTTTCGATTTTTATCAGTGCCCTGGCTGCTTTTAAAAGGGCTTCCCTGGTGTGAATTAATGTGGCCTTAATCTGGCTCCCCACACACGGTGATAAAGCAGTGCACGAGACGGAGCATGTTCATTCAGAAGACACCAGATTAGTCATCCACCGCTAAACTCAAAGTGGGGTCCGCAGCGTCACGTGCCATCTCACTTCCTGATCCCAGCTGTTGTTTCCTTTTTTTGTCAGATCTGGACAGGAGGACAAACCCCTGCCTGTCAGGAAGATAAGAAAGTGGCTATTGTTTCTCTGGGCTTTTTTGTGGCTGTAGATTAAGGTACGGATGTTGTCATCACTTGAGGTGGAGGAGAGCAAACGGCTATGAGACCAAGAAAAGACACACTTACGATTCCAACTACTTGGAAAACCAGGTTTATCCCACCTAGCAAAATATGGTTGAAAAGACACATCGAAATAACCGTCAAAATATGGTAGAAAAGTGAAAGGTGAAACGCTGTCGTTTTCTGGTCTAAAGACGTCTAAAGTCTTTCTTTAGACGTCTTGTTATGGTATAGATATGGTTGAAAAGCGAACGTAAAAAGACATCTTTTTCTGGTTGTAGTACTATACACTCAAGATGAATTTTGATAATTAATTGAAAGTGTCATACCTTACCTTCCCAAAATTTAACTTTTGTAGTAAACTTGTTCCAGGATCAGATTTGTATTTGTGGTTAATGTTTGTGGGTTTTTATGTTTGAAGTTGTTACAACACCTTTTCTTCCTTCTTTTATTTTCTATTTTTTTTGAAAAGGGTTAAAATTGTTGAACTTTTTACCCCAAATGAGAAGTCCTCTTTCCAATGACTATATTTGGGTTACAATTAGACCAAATTTGCTAAATTTCGACCAAGTTGGAATTTCCAATGACAACTAAATTTCAATTACTCTATTGGGGCTAATTTTGGACCAATTGTGACAGTACAAAAAAACCTAATTTTCAACGACTATTTTTGAACTAAATTGAGGCTAAGACGGACCAACCAGATTTAGCCCAAAAAACTAAGTCTAAATGGCACTGGGTGTTTGGTGGTATTAATAAAGCTACAAGTTGAAGATAATCAGATGAGACACTTGTGAGCGCTTTATAGGTCTAAATCTACTCAGTTTACATCCAAATTCTCTGTGAATGCAGTGTTACCTCCATCACAGCAGAGACTAGAGCACGTCTCTATTGATCTGGTGCTGTAGTGTGGTGGGCTAACTGGGAACGGTTGGCCTTCCAGTCAATAAGCTCACTCAGGTGTCAGTTTTAGAACGTACAGTAATTTGGCAAATCCCAAGGAACAGGATCTATGGTTGGCTAATCTATACGGCAGGTCAGCGGGGGATTTGTGTTACACAGACATAAACGTCCGTTCTTCACTCGATGGTTTGGTTCTTTAATTACAATCCAACTGAGAACCAATGGGACGCATCGTTCAGATCATGTGACACCAACACTGAACTATTATGTGAAAACTGTAAAATAGGGCTATAAACACAAAAATAATAAACTAATTCAAGAAGGATTAATGGTAACACTTAACAATAAGGGTTCCTTAATTAAATTTAGTTAAAGCATTATTACACATTAATTAACAGTTTAATAACGTCATTATATTGTATTAACTAACATACCAGCTAAAACATTAATATGCAGTTAATTAATGCTTGTAATTCAAACATTACTAAGCATTAATAAATGTTATATAATATCATTAGCTATTCTTATATAACATTAATTAACAGTTTCATAATATTATAATAATCACTTAATGTATTAGCTAACATTAACTAACATACCAGTTGATGCATTAATAAATTAATGCTTAGTAACTCAAACATTACTGGGTATTAATAAATGTTATATAACGTAATTAGCTATCTATAGATAACATTTGATAACGGTTTAATAATATTATAATAATCATTATAATGTATTAACTAACACACCAGAGAATGCATTAAAAGGCAGGTAATTAATGCTTTGTAATTCAAACATTGCTAAACATTAATAAATGTTATATAATGTCATTAGCTATCCTTATATAACATTAATTGACCATTTAATAATATTATAATAATCATTTAATGTGTTAGCTAACATTAACTAGCATACCAGTTAATGCATTAATAAGCAGTTAAAAAATGGTTGGTAATTAAAACGGGCATTGATAAATGTTATATCATCTAATTAGTTTTCCTTATAGAGGCATCACTTTATATTATATAATAATAAAATGCAATGTCCCTCATAATCATTTATTTACAGTGTTTATTTGGAGTGTGTATGTCAATGTCATCACCAGGTAGCGTTACCCTTAATTAAGGTATTGCGTAACATTAGTAACCTAAACACTAACACCAAACTAGTGATACTCACTGACAGTAAGATGTTCCCGTCAGATCAAACTCAGTGTGGCACCACTGTGTTATGAGAGCGGATAAACTACCTTAACTGTTCATTTTTCGTCATGGCAAAAGAAAGAATGACTTTTTTTTCTCGTGAACTTCTGTTAGAAACATTATCTGTATTTATCACCCCCCCCCCCCTAAAAACAACCATAATGACCAGATCAGTTCTTCAGCTAGACGGGTGTGGGTTCCAGCTCTGCACATTCTCACTCACTTTTATCCCGCAGTCAAATAATATTGTACGTGCAATGTGTGCGTGACTGATTGTGTCATTTTGTGTCAGCTCTGTGCTGAATGGGTAATACGTCCAGGATGTATCCGCCTTTAGCCGTAAGTAATCTATGATAGGCTCCGTTGCCCTGAGGCTCTCAACAGTATGCAGGTTTCGAAAGGTGAATGAATGAATGCACATGAAGAAAAGTGTGTGTGAAGGAAAATACACACACAAACACACACACACTGCACTCTGCAGGGAATCACTTCAAAGAATCTTGTTTTTCTATCTGACAGGTTGTGCCACTAATTTCTCCCTCTTTCTACCTGAAAACTGGCCAGAGGTAAAATAAATAAATAAAAATGCAGCAGAAAGAATAAACACGTTATCATCTTGTTGAGTCGATTAGTTTACGTCACATCTTAGACATCTTAGAGCAGGGGTGTCAAACTCATTTTAGTGCAGGGGCCAAATATGGACCAGTTTGAGCTGAAGTGGGCCACAGATTTTAGGTGGGAAAAACAGCAAATTCAACATTAATGTGCCCTGGTTGGCACATCCACGACATATAATGGGAGTTTGGGGAATTTTCATGGAATAATTTCAGGAAAATTTGCCAGATTTTGGAAAAATGTATTGGTGAATAAAAATGACTGCCGTCATTTGATTAAAAAAAACTGGAAAAATGAGCTCTACAAATATTGTTGATTTTAATTTATTTTTTGTATATTGGCGATATCTACACCTGAATTAGTTGGTCATTTACAAAATGTTGCATGTTTTTACTGTAATATTTACATTCTCGAGCGGGCCGAATTTAATGCTTTAAAGGGTCGAATTTGGCCCCCGGGCCTGCAAACCTTCACCAAGCACCAAATCTCCTCCTTGCCAGTTGTTGACAGTGATCTGAATCAGTGATCCTAATCATTGTGCTGTGATCATTCACACTTCAAAGACTTATAATACATTTTTATCCTCAAATATATCGATGTAGAAAGTCCAAATGTATGGACACGATGAAATGCGCAATTCCGGATTAAACTCAGTTGTGTGATTGAGGAACCAACCCGACATAACTGTGTCAAATTTATAAAGATCGGTCAATTACGAAACAAAATATAAATTTTTTTAAATTTTGCTAATGAGGATAAAAAGGGATTTTGGGATTTTCTAAACTGATCCAGAATCAGTACATCTGGGGATCCCCTTTAAAGTTTAATGGAATCTTCCATGGCGTAAGGTCTGTTGGAAATATTTTGTCAAAATCTGTTTTGTTTTGATGTAATCCTGCCAACAGACAAACATATATGACCTCCTTGGCAGAGATAAAGACTGTAAATGGTTCTTTACAACTTATTCACACAGTCACTGTTTGCACTATTCCTCTTCTCTCCTTGTATTTTATTTAGTGTTTTAATCTTTTTCTTTTGTTATGTCACCAGCTGGTCCCAAAGCACAAATTTGATTTTCATGAAGAAGCATACAAATGACAAAGACCTTCCACCTTCAACACAGCTGCCAGAGCCAAAATCATAAAGGTAAATCTTATCAATTGGACACTATATATTTTTATCTCCTACTGGGTAAAAAAGAGTAAAACAGCTTTCCCACCATGCCATTCTGGGGGACTGGCTCGGATCTGGTGTGGAAAGCCGTCCATCTTCACACGTTCATGGTCCAGTTTGGTTTTACACTTCTCTTTTATAACCATTTATAGCAGCTGCTCGGTTTAAGCAATATTTTGGATGATAACACCCCAATCTAGCTAGTGCTGTTCAAAAAAATAAAGCCCTTTTCTTGGCCACAATCATTCCACGGGCTAAGCAGGCAGGGAAGTTATGTTGAAGGTAACTACAAGAAGAGTGGTGGAGTATCCTAAAAGACACTGGCAGCCAATGGAGTTATTTTAGAATAGGGGAATTCTCGTTGCAGAGTTTTTGCACTAATTGCAGTCGAGACAGCTCCTTCTTGTTCAGACAAGAAAACAAACTATTATATTAGTCTAAACATGAAGACACAAAAGCATGAATGATAAGCTCCAAATCATTCTGTTACACCATTTTTCCGAGTTTAGATATTTTCCTTCCTTGGTTGGAATAAGCAGTCCCTCGACAACTCCCAAGTTTCTCAGACTTGACTTAGCAAACTGGGCTAAGTCACTCAAGTACTGTTTAATTCCTTGAATTGAGTCATAAGGGGCAATAATCAGTGTTTCTGTTTTTTCTGCATTGAGCTGCAGAGAGTTAGTTTATTTCCACTAAACAATGGAGTAGGGAGTTAAGCTTCTGCATCTCAGATGGCTTAAAGGAGCAGTAAAGCTGGATATCATCAGCGAATAGGTGCTAAGAAACATCACTGGACCTTTGGACTGTCTTCTCCAAGGGGGGTCAAATACAACAAAAATAATACAGGACCCAAAATGGAGCCTTGGGGGACTCCACACAACTAATCCACTGACTCAGACCTTACTTGGTTAGCTGTCACACTAAAGTTACGCCCAGATAAATAAGAGGAGAACCACTGACAGTCCTACTTGATCTCTCAATCTTCTCAGCAGGACCTGGTGGTCAATGGTGTTGAAGGCTGAGGACAATTCCAAGAGAACTAGAACAGTGTAGTTTCCAGAATCAGCAGACATCATGATGTCGCTGGACACTTTCAGTAAGGCCGTTTCCGAGTGTTTTTTATGGAAACCGGACATCTCATGGATGTTGCTTTGATCCAGGAAAAATGTCAGCTGATCACAGACTACCTTCTCAAGGATCTTAGAAACGGGAGTTTAGAAATAGGCCTGAAACTCTATTGAGGTCCTTTGTTTTAGGAATGGCTCCACTATTGTGTGTTTTAAAGCATTTGGAAACACACCAGTAGACAGCGAGAGGTTAACCATTTTGGTGGGCCAATGTGCTCGTTATTGTTCAGATTATGCATATTTTATTTATAAACAAACACATTTTTTTTTATTAATAAACTTAGAATGAGAATGGAAAATCTCCACCTGAGGTAAACTGCAGACCGTGTGTGGGAAATAAAATGTCTGACCAGGAAGTCCCTGAAACCGTGCGTTGGTGGCCTCGTGACCTGCTATATAAAAGCTCAAAGACTTGAGTTGACCCTTCATAATACAATTTATCTTATAAGCAACTTCATAAATGACCTAAGGCCAACTTTTCACAAGTTATTTTTCAAAAGACAGATTGGATTTATAATATAACATAGTTTACAGCACAACAATGCATATTTTGTTGACTGTTCTGAAAAATCTTGCTGAGGCACACAATTTAAAATGTTCTTTTTAACCGTGTATGAAGAGCTGCTGTGATGTTGGAGTGAAACCTCATCAAATAAAGTCTAGCAGCTCTCCTAAACACTGAAATGTTGCCCCGCCAATCCTGCAGTGCATTTCATTTTATTCCTGGGGATTCTGGGTCTTAATGTTCCCACTTGTTTTACTCGGACTCTTGCCTGGTATTTGAAATACATCATTTTTCTTTTATATTTCATTTTGTTTTATTTGTCCTGAAAATGATGTACACATAAATAAATGTGATCGATTGTTTGATTGGCTGGACGTGCCTTTAGTACCCCGCTGGTCGTTTTTTGTCAAACTAGCCAATAAAAGAAATTACAGTCCCCTCGATAGCTGTACAATAGAGCTAAAATTGCTCGATGAGAAGAAGATGACCCATCCAATCTATGTCATTCGGAAATATATGGGAGTCATTTTACACAAAACACTAAAATGCTCTCACGGGCTAAAATTGAAACTAAATTGTGAAGAGGAAAAGGTTCATTTTATCAAATGGCGGAATCTCGAGATTTTAGCCTCAATTGGTCAGAACTACGATGGTGTAGGATTTAGATTTAATTCAAGAAATCTCTTTTGAAGTAATATTGTGACAATCTTGTAGAATAACATCTAAAGTTGAGGGGTTCAGAGCAGTCTAAAAGCAGTCAATTATCAACCAAGTTCAGGAATGACCCCAGAGGTCAAAGGTAAAGAGGGATCAGATGGTTCTTCACTATGCTAATGAGGATTTTAAATGTCAAGCTTTGCAAGGATCAGAGTAACAACCATTCAATGACCTATGACCTGGTTCAAGGTCTTGTTTTTTTGTGTTATTTATGTATTATTATGTTCATGATTTAGCAAAAGCAAATCTCCTAGCAGCATTTGTGAGAGTTATCTAAATGTATTTTCAAACTATAACTGTTGTGACCTCTAACTTGGCTGTTATTGCTCATGAAATTGAGTCGGCTTGTTTTATTTCATCTCTCATATGAATACAAACAGTAAAATCACTTACGTGTCTTGTGTTTAGATGTAAGAGTTTATAACTTGAAGCAGTGACTTTGAAAAAGTGGTATGTGAGCATATGATAAGGATTATCTTTGAAGCATTTGTCCACTGCTTTTTTAGATAACAATCACATTTCTTTGGTGGAAATCTAGATAACAATTCCTAAATTAAACATCTCCATCGTTGTGATTAGATCTCTATATACAGCTTTGCCAGGACTCAACGCTTTTGGGACCCCGTGTATTTGCATAGTCAGGTATATAGCCTGTTAGCTGTAGTTTATGAGCGGTTGGGTCTTCCAAACCTTATATACAGTATAACCTTATGTATGCTCTGACCTGAGCAGCAAGCTAAGACCAACAATGCAACTCTGCATCTTACCACTTGTATAAATCTTATCTAAGGATGGGAAAATTAATCACATCAATATATCATCGATGGTACAAGAGGTACTGTGATATTTGAGAGTGGCACTTTTTACACTTTAAATAGGAAAAATTGGCCCTATTTAGGTTATTGTTTATTTTTTATTCTATATTCACTTGAATTGAAAAGTGAACACTCTGAGTATATGTAAATATACAAAGAGTTTTTCCTTTCCAAAAATATCATGCCGTATCATTATTGTGAGCCTAGCATTGTATATCGATTCGTCTAATGAACTTTGTATATCGTCCAACACCTAAGCTCATCCCCCTGATGGTCATTGGCTGTTCTTGGGTTCATTAGTATAATTTGCCAATCATTTTTTGAGTCTCGTGTTAACTAGTGACCGAGCTTGAGAGTCACTAGGTAGGGCTAGGGCGAGTTGTCAAGCCCATTTTCGATCCGTTCTGGCAGGTTCAGGTCCAGTTTGGGACCAAAGATACAGGTTCTGTTCAGAAGCTACAAATACAGTTTCAGTGGGCAGGTTTGTGATGATCTGTGAGATACACATGTGCTCTTTTACAAACACAGGTATCATTTCGTAAATTGTGTCCCAAGTGTCTTTTTTTTTTTTCAACTTGGTGAGTAAATTCAGAAATGATATTATTGTTGTATGTGCTATATCAAGCTGCATGTGCTCTTAAGTCATTTTTAAAGGTTTGTGTTTTTAGGCCGGGCTACCAGACTCAAAACAATGTGCCCAACATTTTTCTTTAATTTAGTTTTAGTCATAGTGCAACTTAGTTTAGTCATCAGTCGACTAAATCTGTTTTTTTTTTTTTTGTTTTGTTTTGTTTTGTTGTTTTTTTATTTCAAGCAATTTAATACAAAACAGAAAAAGCTTTAGTAGTATGTGTACATTCATGTTTCCATTTGTAGCCTACATGGCTAATGACATGATATGTATTAACAAAATATTGTAGATAACATAAATAAATAAATACACTGCTCGAAAGGGAGTGGAATGAAGTAGTACTTAACGGATCTGTTATAAAGTGGACCATAAAGCATAAGAGTTTATTCATGTTTTAAAGTTTTAACTGTCATTTCTGGTATAAATGTTTGTAAATACACAAAGACAGATTTGATGTGATAAATGTGTAAGACCACATGTGAGCATTATAGTTTTGTTTTTATTAGTTAAAGAGAATATCTATATATTTGATACTGTTTTCGTTCTCATGCACATTTTTTAATTTGTCATAGTCTGATTATTGTCACTTAAAAAAATGCAGTCGATGCATTTTTACTTAACACTGCGTGGAACAAAAACAGTTACAAGCCAGTGATCTGAACAAAGACATGTGCCATACATATGAAATGTACTGGGTGCTTCTTTAAAAAAAATGTTTTACTCTATACAAATGATTTTCCCAAAAAATAATGGCGTTATTCCCATTTTGATAGACAAAAAGAAGCCCCCCCTGGATGTTTGTGTCCTTTTCACTCATTGAGTCACTTGTTTTTCCAATCTAGCTGCAGCCTTGTCAGTTGTTTATGATCCAATATGAAGGCCTTTTTAACAACCACCCTGGACAAAGGAGAAGCACAGAAGGTCAGACTGGAGCTTTTTATTGCTTCATACCAACGGTGAAAGTCATATTGCTGTCAAAAGCACTTTATAGCGTTTTAACTGCCTGTTAAAGACAAATCAGCCTGTCATACGTGATTGGACCTGTCATATTAATGAATTAATGCGGCTCTCCTTCCTCTGCAGTATGTGCCATATGTTTATCAAATCAGCCTCATTTGAAACTGTAGGGGTGCTGGAGACTTTTTTTTTTTTTTTTTACCTCCCTTTCATGACATCATTCTGCTGTTGTCATGGAAACCATGCGATATGACAGAGCTGATGACAGAGAAGCACTAAGGCGAGATCTGTCACTGAAACAGCCTGGTACGATGGAGCCAGGCTATAATGGTGTGTATACCTGTGAGTGTTCCGCGTTGCACACACATTTTTCTTTCTTTCTTTTTTTCTTTTGCTGTGTCCACGGAAAAGCCAAATCATTTTTTGTTGTGTGTAGCTTTGATTTGACCTGGGACTTCTGCTCTTACAGCAAAAAATGACAAAAGACCATGCCAAGTGTGTTTGGCCAGTGTGTCATGTATTGACGAGCAGAAAATAATGGAGGTTTTTCTAAAGGCAGCATGCCAGACCACAATCCAAGGATGGAGGTGTAACAGTGACCAAAGAATTTCTGTCTTTTTGCTTCAGTTGCACATTTTACCTTTTTTTTATTTATTTAATTGATCCCAGGAAACAATTTTACGGTTGTATTTAGTTGCTAAAAAGCTAAAACCTATATGCAATATTTCCTGATAAAATTCCACTAGGTTTTAATTTTCACGTTTGTCATAACTTGTGAATTATTTGCAAGAAGTCTTGTGCAGTCCGGATTCATTTAGTAAAATTGTTTATTAGCATGCAGTTTAGATTTGGCAATAAGGCTGTGTTCTGGGACCTCTCTGCCCTTCCACGCGAAAGGAGCTCCCCTTCGCTCTTCCATGAGCTACACAGAGAGGCATAAGTGGAGAGAGCGGTCAGCAGGACTGTTGTCAGTTGTCAGCTGATGGAGCTGGGCTAGCTTGACTTTCGTGTCTGCCCGAACTAATGCAATGCTCAATTTTTATTTTACTACATCCTTCTAATTTCAAAAACCAAAACCCTTTGAAATCGTTGCACAAACTGAACCTAAGGAATAGTTTGTTAATTGTCTTTTTTGGGTCAATTCATACTTAAATTATTTGAATATAAATTATGATTGAAGAGTTGAGTGATACGTTGTTGTATTTTCTAGTTTTTGTAAACTATGCATCACCCAATCTTCACTGCTTAACAATAACATACTTCTACCTACTGCCCCCTTATTTCCCTATCTACAAATGTTTCTATGCACTAACAGCATTTTTGAGCTGAATAGGTGCAATAGCATACAGTATACAGTATATTTAGACAGCATTAACTGAAAATACCTCATGGTAATAATCCGTGTTAAGCTTTTTAACGTCTTCAGGATTCGTTTGCCAGGAAAAACAAGTCTAGAACAGATCAGGCCAGTGATGCTAGAGTGTTTGTTTTGGCCGGACTTGAATAGCTTTCATTCCAAATCACACCTCTGACAGAGAGCTGACTGACAGCTGCAGACCTGCAGTGAAAGTAAATAAAAACACCATAAAACATTAAAAATGGCCCATATGTAGGCAGTAAGCAGTGGATAGGGGCAGGTGTGTGTGGAATTCTAAGGTTTATTACAGTATGATAGACAAAAACGTGTTTTTCTATACCTGTTAAGTTTTTACATCGTATATTTCAATACTTGATAAAGTCTCTATCAATTTACCATCATTTTGAACATGAATGTGGACTGTTCGTGTTAAATAAATTCAGGGTTATTTACACATGTCTACATGGCTATCATTGGCTTCCCTTGATTTACATCAGACATGCGAAACTAGCGGCCCTTAATCTAAATCTGTGAGGCCCCAAGACAAATCCACCAAAAATTGTAATTTAAGATTGGAAGTAAAATGAAGCCCAACATAATAACAAAATAACAATAAATACACTGAACAAAAACAAAAACCCCAAAAAGTTTCCAAAAATTCACTAAAAAAGGCTCATTAATCACGCAAAAGGACATCAGACACACCAAACCACCACCTGAACACACACTAAATAACAACAACACATGCTAACACAATTACACAAAAATACACAAAATGACAAAAATACAATACAATACAATACAATGCAAACAACAAATAACAAAAACACATATATCATAAATAAAACAAAATGAAAATAATAAAATACACAAAATACTAGCAGAAATTCCTAAAATGACAGATTAATACACAAAATGAGTCCAAAAAAACACAGAATGATTAAAACTTCAGAAAACACTAACAAAATAACACAGAAAGAGAACAAACAAAGACAAAACCCTTTGTTTTCTCATGCTTAGATTGATTGTTATTGCATTAATGTTGATAATGTGGCCCTCATATCAGACAATCACATTTTCTGCTGTGATCAGAGCAGTGTTGTGATGGTTACTGAAAAACGTAACAAGTTACTTCATTCACAAAGTAACTCAGTTACTATTTTAATTACTTACACCAAAAAGTAATGCGTTACTGGAAAAAGTAACTTTTAAGATTCTTAGAATTAAAGAATATAATATTTTTTTGTCTGTACAGCTTCATATCAGTGCTGTATCAGAAAATAATCAACTGTGCGGTGGAGGAATAGTGGTTAAGGAAGCTGGCTTGTAATCAGAGGGTCAGTGGTTTGAATCCCTCCTACCCCTACTGCTCATGTATTAACATTGCTTTGGATAAAAGCTTCTGCTAAATGAAATTGTTTTGTGTCTAACCAAACAGTTTCTAATAATTTGCATTCACAGCAGTAAACTCTGCTCAGTGTTAGTCTTTACAAACACCAATCTGACTGAAACACTAAGTATTTTTTCAATGCCAGTTTATTTATTTACATGTTAAGGAATTCTGAAATAAATAACACAAAACAACCTGAATATTATTCACAATCAAAGATAAATATATTTTTTAAGTGGTTTCAGCATCATAAAAACAGTTGGGTTTAGCCCTTAGAATGTTCCCTGTTCATGTGAATCTTTGATGACTTTGTTGTATTTGGCACTCTATAAATAAAGTTGAATTTAATTAAAATGAATTTAATTTCATTAACAAGCTGCTGAAAGCAGGTGACTCCACAGGAGCGACATGCTGCATATTTTCATCAACATCAACAGTCCGGTTCAAATCCAGCCGCTGTTGTTTCCGTGCAGAGGCTTCCCTCACGTCCAGTGCGTCCACCAACTAAGCTTCCAGTTTTGCTGATGCATGTATCTTTTGGAGGCAGATTGATAAAATAATGCGCGTACTTCCACTCTGAGAAGCTCGTCCAGCTCTCTCATTGACTCGCCCTGATTAGTGCATGTAGTAAACAGAGACATGCCGACATTGCCTCTTCTTCTGTTTTACGGTGGTTGGCACGGCATCCCGCCAAAAGATGTAGCGCCACTGTAAACAGGAAGTATCCTGCAGCTAGTAAAGTAATGGACTAATGCACCATATTGTAGTGGTAACTGAGTTTACTATCCCCCACCACAAAATGTGGAAGGGGGATATAGGTTTGAGTTCCGTCCATGTGTCTGTCCATCCGAGTTAAAGGGGACAGCTTTTCTCAGAAACTGTTTAAGATAGGATAACCAAATTTCGTGTGTGGCTTCAGGGTATAAATACCTTCATGGAGTTCAAAAATGAGAAGCTCACAATGATTTTTGCCGGAGTTATTGTCCTTGATTCGTTTTTTTTTTACTCTTTTTGAGGTATCTTCAAAAGGGACAACTTTTCTCAGAAACCGTTTAAAATAGGATAACCAAATTTGGTGTATGGCTTCAGGGTATCAATACCTTGATGGAGTTCGAAAATGAGAAGTGCGCAATAATTTCTTCCGGAATTATTGCCTTTGTACCATTTTTTTTACTCTGTTCAAGGGCAGCTTTTCTTAGAAAACGTTTAAGATAGTAATTTTATATTCTGAGTATACATCTAAGTTAGATTTAGGACGTTTAGGAAAAGGTTGTGACTCATAATGAGAGCCAATAATGCAGGGGATGTTGATGACCATGCCTTCTTGTTTCTTTAAAAAATATTGCATGAGAGTACTAGTTACTGTCAAAAATAGCAGTGACACTGTAACGCTGTAACTTGTTGTTTGTAATGCGTTACCGCCCAACATTGGATAAGAGTTTCCCATCTCTGATTTAAACCATTATCCAAACCTGTGTCTGACATGAAGAACATTTTCCAGGCTGACCTTCAGTGGCCCATTCTGTAAATGTGATCAGAGGGCCATGTTAGGGTCAATACGTATCCCAGAGGAGAAACCTGTTCAGTCAAATTAAGCTCAACCTGGTTAAGAGGTTGATCCTCATGAGACTGAAGCTGTTGGAGTGAATTCACAACGTCACAAGGTCAGCAAAGTGTCAGAGTTCATAAGGTGATACACATTACACTTATCAGTAAACAACTACACCATGTTCAACTGTATGACAGGGATTATCCTTTAAAATGTTTCACATTCACTGTAATAGTGTTAGTCGTTGTGCTCTTCTCGGGTCCAAACCTCTCATTAGCCATCACTCCAGAATTTATTGCTGTTTGTCTGCTTCAAACGACTCTACTGGGGTTGAGCAACACAGATGCAATGCAGTATTTCAATTTAGGTGTTACAAAATTTAGGAACTTCAGCAGTTTAGTGTTTGAATTTCATCTCTTTCATGTTGCTTTTTTACATTGCAGCTTTGCAACTTGAAGCGTATCTACCCTTGAGTCGAAAAAAATGGGCATCAAACCAAACCTTGACTGTCCTTGGGAAAAAGAAGGAAGATGATGTGTGTTTCTGGTAGTGGTGTGAACTAATTAAATGCAAATCTGACTGTAATTAACCAGGATTAATTGCATCTTGCAAATGTACAAATGAAACACTGAATCATCAAGGTATTGCACAGAAATTGTGTTTATTATTTATTATGGTGAAATGTGTAACAATTGTATTTGTTTTTGCAAAGAAAAACACGACAGAATGTGGAGTAGGAACCATGCAGACCTCAAAGGTTTGGGCTTTGTTCAAAGCTCGTCTGTTATTACCAAAAATATTACTTTGAAAAATGACCACAATAGTCTATTATGATAAGGTGCACAAATAATCCAACTTAGAGATTTAAACTCATTCAAATATCAATATGAGATAACTGCAGAACATTCAAAATTGTTTAGACATAAACCATTGTTCTTTTACATTCAGCTGCTGAGGCACAGCAGTCTGTAAACATTACTGGAGGAAAGAGAAACTCTCTTTTTCTAAACTATTACTACTATTACAATTACTACTTCTACTACTACTACTGCTCCTAATATTACTACTATTACCACTACCACTACTACTACTACTACTACTACTACTACTACTACTACTACTACTACTACTACTACTACTACTACTACTACTCTATACTACTACTATTACTACTACTACTACTACTACTACTATTACGACTATATACTACTACTATTACTACTACTACTACTACTACTATTACGACTATATACTACTACTATTACTACTATATACTACTACTACTATACTATTACTACTACTACTACATCTATTACTCCTATATACTATTACTACTACTACACTATTCTACTACTACTACTACTATTACTACTACTACTACTACTATTACTACTATATACTACTACTACTACTATATACTACTACTACTACTATTACTACTACTACTACTATTACTACTACTACTACTATTACTACTACTACTACTTCTATTACTATTACTACTACTATTACTATTACTACTACTATTACTACTACTACTATTACTATTACTACTATTACTATTACTACTACTACTATTGCTACTACTAACACTAACACTACTACTACTACTACTACTACTACTACTACTACTACTACTACTACTACTACTACTACTACTACTACTACTACTACTACTACTACTAACACTAACACTACTACTACTACTACTATTACTACTACTACTAACACTAACACTACTACTACTACTACTACTATTACTACTACTACTAACACTAACACTACTACTACTACTACTACTACTACTACTACTATTACTACTACTACTACTACTACTATTACTACTACTACTACTATTACTACTACTACTATTACTACTACTACTACTATTACTATTACTACTACTACTACTATTACTATTACTATTACTACTACTATATACTACTACTACTACTACTACTATTACTACTACTACTACTACTATTACTACTACTACTACTACTACTACTACTATTACTACTACTACTATTACTACTACTACTACTATTACTACTACTACTACTATTACTACTACTACTACTTCTATTACTATTACTACTACTATTACTACTACTACTATTACTATTACTACTATTACTATTACTACTACTACTATTGCTACTACTAACACTAACACTAACACTACTACTACTACTACTACTACTACTACTACTACTATTACTACTACTACTACTACTACTACTACTACTACTACTACTACTACTATTACTACTACTACTACTACTACTAACACTAACACTACTACTACTACTACTATTACTACTACTACTAACACTAACACTACTACTACTACTACTACTATTACTACTACTACTAACACTAACACTACTACTACTACTACTACTACTACTACTAACACTATTGCTACTACTACTAACACTACTACTACTACTACTACTACTACTATTACTACTACTACTACTAATATTACTTACAAAATTGTATCAGTATTCTTGACATTATTCACAGTGTGGAAATGTTACACGCAGCCTTCTGCATAGTGAGAATCACTGACAGCAAAGCAAGCGAAAGCAGATTCAGTCCCTGGAGTTGTGACGTACACACAGACAGCTGTCATTGAGGTGCAGTGGTCACATGATAGTACCACATATGGAGCGTTTTTTTTTTTTTTCCTTCTTTGTTGGTAAATGATAAACTGAGTCCCCTGAAACCGCTTTCATCTATGTCACAGTCTTTGATCCTCCTCCACATTAATAGGACATCGGTGGATCACTGTGACCGTGTAGTGTTGTGCTTTTGAACGCATAAGATAATCATTAACATACACTTAAATACTTAATCTCCACATTTATGGAGATAAATGTTTGTAGTTTTTATGCAATAAACAAAAAATAGATTTGAAATTTAAAAAAATAATAATTTGAAATAAAAAAGAAAATTAAAAATAATGGATTTGTAATAATAATTTGAAAAAATAAATAGATTTGCCAACAAAACTATCATTACTTGCTTTTTTTTTTTTTTTTTTTTTAAATGCTGGTTTTATTTCCAAATCATAAATTTGTTCTCATGAAACATTTTGTTTATGGTTCCTGAAGTTTTGGTTGTGTTTTCTGAATTTGTGTTTGTGTTTCCTGAAGTTTTGGTTGCGGTTTCTTTTTATTGGTCAGTTTCAAACGATGGTGTGAGGTCCCGCCCACAAGGAAACGCAAACAAAAACTTTGAAAATGCAATCAAAACTTCTGGAAACGTAAACAAAATGTGGAGTTTCATGAGAACACATTTTTGGTTTATGAACAAAACCAGCATTAAAAAAACTAAATCTTTTTTTTTTTTTAAATACAATTCCTTTATTTTTGTTTGATTGCATAAAAGACACACATTTCTCTCCATACACATTTTATTTCCGACATGGTTACATTCACTTTTTTTTTTTTTTTTTTTTTACATTTTTTTTTTTTTTTTGTACATGCCGAAAAAGGAGACGAGAGAAGCAGTTTGCTTATCTGGGTCCCGTCCCCTGTTTTACCATCGCAAGTTTACATTGGTTTACATGTCTCTCTGGTCAAACATTCTTGAGTTGTTCTGAACAGTCCTTTTTTGTGTATTCTCATCTGTTGTCAGTTTATTTCTCTTCCTCTCTATCGTTGTTCGTGTTGGCCTTGTTCCCTGCCAGACATTGTTAACATTCCTCCAGTTCAAGAATAGTTCCTCTTTCAAAGGTGTTTGGAAGGTTTATTCCTTCTCATCCATAGTGTCACCACTCGGGAATGTCTCTTTTGGACATACAAGTTTGCAGCTTGTTTTGTCTCTACGTCAAGGTTAATCCAGCTGTTGTTAGTTCTATTGGCAGTGTTGTATTTTCCACTTTTAGATTTAACTTGTATAAACACATTATTATATCTTAGTTCATAAGCAAGGTAGTAATTTCATTGTATTATATCTTAGTTCATTCCATTCTCACTTGCATTTTCATTGGAATGCAAATTATTACCTATATTTTCTCCATTTTTATACTACGTTTTTCAATAAATGTGTTTAAAATGAAAAACAAGACAATACATTTTTTTTTTTTAACTAATCAACGACGAACAGTTAATTAAAAAAGTTAACGGTGATTATATTCATGAGCCTAAGTTTCTAGAAAAACATGTTAAGCTACTAACCCACAAGGGAAAAATACAAAGTCAGAAACTTACCGTACTTTTGCCATTTTCCATTCTTTAAAATGATGTTGTTACTTGACTGCCAAGGCCCGATATTTTGTTTTATGATAATTTCAGCGCTCTCAGGATGTGAGTGTGTTTGAGTGCTGTTGTGGTGTGCAAGACCACTCAAAGCTTTTAGGGGATGATGGGTGGAAAAAAGAGAGTCCTCTAAAAGGTCCCAGCATATCATGCAAAAAAATAGTCACGGCTTGATGTAGTGTGTCGTTATAGCAAAGTATTATACCATTACTGAGCCATTTCTGTGGTCAGGTCAGTATTTTCCCTGCTTCTACTTCTACACATACGTGCCACCTTTCTTTCATCATATACCGTGTTTGCAAGCCCACCTATCCACGCAGAGCCAGACAAAGACACAGGCAACAAACGCAAGTCTGATGCAAATAAAACAAGTTAGTTTCTAAACAACCATAGAAATTGTACTCTCTGCCAACACAGGAACGAGCACAGGCCTCTGCTGAATTTAAAAATGAATGAAAAGACAACATCTGAGCAGAAAGAAATAAAGTGAGGCAGGCCAAAGATAAGAAGAGACGGCTTTTATCTTGAAGACTAATGCTCAGGAATATCAAGCACGCATGAGGTCAGCAAGTAAAGAGGATTAAAAAAACTGAGTTTTTAAAATGAATGCAAAACTTCAAGAAGTAAATGCTAATAACTGCATAGAAAGCAGCAGTAATGGTTAAAAGAAAACCCTTGCAACGTGCTAAATGTACAAGGTATAAATGGATGACAATTTAAAGCTGATATCCGGAGTTTCTGAAAAATCTATGTTTATGTATGATTCTTTTGAAATGCAAAAAAAATACCTGAATAGTCTTTTACTATGGTCTACTGCCGGTGGTCATTCATATACGTTAATGTATATAAGTCCCTCCTTCATCCTATAGAACTCTATTCAAATGGAAACGATCGCTGAGTGTGCCCAGCCAAGAGGCTTTGACTTCCTGTTTTTGAGACTGTCAATCAAAGTGAATATGGAACTGTGCACGGAAACACGGACCCATAGACCTGTATCAATGCGACCCGATGCGACTTTTTTATGTTCCGCGATGCAGAAAAGTAGAGGCGTGGCTTCTGGTAGATTGCAGAGGCAGGGGGAGGAAGTGGAGCTGTTGAGGGCGGGACATCGAGACGTCCTCTCAGAAACTCTGGATATCAGCTTTAACCTAAAATTACACTTAACATACAAATCAGTCGACCATTCGTCTTATTTCCAGCCTCTTGCATGAAGAGCGTCTGCTGTATTATTATGAACTTGAATTGGCATTTAGCATAGCAGCTAATGCAAAATGACTTTTTTTCAAAGAGATGACAAAACATAAGGAGAGCTCAGTGCACTTTTTACAGTTATGACTGTGTATCGTTAACCTCAGCCATAACAATAAGGTGGATAACCTAATAAAGCAGAGATAGGCAACTTCTATCAGAGCGGGGCCAAAATAAATCTGATTGTCTGATCTGAGGGCCACATTATCAACATTTATGTTAGCTTTTGGAATAATGACCAATCAGGAAAGAACAACGGTTTTTGTCTTTGTAGTCCTTTTGTGTGGGTTTTCTTCGTGTTTTTTTGAGTTTTTTGACATTTTGTGTGCTGTTGAATTAATTTTGTCTATTTTCTTATCAATAAGGCAAGTTTTTGTTGCCATTTTGTGTGTTTTTTGAGTCATTATGCGTGTTTTTGTTATATTTTTTTCTGTTATTGTTGCCTTTTTGTGCATTTTACTGTTTTTTTTGTGTAATTTCGTTGGCATTTTGTATGTCTTTGAAGTCCTTTTGTATATGCTGTTGTTTTTGTAGTCATTTTGTGTTTAAGCGGTTGTTTAATGTGTACTTTTGTTGACGATTTTGTGCATTTTGCTGTTTTTTTCTGTGTTTCTGGAGTTTTGTGAGTTAAGTTAGACCCCCAGGCAGCCAGTTGCCTATGTCTGTAATAAAGCATCGCATAAGCTATCATATAGCACCACTAGCATAGCATGTAATAGGATATATCACTCAATGGGATACACTACAGTGTTGAGTGATAGATAGGCAATGGTGTCCTGCCAGTTACTGTTATAATGTTACATAAGTTTGGCAACACAAAATGATAGGATATAGTACCCAGTCTGGTTATAATGGCCAATGTATTCTATAACAATAAAATAAGCAGAGATAACACTGGCAATAAGTGTTGCCAAATTGTTGGCTTCATTGTTCTCCCACATGAATGGTTTTTCATAAACCTGTTGTCACCAAACAACCTTTTAAAATAATGGCATTTGCCTAAAATAAATTAAAATCAAAACAGTACAAAGGTGAAAAAAACGAGTTTAATGAACCATCAGTGAAACTGAAATATGATTGTTTGAGGTCATTCCGTTGATAACAACGATGATGACCCGAAACCTTATATAAGCACATCAATTGTCGTCTATCAAACCGATGGCAGAGATGTTGGATGTTAAAATAAATTCAGATGTCAATGAAGGTCATTATGCTGCTGTGGAACAAAAATAACTTGTTCAACTGTAAATATATATATATACATATTTACTTTACTTTTCTCCCAAAGTGACTTCATGTGTAGCACTGTGCTTTATGTAGCAAACTCTATTTACACTCCGGCTGTCCAGGAAAGTGAGGATCAAATATTTATGAAAATGTTTGTTGCATGAAAATATTACAGTGTTTGTCATTTTTAGCTGTGAATGTTATAGTGTGAAGACATAAGCAGCAACCAGAACAGAATGTTTGGAACACTTGTTTTTATTATTAAAAAGAGAGTAAATATGTTGGTGACATTATAGTTGACATTGGGGATATTTGTTGTCCTTGTAAAAAAATGAAACTAAATTAGTGTTACTGTAGCGACAGTGACTCACGCAGAAATACCAGAAATAAGTGTTTCCTCATAGAATAGATAAAGCAGCTCATCTGTGTGTTTAAACTCCACTTTCAAAGCATTTAAACAGTTTGTGTTGCCCATATACGCTATATTAAGTGTAATGTGTGGCATGCCAAACAAAAGGCCAGTCCAGTTATCCTCTACAAAGTGTCTAATATAGATTTATGTAAGCAAGAAGGCTATGTGTCCTTTCAGCTGCGTCATGGCCCATAAACTTGGAGTCACACATAAGGTCACATGCATGCTGAGGTCACCTCCAAACCTATTCGGTACACCTATTGTAACTTTTGATTGATCTCTATTGATGTTTTATGCATTGTCCTTCTATCTACGATTGCTGTAACCTCAGTTGAAAGCATTTGCACTGTCCTCAAAACAAAACAGGATATTTTTCAGTTAAAACAACAAAAAAAAAAAATGCTTATCCTGGATGAAAAGCTAAAGAGTGTCAAGCTGTTTTGCAAATATTAAGATAACACATACTGCCATATTCAAAGACTGCCTTGCTGGAATAAGAAACAAGATAGAAATCACATTTTACAGAAAACATGGGAGAATAATAAATGTATTATTTAACTCCACTTCCCTTCAAAGGATTTGATATTTTTCACTTTCAAAGCCGGGGTACACATTTATTGTTCTTATTGACCTTATGAAAGTAGGCAGGAGATTCAAGTGTCAACACAAATTTCAATTACTGTCTCCAATTATATAAAATTAGTTTCACCTCCATTTGGCTAGACCAATAAAAGACCACAGCTGTTCACTTCCACACATGAGTCACATTTAAAATGAAGCACTGCAGGACTGAGTTCACTTGATATCGTGAATCAATTATTATGAAAATAAAACATTGAATAATAATTTGTGTAATCACTTATACGGGATGCCAGCATAGTTTGGGCATTTAGCTCACTTTCCTCACATTTACGGTAGCTCATTTTTCGTTCATTTGAGACAGAAATTTATGTGAAACAGCATGTTCTATATCATTGTTAAAAATGTGTACACATGAAAGAGAAATCTGAATGTAAATGTTAAATGTAAATCTAAATGTTAATGGTAAATGTAAATCTATTATCTAAATGTTAAATCAGGTGCCAAGTGTAAAGCTAAATGCTTAGAATTTATGCAAAGTGAATAGGTCAGCGCCTGCCAATCATGAGGCCCCGCCATTTAGCTTTACACTTGGCGACCGATTTAGATTTAACATTTAGATTTAGATTTAAAATTTGGATTTAGATTTAACGTTCAGGATTTTGATTTAACATTCAGATTTAGATTTAAAATTTAGATTTAGATTTAAAATTTGGATTTAGATTTAACATTCAGATTTAGATTTAACATTTATATTAACCTTTCACATTTAGATGTATTTTTCATGTGTACACATTTTTAACAATGATATAGAACATGCTGTTTTACTTACTAATTTGTCTTAAAAGAATAAAAAAATAGTAAAATGTCCAAAATATGTCGGCTCTGAAACAGTGACCGAATTTTTACATTTGGCACCCCATACACTTAACATTTAGTTTTTATTTAAGAGAACCAACCTTTTATACCAACAAATGGAGATACATGATCACTAGTTAAACTTTTCATCA
This sequence comes from Gouania willdenowi, assembly GCF_900634775.1. Classification (NCBI taxonomy): domain Eukaryota; kingdom Metazoa; phylum Chordata; class Actinopteri; order Blenniiformes; family Gobiesocidae; genus Gouania; species Gouania willdenowi. Next base: position 14,756,280 of record NC_041049.1, read on the forward strand.
AGAGTGAAATGTTTTTTTTTATCCTGTTCAGTTCAGCTAACCCAAAATAATTCATTTCTTTGCAAAGTCTGAATGTGTGGATTGTTAACACTAAATAAGCTGAGTAAGCAGGGTTAGCCGCTACAGTCACATGTTATTATCAGCAGTTTTATTACAAAGTTTAGCCTATTTATTCTTAAATTCTTGAACTGCCAACACAACATTTAAGAGCAAGGTATGAAAAAAAAAAACAGGTAGCTAACTGCTGCGCTAGCTAAACTAAGCTATCTTCCGCTCCTTAATTTAAAGCTTTAACAATGAGTAATTGAGATTTCACATCCAATTCCCACCAAAAAAGAGAATGACCTTTTACTTAGTAAAAAGATTACATGTTTTATTGTTCAGATAGAATTTATGTGCACATTAAAATTAAAATTTAAAATGGTAATAGCTCCTGCTAGGAGACATAGCCTGGGTGTGTTCGATATGCATCCTCTCTGTATAATGGGCCCAAGTATTAAATTATGCAGGCAAGTGAAGAGCGCACTATACTTCAATAAAGCTCTGCTATTAATAATGACTGAACCAAAACAATAGTTTTTACCATGTGAATGTCTAATGATTTCTCTGGAATAATGGCACAGGATTGACGTTCAAATAAATTAAAAATGTGTCTTTAATTTAATCTTCAGATTTTGTAATGTCATTCCCTTTAATTATTCACGCGTGAGCTTTTAATGTATTCCTAACTTGTGTGTGATTGTAGAGTTCACATTTAAATAAGAGAATAATTAGCAAATAATCTCATGTTATGATTCATATTTGGATCAATAAAAGCTTAAAATAGGGCCTCGATGCTGCTGCGTTGTCTCACACACGTCTAAGGATCGATACCAAAGTGGCTGTGTTAAAGGTCCAAACGTAACCTTGTTTGGTGAGGCTGCAGAGGCTGATAAAGATTTGTGGTATTTGTTTCACTACATACTCGTAGGAAGACCTGTTGACCCTTCTGTTCAGCTGCTGATTATCTTTCCACTGGCAAAGAAAAATATGTTTCTCATTACCAGCTCTGGAGATTGATTGCGGTCTTCTTTCTGGGGCGCTGTGTGTCTGATTGGCCTGCGGTGGAGATAATTGCAACTCTTGCTGTCAGAAGATTCTCCATGTGCACCTTTTTTTTTTTTTTTTGCTTAAATGTCTGTCTGCCCTCACCAAAGCCATCGGTCTTCAGGTCACATTACACATTACAAATACGCCTCAAAACCAGATTTCTATCTTTAGCTAGAGAAAGATTTCAGATATTATTGGTTTTGTGGAAGAACTTTAGTTTTTTTCATCAGTTTTTGTCTATGTTAACCAGGGTTGAGGTCAATTATAGTTGTGTAGTTGATAATTAATTACAATTATGGCATGATTTTTAGATAATATAATAATAAGTAATAATAATAATATAGTTTAGATAATATCCTTTGTCGTGGAACTCCTCCATTATTTACTGCACTAATGACATGTATGTCATCTTATAGGCCGGGGCAATGTCAAGGATGTGCAGTCGACCTTTTTGGGAATTTCATGGTCAAGGTCAAGGTTGCGTCAAAATGTGACTGTCAACGCTCTCAGGATGACGAAGCTCAAAACATCCCTATAACTTTTGAGGTTATTGAGACACAGATACAAATCCACATACAGGTTATGTTCGTCAATTTTTTAAATGTTCAATTGCCCAATACGTATTTGCCTTGCCTTGTTTACTTTGTAATTGTAATTGGCATGAAAATTCCATAAAAATTGTCAATTATAATTTAACGCAAAACTGGAGGACCATGTTCCAGTTCTATGTACAGTTCTACACATACAGTATGTAGTTATAACAATTATTAAATTATGTTTCATATCAAGCTTTCCCTTATTTTAGCATTTAAAAAGATAATTAAATCCAGGGGTATACTGACACAAAAAATGCTCAGAAGGCCACACCAAAAATATTAAAACCAATATTTTCACTGATTAGGAAGCTTCGCAATGTAACCAATAGATAGAAAAGATATTAGATGATAGATATTTGTTTTTTGTATATTTTACAGCTGATTTAAGAACCGTTATAACTTTTCCTGTAAAAATGCAATGTCAATGTTAAATCTAAATGTCAAATCAAATCAAATCAAATCAAAATATAAATGTCAAATCTAAATGTTAAATCTAAATGTTAAATCTAAATCTAAATGTTAAATCTAAATCTAAATGTTAAATCCAATCCATGTTAAATGTTGATTCTAAATGTTAAATTAAATAGTAAATGTTAAATCTGAATGTGCAGCGTTTGTTCGCGTCAATGAGATTTTATTTTGTTACTTCCGGTGAATTTGCATATTAGCTAAATAGTGAGTTTCACCCGTGACATTGATATTCAACATTTAACATTTAGATTTAACATATAATATTTATATTTAACATTTAACATTCAAATTTAGATTTAACATTTAGATTTAGACTAAACATTTACATTTAGACTTAACACTTCGATTTAACATTTACATTTAGACTTAACGTTTAGATTTAACATTTGCATTTAGACTTAACATTTAGATTTAACATTTACATTTAGACTTAACGTTTAGATTTAACATTGACATTATATTTTTACAATAAAAGTAAATATCACAAACTCCATAATCATTGCTGTAAATCTGTTCAAAAGTAACAAAAAAAAATCACATTCACACATTTTTTAAACATGGTTTGTTGCTAAATGCTGTTTATTTTAGCATGCGCAACTTTACAATCAGCGCCCCATACATGCAACTGTAGCAAAATGAAGTGGTCTTTACAAAGCCACATATTGACCATCAAAAAAACCTTCTGTGTTTTTATTTTGCTACACTCTCCTCCCACTCCCCAACAACTGATAATAACCATTATCAGTCACTGTTATTAGCTGCACCTCAGTGATTGCGGTCATTGACGAGGCCAAAGGTCACAAAATATTCTTCACGCTTCGCTTGTCTTTTACCTTTTTTCCCTCCACGACCACCACCACCACCAAAGGCTTCAAACGTGAAGAAGAACACATGTCAGAATGTGATTAGTAGTGTGAGAATACACGGCGGTATGGGATAAATCAAATGTCATTCCAACAGTCACGTAATCATATTTATTGATTCCATGTATTTGATGAAGGTAAAGTTAGAATTTATTGCCATACATTATATGTGTTGAATTCTAAAGAATGAGCTCCTTTTAACGCAGGAGTAATTACAGGAGAGTGATAAATGCACCTTTCTTTGGTTTTAATCAATTCCAGAGGAGTCGTTTGCATTAGAGTACTGTAATGTATCAGTGTCTGACCTCATTACCTCCATGCTTTGGTCCCTTGACCTTTGACCCCATCCTGACGGTCCCACGCACACACGGGTCATGCCCGCTCTATTCACCCTGCCACTGCTCTAACCTTTAAACAGAATTAAAAATACGGGCACGATCATTGGATGCCAATGAGCCATCTGCATTTTCATAGATTGCCTTGGCTTTGTCTTGTAAGGTTATTCTAAGAAATTGAGTGTTGTCTTTCTCACACCAGGTGACACTATTTGTTCTGTCTTTAGTCATTAAATGGTGTGTAGAGTCATTGTCTGCAGATCCATAGATTGCCCTTTGTACTTTCAGAGAAATGTGAGAAATGAGTTCAGAAATCACACCAGACAACAAGGTAGTGGGAAACAGAACGGTAAGGGCCTTACTGTGCACAGGGTTAATGATTTATAAGACTGGGAAATTATACAAGCTTTTCTTAGTAAATTCAGATTTTATTCAACTGGTCTTTGAAACAAAAGGATACTTAACTAAACATTATTATTATTATTTTTATTATTATTATTATTATTGTTATATCAACTAAATGTGGCACCAAAGAAACATAACTTCATAAATGTTGTGGGTTTTTTTTGTTACTTTTTAAAATGCTCTTTATAAAATGATAAACAATCATAATTAAAACTGATATCCGGAGTTTCTGAGAAATCTATGTTTATGTATGATTCTTACTTTTACTATGGTCTACTGCCGGTGGTCATTCATATACATTAATGTATATAAGGCCCTCCTTCGTCCTATAGACCCCTATACAAATGGAAACGATCGCAGAGTGTGCCCAGCCAATAAGCCACAACTTCCTGTTTTTGAGACTGTCAATCAAAGTGAATGTGGAACTGTGCTCGGAAACAAGGCCGCGCGTCACAACAACAAACAGGTAAATATGATTTTGTCTCTTACCTGACCCATAGATCTATATCAATGTGACCCGATGCGACATTGTTATGTTCCGAGATGCATGTGCAGAAAAGTAGAGGCGTGGCTTCTGGTAGATTGGCAGAGGCAGTGGGAGGAAGTGAGGCTGTTTAGGGCGGGACATTGAGATGTTTCTCAGAAACTCCAGATAGCAGCTTTAACCAAATAGGTTTTAGTTTGGTCATAAAAGGAACATCCATCATCCATTTTCAGACACGCTTTGTCCTATTTCAGGGTTGCGGGGGTCTGTCAGTGCCTATCTCTGGCTCACACTGGACGCAAGGCTGGGGTACACCCTGGTCAGGGCGCCAGTCCATCGCAGTCAAAGAAACATTTTTATGAGATATTTTTGATTTCCAGTTGTATATACTCAATAATTATACTTTACAATTTATTTAACGATAATTCCATAGTATGAAGTCATTTACTGGGACAACATCTAACTTTTAAAGGCTTGTTATTAATTTTTCCACTGCTCTTATAGGATGTTTTGAATCCTTTAAATTTAGCCTTTAACCAGAGCCATTTCTGGCTATATTTGGACTTAGCATTTGCAAAGGGCCTTACAAGCCACTAGGGGCATCCAAAGCTGAAAATTGTAGAACGAAAGTGGACTTTTGTTATCCTTAAAACTAAATAAAGAAAATAAAAGCCATCATCCTGTTATATATGGATTTATTGGCTTAGCTTAAGCTGTTTTACTTTTACTGAGGGCTTGTATTGACTGTAGCTTTTTTAACTGGTGTAGTGCACTAGTTTGTGGAGTTTGGGCTCATTTATTGGATTAGGAATCTCTCCTTGTAGTTTGACTATAGGCTCAAATAAAGCATCTTGCGTAGGACCTCCACAAAGGTAGAGATGGATTAGCCTTTACTTATCAGACAGTAAGTCAGTCTTGGATTGGGGCAGGCTAATACATTTACACAGAATAGACAGTTGATAGGTTTGACAGCAGTTCTCCCATTATGACATCACTGATTGTTTCTAGAACAACAGGGACCTGGTACTTGTCAGCTTCCAGTAAATTGAAAGGGATTCCCGAGCTTTGTATTAGTCATTGATGGATGACATGTCGCAGCTTCCCCTCATTCGATTGTTCATGAGTCCAAATTGACTGAGTCTATAAGCTCCTTTCTGCTGATGTCACCATAGGTTTTCTGTGAGAGTAAATTAACTTCAAATGGATAATATCTATTAGAAGAAGTAAGCCTAAGGAGTAACAGGGACGTGACTTTTGGATTATTCAGTTTGGATTCAAGATTGTGTGATAGCAAAAGCTGTCAAACAGAGGTTTCTGTTTGAAGAATTAAGCTGTCAATGTGATCCACAAAGAGAACGTGTGTGAGCAACAAGACCGAATTTAGTACTTGAGAACATCTCACGGGGGCATTTTGGTGTTTTCTCCATCTTTTCAGGAGAGAAACTGAATAAAAATCCACTTCCATGGAAGTAGCTCTCAGAAACCAAACTAAGGTATTCTCCCTATTTCATTTATTCATTATTTAAAACCACCAAGGACACTGTACAGTGTCACTGAACTGCTTACAGTTTTAATCTGTGTAATGGCTAAAGGCGGGGATTTTTTTCAATTGTACTCAGCTCCAGCTCAAACTGTGCGACTCAATTGCAGAGCCCAAATATGCACAGCTCACGATTCACGAGTCTTGCTTCACCACATCTCTTACTTTCTCCGCTTGCTTTACCGTGTAACTGCCGCAATGGACACTTCTCCTACCATTGTACTTTACGTGAACGCACATCAACTTAAGTCGAGCAGCCAATAGTAAAACCCAAAAACAGCTCATGAAGCACACTGTTTGTAAAATGATCCCTGATTGGCTGAACTGTCACGTCATGCTCTTATACAGACTCAGGAGAAGCTGCAGACGTCCTGATACATATCAGAACACTTTGAATTACAATAATATACAATTGCCCAAAGGTGATTTTGGCTTTTTGACCAAATGAAGCCCAAAAAATCTTACATACTGCAGCTTTAAGAAAAATGAACTTCCCTTGAAAAAGATCAGTGATTGTTTACTCTATAAATGTTTGATTTATTAGAACAACTTTTATTAAAAAAAATTAATTCTAAAAACTAATTCCCTGACTTACATTTGTGTGTGTGTAAAAATGACTGTGCCAAGCTTATTATCTCCACGGCTCCCGAGCCGACTTTTCTCTGCCCTCCCTTTCCAGTCGTTGACAGAGCACAGATGTTTCCCCACGATTTTGTGAGGATTGTCATTAAATAAGTGGCATTATTACATGAAAGGAACACGCTGTGTGCCCTCATGCGAAGTAGAAACTGGCAGCCACCGAGCAGAGAACGAGGTACCAACTTAGTGATGGAAACCCAAAACATCTGCCACGCTGCTCACTTTAGCACTCAACTGTGGCTTAGCCCAGCACTAGTTGTACCTCCCTGGAGATTTCAACAATCGGCAGATGGCAGTGAAGGAAATCAGTCAGTTTATGCATGAGTGTGATTCAGTGCGTCTGTTTGCATGTGGCCGTCCCCTTGTTTCTCTGTTCCACCTGCTTGTCTGTATTAGATGTGAGTGTGAGTATCTGTCAAGTGTGACTCTGGAAGGAAGAAAAAAAACGTCATCTCAACATCAGACTGGTGTATCACATTTTTAAAAAAAAAATCTCCTCAGGAGTGCTGTCAGAGCCTGGAAATGAATCCCGAAAAGGAAAAACAAACAGATGTTATTTTGGTGATTACAAATGCTATCACGGATTATGAAGCTTCAAGCAGTTTGAAATAAATGCTTTGGATCAAAAACACAAAAGCACAAGCACCAAGCAGATGTTTTACTGAATGTGACAATAAAAGTGTAATACAAAAACTATAGAATTATTTGAATTGTGGAGCATTTTAGCCATTAAAAACTCACTGGAAGGAAGGAGTAGTAAAAAAAAAAAAAAACTGCTAAGTTTTGTCTTCAGGAGCCACCCAGAGTAACTGCTGAACCATTAGCATTTTTACTTACTTAGCATAATCTGATGCCTCTTTTGCTTTGAGGGTAAACCCGTCATTAAAAATGCATCTGTCTCAATTAAAGCAATAACACATCCCACACAAGGCACTTTCACCTCTTGTGTTTACTGGTTTTTGTGTCCAAGCTCAATTGGTGCTTATTTCTCAGGAGGACTTCAAGTATAAAGTCATGTTGGATCTCTGTAGAGTCAGTTTCCATCAGCTGAATCAAACATTAGTTATAAACACATCCATTGGTTGATTATTCCTCTTATGATTGTCCAGTTGGCTTTTTTTTTTTAATTGTTGCTAATACTGACCGTGTCTCTTTCACCAGGTAATGATGGTGTAGTAATGTTTCCTCAACGCTGTCCAGCCCTTCCAGATGCTTCCTTCACTTAACTGCCCAGTCAAAAAGCCCAAGACACACTACAGCTGTTTTCTACCCATCAGCTCGTAATTGTGATTGATCATCTATCTATTGTGTTTTCAATAGCAGGCTTGCTTTCAAGAAAGCCAACGCTTGGTGGTTTTCTTACAAGTACATTTAGCTGCAACATGATCTCCACTTGTGTAGAAATGGAACATTTTATTACATTCGTAACGTTTTACAATGTTTCTAAAAGACGGGAAGCACTGAAATGATTACAAATATTGTGCGTAAAAGAAAAAAGAAATAGCAGAATACATTTTCATAAGGTGTATTTAATGCTGCCTATGAAAATATTAGTTACATTTATTTAACTTTATTTGCTAATATAGCATTAAAATATAATTGTATTGTAATAAATCTTAAATTGTAATGGTATTTATTTTAGTAATTATGTAGTATATTGAGATAAAATAATAACATAATATTGAGATTATTATTATTATTATTTTTTGTTTTGTATGAGAACGAGTTTCTCTTTTACCGTTCAGCTTAGGAGTATTTTTTATTAATGATAAAGATATTTACAAAAAAAACAATCATGTTCTGAAAATGTCCTAATCCCCCCTCCCACCCCGTATCCCCCACACATCAACAGGTCGATAAAAAAAAAAGATAATAATAATAATAACTTTCACAATAATTTAATTAAAGTCACAAACCATATTTTTTTTAATAATTTTTTTTAACGAAACATTGATATTCAGAGATGATTGAGGATATGTTACATAAGGTATAAAAAATGGCTACTTCCTACTTGTTCTGTCCCATAGTAACATTGTTTCGTGAAGTACTTCAAGAATGTTGTTTTTTCCTTTTGAATAAATGTGAACGTCTTTTGTTTATTGGTAATACATAAAACACAATTAATGTAAAATGACTAGTACAGAGACATGCCACGCTATAATAAGCTGACAATACAGGGATTTTGGTATATCAGTAAAGAAATCTGGAGCAAAACCTACAGAAAAACATCATTTAAGTCTTAGTTTCCAGAGACTTTGTCCTTTTTTCTGCACAGTGGCTTTTGTTAGCACACGTGCAGTGTTTCAGTTCTTTTCCATCCAAATTACCTGGTTTCATCTAACAAAAGGGGGGGAAACTTGTTAAAGTGTACAATGAGACATGTTACAGTTGGCCCACGGGAAACCACCATCACTTACAGAAAGGGACAGGTTTACTGTTCTGTTGCTTTTTCTGTGATAATAAAAATGTTATTGCTGGCAAAGGATAGCATTACTGTTCCACCGTGTGATTGGGAACGCAACACAAGAAGACGATAAGCTGGATCCTTCACTCACGTAACTATCGTAACATGTTGTGTTAGGGTGACCATACGTCTGGTTTTACACGGACATGTCCTCTTTTCACATCTTGTCAGGGCTTTTCAGGGATATTTTATAAATTCATGAAAGTGTCCGGGTTCCCCAGGGACCTCAAACGCATATTGGGAACACGTTAATTTTAAAGACCCTTGTGGCGTACTGATTGTATTTGAGCATTCGCACTACCGGAAAATGAATTTTGTTACTTCCGCTGTGCTGAGATTGTTCATTCAATTTCAAAGTTAATGTTCAAAATAATTTGTGGCATAAAATGCACTTCGCTGACAAATAACTTGCCGAAATACATTATTACACTTCTTAATGCACAATATTAATGTAAATTACAAATAAGATATCATTGTAATCTCAGTATGACAATTTGCGCATGGCATGACTGCAGAGTACACAGATTGTCTTACAATCTTTAATATTTGCTCTATCTGAGAAATTCCACCAGTTTCTGAAAGCTAAAGCGTTTCTCTTTACAGTTTACGGTAATTTTACTCACACATGATGGAATCATTAAAGATGCCGCTTTGTTTTGAAGAAATCGTCACACACGGAAATGAGAAACAGGACCAAAGTCTAAAGTAAGAGACCAAATAGCAGTAGATTTAATGAAAAAGGTTATTTTTTTTAAATGTATATTTAATTATTATTTTGTGTTCTGTAAGCTTGAGTTTTTTGCTATAGTTATTATATAGTATATATATATATATATAGTTATTTTCTAGGAGACAATGTTTCTCGTGTTGTTTCAATGATTGAGAGATTTTAAGAAGCTATACATGAGATTCTTCAAGGACAGATGTTAAAATGCATATTAAAGGTGATTGACATGAGTCATCACTGATTTCATATATATATATATATATATATATATTTATTTATTATGTTTACTATATTGTATTTTGCCGTTACAAGGTAGAAAACCTGAGCACGTTTTGAGAATGTCGAGGTCGGCTCAATGTCCTCTTTTTAGGAATACAAAATAAGGTCACCCTAGTTGCATAGGATTCACTAGGGCAGTGATTCTCAACTGGTGGGTCGGGACCCAAAAGTGGGTCGCGGACCTGTACTGGGTGGGTCGCGGACAGCTGGTAAAAAAATGAATAAATTCTTAATAGCTCTCATGTTGGACTTGTCTTTTACTTTGAAAGAACATGCTCTTTTGACAGGCATGCTGTGAAATGCATGTTGCACAGAAACATATATAGATTTATGTTTAAAAAAGATTATATATGTGTCTTTACAACAGCTATTTTTGAAAAACTAAATTTGGTTGATTGAATTCTAAAAAGAAAGTGGGTCGCGATTGAATGACTATGGCAAAATGTGGGTCCCAGGGTGAGAGCAGTTTAGAACCCCTGCACTGGGGGATAAATGACCATTTATGTGACGGGTTTTTAAGAAAGCCTAAGAACGTCGGCGCTGATAACACCTGCTGCAATCAGCTGAACTTCATGTTTGCGATGAGTGAGAGGAGATAGAGAAGCAGTAACATCTCAGAAACACCATCTTTGAATAACAAAGGCCACACAGGTGCATCTGTTCCCCTCAGATTTAGAAGAATACGTAGCTTTGGCTTTTGAAGACGACGCTTTCATCCTCTCTGCACACGGAGGATTTCATTGGGTTATATTTTGGGAAGGTGGGCCTACTCAGAGGAGTTTATCTTGGTTTGTAATTTCATTGCATCTCCTCTCACGTTGTTGAGGCAGCTCGGTAGGTGGGGAGTGCACGCACACTTCTCTGTTGACGGTGCGTTTGTGTGCAGCGATGGGGTTTACAGTTGTGTTTTTATTACACAGTGAGATGACACTTTAGCATCCAATGCAGCTTCTATTGTCTCCACATTTCATGTTTTGTTTTCGTGTTGTTGCCGAACTCCAGCTTTTCTAAAATGAGAATGTGAACATGAAGGTGACACTCTTCTTTTTATTAACATGATAACCTTACCCTCCCCTCACAGAAACATGGATGACAGCTCACACTTTAATGGCTGAAGAGCCACGCCTTGGTTCCACACAAAATAAGGGTAAAAAAAATTAAGGATGAATGCATGTTTAAAAAATGATATTAGTTATACTTAACTATACCATTTTTGACTTTGCTTAAAACTATTATTAAATGGGTTTCCATGGCAGAGCAGCTGCATTCAAACCAGCGGTGGACTGGCCATTTGGCATACCAGGTATCATCCTGGTGGACCATCGACCCGAAGTGGGCCAGTCTGGTCCGCTACTTTTTTTAATTTTTTATGAGCGAGTGGATGCAGACATGGTAACAGGTGGCCAAAAATGGTCCAAAAGTGGCAAGAAAAGAGTGTAAAGTGACAAAAATGGGCCAAAAGCAGTCAAGAGTGGCCAAAAAATGGGCAAATAAAGAGGAACCAAGTGGTGTGTTATGGCAAAGGGTAGCTTGAATGGGCAAAATGTGGCAAACAATAGTGAAAAAAGGCAAAAATGTGGAACAAAAAGAGGCTTAATGTTGGGAAAAAAAGGAAACAAGTGGTATATATTGGGTAAAAGTTAGCTTATTTGGATAAAAAAAGAGGACAAAAAAGGTTTTTTAAAAAGGACAAAAAATATTAAAAATGGCAAAAGGTAGCGGACGTCTGAAAAAAGTGTCAGAAGCTTTTGAAAAGGGACAAAAATGGGACAAAATGCCAAAGACATTAGGTAATAATGGGTTCTACCTTTGAAGGTTTTCTGGGGGAATAATGAATCAAACTAGAGCACTACAGACCTCCGTCAAGTACAGCACGAGTACCGGGCGGGACATACACACGATGCACCACCCTACCACTACTACATTACCCATAAGCCACCGCGCTTAAATATATTTATACAATATTTGCATTTCCTGAAGAAAATGCAAGTGAGGATGCAGGTGCTCTCCCGCGTCGCACTGCATTTGCTTAGAATTAGCCGAGCGTTAGCAATAACCTAGCAATCACATTAGCCTAGCGTTAGCAATAACCTAGCAATCACATTAGCCTAGCGTTAGCAATAACCTAGCAATCGCATTAGCCTAGCGTTAGCATTAGCCTCATGTTAGCATAGCATTACCATAGCGTTAGCATTAGCCTAGCGTTAGCATTAGGATAAGGCATATCTTACCATAATAAGCATTAATTTTTCTCGTATTTCAGTCTCTGCAATGTTTGTTCATCAACAGTGATGATGTTCTACAGAAGTTCCACAGTGTGGATAGGAAAAAAATGGGATATACTGTATATATATATATATATATATATAATAGTTTGGTAGCCAGAACATAACCAAAATGTCATCACCTGTTCCTTGTCCCATTTATCAATTTTTCCTGAAAATTTCATACAAACTCATTCATAATATTTTGAAGTTATCAGACAGACAGATAAACTCAGGGTAAAACATTACCTTCCGCTCTGCGCTTGGTGGAGGTAAAAAGCCACATGTTGAGCATCACTGACTTAATAACGGCTTCTACATGATGTCCGCTGATAATGTAGTGGGCTGGTCTGGACAGAAAATGCCATGGCTATATTTTTGTCCCAGTCCACCTCTGGTTCAAGCCTTACACCTGATGCTGACCTTCAGATATTTAAAGATTGCAGAAAATTGACACTTGAGCAGAGGACACACAAATACCGTCTTCAGCCTTAAAGTTGTTGACAATTTGGTAATGGAAATGTAAAGCTATATTGGAAAGTCTTACAAATAAAAGGATTTAAGATGAAATTAAATGAGAGTCTGGCCTTGCTTATTAATTGTAGCTGTTCCCACTCAACGTTCTTGAAGCCAAAATACAGTGCTTAGGGGCGCTTCCATCTTGCAAATTTGACATAATTTGGAGCCAGAGTCTGTGCAGTAGGGTCCGGCAGGAGGAGCCCTCGTAACGCGCTCCGCCCATTTAACGTACTGCCCTGATGAGCTACGCCACGAACTTAAGTATCTTTCCCACTGGAAATTCTACCAATGTCTTGTTCAGATGATGAGATCATAGAGGTTAGTACTAGTAGCTCAAAAAAGATGAAAAACTGAACTGAAAAGTTTAATGGCGTCTCGGCTTTCCTTCACGACGTAACTGCTTATGCCAGGGGTGCCCATTCCTGGTCGTCAAGAGCCACTATCCAGCATGTTTTAGATGTTTCCTTCTTCCAACACACCTGATTCAAATGATTAACTCATCATCAAGCTCTGCAGAAGCCTGATAACGATCCTGGTCATTTCAATCAGGTGTGTTGGAAGAAGGAAACATCTAAAACATGCTGGATAGGGGCTCTTGAGGACCAGGATTGGGCACCGCTGGCTAATGCTATTCACAAAGAGAGCTGCGCAAGATCCGAGGCTGTCAATCATCATCATATATGATGTAAAATCCTGTTTTTCAACTTCAAATATTATTAGTATTATTATTACCTATTTGCAGTGTTGTGCTAGTTACTGAAAAAAAGTAACTCGTTACCGTTACTAGTTACTTCATTCACAAAGTAACTCTGTTACTATTTTGATTACTTAACCAAAAAGTAATGCGTTACTGGAAAAAGTAACTTTTGAGTTACTTAGAATTAAAGAGTGTATTATTTATTTTGGGTCATTTGTGTCCATACAGCTTCATATTAGTGCTGTAATAATATAATAATCCACTGTTGATCAACTGCTATAAAACAACCATATATGATGTGCATATAAAACACAAAACAGCTGCTCCAAAATTAAAACTGTAATTTTTCAGCCTTAGCACAGTAATGTAAAGTAAGCTGTGCATATTCCAGGTGCACATTCTGCTGTTGAAAATGCTTATGAAAATAAATGTGGAAAAAGAAATTCACAGCATTTTTCTCAGCTACACAATGCTAAACATATCAGGCTAATGAGCTGCTGTTAGCAGTGACAGGCTGTATATGTACAACAACATACCGTGCAATAGTTTGGCTGACCTGTCCCTGGATAACAGTCACAGTCCGTTAAAATCCAGCTGCAGCGTTAGCTTAGCTTCACTGATGCATCTTTTGGAGACAAAAATAATGCGCCTATTTTCACTCTGAGAAGCACGTCCTGCTCTCGCATTGACTCGCCATGATTGGCGCGTGTGATATAAACAGAAACACGCTGACAATGCTTCTTCTTCTTCTGTTTTACCGTGTTTGGCATGGCGTCCCGCAAAAATATGTAGCGCCACTGTAAACAGGAAGTACACTGCAGCTAGCAAAGTAACGGACAAACGCACCATATTGTAACGGTAACGGCGTTATTTCTTTAGAAAAATATTGCGTTACAGTACTAGTTACTGTCAAAAGTGATGTTGGGGCCCAAAACTGCTTATTTGAAACAAACCACAGAAAAATGAGCACTTGAACACAGTGTAGGGTGATAATAACTATTGATCACAGCAGAGTTTAGGTTTGGAGAAAAATTATGTGACGAGTATTTTAACTTTACAGTTTGACACACATCCCATCCGTTGTCATTGAGGAAGCGGGGTTTATGACCTATACTGCAGCCAGTCAGCAGGGGGAGCTCTAAAAAAAAAAAGCTTCACTTCCTCAGGAGGTTGTCCCATCCATCTTTTTTACAGTCTATGTTTTGCACTGGACTGGGCTGCTGATATGAGATCTTGAAACAAATTACCTTTAATAGCTCAACCTGACCTTGTCCTTTCTGTGTAAAAGTGCTACTGCACAAACATTGTCCCACACAATGACACACTAAATGTTCTTTTTTGTAGCCTGGACGGCCCATTTCCCAGTTCCAGGAGTGGATGAAAAGGTATTTATAAAGATGAAGGCTCCTGGCTTTGTGAATGTACTGCTCTTATTCTTAAATTGGACACAAAGAGGATTGGAAGACAGTTTTTCTGGCATCAGCATCAGCAAGCATTAGCTCTGACAGTGCAAGACAGAGACTGCAAGAGAAGAAGGATTTTGTGCTTCTGCCAGAGCTGACTAGGGGGTTGTGGTGCAGAGTGAGCACAAATTTGGCAGGGGGACTGATGAGCTCCACACAAACGAGTCACACAGTAGTCCAACCTGTGTGTTTTCCATTCCAGATCCAGACAGGATGGTGAGGTATCTTGTATCCAGGGAATATTTGAAAGGATAGGCATTTTCCAGGAGCATATGCAATGCAGAGCCAGCAATCAATTTTGCCTCCGCGCTGCACGATACAGCTGAAATCGTTCCCTTCAGGCTCAAGGTGCCCATTCTTTATGATCGCTAATAGTGAGAGAACACCCATCAACCATCCATCTGAGAAAGTGCCAGCTGCAGAAAGAAGGATATGTGAAGGAGCTATTCCTCACAGGGTAAACAGGGCCATAAACCACCCATAGAACAGGCAATTACATCCTGACCTGACACCGCAACCAATTTCAGCCAATCAAACTGCAGGAGGAGCCAACAACCTTGGTCGCACAGGCTGCTAACCAGGTTAGCTGTGCTCACACAGGCCAGATCTGCCATGCCAATTTGGTCTAAAAAATGTAGTGTGGCTGCTTTAAAAGCCCAGGAGCGATCTGGTGTTGTGATGAGGCTCAGTGTGACCAGCAGGAGAGGCTTTACCAGTGTGGGCTAATGACCTAGCAACCAAAGAGCTACGCCAAATGTGTCTAATTTATGGGCAAAGGCAAATGCAGGCTGCTTTGCATACGTCCTGGTTTGGCTTTTTGTTTGCTAAGCAGAATTTATTGCTAGCTTTTTCAGATATTCAGTACCATTTGTGTTGCTAAACTAGGGTGACCAGATTTTAAAACTCAAAACCGGGACAGTGATTTAACCAAAGAAGATGATAGAATTTCAAAAGAAACTATTTGCATTTGCTTTTATTTGTAATAAAAAAAAAAAAAAAGGTCACATAAGTTATATTTCTTTTCTTTTCCCTTTTGGACAATGTATTATTGCAACGGCTGAATCACATTTAAAGTGGCCATCATTCAAAAAAAAAAAACAAAACAAAACAAAAAAAAAACATTTTAAGTTGACATAAAATTGTTTTGAATTATCAAAATCGATCGAAAATTGGGACTATCCCGGGTAAATCAGGACGTCTGGTCATCTGTCCCTATAGTCTAATTACTGTATGTTCCAATGACCAAAATAGGAAGCCTTGCAAAATATTTGGTAAATTATATTCATGACGGCCACCTCAAGGTTGATTTTTTTTTCATATGCCCTATTATGAGTGATTTTTACGTTTCATACAGCACTGGGGTTGATTTTTTTGTTTTGCTTTAAATAATGAAGCCTAATAAATAACTTATTAAAACATACTGTCATGGAAGAGCTTTCCCTGATTTTTAGTAATTTCTAACTTGTTTTTAAATCTGGTTATCTTTTTTTGGTATTGGAACAAATTTAGATTGGGGACAGAAAAATAAAAAAAATTAAATTTTCTTATGTGTGGTTTGATGCATCCTATTGTCACCCTATGCTAAACTCCTGCAAAGCCAATGTTTTTCAACCTTGGGGTCACCTGGAATTAAAAAGAAGGCTGCCTGAAATGTCTAGTAATTGGTGAAAAATATGATTAAAATTATGTATTTTTAAATTATTATTCATTTTCAAATACAAATCACACAATACACACCAAAACCCTGTATCCTATACTTAAACTTCCTCAAATGTGAATCTAGTTCCAATAAAATGCAGTATAAAAGCGTCTGAGGTTGCACTTTTGTCACTTTGTGCACTAATCCCGGCTACTCTGTGTTTGTAACACACTTTAATAAACATGACCAAAAAGTAATTCTAGAAAAAAAAAATCTGTCTCGTGGATCGCCGGACATTTGTGATATGAAAATGTGGTCACGACCCGAAAAAGGTTGGGAACCTCTGTGCTCCCCTATTTACTTTTAACAGTTGCTGGTAAAGGGTTGGAATATAAAAGGGGTAACGGTGTTAAAAAGATATGATAAAATTCCAATGATGCTGGAGGCTGAGCTTACTTTGCAGCTTCAAGGGGTTTCAGCTCCTTTAATAAATCCATTTATGTGCCTCTACCGTACGGCAAAGGGAATAACAAATACGTAAATAACCAACATTCCAATGCATCATGGGAGTTTGTTTACAGTATTGCACATGTTGACTGGTATGCTTGATGTCTCTTGGAGACGGAGTGAACTTGTTGGGGAATAACGAGGGGGAAATGCGTTTGCAGTTTAGAGGCAAAAGACTGCAGACGAAATACACAACATGTCATAAATGTATCAGCATTAAACATAAAGAAGGAAAATAAAAATCTTTGTCAACCACCATCCTCTAAAAATAAATTCATTACACAGTCAGCTTTAAATGTGAGATTCTTCCATTTCTCACCAGCTGTTAGACTCCTCTCATCTCAGTATGAGGCCAATAGAAGATTTTTCACGTCCTCCTTTTATCTCTGTGTGTGCTGAAACATGTTGTTTTTTTCCCACAGAAACATTCCACTTTAATACAAGTGCAAAAGCAAGATTGACAGGCTTACAGCAGCAGTGACTAAAGCAGGAAATAGCATTTATAATAATTTCACATCTACAGGGTAATACCTGATTTTCAGATAACTAAAGAAAAGGTAGTAATGCTGATAAAGTCAGAAGCTGTCATTATGAATATAGGCAATTTTTTTTTTTTTTTTTTTTTTTTAATATGTTTTTTCTCAATCAAACAATTTAAAAGTTTTTAGTTAAGAGGAGTTTAGACATATTTTTGATTACATCCATAATGTAAGCAGGATTACATCAAAAGTAATTAAAGCTGATATCCGGAGTTTCTGAGAAACGTCTCGATGTCCCGCCCTAAACATCCTGACTTCCTCCCACTGCCTCTGCCAATCTACCATAAGTCACGCCTCTACTTTATAGCTTGCATTGGGTCACATTGATATAGATCTATGGGTCAGGTAAGAGCCAAAATCATATTTACCTGTTTGCTGTTGTGACGCGCGACCTTGTTTTCCGTGCGCAGTTCCACATTCACTTTGATTGACAGTCTCAAAAACAGGAAGTCGAAGCCTATTGGGGTCTATCGGATGAAGGCGGGACTTATATACAATAATGTATATGAACGACCACCGGCAGTAGACCATAGTAAAAGACTAGTTAGGTATTTTTTTGCATTTCAAAAGAATCATACATAGAATAGATCAGAAACTCCGGATATCAGCTTTAATGGATTTTGTCAAAATTGTATACATTTTGAAGGGGATTGGTCTTTACATTACTGAATCTGGATCAGTTTGAAAAATAAAAATAAAAATCCCTAACTCTCATCATTTCAAAAATTCATATATCGGTTTATAATTAACCAATCTTAATGAAATGGACTCACTTATGTCAGGTTGGCTCCTAAAAGATGCATTTCATTGCAATTTGAAAAAGAATAATAATAAAAAATGGTGGTTTGGACCTACTGTATTATTATTATTATTATTATTATTATTATTATTATTATTAATAAACTATATAGAAATAGCCTGTGTGAATGATCATGGTACCATGTGATCAGGATCCCTGA
Source organism: Gouania willdenowi (assembly GCF_900634775.1). NCBI lineage: Eukaryota > Metazoa > Chordata > Actinopteri > Blenniiformes > Gobiesocidae > Gouania > Gouania willdenowi. Next base: position 14,774,759 of record NC_041049.1, read on the forward strand.
TCCAGATAACAGCCAATATCTGGCAAAGAGGATTGTTGGCGCTGGGCGGAGGTTTGCACTCTGAGAGTTCTTGTTACAAGTGTATAGACCAGGTGTCTGCAAGCTGCGGCTCCAGAGCCACTTGTAGCCCCTTTACCCCTCCCCTGTGACTCAGCAACCAATCACAAATTTTTTATGCCTGACCTAACAGACTATGGTCCAAACCCGAATGAAGCCAATGTCTCTTTAAGCCCAACCCGTTACAGCCCGACACTATTCACATCCGTGCGCTCACATGTAGAATGATCTGAACTGAGTTTCTTTAACAACAGCTTTATTTACTGGTCACATGACAAGCAGCTTTATGTGACACTACGTACCGGTTTACTTCTACTGTAAAGCATGTGGTAATACTGTTTTAACACACATAACTCAGAGACCTGCTCTCTACATATCTGCATATGTGACAGCACACAACTCCAGAACGAGTCGTTTATGCATTTTTTAACATCATTTATTCATGTGCTAGAGGCCATCCTCCATTCACGTCCTCAGCATCCATTTGTTTGTCTTTCACCTGACCGTTGTATCACCCGAGCCCGTGTTAAAATGATAGAAATTACCATGTGTACATCATGCGGCTTGTACTGCTCAGTATACTTGCTGAAAATGAAAGTTGGTCACACAGTAATTAACACTCACTTATTCTTATTTTGAGTAGAATTTGCAATTAGTGCCTCGAGATGCAGACCTACTGCTCAATCTCCTTCAATAAATGGCTTGTTGTGAGCATGCTTCATCACAACTGTTAACCCTCAGTTAAATGCAGTGACGTGCAGTCACTACGTGTTGTGAGAGTATGGAGGCTATATTTAATCATTGTTGATGTTTCTTTAATGGTGTTTTACGATCTTGATTTTGTTAGATGGCTAAATGTTTGTTCATGTGGATCTTGTTGGGGTTTTTCTTTCTTATTATGAATTTTACATTTTGATTAGCACATTGAGATGACTTTGTTGGAAATTGCGCTATACAAATAAAGTTGAATTGAATTAACACTTATGGAATTGTCATTGGTGTTGACATTGGTGGTCTTGATTTGCCACGCCCTGCCTACCCTACCCTATTGCTCACATCACGTCACTGGTTAAATGTCTAAATGTTAAATTGGTTGCCAAGTGTTAAGCTGAATGTTTAGAAATCATACAAAGTGGGCAGGTCAGCGCCTGTCGAATACAAGGCCCAACATTTAGATTTAGATTTAACATTTACATTTACATTTATTTTTCATGTGTACACACTTTTAACAATGATATAGAACATCCTGTTTTACCTGAATTTCTGTTTCAAATGAAAGAAAAATTAGCTAAATGTGAGGAAACTGAGCTAAATGTTCAAAATATATCAGCTATGAAACAGTGAAAGTGTTTTTACATTCGGCATCCCTTACCCATACATGTGTCACAGCCAAAATGAAAGTAGAAATATGTCAACATGCTATTAAATTTACCATAGGGTAAAAAAAAAAAAAAAGAAGGGATGGATGGTTGACTGGGAACCAAATTCCAGCTCTCCAAACCTTTCCATGCGCTACTCTACGCTATTGTCTCAAAGATACCAAACACTTGTCAGGTTAATTTCATTTAGCCACAAAGCCGGTGTGTGCATGAGCATCATTTATCAGGTGATCGTCCAGATCACATCTACTGTTAAAGCTCATGCTCTGGGGGACTGAGGTGCTTCCTGTACATATCTTAGCACAATATCACAGAGATGCAGCACAAACAAAGCAATAGTCTATCATTGGCATGCATACAGTCCATTTTTACCAGCAGATATCTAACATATGAAAGTAGTGACACAAAAACTCTGGAAAGCAAGTGCACGTTATTGTCAGAAGCCACCAGGGTGACAGAGGAAACTGCATTTTTTATTTATTTGCTCATTGTTCAGAGGAGAGCCCCGCTGACCATCTTAATAAAAGTAGACATAATGTTGTGTGATATCCCTCTCTGGAGGAACACTCAATCTGCTTCATGGAAGACTCACCTCTGAGCCTCTGCTGGGAGACTTTGTAAATGGTGGCTGCACTGGTTTCAGCCTCCTGTGTTCATGTAATTTGTTGGAAAGGGAGGAGGTAAGATGAGAGCAGAGAGTGGTGATGGAGGTGGAGACAGGAGACATAACAGCCACCCACATGGGGACAATTGTAGTGCACACAAACAAACACAACCACTTTAAATCTTAAATAAAAGCAAACACAGACAGTGTTTTTAGAAATAATCAAAGGTAGGATATCAAGCTACTTGATTTGACGTGTCAAAAAAAGGCGAGGATGATACTATATGTAAGGATAAAGCTTTTATATCAGTTTTCACAGAGATCTATACGAGCATAATAGGGACAAAACATTGGTGTTGAATGAATGTAGGTTTGTGACATGTGTGTATACTGCCATCTGTTGGCTGTAAATACATATTACAAACACATTTTGCAGACTATCAATGCAACTTTTTAATTTTATGCTATTATAATTATGTAGCGTAATTACAAAATTATGCTGTTTTAATGTGTCTCTTTTTTAAATATTTTATACTCCTCCTATACTGACAAACTTTTTATTCTGACAGACTTTTACTGTATATTATGTTGTTTTCATGATGATTGTCTGTCACTGTCAATGTCAGTCTATTTAATTCTTTATAAAACAGAATATAAATTTCTCCCAACTAGGGATGTAACGATTCACTCAACTCCCGATACGATTCGATTCACGATACTGGGTTCACGATACGATTCTCTCACGATTTTTTCATTTACAAAATGGGACTGTAGACAATTTTTTTTTTTGGGAAAAAAACTAGAAAATACTGTATTATTTTCCTTTTATTTTTCATTGTCAAAAGAATTCCTTGATAAACTATTCAAAACAATGCAATTTAACTAAAAATGAATCTTGAATTAAATAAATAAAGGAATAATACAAATGAAAATGAAGCCTATTAATTTAAATTCTGGTTCTATAATAAACAATGCAAAACTGCATAATAGTTCTTTTTCTTTTAAAAGTGCAACTGAAAATGTATTTTGTGCCTTAACAATTGGACTTAAAAAAAAAAAAAAAAAAACGTCATTGCACTGATTTACGTCATATTTGTTTGGACCAGCAGAGGGCGCTGGTAATCCAGTGGTCGGTTGGCATGCAGATATCTTGCAGTGAAGAAGAGAAGCTATGCTAGCAGACAGAGCTAATAGAAAAACGTGACTTTTACAGATATTCAAGTAATATTACAGATATTCTTTCGGTGCTTAAGGGGTAATGAATCATTTATTAACATATTTAAGAGTAGAAGGCAGCCAGAAAGAAAGTATTAGCAGACTCCGCCCGCCGCCAACACTTCCGGATAGCGCCCTCTGCTGGTTAAAAAAAGTACTGCGATTCAATTGTCAGAAAATCGATATCAACCGTGATACCAATGAATCGATTTTCAACTGCCTTACGATTAATCGTTACATCCCTACTCCCAACCATTGAAAATGTAAGAAAATGACTGAGAATGTGTTTCCTAACACGTAACACGTCTACTTTACACTTTTCTACATGTGATGTGACAATGTGTGACTTATCAGCTACAAACATTCTGCATATCTTTCCAGGGGGTCAAAAACCAGCTTTATTGTTGAGTCATCTGTTTCCAGTGTGTGATGTTACATCAGAACAAATGCAGAGAAGTTGCACATTGTGATGATCAGTGATTGAAAAACTTGGTGTGGAGGTCTGATCTTCTCGTTGCCTCGTTTAAGTTGCTTCTCAAAGGAAAATATTTACATGTGACGTGAGGCGGCCTCAGATTTCCAGTCGAGCGACGCACAAAGCCAGCAGCACCATAGAGGCTAAGCTCAGAGAGGAGCTCAGTGTAGAGGCTTTTCCTGTGAAATAGGAAACGGTAAAAGGCAACCAAAGCAACATTATTACTACATTAATACTTTACTTAAAGTTTCATACATAAGGCTGACATTACGCTGTCATTATTTGCCAATGGAACAGTTTGCCAGTGGAAATTAAAGAGCATACAAATATCACGCAATTTAAAGGAAAATATAAAGAACATATCTTGACTTTACGTTGTCTGACAATTTTGAAAGTGTGTAATATGTTTTTCTATGTGTATTTAATCAAAATCATATAAAGATGAGACAAACTGAATTCATTGACAGCAGCAATGGTTAGAAAAGGGGTGGGACTAATAAGTTTATACTTACACCCACTTCCTTTGGAACACAAAACATATGTAGTAATATACAGTATGTAATCACTGTTTTGTTTTTGCTTTTTCTAGAGGGAAGCCATCTGCGTCAAATATTTTTTTATTGTATTATTTGCATTTGTTCATAACAAAACAGTATATACATATATATATGTACATAAAAAAATTTTAAAAACTCTTCCTCACCCTCCGCGGGCGGTCTCTTTTTTCCTCCAAGCTCAGGTCCTCTACCAGAGGCCTGGGAGCTTGAGGGTTCTGCGCAGTATCTTTGCTGTTCCTAGAACTGCACTTTTCTGGATCGAGATGTCTGATGTATTTCCTGGGATCTGCTGCAGCCACTCCTCCAGTTTGGGGGTCACTGCCCCGAGTGCCCCAATGACCACGGGCACCACTGATGCCTTCACCCTCCAGGTTTTCTCCAACTCTTCTCTGAGCCCCTGGTATTTCTCTAGTTTCTCGTGTTCCTTTTTCCTGATGTTGAAGTCGACCACAACGGCTTTCCTCTGCTCTTTGTCCACCACCACAATGTCTGGTTGGTTCGCCATTACCATTCTGTCTGTCTGTATCTGGAAGTCCCACAGGATCTTGGCTCTGTCATTCTCTACCACCTTTGGAGGTGTTTCCCACTTTGACCTTGGTGTTTCCAGCCCATACTCTGCACAGATGTTCCTGTACACTATACCAGTCACTTGGTTATGGCGCTCCATGTAAGCTTTCCCTGCCAGCATCTTACACCCTGCAGTTATGTGCTGGATTGTCTCATTGGCCTCTTTGCACAGTCTACACAGAACCACTGTCCTAATCCAAACCCTAACCCCACTAGATCCCACCACCTAACCCAAAAAATGCCTACATAGCTCCAAATGTGTCATAATTTAGCGAACAACACCTAATGACAGCCTTCAAGACTCCTTATTCATGCTAATGACAGCCTAATGTCAGCCTCATGTATAAAACCTCTAATAAAGTGTGACCATAATTCCTAAAAGTCTCACCCTGTATCCTGATCTTCCTGACTGGACCGTCTCCTCCTTCATATCGCCCTCGCACCATCATCTCATAGTCCCCAACCTGCGGCATTGGGAAGTCCATAAAGTGCCATCCGGTCATGTAGACGTTCCCATAGACGTAGCCCGTCTTTCTGAACATGACCTGAGACCCAAGAGACATGAGAAATGAAACCTACACTTTTTTAGGACCAAACACTGCCTAGCAATGAAACCTACCTTGTAGTACAAAGGGAAGGAAATGTTTCCAAACCAGTCATACTGGACGTGATCCCACCATATGTACAGCCACTTGCCCGTCCAACTGATGTAGCGCCACATCCTGGGAGGGTCTGGTGGAGCTATGGGAAAGCATTAGAATGATATATTATACAGTATATATAACATCACCTGTTGAGGTGAATTTCTACTGTCTTGTCTTACGTGGCCTTTTGGTGAACATCTCGCAGTGTTCACCCGGCGGTCCGAGGCCCGCTCCGTTGAACGCACGGACCTCTATGAGGTAGTGGGAGTCAGGCAGCATGTTCTCCAGCCTCGTCTGGTTCACTGAAGCTGAGACAAATATGCGATTGGCTCCCGGCTCAGGGTCATCGTACTTTCTCCAGTATTTCACCTGGTGAGCAGGAAACCATGAGTTTCTTTTTTTAATGCTATGATTTTTCAAGCTTGCAAGGTTATAAAGTATTACCTTCGTTAATACCATGCTTAATCAGTGGCGGATGCTTTAAGACTACAAGGGAACCTCAGCTTCCCCTAAAATCAGTGGTCAAATATGTAGTGTTGTGTGTACATTTCATTGACTAAATATATGACAGAACACATGTATGTTTAGTTCAGAATCAGCTTCTTATAACAGGAAACTGACAGTGACAGCGTGACGTTCTTCATTCATTACCGCAGCGTCACAGTGTTAATAAACAGTGGTGAAGTTCAGATTCAATTGAATTCAATGGGAGAGGATTTAGTGGTTGATCCACTGCAGTCAAACTAGACGCTCATTGGATAAATGCTCGGTTATGACGCACTTAGTCCCGCCCATCGGACGCCGGGCTTCACAGGAGGTCTATGGAGCAGTGGGCTGGATCTGTCTGTTCCGGACGCTGGAATAATGGATGATGATTGGATGATCTGTCTCAGGCTAATTCAATTTTGATTGACAGCGAAATGAGCCAATCAGAGAGTATGACGTTGTAAGCACACAGGCGGGTTTTTTAAATATTTCAGTCCGTTGCTCTGTGTTGACACGGAGACTTTGCTGATCCTCTCATAGCGAATTAACTTCTGACAAACCTAGTGTCTGTTTTTGGTGTTTGTGGAGACTGTTACTGCTTGTGTTGTGAGACTTTTGACCAAACCCTCACACTCCAGCGCGCAGCAGCTACGCGCGTGCGTGTGTGATGATCTACAAATAGTTGTTGACAACAAAATGTGAATTCTACTAAAATTCACATTTAAATAAACAGATACATTTTCTGAAGTAGGCAGAAAATGAGCTTCCCCTGCATGAAAGACCAGCAGCCGCCACTGTGCTTAATAGATGCCTACAAAACTTGAATAACTGTAGTTCTACTTACAAAAAAAAACTGTTGAAATGTTATGTTTTTAATTGTTTTATTTTGCATTGATGCTAATATTTATGTTTGGATATCATACAGTTATTTTAAAAAAAGTGTGTATTCGTATGATTGTCGTACGGAGAACATTTGGTGCTATTGGTTTTCCCGTAATACAAGTACGTAGCGTTTTAGGGTTAGGTTTTGGGTTAGGTTTAGTCTTAATCATGTGACCTAAACTGGCCAATGAGGGGCGCTGCCTACGGATAGAATGTCGGTTTATTGATACGGCAACCGTACGGATTAGCCACTGCCTATTTAAAATGACTCCCATCCAATTAATTTCAATAAGTATTTCCCATAATAAGTTTCTAATTTTTAATAGTGAGAAAATCTCCAAGCACAAGTTCTTCCTGAAATTTACCGAAAATTTTCCACTCCTTTGCAACCCTAGTTCCTACCCTCATTGAAGAATAAGTATAGGTATAAAAAGTTCAGTAAGTGGAGTGTGAGTGCGTCCCTACTTGGTATCCCTCTATGTACTGCTGTAGGCCAGTTCCAGTGTCGACCACTGGTAACCACCACACCAATGCTTCAGTCGATGACACAGGCCTTGCATAGACATCTGTCGGAGGTTCTATCGGAACTGAAAAATAATTGGAAAAGGCTCAGCTTGTCTCCAGCTGCATCATTTTATTAGCTTACTTCCTATTGCTGTCTCACCATCTCGTGGGTAGAAGATGACTTTAGTCAGGCTGTAGGGTCCGTCTCCTTTCACATTAAAAGACTTGATCTTCACCTGAAACTCCCGCACCTGGAAGTCTTCCTCAGTTGGGATAAAGTAGGAGTCCATGGGAACATGTCGCCTCGTTTCGGGGTCCGAGATGGTCTCGTACCACCAGTCTAGGGCATCATGAGGCTTGAAAGCTACAATATATCCAAACTTTTTGCCGTAGAAATACCACGGCTCCACCGGCTGAAAACCAGAAGTAGCAAAATATAACAAACTAGATGCCAAGTGCTGGAAAGAAAGCTTGTGTATGACAGATCAACAAAGTGACACCAACCGTCCATGTGATGACGATCTCACCATTCCTTCCTCCATAACCTTCCAGATTGGTGGGTGAAACTACAGGAGCTGATAGAGAAAAGATCATCAGTTTGTTTTTTTTTTTTAAAGAGTAACTAAACCCCTGCTTTCTGCTGACCTACCACTAGGAGGAAATTTAAAAAGTGCTTTGATTATGGGCATTGCTTCTGTAGCAGTAAGACACACCCACTGGGGCAGCTGTTCAGTGTTGGCAGTGACAGAACGTTGTCTGCTCAACTACTACACACAATACACAGCCCACAAGCATAAGCACACACAACCCCACAGATGCTGTGTTACTAACAAACAGTCCCTGCTCCCACCATTAGCCTCAGAACGCCGCGGCCTCACACACACACACATAAACAACAGGCACATTCGCACACATGCAGAGACAGATGTGGATACACACATACAGTAATCAGTCCCTCCAGGATTTAGCGGCCATTTTCTGTGATTGTTGCCGCCTAAAATGCCTGATTTTGTAGCAGTTTTTTCCAAAAACTGCGACAAAAGTTGTGACATTTTGAGGCTTTATTATTTTTAATAACTTAGCCTAAACTGGTTAACCTGGCATAAGCCAGATTGATGTGTAGCCCCTCCCTCTAACTCAAGTTCTTCACATCAATCTAGGTCTGTGTCTGGCGAATCCTTTCGGAACCAGGGAGGGACATGAACAAAATGATTGAAGCTGATTGGACAAAGCGTCTGTCCACCATGATTTGTTTTAGCCAATCACAAGGTAACAAATGATGTCGTCATCGGCATGCACCGCAGAGATGCTGCTACAATAACAACAAGGCTCCGCTGGTGAACTTTCTTTTATGATAGTAATGCTACGGTCATTATGGCATTGAGTGACTTTTGCCATTTTTGCAACACGAGTATGTGAGTTAAGGGCACCTTAACCTTCCTCCTGCCTCAACATCTTTCATCTCTATTTTGATTCGGAGCTATGCTAATAGCGGTAGCCCAGCTAGTTCCTCTCCCCGCAACTGGGCATGCACCAGTTTTGCTTCGGCGCTTCTGCCTTCGTCACACCCGGATATCCCGCCCTAAACCACAACCCTGCCTCATGATTGGTTCAAACCGTTTCGGTTTGATTTGAAAGGCAAAGGCGGGAACAGTACAAGATGGATTCTGGTGTTTGCTAACACCAGGAGAATCAATCTTGCAGGCAAGGTTATAAACTGGTCAATTTTCCAAAAAAGCTGTTTGCCTTTGAATTCCTTCATAATAATACAAAAAAGAGCTCTGATTCACATTAATTTAACAAGATATGGATTATTTTCATCACATTTTAAAGGTTTCCAGTGGAGAGTATATTACATAGTGAATCAGTTTGTTTAAGTTGGACTAAGATCAATCAACAGCACTACTTAATACCCAAATACATACTGTATGTATTCAGCAGAAAAAAGTGGGTTTAGTTACTCTTTAAAGTATTTTACAAACAATAAAGGTTTCCGAGCGTGTTTGTCATATTGTTCTTACGGGCATCCCAAGTTTTGATCTTGAGGGAGGGGATGCTTGCCTCGCCGGAACCGTACTCATTTGTAGCAATAATCCTGAACTGATATTCCATCCACGGGTACAGATCAGTCACCTCTACCCTGTCCATGCTGCCGTCTAGGAATGTTGGAGCTGAAAGGCACAAGGGAAACAACAGCATTTATGTGTTTATTTTCAAAAATTCTCGCTTTCTATTTTCTAACTTAGTTTGCCCCCTTGGAGACATGTTAGAGCCTGATATAGCAGCAACCTCAAATGTAACAATACCCAAATTTAATAAAACCCAAAATGTTACAAATTCTTGTGATGTTTAATGCCAAGTTCTTCGATGCACACCACTTACCAAGTTTCAGGACCTCATCTCTGCAGGCTCGTTTCCCCCTGTAATCAGCCCCACCACTGTTTTTCGACTGCAGTCGAATGTGTAGAGGGAGTAGAGTAGTGGGCTCAGCACACAGCCCTGGAGAGGGTCAGTTCTGAGAGTGCGGGAGGAGGAGAGGTGAGGACCCAGTTTCACCTGCTGGGGTCGGTTGATCAAAAAGTCTTTATCCAAGAGCAGGTGGCTGGTGGGAGCCCCAGGTTGGCTAACTCGGGAATCAAAATGTCAGGTATTATTGTGTTAAAGTCTGAGCTGAAGTCAATGAAGAGCATCCTGAGTGGAGAGCAATGGCTATGACGTCTTCGGTGGATCTGTTAGTCTGGTATGTGGGTCAAAGGTGGAGGGAGACAAGCTTTGATGTGTCTCAAAAGCAGTTTCTCAAAGCACTGGGGTGAGTGCTATGGGGCAGAAGTTATCGAGGCTGGTTGTTGGTGACTTTTTAGGGATCGGAACGATTATGGCAGATTTCAAGCAGGGTGGGATGACGGCTTGTTCCAGAGAGAGGTTGAAAATGTCAGTGAAGACCTGTGATAACTGCTTGGCACATGCTTTGAGCACCTTCCCAGGTACTCCATCTAGACTTGCAGCCTTTGTAGTTGGTGACTGTCTGTATGCCCTGCCACACCAATTTGGGGTTGTTTATGTGTTGCAGTATCCTCCCCTTGTATTCTGTTTTTGTAGTCCTAATGCCTCAGCTCAGGTCAGTGTGAGCTGTGCTGTACAATGCTCTGTCACCTGACCTGAAGGCTGAGTCATTGGCCCGGAGGAGCATGCGGACCTGGCTCGTCATCCAGGGTTTCTGATTTGGGAACACCCGGATGCACTTATCCACAGTGACATTCCCTATGCAGTACATGATGTACGACAGTACTGCATCTATGAATGTTGTCACGTCTTCATGTTAAAAGGCATCACACTGTGTGTGTTTGAAGCAGTCCTGCAGTCGGGGGAGGGTATGTATGTATGATGTAATAGAATTATTACACTATTAGGGGGAAATATATTTGGGCTTCATAATTTTTTTTAACTACATTTCGGGCTCAGCAATTTTGTCACATTATTGACCAGTTGTTACATTGAGTTTTATTAAATAAATTTAAAAAAAAACAATTCAGGTATTGTTACATTTCAGGTCGTTGTTATATTTCGGGTTCTAACATGGAAACAAGTAGTACTCACATGTGCTGGCATTCCTCCAGTCATCCTCATGCAGAGCCCAGTAGTGCCTGGTTTGGATGGTGTAGTAGAGAATGGGGCTGTTATGCTCAGCTCCTTTAGTCCACAGCAGCTTCACCCAGGTGTCTCCGATCTCCTCGATTCGGATCACACCGGGAGGCCCTGGAACCCCTGAATGAGATGGATGCTTTTATTTATTCATTTGCCATGGACAGAGGACATTAATGAACATCTGTCTATCTATTCTAGACAATAAATCACAGTGAAAAGAACGGAAAACAAAGAAGTTCAAAGTCAAAGGGACAGTAAATCACAATAAACACATTATAAAACAGTACATGATGAATTTAAAGCTCAATGAGACAATAACTCACTGAAAAACACATTACTCAAGTTAAAGGTTACATTTCATTTTGGTTAAGCCAGTGGTTACCAACCTTTTTTGGGACTTGACCCCATTTTGTTATCACAAATTTCTGGGGAATTCCTTCTCAAATTTGTTTTTGATCATGTGTGTTATACTGTGTTACAAGCAGCTAAATTTGTGCACAAAACGATGCACAAGCTCAGATATTATTATGCAGAATTTTCTTTATTTTTTTTTACATTTATTTATTTGGTTATTGGAGAAAGTGAAAGTTTAGATTGGGTTCTCAACTGGTCTCACCCTGTGACCTACATTTTGCCACAGCCATTAAATCGCAACCCACTTTTTTTTAGAACTCAACCATCCAAGTTTATTTTTTACAGCTGTTGAAAATACACACATATATAGTCTTTTTCAAACATAAATCTTTATATTTTCCTGTTGTTGGGGCAGAATAATTAGTTATGCTTAATAATATAATTACTTATATATTTTAATCCTTAAGCCTTGGGGTGTAACTTTTCATTGTGTGATTTCTCATGTCTTCAACTTTAACTTGTCTTCACTCTGGGTCAGAACAGCCTGTCCAAAGTTCCAAAACAACCACAAGGACAGACACACACACTCACATAGCACACCCCATACACATTCATTCATTCACACAAACACATAGTTCGCACACACCTCCGTTTCCATAGCAATCAGATAACGGGGAGCGAACTGTTTTGACTCGAGGAGTAAAACTGTCTCTCTTTCCATCTCCTGCCCTCCCTCCTTCTCCCTGTCTCTATCCCTATCTCTCGGGGGGGGGAGGAGGGAGGGGGGGAACTAAGGGGAGATATACGTGGCTTTAATATTGTGTCTCGTCACTCTGTCTTTGGATCGCCTGGCCAGGGGGTCACCATTTTTGTTTCCACTTTGTATTCTTTTATTTAGTTTAGAATAAAATCATTTTTTATTAATTCACCAACTCTTCAGTCTGGTCATCACTTGCCAACGCAGAGGGTGTCATACAGCCAAAACGAGGTAACCTTCCTTTTTTCCACCTTAACAATTGGCGTCAGCGAACGGGATCCCTGTCCGGACCGTGTGCGCGGCCCGCGACCCGTTACGGGGGTGACGGACGCGTCAATGATCCTAAGCCAGCATTTAATGTGCAGGATACCTCCGTGAAGGCTCGCATCGGGTCGTTGCACGGTTGGCACGGGACAAAAACGGACCACGGTGGACCTCAAACAATTCGGCTAAAAAAGGTGAGAAGCTGGTTTTTTTGGTTCACAAAGCCTTCATGCTTCTTTTTGTTTCTGTTTTATTTTGACACCTCTGCTGTGATACGTGATAAGGTGGCTCCGGTCCAGTTAAAGTTGAAGAATATTAGAAGAGCCCAGAAAGTCCTGACAGTTGAGTTTCCCTCAGGTTGCAGACCGAGGTTGAGTTATTCCCAAGCTCTTATTTTCGAGAGTAGAGGTTGAATTTCCTGCCGATTCAGAGGTTTTTTTCTTAGATTTCTGGAGTGTATGGTGGTTGAGTTAGTCCCAAGCTCTTATTCTTCAAGGGTGGAGGTTGAGTTTCCTGCTGATTCAGAAATTTTTTACATTTCCGGAGACGGACAGCGGTTGAGTTTTCCTTCGGTTTCGGTACCGGAGTTGAGTTTGTGACTAAGCGCACGGCCGTGCCATTTCTGCCTGATCAGCAGCTGGTAGACTGTCGGGGGACATAATGGGCAATAATCTAAGTGTGAACCCCGCTAAGCCGGAGGTGGACTGGACCGCACCACTGGTAGACCAGATGAAGAAAAAGTATGGTGAAGGTTGTTGTGACAAGCTACAGGTTTGGGTGGAATGCTTTGGTTTTCCAAACAGAGGCAGCTTGAGCGAACGCCAGCTCACACAGCTGAGAGACGCGCTATCTGAGCATAAACAGCAACTTTTGAGCAAAACAAAGGTTAAAAGCAACTATGTGAAAGAAATGATGGCACATGAACGCTGTTTACACATTTGGCAGAAAGAAAGTGCACACAGGGCTGCTAGGGATAAAAAAGAAGCTGTTATAATGTCAAAACAGGAGAAAATTAACACTGACACATTTACACACACAAACAAAAACCCTTTCATCACACACACCCAAACCACACCCCCTGCTCCATTGTATCCGGACGTCACGGCTCCACCCTCCACCACGTCACCACCTGCCTCTAACGTTTCTACCATGGCTCTCTGCCGCCCTCTGGTGGCAGAATTGGGTAATACAAGTAAAAATTTGAAAATTCCAAATTCACAGTGTAATGCTATTGGTCATCCGGCAGAGGGAGCCAAAGCGCCACCATACATTTACCCACAGGCCACAGCTGAAATCCCCAGCCAAACTATGACACACAATGGAGCCATAGAGACTTCATCTAATGCTTTTCCTCCAATTTCATACACTTTGTTAGCAATTCAAGTTCAACCACCATCATACAAACCCACGTTACATGACGATGACGCTGGGGCAGCACATTTGGCCCGTTGGGTCCCACAGGCATGCCCACATGCTGTTCAACCTGTGCAAGAGCCGCAATCTACAACCAGTTCTTCAACGCAAAGTACACCCACCATCAACCGCGGTTGCCACTGTGGACCGCTGACACGATCACGGGCGCAGGTGGACTCCACCTCTGATTTGGACTCTCCAATCCAGAACTTCCGCCTTCCAATGATCGAATACCCAGGCGCTACAGACAATGTTTTGGTTTACAGACACATGCTGCCTGAAATGCTTACAGCAGCAAAGGATGAGTTTCCACCCATCTTAAATGGAGGAGGGCCATTTGGGGATGTTCTCATCGCATTCTGTAAAGTTTGGCGACCAACTGGGTCAGAAATAAACAGACTTCTCAAGACTCTGCTGACTTCAACTGAATATGCCCGCATTCAAATCTTCATCGAAGCACCCCAAAATGCTGGGCTACGTCAGACGGTTTTGGGCTGGAACCCCAATGGAGAGTGGGAAAAGCACGTCCAAGCCACCGCCGCACTCCTCGCTCAGACTTTCAGCGTCCGCGTGGACATGAGCCAAATTCAGGCCTGCACGCAGTTACCTACTGAGCGGGTTGACGACTACAGCCGTAGGCTGACAGCCTGTGTCGACACCTTCAGCGGCCACGTCAAGCCGCCACAAGGCTACAACACACCTGATGAATCATCCTACGAGGCCCTAGCTAAAAGCTTCCTCGTATCGGGGCTCCGCCCCTCTCTCCGCTCCACAGTCGAAACAACATTGATTGGTGGATGGCAAAAGAATCGTTGGACTGACATTTTCAAATACGCCTTACATGCTGAGGACCTTGAAAACAAAGCAAAACAAGGCAATGATGGACTTATGCTGGCAAATGCCTTCCCTGCCCTCACGTTGTTCCGACAGCACCAAGACCACACTCAACGATATGCTGACCGTGGCGGGATCCAAAGAAGGACAGATGATGCTTCATCTGCGGCGCACCGGACCACTGGTCAGACACATGTCCTCAAAGGAGAGTGCCCAAACGCAACTAAAGAAAAAGACACCCTGCCAAGCGGAGACCTGAAGGTCGCCCTCCAAGGGAGAACGACCAACAGGCAGATTGACTGGCGGACGCGGGTTTGGGAGAAGCCGTGACCGTCCAACCGAAGGATACAACGCTTACTCCTCCGACTAATAATGCACCGGACACATCATCCATTTTAGCCCCAGACACACATTCTATAGAACTGATTAACACAAAGAGACACGCGTTGCAACACCCGGATTTTCACACTGATGATGAGTTATTTAGGCTTTTTCCAGACCTAGCTGAAGAGGTGCAAGCTCAAAAAGCCCTCCAAAGAGATTTGTTGCATGAAAGGTTGTTTTTTGACTCAGGGGCCTCCCTTGATGGGCCGACATCGTGTCTGTTCATGAAGGCCGACGCCTACGAAAGGTTACCGGTAACCAAAATCATTGTTAACGGTACTCCGCTTCAGTTTTTGATCGACACTGGCGCGACAAACTCGGCGATTAAACTTTCCGAACGCTGCTGTCTACAGCTCATCCCATCTTTCGTTTATTCGATTTGTGCTAATGGTGCTACTTCTCGCGAACCCGTGTCCACACCTGCTTATTGTATTTGGCCAGCAGGGAACACACACTTCTCCCATCAATTTGTGGTTTCAAACGACTGCCCAGTGAACCTACTGGGCAGAGACCTGCTTCTTAAACTTAAAGCAGTTCTCACCTGCACCGATGCCGGAATCGAGATCTCACGACCTTTAACCCCAGCACAAATGTTCCTCAGACTGTCAGACTCTGTAGAAGAGTCCGCTGGCACACTTTTTGTTTACAACTGGTGGGTTAGTTTTGATGATGCATGCACGCTTAAATTTTGGGCCGCACAACATGTGCCCAAGCACCTCACATTTAAGAAACCTGAGTACAGCCACTGCACAGTACACGTCTCACAACACCCAGACCATCCCTTTGCTGAGACCTTTTACGGGGACACCTGTATAAATGACACCTTAACCGCCGACTTTCTCTACTTTGACTCTCGACACGCTGCTGTTGCTGTACAGCTAACGGAAGACCAACTACCTTTGTTTGACGTACCCAACTCTTTTCCTCACATCACGGTGGCAAAAATTCCTAACCTTCAGTGGAAGGACTTGGGCCCTTTTGTTCTGCGCTGTCATCTAACCAATGACTGGCAACAAACTGAAGACCTTTTGACGTGGTATTCACCGGCCGCGAGTGCCTACCGGGTTAAGGTTCCCCCACTAATCATTGACTGCCTCCGTTCGGTTTTTGCCATCAGCCTGTCCACAGGCTATCGACTGACCTCGCTGACAGCACCGCAAACAGGGGACATCTCACCCCTGCTGTCTTCAGTGCCATCTGGCCTATGGGCCAAACACAAGTATGACGTTGGCCTCATCAGAGACTGTGCTCCTGTGGTGATCACACCTAAGTCCTCCTACAGGCCCCACAGGAAACAGTACCCCCTTCGACGTGATGCCTTAGATGGTATCCAACCGGTCTTCGACTCTCTTTTAAAAGAAAAGGTGATTGTGCCATCTGCAGACTCCCCAGTTCTGACCCCCATTTTTCCAGTGATGAAGATTCGCCCAGAAGGCCAACCGACCGAGTGGAGGTTTGTGCAGGACCTACAGGCTGTTAACTCAGCCATCATCCCTCCTGCTCCCCTTGTTCCAAACCCCCACACCATTCTTTCGCTGATTCCATCATCAGCGAAGTACTTTTCGGTTGTGGACCTGGCCAACGCATTCTTCAGTATCCCAGTACACCCGGACTCACAGTTCTGGTTTGCCTTCATGTTCAAGGGACACCAGTACACGTGGACCAGACTGCCACAAGGTCTCACGTGCAGCCCTCACATTTACTGTTCTGCCCTTGAGCAGAGCCTCTGTTCCCTTGTCCTCTCGCAGGGATCTTCCCTGCTTCAGTATGTTGATGACATACTCCTTGCAGCTCCCTCCAAGGAACAGTGTGAACATGACACTATATCTCTGCTGCTTCACCTTCATGAACATGGCCACAAGGCTACACTTTCCAAACTTCAGTTTGTCCAGGAGGCCGTCCAATTCATTGGTCACTCCATTTCACGTGATGGGAAAACCTTGTCCAGCAAAAGAGTGGCTTCCATTGTCGCTCTCCCAAAACCTGCGACCAAGAAGCAAATGTTGTCCTTTCTGGGCATGTGCTCATTCTGCAGAAACTTCATTCCTGACTTTTCAAGCTACGAATGTCATTTGAGGGCAGTGGTGAAAAACTCACCCCCTAAGGCCCTTGTCTGGACCCCTGAAGCCCTCCGAGCTTTTGAGGGCTTAAAAACGGTTCTCCAGACATCCCCTACGCTGGGCATCCCTGATCTCCAACGCCCTTTCACACTGTTTGTGGATGAAAAGGGTGGTTGCATGACCTCCGTCCTGTGCCAGATGCACGGGGACAAGCTGAAACCTTGTGGCTACTTCTCAAAGAAACTTGACCCAGTTGCAAGAGCCTTTCCGCCCTGTCTGCGCTCAGTCGCGGCTTGTGAGGCTGCTGTGTCCTCAGTTCGTGAAATCACTGGCTATGCTTCCCTGCATCTCCATGTGTTTCACTGTGTCACCTCCATTCTGAGAGACATGCAGACCTCACACGTCTCAGCGGCCCGCTGGCTCAAGTACCACACTACCCTGTTGGGTCTTCCTGATGTGCATGTCCGCCGTTGTTCTACTTTGAACCCTGCTACTCTCCTACCTCTCCCGGAGGATGGAGAGCCTCACTCTTGCATTGCTGCTCTCTCTCAGGTCCTGGTTCCTCGCCCTGACCTCTCCTCTGTCCCTCTCACTAACTCTGACTACATTTTCTACGTGGATGGCTCTGCATCCCGGGACCCTGACACCGGGACTAACAAAGTGGGCTTTGCTGTTGTTTCTGACTTAGCCACTGTTTCCTCTTCCTCGCTCCCTTCTCACTACTCCGCTCAAGCCGCCGAACTCTGTGCTCTCACCGAGGCGTGCCGCCAGGCCTCAGGTATGTCCGCTACAATCTACACTGACTCTCGCTATGCCTTTGGGGTGGTGCATGACTTTGGGGCGCTCTGGAAACAGCGTGGGTTTCTCAAATCTGATGGCTCTCCTATCCTTCACTCTACCCTTGTGTCTGCTCTTCTCGATGCTATTCAGCTACCTTCCTCTGTTGCTGTTTGCAAATGTGCAGCTCACTCCTCTGCTACTGACAACGTCTCTCGTGGTAATGCACGCGCTGACGCGGCGGCCAAGTCTGCGGCCCGCACATGTGTTCCTCCCTCTTCTTCCTTTCTCTCCACTCCTCAACCGGTCGCCTCTCTGTCTGAACTCTCCGCCTTTGTCACACCAGCCGACCGCCACAAATGGCAGGCCTCAGACTGTCACCAGGTGAGTGGGGTTTGGTACGGCCCCGATTCAAAACCTTGCCTACCGACTGCTCTTTTCCCTGCTTATGCTAAATTGACACACGGTCAAGCCCATGTGTCAAAGGGTGGTATGATATCAGCTGTTCAGACAGTGTGGTACACAAAGGGATTTTCTTCCTTTGCAGCTGAGTTTTGTCAGAAATGTATGATCTGTGCTAAAAACAACCCAGGCAGAAAGAAACCTTTGACTAGCCAGACAGCCCATCCTCAGCCATCCATGCCCTTCCACCACTTGCAGATGGATTTTGTTGAGCTAACACCATGTGAAGGAAAGAAGCACTGTCTGGTCATCATGGACATGTTCTCTAAATGGGTAGAGGCCTTTCCAACCAAACACCAGACAGCCACAGCAGTAACCAAAGCACTACTAACTGACATCATTCCTAGGTGGGGCATTCCATACAAAATCTCTTCTGATAACGGCACACATTTTGCCAGCCAAGTGATAACAGAGTTGGGACTAAGATTAGACATGGATCTTAGAAAACACTGCAGCTATCACCCTGAGTCCGCTGGGGCCGTAGAAAGAGCTAACGGTACTCTGAAAAACAAGTTGAACAAGTGCATGGACCAGACAGGGCTGAACTGGATCAAAGCTTTACCGCTTGTCCTCCTTCAAATGAGACAACAGGTTCATCCAAAGTCTAAACTTTAACCCTTTGAAATCCTTTTTGGACGCCCACCCAATGTGGGTTTATCCCCCTCAGTTTCATCCTGGGCTGAGACAGCGCTCCAGGACGACAGTTTGATAAAATACTGTGCACAACTCTCTACGATTCTTACTCTCAACAGGTCCAGAGTACGAGCGGCCCTCCCACTGCCCTGAAAGTTGCAACGAAGGGCAGAAGAAAAGTCCCCGGGGTTACAAGCTAATCTTTCTAACGGGGCATATGATCTGGTGAAACCTTTGAAATCCAACCTTGAGGACATCGTGGGAGATCACAAGCATTTTCCCGCTGTGATGAAGAGGTCACGAGCCCCTCTGTTTATGCCCCAGGAGCAGGCTGGAATTATGCCACTATTCTGTCGTTTCATGTCACTCGTGTTCTGGTCATCGATTGGCGCGATGGTCCTGTCCGCGGTTCCAGTACTCCTCTGGCTCCTGGCCTCCAGGGGGACAATCGAGGACACTGGACTTGAACCAATGAATGCAAGTGTTGTTCCTAATGTGAATGATTCTTTTTACAGGGTGACTAATGCAAGCAGAAATAGACGCTGGATAAACGATATCGTCCTGCACGACACTTTAGCCGCGACCAATGTTACTCATCCGTTTTTCACAAACACCTGGTACCGATACGCGCACTATCAAGCTAAAAGTAGGGGCCTATCCAACTGTTATGTTTGTTCTTACATGCCTGTGTCATCAACACATCCCCGCTTAACCGCGATACCAATGGATGCTTCCGACTCCTTTTGTTATTTGTCTTACTCTAACTTCGGCATGGGGGACCCCAACCGTTGTTCTAAACAGCCAGTAAAAAAACTGACTATACTGCGCGATGATACATCTTCCGCTATGTATGTAGATTACACGCGAACCACACTTTTTCCCTTCTGTTTCGCCAGAAACGGAACTCGCAAACTAGGCCAGATTCCCGGTCACAATTGCAATTACACTATGGGCCCTGAATGCGACACCGCACATAATTCGCACACCTGTGCCCACGTTCATACACCCGGGACTAATGGCACGTTCAATTTAGCAAAAGGGTTTTGGCTATGCGGTTACAGACTGTATACACACCTTTCCCCCAACTGGGATGGGGTGTGTGCACCCGTGCATGTGACTGATCACACATACGTAGTCTCAACTATTCCCCTTTCGTCACGACGTAAACGCGAATCACACACTCCTTTGGGTTTTGATCCACACGACGCAATCTGGGGCACGGACGTTCCCCCCGAACATAAACTGTGGACGACAGGCCAGAAGGTTACTCTTTCGCTGTTCCCCTGGGCGGGTGTGGGCAAAACACTGCTGCACGTCGAAACCTTAGACTACAGTTTAAGTCTTTCGTTAACGCATCATTTTTGGCCCTTACTGGCCTCTCGGGGGAGGTCACGAATATACGTTTAATGGTCCTGCAAAATAGAATGGTTCTAGACCTACAGACCGCGGCCAAAGGAGGCGTTTGCGCAATGGTAGGTGCATCTTGTTGCAGCTTTATCCCAGATAACACGGCAGACGGTCAGATCATAGCAGAGGCAGTCAAAAACATTTCCAGGCTACGCGATGCCATGAATAAGGATAGCTTGGCCGGACCGGATTGGTTTTCCACTCTACTTGCAGGCTGGCGCCCTCTCTTGGTTAAGATCGCTATTACACTGGTGTCAGTTCTTCTTCTTCTCTGTTGCGGTATACCGATCTTGCGTCGTATGGTAGAGGGTTTAGTCCAGAGCGCTTTCCCAAGCCGGCACGTCCGCATAACCGTTCCAGAGATGGAGATCCAGCCTGAGGTGTTTATGATGCATGTTTTTGATTCTGATGATGACTCTGCTTAGTGATGCCACCTACACATGTTGTTTTATTTGTTGTGCTATGCTATGCTATGCTGACTGACATTGTTTTTGCCATGTGTATTTTCGCTATTAGTGATATATATAGTCCATATTCATTGCCGTGATCGCCAATGATTTTAGTTGCTAAGGGTATTTGATTTTATTGTGATGGCCTCGTCTCACGTAATATTCATTATGTGTTTATGGGGTTCTTTGACTTTTCCTCCTTTTTCTTGCTCCAACTTTGGGGATGCCTGTGTCCCCTGAAAAAAAATAATGCTTATATCCATAGTGTTATAACGGTGTCAATATCATTTGTCCTACGGACCAGGAGGTTGCTAAAATTACACTAATTTTGATTAATGTTTTATGTGTTTTGGGCTGTGCTTTGCTAAAGATAAACAACTTACTAATTAATTTCGCTTTTTTTGTGTTGGACTTTGTCCAAAAAGAGTGGATTGTTGGGGCAGAATAATTAGTTATGCTTAATAATATAATTACTTATATATTTTAATCCTTAAGCCTTGGGGTGTAACTTTTCATTGTGTGATTTCTCATGTCTTCAACTTTAACTTGTCTTCACTCTGGGTCAGAACAGCCTGTCCAAAGTTCCAAAACAACCACAAGGACAGACACACACACTCACATAGCACACCCCATACACATTCATTCATTCACACAAACACATAGTTCGCACACACCTCCGTTTCCATAGCAATCAGATAACGGGGAGCGAACTGTTTTGACTCGAGGAGTAAAACTGTCTCTCTTTCCATCTCCTGCCCTCCCTCCTTCTCCCTGTCTCTATCCCTATCTCTCGGGGGGGGGGAGGAGGGAGGGGGGGAACTAAGGGGAGATATACGTGGCTTTAATATTGTGTCTCGTCACTCTGTCTTTGGATCGCCTGGCCAGGGGGTCACCATTTTTGTTTCCACTTTGTATTCTTTTATTTAGTTTAGAATAAAATCATTTTTTATTAATTCACCAACTCTTCAGTCTGGTCATCACTTGCCAACGCAGAGGGTGTCATACAGCCAAAACGAGGTAACCTTCCTTTTTTCCACCTTAACACTGTGCAACATGCATTTCACAGCATGCCTGTCAAAAGAAAAGTTTCTTTCAAAATAAAAGACAAGTCCAACATGAGAGACAATAAGTATTTATTTAATTTTGTCCAGCTGTCCACTACCCACTCAATATAGGTCCGCGACCCACCTTTGGGTCCCGACCCACCATTAGAGAATCACTGGTTTAGAATACAGTTATTTGAGATAATGTGTGGTTTTTAATTTAAAAAGAGTAATAATTAAACTTTTATATGTGTATGTATATATATATATATGATTTTAATCAGTAATTACTAGACATTTTAGGCGACCCCATTGGCACCCCAACAATGTTGAAAAACACTGGATTAAGCTATCAGATCACTGGAAAATATCAGTGAATTATGAAGGGAAGAAAAGCATCAAAGCCAAGACTAACCAACAACTTTAAGGTCAGCATAAGCTGAGTCATTGTCCACGACGGTCTGAGCTGTGCAGATGTAGCGACCTTCATGCCAAATCTGTGCATTCTTTATCCGAAGATCACCACTACCATCGTTACTCTAGCAACAGGGAACAAAAACAGGAAGAAAATGTTTTGGTCAATCCCAGATCGGCAATATGTGACAGAACTGCCATGTTAACTATTTTAAAAAGATTTGAATCATCTTACCATGACACGTTCGTAGTGCTGCCATTCAGAATCAAAGTCGATCACCCTGAAGTCTACGGACCAGATGAATGTGATGTCCAGCATGGGGTCATATGACGCAGCACATTGCAGGATGATCTCGTCCCCTACTTTGACCTCAGAGTCCTCTGGAGCTACAGTGAGGCTGGTTGCCTCTGTGTTCAACAATCACACAATTTGAGTTCAATCTTTAAATGAATACAAGATTTAAAAACTATTTCTGTAAATTGAATGTTTAAATTAATGCTAATAATGATCAGAGGTGTAAAGAATACTGATATATCTACTCAAGTAAAAGTACTGCTACTTGATTGAAATTGTACTCGAGTACAAGTAAAAAGTAGCTCAATTAAAAAGTACTCAAAGTAAAAGTTACCAGTAACTTTCACCTCCCACGTTTATTCTTAAATCTTTCCCTGGTTCCCTTGCACATTTGGTACTATTTTTTAATCTGTATAGAATAAAAGTTTCTCAAAATTTACAATTCTTTTTTTTTTTTTGAAACACCAATGAATTCAATACAAAATAAAAACAATTCTCAGGCTCTAAGCATTACTAAATCTATGAACTCTAAAACTCAGAAAATAACCTCCATTCAATTCTGTTTTGGCGCCGTGCATTACGTTTAATCTGACTGGTCGGCTATGATGTGATGCATTTGATTGTTGTCTGGTTATTTTATTTTTTGTAGTTTCAAAATGTCGGATCATTTTAAAACAAAAATAATAATTGACTCAATAATGGTTGGATGTAGAAAATGTAACAAATGACTTCACTTCTTTTAAAACGTACTTAAGTACAAGTAAAATGACTGATTTAGAAATACAGTCCCCTCCAAAAGTATTGGAAAGGCAAAGTCAATTCCTTTGTTTTTGTTGTATACTGAATACATTTGGGTTTCAGATCAAAACATGAATATGAGACAAAAGTTCCAAATTCCAGCTTTTATTTTATGGTATTTACATCTATATGTGTTAAACAACTCAGGACAGAGCACCTTTTGTTTGAACCCACCCAATTTTCAAGTAAGCACAAGTATTGGAACGGGACTTTGGTTAAGGTTAGGCAAGTGCAACAACCTGGTTAAGGTTAGACATTTAAACTTGTTTAAAGTTAGAAAAGTAACACAACTTGGCTATGTTTAGTAGAGTAAAACAACGTTGGTTATGTTGTTGTGTTTATATGTAAGAGAAAAATGGCCTAAGTCAAGGAATATTCGGCCTAAGTCACTTTCATTTGTTATGCAATCAATGTTGTCTTACTTTTTTTGGAAACTTGTTCACACATCTGGTTGAACTTTCTGTTACAATATCAATAAAAATTACCAATGTGCTTGCGAAAAAATGTGTTTTTTCTTGTTTTCCGAAAATGTACAAATATGACTTAGGCAACTATGCTATTAGGCTAACGATATGACTGATGGGTGTCTGTAGTTGCTCAGGTGTTGCCTTTTAGATTGACTGCTTAAACATTAAATAGTTCTTGTTTTTGGCTTTGGGTTTCACCTGTGAAAACTGCGTTTGCTGTTAAGCAAACATGAAGACCTGTCATGAAGAGCTGTCTATGCGAGAAAAGTAAACCATTTTGAAGCTGAGAGAAGAGGGAAAAATAATCAGAGCTATTGCACAAACATTGGGTATAGCCAATGCAACAATTTAGAATGTCCTGAAAAAGAAAGAAACTACTGGTGTACTGAGCAACAGACATCAAACAGGTAGTCCGAGGGCATCAAAAGCAGTTGGTGAAGAAACACCCAAAGACAACAGTCAGTGACATCACTGCCAACCTCCACAGGGCAGGGGTGAAGGTTTCACAATCCACTGTTCCGGAAGACTTTGAGAGAAGAAACATTGAGGCCATACCACAAGATGCAAACCACTCATCGGCAAAAAGAAACGGAAGGCCATATTGAATTTTGCAAAGAAGTACAGAGATGAGCCACAAAAGTTTTGGAACGAAGTTTTACTCAAAAAAGTACAAGCACCAAAAAAGCAACTCAATTACAGTAACGTGAGTACTTGTAATCTATTACTTTCATCTCTGATAATGATGCACACTAACCTGTGATGGTCAGATATCCAGAGCTGTTTGACTTCCCTCTGTCGTTTTCAGCAAAGCAGGTGTATTGTCCTTCATCAAACTTGGTGGCGTTTAGGATCTCCAGACTGCCGTCCAAGCCGATGGAAATACTGGAAATTACAATATTTCTTTTTAAAACCCTCCAAAAACATTTGATCAAAGAGAACAAAAACTCTAAAGTTTTCCTTTGGTTTCCTGATCAAATCTTTGGTAACACTAGCTTGTATTAGAATGTAAATTTTTTTTTTTTTTTACATGATTTCAGTCAATATGCGTCATTTTACATACAAACATATCTTTCTAGATTTGGTAACTTAGTTTCTATAATGTTCTCATCCTCCATCCAGAAGTAGAGTTAAGAACATTTGGTAACACTTTACACTTTAAAGTTTTATACATAAGGATGTCATTAGCTGTCATTAGCATGAATAAGATGTCATGAAGGCTGTCATTAAGCGTCGTTCGTTACTCTAACCCACATGTGTCAAACTCAAGGCCCGGGGGCCAAAAAGTTGAGAGCATCAAATTCGGCTCGCTCGAGAAAATAAAAATGATAGAACAAACAAGGACACCTTTTGTAAATGATAAACTAATTTAGTTGTAGATATCTCAGCCCTTCCAAATACAAAAAATGCAATAAAGCTCAGTTTTCCAGTTCTAAAAGTCATTTTTAATCTGAAATTGTTAAAAGAACTCTAAATTTTTCCAAAATCTGGCAAATTTTCCTCAAATTATTCCATGAAATTTCTCCAAATTCCCAAAATCAGTTAAAATTAAGTGAAGATCCTGCAGGGACTAATAGACTCATATATATATATATATATATGAGTTCAGTCCCTGAACTAAAACGATTATGACGCCCTAACCCCTAACCCCTAACCCTACCAGATCCCTCCACCAAAAGATGCCACCATAGCTTCAAAGGTGTCATAATTTAGCGAACGACACTTAATTCCAGCCTTCCCTGACACCTTATGCTAATAACAGATAGTGACAATGTAGTGTCAGCCTTATGTATAAAACTTCAAATAAAGTGTGACCAACTCTTCTTACCGTGAATTGTTAAAAAGCAGCTCTTTGCCCTTTGTCCAGATAAAGCGAGGTCGAGGAGCCGCCCTGGGTTTGCACTCAATCAACACACGACCATCTTTAGCTCCAAGAAGCTCCTTCTTTATTGGGTTAAACTCGAACGTAGGAGCGCAGGCTGGAAAGAGTACATACAGTGTGGAGATGTTATTGAACACAATTGTTACACACAACTAGGGGTGTGAAAAAAAAACATTTCACAATATATCGCGTTTTTTTTCGGTGCCAATTTTAAATATTGTACATTATCAGTAACTCAGGGTGATTTATCCTTAATGTTCTGACTTACAGATGTTACAATGCCATCATTGTGTTGTCATGGTTACTTTGAGACTTCTCACAATAGTTTCAGAGAAAAGAAACATGTTGCACTTTATTTTATGATGGCAGTAACACTGCGTTTTCTTTTTTTCAGTGAAAATGTGCAAAAACACTAATAATAAATAATAAATAGGATGTTTTGAACCAAATAGTTTTGACTAAATTTGTCCTCTGAATGATCAATATCTTCTGATGAACATATACAGCAACTTGATTTTTCATCTCTATGTTTAATTGTGATATTAACTGGGTAGAATATTGCAATATATTGCCATACCGTGATAATATCGTATCGTCACCAAAGTATCATGATATGTATCGTATTGCAACATCCTTGCCAATACTCACCCCTATACACAACTGTTAAAGAACTCAGAAAGCTCACCGATGACACGCAGCTCAGCGTTGGCATATTTGATGCCCCAGTAGTTCTCTGCAATGCACTGGTACATTCCTGAGTCATCAAAAGTCAGACTAGAGAACTTCAGTTCTCCTTTACCATACTGGAAAAAACAAAGTGGTGGGCAATTCACGATTACTTCAAAGAAAACTAAATGTGCAGAATTAGTCATAGAAAGGCTTTAGTTTTTTTTTTTTTTTTACCATGTATCCATCTTTGTACCATCGGATGAAAGGAAATGGTTTTCCAGATGCCACACAGCGCATGGTGTGTTCAGAGCCAATGTCGATCTGAGTGTTGTTGATCGTCTCCGCCCATTCTGGTGCAGCTGAAATTACAATAGTGAAATGATGCACACACTGATGTGCATTTTTGAACCATCAACTTCAAACCACAATATACGTATAGACTCCCAGCAGCCTGAACCAAGTCGCTGCTTCTCTTACATCACACCAGCAAAGGGCTGCATCCCATTTATAGAAGATTCCCCTCAGCTCACTTACACTCCACATAAAGCCAGGCTTTGTGCCAGTCCTTTCCTTTAGTGTTGATGGCTTCACACTCATACCCTCCCACATCCTCATACTGGATATTGTAGAGATGAAGCACGGCTCCAGATTCACTGATCTCATGATTTGCTGGTAGGTCTGTGGCATCCACCTTCCTCCACACAATATGAGGGATGGGACTGAGGACACACAAAGGAGTTTAGTCGTGCACAACAGGACAGTATGACAATAAACAGATAATAATCCTATAGATAAACACTGTTTGTGTTCATTTTAATGACTAAACATGTTCATCATAGTTTTCGAAG
Organism: Gouania willdenowi; assembly: GCF_900634775.1. Classification (NCBI taxonomy): domain Eukaryota; kingdom Metazoa; phylum Chordata; class Actinopteri; order Blenniiformes; family Gobiesocidae; genus Gouania; species Gouania willdenowi. Next base: position 14,801,981 of record NC_041049.1, read on the forward strand.
CTTACATGTTTTAAAGTGCCCATAAAGAAACTAAAAATACATGTGAATAAAAACCAGGGTTGGGGTGAATTATAATTGTAATCACTTAATTGATAATTGATTACAATTATTACATAATTCTAATTGTAACTGAATTGAAATTATCTGTTGCTGTTGTAATCATAATTTAATTGTAACTGAGTTCAGATAATTGACTTTGTAATTGTAAATGTCATGGAAATTCTATTAAAACTTTCAATTACAATTTAATCAAATGCAAATCTGGGGAACCATGTTATAGTTCTATGGCTTACACATACGTAGTTAACAATTATTAAAACATGTTTCAAATTAAGTTTTCCCACGACCTCTTGAGGATCATTTTACACTTTTTTTTTTTTAAATTGAAATTAAGGGGTATACTGACAAAAAAAAGGGTCTGATGCTCACATCAAAAATATTTATATGAATAAGAAAGCCTAGAAAGGTAACCAAGAAATGAAAAAAAATTGGATGATAGATAATATGTTTTAGTGTATTTTACAGATGATTTAAGACATGGGTGAAAATATAATATAGTAAAGTTTTATGAAATTTTTTTTTTTAATTTTAATTATAGTTGGAAAAATGCTGCACGTAATCATGATTGGGTTGTACTGTAATTGAACCTGAATAATTGAAGACGTAATTTCAATTGAAAAATGTAATTGACCGCAACCCTGACAAAAACTACATGTATATATGTAGATATTTTCGCTAACCAATAAAAACGCAACTCTAATGTTTACATGGGACGAAATCAATCAGAACTGCATTTTTTTTCTAGACGGTATCCAATTAAAACTGACTTTATTGCATGGAAGGCGGGACAAGTCTGTAAGTGGTCCAATAGGAAGTAAGAGAATTGTGTTTGCAGACATAAGACGACTCATGTGATCGTGCACATCAAATTTGTTTACATGTATTTATAAACATTAATACCAACCCATATGAGGTTGATAAATGGTATTTAAAACTTAAAAAAAAAATAATCCACAAACTCTCTCTCATGCTCTGTATTTTAATTGACTATGTCTGTAAAACATTTAGTCGACTAAAATCTGACTAAATAGTCCTGATGACTAAATTCTGACTAAAACTAAATCAAAATTAACAGTGGTTTGTGATTGTCTATCTCACTTTATCCAAACTTATCTCATATATTGTCACCTCATCACATCTCATCTTAGCTCATCTTCTGTGGTATTTAATTGTTACCATGGTATCTTATTTTTAAATGTATGTTCAATCATTGCCATCAAATATATAAAGAATATATTTCCCTGTCCCTGACTTCTTTGAGGTAAACAGACTGAAGAGATAAAAGCTTACTTTCCAAGAGCGAAGCACTCCAAGGTGATGTTAGAAGCCAGCATGGCCGTCGTGTCTGGAAATTTGATCCTAATATCTGCAGGATACTTTCTTTCCTCACCTGAAGAGAAACACTGTCATTGTAAACTTAAGGTAACATTTTAAAACCACATTTGCAAGGGAATGACTCACCATCTTCAGAGGGTAAGGGAATGAGAGGGATGAACTTAGAGAAGACACTTTTCCCTAGAACGGGACTAGAAACAAAGCAGGAATAATTCCCAGCATCCTGCGCTTCCACCTTGGAGATGTACAAGTTCCCAGTCTTCTGAGAGACAAACCGACGGCGGTCTGTGTTCAGGAAAACTGGGAACTCGTTGAAGATCCATCGATAGGTCACTTCCTCTGAAGTGGAGAGGACAGAAAGTTAACTGTTTTAAACTGTATCCCAATCATACATACAACAGATAACTTCTTTATCAGACTTCTTTTCAAGTAAATATGTGTAGAGTCTGACATACATACTGGTTTAAAACACTATATTTACATTCAAATAAAAACAAAAATAATGCAATTCTATTTTCTGCTTCTCATTCTCTTTCTGAAAGGGAAACTTATTGGATTTGATGTCTGGTAAACACAACTATTTCTCCATACCAGGCCAGGCTTTTGGAGCGGCGCACATCAGAATTGCTCCTTGTCCTTCTTTGACATAAACAGGATCTCTTTCTTCATCAGGAAACTCCCCGAGGACTAGGGATGCCGATATGATTAATGTCAAACACCACATAATTTATTACATTAGGGTTAGATTTTAAAGTGTGTCACATAAATAGAGTGGTTTCATTAACCAAATTGTAAACTTGGCAAATTCACTAAGTCTAAAACTATGAAGGAAGTTCTATGTTTGCTACAAGTGAGTAGTAGAAGGAACCATTAACAAGGAATCTGAGTAAAATAAAACATAGAGCATCAGAATCTGGTGTGGTTTCTTAGTGCTCACATCCAAACTTGACTCTGGCCTCTTTACTGATGACGGTGCCGTATATATTCTTGGCCACACACACGTACGTCCCGGCGTGCTTCTTCTGTGTTGGGTTAGTGATAACTAGGTTCCCTCCGACCAGGCTGTAGTGCTCATCTGGTTGCTCCTTCAGCTTGATTTCCCAGTTATCACGGCGCCACCTGTCAAGCGCACCAGTTAAACACACCTGGATATTAACATTGAAAACTTGCATAGAGGATGCACAAATGTGAGGAGATGCAGGTACAGAAAATAGACTCAAAACACGGGAGATATGAATGGTATATTACCTGTATGAGGCTGGTGGGTTTGCTCGTGCTCTGCAGTTCATGGAAATTCTTCCATCTGGTGAGTCCTCAATATAAACCATATCCACGGGTTCTTCCTCAAAGATGGGCCCATAGCCCGTAGCGTCCTCTGACAACATTAACAACACAGTCAACTTCATTTCATAAATAAAGAAAAAAATACTTGTTTTCCCTATTCACTAAACTCACCTCCAAAAATCCTCGGCTCACGAAACAGGACTGCCACTGGTAAGCAGAACCATTGACGTGAGTTATCATGGTTTCATCACCTGAAGTATGTGGATGGTACATATTGTTTTAAGGCTCTTATTTTCTTACCTGTGTGGGAGATGAAGGAGGAGAAGGCCAGCAGCAGTAACGCAGTAGAAGCCATAGCGGTCAACAGACGGTCTCACTGCAGGTCAGATGGAAGATGTAAGAGAGACACAACAAGTGCATGGACAAGAGAAACACAACAAGTATGTAGACACGAGAGACACAGCAAGTATGTAGACACGAGAGACACAGCAAGTGCACGGACAGAAGAGACACAACAAGTACTTGGACAGAAGAGACACAACAAGTACTTGGACAGAAGAGACACAACAAGTGCATGATGTCACAGGAGAGACACAACAAGTACTTGGACACAAGAGACACAACAAGTACTTGGACAAGAGAAACACAACAAGTATGTGGACACGAGAGACACAACAAGTACTTGGACAGGAGAGAGAAGACAAGTAATTGGACAGGGCATAAAGTGGAAAAAAAAGATTGTATTCAGCTTGATTTAATAATTCAGGATTTATTTGAAAAATTCTGCTTCCTCGACAGTATGTCAGAACACTATGATGATCCCAACCTTTCCAATCCATGCAGCAGACGACATATTCCAATGAGCAAAATCCTAGTCAGTACAGGAGAGCTGAGCTCCTGGCACTGTGTATAAACTATGCATGACTTGAATGACTCAGCAGAATGAAGCAGACGGCAAGCACGGAGCGTGCACATCCAGCCACAGACACATGCACAGCAGGTCTGTGCAGTGTGAGCTGCAAATCCCAGAGCTGTCAATATTCACACTACGTACAGTCGCTCTGTGGTTTTCAGATGAGCCACTGCTGTGTTGTTACACATGCTAACACATCACATCAGCAGTTAGGCTAACAGTGCAGCTGTACGGAGCTGCTGCATTTTAGTTTCTGCTCACATTCTGTTTTAGGCTCATTCCTTGCTTCAACCAACTCATTTCAAATCAATATGTCATCAAGCAGCTCCACAGAAGGCTTGATGATGAGCAGGTGCAGAGCAAGGACAGATCTAAATCAGATAGCAATTAGTTATTATCTGACACACACATTCTGTCTAACAGTTTACTAGACTGGTGACTGGTTAGCCTTTAAAAGCCATTGAGCAGCTGAAGGTATATATTGAGAACAAATGAGGCTAAATATTACACATGACTCTGAAAGCAATTTTAACCAAGTGGAAAGAAAACAACAAACAACTTTTTTCGCCAATATGTAATTTGTTAAACGATACCTTCAAAGCGATACAGAGCTGAATCATAAAGCTGAATTAGTCATTGCACTCATTTAGAGCAACTTTAAATTAATCTTTTACACACATAATATGCCTTTATATTTGGAGATTTCAGCTAATCAGGATTATGATGACATCACATCAGGACTACTCTTAAACTTTACCATCCCAATGTTACTAATGAAGGAGAAACAGAGTGATCCTGACCAATCAGTTCTCTTGGAAAATGACTTGCCTAGTTTTAAAAGATCGTTGTTGGTGCAGATCTGACAGCTGCGTTTAAGAAACAGAGATTATTAATGGATAAATGCAATCCTTTAATTTACCGACGACATCCTTGAGGAAAAATATAGATTTACGTCTGAAGGACTGATCTACAGTCAGCTGTAGATCAGTCCGTATCGCGGACGGATCAAGTCATTCATTCATTCATACGTATGCTATAGTGAGGCTGACAGCATCAGCAGGAACATACTACAGTGAAACAATGTGCTCTCGTCCCAGTGTGTGTGTGATAAATTGAGGAGGACTAGCTGAACAGAAACTATAATGTAATACAGTGAAACTGATCAGAACGTTGTCCGTTTGTCAATCGATGGATTAATATTAGGGCTGAACGATTTTGGAAAATAATCTAATTGCGATTTATTTCTCAATAGTGCGATTTAATATGAACACAAGCAATAAATCAATCTGTTTCATAATAAACAATTTCAAATTTATTTAAACTTTAAACAAATATAAAATATACATTTTAAAGCACAGATTACAACAATAAAGCAAACAAATCTGGGGCTTAACTTCACTTTACGTTTCATGAAACATGTAAACATGTAGACTGCACTTCTTAAACAGGACAGTACAAGACAGGACAACAACAAAAAAAAATTCTAGCCTTTGCGATTAGAAAATCACGTTTTATGATATTACGATAATATTGCAAATGCAATTAATCGTTCAGCCCTAATTAATATTGTAGAATCTGACACTTTTACTCATGAATTTTTTTATTGTTCATATTTTCAAATAATTATTCATCAAGTGTGACATAAATTCCTCAACACAGTTTATCTGTGATTGGTCTGACACTGTAATCTCCACCCCTGACACAGGAGCACACACGCAGCCTGGTTGATATCACCTCGCTTAAGTGAGCATGTTTTTATCCTGCTTCGCAGGACAGGGGCTCTCTGACAGAGAATGTTTTGTTAGGTGAGCAGAGATATCCCGGATATACTTATCCAGCTTCGTAGTACAGTTCAGGCCCTGTAAGACTAAAATGTAATTGGATCGGAAAACAGGGGAAGACACAGAGAGCCAAGTGCACCCGATGCAGCTCATCCACATGCAGACACTGCAGCACTGGCTCCACTTGTGCACTCCTGATGACTCAACAATAATCCCACAACAGTGCACTGCAGGATGCAGGTCTAACAACAACAATGACGACAACAAGTCTTAAATCTGCAGCGTTTAAACAATGATAGGAAAGAAGTGAAGCTTGGTTCTGCATCTGGATGATCCTGGTGCAAAACAAAACTAGGGAATCTAAAGCCAGCTCAACATCCTACAATGATGAACAACATCTACTGATCACTTCATCTGATTTGTGCTTCCATGTGTTCCCATGGCAATAATCCCATGACAGATCCTCTTTGGATAAATCAGTGAAATTTAGGTCAGCACATGTATAAGCCTGGATCCGGGTAAAGTAACAATGTTGGCTGCATGCGGTGATGAACGGGCATGCTTGGATATGTTTTAATAGAACACAAAAAGCCCCCACAATTCTGACTAAAGAATTACCAGGTTACACTAGATTTAAGTTCTTATCCTTATTATTATGATGAGAAAACTCTAAATTCTCATCCATCCAGGCAACTGTTTTACAGGAAATGTAATTTGATCTCCAGACACTGTATCTTTGACTCCCGCACAATAACTCCCTTTGTCCTCTTTCCGAAAAATATGTTACAATCTCAACCATTCAGACGACTTTTCCAGGAAATGTATTTATACACATTAAAGTGATCAGCAGATGCCTCTGAAGTCATGGCAGTTGAGGGTCAAAACATGTCAGAAAATCAAAGCAGTATTAGTCGTATTTCCTGAAAAACCGTTTTTCTGAAAGTCCTTCAAACATAATTCGAAAAGAAGACAAAGATAATTTAATCTAGTTGTAAACACTGAAGTGAAGTGACTTGTCAGGGAACTGTTGTAGAAGGGTAAACACATAAATAAGGGATACAGTAAATCATATTATTATTTTTTTTTAAATGCAAGTAATGAAAAGTAATGTGCGATCATTTGCAACCGGAAATCAAGATGGTATTTATACATTGATTTAGAAAAGTTGTACTTTTAGAAATATATGAAAAATAATTTTGAACGTTCTGAGCACCGTTTTAGGGGATTTCTTGGTGTGATGCTGAAGGACAGACTGCAGTTCCTTTAAGGGTGTTGTCCTTTCCACTATCATCCACTGACAGTCCGTCCTTGACAGACACCAGCAGAGTTCACCTCGCCATCCGAGCACACACTTTCTGTCCTGCTTGCCTTTCTTTCGTGCACATTAAGAGGTAGTCAAAATAAAAATGAATTAAAAAGATAATTTAAAGAGGGGGAGAAAAAAAAACCCCACGCCGCGTCCTACGTCACCCTAAACCCAGTGACGCCCCGAGCGGCACCGGTCTGTCTCCGCTCTGCATTGCGGTACTTCGGGGTCGGTCCATTTCATTTCCAGCTTCCCAGCAACAGCAGCACAACTTCATTCCCTCATTTCAGTTACACTCCTGCATCGTTCACGTTTGTTGTCCATCTTACCTTTTAATGGGAGTGAGGGATTTCAGTCCCGTCCTGTCATGGCACATCTGGAGCAGAAGCGCATCATGGTGTGACCGAACGTCCCGTTCACTGCAACTTTTCTATTGGACGGAGAGGATGAGGAAGTCCGGGATGCAGCTCTGTGATTGGTCCGTTACAGGGATGGACGAGAGCATCCTGCACACTGACACAAGGATAAACCTAATGTGGAGAATGATTTAGGAGAGAGAGAGGCTGCATGGCTGGATCAACCACACACAGTCAACAACTGCACAGCATTTGAGGAAAAACTTAAATAAAAATAATAATAAAAATGACAGATAATGCAATGACAAATGATCTCACACAACCATGTGCTGTGCAACAAATATGACCTTCAGATCTATCAATTATTCATACCCAGCATGCACTACCTTCATCGTGCACCATAGAATAGATTACACATGCAAATTGTAAGATGTAGAAAAACAACACCACCAAAAAACAAAAAAAAACCCAGGTATCAATCTTTTTGGATATACTGTATGCTTTTATAGAGGTGAAAGTAATTGATTACAAATACTCACGTTACTGTAATTGAGTCGCTTTTATGGGTACTTTTTTTTTAAGTGTATTTCTAAATCAGTAATTGTACTTAAGTACTTTTTAAAAGAAGTAAAGTAATGTTACATTTCTACACCTAACCATTACTGAGTAAATCCTTGTTATTATTATTATTATTATTATTATTATTATTATTATTATTATTATTATTATTATTATTATTATTATTATTATTATTATTATTATTTATTTGTACCTTAAAGCACAGTACTGTACTGATTTCAGCAGTTTATGAATAATGCACATTGAACATAATCCATATGTTCTTATTTGTGACATTTGTGATCAACGCCCAGCCACTTTCTTGGGTTCAGGTTGGGTTTCTACATATTTCTACACATTTGGCATGGCACTGTTTTAGAGTTCATAAATTTAACTATACTTAGAATTTAATTTAAATTTTGAATTGAACTAGAACTGCAAGCAGTTATGAAAGGGGGCCAAGCCTTCCCGCGCGACTCGGCCCCCAGGTTTCGCGGAGCCGTAGAAGTACGTCACGAAGGATGACGGGCTCATGGCGAGCGTCAGGACACAGGCCAACGTGCGATTTGCTGTGAACAGGTGGATATGAAGTTGTGGAAGATGTGATTTAAAGTGTAAAAGCTACAGGCCAAAATGCGTTTTCACCCACATTAGCGCCACCTAGTGGTGCACTTTTTGGTTTGGGTGATCTGTGTGCTCTTCTGTGGTTACCCTGTAAATTTCACAGCCCTCAATATAGTACTTCAGCTGAAATAAAGGATTGTTTATTTATATGTTATTTAGTAATAAGCCACGCCCACTTTGACCAATTGCGATTAACTTCGAGATACGGTCCCAGGAGCGACCCAAGATCATACCCACCTAGTTTGGTAAAAATCGGTCTTGTCATTTATGAGATATACATTTCCCATATTTGCAGCACCCCCTAGTCGCGCAAATTATTAAAATTTTGCTTATACCCTTACAGTCACATGCCAACCAAGGATCTCAGATTTGGTGTTGTTAGCATTTATTTTGACCGAGATATGCAACAGTTATGTATTTTTATAGCGAGCTAGAAAAATTCACTCAGTAATTATTTGCGCATATTTTGAGCCAACAAAATTATTTTATCAACTATAGATCAGGTCCAACTGAAGACGCTAAGAGCCAAATTTCACACTGATTGGACAAAACCCCAAAGAGGAATTTGAAAAAGTATCTTTTTGATATGTTGTGACTTTCAAAAAGCAATGTGCTGTGGGAGTGGGCGTGGCCTATGTGAGATGATGCAACTCTATGTAAGGAACATGTGGATATAAAATTTATGAAGATGTGAATTAAATTGTGAAAGTTAGAGGCAAAAATGTTTTTGCAATTATTGCACCACCTAGTGGCACAATTTTTGGTATGGGTGATCTGTGTGGTCTTCTATATCTACCCTGTAAATTTCACTGCCCTCAACATAATAATTCAGCAGAAATAAATGTTTGTTTATTTATGTGTTATGATGTAATAAGCCACGCCCACTTTGACCAATTGCGAATAACTTTGAGATATCGCGTCAGGAGGGACCCAAGATCATACCCTCCAAAGTTGGTAAAAATTTGTTGTGCCATTTAAGAGAAATAAATATTCGTTATTTGTAGCGCCCCCTAGTGGTCTACATCATTCAAATTTGGTGCATTTCCTCACAGTCACATGCCAAGTAAGGATCTCAGATTTGGTGTTGTTAGCATTTATTTTGACCGAGATATGCGCCAGTTTGCATTTTTATTGCTCGCTAGAAAATTTTACTCATTAATAATTTGCGTATAATTTACCCGGACAAACTAATTTAGTTAACTATATATCACGTTCAACTGAAGAATCTACGTGCCAAGTTTCACGCTGATTGGACAAAACCCCAAGGAGGAGTTGGAAAAAGTAGGTTTTCCAGTTTTTGCAATTTTGCTCCAAGAAAAGTTTAGGTGATTCAGTGCTATTCAAGGAATCTGTGGATATGAAGGTTTTAAATTTGCAACAAACAGTGTGGGAGATATTGGCCAAAACGCGTTGACCTTTGTTATAGCGCCACCTGTTGGCGGACATATGTGAATTTTTGCATCCAAGGTCCCCTGGGGGTTTTGGACCCAACCACCAAAGGGCACCGCCATACCTTGCACGGTTTAGCCTGCAGCACCACTTTTACCCAAGGAAAAATAAAATAAAAAAAAAATAATAATAAAAACACTTGCGATCACAATAGGGTTCCTAGTACCGCTGGTCCTAGGAACCGCGTATGCAACACAACGAGTCAGCGCCACACCTACACAACACAACGAGTCAGCACCACAACAACACAACGAGTCAGCACCACAACAGCACGAGTCAGCACTACACCTACACAACAACAACACAACGAGTCAGCACTACACCTACACAACAACACAACGAGTCAACGGTCACATTTACATGAGCTTTAATTCTCTTTTAATACAGAATAAAAGTTAATTCCTCTTTGAACTGACCAAGTAAACCCCATGCCTCTGTATTTTTACTTATTGTTTATCTCTGTAAAGCGTCTTTGAGCACTGTAAAAGCGCTATACAAATAAAATGTATTATTATTATTATTAATACAAATGTAATTCATAATTAAACTTGAATCCTAATTAGGTTTATTCTGATTTTGTATCAGAATTAAATAATTCCTTGATCTTGTAAACACTTTCATTTATTTCTGGTGGTTCTGAACATGTTTGACTGGTGACAACATCATCCAAGATGGCTGCCGTTGGACTGGAGAAAATAATATTTATTTAATAAAAGCCTTGAAAGACATAATATAATGAAGAACAGTAACCGCTGGCTCTGATTTGTCAAAGTACAGTTTTCTATTTCCTGCTCAGCTGACCAAAGTTAAACACTGTTATTGTCAAAACTACATTCAAAATAAAAGTGTAAATAGACCTATTTATTGTTCATTTGTTCCAAGTTCAATAGTGTAAAAATGAAAGAGCAAAATCAAATGACTTTGTTGAAAAGTGAAATTATTCATCTCTTCAAAAAAAAAATAAAAGTGTAAACAGTTCTTATCATGTGGTCTTCTGTGTTGGAGCCAAAAATAAAAGGTTTGTTGTGTTTTTTCTGATAGACGTGAATATGTCACGTTCTCCTATCCAATCAGAACCTTCCAACCCTCAGACCTGAAGAGGGATTGAATAAAGCAGAATAAACCTGTTTACATGTAAACACCAAGCAGAACGCTTTCATTCAGAATAATTTATTTCAGAATCATTAATTCCAGAATAAAAAACTGATGGGGTTGACGTAGAACTGGGACACCTCAGGGCTGCTGGGGGGGCGTCGCCCTGAGGCTCCACCTCCTCGCTCTGTGGCTCCACCTCCTCAACTGCTCAACTTCTTAATGCTCCTCCTGCAGCACACACACACACACACACACACACACACACACACACACACACACACACACACAGGTCTCACACACACACACACACACACAACTACACACAGCTACAGTACCTGGGTATGAAGGAGGAGGAGGTGAGGGGGGGCTTGTTGTCCATCCCATCAAACAGAGAAGATTTGGAGGAGGAGGAGGAGGAGAGCAGGGCTTTGGGTCTCATCCTGGAGGCGGGTCTCGAGGTCAGCTTGTAGTGGGTGGGTGTGGTCAGAGCCTTCTGAGCTGTGGGATTGGTGGGCTTCAAACGCTGTGGGGGAGAGTGAGTGTGTGTGTGTGAAATCAAATTGTTGATACAATAAGAGTTTAAACTTTAAAAAACATATACATAAACATTTTATATACACACACACATATATATATATACACACACACACTAACACATTTATAACATATATACACACACACTAACACATATATAACATATACACACACACACTAACACATATATAACATATATACACACACACTAACACATATATAACATATATACACACACACTAACACATATATAACATATACACACACACACTAACACATATATAACATATATACACACACACTAACACATATATAACATATATACACACACTAACACATATATAACATATATACACACACATATATATAACATATATACACACACACTAACACATATATAACATATACACACACACTAACACATATATAACATATATACACACACATATATATAACATATATACACACACATATATATAACATATATACACACACATATATATAACATATATACACACACACTAACACATATATAACATATACACACACATATATATATATATATATATATATACACACACACTAACACATATATAACATATATACACACACATATATATAACATATATACACACACATATATATAACATTTATAGGTGAAGGTGAAGTAGGAAGGTGCTGAGTCATTGTACAACGTGATTTATTTTAGGTTAATAAATTGTTATATCTTGATTTTATTTGTCATTTATCATTAATAGCCTCTGTAAAAAAAATAACTATTTATTTTAATAGTTTTTTTAAAGCTATAGGGAGCCATTGTATAAGAGTCAAAGAGCCACATTAGATGAGGAGCGCGAGAGAGAAAGAGATGTGTATTCTGTGGGACGTGACAAAGCGCTCAGCCGCTCCGTATAAAATAACGTTACCCTATACAAACTTGCACAGATGCGATTATAAAAATTTTCCACTCACACACATTGAAAACACTCGCATATGAGACCATTTTGGTCACAGTCTCGAGCCCTACATCTGAGGCTCTGCAGCCTGTGACACGGAAAGTTTTGTTTCCCTGTTACACGGACATGGAGGAGGAACATGTTCCCAACTAATTTTAAACTTTCTGTTATCAGTGTTCCACTGCCTTAAGCGTTCCCTAAGTTCTGACCATAGACATTATATACGTAGACGCCGCATCGACTGTGGAGGAACACGTCAACAGCGCCGCCATCTTGGACCGGTGTTGGTGGAGGCAGCGGTGCGTAGACATTATGACAGAGAGGTATTTCTCAATCTCTAAGTAGAATTATTTGTTCAATTTTGAACTGATTTCTAAACTGTTTAATTTTTTAAAAACGTCACATGGAGCTATGATACAAGGTGTTTGGACATATTTAAAATGCTGGTTTTACCACTCAACACAATCTCTACACCCACATCCTTGAATATTTCAGTTCTTTGGCTACAATAATTAATAATGATGTAATAGTGATAGTAATAATAGTGATGTTATAATAATAATAATAATAATAATAATAATAATAATAATTAGAACTACAAGCAGTTATGAAAGGGGGAAAACCCTTCCTGCGCGACTCAGCCCCCAGGTTTTGTGGAGCCCATGGAAGTACGTCACAAAAGATGACGGGTTTGGGGCGAGCGTCAGGACACAGGCCAACGTGTTATTTGCTGTGAACAGGTGGATATAAAGTTTATGAAGATGTGATTTAGAATGTGAAAGTAACAGAGACCTAAGTTCAGGTCTCATTTTCCCGCTCAGTTGTCGGTTCGGCCTCCATTTTTAACTTTTTAATCTCTATTACATTAACACAATTTTTTAATAAACAAACACTTCTATATTGTTGTGGTATAATTTCTAAATTGATTTCTGCTAGTAGTGAGACAGGATATTAACAGTGTTGTGTTTAGTCGTTCAACGTTCACATTCACTGATGATTATTTGCCATGGCCCTGAAGGCATCATGGTTACGTACAGCTTTCTCTGCCTTTCTGTGTCTTTGTTTACATGTGTTCTGAGTGTTGATTGGCTGGGAGGCTGGGGAAAGGGCAGGTGTAAGCGGGAAAAGAGTGAACAATTGTGTTCCCACGGTAGTGTGAGTGTATGACAGTGTAAGACGGTTCTTTGTGTGTTTGATTGTTTATTTTTGGCGTGTTACTACGACCTCCATTAAAGCCCGTCAAACTGTGATAACGGCTCGAATCATGTCATTAAAATACCTTTTGGGCTGTGGTGAGTGTGCACACACCCCATCCCCCTCCCCCCTCGCTGCGCGAGGCACCACGCTATTAATCTACCGGCTGCAATACGTTCAATTAAAATAATTTCCGTCGGGTTTGCTTCGGGCTCGGGCCTACAGTTTAAGCTAATGGGTCAGGCTCAGGTCGGGTCGGACTTGATTTTTTGGACCCGATCTAAACGCTACTCTGGTCATATGCTACAGATCTGAGCTGACGAGAAATCAATAGCGCCCCCCCTACTCCCAATGTAAAACAATGGCACTTTGTGGTGATGGGAGGAAGTGCAACTAAAAAAAATCTGCAGGAAATGGGGGATTTTTTAAAAATATTTTCAAACATGGACAGCGGGCCAAAACCAATCGGCTGCAGGCTAACTTTGGCCCGTAGGCCCCAAATTGGACGTCCCTGGTTTTGTGTGACACCATTAGGCAGAGAAGTCCTTGCAGTAGTAAAAACTCAGCGTTGCATTTTATTGGTCTGGCAAACTCAGTTTTGCAGGTGTCCGCCCAAATATGTTTGAGTCTAAATCCTAGACTCTAAACGTTCCTTGTATGTAAACGTGTGTTTGAGGCCCTTTGCCATAGAACGTTAAAACCAACTCACCAACTGGCTGCTGCTGAGCACCAAAGCCTAAAGTGCTGGTCCCAGTGTTTAAGCGTGAGGCTACAAATGCTCCCATTGTTCCCAGTGTGGAGCCCAGTTCTTTCTGGTTGTTCCCAAAGAGAGAATGTCCTGGTCCCACTGCTGACACACACATAAACTAGTGTTATTATACACTGAACAAAAACATACACACAATACTTGTGTTTTTGCTCCCATTTTTCATGAGCTGAACTCAAAGATCTAAAACATTTTCTATAAACACGACAGACATATTTCATTATTATTGCACAGGTGTGCCTCAGAGTGGCCACAATAAAAGGCCACTCTAAAAATGATCAGTTTAATCACAGCACAATGCCACAGATGTCGTTAGTTCTGAGGGAGCGTGTAATTATCATGCTGACTGCAGGAATGTCCACCAGAGCTGAAAATATTCATTTCTCTACCATAAGACGTCCATAAAGGCGTTTCAGAGAATTAGGCAGTACATCCAACCGGCCTCACAATCACAGACCACGTGTAACCACACCAGTCCAGGACCTCCACATCCAGCATGTTCACCTCCATGAAGGTCTGAGACCACCCAGCAGGACAGCTGCTGATACAATTGCTTTGTATAACCAAAGAATTTCTGTCAGAAAGCGTCTCAAGGAAGTTCATCTGCATGGTCGTTGTCCTCACAGGGTCTCCACCTGACTGCAGTTCATCATCATAACCCACTTGAGTAGTTAAATGCTCCTGAGGCCGATTGTTGTGTCATTCATCCACAACCATCATCCCGTGTTGCAGCATGATAACACTCAGCCCTGTGTTGCTTGAATCCAAACACAATTCCTGAAGCTGAAAACATCCCAGATGTTGAATGACCAGCACAGTCAGTGGTCATGTGACCCATTGAGCATGTTTAGGATGCTCTGATGGGCGGATACCACAGCGTGTTCCACTTCCTGCTAATATCCAGCAGCTTGGAGGAATGGACCAACATTCCATAGACCACAATCAATAACCTGATCAACTATATGCAAAGGAGATGTGTTGCACTATGGGAGGCTAATGGTGGTCCCACCAGATACCCCCACAGACCCCCCAATAAAGCCAAACTGAACATTTTAGAGTGGCCTTTTATTGTGGCCACCCTGAGGCACACCTGTGCAATAATAATGCTGTCTAATCAGCATGTTGATATGTCACACCTGTGAGGTGGGATGGATTATCTCTGCTCTTTAACACACATTTATCAACAATATTTGAGAGAAATATGTCTTTAGTGTTTATAGACAATGTTTTAGATCTTTGAGTTCAGCTCATGAAAATAAAAATAAACTGTTGCGTTTATATTTTTGTTCAATGTATGACTGGACCAGATGAACCTGGTGCTCAGAAACCCTTACCAGTGCCAAAGCTGGTTCCCAGTCCAGTTCCCAGTTCACCAGTGGTCGTTTTGTTCCCAAACAAGCCTGTGGACGCACTGGAAGTGGCTGCGCCAAACAGGCCTGTGGACGCACTGGAAGTGGCTGCCCCAAACAGGCCTGTGGACGCACTGGAAGTGGCTGCCCCAAACAGGCCTGTGGACGCACTGGAAGTGGCTGCCCCAAACAGGCCTGTGGACGCACTGGAAGTGGCTGCTCCAAACAAGCTCCTGTCACTGCCAGATGGAAGCTACACACACACACAAAATTGTTATTCCAGTGATAGATTAATCATATTTGACCTTTTATGTTTATTTCATTATTTATCACACTACACTGATCATGTTATCTAGTGACACTGAGCTCTCCAGTAGCTGGTGTTACAGTGTGACTGGTAGTCATGTTATCTATTAGCTGATCAAAGCAGGGCCTAACGTTGAACCTGACTGTTTTCCTCGGTTGCTGTTGCTGCTGTTGCTGAGTCGAGGTAAAGCCGGAGCCTCCAAATAGAGACGTGGCTCCTCCTCCGAACGGATTTGAGGTGGCGTTGGCGGCGCCAAACAAACCTCCGCCACCGCTGCTGGTGCTGGTACCAAAACCTGAGAACACAGAAGTCTCACTCAGACACGTCCACAGAAACTAGAACCTACACAGTGCAGAGGTTCTCAACTGCAGCAGGACCATGACTCAGCAACACACACAGGAAACAGATTGGAACAGAACAGCACTGCTTCTGTTATAAACTAATTAACTGTAATGTGTAGCATGAGGAGATGCTCATTCATAAATAAATCTCCTTCAAAATAAAATAAAACACCAAATGGGTCCCAGCCCCTGAGTTGAGAACCTCTGCTAAGGGTACTAAAGGTTCCTGACTTCCAAATAATGTGGGCTTGATGGCGCTGAAGGCATTGTTGAGCTGAGAGAAGAGCCTGCCCCCTGCCCCGCCCCCCGTGTTTCCAAACAGGCTGGAGGCTCTGCTTGCCGCTCCAAACCCAAATCCAGCGCTGGTGGAGGAGGTGACTGGCTGGGAGAAGTTAGTTGACCCAAAAAGTCCGCCTGGAGAACAAGAAGAAGAAAACACGTTAGCACTAGCGTAAGAGCTAAAGGTACAACCAGCTCACTGCTCCCTCATTGGCTGAGGGAGAGACATGTGATAGACCAGGGGGGTATTCCATAAAGGAGGGTTAACAAACTCTGAGTCTATCCATAAACTCTGGGTCAACATACCCCGTGATGTAAACTCTGGGTATCAGATTCTATTACAGCTGGTATGAAGTGGATCAATCAACCCTGACTCAGCACATTCCTACTTCACCTCCTACAACATCTACAGACCATCAACTTTCCTGCATCTGTGGCTAACCTTAAGTTTTAAATCTTTGGTAAGATAACTAAACCAACAAAAACACTATTCTGGAAGAAAATAGAGATTTTAATTGTATGGAAACAAATTCATTTAACCACCAATGTACAGGTTAAATATGTATGTTTTATGTGTGGCAAGAAATGAGTAATTAGCATGTGTTGATCACATGATCATGTGTTATCATATTCATGTTACTTTTTGTAGACTTTCATATACATTAACTATAAAAATCTTTTTTATATAACATTGTGTTCATGTAAACTGAGATGTGTAAGAATTTGAAGATGAAGATACTGTTTTATTTATTGATAAAATAAATAAAACAGTAAAATGTAAAAAGCAGTTTTCTCCATGACTGTGTTGACCTACAGAACTAGACTGGAGAACATCTAAAGGTCTTTGAAGAACACCAGGCTTCTTCAATATTGAACCTCTCCATAATATTCTAATTTTCTGAGATACTCAATTTGAGGTTTTCATTAGTTGTCAGTTATAATCATCAACATTAAAATAAATAAACACTTTAAATATATCAGTCTGTGTGAAATTAATGTATACATTATACAAGTTTCACTTTTTAAAAGAAATTACTGAAATATCAACTTTTTCTTGATATTCTAATTTCATGACCAGCACCTGTAAATGTGGAGCCTTAAATGTGTATTAAATGTGTATCATGTCATATTTAAGGTGTAAATGTTCCTTTACATTATCCACAGGTTTATATCCAGTGAACATTAGAACAGACATAGATGTATTAATACAGATCAAACTTTCTGATTGGATGATTGATCTATCAGAGCCTTTCACTAAATGATCTGCATCACCAACGTTATGAAGAAAACCAACATCAGAGAAGAGTGTCATTGTTCATTAAAGTGTTCAGGTGGGCGGAACCAGGTGGGCGGAGCCAGTAGAAACCCAGGGTTTCTTAAACAAAACCTGCCAGTGAGTAGGTTCAGTTCATGGAGAACGTTACCATGGTTACAGACTCAGAGTAGAACTAACCTCACTTCATAAAACCACAAACTCAGAGTATGAACATAACCTGCTTTCTGGAACACCCCTCAGATCAGATGTGACAGTTCAGTTCTTAACAATAAAAGCCCGTCTCACCTGGTTTGTTCTGCGTAGAGCCGAACAGGCCCCCACTGTTGGTGGTCGTCCCAAACTCTGACGTCCCAAAGCTGTTTGTGGTTCCACAGCCTGCGTCTGCACACACACACACACACACACACACTTATAAAACCAGTCCAGACCCCCCCACAGGTCAGCGGTCAGAATACTTACTCTGCTGTCGAAACGTAGACGAGGCTCCGAAGGCTCCCGTTCCCCCCCCAAAGGGATTAGCAAAGGACTTGTTGAACATGCTGCCTGACTGCAGGACCGTACCAACTCTGCACACAGAGGGGGCTTTGGTCAACATCACACAGGGAGGGGGCCACATTTACAACAATTATAATTTGCTGACACCAGGGGCCTCATTTACACAGGCTTGCGTGAAAAAAGCGTACGTCTCAATCCAGAGACAGGCGTACGCTTGTAAAAATTCTGATGTTTTTGGGGGTTAAGGTTAAAATAAATGGAAATCACTAGACTAAGATGTAGCAAGTGCTGCTAATGCTAAACCACTTTAAACAAAGTCAAAAGACTGATTAAAATAACTTTTTGTTTGAGGTTAATTGTGTTGGAACCAGTTTGATAAATTGCTTACAGTATTTTTTTTAAATGTTTGAAAAGTATTCTAATGATCTTTTATCCATTTTTTCCATTTAGGGCGATGATTATAGGTAAGTGGATTGATTTATTGTATTGGTAAAAAACTTGAAAAATGGTCCACATGATCGGAATGAAAAAAATTACGATAAAATCGTGATCTTACGAAAAAAGAATTGTGATGATTTATTTTACCATATCACTCACCCTAGTGGGAGGGGCCAAAATGTGCAGATAGGAGAGAGTGTCACAGTTATGGGACGCAACCCCAGGCTTGATTACATCTATAGATCTATATTATGGTAGATTCACCTTATTTTAACTGACCCATTACATACAGTCATGTTGAAGGGTTAACTGGGTTCTGATTGTGTTAAAACAATGATTAAAAGTGTTTTAACGCGTAAAATTATTAGAAGTAATAAACCTTTCCCTCTTTTTACAGCAAAGAGAACACTTTAATATTTCATTGTTGAATTCATGTTTTTAATTATGCAAAATGTTCCCATTGATTATAAACCACTAAATGTTTGTACTTTCTAAATATCTAAAGAACATCCCCACTAAAACACTAATAAACACCATTAAAACAATAATAAACTCCACTAAAACACTAAGAAACACCATTAAAACAATAATAAACTCCACTAAAACACTAATAAACACCAATAAAACGATAATAAACTCCACTAAAACACTAATAAACACCATTAAAACAATAATAAACTCCACTAAAACACTAATAAACACCATTAAAACAATAATAAACTCCACTAAAACACTAATAAACACCATTAAAACAATAATAAACGCCACTAAAACATTAATAAACACCATTAAAACAATAATAAACGCCACTAAAACACTAATAAACACCATTAAAACAATAATAAACTCCACTAAAACACTAATAAACACCATTAAAACAATAATAAACTCCACTAAAACACTAATAAACACGATTAAAACACTAATAAACAACATTAAAACACTAATAAACACGATTAAAACACTAATAAATAACATTAAAACACTAGCTTCTTTAGCTTCTCCGACCAGGAGGGAAACGCTTTGGTCGGCGTCCTGACGGTATTTATCACGTCATGACGCAGAGGTCGCTTCCGTTAATAAAAAAAAATTAAAAAATCGTTTTGTTTTTAAAACGCTTTTAAAAATATTGTTTCTCACCTTAGTTATAAACGTTGTTCACTGAAGACAACTGCTGGTCAATATTTAAGTGGTGTTTAGTGCAGTCACTCCTGTAGATTCTATGCAGCTTTCGTCTTATCCTGAGTTACCATGACTACCTGTCAACATTGAGCTGTTCTACAAACTTGCAGTCACTCCTGTAAATTCTATGCAGCGTTCATCTTATCCTGAGTTACCATGACTACCTGTCAACATTGAGTTGTTCTACAAACTTGCATTTAAAATAAGTATGAAATAATTTATGAACGGTATCATTACAGTCCAAACAAATCTGAAGTTGCCCCCCTAAACCAAGCAGGAGCCATGTTGAAAGTCTTAGGTCATTCTGAGCCTGATTCACAGAGATATTTGAGGAACACACACACACACATATATCTATATATCTATATATATATATATATATATATATATATACACGTGTAAATCATATGTGTAAATGGATCAGAAAGACACAATTGAAAGCTCTGAAGCTGCATGTGAGCATGTGTCTGTGTGCGCATGCCTCTGCTACAGGAGAACAACACTCACGGACACGTCGGCACGGTTAGCTTAGCATGTCGGCAGATCGGCAGTAATACACAAAAAAACAAAGCAAAGGATCGCAATTTGTAATTCCTATAACGCAAAAATAAGTCCTGGTGGAGCTGCAAACAAAACGCTCCGTTATTCACAATAAGAAACAGCACACCACTGAGTATGCAGCATTTAAAGCTAGAAATCAAGCTAATGCTAAAGCTAAGCTAGCGCAGGCTGCTGTTGCGAACTTATATTATTGCTAGTGTTGAATTATTCTGCAATATTCACTCATTCTAACAGTAAAGTAGAGCATCTTAAGTTCATCTACTGCAGTAATTCAACCAGTAGAAAATGATGTGAACACCTGATTATACATGAAAAAAAAATACCGTTTTATACCGTGAAACTGTTAGAAGTTTGAAAAATACCGTATACATATATATATATACACACACACACACACACTAATACAGAAGTATGTATAGCTATAATAAAGTGGGAGGATCAGTAGCTTTTCATTAATGGTTAAATTTAAAGACGTTGTGTTTGAACGTGTGACGTCAGGGACACATTTAGGTTTGTTGTGAAATGTATACAGTGATAACTATTGCGTTTTCATATATTTTGGCTTCTAGAAAGGACACTGTAGGGAGTTGAACCCCATTCCACTACTGTGATTCACTCTGAATGCGTGACAAGTGAGCCCCTCAGTTTGTTTAGGTTTGGCAACACCCGTAAAATGTAACGATGCACACTGAATGAATTGATTACATCACACACGTTTGTATCTGGATACTAATTCGTATTGATTAATTTTCACATGATTATTGCAGAGCACAATATTTAGCACTGTAATATAGGGTATATATATATATAGTGAAAGCCTATTTTAATTTTTTTTTTTTTTTTTTTTTTTTTTTTTTTTTTTTTTTTTTTTACCTTGTCTGCACATGCTGTCGAAGGTTAACACTACAAGAAGTGCAATCTTTTGACAGCAATGCATATTTTATTATTGCAATTAAATAAATTTATTTATTTTATTGCATAATTGTGACCGTCACCAGCCCTCCCTAGGGAAGGGTAAGAAATACTTTATTAAAGGGAGGATGTAAAAAAGAGAGGGCAGTGTTACACCAAGGTGAGGGGTTGGAGGGGGGTGGGGAAGTTAACAGGGAAGAGGGATACAAGATAGGATATGGAATGGGTGGGGAATAGTTTTAAGTGATGCGATGTGAAATTGTGGTTGTGTATATTGTGTTTATTGTTGTGTTGTCAAGCCAGTTTGGTGACCAGTGTGTGGTTTAGGAATAATGGTGGTGGCTGTGAACAGAGGAAGAGGTGAGTGGAAATTCCATAAAACAGGTATTTGGGAACAACGTGTCTAAGGTTGAGCCCAGTATGAGTGTTATCCCACAGCCCAAGGCCAGTGCATCCATGACAACTGTATTTCCAAGTACCGCCACTGCAAAACCCAAGAGCCGCCCCCGGGCCCGAAGAAGCAGTCAGGCCAGCAGCAAGAGCAGGCAGCCTAAGGGCCCCCGGCGACCACGCCACGGCCAAGCAGTCCCCCGAACGCCCCCAAGATCCCAAGCCGAGAGGCAGCCATCGCCCCCCCATACACACCCGAGAAAGCCCCAAGGAGCCAAGGACCCAGCGCACCACGCCACCGATCCCACCCCCAACCCCCAGACCCCCCACCCCATCGACCCCCCCACCCCCCCACCCCACCCCCGCGCCCAACCCCCCGAGGGGAGGGCCCAGAGAACTCCCTGCCCGAGGCCCCAGCGGAGGAGCCGAAGCCCAAGCCCAGCAGACGACCAGAACCGCGCCGAACAGGCAGCCAGTGGGCACCCGCCGGCGAGCCCAGAGCCAGCAGGGGCCCAACCCCAGGCCAGAAGGACCCGGAACGGATGCAGCACCAGGAGCAGCCCGCCCAGGGAGGACGACCACACCCCGCCGGCCCCCAGGCACCCCAACCTAGCCCCCCACGGCGCCCCAGATCACCCCTCACTGATGCCGCCCGCGCCACGAGCTTCAGCTTTTTTTTTTTTTTTTTTTTTTTTTTTTTAAAAGCCAGGGCCCCCTCCAAGGGCCAAGCCAGACCGCCCCGCCGGGATGTGGCCCCCTATTCCGGCCCCCGACACCCTACCTCACGGGGCACTGCCCAAGCAGGGGCCGTACCAGTAGGTACGCAAGGGCGCGGCACGCGCCACCCGCCCTGAAAGACCCCCGCCAGGACCGGCCCGGCCAGCAGGCCAAGCACCCCGGGCCCCAGGAGCACCCCCCGGGACCAGGACCCCCCAAGGGCAAGCCCCCGGGCCAAGCCCCCCGGGACGCATCCCCCACCCCCACCCGGGACCCGGCCACGGCCCAGCAGGACCGCACAGCCCCGGACAGCCCACGGAGCAGCGCCCCCCGCCGGCCCGCGAGCAACCGGCGATCCCCACCGCGGGGACGGAGGCACCCCAATGGCACACATCAAGTGCGGGACAGCAGCCCCCAGCCAAAGATGCCCCGGACCCACCCACCAGTCCGCAAACGGCAGGATAGACCCACCAGGCGGCCGACAGCAACCTCCACCACCGGAGCAGCTAGCGCCGCCCCCCAGTAAACAGCATCACCCCGAGGCGCCAAGCAACCCCGCCCCAACCCCGGCGAGGACACCAGCACACCCCCAGCACACCCACCCCCCAAACCGGCGAGGCAGGCCGCCCCGGGCCCGCACACCGCGGGGCCCGCCCCCAAGGCCACCAGGAGACGAAACAAGCACCCAGCCACACCCAAGGGGAGGAAGCACCCCCGCGCCCCACCAGGCCGACACTGCCCGGAAAGACCCCGCAAGGAGAGACCCCAGCAAAGCCCCCCCGAGACCCACCGCCACGCCCGACCGCACCATCCTGATGTATTTTTACTCTAAGCAGTGGCCCAGCCATCAACAGAGGGGCCAGGCCCCCACCGGAGAGGCCCAAATATGTGAACCAACCCACCACCCTGTTATGGTGCCTCTCCATTCCCCAATGGAGAGGCACTTCCCTATCCCCTGTGTGAATGTGTGTTTAGTGAATGTATGGGGTGTAATTAAAAGAAGGGGGAAGGAGGGGAGCGGTGCTCCCCATCCTGCCTCTGTGGATATATGTGTATGTGGTGTAATAGGCCGGAGGGTGTAGGTGAGTACACCCTCCGGGGGGTGGCATGTTGAAGTGCGATTAAAATTGGAGGGATTAGTATGGTAACTAGAGGTGGGAGTGCCGCCCCCACGCCACTACATAGTGACACAGGTGGCGGCCCCCTCCACCCCCAGTCCCACCATCCAGCCCCCCAAGGGTTGGGTATGGGTGTGTGGTGCATTATGTGAGTGAGCCAGACCAGCTGGGAGTGAGGTGAAGTGTACATGTAGGAGGCCTGTCTGGTGCGAGCCGGGCCCGTCCGCATGGCGGGCCACGCGAGAGGGTAGATGGTGCAGACGGGCAAGCGGCACTGCGGGCCCCAGAGCAGCAAAGCCGGAGACCCCCCCCACGGCACCCCCCCAGACCACGACGGCCCCGCGGAGCACGGCGGCACCCCCTACCCCCGGGCGCAGCCAGGCACCAACCCCATCCCCCGGTGCTCCAGGGGGCGACCCCCGCCGCACGCCGGCCCAGAGCGACGCCCCCCCGCCGCCAAGGAGGGCGGCCGAGCAGGGGGGAGGCCCGTGCCCGCTCCAGGGCCAGCACAGGCCCACCCGGCGCCACGATATAACACTCTCCACCGGGAGGCGGCCCCGGCCCCCCCGACGAAAGAGGACACCATCTACCGCCAAGCAGGGCCACCCCGCCAGCCACGGACCGGCAAGCCCGAGTACCGAAGCACCCCCAGCCCGGTACCGCCATCCCACACCAACGGCGCCAGTAGAGCCCCCCCCCCCCCCCCCCCACGGAGGCGATCCCCGACGACCCACGCACCGGCACGAGACACCCCCCCGACGCCAGCACACCCCGGACGACAGCGGGCCCCAGGCCACCAGCCCCGCCCCGCCCAAGGCTGCGCAGCGCCGCCACGCGCCGCGGCCGGTCCCCGGGCAGATGACAGGAGAGCACGCCCCCGGACACCCAGACCACGGATTCACCCCCGGGACGCCCCCGCCCCGGAATGGCGCCCGGTGCACCCAGCCAGCAGACCAGCCAATCCCGACGCGGATCCACCCGGCCAAGAGCCACGCGCCGCGCCCCCGCACACCCACCCAACACGACCCCCGGGGAGGCCCCATAGCACCCCCCACCCCACACCCCTAGCCGTAACGGCCACACCCCAACCATTGCGGCCAAACAAAAGCCCCGGAGGGGGCCCCGCCTGGCTCGTCGCGCGAGCGACATCCCTGGCACGGGCGCGCCCTAGGGAGCCAAGCCGAGGACCCGCAAGGGCCGACGGAGCAACCCACAGCCACACCCCGCCACCCAGCGACCCAGGAGGCAATCGCCGACCCCGGGCAGCAGCCACCCCCAGAGCTACCCCCACCCCGGATCCACCCGGACCGGAGCCAAGGACCCCACCACCCCAGGCCCCCCAACGAGACCACCCCCCAGCCAACCCACCCGGCACGGCACCGCCCGCCCCCCAGGCGGGAGCCACAGCCCCCCCACCAGTGCCCCAGACCAACGGGAGCCCCCCACACCCAACCCAACAGGATGGCGGGCGCAAGAGCAAAGGAGGAGGAGGGGGGAGGACGAGACAGGGGGACAGGGAGCAGGAGGAAGGAGCGGCAGGGGAGCACGCAGGGCCCCAGCCCCAGAGACCAACCAGATGCGCATGCAAGGGGCAACAGCGCCAAATCAAACAGCCCCGGGACCTCGTGAACACCCAGAAGGAATGCACACCCGTGCCGAGGCAACAAGACACCCCGGCAACCCACCCCAGCCATCCCGGCCAAGACCACCCCAGAGGCCCAAGGCGGCCCAGGCCTACAGTTGGGCTAGTGCGTTAGTAAAGAGTGGTGCTGGCAGTCGCTTGCAGGCTAGATCATCAGGCTTTTAAAAATTTAGATTTAATGCAATTAAAAAAGGAGTCCAACGCTCCTCAAAGCACATTGTTTTTTTTTGTTTTCTGAGAGCAGACATCTTTTCCATGGAAATAAATTCTGTGAGGAGATTTTGCCATTGGTTTATGTTTAAGGATTTTTTGTCTTTCCAATTTAGTAATATTGTTTTTTTTGCTATGGCTAGTGCCGCAAGGATTGATTGTGATTGGTTTGCTGGAAGTTGAAGCATTGTCAGGTCTCCAATCAAACAAAGATTTGGAGATAAAGGAATCCTGCAGTCCAAAATGGAGGACAGTTTTTCAGTGATTAGAGTCCAAAAGTGTTGAACTGGGGGGCAAAGCCATAAGGCATGTAGATAGGAATCCGCTGTATTCTGGGTGCACTGAGAGCAGATGTCTGTTGCTGAGAAGCCCATTTTATGCATTTTCTGTTGGGTAATGTGGGATCTGTGGAGGACCTTGTATTGAATTAGCTGAAGGTTTGTGTTTTTTGTCATCTTAAAAGTATTACAACAAATTTCTGTCCAGAAATCAGTGCTCGGGGTGATTGAGAGTTCAGCCTCCCACTTCGCGATTGGTAGGTAATTACAGTTAGTGTTCGAGAGCGCTCTGTATATTTTTGAGAGTTTTTTTGATTTTGTTGAAATTTTTTTCATATATATAGCCAGTTCTGGAGGTTGTAAAGTAGTTAAGTCTAGTGGAGTAGTTTTCTTTATTGTCTCTGTTACTTGTAAGTACTGTAGGAAGTTACTTTTATTTATATCGAATGCTTGGGTTAGATTGTTATATGTCCTGAGCTTATCATTTTCGAAGAGGTCTTGGAGATGAATAATTCCGCTATCTTCCCATGTTTTTAGATAGAGTGGTGTTTTTTTGTTTCTAAAGTCAGGGTTGTGCCAGATTGGAGACAGCATGTTAGTTTTTAATTGACCATTTGTTATGTCCAGGGCTTTCCACCACGCAGTCAGGGTGGAGGCAATCAGTGGGTTTTTAAAGCAGTTATGATGTTTCAGGGTCATAGTGATAAAAGGGAGATCAGAGAGTTTAATATGTTTGCAGTCTAGCTGTTCTATTTCTAGCCAGGTGTTGTGGTATTCTTTTGGTTTTAACCATTCTGTTAAATATAGAATTTGGTTTGCTAGGTAATAATGCGTGAAATTAGGGGCTTCCAACCCTCCCTCGCTTTTATTTTTTTGAAGAGTTGAAAGGCTTATTTTGGGTTTTTTATTCTTAGCATAGAATTTTGTAATTGCAGAATCTAATCTTTTGAACCATTGCGTTGGTGGTTTCAGTGGGATCATAGAGAACAGATAGTTTATTTTAGGTAAGATTTTCATTTTAACTGAGGCTATTCTGCCAAGGAGTGAGATGGGGAGATTGTTCCATCTCCGCAGGTCTTCTGTGACTTTATCCAACAGAGGGTCTAGATTCAGTTTAATTAATTCATTTAGGTTTGGTGATATATTTAAGCCTAGATATTTAATTATATTTGTGGGGGAGGGGTATTGTGGGTTTTGGATTGCTGGGTTCCATGAATTTTTCGTTAAAGGAAGGATTGATGATTTTGACCAGTTAATGGAATAGTCTGATAGTTTAGAGAAGCTGTTTATTAGTTTAAATAATTCTTCTAATGAAGATTGGGGTTCTTCTAAATAGAGTAAAATGTCATCCGCATAAAGATTAATTTTGTGTTCTGAGATGGATGAGTGGATCCCTCTAATAACAGAGTTCTGACGAACAGCTGATGCGAGAGGTTCAACAAATATTGCAAAAAGCAAAGGTGAGAGTGGGCAACCTTGTCTCGTTCCCCTCTGCAGTGTGAAGCTTTGGGATGTTATTTTGTTTGTGGTTACTGAGGCCTTAGGTTTAGAGTATAGGGTGGAGATCCATTGTATGAATGAATCTCCAAAGCCAAATCTGTCAAGGACAGCAAGGAGGAACGACCAGTTGACTCTATCTGTTCCTGTTTTTTCTTATAAGAAGAGTATGATATAATCTTCCCTCTGATGACAGCCTTGCCGGTTTCCCAGAGTAAGGACGGTGACACTTCCAGAGAATCGTTTGTTAATAGAAAGTCCTCCCATTCTTTTCTTATCATTTTATCAAATTCACTGTCATTAAGTAAGGAAGTATTAAAGCGCCACAGAGAGGATAATTTCTGATTAGGGTCACACTTCAGGGTGAGGGATATCGGGGCATGATCACTAATGATTATAGGATGTATTTTAGAGGAAATCTTATGTGCAATGGATTTATTTGAGAGAAAAAAGTCGATTCGGGAGAAGGATTTATGCACAGGGGAGAAGAAGGTGTATTCTTTTTTAGTTGGATTGTTCAGTCTCCATACGTCACCTATTCCAAGATCATCCATGTAATTCATTAATACTTTAGTAGATCGAGACGGTTTTGTATTTGGGCACTTACTGGATCTGTCTAATGATGTGTTGAGTGTCAGATTGAAGTCACCTCCGATGATTACAGATGAATCTGCAGAAAGGTCCGATAGCTCCGAAAAAACTCTATGGAAGAATTCAGGGTCGTCGTTATTGGGGGCGTAGAGGTTTAGAATTGTGAAACATTTATTATAGATTACTACTTTGATAATAATATATCTACCCTCTGGGTCTATGGTGGAGTTGATTATGTTAAAGAGCAACCTTTTGTTGAAAAGAACCGAGACTCCTCTTTGCCTGGAATTGAAACACGAGTTATATATTTTGTTAAAATTTAAGTCTGTCAGAGATTTTTCTTCTGATTGAAGTAAGTGAGTTTCTTGAAAGAAAACAATGTCTGCATTTAATCTTGATACATAATCAAATATCTTGATCTTTTTAGCCTGCGAGCGAATGCCACGCACATTCCAAGATGTTACTGTAAACTGAGACATGGAAAGGAGTGCGGTTTAGTCCTTACGAATGTGAGCATAACCAAGAGTCTGAGAGCATTTGTGCACAGCTGTGTCGTGATAGACTTCAATGCAAGAAAGAAGGAGAAGAAATGCTTATCATGCGATACCACCACAAGGTAAGGGGCTGGGTTGAGAAGGTTAGTGAGAAGCACAAACATACAACAACAACAACCAGTACCAAAAGAATAAAACACGCAACGGGTAATTATATAAAGTGTAGGAAGGGGGGGGTATTGAGTGGATGTGAAAGAAAAAAAAAGGTTAGGGGTTGGAGAAGAAAGAGGTGGCATGGGGGTAGAGAGTGTCATGTGAAACTGTACGAGCCTATACGTGTTTACCAACATCTGAGCAAACATACACATACATACATACACACACATTTAGTATATATACACATATCCATTATTTTATTTTATTTATCTTTTGAATTATTTCAATTATTTTATATATATATACACATACATACATATTTAATTATTATTGTTTATATTTCTTTTTTTTTTTTTTTTAATTTGGTTTTTTTTTTTTTTTTTTTTTTTTTAAGTTTTGTTAACATACATATATATATAGATATACATACATATAGACTACATATATATACACACACACACACATACACATTTTACCTTTTAAATAGTGCTACCTGAACTACACCATGAGTGGAGAATTATCCTTTCAATATTAACTCATAAATCATCTGTGTGTTTTTTTTTTTTTTTTTTTTTTTTTTTTTTTAAGTTTTGTTAACATACATATATATAGATATACATACACATAGAGTACATATATATACACACACACACACACATACACATTTTACCTTTTAAATAGTGCTACCTGAACTACACCATGAGTGGAGAATTATCCTTTCAATATTAACTCATAAATCATCTGTGTGTTTTTTTTTTTTTTTTTTTTCTTTACATGTTTTATTTTATTTTTCTTAGTAGAGCCAGGGGGTGATGTTAGAATCCCTAAATAGTTGGCCATCTATGTAAAGCTTGTCTACGACCAGTTTGGAATTACGGCCTCTCTGTCGGTTTTCTTTGAAGATAGGATATAAGGTTTTTCGGCGTTCATTTATTTCTCGAGGGAATTGATCATTCATGCCGAATTGCGTACCTTTAAGTTCCCTACCTTTACTTTTAACCTGGATTTTCTGTTGAAAGTGTTCAAATTTGGCAATGATAGGGCGTGGGTGATTACCTCTGCGTGGACCGAGACGATGGACACGGTGAAAGGTGATGTTTTTCACGGTTTCTGCTGGGATTTTAAGCGCAGACGACATGAAGTTTTTCAGCAGAGCCTCTGGGTCGTCGTTGGGGGTTTCTGGAATACCTGAGAATATTACGTTGTCTCGCATACTGCGAGATTGGATATCCAGGACTGTCTCTTTAAGAAGCCTGTTTTAATTTTTCAGCTCTTTTACCTCCGTGGTCACCGCAGATAAAGCCAAATGGATATCTTGATTGACTTTCTGTAAGTCCTGAATTTGTTGGTATGCAAATTCCAGGCTGGTTTTCATTTCCTGAAAATCTTGGTGCAGCAAGTCGACCACACCCAGCCTCTTATTGATGGATTTTAGGACCTCGGTGTGGGATTCTGCCTCCAGATCTGACGTGTCTGTTGAGGTCGATTCATTTTTTCGGCGTTTAGCGGACTTACCTGATGTGCTCGCGGCTTTCGGTCCGGATTCCATTACGTACTCGGCGTAATATCGGTCGATGAAGTCTTCGAGGTCCTCCACTCTGGCTGGTGAGAGGGCGCGTGGTCGGCTCTCGTTTGTGGCGTGGATTTAACGGTAAGAAGTGTTAATATTTACAAATAAACAAAGTTGGTATGCTAGTCAAGGCAGCTAGCCGCCATGTTGAATTTTCACAGACTGTCACGTGACTCTCAGAACATCTCGCGTCTCCTTACCTCTCGCGTCTCCCTTACCTCTCGCCTATTATTTAATTTTAATAATATGTATTGTTATTATTGTTATTACTCACCTTAGTTATAAATGTTGCTCACTGAAGACACCTGCTGGTCAGTATTTAGGTGGTGTTTAGTGCAGTCCTTCCTGTAAATTCTATGCAGCTTTCATCTTATCCTGAGTTACCATGACTACCTGTCAACATTGAGCTGTTCAACAAACTTGCATTTAAGACAAGTATGAAATAATCTATGAACGGTATCATTGCAGTCCAAACAAATCTGACGTTGCCCCCCTAAACTAAGCAGGAGCCATGTTGAAAGTCTCAGGTCATTCTGAGCCTGATTCACAGAGATATTTGAGGAACACACACACACACATAAAAAAAAAACTCTTCCTCACCCTCCTCTGCTCTTTGTCCACCACCACAATGTCTGGTTGGTTCGCCATTACCATTCTGTCCGTCTGTATCTGGAAGTCCCACAGGATCTTGGCTCGGCCATTCTCTACCACCTTTGGAGGTGTTTCCCACTTTGACCGTGGGGTTTCCAGCCCATTCTCTGCACAGATGTTCCTGTACACTATATGTGCTGGATTGTCTCATTGGCCTCTTTGCACAGTCTACACCTGGGGTCTTGTCTGGTGTGATAGATCTGGGCCTCTATTGCTCTGGTGCTCAAGGCCTGCTCCTGTGCAGCCATGATGAGTGCCTCTGTGATGTCCTTTAGTCTGGCTTTGTCTAGCCGTTGGTAGGATTTCTTGATATCCGCCACTTCAGTTGTGTTTCGGTGGTACATCCCGTGTAGGGGCTTGTCCTCCCATGACGCAACCTCCAGCACCACATCTTCTGTTCCCCATTGTCTGACATTCACTGAGCACGTCATCTGTTGGAGCCTTGTCCTTGATGTACTTATGGATCTTGGATGTTTCATCCTGGATAGTGGCTCTCACACTCACTAGTCCTCGGCCTCCTCCCTTCCGGCTAGCGTACAGTCTCAGAGTGCTGGATTTGGGGTGGAACCCTCCGTGCATGGTTAGGAGCTTTCGCGTCTTAACATCTGTGGTCTGTATCTCATCCTTATTACTCATGCTTATTATTCCTGCAGGGTATCTTATTACTGGAAGGGCGTAGCTGTTCATTGCCTGGGACTTGTTCTTGCCATTGAGCTGGCTTCTTAGGACCTGCCTTACTCGTTGGAGGTATTTGGCCGTAGCCGCTTTCCTTGTCACCTCTTCGAGGTTGCCATTTGCTTGTGGGATTCCGAGGTACTTCTAACTGTCCTCAATGTCTGCTCTGTCTTCTGTGTGGACTACCTTCCCTCTCTTAGTCACCATCCGACCACACTGCTCTAGTCCGAATGACATCCCAATGTTTGCACCGTATATCCAGGTCAGTGAGTCGATGTCTCGCTCATTCTTAGCGTTAGGTTGATGTCATGTGGAGGAGGTGACTGATGGTGGCCCCGTTCCTGAGTCGGTATCCAGTCTTGTTGATTATTTGGCTGAGGGGGTTCAGACCTTGCAGACATATGCAGAACAGCAGTGGGGACAGGGTGTCTACTTGGAATATGGCTTCAAGGGTGGTTTTCTACAGCCTCATCGAGTTTGCAATGAAGGCTCTTAGAGTCCTGTTGATGTTGTATAGCTCCAGGAATTCAATGATCACCTCTTGTGGCATTGAGTCGTAGGCCTTCTTGTAATCAATCCAGGCAGTGCTCGGGTTCTACAGTCTCGAGCGACTGTTCTGTCTACCAGGAGCTGGTGTTTGGCACCTCTGGCATCTTTACCGATTCCCTTCTGAGCTGTGCTCATGTATTGATCCATGTGCCCGCTTATCTTAGCCGCTATGGTGCCCGACATGAGCTTCCACGTTGTGGATTGTGGTTCATTTGTGCTGCCAAGTGCTCATGGCGTGCTGTGAGTTTCTTAAGCCAGTCGGCATGTATTATGTTGTATCATGGTGCTGTCCAGTTTTTCATACATGAGGCCACTGTGATGGTAACTGGTGAGGTCCACTGTGCATCACTGTTGTGTTCTCCCATATGCCTTTCCAGTACTCTTCCAGCCTTGGTGGGTCTGCTCTGTTATTGTTACCCTGCCACTGAGCGTACACTTTCGGGGTTGCCTGCTGGACATTTTTGACATGATCTTATTTTTCAGGTTAGTTGCTGCTCAGGTCAGTGCTGCTCTGGTTCCCCAGCACCTGACGCAGACCGTGTTTGGCCAGGCAACGTCTGAGCTGGCATGTCATTCATTTCATTGTCTCTCATCATTGTATGAGGTAGGCAGTAGCGTGAAGGGTCTCCAAAGGACCCACACTGGCAGCCCATTTCCCCAACGGGGATTCGAACCAGGGACTTCTGTGGTATGGGTGATCTGTGGGCTCTTGTATAGTTACCCTGTAAATTTCACAGCCCTCATCATAATACTTCAGCTGAAATAAAGGTTTGTTTATTTATATGTTATGTAGTAATAAGCCACGCCCACTTTGACCAATCGCGATTAACTTTGAGTTACGGTCCCAGGAGCGAACCAAGGTCATACCCATCAAATTTGATAAAAATAGGTTGTGCCATTTAGGAGATATACATTTCTCATAATTGCAGTGCCCCCTAGAGGCCTAATTTTTTTTAATTTGGCTCATACACCCACAGTCTCATGGCAACCAAGGATCTAAGAATTGGTGGTGTTAGCAATTATTTTGACCAAGATATGCAACAGTTTTTTATAGCTCGCTAGAAAACTTTACTCGTTAATATTTTGCTCATATTTTGCCCGAACAAATTTTTTTGCTAAACTCTAGATCAGGTCCAAATGAAGACTCTACGTGCCAAGTTTCATGTTGACTGGACAAAACCCCAAGGAGTAATTTGAAAAAGTAAGTTTGTGATATGTAGTGACTTACAAAGAGCAATGTGCTGTGGGAGTGGGCGTGGCCTATGTCAGATGATGCAACTCTATGTAAGGAACGTGGATATGAAATTTATGAAGATGTGAATTAAACTGTGAAAGTTAAAGGCCAAAATGTTTTCGAAATTATTACGCCAACTAGTGGGGCAATTTTTGGTATGGGTGATCTGTGTGGTCTTCTATATCTACCCTGTAAATTTCACTGCCCTCAACATAATAATTCAACAGAAATAAATGTTTGTTTATTTATGTGTTATGATGTAATAAGCCACGCCCACTTTGACCAATCACGAATTACTTTGAGATATCGCCTCAGGAGGGACCCAAGATCATACCCTCCAAATTTGGTAAAAATTGGTCGTGCCATTTAAGAGAAATAAATATTCGTTTTTTGTAGCGCCCCCTAGTGGCCTACATTATTCAAATTTGGTGCATTTCCTCACAGTCACATGCCAACTAAGGATCTCAGATTTGGTGTTGTTAGCATTTATTTTGACCGAGATATGCGCCAGTTTGCATTTTTATTGCTCGCTAGAAAACTTAACTCATTAATAATTTGCGTATAATTTACCCGGACAAACTAATTTAGTTAACTGTAACTGTAACTGTAATCACGTTCAACTGAAGAATCTACGTGCCAAGTTTCACGCTGATTGGACAAAACCCCAAGGAGGAGTTCGAAAAAGTAGGTTTTTCAGTTTTTGCGATTTTGCTCCAAGAAAAGTTCAGGCGGAAATGGGCGTGGCCTAGCCCAGGTGATTTAGTGCTATTTTATTTGTGGATATGAAGGTTTTGAATTTGCAACAAACGGTGTGGGAGATATTGGCCAAAACGCATTGACCTTTGTTATAGTGCCACCTGCTGGCGGACATATGTGAATTTTTGCGTCCAAGGTCCCCTGGGGGTTTTGGACCTAACCACCAAAGGGCACCGCCCTACCTTGCACGGTTTAGCCTGCAGCACCACTTTTACCCAAGGACAAATAATAAAAACCCTTGCGATTACAATAGGGTTCCTAGCACCGCTGGTCCTAGGAACCACGTTTGCTTACATACGCGGTTCCCTGGCCCCGCAGACTTGGCCCCCTAATTAATGTGTGTTATTTTTATTTTATTTTTTTTATTACATTTTGACAAACCTTTTATTTTATACAGATGCCTTTGTGGAAAATTAATGAAGTTCCAATTGTGGTAGATTTTGTCTCTTCCTTTTTAAGTTTATACATGAGATGTTTACTATACGAAAGGGAACCGAGAAAAAATAAATGTGGGAGGTGAAAGTAGTAACTTTTACTTTGAGTACTATTGAATTTAGCTACTTTTTACTTGTACTTGAGTACAATTTAAATCAAGTAACATTACTTCTACTTGAGTAGGATATATCAGTAAATCTTGTACTGGACCCATTACCAAATGGGGTTCATAAGGTGCATAGAACTTATCAAAACAAGGTTAACTAGTTGACCACACAATGTTGGAGGTTAGTTGTTTTTGCCCATATTGTCAATTACCAGAATTACCACTTTGTTACCTTACCCCATGTTTGACATTGGGAAAATTCACCTCGTAATGATCATCCAAAAGCTGTAAGATTCACGTTTATTGAAGGACGAAATACTTGTTTTTATTTCTTCATTTTTCTAAATCCCTAAAGCTCCCCCAGTAAGTGTGAATACTAGTCAAACACACTAGATATTTGATATAGCCAGGGTTTGGTTTCTGGGTTCACCAGGCACAAAAATACTTTCATACACAAGGTGGCACCAGACACAAAAACAAAAGAAAACACAACACAACTGACAGTTTTTATCCTCTTTTGGTGAAATAAAATAGTGATACATCGGCATCGTTAACTTTTCCTGAGTTTTTAGACTAACCAAAAGCAGCACAAGTTCTATGCCTAACAACATTTTGCCTGAAAAAGCTGATAAATGATCTAAAAAGCTGGCTGGAGGCTTCACTCCAATACTCCTTTTCGCGTGACGTCAGCACTTGACCTAGCAATGCGTGCCGCCATTTTAAGAGGGTTATGCTTTTGCTTGACATCCGCCATTAACCGTTGACAACACGGTGGAGATTTTGCAGTCTGGCAGATTTTTACTGTAGAATGCCCAAATCCTGCGTAGTATTTGGCTGTCATAACCACGCCTGGCTGAACAAAAAGTATCATTTTACAGAATACCTACAAAAAAAGGCCAGAAATGGAAATTATGGATCCAAGCACTGAGGCGAACAAACGACGACAGAACTACAAAAGGCAATACAATGAAAATGGTGCATAATAATGTGTGTTGTTAGGCATAGATCTTCTAATAAGTACATTTCAAAGATTTCAGGCTAAACTTGTAAATACAGCGGAGGATTCCTTTAACAACACTCAGATCTACATCGGCAAGACGCACAGCACGCGTATCACTGATTTGCATAGGTTAATCCTATTTTTTTAAGTTTGGTCTGTTTCAGTGTGCAAACTCATTGTCTGTGTATTTGTGACGGTTGCCTTTGTTCAATCTTTACTTTGTTTTTCTTGCACCTGCGCTGTGGGCCCCTGTGGACCATTCTTTATTTCCCTGGTAATGGTGGCTTCCACTGAGTGATGTGCATTGCCTCATGGGTGCTTAGAGTTTGTCCCTTTGTTTAATCAGCCCGTTAAGCCCCGGGTTTGGATCCCAGCAGTTCATTTAAATACATTTTGTTACTGTTTCGACGAACTGTAATTATTTTCTGTCATTTATCATTTTTGTTTTGCCACTGCAACCAAAGGCCAATAAACTTTTTAAACATTGCGAGTTAAAAATAAATCCTGAATTCAATAGTAATTGTCGTCTATGGCTCTTTGATGTGATCCATAGAGGTAAGGCATAAAAATGAAAAGTTTTTTGGAGAAAAGGCTATAGTGAGACCCTAAAAACTAGTGCAAATATGATGAATACACAAAGAGATGAGACTGCAGTAAGGCATACAAAATGAAGAAAAAAAAAGATTTTATTCATTTATTTAAGAAAAAGTTTTGAGATAAAGCTTAAGACCCAACAAACACAGCAAATATGATGGACACACTTAAATGCTGTGAGACTGCAGTAAGAAACTATTTTGTATCTTTATTTTAAATTTGTCTCGCACCCAAAATAGGAGGTAAGGCGTAAAAATGTCAGACTTTTTTGTAAGATAAAAAATTAAAAATGAGATAAATCTAACAAAAAAATCAGAAGTAAAGCTAAAAATTTGTTGTTTTTTTTTTTTTTTTTACATAAGATTATAGTAAAACCCTAAAAACTACAGCAAATATGATGAACGCACAATAAAACTGAGGTAAGACTGCAGTAAGCAATGAAAATGTAAAAAAATCAGGTGAATACCCAAAATCGGAGGTGAGACTATAGTAAGGGATAAATAAAAAAGATTTTTCTTAGTTTTTTTCCATTGATATCAGGAATAAAAACATGGGCAAAAATCTGAAGAATAATAAAAAAATAAAAGTAAGAATAAAGTTGGCTAAGGCATACAAATCCATCCATCCATCTTCATACCTGCTTATTCCCGTTTATCAGGGTCGCGGGGGTCTGCCGGTGCCAATCTCTGGCTCTCATAGGGTGCTCTGGCAGGGATACACCCTGGACAGGGCGCCAGTCCATCACAGGGCAACACAGACAACCACTCACTCACTTATTCACTCCTATGGGCAATTTAGAGACTCCAATCAACCTTACAGTCATGTTTTTGGATTGTGGGAGGAAGCCCACGCAGCACGGGGAGAACATGCAAACTCCACACAGAAAGGACCCAAGTGTCCACCCCAGGGCTTGAACCCAGGACCTTCTTGCTGTGAGGCAGACGTGCTAACACCCAAAATCAGAGATAAGGCTATAATAAGCAATAAAAATGGAAGGAAAAATAAATGAAAAATTTTTTCTTAAAAAAAGGCATGAAAAAAAATGTGAAATATGTCATAAACACAAGGCGGCTTCAGACAGTTTTTCTGAACACATTAAAGACACAAATGACTAGAAACTCTGAAACCAACAATTATTTATTTTCACTTAAAATACAAAATATTTCCTTGTTTTATATTATACAGTAAAGCATTTTGACAGCTTTTCATGCTTTCTGTGTTCAACAAATATTATGTAATGCATCAATATGTTGTCCACTTTTGTTCAATATCTGCTTCTGAAGGATTCAAACTTAAATGGATCTCTTCTAAAGACTTCCATAGGACATTCATCTCCTACATACTGATTCATATACATTGTGGTCAATGTCCACAAATTGGATTTGTAAAAATCTTTGTATTGTTACACTTGATTTGTATGTGTATTTTATAATACAGAAAAGGTGCATGAACTGCCAGAAATAACACAGGTGTCAATGAAAGGTACTTCTCTCCTTGGATACCTGATGGACTAAATATTTGACCTATAGCAAATTCACCTGACTAGTACAAAAAAATATCTAATGATTTCACACCAAAAGGAAAGAGTGAAAACTGTAAAATGGTCTCATCTCACACAATGCTATTTGTTATGGGGAACCAGTTGTAAAGTTGTGCATGCTAAGATAAACAGCAACATTTAACAACAAACCACGTTTAAAAAACATATGCAATTTTTTTTTTTTTACATTACTTTTAACCAGATTTACAGCAATATTCATAAAATTTGTGATGTTTTTTCTCGCGTAAAAATATAATGTCAATGTTAAATCTAAATGTTAAATCTAAATGCTAAATGTTAAATTTAATTGTTAAATGTTAAATTTAAATCTAAATGTCACAGGTGAAACAAATATTTAGCTAATATGCAATCTCACCATTTAGTTTTAGCATTTAACATTTCATATTTACATTTAACATTAGGATTTAGCATTTATATTTAAATGTTAGATTTAGATTTTATATTTATTTACGTAACGTATAGCATTTAGATTTTACATTCATATTTGAATGTTAGATTTAGATTTAACATTTAGATCAAACATTTAGATAAAAAATTTAGCATTTAGATTTAACATTTATATTTAAATGTTAGATTTAGATTTTATATTTAGATCTACGTAATGTTTAGAATTTAAATTTTATATTTATATTTAAATGTTAAATTTAGATTTTATATTTAGATCTACTTAACATTTAAATTTCACATTTATATTTAAATGTTAGACTTAGATTTAACATTGACATTATATTTTTACGAGAAAAAAATATCACAAATTTCACAAATATTGCTGTAAATCTGGTCATACGTTTTCTAAACGTGATTTGTTGCAAAAAGTTTCTTTTTCTTTTAACATGCACAACTTCACAATCGGCACCCCATAATTTGTACTTTGGCCCAAAACAGAGCTGAGGGTTGACTTGAGGTGAAGCTCCCTCTTTTAACCTCAACAAATCAGCTCTAGATTCAAGCCAATATTTACAAATTACGACCAAAAATATCTACATGTGGAGAGTGAACACGTTGCAACCGACAAACTTGATGCAAGTTATGATAAAACACATGAAACAAAAAAAAAAAAAAAAAAAAAAAAAAAAGGTTTTGCATCTTCTGCTGAGATACTGCCATAACTTATCAGGAGACACTGCAGCTCCTGTTGTATAGCGTTCACACACGCCATCATGTCACGGTAGCATGCATGTGCTGCACACACACACCCACGCACACTCGTGCACACAAACATTCAAACAGTAGCTTCATTCATTTACAGTAATAGAAAAACTCACAGACTGCGGCGCCCACAACGAGACGACAAACGCAAACTAGGGTTAAATGCATAAACCAGAGTCCACAGAGTGTTTTTACCATTTGCTGTGAAACGAGAAATATTTTTCATCCATATATAAACAGGTGCACTTGTTTTTTTCACATTCAATATCAATATGTGATTTTTCCTGACCCCTCTTATTGTGAAAGCCACCAGACGGATCTGCTTCCTGTTGGCAGTTACCTGGTGTGTACAGGTTGGCAGTAGCTTTAGCGCCTCACATGGTGAGAGAATGAGGAGGAAAATGGTTGAAATGCATCACCTCATGCTTCTGACATGTTTCGCAATATCCATCATTATTTTGTCATATCACTTCGCGCCCTGTGTAGGTATTTACAGGCTATTTGACTCCATGACCCTCATTTTATTAAAGAAAATGGACAATTATTACATGATGGTAACACAGCCAAAAGCAGGTCGCAGCCACAAATCAATGGAATTGCTTTAAGTTTTCCATTTGCAGATTTCGGATTTAATAGTGCACAGTGTTCGTCATAGTTCGTCAACAGCATTTTTTTTTTGTGACAATAACTGGACTGCGACTAATTGAAAATTACATGTGAACAGAAATGATATCAAAATATATTGATGTTTTTTGTTAACAAATAAAAACAAAACTATAATTTTGTCACATTGGATGAAATCCAATCAGAACTCGTGATCTTAAGCATTGAGCACATTAAATCTGCCTGTGTCTAATTACCGTACAAACATTAATACCATCCCATATCAGGTTGAAAAAAGACTAATTGAATCTTTAAAGGGATCCTCCACTGTTTTTACAAATGTCCTAAAATCTTTGAAATGTTCTTTTTAGAAGATCTACTGTATGCCTAACAAATCACATTATTTTAGCACCATATTCATTTTAGTACCTTTTAAAAATGGGACTACGTTACCATTTTAAAACCTGTATTCTGCCATCTTGAAATCACATGACTGATGACATCACACACACCCATTTGCTTGTAAACATCCCATTGTTTTCTGTTGGAGTGAAGCATTCGGCATGCTTTTTAGATGATTTGGCAGCTTTTTCCATCAAAATGACAATTTCTGCAGCTTTTGGTTGCTCTAAATATTCAGGAAAAGTTAAAGATGTCGATCTAAACCTCTTTGGTTTCGCAAAAAAGGATCAAAACTGTCGTGACCCGAAAAATAATCTATGACCGCAGGGGCTGACAGTTCTCTGCGGTTTGTTAAGAAGACAATGAAGCAGAGAAGAAGAGCTCAGTTTTTAAAACACCAATGTAGTCCCATTTTTAAAAGTTATGGTGGAAATATGGTGCAAAATAATGCGTTTTGTTAGGCGTAGATCTTCTAATTAGGACATTTCCAAGATTTTACGCCACATGGATCCCTTTAAGAGATACATAAACTGCTTGTGTCGTGGACACATTCTTTTAATCAACAAATTACGTAACCTGTTTCGTGTTCTCGGGGATCCTCAGGTTGCTTTTAAAGCTGCTACGACAGGTGCTAAACTATGTTTAACTAGAGTATAAACTCCAAATGGATACAAGTGCAGAGGGGATATTACCGAAGATGGATCTGTCTCAACTTTCTCTACAAAGGCACTAAAATCTGTGCTGCGAGAATAAAACCTAAATACCCAGAAACAGCAGCATGTACTCCAGAAACCACTCAGTGTAACACTGGCTTCAGTTTGGCTTCAAATCAAAGGTTGGGAAGACAAAATCAAAGTGAAAGATAAAAGGAAGGTCAAAACTGCGTCACCGAGCTAAGGTTTGCTAATTTACAGGTGTTATAAATACTTGACCAGTTTCTTGCTATATGCAACGTATGCAGATGCATTAAAGCCCACAGCCACTAGAGGGTTCTAAAACTGCCACATGTTCCATTTAAACTACAATATAACTATTATTCTGCTTTTTTATTTCCCTTGTTTACACTTTAAAATACTAATGTAGACGACTTTTGTTGTGCAAAAAAAGTCTGTTTTTCATTGATGTAAGTTATGTAATTCTCATTTAGGGTTGTAAGAGGAACTTTTTTCCAATCGTCACCCTGTTTTTGACGTTAATAATTACAATTCCAACACATGAGATCTGTCGCATTCATTTAGGATTTTATGTTATAACTGACTGTTACATCGTCGAGAGATTATTTGAGAAGGTTTCATTCAGAGATTTAAAAAAATATGGGTTTCAAAAACGTCTAGAAACAGCTCTGGTAAGAGTGATGAACACTTTAATGTGACGCGTTCGGTGTCAGGTATCCAATGGCTACAACTGGAAATACACCTGACCTTGAAATACATCTCACCTCTTATATGTACACACAGTCCTTTTCCCTCCAAAACATACACTAGTTTCTTCTTTGAGTCACAGAGTTCACAGCCGTGCTAACACGACTGCTTTACCTACCGGTATATATTATTTGTCCTTTAACGCTTTCTGACTGGAAAAATAGAAACTACTACTAGCTGCTTGTAGGCATGCGTCATTTACAGTTTCAACTTGCAGCTTTCCTCAGAAACACGGGTGATGAGGTGCCCCCCAAAGAGCGTTATTTCATGCACATGTTTTAAATGTGGATCAATATAAGTTTACCTGTTTGTGGGTCACGAATCATAATTTAATGAGATATAAAATATAAAGTCGTTTGAATCTTTTGTAATGGAGATCTAATGGTAAATGCACACCCTTGCCACTACGTTCACACTGCAGGCAAATGTAACCCAATTCCGATTTTTTTGCCGATATGCGACCTGTGTCCGGTCTGGACAGCACAATTCCGATTTTTTCAAATCTGACCCAGGTCACTTTCATATGTGGTCCGAAATCTGACACGTTTCTGATTTATTGCAATGCGACTCCAGCCTGGATGGCGGAGGCACTTTCTATCCAACTTCTACATCATCACTACGCAAAAACGTCATAATTCTGAGTTCAGCTATGCTAACGGCTAGAGAGATAAACCTGGCCCTTTTCTTTTTCAGTCTCCTTAAAGGTGCAGTTTGCAACTCTTATAAAAGTGGCTTTTTGTCATATTTGCTAAAGCTGTCACTATGTAAGGACAGCTTTACATAAAACTAGTAGTTTGTGTGAAAAAAACAGGCTCATTGAGTCCCCCCTGCTGCTCCTGCAGCCTTTGGCAGAGTGCCAGAATGCACCGCGACAGAGCAAAAGAACCAATCAGATCCAGGATTGTGTTTGATGGACTATCTGATAGCTGTTACTCACAGTCCCCGCCCCTTTCCCGGGGCTGGAGCGCCGTCTTTTTTTACAGTGTATAATCTGGAGGAGTAGAAGATGGAATTGGTGACTTTTCTGCTTTAAAGTTAATTACTGCTGCTTGATTTACATTATGTTTGATTTGTAATTGTTACACTAGAACTCTGTAGTGCATGTGTTGTTTGTGTGCGTGCAGCAGCCTCCGTGTGGGCTGCTGTATGTGACACTGTGTTGTTGCTGCTGAGGTTTGTGCACATTGAGAGAGAGAAAAGCTGCAGTAACGTGCTTTTAACAGAGCATGTTATATTACTGTGATGTTGCTGTTGGACTAACTTTAGCTTGTTAGCTCCTCTGAGGGAGGGACTTTGGAAAGTTTGGAGGCAAGGCAAGAGAGCAGCGGGGAGGGAGGGGGATGGAGGGATCTGAGAGTTGCAGACCGCACCTTTAAAGTTATGTAGCGCTGACTTCTGTGGGAAAAAAAATTCTCAGCTCGACACATAGTCCTACACTGGACGCCTCCATATTTAGTAACGTAAACACTTTACATGCCTGTGGAGTTGTGGGTCAGCTGAGGACTGGGGTGTCAAACTCATTTTAGTTCAGGGGCCAAATATGATGCATTTTAAACTTAAGTGGGCCACAGATTTTATGCAGGTGATTTCAACATTATTGGGCGTTAGTTTGCGCTTTTTCATATACATAAAATACAAAATATGTAAGAAGTTGACAATATCCGAGCAAAAAGTGACAAAAATCAGTCACTTTACATTTCTTAGATTTTGTGACCAATTTTTATTTAATTAAGGGAAATATTATGTAAATGTGAGG
This sequence comes from Gouania willdenowi, assembly GCF_900634775.1. Classification (NCBI taxonomy): domain Eukaryota; kingdom Metazoa; phylum Chordata; class Actinopteri; order Blenniiformes; family Gobiesocidae; genus Gouania; species Gouania willdenowi. Next base: position 14,844,887 of record NC_041049.1, read on the forward strand.
AAAATTGGAGGATTTTGTAAGAATTTTGAGTTTTTTCAACAGTTTAACATTAAAAAGGACTACAATCATGCAATATAAGCACCAGGACTGTTAAGTTTTTTTTACTTTCTCCTGCGGGCCAAACTGGATGCTCCAAAGGGCCGGATTTGGCTCCTGGGCCATAAGTTTGACACGTGTGCCTTAGGACCGTTTCTGCACATGAGGGTCACTTCAGGGTTAGCGTTCCGTTAATGCACCAAACTGAAGATACCTTTAATTGTGCATTAAGACCTGCAGTGTGAATGTAGTCCGAGTGATAAAACACTTTCTTACATTCCTTCAGCATCTTTATATTGCTCGCTCTGGTTTTCCTTGATCACATCCCTCATTTCACGCTTTTTCCTGGTTGGGGTGGGGGAGGGGGGAGGAGGGCGATCAGTATTGTGTCTGTGTTGATTAGGAGGTCACAGTGTGGCCTTGGTGTCTGTGACTATGGGAAGTGTCAGCTGCCATGGTGACAGGTAGCCATGGCCACCAGAGAAACAGCCACCACAGGGGTATAGGTGAGTGTCCACGGCGACTGTCACCATAGCGACGACTTCCGTGCTCACATTTGCTAGGGATGACGGGGTGAGAGGACGTGACCCTGCATTAGACGAATGAGTTCATGGCGTTGACGGGCGACGGTGCCTCCGAGCTCTCGTTGCCTTCGTGCGTGTCTTTCTCTTTCTTGCCGCTGTACTGGCCAATGAAGGAGCCGTCCTCGTTGAACTGTCCGTCCCCGCCCTCCCCGTAGTCCACCAGGCTGTCGTCGCTCTCGTCACGGCGCACCGTCCCGTTGGAAGGGGTCCGGCTGCCCTTCAGAGGCTTGTGGTCTTCCGTGTCACTGGAATGGAAGACGTTGGAGTGAATGTCACAAAAGAAGGATCTCATTCTTGCTCTGAAGAATATTTGCAACATCAGCATTTCGCACATTGGCAATCGGGCTTTCCACTGCACGAGTACATCATCACATCAGTTATCCAGCTCAGTTTTAGGCTTTTTTTTGTCTTAGATTAACTCAAGAGCAAAAAAAATATTTCAAACTGTTTGTTTAACGACTAACTTTTCCATTGAGCACTGTAATATTTCTTTAATTTAAATCTATTGCATGAAACTCCAAATAGAAGCACTTGTGCAGTAGAGCAGCTCAGCTACACATGTATTATTATCTATATTGTTAGTGCAGTAGTGACATGAGCTTGGGTGCAAGACTTTGAGAGGATATTGCAACTGCGTGCTGTTCAGTCTTTTTTCTAAGTAGCTTGTATTAGAATGCAATGTTTTTACATGATTTCAGTCAATATGCGTCGCTTTACATGCAGCAGTCAAAAATGCAAACGTATCTTTCTACAGTTGGTAACTTAGGTTCTACTACGTTCTTATCCTCCATCCGGATCTACAGATACGAACATTCGGTAACACTTTACTTCAAGTTTTAAACACAAGGATGTCACTAGCATGAATAAGGTGTCATGAAGGCTGTCATTAAGTGTTGTTTGTTATCCTAACCCTAGCTAACTCTAACATTAACCCTAACCCTAGCTAAAACTAACCATACCTAAACCTAGCCTTAACCTTAACCCTAGCTACCCCTAACCTTACTTAACGCTAACCCTAACCCTAACTCTAACCTTAACCCTAAACCTACCTAACCTAAGATCCCGCTGCCAAACCCAAAAAAATGCCAACATAGCTCCAAAGGTGTCATAATTTAGGGCTCTATTCTCCGGTCCAGGATCCCACCGTGCGTAAGTCCACCGAAAGTACCCAGTCTGTAAATGAAGGAAGTCCGAAGCAAAGGAGGCGGAATGGGCCATGATGTTATTATTTTTGGGCTGTCTAGAAATCACGGAACATGGAGTTTTCCTAACGCTTGTAAATGTAAATAGAATCCGTGAAAATGATAAAGCGCACTTTTAATTTGAAACGTCTTCGTTGATAAACAATGTAACAGGTTGATTTGTTCAGATTATTGATCAGATTATTGCAGTGTGAGGATCGGACACATATTTCTGTCTGAACCACAGTTACGACTAACGATAGATTAACAGTTGTTTGTTCGGAAAGCCTGATTTTATTAACTTCTTTCCTTCCTGCATTCAGAAATGATCAGCGTATCAGCATCATCTGTCATCAATACGATACCTGATCTAAAGCGTGAACGAGTGTGATGCGCTGGAGGTTTGAGGAAATAATCCTGCAGAGCGTCCTGCTTTAATACAGAGGAGACAGAGATGTTTGCAGTGAAACAGAACCACTGGCTTCCTTCATAAAACGCAGTTTTAAATATAAATTCTTTAAAGCCTTATGGAGCTGATGTGAGCGAGACTGACCTGAAGCTGAGAATCATTTAAATATGTGTGGGAACAGTTTCTGGTATCCATCCTCTCATGTGCATTTCACCAACCTCCGCATATGACAGCTTGTTTCACTAATCATTTACCCTGTAGTGGATCAAACTGTGGCTTTGAGTTGGACATAGTATGAAAATAGTTGAACATCACTGTGACCAACGTGGACATAACACCTCGGGTGCACACAGCTGATCAGCTCCACGACGCAACACCTACGGTCACTGGTGAAAAAGGAGTGGACAGCATGAATAAAATATAGTGAAATGTAACACATTTTGTCCCGTCTAGAACTGTTAAATGTGAACATATTGAACCCTGTGGCAGCGTGAGAGTGTAATAGTGTGACAGTGTCAGTTTGGATAGATTCTTTCTGGGAGTCTCTTTTACAATATCATGAGTCTGTGTGGCTTAAATTGTAACTAAGTCAAAACTTCTAGAATGTTTCACCTTATCGTGGCGCTGCACTTACAGGTATTCCAGGTTTAGAAGTGCGTAAGAGGAAAAGAACTTAAGCAGACGGGAGAATGCACGCAAGGCCAGATTTGAATGGGAACGCCCACATTTCAGGGCCACTCCACCCAGAGTGTGTAACTGGGACAGAGGGGTGCAGCGACTGACTTAAGTACAGGGGGAGAATGGTGCGCAGCCAAAAACAGTGCTGCTACGCGGCTTTTTTTACTTACGCGCATGGGAGGATAGACCCCTTAGTGAACAACACTAAATGACAGTCTTCATGACATCTTATTCATGCTAATGACAGATAATGACAGCGTGATGTCAGCCTTGTGTATAAAACTTCAAGCAAAGTGTTACCGAACAGTCCTCCATCAGTACTTCCTCATAATAACTGTATTTGTCCATTAAATTGATGAGAGTAGCTATGATAAGCAGAAGCAATGTTTTGTCCCATTTTAGTAATTCATTTGTAGTCAAAGGGGACATTGAACACCAGATTAGCTGATTTTAAGGGGTTTTAGCACTGCCTTAACTTTCTACTGAGTCAGAAACAACACAAAGTTGTTTAACAAGTTGCGCAAATTGCATGCTGGTTTTACCGCAACTCATCTTACCTCTCCATTGACCTAAACCCCCGAAAACAGAAAGATAAAATCAATGAACACATGAACATGAAATTTATGAGCCACACTGTCTACAATAAGCCTGAACCCACATTGAGACACAAAAATTAAAAAAAATAAATAAATCAAAGATTTTTCACACACGTGACGGTTTCTAAAAATTCTGCTGACCAAACCATAAATATCCAAATATGTGGATCATGTGTGGGATGCATTTCAATATTGTTGTACATTACCAAATGAAGCAGGTAAATACTGTATGGTAACAGTGTCAATTTTGATTTAAGTTTAAGTCTTTTGACTAAAATGCAACTTAGTTTTAGTCATCAGGATTATTTCAGTTCTAGTCTAGTAGTTTTAGTCTAACTAAATGACAATAAGAGTTTAGTCAACTACATATGTTGCTTGTGATTAGTTAGTAATCTGTTTAGAGAGGAACTAGTTTGTTAAAAAGTCCATATTAAAAGCTAAGTTTTGATTAGATGGCCAATGAGTTGTCAGTTGGTGATTATATGTTCTAACACACAGTAGGGATCGGGCCTTGCCTCTATGGAGTGTTTGGAAATGGAGTCTGGTGGGGAGAATGTCTCTGCAGCCCGGTAAAATGTTCTACACACAAACAGCCGAGTCAGAAGACAACAAACATTTCTTCTCACATAAGCAAATATCATTGACTTAATGGGAGCACTTTACAGACGTGATCTCTTACCTGTATTCTCCAAATGTCCCATCGTCCTCCTTCATGGGCTGGATCTCTGGGTCTTGGTGAGCATCTTCTTTCTCTTTCACTGTCAATGACGGAATATACAGATTATTACGCCCAGCCTTCCAATGTAAATATAAAATTACAATTTAGATCCTATTCAGTCACCTAAACAGGGTCGAATGTAGGGTTGGGGTCAATTACAACTGTAATCACGTAATTGATCATTAATTACAATTATGATGTAATAATAACTTCAATTGTAGTTGTAAAAATCTTACTTTCGTGTCCGTAATTTAATTGTAATTGAGTTCAGGTAATTGACTTTGTAATTGTATTTGACATGGAAATAATTTAAAAACTTAACCATGTTAGAGTTCTATAACTTATGTAGTTAATACTTAAGTTATACAATAACGATACCTGGTTAGCAATTATTAAAATATATTTCATATCAACTTTTCCCACTACCTGTCACTTCCCTTGAGGATATTTTTACCCTTTTTTTTTAGAAAATAATTCATATTTGGGGCATACTGACAGAAAAAAGGCGCAGACACCAAAAATATTACTAATATACCAATATTTTTATTGATTAGGAAGCCTAACAAGGGATACAAAACAAATTAGATGATAGATAATATTTTCTAGTGTATTTTACAGCTGATGACATGGGTCAAAACTGAGCCATTATCATAAAAGATGCTAACAGAAAGCTAACACTAGAGGAAAGTTGTGTTTCATGAGGCTAATGATTAAAAGCTCAGTAATTGACAATAATAGGAATTTTAATTGTAATTGAGGAAAACTGTAATTGTAGTTGAATTGTAATTGAACATGGATAATTAAAGACGGAATTGTAATTGAAAAATGTAATTGACTCCAACCCTGATTGGATGTGATTTACCTGGATATTTCCCACCCTTGTTTCTCTTGATGAAACACACTATTAGAAGCACCAATATGAGGAGGGCGATGGCACACATGAGTCCGATAAACCAGCCCTGTGTGGCGATGTCTACCTGTCGATTGGCCACAGCTGGACCAGAGAACAACGAGGGGGAGGGGGGAGAAGAGAGGTGGTGTGAGTGCACACTATAAGGTGTTTAAAATGTACAGCCGTTCTCCTCATGTAGACCAACAATGAGATTACTGGAGGCTGTAAATGCTGAAATGGAGTTTTAAAATGGGTTAAAACGCAAAACTTGAAACTACAACAAATGAAAAGGAAAAGTCACAACGGTAAATCAATGATGTTTTGGACCAGTGGCAACAGATGCTGGATCATTTTTTATCAGATAAATCAATAGTGTAGGCCTCATAGTTCAATAAATCAAAGATCATTTGCAAAAAAATAAAAATAAGTGAATTGGAAAAGTTTCAAGCATGGAGTAGTCACTTGAAATTGGGGCCCCCTGGCGCCCCCGTCGCACATACGGAGTAATGGGCCCTATTCATATATTGGTATGTGCCAATGATTCGGTACCACCAACTGTCATAATATTTGGCTTGAAAATAAATGAGATATCGAATTTTGTTTTTTTGGGGTCCCAAATCGAACTAACGACTGTACACAACAAGAAGAACAAAGTGAGTCCGGTAGCCTGGCCTAAAAAGTCAGCTGGCCTTCAGAAGTCACTTAAGCACATGAAATCACGGTAAAAACACTTCTATGCATCTGTCTACGGTACGCCACATCACACAATGCAATGTGAGAAACTTACGACAGTGTCAATAGAAGAGTGTTTACAGTGGAGATCTAAACCAACTTTTAAAGGATCTTTGATTATCGATATATGAGGCTTTATCTGATAAAAACTGATCGTCTCCAGCAGAGTTAAGGAACACTTGTGTTATAACTACTGCACTACATGCTGGACGGTACTTTTGATGGAAAAAAAGACCAAACAAAATCATAAACAAAGCAAAATAAATGGACCATCTATACTGAGGCATGCCGCCTCACCTGGCACTGCAACCAGCACTTCACCTGTGCTGTGGACTGTGGGCTCTGCTGCATCTCTAGCTACCACACGCACCCGATACGTCAATCCTGGCTTTAAACCCTTTATTATATGAGAGTGTGAGCCATTAACCAACTCCTTTTTCCAGTCCTCTTTACCTAGAATGGGTGCAGTGGATGGAGAAGAATTAAATATCCAGGAAACGTTTGAGTGAAAAATGTATTTTAGTAAGTTATGATTAGTTATGATATTCACTGATTAATTTTATAGTGACATATCTTACTGTTGTCTACAACATATTCCACGTATACTGTTTTATGGTGTCCGAAGTATTCCCAAGTGATCACTGGACCATCCTCTGAACTGGAAGTGTTAACTGTGCCAAACACAGGGCCTACAGGGGGCGCTGAGCACACAAAAAAGAGAAAATAAACTGTATTCGGAGGTAACAGAAAAGATATTTCAAATGTATAAATCTACAAACAAGTCAATTCAGCAAACGTGAAGTAGTCTATGAAAGAATTTTGGTATCAACTCTAAACCAATGTGTGAATATCTTAAATTAGCAAGTCAGTCACTTTGTGGAGCCGAATGCAAAAACTTGGTCACTGTTTCATAGCTGACGTATTTTGAACATTTAACTCACTTTCCTCACACTTAACTCATTTTTCTTTCATTTGAGACAGAATTTCATATAAAACAGCATGTTAAAAATGTGTACACACAAATCTAAATGTAATATCTAAATGTTGAATCTAAATGTTATATCTAAATGTTAAATCTAAATGTTATATCTAAATGTTGAATCTAAATGTTATATCTAAATGTAAAACCTAAATGTAAAACCTAAATGTTAAATGTAAATCAAAAAGAGAAATGTTAATCTAAATGTTAAATGTATATCTAAATCTAAATGTTAAATGTATATCTAAATCTAAATGTTGAATTGGTTGCCAAATATAAAGTTAATTAGGTTTAGAAATTATGCAAAGTGGGCAGGTCAGCAGCTGTCAATCACGAGGCCCCATCTAAAATCATTTAGATTTCCATTTAACATTTAGATTTACATTTAGATTTAACTTTTGGATATAACATTTAGATTCAACATTTAGATTTAACTTTTACCTTTGGATTTAACATTTACATTTAGATTTATCATTTACATTTAGAGTTTTTTTTTTTCCATGTTTACACATTTTAACAATGATATAGAACATGCTGTTTTACATGAATTTGTCACAAATGAAAGAAAAATGAGCTAAATGTGAGGAAAGTGAGCGATATGTTCAAAATATGTCAGCTAAGAAACAGTGACCAAGGTTTTACCTTCGGCACTCCATAAATAACAGGTGACAACATAGTTCCTGAAATATTTTCAAAAACCAAAGTACTGAAAATATTAAAAACATTTTTACTGTCATCAGTGAAATTTTTTAAAAGTTAAACATTAATAAGATAATAGGGGAGGAATGGGACACGGGTAGTGCTTGTACCATTGTGAATCAGGGAATGCAGAGATTGAGTGAAGGGGGAGGTTGGGTGAGGGGGCTCTGTGGGGCCTGAAAGAACATGGACAAAAGTGAGTAAACACAAGACAGCATCAGGTAGCTTCAAACACCTTCAGATAAGAAGTGCGACCACTTTACTAACCCCATCTGCACCATGGCATGCTCAATTTAGCAAAAACAATTCATCTTTCAGACAAACCACTTGCAGCAGCGGCAGAAAGAAGTGTTAGCAGTAAACTGCGACAAATGCATTTTAAAGCGTCATGCTGGTGAATAGATATTAAACATTTGTATTGCAACAAAAAGACAAAAGGGCCATATTTTGATGATGCAAAACTCAGCTTCCAATAAAATGAAGTAGCTTGAGGTAATTTGGTAGATTGTGGTTAGATTTGTACACTTAACTTTCAATTTTACATTTTATCAAACTGGGAAAGTTGTAGAATTCCCAAGTGGGTAGTGACAAGAGAATGAAGCGAAATCGGGCACATTTCTTGGCACAATGCTAGTATAATTTTGATACTCAAATGAGAATAAGAGTAATACTTTTAATAAAGAAAATAATAAGAATAAGAAAAATAATAATATTAATATGTAGGGAACAGCTAACCGGCTGTTTTATTTGGTCAGCAGGTTTTTTACCGGCTGCAAAGATTTTGATCAAATACAAAGTAGTCTTCCTTCACCCCCACCCTCCCAAATAGTGTTGATATGAACCTGATCTGAGTTTGTACATCATTCTACAAACAAACTAAGAGCCATTTCAAAAACCTCCTAAACTAGAGATTTCATGATTTCTATCAACTGCCAGTCTTCGTCTGATTGCTTTGATGTTTCCTTTGACGTTTCATTGACTTCAGCATAATAATTCCAGCAAGATTATGTTTGAATAATATGTTAAGGTCTCATTTGTTCAGACAACTGTTCCTCAGGATCTCCACCTTGATCTCATATGTCGACTGTCAACTGCTATTCAAGAAGAAGACAAAAAAAAAACTCTTGCTGGGATTATTACGCAGAAGTGAAGGAAACATCAAAGGAAAGATCAAAGCGATCAACAGACGCCTCTGACGATGACTGGCAGTTGACAGTCGAAGCATGTCAGGACATCAAGGTGGATTTCCAAAGGAACAGTTGTCAAAATAAATGAAACCTTAAGATATTATTCATAAAGACAAAAACAATATTACTTGAATTACAAGATTTCTTGTAGTAATCTTGGTTTATTGTATTTTGTATAAAGAACAAATTTTGCTAAACACACTGATTAACCACAACATATACCAATGTTCTGCAAGGACTGCCCCCTCATTGAGTATTGAGTAACCAGTCAATGTCCTGCTTTGGCGTTTGCACTCAAAATAGGGCCCAAACAAAAACAAGCCTATGTTAGATGCTATCTAAGAGCAAATACAGCCTATTCTTATAAAATAGGACACAAGCACATATGCTTGTAGATGCCATGGAAGTTCATTGGAAATTATTCAGAAATACACAAAATAGCTTAGTTTCATGCAGGTAAAGTATGAATATTTATCATATTATGCTGTTATTCGTTTTTTATTTCAGTACATGCTGATTCTTCCATTGGCAAACTCTGGTTACCTTTGCCCGTCAGTACAGTGGGCTGAGTACGAACTTTAAAAAGAAGGGAAAGACAGAGAGAGATAAATGGAGTGTCAGAAGTTGAGAAGAAGAGGAATATGGAAAAGCATCCTGGTAACTTTGTGTATGTTACTTTAAATTTGCTGGTGTATCTTTTGAGCTGTTTTGGTTGTTGTATTTTTGTGTGTGTGTACAGAGGACTCACTTGTGTCCATTGCTGTGAAGGCCTCCTTTGTGATTATTGGACCAGAACCTTTGATGGTCATTGCACTTAAGTCAAACTTGTAAAGCATGCTGGCGTTCAGATTCCCTATGGTAATGGTGGTTTCATTGGGTAGAAAGGTCATGACCTTGATTGGTCCCACTTCATTGGTGCCGTTAACTGTAGAACCAAAAAAAAGACCCAAAGTTAGTAAAGAGAAAATAATTTAGCTATAATGCAACACAAATGGTGTTTACCTTGTTGATATTTGAGTGTGTATCCAGCAAGATGCCCATTTTTGTTTATTGGTGGGCCCCATTCCAGAGTGAGGGATTCTAAACTTGGGTTGGTTACTTCCAGGAAAGAAGGCTTGCCTGGGACTGAAAGCAGCCAGAAACAAATTTAGGATGAAACGCATGCAAAAAGTGAACTGCAACAAGGTTACTTTTGTAACTTCTATTTATGTTTCAGACAAGAAATGTATGTGTTTTTGACTCATTAAATATATCGTAATCCTAAGCATATTCACCTCCCTCAGGTGTTTCAAATGTCTTGGTGGGGCTTGGAGGTCCTTCCCCTTTGTTATTAAGGACCCTGATGAAGAGGCTGTACACACTGTACGGCTGTAGGTCTGGTAGTTGTCCCTCACTGTGGTTCCCACTGAAGGTTAGAACTTGCTCCTGCTGATCCGGATCTTCTTCAGTACTGTGAAGGCCATGCTGGCGACGGTAATACATCTAAGAGAAAAAAAAAGTAGGGATTTTACACTTTCAACAGAGCTGTAGCCCTGGTACACCTTGCACGGGACACACACTGACTGATACTCACTCACATTGTATGACTTGACTACGTGAGTATTGAATGTAATTTAATGTTGCAAGTAATAACTTTGCAGAATGCATTCATTGCCATCAGGAATAAATGTTGTTATTAAAGGTAAAGTCATTAAAATTACCTGCATTAAACTAAAGGTAAAGTTAAGATATAAACATTTCCTAAAAAACCTTGTCTGAATGAGCAAAACTTCCACTTAACATTGTGTAAGATTATTCTGTTAACTTTAGTTCCTGTGTGTGCTGCATTTTAACATTAGTGTGCATGAAATCTGATATACAGCAGAAATGAAGTAACAACATATTAGGAATTTATTTAACCTTTATTTAAAAAATGTATTTTTCAAGAGAGTCCTGGCCAAGATAGCTACTTGTCTTGCACACAGGTGACATTTTCATGTGCTAAAATTAGCTCAGTGACATTGATGATGATTTAGAATTCCTATAATAAGCGAGAATAGGTTTTTAAATACATGTACCACAGAGTTGTCTCTTGCTAATTAACTCAGTGACATAGATAGACAATCGTCTCTTGGAGCCAGAAATGGTGAATTCAGGCCTAAACTGGCTCAGTTGGTAGAGGGGCTATTTCTGATCAAGAGGTTGTGGGTTTGATCAAAAGGCTACTCCTGTCTTTACTAACTTAGACTTCAGTGTCCTTGGCTAAGACACTGAAGTCTAAGTTGCTCCAAATGGTGACGACTAGCGTCTTACATGGCAGCTCTGTCTCATTGCTGTGTGAATGAGCTGATATTATAAAGCGTTTTGGAACTAATTTGTCACAAATGCACTATTAGTTTTACCATTCTATCAAAATGGCCTGGCGGTGACCATTGATGCACAACAGTATTGTTGCTGAATTTGCCCACTTTTCGCCAGTCTCACATTAGTTTGTGCTGGTTAGCTATCATCCATGTCTGTATTACACAGTGAAGGGTTTTCCATGTACTTCAAGTGGGTATTCAGATTTTTCAGTCATAACAGAGCATTAATACACATATATAAACAAAGCGTAAACAAAGACATGTCAATACCTTGTATCCTTGGAGCTTTCCTCGCACTGAGGAGAGAGAAACCCTCTCCCATTTCACTTCTGCAAGAGTGCTGTTATGAACATTAACCTCCACACTCTCGGGAGCAGACAAAGGCACTGCAAACACAACAAAAGGAATGTAAGTGTCCATTGCCTGGGTGTATACTTTATCTACTCTATCTGGTTCTTCTTCACTTACTATCCTCTCCGGAGTATCCAATCTTTACTTCCGGGTCAGGACCGTTTCCATAATTATTTAAAGCCTGCACTGTTATTTCAAAAGGCTCGAAGACTGGAGTCCCCGATACAACAAAGTGTGAGAGGTTTGCCACAGTGGCTGACGACCAATTCTCTTCCACGTCTTTCCGTCTCCACTGCACTTTGTACTCCAGGCCAGGCCCATTGGACTGAAAACCTGTCAGCGGCTGTGCAAAGATTTGGTACTTAGTGGCACTGAAAAACAACTGGGTACTATCTGCATATTTCCTAATGACTAAAGATTCTTACAGTCCAGGAAATGACCAAATTGCCAGGTTCTAATCCTACACCTTTAACGTCAGATGGGTTTACATCTGGAGCTGTAAAAATATAAAAGTGCATCAAAAATGTAGTCTATATTTTAAGTAGGAAGAGTTGTTAGAGGAGTGTTAATTACCTGCAGGGTTGGTTCGGTATTGTTTTGAGGACTGGCTCGGCTCGCTGTAACCCACGTGATTCAGAGCCAACACTCTGAAAGAGTAGTAAACATATGGAGAGAGGTCCAACTGTGCAGTGGTGCTGCTGCCAGCAACTTCTGTCAGGTTGGTCCAAACACCAGGTTGGTGAAGCAGATCCTCGTATTGGATCAAAAACTCTGGCAAGCACAACATTTAGATTTGAAGGTGATGGTCAAATCCCCCAAAAGACAGAATACAAAAATATATATGCTAGAATGTATTAGAAGAAAAACTGAGCATTTCATACTCTGTGTGGGACTGTTGTGTTCATCGCCAGGTGTCCAGGTGAGTCGGACGCTTCTCTCAGTCTGGTCTGTCAGTTCCAGGTCAGTTGGAGGGCCTGGCCTCTCTGTGAACAAAATTAAATCTCAGGACTACATAGACAAAAATATATGTCAAAAAGTGAGGCTGGAGTTTCCACTGTATATGTGTGGTCTTTCTTTCAGAGTCAAGTCACATAGTTACAGTAAATGCACATACTGGTGTTTATAGCATTGTCAAACCAGGCCTACAGTGTTATACATGTTAGTAGGAATGTAAAGATATAAACTCATGTCACATTTTGCTACGGTCATTAAATCGCGACCCACTTTTTTTTTTAAATTCAACCAACCAAATTTAGTTTTTCTTTTGAAAACACACACATAAATCTATATATTTACCTATGCAGCATGCATTTCACACATGCCTGTCAAAAGAAAAGTTTCTTTCAAAATAAAAGACGAGTCCAACATGAGAAACATTAAGTATTCATTTATTTATTTATTTTTGACTAGCTGTCCGCGACCCACTTTTAGGTCCCAACCCACCAGTTGAGAATCACTGATTACACTGAATGTAAAAGGCAGATTATTTAGCCCGAAAAAGGATAAAAGTAAAAGCATTCCATATATTGGTAAATCATGCGCTAATTAAAACAGTTAGCCAAATTAAATAAATATTTACAAAGTTGCAGTAGCTAAAAGACTATTACTTTACCTTACTCACTATATAAACTCATATTTGCTGTGAAAAAAGGCAAATCTTGGCTTAAAAACATGGAATCCTTTCATAAACAGCTACTTTAGGCCAGTTTTGTATTTTACAGGCACTTTTATCTTGACATAGACTTGTCTTAATGTTTAATATCTTATTATTTGGAGAAGTGTTGAGAAAAAATAGCACAATAATACAAATGTTTTGCAGAAAACGATGCATTTTTAGTGAAACAATGCAGACTGACACATCACAGTTGTGTCCAGTTTATGTTAATTAGACAGCTATGGATGGTCCAATCAAGTGGATTAATCCACTAGACACCTGTGTGGGCACACGTCAACATGACCATAATATTATCAATATCATGATAAACTTTTAACGTGACTAGTAAAGGGCATATACTGTATTACTGGAGAAAAGAAAACTGGTTCCCACAGAGTAATTTATAGAAAGTACATTGATGTGAATATGTAAGAAAAACCCTCACTAACAATATTAAGATAATGTTAAGAAATGAAAAAAACTATAATAATACATTTGATCAAATTTAGACAACAATAAATGGTTTGTTTTGGCCACTTTGTTTTTAAGCTTTTTCAAAAGTTTATAGCAGAACTAAGTAACTTGCGCTTAACGCTCCCACTAAAGGTCCGTTTCGTCTGCCCCATCCCACAGCTACATGTGGTCCTCTTCCAAAAAGCAGCCACCGATCACTGAAAAATCGTAATACAACAGTGACACTAAGGGTGCTTTCACACATATAGTCCCATGTGACCATGTGAACAGTATGAGGAAGAGAGACAAGTAAAATAAATCAATGATGTGGGAGTAATACGGAAGGGAGTGTGGAAATGTGTGTGATGTGTTTGTTTGTGTGCTGACAAAGCGGCTGTGAAAATGGATGGATGGATGGATGGATGGATATAGATAGATGGATGGATATTTGTGTGTGTGCTGCCTGATGGAGCGATGAGTTGCGTGTATGTGTGTGTGTGTGATTGCTGCGTGCTGCTGCTGAGCTGTCACTGCATGGAGTTGCTCCGTTCCTCGGACAAAGGTCTTCTCTGCCTTTTTTTGCTGGCTCCGCCATGATATAAGTTTGCGGAAAGTGAATTTGTAGACAACTGTGTGCAGCCACGAGGCTGTTCATAATCTAGCATTAGTTTGTATTGGGCTGCCGTAAAGCAGTACGTCTTGCCACCGGGTCGGATGTAGGAAAGTTGCAAGTACGGTTTTCTGGCAAGAGACAGCAGGGAGAGAGCCCCCTATCACCCCATAAAGACTTGTATTACCCTCACAGGGACTACAAGAAGGATTTATTAAGGTGAAAAAGTTACTTAGTTCTGCTTTAAGGCTAAAAGACAAAATAGAGCCCCAAAAAAACAGCAGTTTCACACAAAAAATAATAAATACAAAAAGATACAAAGAAATGACAATAAAGTAGAGAGTTGTGACTACAAAGAAACAAGAAATGAGTGAAAATAGACAGAGACAATACTGTTAGTTTACCGTAGACAATCGCTGGAGTCGGAGTAGCCTCTGATAGCAAGAAGAGTGCAGAGCCAGAAGAAGGTTAGAAGTTAGTGATAGAAATTTAAGAAAACAGCTAAAAAAAGATTTAGACTGTGACAACATGAAAAGTTATACAGCCTGATAGGTAAGAACAATCGTTTCATTGGTGTTGAGAGAAAAGAACAGCAACAGAATATACAAAATAGCAATAGACAATACAAGAAAGACAGGAGAAAAACACAAGATTGATAGATGGAGAACTGAAAATGTAGCGTACCAACAACCGTCAGCATGGCACTGGCTGAGTCCTGATCCAGGGTGGTGTTCATGATGCAAGTATACCTGCCTTCATCCTCATCCGTCACATCCTTAATGGTCAAACTGTCTGTGTCCACCTCAAACCTGAAGAGCAGATGTTCCTCACCATCACTAACATTATTTTCCATGAAAGATATATTTGGAAGCTGTGTTTTCTCCACATCTGTTCTACCTCTCATCGTCGGGAAGTTCTCCATTGTCTTTGAGCCAAGTCATGGTGGGACTGAGGGAAATATCGTGTTTGACTTTACACTCAAACACAGCACTCATCCCTCTCTGCACCACCTTGTACTCAGGCTGCTTCAGGATACGAGTGGGCTCTGGTGGAGGAAAAATAGGTGGAAAGCGATCCACATTGAAACAAAACATTCTGGTATTCTCATCTACAGGATAAGTGTTAAACCACCAAAATATCTCTAACCTTTGACCTCCAGGAAGACATGGTTCTCCTTGATCCCTAAGTGATTGGTGGCTATGCAGGTGTATTTTCCACTGTTTATTGGTTGAGCCACATGGATTTCCAGTGTGCCATTCTCATGGATCACATATGGATCACCATTCTTAATGGTGGTTTGACTGTCTTTGAACCTGTGCACACATTGAAAAATAACACATTTCCCCTGTAGTGCTTTTATTGCCTCTGTCATCCTCACTATTTTTTCTTCCGTCGGACGTTAACTCGTTAACCGTTTGTCTGATTTTGACAAATAAGCTATCAAAACATTCAGAAAGTTCCAGCAATTTGTTTGTACTTTCATCATTTATAACTTTTAAACTTTTTCAGGTATTACAGTTATTTGTGAAACCTGCATTGACTTTTCAGGTCTGACCCCATTTTTAAAATCTTTGCAAACAAATTACAAATTATTCAACCTTTAAGATGTTCAGCTAATACGTTCAACCTTTTTCAACCTTTTCTGACCTTATTTGACCTTATTGCTAATGTTAAGCTATTGCTAGGTTATTGCTTGGCTAATGCTAGGATAATGTTATTGCTAGGCGAATGCTAATGCTTGGTTAGTGCTAATGCTAAACCTACGTTAGTGCTAATGTTAGGCTAATGTTATTGCTAGGCGAATGCTAATGCTTGGTTAGTGCTAATGCTAAACCTACGTTAGTGCTAATGTTAGGCTAATGTTATTGTTAAGCTAATGCTCGATTAATGCTATTGCTAGGTTAATGTTAATGATAGGCTAATGCTATTGTTAGGCTAATGCTATTGCTAAACTAATGCTAGTTTAGTGCTAATGTTAGGCTAATGCTAAGTTAGTGTTAATGATAGGCTAATGCTAGGCTAATGCTAATACTAGGTTAGTGCTAATGCTAGTCTAATGTTAATGCTAGTCTAATGTTAATGCTAGGCTAATGCTAATGTTTGGCTAATGTTAAAGTTAGGTTAATGCTAAAGCTAGCTAATGCTATGATAATGCTGTGTTAATATTAATGCTAATGCTAAGCTAATGCTTGCAACGCAGGCCAGCACCTGCATCCTCACTTGCATTTTCTTCTAATTAGCATAATTGAAATCTTTACAGAGAATTGTTCTCTTAAGAAGGACTTACCAAGTGATGGTTGGTATTGGTGAACCAAAAGAAGCACAGTGAAGTAACGCAGGGCTGTTGGTGATGACTTGGTACACCTGGTTGGGTGGAGTGAGCACTCTTGGTGGTTCAGCTATCAGGACAAACAACAAGATGCTAATTTCCTTATCACAATTACACCATTAGTGTTTAGATATGGAAATATTTTGAATGAATAAAATTAAATGATTGATGGGACTCATTCTAGTTAAGCACCGTGACTTGTTTGGTAAACTCACCCAGAACACTGACAAAGGCGTTCGCCAATAGGTAGCCAAACTCGTTGGAAGCATTGCACTGGTAGACAGCACTGGAGCCAGATTGCACGTTACTGAGAATCACAGTATCGTCCTCCACTTTACGGGTGTGGTCCTCTGGAGCATCTAACACCATTGCATAGATAGGCAATAATTAATACATAGAAAGTAACATCACACATTTTTATTGTGATTTATTTCATGCAATTTTGGATAAACTTTGGTTTTATTCCCATCATGTTCATGCTCATGGCAATGTTCTTCTTAGTCTCCCTGATGTGCTGCATTTTCAAACATTGGTGCCTTAAGCTGTGCTCTTTATGGTCTGAAGTGCTTCCCTTCCTTACTCACTCTCTATGGCAACTCCATTGACAAACCAGGCGATCTTTGGTTTGGGTTCTCCGCTGACGCGGCATGTTAGGATGCCGGTCTCATTAGGAGCAAGGATGAGGTTTCTGGGAGCGCTGACCCAGAAAGGAGCCGCTGAGGGTTGAGAATATGAAGATACAAAGGAAGATAAGTGTTGGAGTATGTCAAGAAATAAAATAACTCATCAGCTTTTTTGTTTAATCTTTGAAAAAATTAGACACTCTGGTATAAGATCTAAGAATAATAATATATTTCCAGACAGATTCACCTTTGACTGTGACCTTGATGATGTGGTGTGCATCGCCTAGGCTGTTTATGGCTGTACAGCGGTAGTTGCCAGCATCGGCCTCGTTGACCTCAGAAATCTTCAGTTTTTTCTGAAAGTTGTGGAAGGAAATCCTGCCGCTCGGCAACTCACCTCCATCCTTCTCCCAGGAGATATCTGGTGTCGGCCTATTGGAGAAAGCAAGACACACACTATTAGGTGCAAAACAACTCATCATGTATTGGTGATTGAAACAGAAACTCTTAACTGAACCTTGTTAGAGTGAACAGATCAAGAGTTTTTACTTACAAACCATCAGCGATGCATTCAAGCTCCAGTGTCTCCCCTTTTAAAACCATCTTGGTGCTGGTGGCGCCGAAAGGCAACATGAAACCAGGGCGACGCTCCCCCTCTGGTCGGTCTTAGTAAATGAGAACATAATGGCCAACATGTGAGATTTGAAGCCTAATTTCACCAGAAAAACACCATAACAGCTAGGGATGTAACGATTCACTCAACTCCCGATACGATTCGATTCACGATACTGGGTTCACGATACGATTCTCTCGTGATTTATTTTACAAAATGGGACTGTAGAAAAATGATGACGGAAAAATATTCCTTTTTTTTTTTTCGGGAAAAAAACTATACTGTTTTCCTTTTATTTTTCATTGTCAAAAGAATCCCTTGATAAACTATTCAAAACAAAGCAATTTAACTAAAAATAAATCTTGAATGAAATAAATAAAAGAATAATTCAAATGAAGAAGAAGCCTATTAATTTAAATTCTGGTTCTATAGTAAACAATGCAAAACTGCATAATAGTTCTTTTTAAAAGTGCAACTGAAAATTTATTTTGTGCCTTAACAATTGAACTTGTATTTAGGTCAGATATTTGTTTGGACAGAGGGCGCTGGTAACCCAGTGGTCGGTTGACATGCAGATATCTTACAGTGAAGAAGAGATGCTATGCTAGCAGACAGAGCTAATAGAAAAATGTGACTTTTACAGATATTCACGTAATATTACAGATATTTTACTAACACCATTTACCCTTGGCGTCAAACTAACCCCAGGGATATTTGCATCCAGAAAATGATTTTTAGAAAACTGTTGAACGTATAAATAACCCATTAATAATGAAACCTTGAAAAGTATCAACTCTGCACTTAAAACAGTTTGTGGTCAAATTTACCCATGAGGAACACCAATGCGTGCAATGTGTTCAGCACATTTTATGTTTATTCAATTGTACCCATCAAATTAGGAAAAGTCATGAAATTTGAAGCAAAAAAAAAGAGTCAACCTTTATTTTTTGAATGATAAACATTGAATGGGGTCCAATTGGTCCCATGGATAATAGGAGGGTTAAAGGACTACAAAGCCATGCTGATATTAAGGATTTTATTTTGTGAGCATGTTGGATTGTAAGGGAGTGTTTACCAATGCCCGAGATAAGGAAAAGCGACATCTAATGTATGCCTATAAAGGCTTATTCAACCATGATAAAAGCAAAGTCATCAATTAATAATTGCTGCTCATTTTGCATGGTAATACGTTATCACACAATACAACAATAGGGAAAAGGGGAAAAAACATGGGAAAATAGTAGATTTAATCACAGAGGAGGGAATCGGAGGCCAAGGTGAAGTGCAGCATCCAAAGGAGCATTTGCAGGATTGTGTTCACATATAAGGGGCTGAATGGGAATAAACCAGCAACACTCACCACTATAGAAATCAGTGATATTGTAAAAAGCAGCCAGAGTCTCATTCACTGACCTCACTGGAATATAACAGAAAGTCAGAAGCATGCAAAACATACTTTACAATGGAATCCCTTTTACAGAAAAATAACCACTTGATTAATCAGGAAGTGATATTTGTGACACTGGGGATTGGCCATTGTAAAAATCAAAATGCTTCGAATAAGGCGAACGTGGAAAAAAGTAACTAAAAGGGTTAATTCTATCACAATTTTGCATGTGGAACTAAAATATGGCACAGATATAGAAAAAAGAAAAACGCATTCACATGAAAACAGTGAAAAAAATAATCAGAATAGTTTTTGACTTACTGTCCAACACAGTGACTGAAATGGGCTGCTTCTGCTGGATGGTCTGTGTATGAGGGAAGCGTGCATAACAAATGTAGTCGTTCCTGCTGTCTTCAGGGAGAACGTTGGAAAAATATAGATCTCCATTCAGGGCCTGGGACACTCGCTTATCCAGAGGCAGCTTTTGAAAGTCTGAATGATGAAAAGGGAGATTGCATTAAAAAATCAAACATCTTGGATTGACTTATTTTCTCTTCAGTATGGCTCTTTTGAACACACTAACCCTGTGTGCACATGTAGGCTATTATGCACATGCAAACCACTCACTGTTATCCATCCAGAAGATGACAGGAGGGGGCAACCCAGCAGGAGGACGACACTGCAGCACCAGAGAAACCCCCATCTGCACCACAATGGCCTCATTTCTCTCTTTTGACCATAAGGGGGACCCTGCGAGTCACGAATGTAGATTACATGTATTGAAAACATTGCAAAAAGCAAAATATTGTTATTCAAGTGTACTTTAGTGAGGAGCCCTTGTATGAATAGTACAAGAAATACAAAAACAAGCATATCAAAAGTGATGATAAGTATGTCACAGTGAGTAGCTCAAGTTGTCAGCATTATTTTCTATGAAGACTTTTATCACAGTGGGAGCAAAAAAAATGTAAATGTTCGATTCGAGGGCCACTTTTTTTTCCCAACATTTAGAATAATGACCAATCTGAACATTGATACAGGAAAAAAACAAAGGCTTTGTGTGTTTGTTGCTGTTTTGTGTATTTTCAAAAGAAACTTCAAAAGAAACATTTGGCAGTCGAAATATGAGATCAAAGTGAATTTCCTAAGGAGCAGTTGTCTGAATAAATGAAACATTACCATTTTATTCAAAAAGAAGACAAAAATAATCTTGCTGGAATCATTTTGTGTGTTTTTGGAGTCAGTGTATTTAAAAAAAAAAAAAAAAATTCATTATTTAATATTATTTCTGTTGTCATTTTGTGTTTTTGAAGTAATTTTGTTGTTATTTTGTGTATTTTAATGTAATTTTCTGTCATTTTGTGTGTTACTGGAGACCACACAAAATTAGACCAACTGCCACATGTGGCCCCCGAGCCGCCAGTTGCTCACGTCTGTTCTATATCTGTTATACAACCGAGAGATTGTTTGCAACTGTACCCAAAGTCAAACTCCTTTCAGTTTGAATCAGAAGACTCACTGGATTGTCTGATGACGATGTTATTGGACACAGCAGTGCCGTGGTCGTTGTGTGCTGTGCACTGATACGTTCCTTCGTACGCTTCTGCCTTTTCCCCGCTGATGTCGATAACCAGAGTTCCAGATCCAGGCTTCATTAGTACTTTGGAGTCTTCCTCCACATCAAAGTGGGTCCCGTTTCTGGTCCATGAGAAGCTAGACCAAACCACAATTGGGGATTGTTAATCTTAGTATTTTGCATATAACAATGAAGCAGGTGTGTGATTTTCCCCCTGCAGGGAATTTAGCATTTAGATGATTGTAGTTGAGAGACTGAGGGAAACTGGAGCTGGTTGCCGGTGAATGATGGCTATAGTTTCTATGGTAATGCGTGTTTCGATGTTACTCTGGTTAGAGCAGTGGTTCTCTAGCTTTTTGGGGTATTTCCCACTTTGAACAAAGGTGAACTTTCACCTGCGCCCATTGCCCCCCAAATAATCCTGACAAATAAGACATTTTTAAATGTATTGAACTAACAGGGAACAAGTAACGTCATAATAAATTCTCTGAGAGGCTGCTGTTCATACAACGGAGAAGTCAAGTTAGGAAAACTCACGAAAAGCCAAATTAAACAAAGGAAAACATGGAGGAATAAAAGGATCAAGTAAGGAGGAAACAGAGGAATTAAGAGACCCATGATGGTGATGGGCTACTTGGTTTATTACAGAGTTATAGAGATGGTGAGTGAGTGGGGGGATGAAACCACAAAAAAAAAAAAAACACACACATTTAACTGTACCAAGTTTTTACACAGAGTGTTTCAGTCTTTGTAGCTCACTTTGTCCTTTAGAAAAACTTCCATGGCTTCCACACACGTAGGCTGTCTGATGATGCTGCTGTGCCCGTTCGGAACGGTGTGATCGTGACCGTCTTTTAGGCGGAGGAGGTTCTTTTTCTACTTATTATTAGAGGTTGTCATTCATTAATGAAGTCTTGCAGCACTATTGACACAAAACACCTCCGCGATCGACCGGTAAACCGCAATCGACACATTGGGCAACCCTGCCCTAACCCTACGTTTCCTTAACCATAACCCTAACCCTACCAAACCCGATAGATCCCTCCCCCTGACTCAAAAAATGCCAACGTAGCTCCAAAAGTGTCATAATTTAGCAAAAGGTGTCATATTAATGACACTTTATGACAACCTTCATGACACCTCATTCATTCATGACAGCGTAATGTCAGCCTCATGTACAAAACTTCAAGTGAAGTGTTCCCGAAAGGTGTTTAAGAAGATTGGCATGAAATTGTGGGTGTTACACACTTTGAGAAGCACTGGGTTTGAGTCAGGAGTGTATGTAAATCCTACTGAGATGGTTTGAATGGTTTCCTCTCACCTGGGTTGAGGTTTCCCCTTGGCCTCACAGTAGATGACGATGTTCTCCCTTGGATCAAAGATGTAATCCTTCGGGGACTGGAGTATTATGGTGGGGGGTTGGGGCACTGGAAATGCATGGATAGAGTTAAAGTCAGCATCACAGTGTAATACAAACCCAACATATTGGAGACCATTGTAAGTATTCAGGCAGCATGCAGCAAACGTCAGCCAAACCAGATTGATATTGAGTTGAGTGGGACTGAAACACTGCAAACAAAGACACAAAAGGCTATCTCTGCTCTTATATCTGACAACAGACAACTTACCGCACAATGAACAGGCACCTGCAGAGCACCACACCAAACCAAACACGGCTCATCACACAAACACTGTGTCCAACACAACTACATGCTTCAAACCAAAGGCAAACAATACAGCAACAAAAAGCTACACACTATAGTACACAACAGCTTTTAATACAAACTTACATCCTTCCAGCACTTTAGCTTTTTTCCCACCGTCACATGCCATACAACAGTGATAGAATATTAAGGAAATGTGTTAGTTTTTGTAAAGTTCAGGTGAATCCGTTGCACTTTCAGATACTTTTCAGCATTAGTTTCAGCCTGCTAAGACGTCTCCTCCCACTTTATGGGTCGACATCCAGAGCCTGTTCATTAAAGCAGGCACGATAAATGCAAGAAAAGTAGGTGAAAACAGTGATAAACGTGTTTTTTAAACTGTCATTACAATATCAGTGTAAATCCATGCTGAAGCATGCAAATGTGAAAGGAAGGAAACACTGTGCACTGTTGATGGTTGTTACATTGTATCAATATTTCATATGTCTAAGTATCTTTCTATAGGAACTTGCATCTGTGTGATTGCCCATAACTTCCCTCGTTTTTACGCACAATGAAACATTTGCTTAAAAAATCACTTTTAAGCAGAAAATGACAACATCATTGGTTAAATTTTTTTTACATATTTTAGCAGAAATACTTACGATCAAGAGGCACTTCAAGCGCAGATGTCATGTGACTCAGGAGCATTAACAACATGATGCCTGGTACCCACTTCCACTTCCTGTCCATGTTTGCAAATGTTTGATGAAAACCTTGTCCCCAAGTCTACCAAGCAGTTGAACATGCAGATGACGCTGTCGTACGCACTAGAAAGTTAGAAAACAACATATACAATATGGTAAGTATAAGAAACATTATTTTAACAGATATTCTAAATCAGGGGTGTCAAACTCATTTTAGTTCAGGGGCCAAATATGAACCAGTTTGATCTGAAGTCGGCCGCAGATTTTAGGTGGGGGAAGACGGAACAATTTTAACATTATTGTGCACTAGTTTCAGTTTGTGCAGGATGTTCACTTTAGAAATATTTGATTTTGAAACCATTTTGTGGAATTATTTGTGAGAAATTTCAAGATTTTTAAAAAAAAAAAATAGATTTCAATGTGCGATGAACAATGACTGCAGTCATGTGATATAAGCATGGGAAAACTTCAAGGCCCTGAACATATTGTGGAGTTTCATTGAATTTGTGAATTTGAGATACACTAAAATTAATTTTTACTGTCTTCTATGGGCTGGAATGGATGCTCTAAAGCAGACATGGACAACTGGTGGCCCAGGCCTTGGTCTAATTTTATCTGGCCCCCAAAGTAAAAGTACAAAATGACAAAATACACAAAAACAAAAGCAATAATACATTAAAAAAAATACATAGAAGTACAACATTGCAAAAAATACAGTAAAACAAAAAAAAAACAGAAAATACCTAAAAAAAAAAAACCCACATACACAAAACTACTCCGAAAATGAACAAACTGACAACATCCATCCATTCATTTTCAGACCCGCTTTGTTCTATTTCAGAGTCGCGGGAGTTGAACTGACAACAGTAATACATAAAATTACTCCAATTAACAAAACAAATACAGAAAATGACAACAAAAGTATGCAAAAAAACAAGAAAAACACACACAAAATGACTGCAAACCCACAGTATTAACAAACAAGCAAAATGGATCATAACAACAAACACACGGAACTAAAAGGACACAAAATTACTATAAAAACTATTTGTTCTTTCTTGTGTTAACGTTTAGATTGGTCATTATTCTAAATGCTGACATGAATGTTGATAATGTGGCCCTTTCATCAAACAAGCACATTTTTGTGGTAGAAGTTGCCCACCTCTGGTAGAAAGGGCCAGATTTTGCCCCCCAGCCATGAGTTTCATACGTGTCCTAAATGGTTGAGTGGTTTCTTTTGAAACCTTTAAAATGAAGTATAGGTGAACACCAGGTCTAAATATTTAGTCTACAGTATTGAACGTTTACTCTGCTGGACTCTTCTTTGAAGTTTAGCTACTTCCAAGTGGCTAAACATCCCAAAGAGGATCAGCTTAATTCAAGCATTCTAAGCAGTTTGTAGGGCCAGTGGCTTTACTTTCATGAAATGCAATGACTTAACTCAATAGAGAAGTGCAAATACATCACATGTACGTCTTTACAGTTAAACAACTTGTGTCCATGTTAATACCCCTGTGATGTTCATTTTAAATCAACTGTATTCTTTACTATTCACTGGTACTGGCATATCTCACATACTACGCAGACATTTGGGGAAATAATTACAAAACAAATTTACAATCAACAGTTAAACTTCAAAAGAGAGCAATATGCTATATACAGTACATTACGCTAGATATTTGGATCATACCAACTCCTTGGTTCTCAAGTCAAAGTTACTTACAATTCAAGTTGTGTTTAAGGCCAAGAATGAATTATTACCGCAAAACATTCAAAAACTCTTTATTGAGAGGGAAGGGGCTTACAAACTGAGAAGTAAAATTAATTTTAGGTCTGTGAAAGTGAGGACAGCATTGGAAAGCTTTTGTGTTTCAGTGTGTGGAATACAATTCTGGAACAGTTTGCAAATGGAAATTAAAGAGTGTACAAATATCAAGCAAGAACATATCTTTATGTTGTATGACAATTGTGAAAGTGTGTAATATGTTTTGGTGTGTATTATAATCAAAATCATAGAAAGATGAGACAAAATTGATTTATTACCAGCAGCAATGGTTAGAAAACAGGATGCTGAAAGTTAGATTATTTGTGTACTCTAATGTAGGAAAAGGGGTGGAACTTTTAAGTTTATACTTCCACCCACTCCCTTTCGAACACAAAAAGTATGTAGTAATATATGTAATGCAGTCAGGATCACTTTCGTCAAATTGTTTTATTCAGCATGCAGTTTAGATTTGATGGTAAGGCTCTGTTCTGGGACCTCTCAGCCCTTCCACGCTTCCATGAGCTACATGGAGAGGCATATGCAGAGAGAGCGGTTAGCAGGACCCCCTGGAACAGGAGCACATGGGGTGGGTTGCCTGCCTGAGCTAACGCAATGCTCAATTTCTTGTTTTTTTCTTTTTTGGTGGATGGAAGTCATCTGCAAAATCTTTCGTTTATTGTAATACTGTTTGAAATCAGCTTGTAAGCTTCAAAGTTTAAGCAATGACCAAACCCATTGTTAGATAGCAAATTGTTCTTGCAAAGGTCTTTTATTAAGGATCTAAAGGTCACTAAATAAGCCACGTTGACTGTGTTTACCCCCCTCGACGCCATCTTACCACGTGCTCGCCTGTAAAGATGCTGCATGTGAGTGCGCTTGCCTGGAATAATCACCACTATGGCGAATGCTGCCACAAACAGATTGGCGCACGCGTGTACAAATACACCAAATGAGACGAATCTTCCTCCAGAATGTGTCATTCGCATCAAGTTTCACATGAGTGCAAGCCTGCGAGCGCTATAGCCTGCTGTTGTGCAGTGTTTCACAAGGAGATGCAGATTGATGCAAAGAGCCGTCACAAACTAAACAGTCATGTTGGCATTAATGGGCTCGTCTGAGCAAGGCCATCGGGCCAATCGTGTGTGCTGCATGTCGCTATGTCTACAAATGTCACATCGGGATTTGCAGAATCAATATACTGTATATATAAATATACATATTAGGTTTTTTAGTAGATGAAAAGATCAATGTTATATTTTTAGTGTACGAAAAATTTGAATTATTTTTCTTTTATTCGTATCAACACATTTCTTTTTGAAGCCTAGGATGAAATGATCTTCCATCTAACATTTGTTTGTCCTCCAGGCATGTACAGTATATGTGAATGTTATGCATCTAATGCAAGTTATAATTTGCCCAAAGGCCAACAAAGAGCAAAACAAGCTTAACTGCAAACATCTCTGGGCCGTTTGACACAGAAATCAAACCAACAACAGATCACTGAAAGGATAGTGAGCCATTTATTTGAACAGTCATTACAGTATATTCCCTGTCTGCCTTTTTGCTTCTTTTCCCTTAAAAAATTATGTTATTTACAAAGGCCATTTACCAAAGCACCAGCCTAAGTGAGAAATAAAACATTTGAATTATCTTTTGCTGATAACTTTAATTTAAAACAATAGTATAATAATGGTATGGGAAACCAATAAAAGTACCTCACTCCCCTTTCCCAACTACCTCAAAAAACACCACATCCTATGTCACAGTCAAATGTCGTCAAGCGCATTATTAGAGCTTTTACTTCTATATCATTTAATATTATTAGAGGGTTGAATGCCCTCTTTTTCAGTTACCCTTTTAAGCTAGGTCCTAAATCCTAAGAAAGGCCATCAAATGTTCACATTTTTTGTGAACACTGTCCTGGTTTACTTGACTTGTTTAAAGTTTAGTATGTTGAGGGTTCATTTATTCAGACAACTGTGTCAGAGGACACACTAATGCTAGATGGCTTGAAAGAGAGTTACGATCGAGATGCTCTGAATCCTGCTCATATTTCAGGCTTTTATGGCATGAAACTTCACCTTTTTGAAAGAAAAGTTACAGTTTATATTTAAATTTACATGACGGTTGGAGGTAATAGCTCTCGGGTCCAGACATCAGTGATATTGATATATAGATTTCATCTAGCACAGTTAGAGATGGTATTCATCTCAGAATTTGAAAATACTGGAACGTGTTCAACAGTAAGAGAAGCTTTTTATGAGATATAAAAAATAAATAAATTATAAATGTAATTACGTGTATACATTTATTTATTTATTTTTTGACCATTTCATCTATGGCGTGTTTGTTCAAACTGTTTTGGGAGGCAACCATAGTTCCTCGTGTGTTAAATATTAAAGTGGAAATCCACTTTGATCTCCAAACATGTTTGAGAACTGAGAACTGCCAGTCTTCATCAGAGGCATCCGCTGATCGCTTTGATGTTTACTTTGAAGTTTCCTTGACTTCCGTGTAGTAATTCCAGAAAGATTCTGGACTAATTTATTCAGACAACTGTTTCTGAAGAAATCCACTTTGATCTGCTGACATGTTTCGACTGACAACTGCCAGTCTTCTTCAGAGGCGTCTGCTGAACGCTGTTTCTTTCAAAGGAAACATCAAAGCATTCAGCAGACTGAATAAATGAAACCTCAACATGCTATTCAGAAAGAAGACAAAAAGAATATTGCTGGAATTGCATAACGTTTTATTTTCTTGATGTTTCACCTTCAATTCGAAGCCACGTGCATGGAATGACATACAAGCCGGGGGTTGTAGTCCAGACTAGAGGCATGTGAAGGTGAATCCATCAAACCCATTGTGACATTGAGCCAGCTCTGTGGGAGAGGAAGCCTGTCTCATTGTATAGAAGTACGATAATGAATATACACACAGAAAGTAGTGTGTCAGTCAGATTTTATCCAGCTGAGCCGTGCATAGTGTACGCTCACACAAACCCAGGACACGGCTAATTACTCCGACATGTCCTTTTATATAATAGTCCTTCTAGTAAATTGGAAGAGGACAACTGGAAAATGAGCTGCACCACTGAGTGCATTAGTTGCTAAATCTTCTAATCCCATTGTGAAAAATGGCTATCTGGGGGGCATATGCTGCCTCCAGTCCACCAACCACAGCACCATCCAAATCCAATTGAGGAACTGCTGATAACATCTTAGTGGAAAAAAAAGTTTGACAGAATGACCTCATATTTTAGAACATGTATAAGCTATATGTGTGTGTGCAGTAAATGTTTTTACCGGTACCTAGTGGCTATCCAACTGTCATCTTGTAGAGTAGAGTAGAGTAAAGTAGAGTAGAGTAGAGTAGAGTAGAGTAGAGTAGAGTAGAGTAGCGTAGAGTAGCCTTACTGATCCTGTAGTGGGGTAATTTACAGTCATTACGGCTCAGATAAAGTGCGAGAACAAAGACGACAGAAAGCAACACACAGAATACACAACAAACACCCGAAAAATAGTGCAATGCAGGAGATAAAATAAAAAATACAATTATAGTCTATTAGGGATGTAATGATTCACTCAACTCCCGATACGATTCGATTCACGATACTGGGTTCACGATACGATTTTCTCGCGATTTATTTTACAAAATGGGACTGTATGTAAATGACTGAAAAATATTCCTTTATTTTTTTGGGGAAAATACTATTTTTCATTGTCAAAAGAATCCCTTGATAAACTATTCAAAACAATGCAATTTAACTAAAAATAAATCTTGAATGAAATAAATAAAGGAATAATACAAATGAAGAAGAAGCTAATTATTTAAATTCTGGTTCTATAGTAAACAATACAAAACTGCATAATAGTTATTTTTCTTTTTAAAAGTGCAACTGAAAATGTATTTTGTGCCTTAACAATTGGACTAAAAAAACAAAACAAAACAAAAAAAAAACAGTCATTTTACTGTATTTAGGTCAGATATTTGTTTGAACCAGCAGAGGGCGCTGGTAACCCAGTAGTCGGTTGGCATACAGATATTTTGCAGTGAAGAAGAGATGCTATGCTAGCAGACAGAGCTAATAGAAAAACGTGACTTTTACAAATAGGCTATCTGAGGATATTTGGTGCTTGGCGGAGTAGTCGTACTTTAATGCCTAAATTTCACTCTTGGAGATCATTCCACTATATATCAGATGGCAGCAACATTATGTAACTCACATGAAGCCATAGTTTGGAAGCTGAGCCACATAATCCTGCAATCATGCAAGCATCAGCTTTCTTTCTTTTTTTTGAACATTTTGTTTTGCGAAACATCGCAGTAAGGTTCCTAAAATCAGGAGCAATGCAAACCTTTTTTTTTGTAGTTATTATTATTATTATTATTATTATTATTATTATTATTAAAGCAGCAGTTTGTGCAGCCAGCTGACACAAAATCAACTAAATTGTTCCCCTATTTAGTTTGTAAAACCTAAAGCAATGCGCTAACTTGGTCACAACCCTGTCTTTAGTTACACTGCAGGACACATGGGGATGACAGCATGACGAGACAGATGAGGTGGGACGAGAATCAGGAGGAGGGATGGGAAGAATAAAAAGTTGTCTGAAGTCACATAAAATAACAGTAACAATAGAGTGACTGAGGGACCACTTTCACATCTACATGTAATATCAGTGAAATCAGAGAATAAAGACAGAAACAAGTCATGGGTGAAATAAGAACGTCATATCCTGCAGCTGTTTGAGCACTGACATTTAGGGAAAGAGGCTTCTCTTAAAATGCTAATGTGGTTTTCAACTGAGAAAGTATAGAGAAACAGATCTCACTGAAATGAAATATCACATTTTATTTGTTAGGCAAATCATTTTCCTCGCACAAATGAGCAAATAGAACAATCAAAGTTGTTCTTAGTGATAAGCAGTAATGAGTTAAAATGGTAAAAGTGGTAAATGGACTTGATTTATATAGCGCTTTACACTTTCACACACCAATGAAACTGAGCTACCATACATGGCGCTGGGCAACCACTTCACTGTCTTGCCCAAGGACACTTCAACACATAGATAGGTATAGACTGCAATCAAACCCCCAACCTCATGATTAGAAGACGACCCCTCTACTACCTGAGCCACATTACTGCGTTACTAAATGAAACCGTCTCCCTACTGTTTGTTGGGCGTCTCGTGTTTTTCAGCGCATTATAACCCAGTGGGCCACCATACTCTCTTAGCCAGTGTTTCTCAAATGGGGGTACGCAATGGCACTACAGAGGGTACTTTAGTGAGAGAGAGAGAGAGAGAGAGAGAGAGAGAGAGAGAGAGAGAGAGAGAGAGAGAGAGGGTAAAAAAATATACAAATGAAGTCTCAATCTTGGTCCCACCCTAGGGTGAGATAACTGGAAAGTATAAAAACTACAGAGATAAATCTATTCACGAGCCACTAAATCAATGTTTTTCAACCTCGTGGTCGGGACCCCATGTGGGGTCATCTGAAGTTTAAATGTGGTTGCCTGAAATTTTTTTAATTATTATTCTTTAAAAAAAAAAAAAAAAATCACACAATCTTAAACAACTGTATTTCTATACTTTCACATTGTGAAATATGTATCTAGTTAAACTAAAATGCAGAAGAAAAAAAACTAATTCTAAGAAAAAAATGTCTTCGGGTCACCAGAAATTCTTGATATCAAAATGGGGTCACGACCCAAAAAAAGTTTGGGAACCTGCACTAAATACTGTTTCTTTCCACTTATTTACAATATTACATTCTTTAAAATGTGTTATCATTCGTTCATTCCATCACTATGCTCTATAGTTGTTTTTAAATAGTTCTCTAAACAAAATATTGCAGTCGGTCAGAAATAAGAGAAAGGGGGTACTTAGAGTCAAAAAAGTTCGAGAACCACTTCTCTAAGCCAATGACATAAGTGACGCAAGATCATTGATAAACAACACATGAAAATGGAGCAAGAGTTTGAATGCCCAAGCCACTTTGAAGTACTGACATTACTTTGAATTTGACTCCGTAAAAGACGACAAAAACACTAGCGTCCGCTGTGGACTCTGCGTGGGAAGAAAACTTGCATCTACATCAAAGAATTCCACCTCAAATCTGAGAAAGCACCTAGAAAACCGACACAGGAATGTAAAAGTCATTGAGAAAGCACCAGATCCCACTGCTGCTACAACATCCACTTCCATCAAGCCAAACTCCGACGGCCCATCTCCTGCTAAACAGGTGAAAACAGATTTAAGAGTGACAGGAATTAATGCTGCTGAACTGTCAACTTGTCACTGGATATACTGTATTATCGAGGGATATACTGTATTATCGAGGGAGTGTTGCCAAATTCCACTGTAGACTCCGAATCCTTCCGACGCATCGTAGAAAAAATAACGGCCAAAAACGGCATAGAAGCTGCCACAGAGAAAGTCAGAAATATAAGTTAATGGAATAAATAGATGTTTTATGTTATTCAAATTTGGTGGAATGTGCAGTTAATACGTTTAAACGTAAAAATTTCTTCAAGCCAGAAACTGTTGCATTTAATTACATGTTTTGCTTGATGCAATGTGCAAAAGAGACAGTTTCATTTGATTAAATGTTTAAAGGTACAATACGTGAGATTTGCAAGCAATTTCTTCCACCACCAGGTGGCATTTGATTTCACTGAGTAAAACCGACACTTCTGCCATATCTGGTCCTGACCACTGAATGTACAGGTGATAATATTCTCTGTTTTCGGCGGTGTATATCATTAGCTTTCCATGTGTGATGCGTTCATGAGTGAAGTTGTTGTTTAAGCAGTTGTTTGTTAGTTGTAAACCTCACGGGTAGAGCATCGTTTATCTGTTTGATGGATGTTTGTTACCAGAGATGGCCTAGTGCAGGGACTGCTCTGCTGTAAATAGGCTTATACTCACCCAACCGGTGGAAAATAGGTACTACAGGTTGGCCGGGCCGGCAATATTTATGAATGTAATTAAAAAAAAAATCACATATGCATGACAGCTAAGGACGCGTTTCTTAACAGTCAAATTTTTATTTTAGGTATTTAAAACATATTTCAAAGTTGAAAATTCTACATATTGCACCTTTTAATGTTGGACATGCCAATATAATAGAATTAGGCTGAAAGATCTACCGATTAATATTTTGTGCATCACATTTTTGAAAAGTACCTTAATTATATAAAGTAAAGTAATTAAAGTACCTATTTACTTTTGAAAATAAGTAAAGTAACTGGATTACTTCCTTGGACGAATAATCACTAAATACTATTTCCAAGTAACCTGAAAATGACAGTTTTTACATTATTCTTGTAATTAGTACAGGTTGTATTTTCTTGGCATAATCTTAGCACAAGCTGTTTTTTAAACATGGATATTTTTCTTAGTATAACTGTATCAGTGTGTGATATTTACAATAAAAATCCAGGGTCGTCAGACGCTTTGTCTGTCCACTCACCACATGCAACAGTGCACGCTCTCCCACAGGTCTGTCCCGTTTAGGATCAGTTATTCTAGCAGCATGTGTAAAATCCCCCCCTTGCCTGCTTTTCTCTAAAGCTTTGTGAATTGCTGATGGTCAGCATGCGCCAGGTCCGGTTCTGCCAACATTCAAAACCCCTAACACTGACTCATGGGGGGCCATTGTGCCTCTTGCTGTTTACCACTGGGATAATGCTGAAGTGGCACCCATGGTCTGGGGCACAAAGCGTCACCTCTGGCAGAAAAGAACTAAAACACTTCCACCAAAAAAGTCACCACATAACATTAAATACTGTTTACTGTTTTTAGGTGATGTGATTTGGTTTTAAATGTGTGGTTTTTAAATCCCACCATAAACACTGTCAGGTATTAATTAAGTACATGATGTATGTAAAGGAGAGTCAACGAATACATTTGAATATAATAGTTTAAATTAAGAGGTGAAGTCATACAAATAATTCATAATAAAGTTTAACTCCTCACTTGTATACATTGGGTGCTATGATAATAGTGAAAGTTGCACTCTAATTGTGTTTAATCCATTAAACGGATATCTACACATCTCAAACTCAACCTTAAGTTAATGTCTATTGATTATAAACATACTTTTTGACTACAAATAAAGAAAAGAACATTTTAAACCCATTTTTTAAGGGTGTGTGTGACTTTAATGAGTGTTATTTTGTACTGTAAATTCGTCTACCTGCTATTTGTATGACTCTTATTTTGAAATGTATTGAAACGATGTCACGTACTGAGTTAACCTCCGTACTGAGATTATAACCCTAACCCAATCCAATAAACAAATAAAACACATGTCCATTCACTTTGGAAAAAATTAAACAAAAATGAACAATTATTTTTTATAGCTAAAATTCATTTTCCGGTAGTGGGCATATATGCGCATACACAATCTCAGTATGATGCAAACTCAGTACATGACACCATGAAATAGGCTATACTGAGGCTGTTTTCACATAGGGCAGATGTTTCAAACTCACGGCCCGGGGGCCAAATTTGGCCCGCAGGAGAAAGTAGAAATGACAGAGAAAACATAAATCATTGTGTCAATGAAACAACACAATATTTGCAGGTGCTCACAGTTTTCCAGATGCTTATATTGCATGATTGCAGTGATCTGTAATATTCAACTGGTAAAAAAAACTAAAAACCTTCCAATTTCCTCAAATTATTACATAATATTTCACTTAATTAAATAGTAATTGGTCACAAAATTTTGGGCATTTAAAGTAAAGATCCTGTTGGGACTGATATCTATTACTTATTGCTTGTTTCTTACATGTTTTCTTGCATAAAATCTGTGGCCCACTTCAGATCAAACTGCTCCGTATTTGGCCCCTGAAGTAAACTGAGTTTAAAATTCCTGACATAGGGATAGTCTTAGACTGGGGCTGATATGGTTCAGTTTGTGATCACAATGCACTTTTGGAATGGCATGAATGGCATGAATCTATTATTATTGTTTTCTTTAAAAACCATTTATTAGGAAACTCATGAACGGCAAAATTTAAATGTGTGAATAGATATGTGCTGTGTTTTATTGATTCTGTGTTTTATTGTTGCTGTACTGGCGCTCTATCTGTAAATGAAGTTCCTAACAGATGAAAAAAGTATATTTGAATTTGAATTAAACATTTCTAATGTTAAATGGTGTATTTTTATTTTGTGCACTTTAGGGATGCAACGATTCACTCAACTCCCGATACAATTCGATTCACGATACTGGGTTCACGATACGATTCTCTCACAATTTATTTTACAAAATGGGACTGTAGACAAATGATGACTGAAATATATTAGAAAATACTGTACTATATTACTTTTTTTTTCATTGTCAAAAGAATTCCTTGATAAACTATTCAAAACAATGTAATTTAACTAAAAATAAATCTTGAATGAAATAAATAAAGGAATAATACAAATGAAGAAGAAACCTATTAATTTAAATTCTGGTTCTATAGTAAACAATGCAAAACTACATAATAGTTCCTTTTCTTTTTAAAAGTACAACTGAAAATGTATTTTAATGTAAATGTATATTAAAGTGTACTTTAATATTGCTGTAGCGCTGCTGTCCCTCAGTCAGTTCTCCATCAGAGGGATGAAATCTATGTGTAAACTGAGACATAAAGGAAAACAATCGGACTAAACGTAAGCCTGGAAGAGCAGCAGGCAGAGAAGAAAAAAAGAAGTGTCAATGAAAGTTACACATTCAGCAAACTAGACAAAGATTCATTCTAAAAATGACATTGGCTCAGTCTTATTACTAGTTCTCTATATGAATCAAACACCTTCCCCATGTACCACTTTAAAACCTAACCCAGGATGCAGTTAACCCCCATTAATGCTTCAGGTGCTCATAAATTATGTCATGAATAAGCTTGACCTGACAAAACATCTTATTGTCATTTCCTTCTAGCTCATTTTTCCTTTTCAACCCTGCTGATGCAATAATATCTTTGCCTCAGGCTGATTGCTGTTGTACTGATCGCTCTCATGAGGTGAGAAAATATAAGGGGTGTGCCACTTCTAAAGGCTCAAAGTGCCAAACAACAGAATAATAAATCAATGTGACACAAATATTTACTTTAAATATGACAATTAATAAATTATGCTACATACATAATTCTTCATACTTTTCTATTTTAACTTTTGAAGTACACGTAACACCAAAAATGTTGAAAAAAACAAAAGTATTTACATAATAAAACTTTTTTTTTGCCATTCTTTTGTCATCCACTGGCAAACAACCACAAAAAACGAGTGAGATTAAGTTGAGATTTCTGAACTGCAGCCTTCTTGGCTGTGACGCCTAACGGGAGAGATTTGTCTCAAAAATATTCACACAGATATCCACAATTCTTTTTTAGATTTCCGCATGTTTTTCAGATCCACAATTTACACGTGTGTTTTATAATGTGTGTATTTAGCATGAATAATCATGTGTAAATCTTAAATCGTGCACGTGGATTGTGTAAAGTGTGGATTGGCCGGATTGTGTATCTATTTCTGAGACAAACGCAACAGTTTTGCTCAGATATTTTCATCACTTTTTCTTGCCACGTTTTTGCTTCTTTTAATGCATTTTTGCTACATTATTCCCATTTCTGCCACTTCTCTATCAAATTCCAATGCCTTTTCTGCACATTTTTTCCACTTTCATGACATTTTCGGCACTTATAAACCCCTTGCACCACTTGTTCCACCTAATGTCGCATTATTGACCCATTATTGTCACTTTTAACCTCTTTTCACCATATTTCATGCTTATTTTTGACAATTTAACAACATTCACAATTAGTCATGCCCATTATTTACCAGTTGAAACTACTTGTTCCAATATTGACACTTATATACATGCTATTTACCACTTTCTCTGGCCACTCTAATTTGCAAATTTTTTTTTTCAATTAAATTTCACTTTTAATCTCTTTTCACCACATTTAATGTGTATTTTTTGCCAATTTAACGACATTAATGTTTTGTCATGCCCATTATTTGCCAGTTTAAAGAATTTTTTCCTACCAATTGTTCCAATATTGACCCTTTTTACCATTTTTTCTGTCTGTTTTTGGCCACTGTAGTTTGCAACTTTTAACCAATTTCTGTGGTTTTTAAAATCACATTTCACCACCTTTTCCACCATTTTTGGTCACTTTTAACCCATTTTATTTCTGATTAAAACAATGATTTACATCTTTAAGATGACTATATACTGTGGCCCAAATAATAATAAACCTCCTGGATAACAGTGGATATTGTAATTATAAATAAATGTGGTTATCACAAATTCATATAATAAATATATATATAATGACTTTATAAATATATATATATATATATATATATATATATATATATATATATATATACATGTATATACATGTATATATATATATAAAGCTGTGCCCTTATAGATGGCCCTGTCACCACATGTGTTCAACCACCTTCAGGTACAGTGGGGATCCCCGGCCTCTGGCACCTTTATGTTGGGGGTCGTGGGCTGAAAAGTTTGAGAACCACTGCTTTAAAGCACTGTATAATAATTATATGTATTCTGCATCCAAACCTAAGCTCTCTGGTGGAACAGAGAGATCCAGTGTGTGAAGTAAAGTGGGAAACTAAACACTAAAAGCTCGTTCTGACACAAATGCACTCAGGCTTGTAAACGAGTCAATGACATTCCTGGGTGCTAGCTGCTAGCGCTAGGTGAAAGTAATTGATGAGCAGAAAGACGCACGTGGCCGTGTTACATGACTGCACCTCCCAGTGACGTGAGCATTTAAAAGTGGGTGTGTTTGTCCTTCAGAGAATCGCTGCTTAAACCTTTATGGCCTTTATCAAAATACCACTGGAGGATAGAGGCAGAGCAGACTGAAATGATAACAGGAATAAACAGGGCAGGGGGCAGGAGATGAGAAGGGGGGAGGGGAGAAATTGATGGCCTTATAGCAGCGCAACAAGCTGGCTAACCCTTTTTTTTTCTACTTCATCCATCTGTTGGTCAGGATTACTCATAGAGAGAGTGGACAGGAGCAGGAGGACAGTGAAAAACGGAGGAATTCATCACCACAACCTACAATACCTGACACTCATTTCCTGTGATGGGTTTTTAGTTAAAAAACAGTGCAGTGATCGTGACCCACTATGAAAACTATAACATGGTCAAATAATGTAGAGTGCTCTCACTGGACTACTCAGGTAATAATAATAGTCATGTTATGTAATTCTGAGCCCCTGCAGTGTGCTTCCTGCTCTGAAACTGCTGCTCCCTGAGGCCCAAAGATAGATTCTATTATCTACAGTGCATTTCACAGCAAAAGGCAAAGTTAACTTAATTACTTAATGTAATTGATTTGACCACAAACCATCAAATTGTTCTCCTTTCAGACCACAACGCATAACATCGCTTGTATTACTCCCAATAGTGCATTAGTCTGCAGGACAGCTTTTGTGGTTTATAGGAGAGTGTGTGCAGCAGGATGATTCATTGATAATGCTCATATTTCATATTTGTTATATTCATATATATCAAATGCATATTTCCTCAATTAAAGTTGTATTGAATACAATTGGGATGAGCAACGATTAGTGACAAACACATGAAAAGTTCATTTGCAAAGGCAGTTTTATACATAAGGCTGACATTACGCCGTCATTATCCGTCATTAGCATGAATAAGGTGTCATGAAGGTAATCATTAAGTATCTTTCACTAAATTACGACACCTTTGGAGCTATGTTGGCATTTTTTGGGTTAGGTGGAGGGATCTAGTGGGGTTAGGTTTAAGGTTAGGGTTGGGTAGGTGTCATGTCAATAATAACAATGTAATAATCTTAATTATCAGCCTCATGTATAAAACTTCAAGTAAAGTGTTACCCAGTTTTTTTAATAGATTTTCAGTAAATGAGTATAATCCCGCCCCCACTAAAAAACAGGAGAGAACAGCAATAGCTTTATATTAATAGTAATAATATTAATAGCAATACATTCTCAACACTCAACAACACATTTTACAGTGACTGAAAATACAATAATAAAAAAAAACACACAATAAAGTATGTATAAACAAGAAAAGAAAGTAGCTTTCAGACACTACAATCACTACAGCTACTTTCACTGACCTGTGAGGAGAGAATTGCAGCTGTCTTTAAAAAGTCATTTTCAAACCTGCAAGAGAAGAAAAAACAAACCCCAGTCAGCCAGGATTAGACAAGGTAACCAATACTGAATAATGTGTTACTATAGGACAGAATATTTTCATGATTTGAACCCCAAACCACGGTACTTCCCGGTGTTCCATGGTCATTTCTCCTCAGAGACGGGTTTTATACAGTGAAAGAGTTTGCATCACTGACGAACAATGTAGAATTTCCAACCACAAGGTTTTCCTCTGTCAGTCCTACAATAGACTAGACCAGTGGTTCTTACTGGACCCAGCAAGCTTCACCAGTGCATTCACCGAACCCTTCTTCAAATCATTTATTTTATAAATAGGTAATAGGTTATAAATAGGTTCTCAAACTTTTCAGCCCACGACCACCAAAATAAAAGTCCCAGAGACAGAGGACCCCCACTGTACCTGAAGGTGGTTAAACATAGACATATACACAGAAGAACAGTCATGTGGAGACAGGGCCATCTATAAGGGGGGAACAAAGGGGGGGAGCTTAATCCTTAAAATCAGCAAAATTATGTTCCATTGTTCTATGAATCTGTGATAACCACATTTTTTTATTGATCTGAATAATATCCACTGTTATCCAGGAAGTTTAGTATTATTTGGGCCATAGTATATAGTCATCTTAAAGATGTAAATCCTTGTTTTAATCAGAAATAAAATGGGTTAAAAGTGACAAAAAATGATGGAGAAGGTGGTAAAATGGGATTTTAAAAACCACAGAAATTGGTTAAAAGTTGCAAATTACAGTGGCCAAAAACAGACAGAAAAAATAGTAAAAAGGGTCAATATTGGAACAATTGGTAGGAAAAATTTGTTTAAAAAGGCAAATAATGGGCATGACAAAACATTAATGTGGTTAAATTGGCAAAAATACACATTAAATGTGGTGAAAAGAGGTTAAAAGAAACAATAATGGGTCAACATATGTGACATTTAGGTGTGAAAAGTGGTGAAAAGGGTTTAAAAGTGCCAAAAATGTCTTGAAAGTTGAAAAAATGTGCAGAGAAGGCATTGAAATTTGATGAGGAAGTGGCAGAAAAGGGAGCAATGCAGTACAAATACATTAAAAGGAGCAGAAATATGGCAAGAAAAAGTGATGAAAACAGATAAAAATATGGCAAGTTTGGTGTAGTTGCAGAAACATAGTAAAAATAACCCAAAACGGGCTCAAAATGTTTTGAAAAAAATGCTAGAAGGTATCAGAGACAAGCTGTTATAATAAAATGTACTCTGAATAGAGAGATATGCTATTATTAGACATGTTTCTGCTGTCACTAAACAACAAATCAAACAGAAAAATGCAGGTCAAAGTGGCATGACGACAAATATGTCACCAACCTTGACCAATGTCCATAAACCATATGGTCTAGGTGGAGATTTCCAAGAGCATCAACATTAGCATTGGAAAAACATGCAAAGCCCATATAAACGGGTCCCCATGTCCCCCTAGGGATCACACGCCGGGTGCTGCCAATTTTCTGTTAGCAAATCAACATTGGGTAAACCACTGGGACTTAAGTAAGACACATGTATTGTTTGGAAATGAGTATGTAGGGTTACTTGATTTTTCTTTAAAAATTGACAAATAAGGTTAGACCTTTAAATCTGCTTTCCAAGCAAGGGCACATTAAGAGTCACACAAATGCACCGAGTCACACCTCTCGAGGGAATAACATATATGCCAAGCCAATGACTGAGTGTGGCTGAACACAAGCCCCTCGATCAATAATAAGAATGTCTCACATCACTTTTATTACTTTAACCTTCATTTGGACACATGCATACAAACATCCAACAACACGCACACACATTTACACACTAAAACAACCCTTCATCCCCCCCCCCCACACACAGCACACAGCACTCCGTGACCATGAATGCTTGATCATAATCTCCAGGGTGAGACTCTATTCATCTCATATTAGCAGAACAAATGTGACACACAAAGAGCGACGGCCCATTTCACCATAAAACCATTAAAACTGTCCGTAGGTAAAAGAGGGAAATATCAATTATTTGAGTAATCATTCATACAGTTGTGGTTGAATCACTTTTGCTAATGTAAAAAGATAAACTTCCAGCAAATCATGTGACTAAACCAACGTCGAGCGTTGACTAAACAAGCTTGAATGGACACATATTGTTTTGGTTTTTTTACACTGGTAACATGAGCAATAGGCCTTTCTAATGCAAGTATATCAATGGAAAGACACGGACATATCAGGTAGGATTTAATCAGCTTTACAATGTGGACTGATGTGATTTGGAGTGAGTTGTATTGATTTTTGTTCTGAAACGGAATGAAGTGAGACAAAAGGGGCAGAGGGAAATGAGGGGAGTGTGTGAGATGCACAGAGAAATCAGGAAAACTGCGGCAGGAGTGGCAGAGGAAGGATGATGGAAGGCAGAAAGACCAAGAAGAAGAAGGAGAGAGAGAGAGAGAGTGACAGAGACTAAAAATGAGAGGATGTGAGGTTGGTGACGTGGGTGGGGGAGGGGATAAACATGAAAAAATGAAGAGCGTGTGGGGATCAGAGACATGCATTATTAAGGGACAAATCTAAAAGCGTGTCATCATCAGGGCACAAGAGCAGTGAGAGGAGGCAGAGGCAGAGGAGCAAACCAAACTCAGCTGACCTTGTGCTTCAGCAGGTTACCATGGAAACAAAAGGAGTCGGGGATCCCGTGCAATTTCTACAAAAAAAAAAAAAGATTTTTATTTTTACCAAATAGCTCAGCCTAAGGAGAAAAACTATTTTGGTAACACTTTAATTGAAGTTTTAAACATAAGGCCGACATTACGCTGTCATTATCTGTCATTTACAATGTCATCTGTCGTTGTTTTGGTTCTTTGTTTGTTTTTATTTTTATTTATTTCATTCAATTTTTTATTGTTTTCTAATTTATGTCTGTCCCATGGTCGTATATTTGCACTATTATCCTACGCTGGTATTTATTTCTTCTCGCTGTGTGCTATTCTATTGTTGCTGCAATGTGTGAATTTCCCCTCTAGAGAATCAATAGTTATGTTCTTTTAGCATGAATAAGGTGTCATGAAGGCTGTCATTAAGTTTTCATTAAGTGTTGTTTGCTAAATTATGACACCTTTCGCTAAATTATGACACCTTTGGAGCTATGTTGTCATTTTTTGGGTTAGGTGGAGGGATTTAGTGAGGTTCGGTACAGTTAGGGTTAGGGTTAGGTATTAGGTTTAAAGATTAGGTAGGGTTAGGGGTTAGTGTAGCAAAGAGTTAGGGGTTAGTGTAACAAAGGTTAGGGGTTAGAGTAGCGAAGGGTTAGGGGTTCGTGTAACGAAGAGTTAGGGGTTAGAGTAGCGAAGGGTTAGGGGTTAGTGTAACAAAGAGTTAGGGGTTCGTGTAACAAAGAGTTAGGGTTAGTGTAAGAAAGAGTTAGGGTT